>NC_090233.1:9441839-10924339 GCF_024489055.1 Chanodichthys erythropterus | reverse complement strand
AATATTGATTCATTTGGGGCCTATCAGGTCAAATACATGGCAAATTTCCGCAAAGAAAAAAAAAATTCAACTAATGCTGTAAACTATACAAGGAACCACAGCTGGTACATCATTATAATAATTGGTTAAAACTGATTTGCAAGCTACTTTAATATAGGCTAAATTACACATAAGGAAGTTTATATAAATTTTTAATGACAATTATTTTTCTCTTTTTTTTTATTATTTAGGCCTAAACATTTAAATGGTGGCTGTCATGAAACAGATTTATACATTTAATATCGAAACACATGTTAAGTACAAATACAATGAATATGCAATAGCCTATAGTGCACATATTTAGCAAAATGCTCCTCTTGAAGTTCATTTTTGTAGCTGAATAATGAGATTTTGGCCATTGATCGGCTTTTCTGAGGTAGGCTAAATGTGATATTTTTACATGCTGTTTTATTGATGCCTTTCTGCAGTTGAAACAATGATTGATCGATTGCATGTGATACAGAATTCAGTAGTTCTTTATATTTCAACATTCCTTCGGATGTTCAATCATGTTTATTTTGTGCTGTAACTAGTAAAGCAGAAGAGATGGCTACAGCGATCTATCACGACTCACTCCAGTCGATGGGAAAGTAGCCCATTTTCGATTCTTGTGAGAATCCTGAGACACGCGCTCGCCCTGAAAAAAAACCTCTTCAGATCTACACGATTCACATAAATTATGTATTTTGATTCAAAAGAGCTAATTTCGCTGTAAAGTGTCTAGTTTGCAGGTATAATAAATTAGAAAACTGAATAGAGACAATAGTCTGGAAACACAAATATTTTTCCATACTCTGATTTCTTTTTTCCATACTTTTCCAGACCTGGAAATTACTCAAATCAAATTCCATACTTTTCCATACTTTTCCAAACCGCGTAGGAACCCTGAGGGAGTGAGCGTTTATCAGTGCCATTTTTGGAGAATGTAACGTTAGAGTGCTGCGAGACCGGGGCTTTGCTCAGAAAGCGAAGATTGGAGTGGGGGTTCAATCTTCAACTGGCTGGCGGCAGCAGCCACTGACAGGTCACATGACCTGGTGGCAGCTGCCAGTCTGATTCTGGCAGGTCACGTGACCTGCCAGTGGCGCTGGTGGCAGCTGCCAGTCTTGATTCTGGCAGGTCTGTCAGCGGTGGCTGGCAGAGTGTAACGCGTTCCTTATTTCTATCGTTGCATGGAAATACATAATTGTATTATTATTAATATAATCTTATGACTCTATTCTTTTGTATAATTCACGTTTTAGATGGGTTTATCTCAATTAAAGCAGTCAAATGACCGTGATCTCAACTGGTGGAAAATGACGCATAGCCCAGCCAGCCACTGCTGAGACGCGAGTATAACGCGTTCTCTAATCACTCTCGCTGCATGAAAATACATAATTTTATCATTATTAATATCATATTATGACTATATTGTTTTGTATGATTGACGTTTTAGATGGGTTTATCTCAATTAAAGCAGTAAAATGACCGTGATCTCAACTGGTTGCTATATGCTTTGCTGGACGCTCAACCATCCAGCCACTGTTGCCTGTCATTCCAAAGAAATCATTCTAATTTGTATGCATACTGCTAATAGTTGTGACGATTTTATGTTTTGTAATAACACGAGTTATGCAATAATATATAGCATAAAAATGGCAATTAAAACGTGAATTATTCTAATAATACGACCCTTTCTCAACATTAATCCTAAATCTGGATACAATCATTTTAGCGGCTGTGGGGAAGTTTAGGTCTCATTTCTTGATTTCATTTTAAAAAGGAGTGTTTGATGTAAATATTTAGATACATTGACTTTGTTCATTTCTTTTAAGGTCACGGGCAGCATAAGCAACATGACCACCTGTAAATCTGCTTGTTTCACAAATATGTTTCACATATTTACAATATTTGGAGGGGACTTGCATGTTTAAAAAGTTGTTGTTGAGTGTTAGCTTGTAAGTAAGTGTAAGATAAAAATTTTGTGGAATGCAGCAACTTTGATTTACCTAATTATTCATGACTCTTTTTTTAATGTTAAAAATAATAAAATACATGTTTACATTTTTTAATGTTAATGTAAACAACAGGCGTTTGGGTAACATTTATTTGTCCATTTCTCATTAATTATATATATATGGGAGGATGTACAGTTTGTACAGTATAAATAAAAATCATGAGTCCCAGTGCATGTGTGTATGAAATATGATACTCAAAAGTATGTGCATGTTTTTGTTGTTGAGCATCATATTTATACATCAGGCTTTTATAGCTCAATTTTTTGAAAATCAATCATAATATGTTCCCCGAAAGCATGCTGTGTTATATTTGACATTTTCCACCAATTGAGATCACGGTCATTTGACTGCTTTAATTGAGATAAACCCATCTAAAACGTCCACCATACAAAACAATATAGTCATAATATTATATTAATAATGATACAATTATGTAATTTCATGCAGCGAGAGTGATTAGAGAGCGCGTTATACTCGCGTCTCAGCAGTGGCTGCGGCTGGGCTATGCGTCATTTTTCCACCAGTTGAGATCACGGTCATTTTACTGCTTTAATTGAGATAAACCCATCTAAAACGTCAATAATACAAAACAATATAGACATAATATTATATTAATAATAATAAAATTATGTATTTCCATGCAGCGAGAGTGATTAGAGAGCGCGTTATACTCGCGTCTCAGCACAGTGGCTGGCTGGGCTATGCGTCATTTTCCACCAGTTGAGATCACGGTCATTTTACTGCTTTAATTGAGATAAACCCATCTAAAACGTCCACCATACAAAACAATATAGTCATAATATTATATTAATAATAATAAAATTATGTATTTCAATGCAGCAAAATTGATTAGAGAGCGCGTTATACTCGCGTCTCAGCAGTGGCTGGCTGGACTATGCGTCATTTTCCACCAGTTGAGATCACGGTCATTTGACTGCTTTAATTGAGATAAACCCATCTAAAACGTCCACCATACAAAAGAATAGAGTCATAATATTATATTAATAATGATAAAATTATGTATTTCCATGCAGCGACAGAGATATAGGGAACGTGTTATACTCTGCCAGCCACCAGAACCTCTGACAGACATGCCATAATCAGACTGGCAGCTGCCACCAGCGCCAATGGCAGGTCACGTGACCTGCCAGAATCAGACTGGCAGCTACCACCAGGTCACGTGACCTGTCAGTGGCTGCTACCGCCAGCCAGCTGAAGATTGAACCCCTACTGCAGCAGTGGCTGGCTGGGCTGAGCGTCATTTTCCACCAGTTGAGATCACGGTCATTTTACTGCTTTAATTGAGATAAACCCATCTAAAACGTCCACCATACAAAAGAATATAGTCATAATATGATATTAATAATAATAAAATTATTTATTTCCATGCAGCGAGACTGATTAGAGAGCGCGTTATACTCGCGTCTCAGCAGTGGCTGGCTGGGCTGAGCGTCATTTTCCAACAGTTGAGATCACGGTCATTTTACTGCTTTAATTGAGAAAACCCCATCTAAAACGTCCACCATACAAAAGAATAGAGTCATAAGATTATATTAATAATAATAAAATTATGTATTTTCATGCAGCGAAAGTGATTAGAGAGCGCGTTATACTCGCGTCTCAGCAGTGGCTGGCTGGGCTGAGCTTTATTTTCCACCAGTTGAGATCACGGTCATTTCACTGCTTTAATTGAGATAAACCCATCTAAAACGTGAATTATACAAAAGAATAGAGTCATAATGTTATATTATTAATAATACAATTATGTATTTCCATGCAGCGACAGAGATATAGGGAACGTGTTATACTCTGCCAGCCACCAGAACCTCTGACAGACCTGCCATAATCAGACTGGCAGCTGCCACCAGCGCCAATGGCAGGTCACGTGACCTGCCAGAATCAGACTGGCAGCTGCCACCAGGTCACGTGACCTGTCAGTGGCTGCTACCGCCAGCCAGCTGAAGATTGAACCCCTACTGCAGTATTGGCAGTGTTTACTCCCTCCGGACGAGGTCGAATGACAATCCGAGAAACAGAGTCATGTAGAAGTCGAACTGGAGAATCGGGAGGAACAGGATAGTCAGCTGGAATAGATGTAAGACATCGAGATGACAGGATCGGCGAATACCAGGCCGCAAAGCGGCTCATATCCTGAGTGAAGCTGAGTGGAAGGCCAGCGCGCAGGTGGATCTTTCATCTGACGACCACTCCGCCGTGTTTCCCACGTCGTCCCCGGCGTTTTCTCGGGATAATATTCAACGGCTGGCGACAAAGAAAATCTGGAATAACGCGTAAGATACTCCCTTGTGTGTAGTCAGCGAAAGTTTCTATTTCCTTCCGCCACGGATTCAAATCTCAAGTTAACAGTTGGACCAAGCCTCCGTTACTAATTCTAAAACGTCACTTCAGAACTAGTAATGAAGGAACGTTGAGTCGCTTCATTGAAACTCATTGCATTTTGTACAGTATTACAGAGAGAGAGAGATCGCCTGAGAGTAGGCTATTAAGTTACCTGTCTGATATATTGCATAACATTCATTCTTCAAGTCGACGTCCATACTATTATATCCATTATAAAATCCGTTTGAATGTCCGCTGAAGAAAGCGATCTTGTATTTGTCATTTGTCCATTTGACCACAGCGCTAAACCAACTTCCTTTGCAAAAGTTCCTTTCAATTTAAAAGTCTCTTGTGCCTCACTGACTCATTCACAGTGCCCAAGGAAGTCGACCGGAAGTTGAAGTCGGCCGCGTGCCGCCATCTTGTAGCAGAACTTCACTTGCGTTAGCTTCCCCATTGACTCCCATTCATTTTGGCGTCACTTTGACAGTGAATAACTTTACATCTGAGGCGTTTAAAGACTCCATTTGTCCATTATTTATTTCCAAAGATACACAACAATGTATAAAGGGCTCCATTACCTTCTATGTTACATTATGGCCCCGTAGAAACAGTTTTTGTAAAAATAAGCTAACGATTGCGTCATAACCACTCGACTCTCTGTCGCACAGTAGCGAAATTACCGTACAGACAGGAGGAGAAACTTGCAGGCAATCGGGGAGATTATCTTAATATGGCGTACTGGCGTTATATTTTAAAATACTATACAAAATAATTAATCAGAATACTTACTCCTGCTCACTCAAACCAAAGAACTCCCCGCTCAAGCTCGCCGTCTCTGCAAGATTAACGATGGCAGTTTGCACGCACAGCTACTAGAAGATTTACATCTGTCAGACAGGTTGCGGACGTCATCAAGCTTAGTGCGAGTCTGCGCGTCAGAAGCAGAAGTGCTAAAATTCGCTAAAAATGGGCTTCACTTGACTCAATTGAGTTCCAATGGGGTCGCTGTGTCCATTTCTTTTACGGTCTATGCTCATTCACCTGTAGTTTCCGCCATCTAATGGCGTATTAATGTAACTTTCATTCAATCCATATCACGCACTAATGGACATATTTATATAAAATAATATTTATTGAACAACAAATAAACACAATTGTTTAGTCAAACATAAAGCACTACTGTGCCCGTGACGGTTGTCAAGTGTGCCGTGGATAATTACGAAAATGCCAATAAATAAATAAATAAATAAATGCTACACCTTGTAGCCTATCTCTATATTTCCTAATTTTTGTTTTAATATATATAAAAAATACAATGATATAGGTCACCCTTTACGCTTGTATGTGGGTTTTTATAAATGAAAAGGATTTTAAAGAGCTTGTGTCAAAAACTTGTAACTCCATTGGATGCTCAAACTGTCAGTCAAACCTCATAAATCTGCCTCACCTCGTGAATGAAGTGCGCACACAATTTGGACATCTCGTCTATGCAATGCAAAGGTAAATAAAGATCTGCTGTTTGAAAAAAAAATTGTAAAGCGTTTTCTTTACTCAAAACAACACTATGTCTATAAATGGTATGTATTTAAAGGGAGCAAGAAGAGGAAGCGGAGAAGAGTCTTCGTCTGAAATGTCCCGTCTAGTTGTAGCCAATATGCTATATGCTATATAAATGATAAGGTAATTATTATCAAATTAAACATAGCACAATTCGACTTGCTCTGGAACAAATAATATATTAATAAGACCAAAGATTGCCCGTTTAATGTACTCAAATTGAATTATGTCTCGTGTTTAACCACTATAAGAGCCAGCGGTAAATCCCTGAAGCACTGGCCGAGATTAAGCTGTTCTCGGCGCGTGCACAAGCACTGAACAGCCGCTGACGCTCTGGAGCTCGCATCTCCGAAACCGTCAAAACAAATTGTAAAATAGGTGCTATTATTAAATACGTCACATAATTCAGGTCTAAACAACTACATTCTCGCCTAAAAAAAACTATTAAAACTAGGGATGTGCACAAATAGTCGAATATTCGTTCTGTAATTAATATTCGAAAAATAAAAATACTATTCGAATTTTACTATGTTGCTTTGCTGTCCGTAAATGCAGTGAATCCATGATAAATCCTAAGCACTAAAACTCGCCGTTATAACTAAATGCACCGGGTGGCGCTGTGGAGCGTGTTTAAATAAGTTTATTTTATTTGATCGTCACATAATGTTGTCGTCTGCCTCGCAAAGTTTGGAATTACTTAGATGAAAATGATCTTACAAAATGGAATAACTTTTGATCAAATTAATTAATGAAACAGAGTTATCATAATATCAACACCATAATGAGAAAGCACATAAAATCTAAATACCCGTCGAGTGAGGAAAGACAGCTTGTCCATCACTGCATTCACGACGTCAGGTAAGTGCAGCTGTAAGTTATCCCCGAGTGAGCAAAGATGATCACTTATCTGATAGCAAAATGATTTTTAGACGTATGCTCCCTTTAAGTTTCGTCGAGGGAGATATATTTACGAACAGAAAACAAAGTGCTACTGTTAGAAACTTAGCTTAGCACACAGTTATGTATTATTATCTTTGTGTCTCTGCAACGTCTGTCAGCACGGATGGTTTTCTCAACCAAGCATGTGGATATTATTGTTTTTCTCAACATGAACATGTGAAACAATATAAACACGATAATCATATAACGGTTACTGACTCGAGTGTATTATGTACGTTTTGTACAATAACTGGCGCTCCCGCTCGTGCTGCTTGAGATTAAATGCTTTTGTTCTTAATATTTTCTGTTTACACATATTGTTTAATGCTTTGAACTAAAAGAAAACCTTAAGACATAATGTAAGCTTAATGTAAGCTTGTTGTGTATATTGCCTAACGTTAATCGTAAGCTTGTTCAGAAATGGTTACAAAATATTGATGAATATAAAACAATAACGTCTTTCTCGTTTAACCTCATTTAAATAAACGAATATTCGAATATTCGTTTTTTTTCTAGCCCAAATATTCGAATACAAAATTTTGGATAAATGCCCATCCCTAATTGAAACTACAGTTCGTGGTGGTACAACAAGTAGTATTTGTAAAAATTACGGTTGATTTGATCGGCCGCCATGACGGTCACTTCAAGCGGAGTGATACAAACGGTGAAAAGGCAGTAGGAGTGCTGTCATATAATTTTTTGTGCTTTGTTTACTTTGTATTTTTTTATGGTTGTGATGTATGCTTATTCTTCTGTTCTGTATGTTCTGTGCGTTCTATGCAATAATAAAAAAAATTCCGAATAATAAAAAAAAATTCCGATTAATTGCGACTTTTTATCTCAGAATTCTGACTTTTTAACTCGCAACATTTTAAATTGCGAGTTTATATCTCACAATTGCGTGTTACAAAGTCAGAATTCTGAGATAAAAAGTCGCAATTAATCTTTTTTTTTCATTTTAGTGGTTGAAACGGGCTTCCATACTATGGTGACAGAACTTCTGCAAAAAATAAAAATAAAATATTTTCTTAATTGAAAGAAAATTACATTTATACTCATGAAACAGAAGTTTTGAAGTCTTTTAATCCCTATTGTGAAAGGATTAGTTCACTTTCAAATAAAATTTGCCTGATAATTTACTCACCCCCATGTCATCCAAGATGTTCATGTCTTTCTTCAGTCGAAAAGAAATGAAGGTTTTTGATGAAAACATTCCAGGATTATTCTCCTTATAGTGGACTTCAATGGAGCCCAAACGGTTGAAGGTCAAAATTACAGTTTCAGTGCAGCTTCAGAGAGCTTTAAACGATACCAGACGAGGAATAAGAGTCTAATCTAGCGAAACGATAGGTCATTTTCTAAAAAAAAAAAATATATATATATATATATATATATATATATATATATATATATATATATACATTTTAACAATAAATGCTGATCTTGAACTTGCTCTTTTCTTCTTCTCTATTTGAATTCCGGCAGTGTAGACACTGCTACATGTATTACTGCCCTCCACAGGTCAAAGTTTGAACTAATTGTTATATACTTGCACTAGCATATTGATGTCTTTTATCTTTCTCTAGATAAGACCCTTATTCCTTTTGAGTCCATTGAAGTCCACTATAAGGAGAAAAATCCTGGAATGTTTTCATCAGAAACCTTCATTTCTTTTAGACTGAAGAAAGAAAGACATGAGCATCTTGGATGACATGGGTAAATTATCAGGAAAATTTTAATTTGAAAGTGAACTAATCCTTTAAGAGTGAAACGGCTCCTGGACTTGATTTTGTTCCATAGGGAGGGATTGGATGGTTGTGGTTTGCTATTGGTGGATCTCATGTGAGTGACAGGTTGCCCCGCCCTCCGCCAGTAAACACATCATCAGAGAGATGTTGCTGCAAGAGGGAGGGGAAATGATTATGATTAAAGATTACGAGGGCATATGACTTTGAATGAATGATTAAATAAATAATGATGGTGTGCACAAATAAATCATTCATTATAAATACTGCAATATTACATAGCAATTTTTATTTCATGGTGACTTTAAAATATATATATATATATATATATATATATATATATATATATATATATATATATATATATATATATATATATATATATATTTAAGTATTTAGGTTTTCAAAATAAATATAATTTAGATAATATTCACTAACATTTTTTAATTATTACTTTGAACTTGAGACCCACACACTTCAAAAACAAACACTGCAAAAACTGTAATTTGAAACCAATTGACACTGAGCGTGCACAAAATATTTAATATATAATATTTAATAATAATAATATTTAAGATTATAACATGCTTTCCTTAATGGATAAAAAAGGGTTTTTGTGCTACCAGAACAGGCACATTTTCAAAACTCTTGCCACAATACTCCAAACATAACATAACAGCCACACATAACATTGACTCACACCTGATAATGTGCTTACATTAATGTTGTAAATATTTTACTCTATATCAATGTGTCAATCACCACCATATATTTTGATGAGAACATGCAGTCGGGTTTCATCACCAAAAGCCTGGAGTCAGAAGCTCCAGCCGCAGGAGCGGCGCTCTGCATTTGCAGCTTTCTGCGAATATCCGGAGGAGAAGAAGAAGAACATCCGGGTATTGTTCCACCGCTAAAGCAACGGATGATAGAAGAGGCTTAACGAATTTTGCTGCTAACTACAGGAATACAACCAATTCGTCTCTTTATTCGTTAACATGGCGGCAAGTACATTTGTTTGATTTTTGTTTTGGGCAAGATCATATTCGACAGAAGCACATAATGAAACCGTAATTGATGGGTTGCATCTTGTACTCAGAAAATGGCGGATAGCCTACTCTAAGCTAAATAGAAAAGATTGAATCGCTCAAAACAAAGCTGTGAACTAAAATGGCAACCCGTTTTGTTTAAAATTAGTGTATTTGAGATGACGAAGGTATTTATTTTTGTTAGTATTTGCTATCCAGCACGCAAACAGGCTATTTCGACCCTCAGTTCTTAGTAGTGGCTAACACTTCAATTGTATAAAGTAGTGTGAATGTTCATTATCGAGTGGTTTAATGTTTTTGTATTCTTTAGATTTTTAACAAAATAGTGAGGCTCTATTTTTATATTTATATTTGTGATTTATTAGGCAAATGACGACGAATTCGGCTTGGAAACCTGCAAAACATCCAGGAGCTCGAAGCATTGTTCACGGTCCAGATCGCGCTCAGTGGAGCGAAAGCGCAAGTCAGGTAAACCAAGGCCGGGTTCCACAGACAGGGCTTTCAGCCTGAGTCAGGATTAGGCCTTAGTTCATTTTAAGGTATTTAAGTAGCTTTTATAAACGCTCATTGCGAAAAAAAACATTATTGGTGTGCATCTTGAGACAAAACTTGTTACTGTTACTTGTTACTGACATATTTTAAGATGGTTCACTACAAGGTGCTTTCAGTTAAAACAGCTCAAACGTGCATTTTAAGCCTCTGTGAAACCTAGGGCACATGTATTAATGGTGAATTTGATTTCACCGAGTATGACATGTTCCTGGATTCACAATTTTGTTGATCCTGGAACAGCATTCCAATCAACCAATCAGATTTGAGGAACAAGTTTACATTTATGTCAAGTTTAGGCTTGCAACCAGGGTTAGGTGCTTCTAAATCAGTGTTATTCACCTATGATTTCCCTCTGATTTTGGGGATAAGTTATGGGTAGGATTAGGTTTAGGGGTAGAGATATGGTTGAGACTAAATGTTCGGACAGGGATGTTCCAGGATCATCAAAATGTTTATCCAGGAATATGTCTTACTTGGCAAAATCATGGTGACCATGTATTAAAAATGTCATGTTGCAGTCATTCTCATTAAAACAACCCCCATAAACTGTAATAAACATCTAACAGGATGAATTCATACCCCTATTATTCTATGCAGTCTAGGGCTGATTGATTAATAATAAAAAATTGATGATGACTTATCCTAACCCAAATGACTTGTATGGGTATTTTATTTTTTATTTTCCCCACAATAGCGATATATATAAAGAGTATTTTCTTGGAAATAAAGTTGCTATGATATCAACATTTTAGATGCCAGAGAAATTTCACATTTTTTGACACCAATTTCAGCATTACAGCAGAAATATTAGGCTAAATAATTTAAGTAAAAGGTCCTCAAACAATCTATTGATTAAAGTAAAAAACAAAGAAAATTACAAATAAAAGGACAAATACTACAGGAAAAGAAACAAATGAAATAATGCTACGTTTTTCCTGTAATTAACACTGTTGTGTTCAGCTGTAATACTAGGGGTGGGAATCTTAGTTTACCATAATTAGTTTACCAACTCCAAAACCTTAAAATCATTACATTTACATATCCTTACATAAGTAATTATAAGTAGGCCTACTTTTTAAAATAATTACAGATTGAAAAAAATTAAAACAATTGTATGATAAAGGGTTAGTTCACCCAAAAAATAAAATAATGTCATTAATTACTCACCCTCATGTCGTTCCACACACGTAAGACCTTTGTTAATCTTCGGAATGCAAATTAAGATAATTTTGATGAAATCCTATGGCTCAGTGAGGCCTGCATGGGCAATGACATTTCCTCTCTCAAGATCCATTAATGTACTAAAAACATATTTAAATCAGTTCATGTGAGTACAGTGGTTTAATATTAATATTATAAAGCCACCAGAATATTTTTGGTGCGCCAAAAAAAACAAAATAACGACTTATATAGTGATGGCTGATTTCAAAACACTGCTTCAGGAAGATTCGGAGCGTTATGAATCAGCGTGTCGAATCAGCGGTTCAGAGCGCCAAAGTCACATGATTTCAGCAGTTTGGCGGTTTGACGCGCGATCTGAATCATGAAGATTAACAAAGGTCTTACGGGTGTGGAACGACATGAGGGTGAGTAATAAATGACATTATTTTCATTGAGGGAACTAACCCTTTAAGAATTTTAAACTAATATAACTTCAAAACATATAAGAAAGTAGCAAATAAACAAACAGTCCTTTTTGTGTTTATTATTCTTGTAAAATGAATTTAACAAACTGTTAATATCAACAAATTTTACACTTTACAGTAAGTTTCATTAGTTAACAATTTAATTACATTAACATGAACTAATAATGAACTGCATTTCTACAGCACTTATTAATCTTTGTTAATGTTAATTACAATATTTACTAATACATTATTAAAATCAAGAGTTGTATTTGTTAACATTAGTTAATGCAATGTAAAGTAACATGAACAAACAATGAATGCCTGTATTTTTATTAACTCTAACAAAGATTTACAAATAAAGTAACAAATGTATTGTTCATGGTTAGTTCATAAATGAACCTTATTGTAAAGTGTTACCACACATTAGATAAGATGCTTGAACACACATTTAAGATTCAGACAGGTGAAACAGAATATTTTTGTAAGTTTGGATTCATAAAGACTCGTTTTTGAAAGAATGATTCAGTGGTAGACACATTTTCAACAGTAAATTCATTGCCACCTAGTGGCGTAACGATGCAATCGATACAGGCGTCACTTTCAGAACAGAAGGTAATTTATTATAGATAAAAATCAGCGTTTCTATTTGAATAATAACTTTTATATACTTCTGTTATAATTAGAAAAGGCATATTTGTTTGTGAAGCGGTTTATATCTACATATGACAAATCTCTTCAGATCAACAAGATGCTGCGAGCGCAGATTTGAATGTCGTGATCTTATTTGTCAGATGTTTAATATACACGGGTGAATCGTTTTCATTTGGGAATTAGATCATGTAGGTGATGAAATTGAGAACGCAGTCTTTTAAAGATTAATTGTGCAGCTTTGGGCACCTCTCTCTCTCTGCATTCAAAGTTTCTAAAGCACACACAGCGTCATCGTGCATCTGAAAAAACTACGCTCAGAATCGAACCAGAATCATTGAAGAGAGAATCGCGATGCATCGATGGATCGATTATTTAAAAAAAAAAAAAATATATATATATATATATATATATATATATATATATATATATTTTTTTTTTTTCCACCCCTATATAATACTACAGAAATATTTGCATACTATGGCCTATTTACTGCTAGGGTGCTGTAAATGGTTGCTAGAGCATGGAAAAAAATTTTCTATAGTAATATTTAAAAATGTGCGCTTGACCATGTCTAAAGAGTTCACCCCCATGTCAATACTGTTCTGGTGCCAAAATATGGCCCCTCAATTTTAATATACGGTTGCTAACTTGTTAGGGTGTGGCTTCACAGTTGGTATAGTATTTTTATGTTAGAAATATAGTATGTTTGTAGAATAGCCTGGGAGTAATATAAATAAACCAGGAATTTGTAGGCTTCTGTAACACACACTGACCTGTACCAGTCTCTGTGTGCTCTCTTGATTTAAATGTTGTAAATGTTCTTTTGATAAATGCAGTAGTTGGCAGTGTGCCACCATTAAAAAGAGGCTGCAAAGATTAAAAAATAACTGACAAAAGGAATGGGGATGGACAATAGCTGGAAAGTACCTATATGTACACTCATTTTTCTGAACAGGTTAGAGCTGTATAAAAGAGAGAGCTGCGATTGAGATTGTTAGATGTACAGCTGGCGTCTCAGCTTTGTTGACTGGAATAGTAAAATCTGATCTTTGACATCTGGAACTTCTTGAGTTGGGAGATTTCTTGCAAAGACGGAACACTTTTTCTACAACATTGGCAAGGTGATATTTAATGCCTACTTGACAGTCTAGGTCAAAATGGCTAATCCTCATATCTCTACGATCTTCTTGTGTCTGGTTATGACTTGTTCAGGTTGTTAGGCTCTTCTAAATGGTTGGCTAGGCAGTTGCAAGGGTAAAACCTAAAAGTTGGTATATCATTATTTATTGGCTACTTGCTAGGAATGACTAACACAGCCATTATTTTTAAGAGTTTCTCCTAAATCTGCAAGTTTGGAGCTACTTTTAGCCTTAATATGTTTTGTGAATACGGCTCCAGATCTTTTGTATGTGCTTCATTAAATGTAGAGCTGTTTTACTCAAGATGTCTACAAAGGAGACACCAAAGATGAGCAGAAACAATGTCCATCGCATTTTTTTTTCTTGTCACTAACATTTGGATATTAAAATTAAACGGCAGCATTAGAGATAATGATAATAGTGATGCTGTGCTTTGCTAGCACCACTAATAAACGGTGCTGTTATTTCTCCATCAGTCAGTAATCTTCACTTGCTTTATTGAAGGTCCTACCTCTATCATGAGAGATGGCCAGTCATACATCAAACTTTTTGGGTGGCCAATGACATTTTAGGTCACTACATGGAAAGTCCACTGGCTACATTACGCCCAAACACATGAATTATGAACAAAATCGCAATGTCTCTCTGTACCTTGTCAGAAATCAAATCCCAGCTTCTGTCCTTCTAAATACTGCTACTTAAACATTAAATGGTGTTTGACTTTCTCCCTTAATTATAAATCTGTCACTGATCAAATGCTGTAGTGGTAAGAAGATAAGCAAATTAGGCCTCTCCGTAATGATTATTTGGTAATCGAGTGATCAGTTGATTATTTTGATGATTAATCAAGTAATCAGATATTTTTGTGGTAATAAAAATAGACCTAAGCAAAATATAGCCTTTGAAGTGACTTAAAATAGTCAGAGCTCTCCTGAAGTGCCAGTGTCTTGCTGAGTTTAGTAACTTTTTATTACCTTTTTGATCAAAGATATGAAAATGACTTCCAACTTAAATTGTTAAAAAACTTGAATACTTCAGAGCACAGACTTAAGTTCGGTATCTTTTTAAAGAAAACACTTCAGATTATTGTAAGTAAGTATATAGTATATAATTATAGAAGTTTATGAAAATGTAAAATATATCAAATAGATTTTTTTTTAAAGATAATTTTTTGCAAAACATGTTCAACTCTAAAACTTGAAGCTGAATATCTGAACAAGTTCTGTACCAAATTTTAGGTTGATATCTCAAAAAAAGAACTTTCAGTAATATTTTTTTGTACGCAGTACCAAACTTTTCCACTAGATGACATCAAGACTCCACAGTCACCATATAAGGACTTATATAAATATTTGATTTCCATATATGGTTTGAGTGATCTGAACCATATTTTTTCATACTTTTCAAATATTTATGAAGTAGATATCATATTCAGAAGTAGTTTGGGCAGTAATGTTAATATTTGATTTGAACTAAATCCCTAAAAAAAAAAGCAAAGAATCAGAGAGTGTCTTATAGTTTGGCACATCACAAATGAAGAATCTATTTATCTTTTGTTCATTCATTTCTTTTGAAAAATCGGTCATCAAATATGAAAACTAGAGTCTGAAAGCTTTCAAAATGATATAAGATTTAAGATTATTTTAGGTTTATGGCAAGAGTCCCACGGGTATGGGGAGGGGAAATCTTAAAAATAGTAGTTAAAAAACATTTTATTGAATCCAGTTAGGGTCAATTTGATCTGGACCATACAGGCTGTAACCAGAAATCAAACAGTGCATGAGGGTTAAACTATTTCATTTTTAAAAATGTAATTTAAATCTGCCAGTGTCCTTTAAACAATAATTATTTGTATCTTTTTTTGTCTTTTAGGAGACAAGAGGCACAGACGAAGCCACAGCAGAAGCAAAGAGGTAACTAATTTTAGTCCATTGATGTCATGTAGACCTAAATTAAACTGGTCACATCATCAGTAGTTTTACAGCTGGCATTTCTAGTTTTAGCCCGTGGTAAGTATGCAGCTTAGACAGAAAGGAATGAAATGCCAGACTGAGAAGAAAAGCACTTACTTAATCACAAGTGCATGTAATCTTAAATTATATTAATTTTGATAACAGATGGAGAGAAATGTCTGTTTGGGAGCTTTTTTAACGTCCTGTATTTTAGATCATATGATAACATTTGTATAATAAATTACACTCAGCGTGCTAATGCACGAAGAGACACTCTGAACAGAAGACGCTGCTGACAGATAGCAAAATTATATGCCTACTACCTGGACAGGTAACTATCAGTCATTTAAACTTATTTGACTATAAAAAGATCTCTTTTTGTCTCACAACCCTTTTTTTTCTGTAGATAACAGCTCAGAATTGCAATTTAAAAAATGAGTGGCCATTCCCCATGTGAATGCATGCAGATTTGCACAATTTTATAATTCGTTTTAAAACAAGTTGCGCACACTGAAATTATTTTTCTGATGAATTTGGTCATAATTGGCTTTTTACGCTGTACGCAATGACGTAAGTTAGTTTTCAATGGGAGAGCAGGGCAGGCTGTAGGACAGGCTCATTCTCGTGAATCATGCCACTTTGTTGTGTACAACCGCAGCTGCTGAGATTATTCAAATTAAATTATATTTAATATTTAGTTAACCTATTCTGCCCTACAAAGCCTAAACACAGGGATTAAACATTATTTTTCTTTGGTTGAGTGTGAAAACTGCAGTACAGTGTTATTTTAGCTTTTATTTGAATTTTTTTTTTTTTTGGTTTCATGTTCATTTTAGTTAAATGTTTAGTAATTTCGTGTTCATGTGCTTTTGTCATTTTAGTTATTTATTTCCAGTTAATAATTTTAGTGCCGCAACAAACTTATTTCAGTTTAAGTTTTTCAACTAATATTTATATTTTATTTTAGCTTTATTTTGGTAACACTTTACAGTAAGGTTTCATTAGTTAATGTTAATTTACTACTTCAGTTAACATGAATTAAAACAAACTGCACTTCTACAGCATTTATTATTCTTAATGTTAATTTCAACATTTACTTGTACTTTATTAATATCAAAAGTTGTATTTATTAATGCAATGTGAACTTACATGAACAATGAATGACTTTTTTTTTATTAACTAATATTAACAAAGATTAATAAATACCATAACAAATATATTGCTCATGGTTAGTTAATATATTAACAGTAACTAATGTTAACGAATAAGGCCTTATTGTAAAGTGTTACCTTTTATTTCAATTGCAAATATTTTATAGTTTTAGTTCATAATAACCCTGCTGCATTAAACATAAGATCCACTCTAATCCAGACTTTAAAACCATTTTTTACTTGCCATTGTTACTTAGTTTTGCCTTTTTATATGGCAGCATTATCTTTGCATTTCATAAATGAAAACCCACACATTTTATGGAGAAAAAAATGCCGTTACACCTAAAATTAATAAATACATGTAGTGTTTTATTGGCTCACTTGTGTGCAACATCATGCGATATTTAATCTTAAATAGGATTTTTTTTTTTATTCACTTGAACAAGCTGCATCATTGATTATCATGACGTTTTCCGTGTTTTACATTGCTTATTGTATGCACGGCAATGTGCCTGTACACATAAGAGGTGGCAAGATTGCAATAAGTTTTTCTCGTATCATCTAAAATGCCCTTTAAAGTCAACATGAAACCGCATTCCCAACCCAATTTACTTTCATAATGTGACATATTTCTAAATCGAGTATTCTGAATCAAAATGACTTTTATTCCTGTTGAAGTGACACAATTGGGGCCAAATCTGAGTTTGTGGTCAGATATGTGATGTACGGTGGAAATGATAAAAATGTATATTTAGACAATATTTTGAGACTCCCTGCTGAGAGACAAGACAGTGGCTAGCTCAAATTCTCAACAAATCTCAAAGCTAAAATGTGTACACTGTGACTGATGAGATTTTTTAGATTTTCTTCTGAGACAGGAGAGAGTAGCCAGTCAAGCAATGAGGTTTCTTTACAAAGATAAATTAAGAAATTATTATATTCGAAAATATAAATTATTTTCAAAATCATAATCATTCTGAAAAAAAAAAAAATAGAATTTTTTTTTTTTTTTTTTGCCATATCGCCCAGCCCTATCAGGAACATGCAAGTAAATGGGGTTCATTTTGATTTCATGTTGACTTTTAAGAGGGAAAAAAAAGAAAAGATAACATCAGTTCAAATGAATGAATTCTGTCGAATTCTCACAATGAAGTTGTTGCCCTCTGGTACACAAAGATCTCCCTTTTTTTTTTTTTTTTTTTTTTTTTTGTACTGAACTAGGTGTAAATGTGCTGGTTAAATGCACTCATTTGTGTTAAATGTAACTGTACATGCTGCACTCGGATGTTGGTGGAAGGGCTTTTGTTGTTTAAAAAGTGTTTTTCTTGTCAGAATTATTTTGGCAAGTTGTTCTTAAACCAACTTACTAACTCTCTTTATTGCACTATTTTCCTGAAAGAGACCAATTCTTCTTAAAACAGGCACGGAAGAAAGACTCTGAGAAAGCTCTGAAATGTCAGAGCGGATCAGAGGAGCAGATGGAGCCGTCGGATAAAGGCCGTGACAGGCTGTCTGAAGACGTGGAGGAGCGACATCGCAGAAAAGACAAGAAGTCCTCCAGGCCAAGAAGCCTATCAAGATCCCGTTCAAAGGAAAGGTACTTTCATCTGACGTTTGTCATTTTGATTCGATTTAATTCATGCAACAAGTGAATGTGTTGAGGCTTAGTGTGCTTAGATGTGAATTAATGTTTTCCCGAAGACGACATCATAGTCGAAACTGGGACAAAAGAAGATCTCGCTCACGCAGTGGTGAAAGGCGATCAAGGAGTCGTGACAAGAAGAGACGGGCCAGGTCTCGATCAAACTCCAGAAGCAAACACAAACATCGCAGCAGGAGCCGTAGCAAGAGCAGGTGGACAAAGATTTTATGTTTGGGATTTTTTTGGTGAATGAAAATGCTGATTTGTGCTTAAACCGTGAGATGGTCCGATTTTATCTAGGGAGAAGAAGAAGAGGACAGAGAAAGCGCGGAGAAAAAGTCGCAGTCGGTCAGTTAGCCCTGTGACCTTCAGGGGTAGAAACACAGCCATGGATGCTCAGGAAGCATTGGCTAGAAGGTAGAGTGGCATCTGTGTCCTGGAAGCACAAAACAATCTATTTGGGTTTTATACACAGAATATAACAGAAGTGAGTACGCACCTGTGCAATATCACTTAAAGTCTTTAAAAATTTCCCCTCCCTCTTCCAGTGACATCGTCTCTTCTCTGATGTTTACTGGCAGAGGGTGTGACAACCTGTCACTCACATGAGATCCACCAATAGCGAGCCACAACCATCCAATCAATTCCCAATAGACAAAATCAAGTCCTGCCCTACGTTTTTTGTTTTTTTTCCGAGAAGCCATTTCACACAATATACGTCACTATAAGGAAGAAAAGACAGTCGAATCTTCTGTTTCATATCGACTTGTATCACCTTACAGTAATTGTATTACATGTAAGTTGAACAGGTGTCCTCACTTTCGTTGTTGAGATTGTCTTGCTACGGTGTTAGTTTTCGATCGTTCATAAGAGGAAATACTCTATTTGTCAAATTTGAATTAAAGCAGGTTTACTCACTTTTGTTGTATATTGTGTGTATGTGTATATACTCCCAGGCCCTGTTTACACCTGGTATTAAGATGCATTTTGGTCGATTGGATCACAAGTAGAAGAGAGGTAGACACATTCCCGTTTACACCTGGTGTTTTAATTCATCTCTTTTGTCCACTTTCAACCACTTTTGTCCTGATTTCTTCAAGGGGGGGGTCTATGAGTGGGTAAAAGTATGGGTTTATTCAGGTGTTTTGATCTAATGGACGAAATAAGCTTACTCAATGTATACATGAACGTGACCGGAGATGACAGAAAATCGTAAGGAGAGCAGGAGATTTGTTTCTGCTCTGACAGCCGCAAGTCCTGCCGAACGCAGTGAAATGGTCAGAGAACATTGTGATTGGTACATTTTTCATCTTCAAACCAAACTTGTGTCTTCAGCCGGCAATGTTGAAATCTGGTCTGGCTGCCACGCTTCTCATAATGTTTACGCATTAGGTCAGTAGGCAGAGAATGGCTGTTCAAACTCATTCGACCACATGAGTGTTTCCACTACAAAATCAATCCGGTCGAAAGTGGACGGGTTCAAAACATTTTAGACCCCGTTTACACCTGTATTTAGCGCCATCCATTTATGATCCGATCAACCAAAACACATCTTAAAACCAGGTGTAACCCGTGCCCAAGAAAAGGTTACAACTGTTTTATTAGAAATATTGTCACAACCGGTTATATTTCTACCTATTTACTAAATCAGTTTATTTAAACAACATATAAGCAACTTACTGTCTCAACAACAACTTACAAACCTGTAGTCTCTGCACACTAATGCGATCACTGTTAACAGCAGCCAGTAATTGCTTTGACGTTTGTTGAAGTTTTCTGAGAGGGTTTTAACAGGCTTTCACACTGGCAGTTTAGTCTGATAAAGAGCACGGTTTGCATGACGTGAATGCTGACATGCAGATCAGGAGGCAGACTGTGTTGGTAAACTTGAGACTACAGCTATGTTTCCATCCAAAGATGCGAATTTAACTTGTGCGCAAAATTGGCACCATCCCATGTGTTCAAGAGAACAAAACTGTCACTTCCTGGGAAGTCGGCGGAAAATGTCTGTATTAAAAATGGAAGTTGCTGCAATCGGGGAAGCCAATGTGGCTCTTTTTTTTCATACATCATAAATTACTTGCACCTCAGAGCACACAGACGCAACAATAAAACACTGTTGTTTTATCTTGCGTTTGGATGCCTGGTGTTTGAGAACACAATCATGTGAGACACTTCTGGGAGGTCAGTATATCAAATGACAGGCTTCGACCAAAATAACAATTAAGATGCTGTGCAGTGAAACTGATCTGCTGGTTAGTCCAGTTATCCAATCACATTAGTTTTATTTTATTTTTGCCCATTGAGGGATTTATTCGGTAAATGTGTTTCCATTGTAGCTTATGTGCATGTCTTCGATTTGAGTGCAAATTTTTTATTTTATTTTTTTTGCTGTATTTTAATAATTTATGCATATCCTGCCATTTCCTTTCAGTGTTGTTTAATACAGTATCCTAAAATTCACAAACAAATATGGAAATGGCTTATGTGATTAATGTAAATGAGGTGTGCTCGTTACTTGCACATGCATTTTAGCTAACAATGACATCATTGGGTCCATGAAACATGCGTAGGGGATGACTTCACCATGGATACGAGCATGCAAATGTAATCAGAGTTGCTGATGTATTAATCACAATCAGCCGTCTCCTCAAAAGAAGACTTTGCGAACAGCATAAAGCCACCCTCCCCCAGGTGTCGGATGAATTATGTCTTGTGTCTCACATTGATGCAAGTGGCGTTTACTCTGTTGCTCATAATAGAACCAAATTAATAAAACGCATAGCGTCCTGCATTGTGCACACCATTGCTGTTTGTAATGCAAAATGAATGGAAATGCACCACCGTTCTAGAATCCAATGGGTCTGAAAGCAGACCAACACTGCGGTGATGCCGAGAATAATCACACTCAGTTTCGGACCGCAGCAAACGTGCCCAGTGTGAAAACCACCTGAAGTATCCAACTAGGTGATTAGTGAAGTTTTAACTGCTTTCTGGTCTTCATGTTCCTTAAACACATTCACTTCACACACTTAGGTTGGAGAGAGCAAAGAAGCTTCAAGAACAGAAAGAAAAGGAGTTGTTGGAAAAACGGCAACAAGAGCAAGCAGCAGGCAAGTAACTGCCACAAGTCACATGGCTATTGGTGTAATGGCTTCACATCTGACCCTTCTGCAGCAGAGGTCAGCACTGTCTCCATCTGATGGTTTGTTGGTTGTTCCCCAACAGCAGCTGCTCCACTGTTGTGCGATACGGTCACTGCTGCACCTGGTCCAGCCCTGAACGTCGCAGCACTGCTGGCCTCTGGCACACAGGTCACGCCCCAGATCGCAATGGCTGCTCAGATGGCAGCGCTTCAGGCCAAGACGTTGGCAGAGACTGGCATTGCTGTGCCAAGCTACTACAATCCCTCAGCGGTCAACCCAATGAAGTTTGCGGAGCAGGAGAAGAAGAGGAAGATGTTGTGGCAGGGGAAGAAAGAAGGGGTGAGGACAAGAGTTGCTGTCATATAGATTTTAATAGGGTTGTTGCCATGTTATATCATACAATATAAAATGAACAAACGCAGCCATCTGTGACCGAACACCTGAAATTTAACTTTTTTTCCCCTAGTAAACTCGATGTAATACATTTTTTTTCAATAATATTTTTTATTTTGTGTTTTGAGAGAATTTCTTGGTACTAATTAACATTTGTGCAATAATTATGATCATTTTTTTTAAATACAATTGTTTTTTTGTTTTGTTTTTATTATTACTTTTTAATTAAAGCAGAGTTTCATGTTAAAATAGAGACCATGCCTTTAAAATCAGATTTTTGAAGGCAGATTAGTGCCATCTGGTGGGAGTAAAAAAGCCGGTTTTCTGTAAAATCATTGATCAGTCTCTTAAATGGGCACAACTACAGGGGTGATAGCGTTCCGGCACCACGCCGGATTTCCGGCGTAGGCTACTGTGGCTGCGGGAAAAAAAAAAAAATGATCTGGTTATATTGGTCTACTGCGGCGTTTTAGTGCCATGTTAAAAAAATAATAAAAATAATAATAATAAAAAAGATTGTCTAATGTTTATTTGATGTCTGTTTTTAAAAGCACGGAAGAGAATATGTGCTGTTCTGTTAGACATCGTTTCAGCTATTAAAATAGTTCCGTTTTGTATGTATGGCAGTGATTTCGTTTCTGTTTTTATTAAGTTGTAATGGGAAGATTTTTTTATTCGTCAGATATAAATAAGGTATAGGCGCATATCCATTGGTTTGTGCGGAGAGTGGAAGCTTGCACAGCGCAATACAGAGGCGCCAGAGCCGTCACTTGCACTTTTTTTATCCAGTGGAAACTAATTATCCTCAAAACAATACATGCCTTACCGACATCAAATAGATGGAGAGATTTAAATTATTGCTTAACGAAATAAAACAAATCAAACCAAAAACTCTTTCATTATATCTGTAAAGATGCATTTCTCGCGTCAAAGTGGAGATTTCTATTAAGGATCTTGCGTCACTGATTTAGAATACACTAGTTTATTCATAAATAATTCAAATATCCCCTTACCCTCCAACACATTCATTGTTATGTACAAGGAATACAAGTTGATGTAGACTAATATAAATTTAAAATACATCGTTTTAATAAATACAAATCAGCAAAACTGTTTCAAGTGATAGGCATTATTCAATTAAAAGTATCAATGAATAAAACATTATGTTGACCAGGTGGATTATTCATTGAAATCATGGAGAATGACATTTAGTTTTATTTAGTTTTAGCGCACCGTGTATTTACAGACAAACGAAATCTGCAGAAGTCTCTTTACTGCGGAACTGAACTTAATAAAACAGAAACGAAATCAATGTGTCATACATACAAAACGGAACTGTTTTAATAGCTGAAACGATATCTAAACGTTTTGCTATGTTCTGTCTATGCAAACAGAACAGCAGTAGGCTACATAGGCTAATAAATCAAGCGCGTCATCGTCACAACCATAGCCTTGTTTCCGCACGGAATAAAGTATTTTATTCTCGGAACATTTCGACTTTATTCTCCGACTTTATTTTTATTATTAATATTATTATTATTTTTTGCAGAGGTTAGATATTTCGACTTTAATCTCTGAGTTTCGACTTTAATCTCGGAAACTTAGATTTTTTTTATTAAATTTTTTTTTTTTTTTTGTCGTCGTATTGATCTGTCATTTAGATCTGAGATGCGCAGGTCAGAGAGCAGCTTTAACGCTCAACGACTCATGAGCCAATCAGAAGTAGTTAAGGGGCGGGCCTCGTGTCTTTGTCAAATAGATTGATACAGGTTAAGGCAATGCTCCATGCGCGAAGGTGTTTACAATTGTGTCTCATATTTCTCAACTCAAAATGTAAGTCATGGCTATGTTTATGAAGCCAGGGGAAGACATTAAAGACATTGATAAAAGCATAAAGAATAAATGGCGCTGGGCTTGGATTGAGGATGTGGGTAGCGACGGAAAGCCCTATTATTGCCATTTACCTGTCTTGGTATGACTAGCATCTGCAGCATTTACTTACAGTGATTGTACTAAGATGGGCTAATAAGGTCAATGTAGGCACTGAACATATTGAGAAGAAAATGCTGTGTTTTCTTGAATAATACCGAGGGCATAATGCAAATATGAAAATATCTAAAAAAGAGCCACTTGTCAATAATGATGATCAGGGTTATACATACTTAGGCTGTTTATATATTTGGGCCCAGGGGCCAACAAGTTGTGTTAAAAGTGCGTCGCATACATAGTACCCTCTCGGGGGGCAAGGAAAAAAAGTTCAGGCTCAGGAATTTTTTTCACTATCAGCCCTGCAACTAACATACAACCAACAATTGAAACAGTGATATACATGATGTTTGAATGTAAAAACACAGCCTAACATGAAATGCTCAGTTGGAGAGAAGCGATTAAACGTCATAGGACATGTAGGCCTGGTTTCACTGACGGGGCTTAGATTAAACCAGGAATTAGGCCTTAGTTCAATTAGGGCATTTAAGTAGTTTTTATAAACGTACCTTAGAAAAAAAACAACTTGAGACAAAACAATGGCACTAACATATTTTAAGATATATCAGTGCAAGTTGCATTCAGTTAAAAAGGCTCAAACATGCATTTTAGTCTGTGAATATTCTTAATCCTTGTCTGTGAAACCAGGGGGTAGTTTAACATTTATAATCTTGTCTCCTAACAAGAGTCTTTATAAATGGCAGTAGTTGGGAGACGATTAAGAATGCTGAATTTTGTAAAAACAGTTTTGAGCTTGGTCAGTAATTTTCATTAAGTAATTTAGTAGTAGTATGAGAATCTGTTTTTCAGAGCATTTCAGACATAGAAACATTTGTCCAGTATTAATATATGTTTATGTTGTAGGACAAGTCACAGACAGCTGAGCTGTGGGAGAAGCTGAATTTTGGCAATAAAGACCAAAATGTGAAGTTTCGCAAGCTTATGGGAATTAAAGTAAGTGTTTGCCTGTATTAAATATTGTATTATCTAATGTTCTTAATGCGTGAAATGGAGAAATCTCATATTTTAAAGTGGTCCTATTATGCTGTTTTACATGTTCCACTTTCTTTAGTCTGTATTGTTGGTGTTTGAGCATGAAAAAGGTGTGCAAAGGAACAAACACGTAACAATATTTCTCATTTAAAGTGGCCTTATTATGCCTTTTTTTTTTTTTTTTTAAGGTTCCTAATATTGTTTTGGGAGTCTCCTACAACAGGTTTAAATGCATGCAAAGTCAAGAACACTTTCGTTTTCTCATAATATACATTTAATTTCACCTGAGTTTTCAATCTTTTGTAAATGACTCGTTTGAAGCAGTTCAGAGAATAAGTCTCTCTAAACCCCTCTCCGTGCTCTGATTAGTCAGATGGCCCAACCCTTTGTGATTGGTCTACTGCGTGCACCGTGCACCCATTGCTATAACCGAATGACAGCTGTCAATTCGCAAGACATTTTGAATACAATGTATGGACAGAAAAGATAGCCAGAAACTGATTCGCAATCATGACTGGAGTACAAAGTTTTCTATATGGTAAGTGTCACCTTAGTTTTTATTAGATGTGATAGCAGCGTCACTGTTATACTTTGTCAGTGCTATTTCAGAATGCCAAGCAAAGCTGAAAACCCCTAACATAAGATAAACATTTAGGCCAGATGTGTACAGACTTTTTTATCATAACTGTTAACAAAGAAAAATGGCTATATCATTTTGACATTACAATGGGTGTTTACTGTTTACAGAGACAATACTTCAGCTAGTTAGTGCGGACTAGCATCTTAACATCCTATTACAATACAGTAATAATAATAACACAGAGGAAAAAAGTTTTTGTATGTTGTAAACTCCCACGTTAGCCGAGCACAAACGTGAATAGCTGATAATACATTAGACTTTGTGAACAGAAGTCATGCTCCATCCTTGATCATTACTCCAAGTAATTAGACAGACAAGCTGCATTAATCGACACATTTTTAGACAACATTGGACCCACATCTGAATAGCAGAACTACAGAAACACGAGTTATCCGGTTAGCATGATACATTCAGACTAGGGTGTATGTTACACACAAATTTTGAATGATCGCTAGAAAATATAAATATCAATTATTAATCATACTTACAGGTTGAGATTCAGGGAGCAAGCTGGTCCAAATAAACTGGGCATTGATCCATATTTTAAGACCAAGCGTTTTGTGAATCATGCATTAAACTCCTCGAGGTTTGAGCAGCACTAGTCAGCAAAATGACTGGAACACAAATAAAGATTGTACTGCTGTGGTATTATTGAAAACATTAATTTTCCCTGGCGTCTGCGCTCAATAAGTGGGTGGGCAATATGCTAATGTTTCGTTGTGACGTCACAACAAAATGGCTTGGGATTCGTTTTACAAACGACTCATTTAATTGACTGCTTTTGAGAGACAATAACTTTTGGTGCACTTTCAAATTTAGAACTTTGCAGGATGTTCTCATTCGCTTAGAGCTGTTACACACTACATGAAAGGTTATTTTCAAAAATCCATAATAGGGGCACTTTAAATAATTCCTGCCCAAGGCATACACAAAAAAGGTGGATGAGGCCTGGTTGTGTTGTGATAGCGTTGCAACTCACCATTATGGTAAGGGGCAACATTTCCAAAACCCGCTCAAAGCGGTTGCCCAATCACAACACACTAGTCCAGCTGACCAATCAGAGCACCTTGGGGGCTTTCGCACCAAATAGTTCAAGGAACTCTGTTATAGGAACTAGCCTCTAGGATAGTTCCCCAATAACTACTTTCTCCTCCGGGCCATGTTCCTGGTTGCATTCGCACCTGAAATGGGAACTCTGAAGTGGCCAACAGCGGCGTCTTTAAGCGTGGCATTTACAAACGCTAAAAATCGGTTGCTAAAGGATGCCGTGATCGGAGCTGTGGTTGTTGTGAGTTGTGGATTTCGTGATAACGGAGATGGAATGTAAACAATTTATGCGACTGAAAGAGCAAAAAGTGGGGCTAAGAGTTGAAATCTCCTATGACAACTTTCAGCATGCATATCATTGGGGTGGAGAAAAGAACACAACCCTGCAGACAACGGGTAAATTACATTATCACTGTTTTCCATGTTTGTGAAGTAAATATGTTTACACTGTAGTGTTGTCACGATACCAAAATTTTAACTTCGATATGATACCCAACTTAAATATCACGATACCGATACTTAAACGATACTATGGCAAAAACCTAAAACAGCAGGAAAAGTAAATAACATATGACAGAACTTCTTTCTTCACCAGTGTGCCGGCTGATAATTCTGAATACCATGAAGTTAGACTTAGACTTAATAGAATTTTTAATGTTTATTATTTTCATGCTCAATAAAATTGGGAATTATTTGCTGTTATGTATAAAAAAAGCATTTTTGTTTTTGACAATAAGATTATTGTAAAAAATTATATTACTGTAAGTAATTAGATCAATGTTATTAAAGCATAAATTGGTTTAAAATAACTGTATATACCCTTCACATATTTATGTATTTTTAAATTAATTTAAATTTAACTTAATAATAATTAATTTTTTTAATTTTATTTTTGTAACCAGATATTAGACTTAGACTCAATAATACACCTCTTTGCGGAGTTCTGCTTGTACGATTAAAATAAATAAATAACACTCATTTAATGTTTGAGAGCATAAACATAATGATGGTATCACACTAACCTGTCGCGCTTTAAATTCTTTGTACAAATCAGGATGTTTGACGGCAAGATGGTTTTGACTCCCTTCGCTTGCGCTATTTTGTAACATCTTTTGCAGACGGGCTTTGTGGTGTCGGTGGGCTTGCCCTGACTGTCGGCAATGTAATAATGCCATATTTCGCTTTGTGCATCTGCTTTCTCATCAATTTGTGGACTGTCTGCAAGAGCACCTGTATTTGCAACCAAACGTCTCGTTCCGTCACCATAAAAGCCGTTGCGCAGTTGAGAGGAATAAACATGCACTCAATGTGCACGCACACTGCCCCCTGCTGTCGCACATTAGGAAATACAGCTGGCACTCAAAGTACCGGTACTAATTAAATGAAGAACCGCACCGTTTTTTAAAAGCAGGGTATCACGATACCTTTCTAGTACTGGTATATCGTGCAACACTATTAGGGCTTTTAAAAAATTCTGGGTGCTGGTGTTTGACAACCCTATTCTGAAGTAGGATCTAATTTAGTTCCCCCAAAAGGAGTTCCTAGAACAAAAATCCTTAAGAGTTCCTAGATCCTGTGGTGCGAACACTGCAAAATCCAGGTACTTCAGCCAATAGTTCTAGAAACTATGAAAAGGCTCCTCCAGTGTGAAAGCTCCCTCAGAAGGAGGGTCTTCATGGAGATGGGAATTAAACAGAGCGTTACTGACAGACTGGGAAGAGAGGAGCTGCAACAATGTATAATATGTGAAAAATGTGTTTTTTGTACAATCAAGCATGAAAACCTGTTGTAGTAGAGGCAAAAACAAAACCAAGACTTTGAAAAAGGGCATAACATGGCCTCTTTATTATAGAAATGTTCTGATTGTTGTGTTCCCCATAGGGTGAAGAGGAAGGCAGTTCATCAGGAACTGTTGACGAAGAAGGTCTTAAAACCTTGCAGCAGCAGGAAGAGATGTTCCGCAACCTGGACGTCCAGTACGAGATGGCCCGCTCACAGACGCACACGCAGAGGGGAATGGGCCTCGGCTTCTCCTCCTCTTTTTCATCAAGGGGCATGGATGCCGTCTGAACATTCTGTACTTGTGCTTCTCGTCTCTGTAAATTCTGGCCGATGTTGCCGCTGTAAAGCTGGTTTGTACGTGCTTGTAGAGAATGCTGGTGCATTAGCTTGCATGTATAATTCATCAGATCTGTCGTTTTATTCATTTTGCAAAATTCACATGTAAATACAGTTGATTGCTCAAACATATATCGTTGCTTGGTCTCTGAAATGTGTTTAATATTGTAAAGCTGTCGTTTGGATTTTGGGTGGGGAATGTTATTGTATATTTCACTGTGTTTGTATTGAAACTCTCTGAAGCTAGCGATTCCTGAAATATCAACGACCAAGGGGTGTGAATTCGTTTCTGACTTTGGTACTAGGGGCGATGCTATATTGTGAATGCTTTGCTTTTAATAAAATGGTTACTACATAAATATATTAAGAACACAAAATAACATGGCAGACATTTTATCACTTTGAGTTGGGAAACAACAAAAACAAACCATGTTTAACTCGCAAAGAAATGTATCGTAAAATACTTCTCATAAATGAAGATCAAACATTTTTGATATTTGGCTTGTTACATTGAGAGAAATTGAGATTGAAACAGCTGAAACCCTTACTTTTAACATAGCATTTGTTTTATCTTAGGTTATTGCAATGTTACTTGTGATTTTTAATAAGCTAATTAAACCTGGCTAAACCTAGCTTGGTTTAGCCAACTCTAACTTAATATGCAAACTACATAATTAAAGTAGCTGCTGTGTGTGTTCCAGCTGAAGGTCAGCAACGCACCAAATTTGCACTCATTTAGTATGGTCATTAGGGGGTGCCTGAATAAAAGTTTCCCTACTTTTACATTTTGGCTGATGTAATCTGATGCTCAAATAGACCAGCCTATTATTAAGTTAAAAAGATGAACACAACCATAATTGATACTAGATGTAATAATGGGCTTAAATGCAATACTGCAATTTTTGCTCAACATGAGTGTAATTCTCTGAAATACAAAGTAATAATGGGTGAATTGATAATATGATATACCCGGTTAGATTTCAGCGAACGCATTCAGTATTGTTTCCTCACAATGTTTATTAAACAATCAAAATCAAATTGAATTTTTTTTTCAATATCCTCTTCAAACTGAAGTGCCTCATTTAACTATGAGCATACAGTGGGTACGGAAAGTATTCAGACCCCCTTAAATTTTTCACTCTGTTATATTGCAGCCATTTGCTAAAATCATTTTTTTTTCCTCAATGTACACACAGCACCCCATATTGACAGAAAAACACAGAATTGTTGACATTTTTGCAAATTTATTAAAAAAGAAAAACTGAAATATCACATGGTCCTAAGTATTCAGACCCTTTGCTGTGACTCATATATTTAACTCAGGTGCTGTCCATTTCTTCTGATCATCCTTGAGATGGTTCTACACCTTCATTTGAGTCCAGCTGTGTTTGATTATACGGATTTGACTTGATTAGGAAAGCCACACACCTGTCTATATAAGACCTTACAGCTCACAGTGCATGTCAGAGCAAATGAGAATCATGAGGTCAAAGGAACTGCCTGAAGAGCTCAGAGACAGAATTGTGGCAAGGCACAGATCTGATCAAGGTTGCAAAAAAAAATTCTGCTGCACTTGAGGTTCCTAAGAGCACAGTGGCCTCCATAATCCTTAAATGGAAGACGTTTGGGATGACCAGAACCCTTCCTAGAGCTGGCCGTCCGGCCAAACTGAGCTATCAGGGGAGAAGAACCTTGGTGAGAGAGGTAAAGAAGAACCCAAAGATCACTGTGGCTGAGCTCCAGAGATGCAGTCGGGAGATGGTAGAAAGTTGTAGAAAGTCAACCATCACCAGTCGGGGCTTTATGGCAGAGTAGCCTGACGGAAGCCTCTCCTCAGTGCAAGACACATGAAAGCCTGCATGGAGTTTGCTAAAAAACAACTGAAGAACTCCAAGATGGTGTCCTGTCCTTCATTTGTCTTGCACTGAGGAGAGGTTTCCGTCGGGCCACTCTGCCATAAAGCCCCGACTGGTGGAGGGTTGCAGTGATGGTTGACTTTCTACAACTTTCTCCCATCTCCCGACTGAATCTCTGGAGCTCAGCCACAGTGATCTTTGGGTTCTTCTTTACCTCTCTCACCAAGGCTCTTCTGCCAAGATAGCTCAGTTTGGCCGGACAGCCAGCTCTAGGAAGGGTTCTGGTCATCCGTGCTCTTAGGAACCTTAAGTGCAGCAGAAATGTTTTTGTAACCTTGGCCAGATCTGTGCCTTGCCACAATTCTGTCTCTGAGCTCTTCAGGCAGTTCCTTTGTCCTCATGATTCTCATTTGCTCTGACATGCACTGTGAGCTGTAAGGTCTTATATAGACAGGTGTGTGGCTTTCCTAATCAAGTCCAATCAGTATAATCAAACACAGCTGGACTCAAATGAAGGTGTAGAACCATCTCAAGGATGATCAGAAGAAATGGACAGCACCTGAGTTAAATATATGAGTGTCACAAAGGGTCTGAATACTTAGGACCGTGGGATATTTCAGTTTTTCTTTTTTAATGTGCAAAAATGTCAACAATTCTGTTTTTCTGTCAATATTGGGTGCCGTGTGTACATTAATGAGGGAAAAAAATGAACTTAAATGATTTTAGCAAATGGCTGCAATATAACAAAGAGTGAAAAATTTAAGGGGGTCTGAATACTTTCCGTACACACTGTACATTATTATGTATAATACTAATACTACTAATAAATCAGTTTAGTACACTTAGTGGAAAATTATAATTATGGATTTAAAAAAAAAAATGTCAAATTGCACATCTTCTGGAGACTCATATGTCTGATACGGAGCACATGAAGAAACCCAGAAACTGGGTTAGGCATGTTTATCACTTTTCTTACAAGATGGCCTCAGGAATGCAACTGGTGTATACAGTTTTTTACTGCATTACAAGGTTATGTATACAAACATGCATCTGTTACTACATGTATCAAAATAAAGCCTAACAAAATGGAGATATCTCCCATATTAAGTTCCTTCTGAAAAAAGGGTGAAATTCCATCAGACTAGTTTCCTTTTCAGGTTTGTTACATGTGCTTTCATTGCCCCTCTTCTTCCCCTTGTTTAGTTGGTCTGTTTGGTGGGCCATTTGCAACTCTGTTTGGATTCTGCCTATTTTCATTTCATTGCTGTTTTTTTACACTTTGCCAGCGATACTGCCTCTGAAGCCCTGGTATACTTCGTTTACGCCTATGCTAACAGACAGCCTTGCAAAGTATACTTCACTTGACTCGTACGTGTACACAGGCGTTTGACGCATGCGCAGTTTTGAGAAATCTCTCGCCACGAGTTACAACCCATGTTAACATTATATTCTTTCATGCTAAGGTCAAAACCAATTGAATGTCATTTCATTCATACACTTGATTAACTGTTAATTAATGAATAATATAATGGCCCATCAAGGGAATAACTGAACATCACTATTTTTTTTATTTATAACTAAAATATTTGGATATTTGACACTTAATTTAACACAATTAAATTAAGGAAGATTGTAAATACATGTAGGGTAAAGGCAAATGTGTGTATAAACTAAGCAATCAGGCTAATCCGCTATCTTTATGCTGTGCTAGTACATATGCTAACTATTAGCCTATAGCCATAAATCATTATAACCTAGTTGAAACAGTGTTTAACATAATTTTGTAGGAATTGTAAACAGGTGCTAAAGGGAGTTCCTATTAAAAGCCGTTTGAACCAATGGGATTGCATGGGGTCCTAATGGAGACCTGATTTCGGGGGGGCCCAATTTGTCACTAGACCGGTCTGTTCTGTTTATACAGTTTTTCTTTACTACCTTGTGAATCAACAAAGTATGTGCAGTTACAAAACCTAAATGCTACAAAAGCTGGCAAAAAAGGATGTGAAGTTATATCTTCAAGTGAAAAATATTAAAGGTGCCCTTGAACCCCTTTTCAAAAGATGTAATATAGGTCTAAAGTGTCACTGAACGTGTCTGTGAAGTTTCAGCTCAAAATACCCCAAAGATTTTTTTAAATTAATTTTTTTAACTGCCTATTTTGAGCCATAATTACATATGCACAGATTAAGCGCGCGGCCCCTTTAAATCTCGTGCTCCCCTGCCCCCACGAGCTCTCCACTGCCTTAAACAGCAAACACAGCTAATATAACCCTCAAAATGTATCTTTATAAAGTGTTCGTCATGCATACATCGATTCCTGTGAGTATAGTATTCATTTGTGTTTACATTTGATTCTAAATGAGTTTGATAGTGCTCCGTGGCTAAAGCTAACATTACACAATGTTGGAGAGATTTATAAAGAATGAAGTTGTGTTTATGAATTATACAGACTGCAAGTGTTTAAAAATGAAAATAGCGATGGCTCTTGTCTCCGTGAATACAGTAAGAAACGATGGTAACTTTAACAACATTTAACAGTACATTAGCAACATGCTAACGGAACCTTTAGAAAGACAATTTACAAATATCACTAAAAATATCATGATATCATGGATCATGTCAGTTATTATTGCTCCATCTGCCATTTTTCGCTGTTGTTCTTGCTTGCTTACCTAGTCTGATGATTCAGCTGTGCACAGATCCAGACGTTAATATTGGCTTGTGTAATGCCTTGAACATGAGCTGGCATATGCAAATATTGGGGGCGTACATATTAATGATCCCGACTGTTACGTAACAGTCGGTGTTATGTTGAGATTCGCCTGTTCTTCAGAGGTCTTTTAAACAAATGAGATTTATATAAGAAGGAGGAAACAATGGAGTTTGAGACTCACTGTATGTCTTTTCCATGTACTGAACTATGCCAAGATAAATTCAATTTTTAATTCTAGGGCACCTTTAAGATATTTACTATGAAAGATTTTCCTTTTAAATTCTTAATAGTTTGGCCACAAGACTGCTCTCTTTTTATTCCTTTCATAACCAAATGCTACATTTGCGCCCTCAACGTGTGGGAAAGACAAAAATTTGACTTTTAATGGTAAACTATTTATTTGGAATAATCTTAAGGCTATACAGCTATAAAAATGCCACCTCATGACATATAATGTATAACTGACATACATGATATGCATAATATGCAAATAACTATACTTATTTGCATATTAGACTGGAATACAATACATGGGCCACTCCAGTGATAAGATTGTGATTGGCAAATTCTAGGATAAGCAATAAAATGGGGTATTCGCTGTGTCGTTTCCAGTTTTCTGCCTCGTCACTCAGTCCCATCCAGTGTGCCAGAAGGTTTCGCATTGCCTCTGGGAAAAGTTCAGTTGCCAACTCCTCCGGAGGTGGCAAGTTCGTAATGTGTTCAATGTGTTGGGCCTTAAAACCTTCAACCCGGTGGCTTATGGTGCTGTTGGCTGCATTGAACTGCTGGCCAAGCCAACCTGCCACTGCCTTTAGCAGACTGCTTGAGTAGATGGAGTAGCTCTTAAAATGATTTTGAAACAGGGCCATCACGGCATCCGTCAGTCTTTCCTCTTCAATCCTCCCGGTAATAGAGTATTCAACATAGTCCAAGACCTTTGTGGTAGTGTTTAATTGTTCTGCTTCAATATTTGTAAGTAACTTCACTTTTTCCGCTAGGCTGTGAAGTTTCTCGGCAAGTAAAGCAGACGGGCTTGAGTTTGTTTGCTCTGTTGAGGAACAGTAGTTATGGTCTGTAGATGATGAAACATCTGACTGAACTGTGGTTATTGGAAAGATGTCCATTTCCCCTCCGTCAGCGTGTCGATGGCTTTGGTATGATAGACATGTTTTATTATTTGCCAAAATTGTTTGCGCCTCTTGATCATTTTGGGGTTGAACATGCTGGGCACCAAGATGATAGGTCATATTTAAGTTGTTGTCATTTATTCGTGATTTCCATAGATCCTTACGAACAAAATTATTTTACAAAAAAATAACAAACAAACAACTTATTAGAAATGGTTAAGATACAAAGACATAAAAAATTATAAAATGACAAACTCGAATTACCTGAAACGACTCCATGATTGCGAGCTGGTCTTGTTTGTTATACAGTTCAAATGCCACTCGAAAAACCCCTTGAACACTATAAAACCACAGACTGTTGCTGGAACAAGGAAGTCGCAGCCCTTGGAATCTGAAGTCTACAGAGCAAAAAGGTAAATATTAAAGGTTAATAGTTCATGAAAATGACCTTTTATCATCTAATGCCCAGGCCAAAAAAAAAATGATCATCACAAACCTGATGAGAAAACCAGTTTAGTTGCCAATCCTCGTTTAGCAAATTTGGCATGGTATCTGGGTTGGTTTTCACTGCGAACGTCTGTGTCTGAGAACAGATCAGCTCCAAGAAAGAGAGGGATCATCTCATCCTTCAAAATGAAATCAATAAACAGAATATATGAGGAACTATACAAAATAAATGTACATAGATTAATAAATTCAACTACTTTTTTTTTTTCAAAAATTTACTGCAAAAAGCAGGTATCTAATGGAATTCAGACTCTTTCTCGCAGTAGCAAGTTTATATCTCACAAATCTGCAGTAGCTCCTCACTGCAGAACATGAGATCCAGGATCCATTGGGTGGAGATGGGTAGGTTTAGGGATATGCAAAGTGGGAGAAGTTGGATCCAGAGCCAGGAGGTGGAGACGGGTAGGTTTAGGGATCAGGGGATGGAGACGGGTAGGTTTAGGGATCAGGGGCTGGAGACGGGTAGGTTTAGTGATATGTAAAGTGGGAGGAGTTGGATCTGGATCTCGTGTTCTGCAATGAGGACCATCTCCAGTTCTGACTTTTTTCTCACAACTGTGAGTTTATATCTCGCATTTCGCCAGGAGTTTGATTGACAGGTGATCCAACCAATCATAACGCCAAATCCGCCATTTTGTCCGACAAAGCAGTCAGGGGAGTTAGCAGATTAACATAAGTGGACTTAAGCTTGAAAAATGGCGTGTATTGACGTCTTTCTGCGTTTAAAACAAGATTCCTTCTGATGTTCATTCATGTTTATTTGATGCTATAAATTAACTAGTAAGAAGAGATGATCGGTTCATGAGCCGCATGATCTGAGTGATCTGTCACGACACGTTAAAGAGCCACAAAATGGTATTTATTGTTTAAATTTCTTTAAAAAATGACAAAATTTGGAACTCAAGACTTTGTTTCATATCAAAAGTAACCTGCTCTGTCTTGTCTGTCTACGCGTTATCAGTGTCCTCTTTGCTCTTCAATGTATTTTTCACTGCGTGAGAACATGATGTGCGGCATGAGATCGACATGGCTTGTCGGACATAGCAACAGTAACTAAAGGGGGCGGGTCAATTCAATTCAATTCACATTTATTTGTATAGCGCTTTTCACAATACATATCATTTCAAAGCAGCTTTACAGAGAATGCATGTCAACATTACAATTTAACCCTTAAATGCATAACTCGGGTCTTTAGTGACCCAGGACATCATTCACTACCCTCCTCGTTCATTTTTTAAAGTTAGACTTCAACCTTCTTAGTATTCCTCAATCAATTCATTATAAAGAATATAACAAGAAAAAAAAAAAAATCAAACTATAAAAGAATGCCTATTTTTGAATTCATTTTTTGTAAAAATTGTATAGGGTCGCTAACGACCCAAGGTGTGTATCAGTGTACGTATATTTTTTCTGCACAACAATAATTTAATTTTAGATGACTGAATAAGTGTAATTCACCTTTATTCCACAAGGTGGCAATGTCTGATACACAACGATGAAGTGACGATTAATTCAGACAGAAAACAAAAGAATAAGCAAAACATGAAATGGCTCAGCAATTTACTGCAGAGTAAGTACTGAACGCAATCAAATATGATATTTATTTTATTCTCCTGTAATTGTTACTCTAATATCAGAGGAGTTTTATATTATCGCGACAGGTAGAGATCCTTCCGTGTTAGATATAGATCTGGGTCGATAAAGACCCGAATATGTAAGAATGATTGGCGAAACAGGCATGCATTTAAGGGTTAAAGAATGCAGCTAGCAAATGTAATAATTTAGGCAATTAATTAACAAACACTGTTGGCAATTTACTTGAAGGTGGAAGCAATGAGCTCCTGGAAAAATGAATTACATATTAAAAATAATTAGGATATAGAGCAATTCCACGCAAATGTCAACTTTACCATGAAAAAAAAAGTTTTAACCAAAAGAACAAAACCCTTTTTAAATTGTCCATTTAGGTCTGTAATATACTGTAATAATGTGCTCTAACAGAAATTTTAAGAAAATTGCCTTGTTTATCCACAATATATGTGGTAAGCAACAATGCTTAAATTTAATTTTCAACCCACCATATTTCATGCTTTCAAAAAAGGGTCAAAGACCCCCCCCTTTTTAAACTTTATTTTAACAGTAAGCATTGTGTAGAAAGATAGAGGCATGCCTGAGAAATAAATACACTCATTTAGTCATAACAGCACTGCCTGTTGAATTTATAAGGGCTGGAATAAAGAGGTCATGACGCTTCAGTGCTCTGTCACGTCCGTAACGTTTTAAAGATTAAGTTTATGTCATATAACAATTATAAATGAAAATAACTTGAAACTTTATATGCAAAGCTAAATTATGTTTATGCTTATTGGGATCAACAATTAATTTCACTACGTTGCTCTGAACAACCATAATAAGCGTTACGGACGTGACCGTTACGGACGCTTCATATTAAATCCTATGAGTTTGCTTCTTTATATTGCTATCATCTGTTTCAGGCTTACCATATCAGAACATATCCAATTATCGCAATACTCTTTGTGCTTTGTTAGTTTTAATATGAAAAAGGTTTAACTTTCAAATTCAGTCCATTTTATAACAAAATTTAAACAATAGATGTCGCTCTTTAATAGCCTATGGCGCGTGACAGATTAGCTGCAGCGCCTGTAAGCGGCGGATCAGGCGCACATGAACCGATCTTCTCTTCCTCTTGGCAGTTAAGCGGGCGTACACGGTGCGAATTGGTCGGAAGATCGTATGTCCACGCACACGTCACGAGTGAGTTTATCTGAAGAGGTGATATATGACACGATTTTTCGACCTGCCGATTTCCGAAGCAATCGCACAAAGTTCAGTGTGTGTATGTGTGTGTGAGCATGCGAGCGGAGCGCGAGCTCAAATCAGAATAGCCTTTGACATGCTGGATAGAAAATAGGCCTATGTGAAATAAGTTTTTTTTTCCGACTAGTTGTTCAAGCCATAAGTGGACTAATCACATTGATTAGTTGATTATTCACATTCACACACATAGGGCTTGCCATAAAGAACCGGCAAAAGAAATGATTATGAATTTGACCAAAAAAAAAAAAAAAGGAGACATTTTAATATTTTATTTATTTATTTATTTTTTTTAGAATCTAATGTTTTCTAAATCAGTGTTGGCTGCAAAGTGTTGACATTGGTGACTCTCATCATCTTCGCAGTGGATGTGCAGAATGCACTTTTCATTCGGATTACATAATCAGAGAGTAGCCCATTTCTTTTCGTTTTGAATTATTTCGTTTAAAAGAAGACATTTCGAGCTTTCTATAGATATTTTTCTCGTGTCTGTGAGGCAAGCAGCCTATACGCTGAGTTTCGGTTCATTTAGCATATAAGACGCGCTCCAGATCAAGTGATCGCGCCCGCGCATCCATATTTGTTGCTTATTTATTAAATCAAGGCAGTTGGTTGATGAAACATTGATTAAAATTAAGATACAATTTTTACAAAACGAAATTCACTTTAAAGAAGGCTTTCTACAAAACAAAACTTAATGAAGCGATCAAAATCATGTCTGACCTACTCCATGTCTCCAGATGTAATGCGCATCTTATTCTATCTTAGTCATGCTGTTCACTTGTCTTAATCAAATAGATGAAATTAAAAATAAATATTATAATATGGTTATTTAAACAAATATGAAATTAAATATGTTTTCTTTAATGGCTACCAACACATATAGTACAGTAGTACAGAGAAATTTCATGTCTTGATCAAGAGCTGATCAAGCATGTTGTGTCAAGCAGTGTGTACCATGACAGGGTTGTCTGAAGATGATATTTTACAGCGGATCGCCCAAGAGCTACAGTTATCAGGTTAAAAAATTAATTATGCTTCTATTAATTAAGCTATCCGACTCGACTCATGAACCACTCTTGATCCCGACATGACATTTCTCTGTACTACTGTACTTTGGTAGCCATTAAAGAAAACATATTTAATTTCATATTTATGTTTAAATATGCCTATTATAATGTTATTTATTTTTTAATTTCATCATAAGATGCGCAATACATCTGGAGACATGGGGCCCTATTTTAACGATCTAAACGCAAAGTGTAAAGCGCACGGCGCGTGTCCAAATCCACTTTTGCTATTTTAACGACGGAAAAACGGTCCGTGCGCCGGGGTGCATTTTTGAAATGGGTTGTCCCTATTCTCTTAATGAGTAATGGCCGTAACGTTCAATAAACCAATCAGTGTCATCTCCCATTCCCTTTAAGAGCGAGATGCGCTCGAGCCATGGCGGATTGCTATTTACATGGCGGAATTTGTTGGCGGAAAAGCTGGAAAAGCCACATACAGCCACCCCAGACCTAACGCCAGCGGAGGACATCTCCTTTATTATGCCTCCTCCGTCTTTCGATTCTTTGGCCGAGCAGGTACTCCATTTGGCTGAACAATTCGAAAATACGTAACATTATAAAATACACTGACTTATTAAACACACCGATTCAACTGAGGAGTTCAACGAGTGGTGTTTTGCTGAAATTACCTGTTAAGTGGCGAGTCAATCTTTCAGTCGTCTGCGTTGGATGCAGGCTTTCAAATAGCTCCGCGCGATGAGTATTGGCACGATTGTTCAATTAATTAGCCTTTTTCATTCATCATTATAACTATTAATAGGCTGAATTGAAAATAGGTAGCCTAATTCTAATACACGCAATGACTATTCATCATTACATTTTTATATTTATGTAGCCTACGCAATAATATTATTTTACACTGTAATCCTTTTGTTTTTAATATTTGGCATGTTTGTGTGATGCGCATCCCAATAAGCAAAGTCAACGCGCACTGTGGACGCGCCCAGAGGCGCAGTTTCTTAACCCGCTCTAACAAAAAAATATTGTGCCATTGACTTTAGACTTTAGACCAGGTTTGAGTTGGTCTATGGCGCAGTCTATTTTCAGCTCCTTAAAATAGCAATGCGCCGGCAATGCGCCTGAACACACCTCTTTTTTAGACCAGCACGCCCATGGGAGCACTAACTGGCGCAAATGCATTTACTAATTTAAGGACTTGGCGCTGAACGGGAAAACGCGAATGGCGCCGGACGCAAACTAGCAAACACACTTGCGCTGCGCCTTGCGTCGCATTGCGCCGGGTGTATTATGGGGCCCATGGAGTGGGTCAGACATGATTTTGATCGCTTCATTAAGTTTTGTTTTGTAGAAAGCCTTTCTTTAAAGTGAATTTCGTTTTGTAAAAATTGAATCTTAATTTTAATCAATGTTTCATCAACAAATTGCCTGGATTTAATAAATAAGAAGCAAATATATTCATGGATGCGCGGGCGCGATCACTTGATCTGGAGCGCGTCTTATATGCTAAATGAACCGAAACTCAGCATAGGCTGCTTGACTCACAGACACGAGAAAAATATCTATAGAAAGCTCGAAATGTCTTCTTTTAAACGAAATAATTCAAAACGAAAAGAAATGGGCTACTCTCTGATTATGTAATCCGAATGAAAAGTGCATTCTGCACATCCACTGCGAAGATGATGAGAGTCAGCAATGTCAACTTCATCTTTGCAGCCGACACTGATTTAGAAAACATTAGATTGTAAAAAAAAAAAAAAAAACAATCAAAATGTCTCCTTGCTTTTTTTTTTTTTTTTTTTTTGTCACATTCATAATTTCTTTTGCCAGTTCTTTGGCAAGCTTTATGCTTGCGCTTGAGTCCTATATAAATGCTAATTATAATATTCTCTCCAGTATTTAAGTAATTAAATGTGATAGTCAACTAATGGCTTGAACAACTATAGTCGATGAAGGAGAAAAAAAAAACTTATAGGCCTATTTTAGCATGTCAAAGGGTAGGCTATTCTGATTTGAGCTCGCGCTCTGCTCGCATGCTCACACACACTGAACTTTGTGCGATTGCTTCGGAAATCGGCAGGTCGAAAAATCGTGTCGTATAGCCTATCACCTCGTCCGTGCGATTTTCAGATAAACTCACTCGTGACGTGGACATACGATCTTCTGACCGTCAAAATTCGCACCGTGTAGCCTAGACCTTCATTTACAGAACGAAATATGAACATCAAAAGGTAGGCCTATATGATACAGTACAACTTATAGAAGAGCATTGTGTCTCATAGGACATTTCCCTCGGGAATTGGGATGTCGCGTTTTTACCTGTTGGTTAAAAAATGAATGGCCTAGCCTTGATCACAATCCGTGCGATCAAGATAACAAAATAGGCTAATAACATTGCAATAATTTTGACTTGAAATAAAGTTTGATCTTTTTGACTCAAGACTCCGCTTTAAACTGTGAAACTAGCCGAAAACCGTGGGTTCATTCACACACAAAACTGACATGATTGCGATTGGGTAGGCTACGTCAATCGGTCCACCTGTGGGGAAAACTTGCGATTTTAAACTGCTTTATGATAAACATTAATATTTGTCAATGTATTTTAGCAAGCAGTTCTGTAAGAAGGAAAATCATGGTCTCTAAATTGAATCTTGAACGCACACGCTTGTCAACATGAGAAATAGGTCTAATCTATAACCTTTTGCAATACAGAGTATAAAGTTGTAAAAAGTTTAGTAAAAAGTTAATAAATTGTGGGGTCTTACCATACTGGTATCCCAGATTTCAATATTTGGTGGTTTAAATGCCTGCTTGAGGTCTCTGTGAAAGTTTTAAAGCAGTTTTAAACCAGTCTTCTGTGCCGCTTTCAGACCGGTCACGTCCGTAACGGAAAACTGTCACATCCGTAACGTTGTTTTTTCCTCATTAATGCGAACACGAAAAATGAAATAAAATTATTATTTTATGCTCTGTGGAGAGCCAACCCTTCTTCATTCGGTGGGCAGTATTACTTTTGGTTTGCTCAATGTAATTCACAGAATTCGTAAAAAATATGTTGTCACCCAAAGCTTAGTGACTTTTTTTGTCACGTCCGTAACGCTGTATATTTTCCTCATCTAAAATATAAAACAGTTGTATAGTCTGACATTTTTCTAATGTCTGGACTCCTTTAGTAAGGGGTTATGAATATACAAATAGACGGTTCAATATGTTGCTATTAAATGCATTCTTTGAGCGTTTATATTTCAAGTTTTGACTCCAAATGTCACGTCCATAACGCTGGAATTGCCCTATATAGAATTTTGGAATGTGCATGTTTATCCAGATGTTGCATCTTCTAAAGTCCTCGCAATCTTTGCGAAAGGTCAATTGCGAGTTTATATCTCACAATTCTGACTTTTTTCTCGTTATTCTGACTTTTTCTCGCAATTGCAAGTTTATATATATATATTTGTAAACGTATTTAATTTATCAATAATCAACAGAAGGGGGAACACTCACTGGAAAAATGAGAACCCACAGTGAAAACCCAGCTGAAAAAACATCTAAAAAGGATTAGTTCACTTTTAAATAAAATTTTCCTGATAATTTACTCACCCCCATGTCATCTAAGATGTTCATGTCTTTCTTTCGTCAGTCGAAAAGAAATGAAGGTTTTTGATAAACATACCAGGATTTTTCTCCTTATAGTGGACTTCAATGGACTCCAAAAGGTTGAAGGTCAAAATTACAGTTTCAGTGCAGCTTCAAAGGGCTTTAAACGATACCAGACGAGGAATAAGGGTCTTATCTAGAGAAACGATCGGTCATTTTCGAAAAAAAATACAACTGTATATGCTTTATAAACACAAAAGATCGCCTTTAACATACTTCCCGTTTACGTATTCTTCAAAACGCTTACGCTGAATGTTCTACGCCTTCCCTATTCTACTTACAGATCGAATGCGGCACCAGTTTATTTTTTTTCCGTGAGTAGAAAAGGGAAGGCGTAGGACATACAGCAAAAGCGTTTTGAAGAATATGGAAAGCGGAAGCATGTGCAACTTAAGGCGATATTTTGTGTTTATAAAGCATATACAGTTGTATTTTTTTTTTTTTCGAAAATGAGTGATCGTTTCACTAGATAAGAACCTTATTCCTCGTCTGGTATCGTTTGCAGCTGCACTGTAACTGTAATTTTGACCTTCAACCATTTGGAGTCCATTGAAGTCCACTATAAGGAGAATAATCCTGGAATGTTTTCATCAAAAACCTTAATTTCTTTTCAACGTAAGAAAGAAAGACATGAACATCTTGGATGACATGATGGGGGTGAGTAAATTATCAGGAAAAGTTTATTTAAAAGTGGACTAATCCTTTAAGCTGACTGACTGGTTTTAGTTGGTCTTCCAGCCTGGTCACACCTGGTTTTGCAGGCTGGTTTTAGAGGGGTTTGACCATTTCTTTAGCTGGTCAGGCTGGGAGACCAACTGACCATCCATCTTAAACCAGTCTATGTTGGTTGGCTGGTTTTAGCTGGTTTAAGATGGACGGTCAGCTGTTTTTTTTCAGCAGGGAAAGCATCTCTTTACTATGATGATGATAAGTAAAGGACGATGCAGTTCATGTTTTCTTTCCATGTATATAATTTTCCATGCCTAGACTGGTTGATGGCTTCTTCCAGCCTGACCAAGCTGGTGTACCAGTCCAATCAGCTAGCTAAAAAAGTGGTCAAAACCCCTCTAAAACCAGCCTACTAGATCAGACATGATCAGGCTTAGGCTGGCTTCAGTAGTTTTTCATCAGGGTTTGTATACATGTCCAAAAATCAACAGTATTATGGTATTTTTACACTTACCTCATTAGTGCTCGGTCTAGTCACATTAAACGAGTTATTGTTTGTAAGATATAAGAATCGTATCCTCCTCTTCCCACTCTCCCAATATGACATATTGATGAGAGAAACTCCTCCAGATGTCATGATGATTGAGGAAAATTTAAAATAGTGAAGAAATGAAGTGTTTTGTCGCAAACGTCCTGACATGCCGGGTATAATCTTTACCGTGGTTACAGGGGAGCATTGTAAAACCGCAAATAACTTCAAGTATGAAGTATTTCCTTGACACCGTGTTGTTTGCAGGCGTGAGTGTATATTTACTTCCTGATTCTGGTCTCTAGCCAATCAACAGTCACGCGTCAGAGAGTTGTAGGATTTGCCCTTCGAACCGGACGCGTATTGTGGTCATCAAACATGGCTGCGGTGGATTTTGGAGATTCAGAATTGTTCGACCAATTCGAGGAGAAAGCGCCAGCGCACAATCGTCTGACAGATGAAGGTGATGAAGAGGAGGGTGAGAGTTCAGATCGACTCCGGGAGCTTCGGCAGACATTAGAAGTGTGCGAGGAAACAATAGAGCGTCTGAACGCAGAGAATATCCTTCATCCAGTGAGCGCGCTGGCTTTCTCTTTAATTTCTGCTGAAATATATCTGACTCGCTTGTTTAATTTAGTTGCAATACTAAATATAGCTGTATCTATTAATGTACTTCTGATTGTGTTTATCAGACACAGCCTTTTAAAAGGGAATGTAGAGTGGGAAAATGTTGACATTTGTGTAACGTTAGATCAGTTACGATGAAAGCATGATTAAGTTAGCAGATTTTTATTTTGTTATGGCCGATAATCGATATTATAATTATGCTATTTTGATTTTTTTTTTTTTTTAATTCTTAGAAAAAGCACACTAAAACTCCTAAATCTACCATTTCCCATTCTGCAAGTGACATCAGGCATGTTTAGTAACTTTTTCTGTAATATAGGACTTCAGTCAAGAATTAAAGGATTAGTTCACCCAAAAATTAGAATTTTGTCATCGTTACAAACCTGTAAGACTTTCATTCATCTTCAGAACACAAATGAAGATCTTTTTAATCTAATCTGAGAGCGTTCTGTCTCTCCATTGATGCAACTACCACTTTCAAGCCCCAGAAAGGTAGTAAAGACATCATTAAAGTAACCCATGTGACTCCAGTGGATTAACCTCAATTTTATGAAGCAATGCAAAAAAAAACATGATTTACCACTTTATTTACAAAATATTGATCTCCAGCACTTGTTCATTAGAGCACCACAATGCATACGTGTTATGTTGATGCGAGAGCAGACGTTGTAGCGTGTTGGAGATTAATATTTTGTAAATAAAGTGGTTAATTGGGTTTTTTTTCCCCGCAAACAAAGCACTTGCATTTTTTCATAAAATTGAGGTTAAAGGGTTAGTTCACCCAAAAAAGAGAATTCTGTCATTTATTACTCGCCCTCATGCCGTTCCACATCCGTAAGACCTTCGTTAATCTTCGGAACACAAATTAAGATATTTTTGATGAAATCTGATGGCTCAGTGAGGCCTGCATAGCCAGCAATGACATTTCCTCTGTCAAGATCCATTAATGTACTAAAAACATATTTAAATCAGTTCATGTGAGTACAGTGGTTCAATATTAATATTATAGAGCGACCAGAATATTTTTGGTGCGCCAAAAAAAACCAAAATAACGACTTATTTAGTGATGGCCGATTTCAAAACACTGCTTCAGGAAGCTTCGGAGTGTTATGAATCTTTTGTGTCGAATCATGATTCGGATCGTGCGTCAAACCGCCAAACTGTTGAAATCACGTGACTTTGGCGCTCCGAACAGCTGATTCGACACGCTGATTCATTATGCTCTGAAGCTTCATGAAGCAGTGTTTTGAAAATATTCTGGTCGCTTTATAATATTAATATTGATCCACTGTACTCACATGAACTGATTTAAATATGTTTTTAGTACATTAATGGATCTTGAGCGAGGAAATGTCATTGCTGGCTATGCAGGCCTCACGTAGTCATCGGATTTCAACAAAAATATCTATAAATAAATATATATAATTTGTGTTCTGAAGATGAACGAAGGTTTTACAGGTGTGGAACGACATGAGGGTGAGTAATAAGTGACACTATTTTCATTTTTGGGTGAACTAACCCTTTAAACAACAGGAGTCACATGGAATACTTTAATGATGTCTTTATTACCTTTCTGAGGCTTGAAAGTGGTAATTGCATCAATGGAGGGACAGAAAACTCTCAGATTTCATTAAAAAGATCTTCATTTGTGTTCCTAAGATGAAGGAATGTCTTACGGGTGTGGAACGACATGAGGGTGAGTAATAAATGACAGAAATTTCAAGACAGAAAAATGGTTCACTGGAGTGAATAAACTAACTTAAAAAAATGCTAATACTGACTGATAATATGCTGATACTATTTTGTACCAATACTATCTGCTATCTTTGTTTTGATCTTTTTTCACTGCTTGTTGTCTGTCTTTATATTGAGTGTTGAATTTTGTACCTTAACGATGATCCACATGAGGAACTGAAGAGAAAGTTGACCATATTAAGTCGTCCTACGTGAGTGAATAATAATTATTTGCACTCTATTTCAATACACAGTTAAACTGGATATTTGCAGTTATTGATTTATTGATTCAATGCTCATTTTTATTCCAGAGGTATAAAAATAGCAGATTCCAAAACCGATGGGCCACTTTGTCAGGTTAATTATGGAAACAGCATCATTTCCAAGTAGGTACTTTCTGCATCATCTTTGAATTTAATGTTTCATTTTTTTCAAAATGGTAGTTTTGTTGAGAGATGCTCTTTGTGTGTGTGTTTAGGCAGTGTCGGAAAGAAATTGAAGACTTCATCTACGGTCTTGTCCAGAAACGCCTACATGAGTGTAACAATGATAAAGAAGGCTCTGCTCTTCATGTCAACCCACATGTACATCTCTAATATCACTGGACAAGGAATTTAATACAATAGTCTCCATCAGAGAGCATTAATTCTGTTTTTTCCTTGTTTGTAGCTTTCAAGTTTCGTCATGGAGGAGAGCTATAAAGCGAAGTCAACCAGTGACTCTAAACATATAAAAAATGCTTTCAGTGTGAGTCCTACAAACCAGTGACACCACATACATCACTCATATTCACTTAGTAGACTACTGAAGCAACTACAAATCAGCCTTGTTTTTGGTTTGTAGATAATAGGGAGTGTTTTATACTTCGCCAACTTCTGCGTTGATAAACTTGGCCAGCCGCTGCTGAATGAAAACCCCCAGCTGACTGAGGGATGGGAAGTTCCCAAGTATCCTAAAAGTTAATACTTGCTGTGCTTTTTGTAATTTAGATAATGCTTTTACTCTATTTTACACGTCTGTGTACATCCTGAATGATTTTTTGCAAAGATACCAGCAGGTCTTTGGCCAGATCATTGCCCTCGAGGGCCAAGAGGTGCAGATAAAGGAGAAAAGGTATGGCAAGAGTTTTCAATCACAGCTTTTGGATATTGACATTTTTATGGGATTGCAAGACTGATGCTGTGCAAATCAGTATTGTTTTAGATTGTTATCTGTATTTTTGTGTCTGATTTGCTTTTTTCTGGTTGAGGAATTGAAGTGTGTTTGTTATCTTTCCAGACCTAAACCGTGCTGTTTTAACTGCTGCTCTGAGGGCCATCAACTGCGAGACTGTCCGGAGGTCTTTCTCTTTCATTACTGACAATATATCTGTGCTATTTTCATATTTACATTCATTACATTTACATCCATATTTTTATTTACTGTTTAAGCCCAAAGATATGGCTCGTATCAATGAAAAAAGAAAGGAGTTTTCACAGAACAGCAATCAGAGCAACCAGCGCTACCATGCAGAAGAAGTTGAGGAGCGATTTGCAAAATACAAGCCGGGAATAATGAGGTCAGCCATCTTATGAAGTGTTAGTTTTTTTTCTTTTTTTTTTTTTTCTTCCTTTTTCTGTTTTTACAATTTTTTTAGTTTTCAAATAAGGCAAGTCTTCCTCTCCTTGCAGTCAATCATTTTAGGAAAATTAAATCTTTTAAATCTTTTTTTTTCCTGTGAAAATAATATATTCATGCCTTAAAATAGCTTGAATGTAACTGTCTTCATTTAGTATACACAGGCTCATGAATATGCAAATTAGTCCCTGCCTCCACTCAGTCACACCTGCTCGGACTGCTTGATCCGCTCTGTCAACTGTAGCAAACGCTACACAATGGCAAGTGGAAATGTTGGTTTAATTCAGCCATATATGTTTGAGCCAGAAAAGAAGTGGAAGTGTGAACTATACAGGCTCGTATCTGTTGAGCGGATTCTTAAACACCTCTGATTGGCCACTGTCTTCACTCGCTCAACAGATATGTCTGTGATTGGCTACAATGATCAATGCTTCAAAGACATGTTGTAAATGGACATCTTTGACGCTCTTCACCGAGATACACATGGGAGCATTTGAAAGCAGGCGTCTATCAGCGGATATATTAGGGATTTCAAACCCCCGTGTGTATCTGTGTAAGCGCTCGAAGAGCAAAGATGTCTATTTACAGCATGTTTTTGAAGCGTTGATCATTGTATCCAATCATAGACAAATCTGATGAGCGAGTGGCCAATCAGAGGTGTTTAAGAATCCGCTCAAAATGCTAGGGGGAAATACTGGTATCGTCATATTTGTAAAGTTTCACCAAGTTGGTACTTTTGGCAACCCTATAATTGACTCCTATACCGATAACATAAATGCATTCTGTCTTTCCACCCATATTTTTTTCCCCCAAATATAAATGTCATTTTTCTGGAAGCCAACTCAGATGATATGCAATTTATGTTGTCTTTGTGTAGTCAAGACCTCCTTGATGCTCTTGGGATTACCACAAACACCCTTCCTCCATTCATCTATCGCATGAGGGAGCTCGGTTACCCGCCTGGCTGGTTAAAAGAGGCAGAAATGGAAAACTCAGGCCTGATGCTCTATGATGGTAAGAGTGAGTTTGGTATCTTATTATGGCCAGTGTTAGCAACAAATTTCCTAGGTTAAGAAACCCCATAATTGTGTGGATATTTTAAGGTTTTTTTTACTTGAGTTGAGCTGACCACAGGAGCAAGGGCTTTGCCTTTCTGAATTGTGACTAAGGAAGGATAGTGTGTTTTAAGTAGAACTATACTGCCATTGATTTGTTAACTTTTCTTTGCAAGGATCAAATGATGGAGATGAAAATAACCCCAGCCAAAAGATCTCTTATGATGTCTCCAAGCTGGTTGACTTTCCTGGCTTCAATGTTTCTATACCGCCCAGCGTAAGAGATGTAAGTGTACATACTCTAATTGGACACAAAACAAACAAAAACATGGTTGTGCTTCCACCACTTAAATTTTAAGTATTGACAAACGCACATAATATTTAATTCACATAATGTGCTTTGCAACTACCCACTTCACCCAAGCATAGAAGTCTAAATGTTCTCAACTTGGTCAAAAAAAAGGAAAGTGTGTTCATTCTGCGGCCATATTTGCATTGCAATGCCTCCTACTTAAGGCATTGAGGACCAAGTCCTATCTACTTGAATGGGGAAATCCTGAAATCCTAAAAACTGCTTGCCACACTTTCATTCAAATATCATATTTCAAATCACCAACAACATCTGACATGACCTGTCCATTCAATTTATTTTATATACACAAATAGCATTAAAAATGTATTTTTAGCTGGACCATCCAATACGCATTGACTCAGTGTTCAGAAACGCAGTCAGCACTTGTCCCAAATGGGGCACAGTTCTGTGATCGGTAGTAAATGCTGCTCCATCTGAAAAAAATGCTGTTTTCTCTCTATCAAGTCTCCTGTTCTGTAGAAATCCAACAAAACCTTGTTTTATTTCTCCCTCAATATACAGGATTACAGGTCATTCGGTTCCATTCCAATGCAACCTCAGCAATGGAAGCAAAATTTTGCTGCTTTTTTAAGCAGTACCTTTCCGGTAAAAACCCTTTTCAATATATTTTTGTATATGTGTGTGTATTTCTATTTTATTGCCTTTATTGATATTTCCTAAGGAATTAATAACCTCATATGTGCCCAGCAGGCCACCAGCTGCAGTAAGAGGCGTCATGAGTCTGAATCAACACCCCAGAAGACAAAGAAATGGAGATCTAATTCAGAGCAAACACACCAGGCGTCGGATATGGAGATAGAGTCAGGTACACGGCTTTGACTTTCCTAGACTCTGTAGGATTTATGAGCACAGATTGTTCTGGAATGCATACTTGACATGGCATCTTTGCTGTAAAAGTAAAATTTACTTTAAATGTGTTACATATAGTAAAATTATTATTTTTTTATTTTTTTTTTTACAGAAACACAAAAATAGTTTAGATAAAATCACTCATCTCATTTATTTGATAATCAACACTCAAGTGGAAATTAAGTTGTATATCTCATTTAATCATATAAATTGCACATAAGGCAGTTCTATATTAACTTTTCTATAATACAATTATGTTTGATGGCAGAGTTCACGCTTATGAACCGCACTTATGAACAGAGCAAACGAACCACAGTTCGTTTTAATCAAACCAAACTTGCTTAGTGTGAACATACACCATAAAAATATAAGGAATATGAAATGCGTTTATGGACATTGAATGGTTTTCCTGAGGTAATATATTGTTTACAAGCTGTTTTATTGACGTCTTTCCACAGTACAAACACTGATTGAGTGATTACATGAGACATGATACATTTCAGTTAACTGTACTGTATCTTTCAACATACCTTATGATGTTCATTCATGTTTATTTCGTGCTGTAACAAGTAGTAAAGTGGAAGAGATGATCGGTTTATGTGCGCTCCAAGCTGCCCCTTCGATTGAACTGAGGAGCTACAGCGATCTGTCACCCTTTTATTAAAGAGCGTCAAAACAATATTAGTTGTTTGAATTTAGTTATAAAAAGACAGACTTTAAAAGAACAGATTTTGTTTCATATCAGAAGTAACAAAGCACAAAGCTTATTGCAATTATTGGATGGTAGGCAAGCTATAAATAATATTTTGAGAAGTTCACACATCAACGGAACAAAAAACATTGATTCAATAGAAATTCGGTTCATCAAAATGATATGGAAGCTTGTTTCCGCCACTGAATAAAAAATAAAAATAAAAAAGGTAATTCTGACTCTTTATCTCACAATTCTGACTTTTTTTTTTCTCTCAGAATTTGTTCACATTTATTTGTATACCACTTTTCACAATACATATCGTTTCAAAGCAGTTTTACAGGGAGTGCATGTCAGCACTACAGTTAAGAGTAGTCTGTTATCAGTGTTGACACTGTCCAAATTATGTAATTTCAGAAATAAAAATATAAGCACACAGTTAGCTAACAATATAAATAATTTAGGCAATTTAATTTACAGTCACTGTTAGCAAATTAATTTAATTTAAGGTAGAAACAATGAGCTAATTGAAGTAATGAATACATGTTAACAATAATTAGGATATATAGCAATATTTGGAATGTGCATGTTGATCCAGAGTTTGCCTCATCTGAATTTCGAGATTTTAAAACTCTGATGAAGATCTTACGATCGAAACGTTGCTAATAAAGTGTCTTTTTGATTGTTTTGCAAAGTTGATAGTGTGCGGGATTTAATTTTTTGTTTTTTCATATTTTGACTATACCAGTCTTCTTTCCTACGCACCTATCTATCACCTACAGGTGTGCGACGCTAATTATTTAGAGATTTTTAAACTCGCAATTACGAGTTATAGAGTCAGAAGATATAAAGACGCAATTCTGACTTTCTCACAATTGTGAGTTTTTATCATGCAATTCTGACATTTTTCCTCAAAATTGTGAGATATAAACACAGTTGCAAGCTATAAAATCAGAATTGCATGATATGAACTCACAATTCTGACTTTTTTTCTTAGAAATCTGAGTGTATATCTCGCAATCCTGACTATAACATGCAATTGCAAGTTAAGTCAGAATTGTGAGATATAAAACTTCACAATTGGACATTATAACTCACAATTGCTAGTTTATATGTCAAAATTCTGAGAAAGAATTGTGAGGGGGAAAAAGTCAGAAGTGTGAGTTATAAAGCAATTCTGACTTTTTCTCACAATTGTGAGTTTATATCATGCAATTCTGACTTTATAACTCACAATTATGACTTTATAACTCACAATTATGACTTTATATCTCTTACTTCTAAGGAAAAAAAGTCAGAATTGTAAGATATAAACTCGCAATTGCAGGGAAATTGTCAGAATTGTGAGAGAAGTCGCAATTACCTTTTTATTTTTTTTATTTCATGGCAGAATCAAGCTTCCATAAAAGGAAGATCCATTAAATATGAGAAATCGATAATTGTCAATCCAGTTTAGTGTGTCATTTGGGACGAACAAGCCAACAGAGAAGTGCTAATGAAATGTCACCATTTCTGCCAATGATTTTGTAGGGCAGAAATCATTGACCATAACAGTGACGTTTCATTAGCACTTCTCTGATGGCACGTTTTAAATGTGTCAGGGTCTATAGTTTTGTCCTGAATACCTTATTATCGTGTAAGAAAATCATGACGATTTAGGTTTCGTCCTTCTACAGATCATGACGCGCCTCAAATGAGACCTGATGGTTTCCAGTTCCACCCACCACTCCCTCCTGGTACTTCGTCCATGAGCGTTCCTCCGCCTTTACCGCTGGGAACGCCTCCAACCACACCCCCAGTCCCTAAGGGAACTCCACCAGCAACTCCACCTACAAGTTATTCTCCATCCACCCAAGTGAGGGGGATGACGGAGGGGGAGGAGTCAGAAGATGGGCTGTCTCTGGAGGAACTAGAGGAGCAGCAAAGGCTTCTTTGGGCTGCCCTTGAGAAGGCAGATACTACAACCAACAGTGATTCTGAAGCTGGAGCTTCTGAGACCCCCGTCCCAAGTTCCCCCAGTGTCGTCACTTCGCTTAGGCTTGACACTGAGGAAGAAGGAGAAAAGATGGAGGACTCGAGTCATACATATGAAATCAAGAGCACACCATCTTCACCTGCTGATCCAGTAACTAACTGTGAGGATAAGACTATAGAAAAAACAACCTGTGAAGGACAGGAAAAACATTCGATTAATGAAAACACGATCGACTTGAGTGATATTATCGTCCTGGATGAAATTTACGAGGAAAACAGTAATCATGATGCAACGAATGGAACTTCAGCCTCTCTGCAGATAAGCACACAAGAGTCGAACGCTCAAGTGGCTGATGACACGGAGGAGCCTGTCATAAATAAAGTCGCTTTCGTCCCACACCGTAGCAGATTTGCTGCGGGAATAATTCCTTTCGAGGACACTCCTGAGTTTACAGAGGTTGCAGAAGCAACGGGGGTTTACCTCAAGATTCGAGATTTACTAAAAGGCTCTCCAAGAAATCAGGCAAAAAATAAGAAATAATCGAAGTCGTCTGTTTTTACTGCTCACCTGTGGACAATAAGCATTGTTTTTTCCCTCTTATTACAGTCCTTTTGTATGTAGTTTTACTTTGGTGCTTTGGATCTTTTTACTGCTATCGTGTGAATTTTTTTTTTTTTTTAAAAACAAAAAGGTTACATTTGATTTGTACCTGAATATTAACTGATTGTGGGTACTTGATCTGTGCGCAGTTTTTTTAATTGTTATTTTTCCTGTTCAGTTCTCTGTAATTTCAGTTGTTATTGCTACATCTCTTGGCATGCTCATTTGTATGCCCGCCATAGATTACCTGTGTAATTTATTGTGAATATCTTTTCAGCTTAAATTTCTTAAGAATTCTCACTCGATTAAAAGTTTTTAACTTGAACTTGGTAGTAAAATTAAATCATTGCACTTTAATTTTTACAGGTTTTTTAATGCAATTCTTTGCCTGTTCTACAATCTATTTTATTTTTCTTTATATTAGTGGTGTGGCAAAGTTTTGCCAGAATTTTGCTCCAACCCAAATCAAACACCTGAACAAGCTAGTCAAGGTCTGAAGGGATACTAGACAGGCAAGAGGCAGGTGTTTTTATCAGGGTTGGAGCAAAACTCTGCAGGACTGTGGCTCTCCAAGACCGACGTTAGCCACCCCTGCTTTCGGAACACTCGATTCCGATTGGTTGCAAGGTGTGTTCAAACCATGTAATGCACTGGTAGGTCAGTTTTATCACCGCTCTGTATTAATACGCTTCTTTCATTGAAAAAAACACACTCTCACACACGCACACACGGGAACACTGCGCGGACAGATATGAGCACAGATTATCAATGCTTCCCCGCGACTTTGCTACTAATTAACTACATCATATTTCTCAGCAGCGATGTGGTAACATCTCTGTTTTTGAAGCAGCCTAATTCTTACACTAACAGCTTCATCTTTAGTTAGTTGAGATGCTGCACTGACGTAATTCAAGTGCACAATCGTACATCTCTCTCTCTCTTTCTGTCTTTGTAATTCAGTCAAATAAAATCTTACCGCACTATTTTACCTCTGTGTCTGATTTAAAGTGTACCGAGTGCTAGGTCTAAAGCTCTGGGTATACTTCTATTTTTTATGCGTACGTGCACAGTCGAACACACAACCTTACAATGTATACTTCATTTCACTTGTACGCATATACAGGCGTTCGATGCATGTGCTGTTTTGAGTAATCTCTCGCCACGAGTGACATGCCATGTAAATATCTGTATTCTTTCATACTAGATTTGTACAAATAAGGGTACTTTCTAACCTCTTCAGACAATCTCATCTATGTAGGCCTCCACTGTCACTGTAGCTTGCATGTGTTCTGGTCTGTTCTGTTTATGCAGGTTTTACTTTGAATACCTTGTAAATTGACGACCCCAGGGCACGGTTGCCACCTTGTGGATAAACTAATTACTGCAAAAAAAATTAAATGCGCATGTGTGACATGCGCGTACAGAGTTTTCGCTGCTAACATCTAGGGTTGTCGCGAAACCATAAATGCATTTTATGATATTATACCAGCTGAAATATTGTGGTAATTCATAATCGCAATTTGCAAAATAGACAGAATAAATGTTGGTGGAAAGAAAATTAAATAATAGGCCTACTTTTAAATGGAAAATTAAAACCGCCGTCACTGAATCATTCATTCAAACGATTCATTCAAAACGGCTGATTCATTCAGGGACGAAGCAGTCGACTGTTTTTTTGAATGGCTCATTGAATCATTGACTTGTTGAATTGTTCAAAAACACAGATTTAGTCTTTAAACGAACAGTGGCGTCAGCAGTATTTTGAAGCTTTAGTATCGCGATACTATCCTAGTATGGGTATACCGTGCGACCCTACTAACATCACCAAAGCTTTAACTTGTCAGTATTGGCAAGTTACCATGGTAAGCTGGATAATCCATGGCTAGGTAGGTCACTTTGCTGTGTGTGTATCAGGGCCTTAAAGGGCCAAAATTTTTTTTTTTTTTTAATACAAATGATGCTGTTGTTATGGAAATGGTCATTTTATAGCTTGCTTATTGTTTATTTTATCTTAATTTTTATTTTTTTGGTGGTGGTTGGGGGGGGGGGGGGGGTGTAGATTGGGGGTTCGGGGATGCAAGGAACGGGCAGCTGTGACAGGACCCTCTGGACAGGCCATCATGATTTCCATTAGGTATTCTCCACATCTGTGACCTGAAACAAAAACAAAAAGCAGGTTTACTTTCTAAATACAACACAATTACAGTCCTACAGATTTGACTAGACAACTTGAACTTCAATCTGAATCAAAGTCTTTAAAATGTCGTACCTTAAACCAGTTGGGGCAGTTGTGGCCTAATGGTTAGAGAGTTGAATTTCTAACCCGAAGGTCAGTGCTCCGGGTGTGTGTGTTCAGTACTCACCGCTGTGTGTGTGCACTTGAATGGGTGAAATGCAGCACACAAATTAAGAGTATAGGACACCATACTTTGGCTACACATCACATTCAGTAACCGGGAACGGTCTTGTCCAGCTGAAGCCACTGCTTTGGGTCACCTTTTCAAAGGAAGATGAAATCTCAGCATTCTGTGCAGGAAGATGAAGCAGATGTCTGATTATTAATTTAAACTTTACATCTGCTTTTTTTAATGGAGAGTCAAATTGTGGCATGTTAATAGAGCCACTTGGCTCAATAAAGAATGAGAATTACAAAGAAACTTGATTGCTGTTATAAAAGTCTCACCTTGTGACAAGCTATCTTTGTTCCAGAGGGTCTTCTTGGGCATGTACAGGTTGTGTCTGCTTGGATAGTACCCGTACATCAATGCAGGGTGTGCACTGGTGTATGGGGACAGAAGCCAATGAAATGGCAGTATTCTGTGGAGACAGATGGGAGAGACACCTTAAACTACATCTTTTGGTACTTTGTTCACTTTTGTATGATACATGATTACATGTAATCTTTGTGGAAATGAAGATCTTACCTTGGGATAAGGTATCTTTGTTCCAGAGGTTGTTCTCGGGCATCTGTAGGTTGTGACTGTCTGGATAGAACTTGTACATCAATGCAGGCTGCACACTGGTATGTGGAGACAGGGAGTTCTGGCGCTGGAGCGGCCCGTCCGGTCCTTGGGTGCTGATTTTTGCTTGCTAATAAATAAAGTACTTAAACCAGTTGTGAGCACTGACATTTTTCAATTCAATGCGCTGCTCTGGGTCGGTTTGCAGGAGAGAGCAAAGTAGTTCACAGCATTCTGTGCAGAAAGACAGGAGAGATTATTACTTTGTTCTGTTGTGTATGAATTAGAATTACAAGTGTTCTTAGGGTGCTTTCACACCTGCCTCATTTAGTTTGGTTGAATCGTACCAGAGTTCGTTTGCCCCTTTGGTGTGGTTCGTTTGGGCAGGTGGGAAAGCAGCCATCGCACTCGGGTGCGCGCCAAAAGCGGACCAAACAAGCGTACCGAGACCTGCTTGAAGAGGTGGTCTCGGTACGCTTTCAAACGAACTCTGGAGCGGTTCGCTTGAGATGTGAAAGCAATCGACCCAGTTAACGGATCAACGAACCAAATTATATCATTTTCATAACGGAAAATATGATATAAAAATCAGTAATGTCTGATTCTGTGAGTGAGCACATTATTTACAATATCTGAAAGCCAACGATCGCCTCTGGTGTGTAATTACACTTCTCCGTGCGAGAATGCTGTCCCGACGAAGTCTCAATTCCCGCTCTGCTTCATTATAAAATTCAAATGGTCTCTCTCGACAGACACACGGACAACAGGTCGCCTACTAGACAGCGCTGGGAAATCCAGAGATGGAGAGAGAGAGAAAGAGCGCGGATTTGAATTTGCCGCAGCAAATATGAATTAACTGCGGGAGAGACGGCTACATTTATAAAGTGTTTGTGTGTGTCTCGACAGTTACAAATAAAGCCACAATAAGCTCATGGAGCTAGCTTGTGAATCATTATCTTGATGGATGACGCAGCGAAAACTCTGACCAATAAGAGGACAGTTGTACTCGCATGTGACTTGCCTGAATGCATTTTGGTACGCTTTGAAGTGTTGCCATGTGAAAGCGAACCGAACCAAGAAGAAAATGCAACATTGTAACAAATTTAGTCCCTGTTTCGGAACAAAACAAGCGATCCATAGGTGTGAAAACACCCTTAAAATGAAGATCTCACCTTGTGACAAGCCATCTTTGGTCCAGGTGTTTTCATCGAGCTCATCCAAGTCTTCTGACTCCGGAAACTTCCCGCACAGCAGAGCAAACATGAGTATCCCGAGGGACCAAACTGTCGCTGGTTCCCCGTGATACTCTCCGTTTATCTCAAATTCTGGGGGGCAGTACTCTTTTGTTCCTGGAAGAAAGAGATTAATCCTGTTAACGGCCCCCAACTCATCACCAAATCTTGAGACCTACCTTATGGATTTGAGGGATATACATACCAGCAAAGAACGTGTATCCTGCATCAGTCAGGATTTCGCCAGACCCAAATTCAATTAGTTTGACGTCCAGGCTGTCGGGGTTAATTAGCAGGTTTTCTAATTTGATGTCGCGGTGCAGCACTCCCCGTTGGCAGCATGTCTGAGCTGCCAGTGTTGCCTGCTTTATGATAACTGATGCTATGTCCTCTGTGATGGTGCCTTCGTGACGGTCTAGAAATTCAATCAAGTTCTCACAGTGTGGAGGCCGCTCTAGAACCATAACGTATTGTTCAGGCTCCTCCGCCCAGTCCAAGAGCTGGATGATTTGGGGAACCTTGGGGCCATTGTTGGCCAGAATTAGCAGACCGATCTCCTGTGGAACGAGTTCAGGATAGCCCTCCTAAAAGAAAGACAATTCTTATGATCTTATATGGAGAAAGGATGCAGTCCTAAACTACTGACAACAGCAGTTTATCTATTGACAAATTGACTGAGAGAAACAGAGTACGTACAATGTCCATCCATCCTATAGCCACACTGTCAGCGAATTTCAGCGCCACCTGGTGAGCAAAACAAAAAATGGATTTGAGTTAGAATTTTTTACAATTAATAAGTGTGCAGAGTTCATATTATTTCACTCATTAACCTTGAACAAACATGATCAGTTTCATTAATTTAAATTCTAAGCATGTCAAGCATGTCTAATAATTCAAACAGATCTGAGAGGTCAAGTAGTGAACATAAGATACACTAAGAATGCTTGAAAAGAAGAGAGTGATTCGAGTATAAGACAGGGCAAGAACACTTTGATAAACAAATATTGTAAGTAAAATAAGTGATACCTCATGGCCATCTGTCAAGCGAATCCCTGCATAAACGCTTCCGAAGCCTCCTTCACCGAGCTTCCCTCCAATTTCATAGCTGCATGAATTGATGTCTGTTAAAAGGAAAACAAGATGAGTTGACATGAAAACTGCTTTGCCTGAGTAAAGGCAGTTATTGTATCAAACGTGTGTTTGTCTTATGTTGGAGTTGTGACCGTAAACTTACTGATAATCTCCTTAACCTCAGACTGCTGATTAAAGTACTGAAACCAGTTATGGAGACAGATGTTGTCCAATTCAAGCCGCTTCTCTGGGCTTCTTTGCAGGAGAGAGCAAAGTAATTCACAGCATTCTGTGAAGAACGATAAGAGAAGTCCAATTATTACCTTAAACTTCACACCCACTCTCTATGATTAAGAGTCTAAGCTGAAAGATCGAAATATTACTGCATTACCCACACAACTATTTTTTATTACTTTGCTCTATTTAGTATGAATTAGAATTACAAGTGTTCTTAAAATGAAGATCTCACCTTGTGACAAGCCATCTTTGGTCCAGGTGTTTTCATCGAACTCATCCAAGTCTTCTGACTTCGGAAACTTCCCGCACAGCAGAGCAAACATGAGTATCCCGAGGGACCAAACTGTCGCTGGTTCCCCGTGATACTCTCCGTTTATCTCAAATTCTGGGGGGCAGTACTCTTTTGTTCCTGGAAGAAAGAGATTAATCCTGTTAACGGCCCCCAACTCATCACCAAATCTTGAGACCTACCTTATGGATTTGAGAGATATACATACCAGCAAAGGACGTGTATCCTGCATCAGTCAGGATTTCGCCACACCCAAAGTCAATTAGTTTGACGTCCAGGCTGTCGGGGTTAATTAGCAGGTTTTCTAATTTGATGTCGCGGTGCAGCACTCCCCGTTGGCAGCATGTCTGAGCTGCCAGTGTTGCCTGCTTTATGATAACTGATGCTATGTCCTCTGTGATGGTGCCTTCGTGACGGTCTAGAAATTCAATCAAGTTCTCACAGTGTGGAGGCCGCTCTAGAACCATAACGTATTGTTCAGGCTCCTCCGCCCAGTCCAAGAGCTGGATGATTTGGGGAACCTTGGGGCCATTATTGGCCAGAATTAGGAGACCGATCTCCTGTGGAACAAGTTCAGGATAGCCCTCCTAAAAGAAAGACAATTCTTATGATCTTATATGGAGAAAGGATGCAGTCCTGGACTACTGACAACAGCAGTTTATCTATTGACAAATTGACTGAGAGAAACAGAGTACGTACAATGTCCATCCATCCTATAGCCACACTGTCAGCGAATTTCAGCGCCACCTGGTGAGCAAAACAAAAAATGGATTTGAGTTAGAATTATTTACAATTAATAAGTGTGCAGAGTTCATATTATTTCACTCATTAACCTTGAACAAACATGATCAGTTTCATTAATTTTAATTCTAAGCATGTCTAATAATTCAAACAGATCTGAGAGGTCAAGTAGTGAACATAAGACAAGTGTAAACAGGGCAAAAATAGTTTATCAAAAAGATATTGCAAATAAAATAAGTACCTTAAGGCCATCTGTCAAGCGAATTCCTGCATAAACGCTTCCGAATCCTCCTTCACCGAGCTTCCTGACAACTTCATAGCTGCATGAATTGATGTCTGTTAAGAGAAAAATAGGAGGAGTTGACATGAGTAAAGACAGATATTATATTAAAAGTTTGTCTGTGTTGTGTTATGTCAGAGTCATGAGTTAACCTACCAATAATCTCATAATCCTCCAGTTGATTTAACTGAGGCGATACAGTGTCCTCTGTCGGTCCGACTGACGCATGGGGAACATCACCTCTACAGTCTGATATCGCCCAGACTGTAGCTTGAGGAACGTCCTCTCTACAGTCTGATATCGCCCAGACTGTAGCTTGAGGAACGTCCTCTCTACAGTCTGATATCGCCCAGACTGTAGCTTGAGGGACGTCCTCTCTACAGTCTGATATCGCCCAGACTGTAGCTTGAGGGACGTCCTCTCTACAGTCTGATATCGCCCAGACTGTAGCTTGAGGGACGTCCTCTCTACAGTCTGGTATCGCCCAGACTGTAGCTTGAGGGACGTCCTCTCTACAGTCTGATATCGCCCAGACTGTAGCTTGAGGGACGTCCTCTCTACAGTCTGATATCGCCCAGACTGTAGCTTGAGGGACGTCCTCTCTACAGTCTGATATCGCCCAGACTGTAGCTTGAGGGACGTCCTCTCTACAGTCTGATATCGCCCAGACTGTAGCTTGAGGAACGTCCTCTCTACAGTCTGATATCGCCCAGACTGTAGCTTGAGGAACGTCCTCTCTACAGTCTGATATCGCCCAGACTGTAGCTTGAGGGACGTCCTCTCTACAGTCTGATATCGCCCAGACTGTAGCTTGAGGAACGTCCTCTCTACAGTCTGATATCGCCCAGACTGTAGCTTGAGGAACGTCCTCTCTACAGTCTGATATCGCACAGACTGGACCTTGTAGGACATCGACTCTACAGTCTGAAATGACACAGACTGGGACGTGGGGGACATCCACAGTCCAGTCAGCCACTACACGGACTGGAACTCGAGGGACATTGGCTCTATAGTCACTGACTGTAGCTCGGGGGATGTCAACACTCAAGTCAGTCGCAACACAGACTGAAGTTTGGAGGGTATTGTCATGAAAGGCTGAGAAGACGCAGCTCAAAGCGTTGAGGACGTCAGTACTCCAATCGGACAAATCTCCGACTACATCCTGGAAAACCTCATCACTCCACTCATCGTTGACTTCAGCACAAACAGGTTCCTCTGCAACTGGGAGGACTTCAGGTTCACTGGTGGCATGATGAGAAGTCAGATCTGAAGAGGCAAATGATATCAACCAAAAGATATTTTTAATGAAATACTATTTATAAAAGATTTCATAACCATATATATTACTGGATACACATATTACTGCAACTAAGCTTGCTGTAAATTATGAAGCGAGTTTTTGGGGCATTTACACATCAAATTCGTGCATTCCTCTTTCTCAGTTTCTCAACATGCATCTATGCTCAGTGTTGGGGAAAGTTACTTTTAAAAGTAATGCATTACAATATTGCATTACATCCTAAAAAAGGAACTAATTGCGTTAGTTACTTTATATGAAAAGTAATGCATTACATTACTTTTGCTTTACTTTTTCTCACCTGGGCTGGGCTTGCTTGTCAGATTTTTTTGTTGTTGTTATTAAAAAAATTTTTTTTGCAAATGTTAAAGCCCTTTCTCACCAAAAGTGAAATGAATAAGTCTTAGGCTGAAGGTGAACCTTTCAGCTGTGCTGCCAAACTGGATTAAAGAATAGGATTTCTAAATCTAATATAAAGTAATTTTTGCTTATTAGTATTGTTGAATTAGATCACTGATGGTCAGCAGCAAAAACATTGCTTAATAAAGTGAGATTAAATACATAAAGTATATTTGTGTAATTTAATACAGTTAATTATTACTTGTTTGCGTAATTCTGAGATTGAATTTTACTGTTTTTATTAATTTAGAGCAATACTGAATGTTTTCTTGCAAGTGAGATGAGTAAATGCATGTTCACATTTAGTCTAGAACTACAATAACCATCTTGTTCACACAGCGCACACAACACCTCTGACCTTTATTCCTATCAACATGGGGACTGGAAAGCTGTCAGTCAATAAATGTGAAAAATTAACTTAGATATTTTGTTGTAAATTTAAAAAGTAATGTTACTTTAACAGTTACTTGAAAAAGATTCTGATTACGTAACTCAAGTTACTTGTAATGCCTTACCCCCAACACTGTCTATGAATTCATTGTTAGCTAACTGTGTGATTTGCATATGTACATTTCTGAAATCCATTACACAGTAGTCACCTCTGATAACAAATCACAATAAATTATAATGAAGACACATGCATTTTCTGTAAAGTTGCTTTGAAAAGGCATAATTATTATTCTTGAGCAATTTCACCTTGTTAGGACTTGTAAAGGCAGCTTACAAACTTCAATAAAAATCTGAGGTAATACATCTGTTTAAATGCATTTACTCTCCATTATAAGTCAAGTATATTATGTTTCTGAATTCTGTAGTAAAGTTTTTAGTTCACAGTCGTGCATTATTTATTAATAATGCAAAATCACACTTTAAAAAAAACTGAACTTTGAAGTTTTCCCCAAGAAAACTTAATAAATAGTACATGTCTGGTCCTCTTTCTCACCTTGACTTGAGCTGGTCTTATTGTTTTTTCCCTTCCTCCTGCCTTTCTCTTTTCTCCAGCCTTTCTTCTTTGGTGTACAGTTGTGTAAACTGTCAGAACCATCTACACATTTAACACAAGAAATGAGTGAACCCATTTTCAAATGCTAAATACGCTGCAAGAAATGCCAGTAGAAAACATTCAGCAAACTAATCAAGAATGTGAAAAGTGACAAGAGTGCAATTGTGACGTCACGTTCTATAATGCTTTCCAATGCTGGCTTCGTGAGTGGTCAGCGTCACTGTGTGGGCGGGGCTTCTGTGAGGCGCTCAACTCGTAGCGTCGAGTTCACGGAACCAATCAGAGCAAACTACTTCAGGTAAATTAACTGGGATGAACCGACATTTTGGCGAAAATCTGTACAGAAACCGTTACTTGAATAGATGTGATAACTTAAAATTTTATGTGGATAAAACTGCGTTTACGGTGAAATTACCATCACCCAGATTTAATGTTTACCCGGATTTAATGTAAACTCTGTCTAACGATGTCAAGCCTAAAAAGAGACTGCATTTCCATCGACATACAGTTGCAAGAAAAAGTAAGTGAACCACTTGCAGAATCTGTGAAAATGTGAATAATTTTTATAAAATAACACAGATCATACAATTTTTTTTTTTTATTTTTTTTTTTAAATTTAGTTCTGTCCTGACTCCTGAGTAAGATATTTTACATAAAAGATGTTTGCATTTAGTTCACAAGACAAAACAATAGCTGAATTTATTAAAATAACCCCATTCAGAAGTGTGTGAACCATTGATTCTCAATACTGCGTGTGGTTACCTGATGATCTACGACTGTTTTTTTGTTTTTGTTTTGTTTTGTGATGGTTGTTCATGAGTCTCTTGTTTGTCCTGAGCAGTTAAACTGAGCTCTGTTCTTCAGAAAAATCCTCCAGCTCCTGCAGATTCATCAGTTTTCAAGCATTTTTTGCATTTTAGACCCTTTCCAGCAGTGACTGAATGATTTTGAGATACATCTATTCATGCTGAGGACAACTGAGGGATTCAAACACAACTATTAAAAAAGGTTCAAACATTCACTGATGCTCCAGAAGTAAACACGATGCAGTAAGAGCCGGGGGGTGAAAAATTTGAATTCAAATATCAAGGTAAATTGTATTTAATTTGTCTTCCGGGAAACATGAAAGTATCTTCTGTTGCTTCTGAAGGGCAGTACTAAATGAAAAACAATGATATTTAAACAAAATAAGAAAAATTGTGACATCTTCATCCTGTTCAAAAGTTTTCACCCCCCGGCTCTTAATGAATCATGTTTCCTTCTGGAGCATCAGTGAATGTTTGAACCTTTTAATAGTTGTGTTTGAGTCCCTCAGTGTGAAAATATGGATTTCAAAATCATTCAGTCACTGCTGGAAAGGGTTCACAAACTTTTTCTTGCAACTGTATTGTATACTGCACGATTAATCATTAAAGGATTGCCATCTTGTCTCGATTCAAACACTCACGTGATCTACTTTTAAATTACAACTATTCGAGCTGTGTCTATTAAATATTTGACAAGTAATAAGCTGTACGATAACATCGAAACATGCGTTTCTAATTCAGAGAGAGCAGCTGTCATGTAGGCCTCTCGGTATAAAATGGCCACACAGTCTTTTCCTCCACACAGTATCATTATTTCTTTCTTACAATAATTCAAATTATTTCAGAAGTAATTGGATAAAAGTTTATAGTTTAGGTATTAACACTGACGTCAACGGTATCGATTGAAATAGAGTAAATCGCCTTTTGAACATAAATAAAGAATGATCAGTTACATCGTTATGCCATTAGGTGGCAACAAGTGACTTTTCGTATTTGTCATTTATTCATTCATTAAAGGAACACTCCACTTTTTTTGAAAATAGGCTCATTTTCCAACTCCCCTAGAGTTAAACAGTTGATTTTTACCATTTTCGAATCCATTCAGCCGATCTCCGGGTCTGGCTGTACGACTTTTAGCATAGCTTAGCATAGTTCATTGAATCTGATTAGACCGTTAGCATCTTGTTCAAAAATGACCAAAGAGTTTCATATTTTTCCTATTTAAAACTTGACTCTTCTGTAGTTACATCATGTAAGGCCGACGGAAAATGAAAAGTTGTGATTTTCTAGGCTGATATGGCTAGGAACTATACTCTCATTCTGGCATAATAAGGAACTTTGCTGCTGTACCATGGGTGCAGCAGGCACAATGTTATTATGCAGTGCCTGTGACCCTCTGCTTGCACAGGGAGCGTGCCTTGCAATCATGGAGACATTTATGAGAGACACTGCGTAATATCGTAAGTTGCTGCGTAAGTTTTAAATAGGAAAAATATCGAAACTCTTTGGTCATTTTTGAGTGAGATGCTAACGGTCTAATCAGTTTCAATGAACTATGCTAAGCTATGCTAAAAGTGGTACTGCCAGACCCGGAGATGGGCTGAATGGATTCGAAAACGGTAAAACTCAACTGTTTAACTCTAGGGAGTTAAACTATTCTATTTTCAAAAAAAGTGGAGCGTTTCTTTAAGAGATTAGTTCAAAATCACTGATTGACACAAGTGAAGTCTTTGTGAGTGAGTCATTGAATCATCATCATTTAATCATTTATTCAAATTAAATTTAAAAGAAAATTAAATATTTTTTTTAAATAAACTGCAGCAACTAACATCAGCTCTAGTAAATATATTACATATTTATTTTGTTTAGTTGTCTATTTAGAATCATAGCCGAATTGTGATCTCTGTTTTAAACAAACAAAAAATTGTCCAGAATTTCCAGAATCCTGTGTAAAAATAGCATCATAACCTCATACTTTAAAAAAGGTTGTGAGGAGGGGCAAATCAACTCATCAGTACTCGTTAAATATTGAAAAAAAGAAGAAAGAATCACGTCAACATCACATTTCAACACTTTTAACCATTATTTAAGAAAATGGTCAATAATATTATATATATTTCTAAATACATTATTATGCAAATCATTGCGATTTTTAGATTGCACATCGACCCTTTCCCTTAAAACTGATTCACCTTTAACCCTCTACCACACACATTATGATAAATCTGTAGAAAAAAATATTTGATGCTGTTTCTTTTCTTATAATGGCTTAACTTGAAGTGCTGTAAAAAAAAAAAAAAAAAAAAAAATTGGAAAAAAATATTATTTTAAGGTACTTTATTATATGTTGCCATATGGAAATAACAGAATAAGTGTAAGTGTTTTGTATTGTTCCTCAGAAACAACAGAAATGTTGTTTGTATTGAATCAAATGCTGCTATTATAAGCTTTAGCAGTAAATATAAACAACACCTTATACTTATTTTCCAACATCTTGTGCTTTTATTTATTCCATTATATTTTGCTCAATAATGCTTTATATTCTTTGAATTTAATTAAGTTTTTCATGAATATTATTAAAAATGCAAATGTAGACAGTTAAAAACAAATATAATACGTATCATCATGTATCATAAAACATTGACATAAAACCTAAAACATTGCAGTTCATGAAAATTCAACATTATGCAATCTTATGAGAAGAAGGTTATGAACATGAACCCCCCATAATCCTTGAAACTTCATTAACCCTCTGGAGCCATATGGATTATTTTTTATGATGGATGGATGCACTTTTTTGGGCTTCAAAACCTCATGCCTCCTTCATTATAAAGCTAGGAAGAGCCAGGATATTTTTTAATATAACTCCAATTGTGTTGATCTGAAAGAAGACTGCTTTTTCTAAGAAACTAATGCAGCATTTAATTCACTGACACTGTATCCTCTGAGTTGTAGCCTATAATTGAATTTTTTTAAGAAACTTGCAATGATATTTACTTATTGTATAAAGCACTAAAAATGTAAGTATAATTACTGCTTTTTCAGTATAGAGAGCAGGGTTATTATCGTTAACTAAAACCATAAAAATAAAATATAAATAAAGTTACAATTATTTTATTTCAGCTACAGTTGCCAGGGCAAAATTTCAAATTTTCATTTAATTTATATTGAAGTACTAAAATAACTAAAAATGAACTAAAACTGAAACTTAGTAAAATAAATAAATAAACAAAAACACTGAGCCCACTAAAAATGTACCGGTAACTAAAACTAAAATGAAAGCAGAATGAAAAACACCCCCATAATTTTGTCTACATATTCTCAAAAGTCAACACGTCTCAAATAGTTTTGAATTGATTCATCTCTTCTAATACTTTGTTTTAGTATTTAATTGCACAGACTGTATTCAGCGCATGTGTAGTTCTGATTTACATCATTGTTTGATGTCTTCACTGCTGTACATCTCCCGCGTTTGCTCTTTCATCTGCCCGCCTCCCGCTGCTGTGAATGGGCGGAGCGGAGACAGTGCGTCATTACGCCACTCGTGTCACTACAGAAGTGGGTGCTTGAATGCACCAGGTTAAATCCTCAACCAACGCAGGCGTCAAGCTAAGTAGATTGAAGAGAATTCAGCGCAGTTGATTTTTGATAGCCAGGAGACCTCAGGTGAGCACGCGATGTGTGGGTGAAGAGCTCTGTTCAGCGGGGGTCGCGGAGATCGTGTTTTCCATCGGAAGTTGCTAAGTCAGAATTTCCCATCTAATACAGGTTGCTTTCTCGGCCCTCGGTCAGCACTCGGTAACCTTATCCTTGCATTAGATTTGTCATCAGCTGTTCTTTGTAAATAGGACCTGTGTTTAAACGCGTTGATGTGCGCAGACTAGCGCCGAGCTGTTATTGACTGCGGCTCTCTATTTTGGTTCGGTTAGTCAAGATGTGACATTGCGGAAAGTCGTCATAAGGACTAGGGAACTTTCTCCATGTTCATTGCGTATCGGAACTTGCATGCAATTGAATGGGGAAAGTCAAATGACGCCAATATATAGCATTTTGATGTTTGTTACGTCGTGTTGTTTTGTGAGGGTTGCGTTAAACTTTTCTTTTTTCAAAACTAACTCATTAAAGCTACTCGTTTGGGCTTTTAAAGTGCAAACCTTTAAGTACTGTTCGTCGTCAAACTAGTAGTTTATTTATATGTTTTGTAAATATCCCGTTCTTCATATATTGGGTGGTTGTTTTGGTTGAAATCCTGAATCGGACTTGGTAACTTGTCAAGCTCGAGCGTAAATCGGCTCAGATTTTGAAGCCCCAGATGTGGCGCCTGAATTATCACATGCTGCAGTTTATGCCAAATAACACGATTCTAGTTTTTGAGGGAATGTGTCGCATGTTGGACAAGATTGGATTTTGTTAATGGATTTTCAAGTTTGGAACTGTTTGTCTCTGTTTTCAGGACCTTGTTTTGATAAAGAGCCAGATAATGTTGGTGTCATGAAGAGTCGAGCAGATTTGAATTCTGAGTTGTCTGTCATGTTTTATAAAGGTTTAGGTTTTAGTTTTCTTTAACTAGACCTACTTGGGTCAATGTCAAAACACTTGTGCTGCTATTGAAGTGGGATACAGGTTTGGTGGTATGGTTAGGTTTATGGATAAAGGTGCAATATGTAAGATTCTTCACTAGGCCAGTGTTTATATATTTTTGTTCACTTGAGTACTTACAATATCCCAAATGTTTGCAACTATTTGTAAATCATGAGAAAATTGCAATTTTAACCAAGGCTCCGTGACGTGTGAGGAGTTGCCTGTCAATTGCGTCATACCAGCGTTACCCTCGTTTCCGGTTTTATTTTGTAGAAACCATGGAAACACCAAAGACGCTTTAATATTTACATGTTTTAAATGACAAGGCAACAACTGTTTTGATATATTGATAGACCGAAAACTAATAATTGTTATATAGCTGAACATGTTTAGTCTTATTGTTTAAATCTAATTTTCTTGATTTTCATGCTTTACCATGCCTCAGAGAAAAACACTATTTTGTGAAGTAGCTAATATAGCATGATCAGATGCAGCTTTGTTTGTAGTAACAGCAATATATAATTTTCTCCATCATACAATACGTTTTAAAATTAATTGCATGCCATTTATCAACACAAGCCATCCAGCATTTAATATGATATTCTAAAATCGATCTATCTTAATGCAGTTTGTAACAGTGTCTCACAGCAGCCGCCGAGTGAACGCACAGAGTAACGTTATAACATCATTTTCAACACTCTCAAATGTATCTAATATGATAAACAGAGCTGCATTACCTCATACTCATGACCGGAAAAGCGGTGACGGTGTCATAATAAAAGTCCCGCTGCTCACGGCGTGTGTTGTGCAATCGCTCCAGCTCCTCGTTCAGCTCCCACAACACTCGCTCCTGCTCTGCTTCATACTACAGTAATGTTAATAATCGCATCCATGAACATGATTTCTTCTAGACTCCAATTCCTATTCTTTTGCACCGTCCGTTGAGATGAAGACCACATGTCCCAAGATTTCTTGCTCAAACTTGGCGTAATAAAGCTACGCCTTTGTTTTGAATAGGCCTCTAGCAGACAGAAATGATTACATATTGCACCATTTAAGTTGTAATAGAATTATAGAAATAATTACCAACGGGTATTGTTTTAAATGTAAGTATTACGTAAAAACATGCATGTACACAATAAGTCAATTTAAAGGCATTAATTTAAAGGTTAGTACATTGTAGTTACAAACCCTTAATGTGAAGTGGATCGTAAGTTTGACACATTTCATCTGTTTATATTCATCATTTTAATGCACTATTGTTGTTCTTTCAGACAAAATGGATATTAAGTAGGGATGCACTGATGTATCGACCAATAAACACAATTATTTTTCCAAATTGGCCATTGTTTAAAGGGTTAGTTCACCCAAAAATGAAAATAATGTCATTTATTACTCACCCTCATGTCATTCTACACCCATAAGACCTTCGTTCATCTTCGGAACACAAATTAAGATATTTTAGTTGAAATTCGATGGCTCAGTGAGGGCCTGCATAGACACCAATGGTTCTTTCTCTCTCAAGATCCATAAAGGTACTAAAAACATATTTAAATCAGTTCATGTGAGTACATTGGATCTATAGTAATGTTATAAAGTGATGAGAATATTTTTTGTGCGCCAAAAATACAAAATAATGACTTTTGAACAATATCTAGTGATGGCCGATTTCATAACACTGCTTCATGAAGCTTCGGAGCTTTACGAATCAAATCAGTGGATCGGATCGCCAAAGTCACATGATTTCAGCAATTTGCTGGTTTGATACGTGATACAAAAGATGATGGTGTCATTATCCAGCTCAGTTTAGTTCAATGTTGTTTTAACTCTGCTCAATTAGCCTACAGTGTCAATGTTACAAAGTTCATCAATTATGAAACGAGTTGAATTCATAAGCAGCTCTACAGAATGATATAGTGTCATTGTTTAGCTCAATTCAATGTTGAATTCAGTGCAAAGTTATTGTCATTATCATCTCAATTCTGTTCAATTTATGCTCTCATCCAATAGTGTCAGTGCAGTTTAATCAGTAATATTAGTAAATATTAAAGTGTCTAAGTTTATGGTAAAGAAAATACTCAATGTTATCTGCTTAACAAAATATGAGCCAATATTTAAAAAAGCTAAACAAAAACTTTTCATGTCAGATACCGACATGGTCATTGATACTGTCCTCAAGTGAGGATATTTTAACTGCTCTCTTGTTATTTTGCTGAAATGTACAGTAGTGGTTTGGGTTTGGACTTGTACCACTTTACTGATCAAAGCAATATGTCTTGTTCAGAGCCTTTGATAAATCTGTAAATGTTCTGTTTTTCCATTGTCGCACGTCCCTTAACAAACATTGTCAGTTGAAGTAGTTAAAGTGGTATAGCATTTGTTTGTTTTGAATACCTTTTTTGTGCTTGATCTGTGTCCTTTTTATGACCATCAGCAGGGCAAAGAAATGGTGGTGAATACAAAAACACACAAACAGAGGTTATTGGATTTGATCCATGCTAGGTACCAGAAAACATTTTTACAGATCCACAATCCATCTTATACCAGCGTCTCTAATAATCATACTGGTGGACTTTTGCCAGTAAATGGATTAGATGGATTAGGATTAAATATATGTCTGTGAATGGTACATTTGGTAAAGTCGGTGCTAACTTGATCTGTAAAAAAATAATAATAAATAAATAAATAACAATAATAATTCTAGTCCCTGTTATGGATCAAATCCAGTTACTTTACAAATACGAGTTACTCTAATCCATTACTTTGCCCCTCTGATGGTGATAAATATGGCACATGAGTGGAAAAAGTCTTGCGACTGAAATTAAGAGCTAAAGTGAAACTATGGCTTTGAAAGCACACAGTGATGCCTGGAATCAATTTGATTATGAAAATACACTTAAGTGCAAGATGTGCAGCCAATCTACATAACATTATAATAAGAACACTATAGAATTCTATAAATTCTACTATAAATTCTTTGTGCTTTAGTTGCCCATGTGTCAGCGTTGTTAATGGGCATCCCTAATTTGAATTGCAGAATGATAAACATCTAATATCAAAACATCTAAGACATCCAGAAAAAATAATAATTATTATTATTATTATTGTTATTAATAATAATAATAATAATAATGGTAATAATGTGTAATAAATTGTTGTAGTAATTTAATTAGTGAAAAGTAATAAAATGACAATACTGATATTTATGTCTTTTGGTGGAAAACCATAAGGAGGCCTTTAAGTTTCTGTGTTTATAAACCATTTTCAGTCTGGTGAAATGGTGTAAAGTCTGGTGAGATAGTGTATATTGAAAAAGTCTGTGAATGTAGATTAAAGTGAAACCATATGTTGCTGCTTTCACAAATGCATGTTATAAGTGGCTCAAACTCAAAATGCACTTCACTCTAAAAGAGTTTTTTTTTTTTTTTTATACACAGCCTTTTAGTAGAGGTACACATTATATCATGATATATCAGCAGCCGATTAATTATTGGCCAATAACTGGAAAAAAATCAATCATTATAATTGCATCAAAGGATCTTCACTGTTCATTAGTTGTTATATTTGTGGTCCACAGAAGAACTTGCAGCTTTTCAGATCTGTAGTGCATGTGCAGCATGTGTCCAAGAGTGTGTTTAGCCAAGTTATCATGTCACTTCACTCTGTGAGGATTATTTCAGCACTGTTATGTAATTTTTTGGGGGCTTGTCTAAATCATGATAATCTGCTTTAAGGAAAGATATGGCTTTTTACATACTCTGTTTATGGGTCAGTCCATCTCAAGTGGCCTAGTACAGTTTACTTGATGGTTTTAAACTTTTATGAGACTAATGAAAGAAAGAATTTTCATTGACATTTCCATGAGCTTTCCTCATTTCTCTATTTTGAATTGGCAAATGACTTTTTGCACAGGTTGTTTGTCCCATGGTTTGTATCAACTGACTTCTCAATTATTGTATTAATGCTTGTCTAAGGCAACCACCAAAGATAATTATCCAATTGGGCAACTGTGTGTTGCAGTTTAAAGTGGAATACAATGAATTCTACAGGTTCGCCAAGCAATTTCAGGAGTGACAAAACAATGATTTAGCAGATCTACTCCTGCATTTAAATGTGTTTGTAACTCTTTTGTTGTCTTTGCAGTTTATACATGGCCGTTGCAGCATGAAAAACACACTTTTATTTAAATTGGGAATAAATTCAGAAAGCAAGCAAAGAACATTCCCTTTATAATTGCTAAAGCATCACTAACTTTATTTCAGCACAAGCTCAATGACTGGGTTTTGTTTTCAATGGTTAATTCCTGATAACCATTTTATATCATGGCCTTCATTTGAATGAAATACTCACTGTAACAGCTCTGTATAGAGGAACAGCTCTGTTATACAGCAGAAAACAAAAACAGAAGCCTGTTGTTACATATTGCTTATGTTTGCAGTGTGAAATAGGCTTTACACTTTCAACATACCAATGAAACCAAATGTGTTGCATGAACACAAAGTTACTGAAATGGCAAAAAGCAAGACTGTTTAAATGGGCTGATATATTTCTCTTTCTTTCTTTCCAGAGACATTGCTGCTCCCCTTTCTCCATCACTTTTTATTAAAAAATTTTCTTCATACACTGGTGCTTCAACCCCAGCAGTCAATGTTTGTTGGAGAGGAAAAGTGCAAGTATAGACAAACGGCAATTTCAGAGCAACAATGAGCACATCAAAACCCAGTGGACTCAAAGCGCCCAGCAAAATTGGTAGACCAGCCAATGCTGGGGTCGCAAAGACATCATCTTCTGCTGGTAAGGGTTATCCATTTTATTACATATAAAAATATAAGTGATATTATTGTGAACTTTCTAATGTAGCCTACCCTAGTAGTAAATGACTATGTTAGGAGTGGAATACTATTGTTCTTCTGCATACTGTGTAATGCAGTTGGAAAAAGAAAGTGAATCCATAAAAGTTATGCAATGATAAACATTTCAAATTGTTATTTTGAAAGTAAAAATGAGAAGCATTGTCACACATTTGAATAAAAGCATCTGCTAAATTAATACATGTAAATGTCATCTCCAAAGGGCATTTGCTGTGGTTATTTCCTGAAATATCATAAGAAAAGCATCAAGAAAAGGCAATACCACTTGCATTTAGTCCGTCGTCTGGTTTGCTTATAAAGTGCACCACCTTAAAGGATTAGTTCACTTTCAAATAAAATTTTCCTGATAATTTACTCCATCTCATCCAAGATGTCAGTGTCTTTCTTTCTTCAGTCTAAAAGAAATGAAGGTTTTTGATGAAAACATTCCAGGATTATTCTCCTTATAGTGGACTTCAATGGCCTCCAAACGGTTGAAGGTCAAAATGACAGTTTCAGTGCAGCTTCAAAGGGCTTACCAGACGAGGAATAAGGGTCTTATCTAGAGAAACGATTTGTCATTTTCGAAAAAAATGTAAATGTATATGCTTTATATTAACAAACGATCGCCTTCCAAGTGGTTCTGCCAAAACTGCACTTTCGTATTCTTCAAAAAGCTTACGCTGTATGTCCTATGCCTTCCCTATTCGACTTACGGAACGAATTTCAGTTCCATTTTTTCCGTAAGTAGAATTTTTTTAGAGATTTTATTTGAAAGTGAACTAATCCTTTAAGGTGCACTTTAGTTCCATATTTGTGTAGCTTAAAATTTGATGTAACAATGTTTTTCTGCAGTCAAATAAAATTGTGAAATTGGTTTATTTTTTTCCTAAAATTCATTTTGCCATTTTTCTGGATTCCGTTTTTTCCTCATTTTAATTTTTATGGATTCCATTTTAATGGTTTAATTACATTTTAATAATAAAAAAGCATGCCTAATCAATTTAATTCATGAAAATGTAACAGTTTAATAATTTCTTAATTTTTCTATTTATAATAATAGTGCCCTATGACATGGTTTAGTTTTTCAAACATTCTTTGTTGTCTGTTTTAATTTTTTCTGAATATATGATTTAATACAAACGTATTATCAAAAACAGTGGTAATCAAATGAAGGCATAAAACATTCACAGTTCAATTAATATTTTAAAATGTAATCAAATCATAATTTAACAATTCATTTTATTTATTTTTTTGCAGACAAAAGTGCTGCACAACAGAGGTTTACTGTTAAAATTAAATGATGAACATTTGATATTATTTAAATAAAGTTTTAATCTTTTATTATTATTAAAAGTTGATGCAAATGTTCTATAGTAATATTATTTCTGTCACAATTTCTTCAAGTTAAGCTGGACTTTTATTTCGACGGGTTGTTGTGAAGACTTGAGTTTTTGTGGCTGTATCTGAAATCACATACTATCGAGTAGGTACTTATTTTGAATAAGTAATTACTTTATGCCTGCTAAAGTATGGTCTATATAGCATAAGTGTGAAGTATGAATATAATCCAGATGTACATTCGCCATGCTGTCATTATCATGTGACCTACCAGCGTCAGTTGCGTCACTTCACCGCCATTCACAAATCCTCTCCCGTGGCCTCATGGGATAGTAAAGTGTCCATCGTATGCGAACTTCATAATCTCGCTGGAAGAAGTACGTCATCGGGGTACTTTTTGTCCACTCTTTTATGTGTACTGTGAATTCGGACGTACTACTCTTGTCAAATACGGTTTTTAACCTACTTTAGAGTAGGAAAGTATGTGATTTGGGATGCAGCCTGTGTGGATATATGACAATAGTTATTTATCAAATTAATACCAATTTGATAAAAATCCATTTGTAAACCATGCAGACAGTAGTTAGTGCAGTATGGTAGTTTGGAATTTTGAACAAAGCCTGTTTATTTTCTTCCTTTGGAACAGGTGCTTCTAAACCAACTCAAAGTGACAAATCCTCAGCAGAAGCCCAAGATGGAGGCGAGCAGTTCAAGATCGGGGATCGTGTCTGGGTTAATGGCAACAAACCAGGCGTTGTTCAGTTTTTAGGAGAGACTCAGTTTGCTCCGGGCCAATGGGCTGGCATTGTGCTCGATGAGCCAATTGGAAAAAATGATGGTTCGGTGTCTGGTGTGCGCTATTTTCAGTGTGAAGCATTAAAGGGTATTTTCACACGTCCCTCCAAGCTTTCACGCACTGAAGGTGAGGCGGATGAGACAACCACGGCTCCTCCGTCTCGTGCGGCGTCACCTACCCCCTCTAATGCATCAGTATCTGCTTCAACCAAGAAACCAGCCACACCCACTAAAACAGCTCCACCTGCCTCAGATCTGGTGCGGTCGAAAAGTGAATCGGTGTCCAATCTGTCAGAGTCTGGTTCTGTAAAGAAAGGGGATCGGGAGCTGAAGATCAATGATCGAGTGCTGGTGAGAGTGTTATTGTGTGTCAAGTTAGGATAATTCAAGGTTCTCAAGATGGTCAGTCAAAGCGTTATTGGCTTCTCCATAATCGTGACTGTAAATTGTTCTGTATTACACTGATTCTTTGAATTGTATGTACTGGGAATGAGGAATAGCTACATTAACTAAAGGCCAATTCACATCACACAGGCAGACGCCAACAAACACAGACAGACACGTTCGTCGAGATTTGTCGGATCAGTGCGTTACCCCTGACGGCATTTGTTGGCATTGGTCAGGGTTTGTTTTCACCTGACTGAACATGTTCAATCGGCGTTTGTCGGTTCTTGGAATGTCTGGAGCAGTGTGATATGAAACGCCAACAAACTCTGATGTACTCTAATGTTAACATCCTTATTAATATTAAAATACCACAAACCTAATGAAAATCACATACCAATCATATACTGTTGTAATCGTGTGTTTATTAGCTCCATGTTTCATGGGTAGAGACATTTCTCTGGGAAGTGAAAACACAAACGAGAGCGCAGAAATCCGCCAGTAGTCATCAGATTGCATAAATCAGTGGATAATGAATAGAAATTATGATTCTGTCTGATATATTTACACAAGTTAGTTTAATATTTATCAATATTTCTCCAAGTATGTGCACTTTTGGACTAAAAGCCCTAACAGACGCTGTTCAGTGCAGCTGTGTAAACACAAATAAACCACAGCAGATGTGACTGAATATGAATTTGTTTCAAATTATCATAAGTTACCAATTGATTATTTTTCACTCCTGACATAAATTAAGAAATTACTGTCAGTGCAACTGAATTTTATTATAAAGAGTGAACAAATATCAAAGCTGGAGTCTTTAATCTTTCTAAGAAAACGGTTTGTTTAGATCAAACTGCATAAATTCAAGTTTTTCGTCTTTCCCGTCGCAGCAACCATGGCTTCACCTACAATCTCTTTTGTTTTGTGCAGCCTCTTTTCAGGTGAAAAATGACACGCAAAGACATTCTGACTCGAAGTGTATCGGTGTCTGTTGGGGAAGTTTTCATAAAATTCTAAATCCAACGACCAAATTAAATGTCTGTGTTTGTTGACGTCTGTCTGTGCATTGTGAATTGGTCTTAAGCATAGTTTTCAGAACTTGGCATGTCCTGCAGTCTCCATTTAATACAAATATTCCATAAGCACTCTTTAGTAATCCTGTGTATCACAATGCATGTTAAGTTTCCTTTGCATATTTTAGGTTGCTGGCTCAAAAGCTGGTGTAGTGCGTTTCTTAGGCGAAACCGATTTTGCTAAGGGTGAATGGTGTGGAGTTGAGCTGGATGAGCCCTTGGGAAAGAACGATGGTGCTGTGGCTGGAACCAGGTACTGTGTCCTGTTCTTACATTAGTAAACGCAGACTGTCTAGAAAGAACATCAGGAGTTTTACATGGATGTATTTGTGTATCATCAGGTATTTCCATTGTCAGCCCAAGTATGGCCTCTTTGCGCCAGTGCACAAGGTGACCCGTATAGGCTTTCCCTCCACTACCCCAGCGAAGGCAAAGACCACTGTGAGGAAGACCTCGACCACACCAGGAGGACTGAAACGTAGCCCTAGTGCCTCCTCCATCAGCTCCATGAGCTCTGTGGCCTCTTCTGCTAGTTGCAAGCCGAGCCGTACAGGACTGGTGAGTTACAAATGCCACCTCACATGCATACCATCCCTATTTTTGGTAACATATTTTGGCCCTTTTAAGCATGCTAAAGCTGTGTAATTTTTGGGATACTAACAGCACTAAAATGGATTTGCAAAATGGGTTTTGCCATCAGTTATTGTTATTATTTTTTATGTTTGTCAAGCTCAGTTGATTGAGCCAGATTATAATCCAAGTCCCTCAAACAAATAGAGCAAAGTTTTCACTAGAACAAATTAATTTAACAATCTCACTAATTTTAGTGTGCACCATTTCAGGGAAACCAACATGTGAATGGCTTACTTTTTACCCAAATGAGGCTTGTTATAAAATGCACCAGATATAATAAGCAAATTTCCGTTTTTTTTTTTTTTTTTATAGTTTATAATTTATATAATTTATAGTTTTATAATTTTATAATTTATAGTTTTAATTCATTACATTGTTTAGCAGATATTATATGATATGTTCAGTAATATTCCTTTATCTTGTGTGCACAAAATCCAAATTAATGACTAAATAGCTTACTTTGTAAATGCATATAAGTTCATATCAGTTTTCATTTCGAAAAAAAAAAAAACTTTGTCGAACTCATCTTAGGCCATTCATCTGATTTTCACCAAACGTCTAATCTAGACCATGCTAGAACTTTTTTTTTTTTTTTTTTTTTTTTTTGCTACATTCAAGTGTTGTGAAGTAATTAGCAAATTAAACAGTCTGCCATTGCTCATTTTAACAAATAGACCTATATCTGCCAAAGTCCAAACTCAATGAAACTTGATCATCAGACAGCTGAATGTTCTGAGGACACATGCCAAGTGGTCAAATTCTGCCCATAGGGAGCACTTCAACAGAAAAATGCTTTTAACGTTCTATCCATACGATCGATCAAGTTGAAAATGGGTGCCAAGATATTCTTCAAATATCACTTGGATAAACAAACAATTTCAGCAGCGTATAACATCAAATCTGGGGGTGCGTTTCCCAAAAGCATCGTTAGCCAACTATAGTCACAAGTTCCATTGAACTCCATTGGTAATGACCAAACTTGTGTCCATAGTTGGCTTTGGGAAACGCACCCCGGATCGGCTGACCTTTGCAAAATTTAGCAAATACTTAGGTGTCTAGATTAAGCTGTGAATTAAATTTGGTGAGAATCTGCCACAAGTTGGTGCTGTAAAAAGCAAATGTAAATTTTTGCTAATAACTCTGGAACAGTAATGGTTAAAATCAGAATTCGTCTTTCCATGAATCTTTCCATGTCCCTGAATCATGTGCCAATCATATTTACAAGTGAAAGTGGTTCATGTTGCATTCCCAAATCCATTCGTGCTTCACTCTGAAAAACGCAGCATATCAGATTATATTATAAATAAAAATGAATACATCAATGTCAGCACAGATCAACGCCACTTTGTCTTTGAATAAAAAAGTTTTCCAAATATTTTGCACTTCTTAGTTGTGGAAGAACATCGTCATTGCATACCTTCCTGGCATTCTAACACTTGGGAAGTGGCTGTTTATTTCCAACAGAGTGCATAATTGTGTCAGTATAGGGTGTAATTGCTTGTCACAATTGGATACAAACTGGGAAAGATAGACTCAACTGCGAAAACCTTTTGCAAAGGTAAACTTTCAATAATGTCTGTAACTAAGTTTTGATTTAGAGTGAGGGTCATGTCTGATCAATCATGGACATGATGATATCACATTACTGAGAAAATCTTATATTAAGTGAGTGTAGGAAATACAGCATCTGAAGTAATTTTAAGTTCTTGAATGGATTTTTCTCTGAAGTTGACAGAGACGTCCACAAGGTATGCGAGGAAGATCTCTGGCACTACGGCACTTCAGGAGGCCCTGAAGGAGAAACAGCAACACATTGAGCAACTCCTGGCAGAGCGTGACCTGGAGAGAGCTGAGGTTGCCAAGGCAACCAGCCATGTGGGCGAAGTGGAGCAGGAGCTTACGTTACTAAGAGAAGGCCAGGAGCAGGTTAGACCCAGCTATTTCTTCTTTTTTATTTATGATGAAGTAAGGGTTAATTTGATGACGGGCTGTTGAATTATGGAAAAATAATGCACACCTGAGGTGGTAATGCAGCCACAATACCGAGCAGGTCGTCAATGACAATTTTACACGTTTTATTTGAAATTATTTCTCAGTTTTGTGTCCTTAAAACACTCTTCTGTTAGAGCTATATTATTACGCATTCCCTCTCAGGCCTTCATTGCTATTTCCAGAACATAATTTTTGAGTTAGTAACACAGGTTTGAGCCATTGAAATGCAAATCTTTTGCTGTGATAGGCTTCTCTGAAATAACTGAAATAATTTGGCAAAATGATAAAGAATCAAAGTAAAAAGTAAGAAGATAAAGTAAGAAGTATTACTAATGATAAAGTAATACGGTCGAGACCTGAACTACTTTAGCCATACAGTTACAAAAAAAAATCAGTAAATAAAAAGATGAATAAAAAGCAGATAAACAGTGTAACCAATGGCTGATAAGCGTCACTTCACTTCACTTCACTGTCTAAGCATAAACTGCTTAGACTGGTCTTACAAGTTAGTCATCTAATTTACTTCTTTAAGACTGGTTATATAACTTTAAAGGGATAGTTCACCCAAAAATGAAATTTCTGTCATTAATTACTCACCCTCATGTTGCTCCAAACCCATAAGACCTTTGTTAATCTTTGGAACACAAATTAAGATATGTTTGAAATCCATGAGCCATCTGGCCCTTCAGTAGAGTGCAACACAACGACTACTTTCAAGGCCCAGAAACGTAGTAAAGACATCATTAAAATAGTCAACGTGACTACAGTGATTCAACCTTAAAGGTGCCCTAGAATCAAAAATTGAATTTATCTTGGCATAGTTGAATAACAAGAGTTCAGTACATGGTAAAGACATACAGTGAGTCTCAAACACCATTGTTTCCTGCTTCTTATATAAATCTCATTTGTTTAAAAGACCTCCGAAGAACAGGCGAATCTCAGCATAACACAGACTGTTACGTAACATACGTAACATATTAATATGTATGCCCCCAATATTTGCATATGCCAGCCCATGTTCAAGGCATTACACAAGGGCAGCCAGTATTAACGTCTGGATGTACACAGCTGAATCATCAGACTAGGTAAGCAAGCAAGAACAATAGCGAAAAATGGCAGATGGAGCAATAATAACTGACATGATCCATGATATCATGATATTTTTAGTGATATTTGTAAACTGTCTTTCTAAATGTTTCGTTAGCATGTTGCTAATGTACTGTTAAATGTGGTTAAAGTCTTACATTCATAAACACAACTTCGTTCTTTATAAATCTCTCCAACAGTGTGTAATGTTAGCTTTAGCCACGAAGCATAGCCTCAAAATCATTCAGAATCAAATGTAAACATCCAAATAAATACTATACTCACATGATCTGACGCATGCATGCAGTATGCATGACAAACATCTTGTAAAAATCCATTTGAGGGTTATATTAGCTGTGTGAACTTTGTAAAGTCACTGTATTATAGTCGAGAGCTCGGGGGGGGGGCAGGGAGCGCGTGATTTAAAGGGGCCGCGCGCTAAATCAGTGCATATGTAATGATGCCCCAAAATTAACAAATTAACAAAAAAAAAATCTATGGGGTATTTTGAGCTGAAACTTCACAGACACATTCAGGACTTGTATTACATCTTGTAAAAACTGGTTCTAGGGCATCTTTAATGTTATGAAGCAACGTCTTTGTCTTTAAATGTCTTTACTACCTTTCTAGCTTAGACGCCTCTCGCGGTTCAGACAAAAAGGGCTGGGCAACAAATTTAAGATCCTCTTTTCTTATATTGAAATCCTCTGACATTTCTCTTTAAAAATGATTGTTTTAGACTTATAATCCGTGACTGGTGATTTGTTTTGCTTTACCCTCTGCGCCTCCGTGGTCGTCATTACGTTGTGTGTCAGGTCAAATGATGATTCTTCTGCCACATTCTGCGTACGGTCGTCCACCGGAAGCTAGTTATTTGAATTAATAAAGTTTTAAGTATGGATATTTTTCTTACAAAAACGCATCGCTTCCCTTCAGAAGACCTTTATTAATCCCTGGAGTCGTATGGATTACTTTGTTTATTTTAATGGATGGATGCATTATTTTTGGCTCCAAAACACGGCCCCCCATTCACAATTTTTGGGTGATCTTTCCCTTTAAGGAACATTTGTGATGCAGTGGATGTGTTTGTGTAACTGGGTCCAACAGTGCACTCTGGTAAATCTGTGCACAATGGGAATCAAAAGATCAATAATGCTAATTTTGCATACAAACAGTGAGTTTGACATGAATATGAGATTGAGGCAAACTGGATATAGTCCAGCATACTTTGAAATCAACCTAGAAATTATTGTGGATGTCTAGTGACTGCAGAACTCTTCTCTCTGCATACATTTCACATGACTTGAATACTTCACACAGACAGACCATCACATGTTTTTATGCAGGCTTTAATGAGCAATTCAGAAGATCTAACTGGATTTGCCAGATTCTGTGCAGTTTGTGGAATTAAATGTTTATTAGATATTCAAAGATTTAAGTTATGTAAATGTGTATTTGCTGAATGCTGATGGCATATGGAAAGTATTATAGCCTTTGGCTTTCTGTTATTAGACAAAACTGTTATAAACTAATGCAAAGGGAAGAATGGGCACTCCTGTGCTTGTGCGCTCAGGCGCTAGGGTTCTAATAAGTCTCACTTCCCTTTGTTACTTCCGCTTGACACTTTCTTTTTTTAGTTGTAATGGTTGTAAAATCTATTTTATATGGATCATATGTAAGTCTGTCTTTTAAATGACCAAAAGCCCACATTCATTTTTACTATCACTGATTAAAAAATTCAAACCTTTTCATGGACTGTAAAAAAATCAAAATAAAAAGTCTGTAATACATTTATTTTAGTTGCACAATAAGCTTCTATTTATTTAGTCATTCAGTTCATTTGTTTTTCTTACAGCTAATATTGATGCAAGTTATAAAATTAGATTAATCTAGTCGTTTTGAATTGTTCATGTAGTATGTGTTGGAGGTTGATGCCAAAATGGACCAGCTGCGAGCGCTTGTGGAGGCTGCAGACAGAGAGAAGGTGGAGCTGCTCAACCAGCTGGAGGAGGAGAAGAGGTGTAGTATTATTGAATCACTTATGAAGATCTAATCATATTAAAGACCCCACGATATCAATTTAAATTTTATGGCTTCATGACTTTTACAAATATAAAAATTTTGCATATAGATGGCTTTAGAGCTAATAGACACAATATTCATTGATATGGAACATTGATAGTGATGCCACAGTGAATATATACATTTGTCCAAAATTATTTATTACCCTGCAATAAAAAAATCTTACAACTAATGTAAGAGTAAGAACATAAAATGGAAATACAAGCTGAAATTAATTTTAAAAAATTGTCCCAAACAGGAAGGTGGAGGACCTGCAATTTCGGGTGGAGGAAGCTTGCATTACCAAAGGAGATTTGGAGGTATTTCAAGATTTTTAATTTTTTGCTCTTAATATCACAGATGATTCTTGGCTGAATTCAGAGAACACAAACTTCAAAGCTGCAGGTTTGAGTGCTGTGGGAAAGCAGATGGTATATTTTCACATTTTGAAATGTATTCATGTCTGTTATTTATATATTATTCATTTAAAAACAGAAGTCCTAGAGTGTGACACATCTTGTTCAATGCAGTTTTGCATGTTCAATGTCTAGTCTGACCGCAGCTTACTGTAAGTCAGGCACCTCCCCCCTCCCTCTTTCCTCCTTGTCCCATGATTCATCAGAAATTCTTCAGTTATGCTGCTTAATATTTTTGTGGAAACCGTCATACAATACCATTCAAAACTTTTATTCAGCAAGGGCGTATTCAACTAATCAAAAGTGACAGCAAAGACATTTATAATATTACAAAAGATTTCTATTTCAAATAAATGCTGTTCGTTTGAACTTTCATTCATAAAATCCCGAAGAAAAAATTTATCACTGTTTCCACAAAAATTAAGTGTCAAAAACTGTTTTTAACATTGATAATAATATAAACCATTATTAATAATTGAGCATCAATAATAATTGATGATAAATGAGTGGCAAATCGGCATATTAGAATTATTTCTGAAGGGTCATGTGACACTGAAGACGAGTAATGATGCTGAAAATTCAGCTTTGATCACAGGAATATTACATTTTAAAATATATTCAAATAGGAAAAAAAAGTATTTTACACGGTTACTTTTTAGTAATTTTGATTACTAAATTTTTGCTCAAATAATTGCATAATTTCAAAAACATATAGTAGTAGTAGTTGTGTGTGTGTGTGTGTGTGTGTGTGTGTGTGTGTGTGTGTGTGTGTGTGTGTGTATATAATATAAATATATATATACATATTTTTCACTCTGTTATATTGCAGCCATATGCTAAAATCATTTAAGTTCATTTTTTTCCTCATTAATGTACACACAGCACCCCATATTGACAGAAAACACAGAATTGTTGACATTTTTGCAGATTTATTAAAAAAGAAAAACTGAAATATCACATGGTCCTAAGTATTCAGACCCTTTGCTCAGTATTTAGTAGAAGCACCCTTTTGATCTAATACAGCCATGAGTCTTTTTGGGAAAGATGCAAAGTTTTTCACACCTGGATTTGGGGATCCTCTGCCATTCCTCCTTGCAGATCCTCTCCAGTTCTGTCAGGTTTGATGGTAAACGTTGGTGAACAGCCATTTTTAGGTCTCTCCAGAGATGCTCAATTGGGTTTAAGTCAGGGCTCTGGCTGGGCCATTCAAGAACAGTCACGGAGTTGTTGTGAAGCCACTCCTTCGTTATTTTAGCTGTGTGCTTAGGGTCATTGTCTAGGTAAACCTTCGGCCCAGTCTGAGGTCCTGAGCACTCTGGAAGGTCTTCGTTCAGGATATCCCTGTACTTGGCCGCATTCATATTTCCCTCGATTGCAACCAGTCGTCCTGTCCCTGCAGCTGAAAAACACCCCCACAGCATGATGCTGCCACCACCATGCTTCACTGTTGGGACTGTATTGGACAGATGATGAACAGTGCCTGGTTTTCTCCACACATACCACTTAGAATTAAGGCCAAAAAGTTCTATCTTGGTCTCATCAGACCAGAGAATCTTATTTCTCACCATCTTGGCAAACTCCATGCGGGCTTTCATGTGTCTTACACTGAGGAGAGGCTTCCGCCGGGCCACTCTGCCATAAAGCCCCGACTGGTGGAGGGCTGCAGTGATGGCTGACTTTCTACAACTTTCTCCCATCTCCCGACTGCATCTCTGGAGCTCAGCCACAGTGATCTTTGGGTTCTTCTTTACCTCTCTCACCAAGGCTCTTCTCCCCCGATAGCTCAGTTTTGCCGGACGGCCAGCTCTAGGAAGGGTTCTGGTCATCCCAAACGTCTTCCATTTAAGGATTATGGAGGCCACTGTGTTCTTAGGAACCTTAAGTGCAGCAGAAATTTTTTTGTAACCTTGGCCAGATCTGTGCCTTACCACAATTCTGTCTCTGAGCTCTTCAGGCAGTTCCTTTGACCTCATGATTCTCATTTGCTCTGACATGCACTGTGAGCTGTAAGGTCTTATATAGACAGGTGTGTGCCTTTCCTAATCAAGTCCATTCAGTATAATCAAACACAGCTGGACTCAAATGAAGGTGTAGAACCATCTCAAGGATGATCTGAAGAAATGGACAGCTCCTGAATTAAATATATGAGTGTCACAGCAAAGGGGTCTGAATACTTAGGACCATGTGATATTTCAGTTTTTATTTTTTAATAAATCTGCAAAAATGTCAACAATTCTGTGTTTTTCTGTCAATATGGGGTGCTGTGTGTACATTAATGAGGGAAAAAAATGAACTTGAATGATTTTAGCAAATGGCTGCAATATAACAAAGAGTGAAAAATTTAAGGGGTTCTGAATACTTTCGTACCCACTGTATATGTCATGTGAGAATGTGCACAGCCCACTACACCACAGTTCTGATAGTAGCTGTTTAGTTTTAATTAATTATTCCCTGATTTGTATTTTTGCCACATAAAGGGGAGTCCAGTTTTTCCATAATGAGAAAGGTCTTGAATTTGTCCAGTGTTGTGATGATAAAGTGCTTTGTCCCAAGTTAACTTATACATGCATTTAAACAATTAGTCATACACTTATGCCCCGCATTGCTGTTTCAAATACTATCTAAATTCTACAATTTGTTGGTTTCAGTCATACAGAGTTTACCTGCTAAAATTTAGGTGTAATATTCTTACTAATGGTTCACTAAATTGATGCTTCTTAAATTGTTCTGACTGACCACTGAAATATAACCAAGCACTCACCTTATCTGCAGTTTTGTCATGTGTGGTTTATTTATAAGTTAAAATGGCATGTGGATGATACCCAACATACTAAATGAAGTAAATAAGTAAACTGTTATAAAAAAAGAAAATGTCTTTTAGTTTATACTATCTGGTCTTGTTTTCTCTTGTCCTGTTTTTGATTAAGTTACTTTTGTTTCCAGCCTTCATTATCATTCATTTGAGTTGTTTTCATGTCCTGACCTACTTATTCAAAAATAGCTTTTGGACTATTTTCATCCATTAAAATTTAAGAAACCTTTGGCTAATGATTTTAAGTTATAAAACATGCAAATCAGCAACATAGACAATGACTTTTAGTGCAGATGCTTTACATTCTCTATACATACACAATTTCTTTACTCTGAATTGGTTCTTGAGTCACTTAAAATCAGAAATGTGACATTCTGTAGAATTTGTAGGAGGCAAGAAATCGTATAGGGTTAGTTATTTTCTTTCTTTTTTTATATCAAATATTTCTGGCCTCTGGTCACCCAAATTCTTTCTAAACATACGTGAAGTGCAGTCAAAAAGTATTCATGTCCCTTCATTTTTTTTCACTCAGCTCAGTTGCATCCTAGTTCTTTGAATCATCTTAGAGATTTACATTACATTTATGCATTTGGCTGCTTTAATTAATTTATCATGTTTTAACAGTTCTTGTTCTGGGCATCAAACTTATGACCTTAGCATTGCTAGTGTCATGCTCTACTGTTTAAGCTACAGGAAAGCCAAAGGCTGTGTCTGAAATCACCTCCATACCCTTAAATATGGCACTATTTTAGGGTACAGCCATTTGTAGTGGTGTCTGAAACCGTAGTGGATGTTATCGAGTGCACTCCTTCAATCACATAATGCACTGCAATAACGAGGGTACAACCGACGTATGCTCAACGGCTAGCGATTACCCCTAATGCACTGTGAGAGTCGCTCGCCGCATTCCTGCGTCTGACCTGAAGGTGGCGCCCGTCGCTGAATCTTCCATCCATCCATTTTCCAAACCGCTGATCCAACATAATATCATACAGGTATAAATTCCTTTATAATTGATTATTAAATTGTTTAATTAAGGTTTATACATGCTAGTTTCCATGACAGTTCAAGATAAATCGTTTCATTACTACTAGTGGAGCTGTCAGTTTGCTCAGTTTCAACTGATTATTAACAGGGCTTGACATTAACTTTTTTGCTCAACAGCCACTGTGGCAAGTGGTTTTCCAAAGTTTTTTCACTGGTCACAATTTTGACATCGATGCAATGGGGAAAAACTGCCATATAGATATTTTTAATATTATCTCATAATTTGCCAGCAGGTTTATTAGGCTGCTGTCACTTTAAGACCTGACGCACGGATCCATTATAATGTTACACAGGCGTTTTCTTTCTCAACTGTTTACGTTCACTTAAAACATAACTGACATGTTTACATGAATACTCGCCAAGACCGCCATTTTGATGTTAAATAATCCACAATACCCCTCACTCAACAAGCAAACTATGTGTAGAGTTTCTAGAAATGCAAATGTAAAAGGCCTCTGGTTTCCATCGCAAAAAAAAAAAAATCATCAAGATAAGATGGTTTTACAACTTAAAGGAATTTAGAGAGAGTTTCACTAACTTCACTTTGAATGACAAGTAAACCCTTTCTAATTCTATATATAAAATCATTTGATGTATAAACATGTATCCAATTTTCCTTTCTCATGATTTTCCTTTTACATTGTTTTGCGTATATATCAATTCAGACTCATTTGAGGGTATTATTCAGAATTGGACACTGTAGTTAACTTAGATCACATTTATAGCATGTTGGGTATCTATGAACTGCAATTTTAAATTTCCTGTATGTTAATTTACATTTATATTTTTTTCTAACTCTGCTAAATATTAGTATTATAAGAATCTTAAAAGTTTTTCTCTTAACACCCAATCCAATTTCATATGCAAAACACCCTGCTAGAAGACAAAGGATCATAAAGTTCCCCTCCGAAAATTCGACACCTTATTGGCTCACTGACCTGTTGAGGGTGTGACATCCTCACAAGGGGGATTCTGGGAAATTCTGATGTGAAGAAGATGCTGAGCTAGGAGTCTTCTAAGAACCCCTAAGTTTGTGCCAGGCTGCGGCCTTGTTTTTCCATTCACCAAAGTTCCTCAAACTGGTTCTCTCTCATCAAGACAACTTCAGCAAAAATCAGCTGAAGCCTCAACAAATTGCATCATATTCAAATAAGCGAGACATGCAAGTATCAAACTTAGTCTCATTATTTGATACATTATGTGTCCCCTACCCTTTGAAAGAAGGGTGTGTTAGAACTAAGAAACTGATGGTTTGCTCAAGGCTGTTGATCTGCTGAATTTGTGATAACTTTTTGCTTTCCTGTGTTCTGCTTTAGCTGTCTTTTCCATTGCTAAACTGTATGCATGAACACGTGTGCGGGTTAGATTAGTCTAAGTGTTTAGTCTAGTTAATCAAGTCTTCTTCTTGTCACACATAAAGTTTTTTGTAGTTCATGCTCATATACTGGAGTCCCTAATGATGAACATTTTGGCTGCATGCCCTAAGTAGTACTGTACAGTAAGAAAGTTATTTCCCGTACCCCGGAAATGAACATTTTAGAATTAATAAACCATTAACACTGAGTGTTGGCTAAACAAACAGGTTAGTTGATTGTGGTATTAATTGTACAACATCAAGTTAATTCTTACAGCTGATCTAAATATTTATAACTAATTATAACTTAAACATAATTACTTATTCATATTTCACTTTTGGGCTAATTTGTTGATGGTGGAGAATGCAAGCATGATTAAAGAAAGGTTATAAGCTTAAACCACTGTCAACCCAAAAGGTGTGCATTTGATAATTCCAGTCAGAATAGGACACGACATGCAATATGCATTTAGGTCTCTAGTTTCTGGCTTGTTTAAATGCAGATAAAGCGATAGCTTGAATTGACACCTTTAATGCATTTCAGCATATCTTCAAATGGTGTCAGTCTGTAAGGTTAATCTGATTTTATCAAAGAAACCCTAATGTCAGTATTAAAGCGTAAGTCTGTTCTGACAGGAATCTCAGCTCAACAGCATGTATAAACTGTACCAGAATGAATTTTTATGTTTTGGATGATGAAATCCTAATTGCAGAATCCCTTAGCCTGTTGCTGATGAAGAAATCTCAGTACACTGTAATATAGAAGGTAGATTTGAGTGATTTTCCTCTTTCTACATCGTAAAGGCCTTATAAATTATAGTTTGATTGGTGCCATTCATCAAAATTTTTATTATATATCTACAAGCATATCTATCTGGTGATTAATTGTTTCACTTGTCAAGCAGAATTAAATTTGTAAAACTATGCTTCATTATTTGTGTGTAAAGGCACATAACTGTGTATGCTTAAGCAATTGTTAAATAACCGTAAAGCCTTGTAACTACTCCTTTAAAACAAGTACAGAAAACCTGTCGTTTAATGTAGTTTGCATTAGTATGGTTTAAATTTTAACGAATGTAAGAACAAAGTCTTACAGTTCTGAAAGTGTAAGCACCACATGTTAACAGACTGTGAGTGGTTTATTTGAAACATACAGACATTCTTTAAAAATTGTTTGAATTGGCACAGGAAGTGCTAACTCCAAATAGCACATACGTCACACGCCATATTGTAAACAAACCACCTTAGCTGGCTAGGCTAACACGTCCTTGCGTCCCTTCACTTAAGCTAAGCTACTTAGCAGTCCTAAGGCATAAGCCAAACTCTTAGCATTACCAATTAGCATTGTATGTTTTAAATACTGCTTGTGTGTCTGCAGTGTGAAATGATTAACCACCACCTCTCAACCTACTCCCTGGTTTCTGATTTTCATTTTCTCTTTCCTTATATATAATTATTCTCAGCTCATTTTCACTTTAACTTTTTTAGGTGCATTTCTTCCTGAATGCTAGTTACTCAGTTAATTATACATTTAATTAAATTGTGCTGTGTAACGGGAGAATAATTTTCCTATTTGTTCTAGTATGGTTTCATTTTCTTACTGAACCTCAAAAGGAACTAGGCATACTTTCCTTCTTGACTTTATTTTCAGCGGTTGCTCCAATTTTATGACCCTGCTACATAAGTAATCTATATGATTGCTGAGGCATAACTATAATTTTGAGCACCAATAATAAACACAATCTGAATAGGAAAGGTCTCCTCTTCCTTTTGCTTTTTCTTCATTTCTTCAGAGACCAAGCCTGTGTTGAACCATCAGTAAGTTCTGAGTTTTAATTTGACAATAGGAACAGTAGTCTTTCACCCCTTTCAGCAAATATACTAAAATCCACACAAATCTTAGCATCCTGCTATTAAACCTAGCTGTGCTTTATACACCTAGCTGCTCCACTACACCATTAGCTCCAATGTCTGTTTGGTCTTGCATTAGTCTCTTGCCTTTTACTCTCACCACAAGTGTGCCAGAATGTCACAGGTGCTCAACCTAACTGTCCAGACAGGAAACTTGGAGGCCTGCCAAGGCATTGTGAGGAACACCCTTATATCCAGGGCTGCTGACAACCTACAGTACCAGAGCCAAAAGCACCTGGACAACAAGGGAAGAGGACTGATGACACATGACCCAAGCGAGGGTCACGACCGCATAGAGCTGACCAAGGTTATCATCTCCCTAGCCCACAACCTCATGGATCTGAAACAGGAGGTAAACAACCTCATGCAACAGATCACAGAGTCCCGCAAGGATCTGAAAGGTGCTCAAAGCCAAATAGACCAGCTAGAGATCAAGGCTCAGGCCAGACACAAGGACCCTGGCAGAATGGAGTCTTGGGAGGAAATCAAAATTCTTCAAAAGACTCTGAGAGGTACCGAGCAACGAGAGCAGCTGGAAAAAACACTTTTTCACAAAGAGTCACTGTTAAAAACAGCAAATTATGAACTCCTGGACAAAGATGCCAGAATCAGGGCCTGTGAAAGTCACCTGAAAACATCCAGAGCTAGAATTGAAGCTCTGATGCAGTAGCTGGACAACACTGAAGATGAATTTGATATGGTCTAAAGAGAACTGAGACACTATTAATTGCTGCAGAAGGAACCACATCAGGAGAAACATCTCACTCCACCACATGCGATCAGCAGAGCAACCTCCCCAACCAAGATACAAAGGTTGGGGTACCCAAAACCCTCTGCACCCAGTTTCCTGAAAGCCTCTGCAACCACCAGAAAAAAAATTATTAATTCAGAGGAACCCTAAAACTGCACATGGAGTGCCCCTCAAAGACCTCAACAGATTAGCTAGAAATGTTAACCACCTTGCACCAACTTCTGCAGGAGACCATGAGGTCCACGACCACACCATTGATATCCACCTGCAAATGATGTACAGTGTGAACACCCGAGACATATTCCATCTGCTTTGTATAACCATGAAACTCCTAAGGCTTACTATAACTGACTCAGACAAACCTGCTTTGGAGCTCACAATGAACCTGAGATGGGGGAGGATGCAAGCTTCAAGAGCCTTTTTCTCTGAAATCTACATCCCATTGTGAGTTACCATTTAGGCATCATGGCCTGCCACCACACAATGCCTATCCAAAAACTGTGTGACCTGACACAGATGGTCTTTAAAAAACACAAGGCCTTCTCAAAAAGGTATCCCAAGATGTCAGAGATTCTGAGTAACATCCAAAATTCCCAGCTGACAGCAGAAGGCACATAGCATTGCTACAACGCAAAGTCCTTCAATAAAAAGCTACAATAGCTTCCAGTCAGCAGAGGATGAAACCGTCACCATGGTACAGATCAACTGGGAAAAGCAATGGAAGAGATCAGATTCTTCTGGAAAAGTACCCTGGAAACCTTACTGGATATCCCGCAGCAGTCGACGGCAACATCCACGTCAACAGTCTTCAAACAGGTACAAATCAGAGGCAGCTCGAAGACGGCCATACCCGCCTCCACCCAAGTTACAGGAGCTGCTGATAGTAGCAAGAGAGCTCCTCGAACAGAACTCTGAAGACTACTGGTAAGAAAGAACTTCTGAATCCTGGCAAGATGACAGGTGACACTGTTTCGACAACTGCTGCATCGATACCTGAACCTTGCAACAGCCTACACCATAACCTGAAAACAGCATCCACCACGTAACAACCACAACTGTGGAAGGCATGAACGACCAGAGAGCCCACCAGATGCATGTCAAATGTTCATACATCTTTGCCATTGCTCACTGTTGTCTAAAAGGGGGGGGATGTAGCTGTAACTGTAGTGATTTTTCCTTTTACATTGTTTTGCATATGTATCAATTCAAACTCATTTGAAGGAATTATTCAGAATTGGACACTGTGGTTAACCAAGATCACATGTATAGCATGTTCATATGCTATGAACTGCTATTTTAATTTCCTTGGTTCATTTACATTGCATACACAATTCTCTTACATATTAGTATTGTAAGAATCTTAAGTTTCTCCTCTCAACACCCAAATTCAGTTTCATATGCAAAACACCCTGTTAGAAGATAGTTTCCCTCCAAAAATATGACTCCTTATTGGCTCACAGACTTCTTAAAGGTGTGACATCCTCAAACTTTAAAAGATCACAAGATCCATGGGGATTCTGAGAAATTCTGATGTGAAGATGATGCTGAACTAGAGGTCTTCTAAGTTAGACTGCAGCCTTGTCTTTCCATTCACCAAAGATCTTCAAACTGGTTCTCTCTCATCAAGACAACTTCAGCAAAGATCAGCTGGAGCCTATCAGGACACTTTTATTCAATTTTTTATTCAGAAAAGCAAGTATCAGACTTAATCTCATTATTTGATACATTAAGTATCCCCTACCCCCTTGAAAGAAGTGTGTGTTAGAACTAAGAAACTGTTTGCTCAAGGCTGTTGATCTGCTGAATTTTAAACAATGTGATAACTTCTTGCTTTCCTATATTCTGCTTTGCTTCTCTTTCCATTGCTAAACTCTGTGCATGAATGTGTATGTATGTTAGATTAGTCTAAGTGTACAGTCTAATTAATAAAGTCTTCTTGTCACACAAAGTTTTTTTTGTGGTTCATGCTCATATACTGGAGTTCCTAATCATGCAGATTTTGGCTACATGTACTGTACAGTAAAAGTTATTTCTCAGTCCTGTTTCCCATGTACATATTATGTATTTATTATAGTAATTGCAATAACTGGGTAATAACTAGGGTAATAATAACTGGGTACTAACCCTGAACCTACCCCTAAACCTAACCCGAACCCATGTAGTTACCTTATATTACGCATTACTTTCTTAGGTAAGTACACTGTAAGTACACGCGAGTGCATATACTGTAAAATAAAGTGCAACCGGAAAAAAAAGAAAGATTCTTTGGTCTGATGAATACAGTTCTAAACAAGTTCTAAACATCACGCCTGGAGCAAACCAAGCTTTGCTTTGTGTTTAAGGTGAATGGAGTTTAGATTAATGTGAAAAAAATTAAAGCATTTTAGCATAAAGCTGTAACACCACATTGTTAGAAAATGAAGGGGTTTGAATACTTTCTGAATGTATTGTATTTGTAGCAGTACTAACAATATATTTAAAATTGTTAAACTGTTCTAAAATAACAAAGGTAATTTTCCATTGAAAATGAAGTAGAAAATGAAATTATCAACTTTTGGGAAGTCCATCAAGCCTACACAATGTACATGGTGGTACATTTTTTGTTATTAAATAGTCTTTTGAAGCATTTTGAATTTTGGTTGAGTCTGTAAGATGCCCTAACAAGTAACTAACCTATGTGAAGATCTCATTTGTTTTGTTTTTTGTTTTTTTTTGTTGTTGTTGTTTTGTTTTTTTGTTTTTTTAGATCAGTATAATAATGTTTCATTTGATATAGTTCTTAGTTATTACTTTAATAATTAATTATCAGATATTTCCCCCCATTTTTTCTCTGCTTTTTGTTGTGGTCAAAGTACCATTTTTGTTACCGTTCCTAACCCTCAATCACTATAATGCTGCATGGCATTCAGTGTCTGGTGTTTTTATTCATTTGGCCATCATCAGCATGTTCATAAGCTTTGACCAATGCTTCGCTACAAAGTTTCCTCACACCTTCCCCAGCTGTGGCATTGATCTGACTTGCATTCATCACAACATCGTCCTTCTCTTTTTCTGCGTTACATTTCCACAACTTTCCTCCTCACCCCCTTTCTGCATCAGGCTGGCATGTGATGGTGGCACTGGTTGTTTTCTTCCTCTCCCCTTTCTGTACTAACAGACGCAGACGCAGCTGGAGCATGCCCTCCTAAAGGAGCTTGAACAGAGTCTTCTATTTGAAAAGACCAAAGCTGACAAACTTCAGAGGGAGTTAGAAGACTCTAGGGTAATGGAGCTTCACCTGGGCTACGGGTCAAGGATCACTGAAGATATGTCACCGGAGCTACAGTGCTCACTCAAAAAATATTTAGGCCTAAATTTAAGATGTATGGATTTGAATTGCATATAAAATTTCCATCTATTTGGATTACACGGTTTTAACAAACTATTGCACTTAATCTGCATATTTGTCAGTCATGCATAAATGAAACGGTAAGAAACATGTAATAGTACGATTAAACTAAATGTGTTTTAAATACACAATAACCAGATTCATATATTTATCATCAATAAATCCATTTGATTTCAATCGCATATATTTTATATTGCTTATTCCTCTATAGTTTAGTTATCTATATTTGAACCATGTTCAAACTTTTTAACTGAATACATTTTTTACAATGAATAGATTCATGCTGATTCTAATCAATTTAAATAAATAAACATTTCATAAAATTAAATATACAAATAGTTAGTAATAAACTGTTTCGTACTTATATATGACTGAGAGATATTCATCACAAGTTTAATAAACTGTTAAAACTGTGTAATCAGTTATATGCAATTCAAATAAATAAATCTTAAATTTAGGCCTTAATATTTTTTGAGTGCTCCAGCTAAGAAGTTTTTTTTATTATTTTTTTTAATTTTTTTTACACACATCAGGGTGTCACAGGGATCTTCACTGCATTTTGTTCAGTTATTCCAATTAATAACTAATTTGATGAATGATTACTAACACACTAAATATCTCATTGCTGTAATATCATTGTGCTGTCTTAATATACATACAGGTTTAAATCACAAAATAATTTTTATATCAGGGTTCCCACAGTTATAGAAAAACAGAAAAATCAGGGGATTTTAAAATTGTCCAATGGAAATGAGTACAACCTTAGAAAGTTTGATAGAGAATAAACAATTTTGTATTTTTTCCTCTGCTTTAAAATGTTTCATATTGCTAGTAGGGAGTGGTTGTGTAGAGCTTGAAGATTGAAGGTCTTACTGAATTTGATAAAATTAAAAGAAAAATATGGCATACAAATGGAAATCTTCCCAACAACAAAAAAAAAACCCTTTATCCTGCAACCTGCAAGGTCCTAAAAATCATTTCAAGTGTGGGAACCCTGTTAGATGATCAATTTTGGGGTTGTTCCCATTCTTTTAAAGACTTTATCCCAACCCAATCAATTTCAGATTTCTTGTTTCAATGATTTTTAATTAGTACTACAGCTTAAAGGCTGTGACACACCAAGCCTGATTTTAGGCCAAAGTTGGGCCATCATTGAGTGTCTGTAAGCTCAGTTTTTGTGGTGTTTTGCACCGTCAGCTCTAGTCAGACCCTGTTGGCAGTTTTTGGGCCAATTGAGCATGTTGAATCAGCGTCTGGCAGTTATCGAACCAGTGGATGAAAAGAAACAAAAGTGATTCAGACAAGCAAACAATGAAGTCAACAGGTCACACAGAGAAGGCTCTTCTAATTTCACATGTTCATCTTATCTGAGCATTTTAATATGAGAATATTGTCAAGTGGCATTTGTTTATCTGCAGTCCTAGTTTTGGTTTCCTTTTTTGAATAAGGAATGCTGACTATGGCCATGCAGACACAGAACGTATGAGATGAGTCTTTGCGGTGTGTTCAAGTGCAACCAGACAATGGTGACGCGAGGCATCAGCACAGTTTGATGTGGTTTGGTGTGTCATGGCCTTTAGTTGGCAAATTGAAAAGAACTTAAATTCTATGAAAATCTCTTTAATTATCCACGTCTATTATACCTGAAAAGTTGTTTATATTCATATCATCAATTAAGTTCTCAATTATCCATAGAGCACATATAGTTTAATAAAAGACCATTTTTTCTTTTAGGTGGCCACAGTCTCTGAGAAGTCTCGTATCTTGGAGTTGGAGCGGGATCTTGCGTTAAGGGATAAGGAGGTAGCTTCTCTTCGCAAGTCATTGGAAGCTGTACCAGGCCAGGATGGGTTTCCTAACTCTATCGTGGCATCACTCCAGGACGAGCTCTGTTCCCTCCGTACACAGCTGGCCACTCAAAGCGACAGTCACCAAGCAGAGCTATCGTCTTTGCGTGAGATGCTTGAGTCTCGAGAAAAAGCACACAGTGAGTCCTTGTCGGAGCTCCAGTCAGCCTCAGGTCGCTTGTCAAAGGATAATGAGCAGCTTGTAGGTCAGCTGGCAAAATCTGAGGAGGAGAACTCAAAAATCATTGAGCAGTGGCATGCTAAACTAGCATCAGTTGAGGCCTCACACCAGCAAGTCTTGGAGGAGCTCAAAGCCTCCCATAAAGCAGGCGAAATTGAGCTACTTAATTCTCTGGAACAGTTAAAATTGACACATAAACTGGAGCTCGAGGAGCTCGCTAACAAGCATGCTTCTCAAGCCATAGGGAGGACGAGTGAATCCAAAGAACACGAGGCACAACTTCTGAGAGTCACTGAAGAGAAGGAGCAACTGATAGAATCTCTACGCACCAATCTGGAGAAGGTGGAGGAGCAGCACCTGGTGGAATTGGAGGATGCCTTGGGAAAACTTCACAATGCTGAGATCAGGGTAAAAGAGTTAGAAGACACAGGAGCTAAGTTAAGTCAACATTTGCATGAAAAGGAGCAAGAAGCTCTGGAGCAAAGTTCAGCCCTTCAGACTCTACAGTCACAGCACAGTCAAGGAAACCAAGAGATGCAAAGGTTATTGACCCAAATAGAGGAGGCAAAAAGTAAAGCCAGATCTCAGGAAGAAAAGGTAGGCCTTCAGGTGCATTTATCCCACAACCACAGGACTATACTATACACAGTATGCATGTAGAACATATATTACAAGGAATCTAAAAATGGCCAACGGATCCATGAACCTCTTTTGTTTTAATTTCTTTTTTGTTGTTGTTTCTGGTCTCTGGGTAAACTTGGCCATGCCCACAATTTAAATGAACCTGTTATACCCATTACAAATAGTGAAGATCAACAATTTTTGATAATTATTGGTCTAGAGCAGGGATAGTCAATGTCAGTCCTGAAGTGCTGCTGTCCTGCATAGTTTAGCTTCAGCCCTATTCAAACACCTGAACTAGCTAATCAATGTCTTCAGGATTATTAAAGCCCTGGGTATACAAATTTCTTTTACATGAACTCTAGTATACGCGTACAGTCGAATGCACAGCCTTGCAAAGTATACTTCATTTGACTCGTGCACGTGCACAGGCGTTCGACGCATGTCTCTCGCAACAAGTTATAACCCATGTAAACATCTTTGTATTCTTTCATGCTAGATTTGTACAAATGAGGGTATTTTCTAACCTCTTCACACAATCTATTGTCTATATAGGCTTGCATGCGTCTTCGTAGCTTGCATGCATTCTGGTCTGTTCTGTTTGTGCAGTTTTTCTTTGACTACCTTGTAAATTGACGCCCCCAGGGCATGGTTGCCACATTGTGGATAAACTAATTACTGCAAAAAAAAATAAATGCACATGTGCAATCTGCGCATACAATACATGCGGTTACAAAAATCCAGCGGTGCGCGCACACAGTATGTGCATACTCTTCTGATGATGAAATTCGCATCAAGTAAAAAGTAAAGTATACTTTGGGCTTTAGGCTACAAGCAGGTGTTTTTTTTTCTTTTTCTTCTTCAGGATTAGAGCTAAACTCTGCAGGACAGTGGCCTATCCCTGGTTTAGGGAGTCTAGAGATTTATAGTACACTGGTTTTGTTGACATTGATCGAAAAACATAGGACTATTTTGCGAGTTTTTTTATTTATTTATTTTTTTTATCTCAAATATTTAACAAACAATTTGGTTCTTGAGGCAAAGTTGTTCAGAATGAGATCAATTTTGTGTCTATCAGTGAAACATCACATAATATACAATCATTAACACATGTAAATTGTGATCTTTGGGGCCGTGAGTCAGGCATAACAAATGACCGGCCTCTGTTAACCTTGTCTAATAGCTGGAGGCCAGTTTTTAGAATACGTTTGAGAAGTCATTCATGTTCCATTCATGGGGTCGGGTGCAAGGTGGAATTTACAACCAACCGGTTTGCTAGATATTATTCTGGTTAGCTAGCTATTATCAAACACATCCGGCTCTCTATTTTCTTATTCATTAATCTTTCATTCGTCGTCTCTTCATCACGCTAATGTGTGAATACATTTTCGATAAAGAATAACCACGATATAAATAAGAGCAAATTCTCTATCGTTGGACACATTATACAGTGCCTATGAAAATAATTATACCCCTTTGAAATAGTTAATGTATTTGTCATAAAAAAAAAGCTTTCCAGCTTTATTTACAAATTTTGCCTAACAATACACAATGAAAATCAAGCACAGAACACCAACCAAAGCGATTGGTCAGGATTGAAGGGAATATGGATCCAAATTCTTGAGAAAAACCTGGATCCTTCTTCAAGACAGCTGGTGATTGACAGGTCCTTCACCTTCCAACTCAACAATGATCCTAAATATAGCGCCAAAAAAAAAAAAAAAAACATTGGCTAAAGGATAGGAAGGTGAATGTCCTTGAGTGGCCAAGTCGTAGGATTTCCAATGCAATCCTGACTTGAAATCCACTAGAAAATCTGTGGATGGACTTGAAGAGAGCAACTCACCACGAAAAGGAATTTGACTGAACTTGAGGAATTCTGCACATAAGAATGGGCAAATATTCCCCAATTTGGGTGTGCAAAGCTAGTACAGACATATCCAAAAATTAAGGGCTATAATTAAAGGAAAATGTGACTCTATGGAGTATTAAATCAGGGGGATGATGACGTTTCCCAACCCGGTTATTTTAGTTTTTCATTTGTTTTTTTATTAATTTTCAGAACTGTTGCTTCTTCTTTCATTACTTTGATGTTTTGATTTCAGGCTGTATGACAAATGAAGTAACTATTTCAAAGGGGTATGATGATTTTCTATAGGCTCTGTATCTTCACATGGGAACTAGCACTGTCAATCTCAGTGTTAACAGAAGTTTCAAGTTTCTGAAGCCATACAGTAGCTTTATAGGAGAAAACGGACAGAAATATTTTCCATCCGCCACAGTTCTTGAATCTAATTTAAGTTTGCACACATTCAAGGTGCATTGAGTCAGAATTTACATCAGTACTGTCAAATGACAATGATTTTTTTTTAATGGTTAGCAATATTCCAGGATTTGCAGTAAAAAGTGCAATACATTCATTCATTTGTAGTTTGATCATTTTATTTGTGCATTGTGCATAATAGGACTGCATGATTAAACAAAATAAAACTGAATTTGCGATTTGGCTTAGTGCGATTTAAATCTCAAAAGCTGCAATTTAATGATATGAATATATGCGCTGTGCGTATTTCAGAGTGAAGCGCAGCACTGTGTTCATGTAAACTTGACTCAGAGTGGCTCGGTTTGCAATAGAAGTTGCTCCACAAGAAACTCCATCTCTGCTCCAAGTTGAGTTCGTTTAAAGTTGTGTAATATTATTTTTCTTAAATACTCAATTTTTTATTTTACAGTTAAATATTACAATAGTATAACATTTTATTTTTTTGAATCAATTCTAGTCATTTTACAATAATAGTAATAATGATAATAATTAATTATTATTATGTATTTTGTTTACATAGCCATATTAATATATATAAAATTTTGGCCAAATTTGTGCAGCCAAAGCACAGCAAGCCTGAAACTTGTTTTTTTAAATCGCAATCACACTTTAAAAAAATAAATAAATAAATAAATAAAATAAAAAAAACCATGCAGCCCTAGTGCATAATACATCCATGTTAACATTTCCAGTGTTCTGAGGTTTTATTTTCCATAATATTTAAATCCTTCACTTTTGTTTATGTTCCACTTTGTATGACTGGCACTGGTCTTTGTGAGTTTTTGTGTCTAACATTACTCATGTTTTGTCCCTTGTCATTTCCCTTCATTATGGTGGTACACCTTGCTTTAGGTCACTGGGTTGAACTCAGTACTAGAGGTTAAACAGCAAGAGTTGAATGGCCTGTTGCAGGAAAAGAGCTCTTTGGAGCAAGAAGTTAGTGTGCTGGTAAGTAACTCTAGTAAAATTGATTATTGAAAGTACAAGTTAAAGGTATCTTTAAATAAAGCATCTTGTGAGAAAAATACTTGAGCAAAAGTTCCAAGGTAATTGGTGGCCCTCTGATACATCACACAACAAAATAACAATGCCAATTAAAAGGAATTAATGCTTCAGCCATAGTCCTCAAATCAATTCACATTCTTAATTTTCTAGAAACAGAATCTTGAAACAACATCTAATGACCAAGCCAAATCTTCTCAAACTAATCAAGGTATGTATATGCACAGATTACTCTGTTTTTCAAAGTTAAGCCTTAACATATGTGAGACTTCATAAATCTCAATGAACTTTACATTCACTGTGATGATTGTTGTCTTTCTCAGAGTTACGCGAGGAGCTCAGGAATAAAGACGAACAATGCACATCTCTTTCTGCTGAATTACAGGATATGAAGAGTCAATTTGCTGGTCAGTACAAAGTTCATCAATCGATTTATAAATCAAAGAAGGAACTAACAAAATGTCATGTTTTTATTTCTGTTATTTACTGTATGTATTTATGTATCATCTTAAGGTTTACAAAGAAATTTGAAAACAAGTGAAGAAAGGTGCCTGCTGCTGACCAAAGACAAAACTAAACTTGAAAATGACATTATGGACATGTCAAAATCATCGGGAGACAATTCCACTCTAATAACAAAGCTGAATGAGGAAATCAATCGGAAAGAGAGGTGTGCTTAAGTATATTTGATGAAACTGCTTAGAAAATAAAACCATAGAAAATAATATAAGTATATTACCTTTCATGCGGTGTGTAATATAGCTATTTGTGAATGTTAAAGGTCTGCAAAGTTTAAAAGATCAAAAATAAATGGAGTTATTGACTCCTAAAAGAACTGATTTGGAAATGCCTGAAATGAGTCGTCAGTAATTCCAGCATTACTTCCTGCTTGCAACTACGTACATTTAACAAATTTGCATAATGCCAGCCTATGGTCTTCACTGGCTGCCTGCGAACAACTTCTACTTTGACCCGCCCTCAAACACTGTAGTTGTAGCTGAGGCCTGGGAGAGTTTGGTTTGCATGGTCGACATGTTGACTCTGTTTTCTGCAACATAAAAGCAAATCCACTTTGCACGCAACACGGCAGTTTAACTCCAACCAACATCTCATCTACAATGTACGTAAAACTAAAAAACTTACCACTTACAAACATTCTGCTCAAGTCATGCTTGCGATGGTGGCTTGGGTTGATCAGCAGCTACTTCCAATATTTTAATATCGGACACTGGTTTGAATTGATACGGTAAAACCGACACCATCGTTACTGTTCGTATCACTGTTTATACAAGTGCTGAAGAAGCCTCCGGATCTTATAGTAATGATATAGTAAAGATTTGGGTTGTGGGGCTTAAAGTTTACACCATATTTGATAATATTTCGGAGAGCTAAATTGCAAAATCACAAATCAAACCAATTTGAGGAAATAGTACCTAATTCACAAATCCTATCTAATTTCAGGACACTAGAGGAGCTTCAGAACCAGCTTGCAGAGGAGAAGGAGAGGGCAGCTCAGGCTGAGGAGAGTCATTCACTGGCACAAGTCCAGGCTGAGAAGGAAGCCAAAATTCTCACGCAGAAGCACCAAGCAGAGCTTTCCAACCTACAGGAGAAAATCAAGCTTTTGGTGAGAACCTTTGAACTCCTCCAATCTCACCTGTATTGTTACCAATTGAAATAAAGGCATCACCTTCTTTTGGTGTTTGAGGGGCCGTTTACACAACACCGTTTTCAACTAAAAATGTAAAACTTTTTATGAGTTTTTGCCATTCATTTACATGACAGTGGCATTTTGGGGGCCTGAAAAAGCAAACTTTTGAAAACTGTTTTCAGAAAACTATGTAAAACTACGAAAACATGTATTTGTGAAAATGGTGACATCATGTGTATGTGTGTTCTATGTTTAGTCCATAGGCGTGTAGTGTTTCTTTACAAAGTGACATTGGCAACTACTGGCCTGGCAGCATAATACAGCGTTTTTAGTCATTTTCACGGATCCATGTGAACAGGGATCGCAGTGCTTCCCACACATAGACTATAGACTAGTATAATAACGGCCGCCCAAGTATATTTGGTGACACATTTTTGCTTTTATCATTTTTATCCTCTTACAATTTTATATCCGCGCAAGATAATGAAACCATCCGCGATCGATAAACTAGTCGTTTCATACCTGCTCGTTACGTGTGCGTCAGAACTGTTTACTCCCGCTGACATTCCCACAGGCGCTACATTTTGCAAACTCACTAGGCGGCGCTGTTGCGTATTCTACAAGCTCGCGCAACAGCGCTTCAGTCTGCTTCAAAGTGATTTTCAATTAATGAAAAGTGCAGATTTATGCCAAGTGATTGCTAATGAATGTTGATGAATTATTACAAAGTCTACTTTATGGCCTTTTATATAAATTTTTTTAGACGATTGTAAGAATCTGAAGGATCAGCCTGCAATAGTACAGACATTTCAAAATAAAGAGTACCTGTGTATTTCGGGCTTGTTTATAATTAAAAGTCACACGCTAAGTTTTTTCTTTTTCTTTTGGGCATTATTGGTATTTTGGTGACACGATAAATTGTATTTAATTTGATTTCCATTTAATTCATAGTAAATTATTGTAGTCTCCCCCACAGGAAGAAAAGACTAAGAACATTATTTGACACACATTATTCATTTTATAAATTTTACTTGTAAAATCTGCGTCCCATTCACTGAGAGAGACACTATATGACAGCAAGGAGAACATTGGAAAATGCAAACCATTTAAATGCTGTAATTTTGCATAATTAACAATGCATAATAATGCATAATATTAGTATGTGATTAAATGTAATATGCTATGTAATTTAAAATTAATAATAATAAATAAAAATACTGTTAAAAATCACACATTATTTGTTTGTCACATGTAGTAGACCATTTTTGTGCCATGGGTAATAGGAGGATTTTTCGCCCAGCTACCACCACAAGTATATTTCAAACCTATAGGGAAGCACTGAGGGATCGTTTTGACAATGGTGTCGTCTGTATGCAAAAAAATGCAAAGAAAAACTTTTACGTCTTTAGAACATCATTGTCGTGTAAACCTACCCTAAGTGTAATGATTTAGGACTTTCAACATTATAAAAATCATTACTTTTCTACCAACTCCCCTTTTCCACTGTACTTGGACCCTAAATCTCTAATATGACTTAAAAGCTGACTTTTTTCGTGACTCCTCAGGAGAAAAGCGCTGAAGACAATCAGGCTAAAGCCAAAGACATGCATGCATTGGGAGAGAAAGCACTTGCAGATGCTGTAGAACATCATTCCAAAGAAATGCAGGAATTACACAGCAAGTTTGAAAAAGTACAACAGGAGCTCAGTGTGTCTCAGGAAGAAAGCTCGGAGCTGAAGAAACAGATTGAAGAGTTGATGACCTTCAAAGAAAAAGCTGCGGTAAGACCATAACTCCTCATTTGTGATAGAGCGTGGGACTATTGATGCACTGGGTTGCAAGTGTATGTCTTGAACTACACTTGTATATTTATAACTTGTTTTTCCATAAAAAGTCCTTTTTTATGTTTTGTATATTTAAAAATAATCATCTATACTATTCCTATAAGCTCAGTCTCAAGATGCTTTGACATTTAAACATATTGTAGTCTTATGAAACAGTCATTTCACTCCCACTGCTTTCAAAAACATATCTATATAATTGTGCAGTCCTGGGTTAATATTAAGTACAACTATTATTAAATAATAATAAATCTGTTACTGTAACTCTGCCCTTACTTGCACTTAGGCCTCAGAGAAAGCAGAACAGACTGCACAGGCCTCATTGGAGCAGTTGACACAGGAGAACCAACAGCTTCAGAAAGACAAGTCTGAGACTGAGGCTCTGGTGACACAGCTCAAAAACGTAATGCAAGAAATGCAGGGCAAGGTGAGTGCATCCTGAGGACGGGAAGATTTATTCCAAATGTTATTACATTCAGCACCTTTGTTATATTAAGTACAAATCCTGTCACCTCTGTGATCTTTCCAGTCACTGGTAAGAGGATTGTGACACTCCGGTTGTGTTTTGCAGTTCTGACACTGTAACACCAAACCCAGACTGTCAGAGTCTAGACACCATGTCAGAACATGCAACAATTCTTGTGATGTGGCACCACAAATAAGGGAACGTGCTGTTACTAACAGTACTACTAGTACTGTTTACAGCCCACTGGGAAAAAACACAATTTATACAACTCTGCAGTTCAAATAACATGAATAATTCAAGTATGGAGTTTACTTCCTTCAAATATGAGCTGCATATTTGTTTTTAAATCCTTTGCAATGCCTTGCATCAATATACTTTTTAAAATTTTGAAAGTGCCCCAATGTTGTTGTTTTTTTTTTTTAAATATTACCTTTTATGCAGTGTGTAATATAGCTGTTTGTAAATGTAAAAGTCTCCAAAGTTCCAAGGGTCAAAGTGCAAATGAATGTTATGAGTTATTGTCTCCCAAAATAAAAAGAACCTATTCTGAATTTCCTGAAACAAATAATACATAATAACGTTAGAGAAAACAAATCCTTTATCGAACCCTTTTCAGACACTGAGGAAATTTAAAGGGCACCTATTATGCCCCTTTCACAAGATGTAATATAAGTCTCTGGTGTGCCCAGAATGTGTCTATGAAGTTTCAGCTCAAAATACGCCACAGATCATTTATTATAGCTTGTCAAATTTGCCCCTATTTGGGTGTGAGCAAAAACATGCCGTTTGTGTGTGTCCCTTTAAATGCAAATGAGCTGCTGCTCCCGGCCCCCTTTCCAGAAGAGGGCGGAGCTTTAACAGCTCACGCTTTAGTTGCTCAGCAACAACAAAGCTGGAGAATCTCACGCAGCCAAAATGAGGATTGTCAGTGTTGGCGTTCAGCCTTACATTGTTCAAACTGGAGTCGACACTGATGGAGAGACTTAGGAAGAACTTACAACTTTTAGGACGTTTCTAAATGGTTAGTGGATAAATTGATGTAGTTGCTGTGGAGTTGAATCAACTCATCCACTAGCATGTGTCGTCATGTTAATCTTTTGTGCAAATCCAGCGATGAATTGACCCTCGTTTGTGAAGCAGTCCGGTGTAAAATGACGGCATGTCAACAACATTCTACTACAACAACTCTTCCTCTTCTCTAAAGCAGCCCAACATGGCCCCACCCACTTTGTTGTGTGTTCCCAGGGGCAGGGTTTAAGTACATTTTAGAGTTAGTGATGTCACTAACCAGGGAGGAAGTTCGTTGTAGTCCCTACCAGCCGTTTGTTGTAGTCCTTAAACAGCGAATTCCTTAAAAGAAAATATCTCCCTTTGCATTGAACTTTATGCATCATAACTTTGCAGATGTTGTTTATGATCAAGCAGCAACATTACACACTAACTAAAGTTAAAAAAGTGAAATCATAATCACCCCTTTAAAGTGTCTTTTTGAACTTGAATGCATGTAAACCTCCAGAAGAAAATTAGGAGCCTTGTGATAAACTGTATTTTGTTTTTTTGTTTTTTCTGAGTCAATATTATTTTTTGGTGTTAATTGACATCATGCCACAGATGTGACAACAGAATATAATGCATACATTTATCCTCAGATGTTTGCAGAATTATTGATATTTACTAGTGCTTGCTTCAAGTTGCTCATTGTTTTCTCTGTACGTTTTGTAGCTGGATGCTCTAACGAAGCAGAACTCAGAGTATCAAGAGAATCTGACTTCTGGCGGTCAGAAGATCAGCAGCCTCAGTAAAGAGATGTGAGTGTCTTAACAATTTACCCAATTCTTTATCAGTTGAAATTGTGTAGTTTGAGTAATTTATAATTACCCTAACAAGTTTGTGTGGCTCTGTTGAGTAAACATTCTGGTTGTGTTTCAGTGAGGAGTTAAAACAAGAAGTCACTGTAAAAACCCAGGCAGTGGATGATCTGAAAAATGAGAAGGAAAAGTTAACCATGGAACTTGCCAGCAGCCACAAAGACAGTAACATTATACTAAATGTATGTTAACCAAAAGACATGTAATATTTTACTTGTTTATATTGCACCAGGAAATACTTAATATAATCCCATAAATAAAATAATGTAAATTTATTGTAAACTTTGTAGTTTGTTGGCTAAATATGTTTATTCAAATTATTACCTAACCTAACAGTAATTTGAATATGTACTATATTGTGCTATTTTGTGAAAAGTACATGAATTCTCTTTGCTGTCATTTTAATGCAGCTCAAAAAGGAGTGTGACAGTCTCAACGATCAGTTGAAGGAGATGAAAATGAGGTAAGGATTTTTTCCTATTTGTCAAAGCCATGATTACTGTATGTATAAGCAAGAGAAAGTTTGTTGGCCCAATTGTGTGACAGTGAGGATAGATTAAAGGGATAGTTCATCCAAAAATAAAAATTCTGGCATCATTAACTTACCCTCATGTTGTTCCAAACCGTTAAGACTTTCGTTCATCTTCAGAACACAAATGAAGATCTTTTTAATATAATTGGAGAGCTTTCTGTCCCTCCATTGACAGCAACGCAACTACCACTTTGATGCTTCAAAAAGTTCATTAAAGAGATCGTAAAACGAATCCATATGAATTGAGCGGTTTAGTCCAAATTTTCTCGAGAGACTCAATCACTTTATATGAAGAACAGATTTAATTTAGGCTTTTATTCACAGAATTTTTTATTTTTGGGTGAACTGACCCTTTAATGTTTTAGCTGATCTCTCCTACTATCCTCTCACTTTGACCATTGAAACTTTGCAGATCTTTTACATTCACAAACAGCTAGTTTACACACTGCATGAAAGGTAAAATCTGAAAAAGCATAATTGAGGCACTTTCTTATTCTACTTTATAGCACTATAGCAATTTATTATAGCACTTTATAGACCTGACAAGTGTTTATTTTCATCCCAGTCAGTCTCTGCCCTACACCCTCAAATGGCATAATGGGATTGTCATCATCTACCCTCGTATCAAACTTGTGTGTGTGTGTGTTTTATTTTTTGTTTTGTTTTGTTTTTGTGCACAATACAGAAGGGGATGTTTAGCAGACAAGCTGCTCTTTTCCATACAATGAAACAGGAACTTTTGAGCACCATAATAATAATAATACACTCTTGAAAATAAATGTTCCGAAAAGTTCCAAAATGTGTGAATAACAAATTCAATAATCTAAAGAAACTTTATTCCACTATAAAGAACTTTTTGTGTGGAAAGGTTCCGTGGATGTTAAATGTTCTTCATGGAACCATTGATGCCAATCAAGAACCTTTTATTTTAAGAGTGTGTGACTTGTGAACTGTATCCCTATATAAGTAGGAATATAGTAACTGTGCAAGTCTTTTGAAGTCATGCAATAGCAATCTCATTCATCTATGATTTGAAATCTGAAAACTTAGCTTCCCCTGGTCACTGCATGCTTTTTATTCTATGGACAGTGGCCGTGTAAACATTCTACTAAACTTATTTTTGTTTTTATTGACAAAGGAAACTGAAATGATGACTATGGTTATTTTTTTTCCCCATTGAATGCAAAATGCACACATTAAACAGGGAAAGCACTTTGAGAAGTGAATCTGAAAAGGAGAAAGAAGCACATCAACAGTCTCTCCAAACACAGAGTGCCTTGATCTCAGAAAAGGGCAAAGAATTAGACTCTCTGAGAAATAAGGTAAAATCTTCAGTGACTAAAATTTAATTGAAGTTAAAAAGTTATACAGTTATGATTAAGTTGTAAATTATATGTCTGTTGTACCATATTATTGACCTGTTGAAAAAGTTTCATGAGAAATATATGCTTAAAACATATGCTGTCGATCATCACAGAAAATATATTGTGGCGCATTGAAAATTGCATTACCAGTTGAAGCATTGAACTGGGATAAATTAAAGTCAGAATGAAACAGAAATCTTCCCTCTTTTAATGTATATGAGTTTACAAGAGCTTACAAGAAAAGAGATTACAAAAGATTACAAGAGCAAATGAATTAAAAAAAGAATGATATGCATGGCTAAATCCCTTATAATTTTATAATCATTTATAATATGAAAAATCAATAAGGTTTTGAAAGTATAGCCACAAAATGTAACCAATATACATGTTTACATGAGACTAGTATGATAAAAAGTTGGTAATCTTAAATGTATAGTAATATTCAGTATGTGCAGTCATTCAACCATGTATAGCTAGTAACCCTACAAGTAAGGAAACTAGCAACAGACTGTTCACATGGGTAAAGATTCACACAGAGAAATTGTGTCTGTAAAGCACAACCAGAAGTTAATCAATCTACACAGTCAAGGATGATTTTCAGAGATGTTTACTGCTCAAATAGCACAGTGTTACTGAATAATTCATGTAAATGTGTTACAAAAATATGAACCTTCACATTTCTGCTTTTAAACCTGCAGAATGTTTATGTGCTATTTCCGTTCTGGGGTACGAGTCTATAATATCTCTGTATCTGACAACATGCCACAGATGAGATGGCAGAACGTTATGTAAATCTCTCCTCGGATGTGTGCAGAATTATTCATAATTTGTTAGTGTCTGCTTCAGGTTGTCTTTGTCCTATGATATGTATATTTTTTGATGATCAGAAAATTGCCAAAATATTTCTAAGCTGTTTTCTCTGTACGTTTCGTAGCTGGATGATCTAACGAAGCAGAACTCAGAGTATCAAGAGAATCTGACTTCTAACAGTGAGAGGATCAGCTGCCTCAGTAAAGAGATGTGAGTGTCTTAACCATTTACCCACACTGCAGTTCTTTGTTTGGTTTGGAGAACTGTGAAATTTAAAGTATTTTTTCTTTGATATTTACCCTCTAGATTAACTCAGTTTTTGTCAATGGCTAAAAATCCAGTATCTTGGAAGCATATTTTTGGACTGTGATGGTTTGAACTCCTCTAGCACTCCTTACTTTTAGGTTGATTCTTATGAAAAGAAGATTTTTAATTGACACCAGACTTATTTTTTTAGTTTATTTTTTTATTTATTTTTTTAATCAAAGATTTTAGAAATGTTGTTTCTATTTGTCGTTTATATATAATTTATTAATGTATTTATTTACTTCTATTTTCACCATAAATATCTAATGGGCATAATATCTAAATCACCATAAATATAACCATGGTAGCTATATAAACAGAAATAACAATCTTTGATCATTATTTTTTATATTCATGACCAGTTTTCACTCAGTTTATCTTAATTATTTACAATTTTTTTATTTTTTTTATTTACCATGTATAATACTAAGGGAGGAAAAGGGCATCCATGCTTTGATTATAGATTTCAATAACCAGTTATAACCATTATAATAATTTAATTCTTCAAATATATTTTAATGTAAACTAGCTAGCTGCTAGCGTACTTTCCCATTTGTTCTCAATGGGAGAACCACGTTTTTTACTCAGTGTCTTTTTCACGCTCGAGCGCTCTCCGTTTTTTACTGGTTGCCTCGAGTTGAAGAATGTTCAGCTTTGAGTAAATGCCGCCTTAGCATCTTGTTGCGCTCCTGCTGTTTTAAAAACAGAACAAATCTTATTTATACACCAATAAATTTAATTGCAAAAAATAAAAAAGTGCATTGTTACTAAACTGTTTTAGTTGAAAATTAGTAGTCTTTCATGATAATTTTAATCTTCATATTACAAAAATAATTGTATTTATAAAATTAAAAAAATTTATAAAATAAAAGCATCAGCAGCAACACTAATGTTAACAATAAGCAAAATAAATGTAGAATGTCTGTTTTCAAATGGAGAAAATAAATTCATATCAACTTTTCAGAAAAGTAATACTTCATTTTAAACTAAAGTTTTAGTAGATTTATAAGTTGTTTAATAGGAGAAAGAGTGAAGAATAATTTGCTGGATAATGTTAAATAACTGAATAATATTCTCTGGAATATTGGAATATAATAAACAAAACATCGTATTTCATTGCATTTCCCAACTGGTATGTTATATCAGAATTATTAATAATGTTTTTGTAGTTCTAGATTATGAAATATCTGCTGACAAAGCCCTGTTTATCTATGCATTTACACAGAACTATACTTAAACTGCGATTGCTCACGGAGGTAATAAATAATTAATTTCCATAGAGTTGTGTTTACTTGGATGTTTATTAGCAAATTAATATTTATTAAATGCTTATATAATTACGGTGTTTTAAACAAGTGAATCTTGTTAAAAGTTACATGCGGTGACTGAGCATCAACCCGCTGAGTAAAGATCAAAATCCAGACGCCTTCACGAGACTAATGATGAGTATAGACAACAGAGAGAGAATTAAATTCAGCGCTTTTATTTCCAACATGTGCTCATTCATGGCTGTATTATTTAATTCATGCAAAGTTACATCTTTATTGGGACAGGACATGACGGATTATCTTACGTGACTCTGTGAGCTTGTCTCTATTCTTAGAGATAAGCTGCATAAACTAGCTACATTTCCGGCATTTATGTAACAAATCTAATTTTTGCATTAATGGCTGTTATGTTAAATAAAGTTTACTAATTACAGCAAAGCAGGTAAGTATACTTTACCTGTGCATGCCGTTGTCTTGTCTCCCCTCAGATGCGCTGTAATGGCGCTCTTGTGTGCAACTCTCAAAACACCCACAAGATGGCAGCGTTTATCAGTAAATCCGATATTACAAAACCGAGATCCGATTATGGTAAAATGCTTAAATATCGGGGAAAATATCGTTAAATCGATGTATATGGGTCGATCTCTATTTTTATACATACACATAAAGGGCTAGAATGATGCGTCGATGTAAACGATTATGTCGATTACGTAAATTAATTGATTTGCGTGAAATGTGTTGATTCGTCTCACTGTTTATGTTCCCCAATGATGGCGCTCCTAGGCATGCTGAAAATCTGCCGTCATTACAAAAATATCTGGCTCGATCTAAAGTGTGGGAATTGGTTATCAGGTCAAATATTTACACCATTTTTTTATTGATGTCACATAGTGTCAATGTCAAATAATACAGTCTTACTTTTCTAAGAAAGGTTAGTAGAAAGAATAGTTGAGAACTGCTTTCATTTATAGTTGTTTTTAGAGCGAGTGGTGTAAGAATCCTTCACACTGTTTTGTGTGTCTGTGTTGTTGAAATAATAAATGCTGGTTTTGTTTCAGTGAGGAGTTAAAACAAGCAGCTGCTGAAAAAACCCAGGCAGTGGATGATCTGAAAAATGAGAAGGAAAAGTTAACCATGGAACTTGCCAGCAGCCACAAAGACAGCAACATTCTACTAAATGTATGTTAACCGTGTAATTTAATCGATCTATTTAGTTTGTCTAACAGAAGTATTCAGTGTCATTCAATTCTTTGTAGATTTTAATGCTACTGTTTGACAGTCATTTTTGAATTCTAAAAAATGAAATGGATCAATGTTGTGCATTGCTTAATGCAATTATTGCGATGATTGATTAATGTGCAAATTTGAAAGCCCTAAATGTTATTTACTCTTAATGCAGCTCAAAAAGGAGTGCGACAACCTCAATGATCAGTTGAAGGAGATGAAAATGAGGTAAGGAACAACAAAGGATTTATTTGTAATAGTGTCATGTATAGAGGGGCTTAGTTCAATTAATTAATCTATACATGAGCTGAACCTGCACCCACAAAAAAATGAATGAATGCACACATACAATCTGTCTTCTGCACAGGGAAAACACTTTAACAAGTGAATCAGAAAAGGAGAAAGCAGCACTTCAGCAATCTCTCCAAACACAGAGTGCCTTGATCTCAGAAAAGGACAAAGAATTAGACTCTTTGAGAAATGAGGTACTATGGCTGTTTATATAATCATTTTTTATGATAGTCGAGTAGAATTGATACACATTACACTGTGGTTATACTGGTTTGAGAACATATTTAAACATCCAAAATAAATTAATTTGGTGGCTTTAAGTGGTGGAACACTATATTTGTATGATTTTCTTATTTGGGGTCTGAGCGTGTAGCATGAAACCATATTGTTTTTGTTCAGATTTATTATTGATATTATTAGAAGCCAAGGCTTGTTATTGTAAGTTTCCTTCTTCTCCCACAATTGAGTCTATAGCAGCCCATAGAACCACTTGCAGGAAAGTTATGAAATTTGGTACACGGATAGAAGATATCTGAACAATAACCACTAGGGCTGGGTAAAAATTGATTTCTCGATTTTAATCTATTCTCATTTTTATGAACCGATGTCGATTCATAAATCCTAAGAATCGATTAGTCGAGTCTATTTTCAGTTGATGAATGAGCAGAATATGTAGCGCCTCCCATCCAATAAATCGCAATAATCTTTGAAACTTTTGATATGAAGCAAAGTCTCAGATTTCAAATCCGTCTTATTATGAGATTCAAAAAATAAATACTGTTTTGGCGCTGTTTAATGTGGCGTGACAGATCGCTTTAGCACCTCAGTTAAAGAGAAGCATGTGAACATCCTCTCTTCTGCTTTAATACCAGTTACTGTGTGAAATAAACATGAATAAACATCTGAAGGTATGTTAAAATATACAGTACAACTTACTGAAATCCGTATCATGTCACATGAAATCGCTCAATGAGTGTTTCAACCTCGGAAAGACGTCAATAAAACAGCTTGTAAACAATGTCACATAACGTCACATTTACCTCAGAAAAACATATTGAGTGACCATAAACTCATTAGTCAGCCAGAAAAGTGTAGAAAGCAACATTCTGATAAATATAGCTATGCACGTTACATATAGTCATTATAATTTTTAATGTTCTTCAATATTTAATGCATGTTTGAATAAATCAGTTATGACAGCCGCGATTTAAATGTTTATATTTCAAAAAAACGAATTGGAGTAGAAATATGATTATGTAAGTCTAAACTTTATTTGTTATAAAAAAACATTGAGTGTAATTTAAGTGTTTGTATATAAATAAGTTAATTTAAACCAGTATTATAGTAGTACCAACTGACTCCCATGTGTAGTTTTTTTTTCCTCTAGAAAATTTCACAAAATAATCTATATTTAATCAAATCGTAATCGAATCGATTCGAAAGCATGTGAATAGAAATCGAATCGAATCGTGAAAATTGTGTCAATACCCAGCCCTAATAACCACAGCAAATTTACAGTCTCTAACTCAAAACCTCTAGCACCACCAAATGCCAATATATTCATATCTGTCTTCTTATTTTCAGAAAAACCTACTTTTTCAAACTCCTCCTCCTGATTTTCACAAAAATGTAACCAGATTATCCTCAGAGCATGCCAGCAAACAGTTATGGAATTAAAAAGTCTGTCTACATCAGACTATAATTGAGTAAAAAACAAAAAACAAAACAAAAAACATGGACCACTGTTTTCCTTAAATTGATTGATTGAGACTTACTCTAGCCATTTAAATGAGAGTTATGACTTTCTAAATATGCTCTTTTTTGCTGAAAAAAGCTGAAAAACTAAAGGATTTTGCTTTTCTATTTTGCATAAATATTAAATTCTATTCACTCTTAATGCAGCTTGAAAAGGAGCGTGACAGCCTCAACAGTCAATTGAAGAAGATAAAAATGAGGTAAGCAACTACAGGAAATTGAACACAATTTTGACTCTACTATATAGAAGTCCTTGCATTGTTGTTTTAATATAGACATTCTGAGCCTACACTCCCATATTAATGGATACAGAATGCACACATACAATCTGTCTTCTGCACAGGGAAAGCACTTTAACAAAAGAGACAGAAAAGGAGAAAGCAGCACTTCAGCAATCTCTCCAAACACAGAGTGCCTTGATCTCAGAAAAGGACAAAGAATTAGATTCTCTGAAAAATGAGGTAACATCCTTTTGGATTAGAGTGTGTATGTTAGGGCTGCACGATATATTGCATGAGATTGTCACGCGCATTTCGTCAGTAAAGCCGGTTCCCTGATTACCGTTAAATCTCCATCACCTGCTTTCAAATGGAGCGGCATTTAATAGACAGAGCCGTAGATCACTGAAAAGCCACGCAATATCGCGTTCATTATCGAAGGCGATTCATCTGCGACATGAACGCTATATTGCGTGGCTTTTCAGTGATCTACGGCTCTGTCTATTAAATGCCGCTGCATTTAGCGGCGATTTAGCGGTAATCAGGGAACCGGCTCTACTGACGAAATGCGCGTGACAATCTCATGCGATATATCGTGCAGCCCTAGTGTATGTGCAAATTTCAATTTTGCTAAATTTTTGTGTGTGTGTGTGTGTGTGTGGTTTTTGCAAGCAGATAACAAGTCTGCGGTCCAATCTGAAATCACACAAGAGTGAGAATGCTCAGCTGCAGGAGCGACTGAAGGGTCTCGAGAGGAGTCTAGCTGACGTTCAGATCACCAGCAGGGTGGATGACGCCTCAGGTACCACTCCACACATGATTTTATAGTTGGTTTAAACCAGCAAGTTTCTATTAAATCAGTTAAAAATAAATATCACGGGTTAAATGTAAAATGAAATTGAATTGCATAGAGGAATTCAGTAAGACTGTAGATTTTGTTTAATCTACATAACTGATTTGTATGTGTGTTTTACATTCCAACCAGATGATTCTGCCTCAAAAACATTGAGGGAGGCAAAGGAGAATGCTGAGCATCAGGTATGTGGAGATTTTTCCCTTCACGCTCTATTTCTCCAGTCATGAAAGGCATTATTATATTGACATACTGTTCTTTTGGCCCATTGACCTACAACATCAGATAGGGCAGACTGAGCATTGTTCAGGCCCTGTTTACACCTGGTATTAAGATGCGTTTTGGTGGATCTGATCACAAGTAGACCAGGGAGACACTTTCCCGTATAAATCCGTCTCTTTTGTCCACTTTCAACCACTTCTGTCCTGATTTCTTCAAGGGGAGCGTTTATGGGTGGGTAAATGTATGGGCTTTTTAAGGTCTTTCAATCTAGTGGGCGAAATAAGCTTGCGCAATTTACATATTTGAACTGTTTGAACACATTCAGCCACATAGACACTCTGGAAGTGATCGAAAGTGGACAAGCTTAGAAGATTTTAGACCCCGTTTACACCTGTATTTAGCGTCGTCCATTTGTGATTGGATTGACCAAAATGCTTCTTAATACTGGGTGTACACAGGGCCTTAGACAACCAATTAGTGTTAGTGTTGTTCCTATGAATTAGCAATACAATTTTGTGGGGATTTTTTTGTTTTTTAATAAAACTTTATTTTTATTTTTTTTTTATTTGACACAATTTTTGTCTTAACTTTGTCTAAACTTCTTAATTCTGAATTAGTTACACAATTATATTCAGGATTCCTATACAGTTTGAAATAGAATGGAATTTGATTTCAGTAATTTTCCCAGACTATTTCCCCTATTTTCTTAAATATAAAATGAAGAATTTCTAAAAAATAAATTGATCACACAAGCAGAGTGATTTCATGGCAAAGTTTCGTGATCATTTAAAGATCAATAATCAAACACAACAAAATGAATTCAAGGCTCACATTTTCATTATGCAAAACTTTAGTCTCTTTTGAGCTTCACTACACAAATGTTTACTCAAATCAGCAACAGATAAAGGAGCAAATGATCATCTAAATCAGTACTTTGATGGCTGGTGAACGTGCATCATCAAACCACGATTACATTATCAGACTGATGTCAGAGGTGAATATAGGCAGTTTATAAAGCATTTTAGGTTTCTTCTCATCATGTCAGTGCATGCTATCACTTCGAGAAAACCAATAAAAATATTCACAGATGATTGTACTATATACCAAATATAATGCTGTATGAACCAAATATGGTCGAGGTTTGGGTCTGGAAATGTATGGATTTTTGAAATGGAAAATGTGTAGGAACCTTGTAAATTGTTATTCTCAAAAATCATGTTACTTTTGTTGTCCATTGCAAACTACTTGAAAACATTTGTCACTGCTCTGAAGTCATTTTATTTTTTTGACATTGATTTGAAGGTTGAATTCCTGAACACGGTTATTGTGGATCTGCAGCGGAAGAACGAAGACCTAAAATCGAAACTAGAGAAAATGGCTGAAGCAGCGCTCAATGGAAACGGTGCAACTGAAATGGACCGTCTTAACAGGTGCTTTTTTATTTATTTAAATCCCAGCATACAATCCCAAGACTCACTCATTTATTTTCATTGAATCTTCAACATAACAAAATTTTCAGTTAACTTAATTATTAGACTTACTGGTTTTATATTAGTTGACTTTAGTTACCTAAAGTATTTGTAGTTCTTTGGTCACACTTTAGTTTAGTTTCAATTCTCACTTTTGCCTCAATAAACTCCTAATCACTGCTTATTAATAGTTTAGGTATTGGGTAGGATTAAGAATAAGGTAATGCAGAATAAGGCATTAAAATGTGCTTTATAAGTACCAATAAACAGACAATATGCTACTAATATACATGCTAATATTAAGCAACTAGTTAACAGTGAGAATTGGACCCTAAACTAAGGTGTTACTAGTTCTTCAAACAAAAAGGTCATTGTGTTTACATAAATTTATAGAGGTGTATTCCTGAATGTAAAGAGTGTTGGATTATTTCAGCTTGGGTTATCCATGTTTCACCTTGTGCATGTGTTATTTTATTGTTGATATGCAAATAAAATGTTGTTTTACACAGCTAAAAAGCTGTTAATATGTTACATAATGTCTAAGAACTTTGTCTTTTCTACCTAGTCACGCTGAGCCGATTAAAAAGAAACCCCCTCCCCGTCTCTTCTGTGACATATGCGACTGCTTCGACCTACACGACACCGAAGACTGTCCCACCCAGGAACAGATGCTAGATTCCCCGCCGCACACCACCTACCACGGCAGTCCCAACGACGAGCGACCTTACTGTGACATCTGTGAGGTCTTTGGCCACTGGACAGATTCCTGCAATGACGATCAAACTTTCTAGGGTGTTGGTACCATGATCCCGCAGCATTTATACTTGCAATACTATGCCTTGAATCAAACAGTGCACAAAAGACTATCGTGAGATTGTGTGGGTTTTCACTTGTGTGTTTACCACCATATAAGCCTAAACCTTTCAGTCACTTTAAAGCAAGCATCAGTAGTTTACTCAGTGGCAATTTTACCTGCCTTTATTGCACTGAATGACTGTTCAGAGGAAGGAGTACCTTTAAAGTACCTTGAAGTGAATGCTCATTCTTTATCTGGTGATAGAGGTGGTTAACCAGGAAATGTTCTCTTTAAAGGTCTTTGGTTTCAGATTTTTGAACTTCAGTGCTGACCTCTAGTGGAAGGGAGGCTTGACTTCTCAGCGTCTCATCAGCCTTTCACACGTCACAGAGTTTGGATACTGTAAGAGAAGTAGTTATATAAAGAGTAAATTATTCTAGGATTGTGAAAATTTCATTATTTCTCAACAAAAAGAAGTAAATATGTCTGTTTCAACCAACTTATCTTTCAGGATGACTGTTAGGAAAACATTTGCCCAAAACGAATTGAAAAAGAAAAGTAACCATCATCTTACTGTTTTTGATACTTTATTACAAGTTGTGGAGATCTGGAATGAATGAAGTGGGGACTGTTTTCAGTAAAATCAGCATATGTTTCACAGGATGTTTGTGAGACATTTATTTGTATAAAGGTCAAATGGCGAAAGAAACTTCATAAAATATCTTTTAAGCGCAAAAAAAATCTTTGTTGTGTTGTATGTTCATGTTAATGTGCTGCTCAAAAAAAAAAGTGTGTATGGCCCTGAAGAGCATCCTGAACTGTCTGTAGAAAATCTAGGGCTATTTGGCTCTTCTCCAAGCCAGACATTGTTTTTCAAAATGAAACTACCTGATAAACGAAGCAGTGAGTCACAATAAACATTGTTTTCAAATAAAATAAGTGTGAACTATGCGTTTCCCAAAGGTTTTTTTTCTCTTATGTACCCCACTGGCCACTCAGTGAAGAACAAGTAGCCCTTCGTCGACACTACACCAGAAATGTGTTCTTTTTAACTTACATTATACTGAATATCATTTAGCAACATCGCTGATATTAAATCACTAATGGTTTTCTATTCTTTATAAAGAACTAAAGATTCAAAAGACTAATGTATTACATTTTCTGTTTTTTAGGTTAAAAGGAAATTTGACTAATAATAAACTAGTTCAGAATTCATAATATAAATCTTTGAGCAATTACACAGATTTTTTTTTTCCATAACTCAGTCATTGACTGTATGGAAGCTTGTTTCTGGTACATTATTAAACAAACAAAAAAAAAATCTTTTCTCCCAATTCTGACTTATTTTCTCAGAATTGTGACACATCAAGTCCAATTCTGAGGAAAGACTTAGTTTCTCAGAACAGATTTTTATCTTGCAATTCTGACTTTATTACTTGCAATTGCAACATTATATCATGCAATTCTGAGAAAAAATAAAAACTAATGAAAAAAATCCCACTTATTGATGCATATGAATTATCTTACCGTTAGAAAAAAGACTTAAATTATCAGCAATAGCAAACAACAATGATCCAAAGTCCTGTCCCACATTTATTTAATAGGTAAAAAGTATATCCGAATGAAATCTTCTTAAATGAGAAAAATTTAGGAAGGGTCTTGATTTTGTCCATTTGGAATTTATTGGATCGTCGGATCGTTGTGATCTCGTGTGAGCAGGGTTGCCAGGTTTTCATAACAAAACCTGCCCATTTGCTGCTCAAAACTAGCCCAACTAGCCCAGGGTTCCCTTGGTAAAATTTGCATTCCAGGGGCTAAATGTTATTTGGGGTTGCTACAACCTGCGGACATGAAAAACAACCCTTTATTTAGTAAAGCTTAGAAATAAAGCTTTATTTTAGTAAAACTTTAGCCTCCGTAGCTTCTGCAGCATGAATACAAGCATCTAGAGTCTGCTATTGTTGTTCTTGTTTTGTGCTGTTAGCGGCGTCTGACTAGGGTCGACATGTGGGGTGATGACATCATCGTTTCAAAAAAATATACGGATTGGCTGTACACATGAAAACGCAAGGGCTTCGTTTCCAGATTTATCCACTGGGACCTGGTTTAAAAAAAAAATGGCAGTTTCACCTTACGAAAATGCCAGATCCATCTCGACGAAATGCCTATACGATACAAAATTTTTGCGTATACAGCTAAACTCGTCTCCGTGTGGACGGGGCCTAAAAGTTGCCCAATTCTACTGGAAAATCGCGGACTTGGCAACACTGCATGTGAGTGACAGGTTGTCCCGCCCTCATGCTAGAAAACTTCATCAGAGAAGAGATGCATGGAAGCTTGTTTTTGTGTTGGAATAAAAAAAAAAAAAAAAAGTAAAGGATTAGTTCACTTTCAAATAAAATTTTCCTGATAATTTACTCGCCCTAAAAATTACAGTTTCAGTGCAGCTTCAAAGGGCTTTAAACGATACCAGACGAGGAATAAGGGTCTTATCTAGAGAAACGATCAGTCATTTTCGGAAAAAATACAACTGTATACGCTTTATAAACACAAATGATCGCATTGCACGTGCTTCCACTTTCCGCATTCCTCAAAAAGCTTACGCTGTATGTCCTACGCCTTCCCTATTCAACTTAGAATTTTAGAAAAAGACCGATTGGTCTTTAAATAAGGCTCTTATTCCTCGTCTGGTATCGTTTAAAGCTCTTTGAAGCTGCACTGAAACTGTAATTTTGACCTTCAACCGTTTGGAGACCATTGAAGTCCACTATAAGGATAATAATCCTGGAATATTTTCATCAGAAACCTTAATTTCTTTTCGACTTAAGAAAGGAAGACATGAACATCTTGGATGACATGGGGGTGGGTAAATTATCAGGAAATTTTATTTGAAAGTGGACTAATCCTTTAAAAAAAAAAAAAAAAAAAAAGATAATTGCGACTTTTTATCTCACAATTCTGACTTTTTTCTCACAACTGCGAGTTTACATTTCACAATTCTGAGAAGTGCGAGATTAAAAGTCGTAATTATCTTTTTTATTATTTATTAAGTGGCGGAAACAAGCTTCCATAGAGGTGCTGCAAGAGGGAGGGGAAAATTCAGATAAAAATCAATTGTAAAAAAAATATTATTATTATTATTATTATTATTATTATTATTATTATTATTATTATATACAATCAGTTCTCTGTGCTCTATTCAACAGAGTTCACATTCTGCCTGTCACTTTACTCTGTTTTGTTGATTCATTTGCATTGGTTACTTTGAACCAACACTTCGATTCATTACATTTAAAATATACTTTTCAGTCTCCCAGACTAGTATCCGCCAAAAACACCCTGATATTTGAATGCGGTTGCGCCCCAGAGGAAAACACGTTTTAACCCACAGGAAGTAGTTGGTTAGCTCCACCCCGCGCGTCCGCCATGTTCTGCTACTACATGGGAAGGCGGGCGAATTTGAAAGAAGAGCAGATTCGTTTACATCCATAGAGACGGAATATTTTATTACTTGTTTGATATTATCCCACATAACACAGTCAGATATTGACGGGTGTAAGTAAAACAAAGGTAGAGCTCTGTTAGTATTCATGCGGCATTGCTGTTGTTGTGATTGTGGCATTATAAGTTTCTCGTGTGTGTATAGTGTTAGCTTACCGCTTTACTATCTGGACTGTCTCGCAAGATGAGCAACAAAACTACGCGATTATCGTCGAGGAAAAGCAGCGATCAAATCAGAAGTGAGTGTGAACTTATTTCGGTGAACTGCTGAGCTCTACCAACATGACATGTAATATTTTAACAGGGCTGCTAATGTCTGTTATGCTACCGAAGGTGAAATAATGCATGGGGATGAAAGCTAAAATGGCTTTATGAAACACAAATATTGTTGTTTTCACCCAGAGTCAAATGGAAATAGTCCACCGCGAAGGAGGTCCTGCAGGTTGTCTGCAAATGAAGAAAATCTGGCCTCTAAACTTGTGGTGAGTTCACTAGAAACTACTAAGACAAAACGTCTAAATGGTTTATTTCTAAAAAAATATTTGTCATTTCATAATATTAGCATTTCTCAACAGAAGTGTTATGATTATATCATGATTAGTAAATAAGAAAACAATTTCATTGATCAAAAATTCAACAGAATCAGCTGACTAATTTCATGAATTCAGGATTTGTAAACATTTGTCTCTAATTTTCATACTTAAATGATTTACGTTTTTTAAAACATTTATGAATGAACTTTTTTAACATTGTCACATTTGGCATTCACTAATAGAAATTAAAGGGTTAGTTCACCCAAAAATGAAAATAATGTCATTTATTACTCACCCTCATGTCGTTCCACGCCCGTAAGACTTTCGTTTATCTTCAGAACACAAATTAAGATATTTTTGATGAAATCCAATGGCTCCGTGAGGCTTGTATTCAAAGCAATGGCATTTCCTCTCTCAAGATCCATTAATGTACTAAAAACATATTTGAATCAGTTCATGTGAGTACAGTGGTTCAATATTAATATTATAAAGCAACGAGAATATTTTTTTGTGTGCCAAAATAAAATAAAAATAATGACTTTTCAACAATATCTATATGGGCGGTTTCAAAACACTGCTTCAGAGCTTTACGAATTGAATCAGTGATTCGGATCGCATATCAAATCGCTAAACTGCTGAAATCATGTGACTTTGTTGCTGGGTGAACTAACCCTTTAATAAAATAGAAGCTGATTGTGAGTTGATAAAGTAAGGTTGTTTTGCCACATCACGTGTTTTCTGTTTCTTTATTTTGATAATCTGTGAGACAGAATATACAGTATATTGACATGATTCTCTAAAATATATAATATGAGTTATCTTAATTTTACTGTTTTTTTTTTTTCATCTATATGATGTATTGAGTTATGCTATGATGATAAGTGATATTAGAGATAATGTGTGATGTCATAATTTCTATCAAAAGAAATGGTACCTTTCTAATGTTCACCTGATACTTATATATTACATTAGCATTTGATATTACATTATTAAATATTTACAAATTCTTCATAGCATAAAATATAGTTATTTTAAATGTATATAGTAAATAAACGTAACATTTTTATACCATTATATAGATTAAGTAAATGCCTCAAACCTAAACATAATCACTTTTTTTACGAATTTAAAAAAGTAACGAGCAGAAAAATGTAGTTACAATAATTAATGACAATAAACCATTATATAGATACTTTTGAGCCGCTAATCCCCCTTCTGTCTCTAAACCAAAACTTCTCTCACCAGAAGTCACACAGAACAGAAATGTAACGATTAAGTAAATGAGTCAACTGCGTTAAATGTGGTTGAAATCGTGTCACCATAAACATTGGGATTTTTTTTAAAAAAACAATAATTGCACAGCTCATTCGATATTCTCTAATCAAATCAACTAATCTAATATTCGAAAATTGTGACACATCCCTAGTTCATACGTAAATAATTTATGTTTTAGATGCTGTCACTACATCAGTAGTGAATGTTTTTGTGTCTATGTGAATGTAAATAAACGTAAATGTGTGGTAGAACCAAACTTTATAAATATATATATATTCAAAATATGTAAGTGTTGGGTATAAATGATAAACATTATCTTACTCTTTACATATGAGTTAGTTCTATCCATACATCCATCTCATTTTAAACTTTTAGTTGTAACTCAAGCCAACATCAAAGTTTGTTTACAAGCTTTCTCCACAGTGACAATGAATGAAGAACTATACTTGCATAGCCTATTAATGTATTAACAATGTAGAGAATACAATTATAAACTAATAGTTTGCAAATGATTTATAAGTACTTTATCACTGTATACTTATTATAAAGTGTTACCAAATCATGCAACAGTAAACTTGGTGGTTTAGCTATTTATAATAGATGTGTAATATTATTTCTCTCACTTTTAAGGCTCCACCTGTGGCTGTGAAACGGTCGATCACTGTTAGGAAAATTGCACCCAGGAAAACCCAGGTAATTCTGACAAACCTGATATCATGCTTATGTTTTTTTTTTTTTTTTTTTTTTTTTTTTTTTTTAAATTGTACCACCAATACATAATGTTATCATTTGGAAATGTTCTTCAAGGCCCCGTCTGACAGCAACAAGGAGAATGTGGAACATTCATCTGAAGTGCCGACAAAGCTGTCCAAAGTTTTGACATCATCCCCAGCTGTAGCAACAGCGCCTAAGACCACTGTCCTCTCTCCCATCCTTCCTCCTTCATCTCCGTCTTCTCAGCCCAAAGAATTGGAGCAGGACCCCATTTGGTCCCAAAAAGTGCGCCGCTCCTACAGTCGCCTGAGTATTGGGGACAGGTCCTTTGAAAGCCCCAAATCCCAGCCTGCACCTTCCTCTTCACCCAACAACCGAGAGACCCTGTTTGGTTTTGAGAGGCTGGAGACACCAGAGGTGATGCGTAAAACTGAGAGATCTAAAATAGCTCCTCTGGGCTCTGTGTCTTTCTCCATGGGTTCTTTCAACATCTCTGCTGCTGATGACAGTGCGTCCAACCCTCCAGAAGTTGATCCAAACATCCCTGGTGTTTGTCTGGGGAAGAAGTCGACCAGGAGGAAGCGTGTACCACAGATAAAGGTGAGAGTGATTAAGGGAAGGATGTGGCATTATTATGGAAGCTAATTTCTGCCACGGAATAAAAATATAAAGAAGGTTGTTGTGACTTTTTATCCTCTTTAAACAAAAAATTACAAGATATAAACTCGGGATTGCGTGAGATTTGAACCCGGGATTCAGAGGGAATTCAGTATTGAGAGAAAATGTTGCAGTTACCGTGGCGGAAGCAAACAACAACAAAAAACAATTGCAATCTTTGAATTCTTAGGAAAAGTCAAAATAGCAAGATGTAGTTTCAGAACTCTGAGGGGGAAAAAGTTAGAATTATGAGATATAAACTCACAATTGTGAGTTAAAAAGTTGCAGTTGTACAGAAGAGGATTAGGGCCAAGCAATAATAAAAAAATAAAACCATCTCGAGATTAAAGTTGTTAAATTTCGGGGGAAAAAAATTTAAATTTCAAGAAAAAAGTCGAGATAAAATGTTGAGAATAAAGTAATTAAATTACGAGAAAAAACTTGTTCGATTATGAGAACAAATTCGTTAAATTATGAGAAAAAAAGTTGTTAAATTATGAGAACAAATTCGAAATTTCTCTAAATTTAACAACTTTAATCTCGAGATGGTTTTATTTTTTTATTATTGCTTGGCCCTAATCCTCTTCCGTACAATTCTGTGAAGATAAACTTTTTAATATTTTTATTCCGTGACAGAAACAAGCTTCCATATGATAGAAAATATCTCATGCAATTTAAAGTTGAAGTGTGTAATTTCTGCTTCAACGAATGGAATTGCATAAATGACTTTTACCCGCTTATTAAACACTTCTTATTACCTTTGATCTGTTTTAATTTTTTTTCCTGTTCTTTCAGATGTCAGAGTTGGATGTTCTTGCCGCAAAGATGAATGCAGAGTTTGAGGAAGCTGAAAGTTTTGAACTGTTTGTTGAATGAAATTTCAAAAAGAGCCTCACACACGCTCAGGACATTTTCTGGACACGTCATACTTCACAACTTATAGGATAAATATTGTTTTCTGCTTACTGCCCTCTGTTTGATCCTGCTTGCTTCATTGATTAACTAAAGCGAGTCTTTAAGAGATCAAACAAATGTAGTTTTGTTGTTCTTATATCATTTGATTGTTTCACAGTGATACAGTCACCATTCAGAGATTTCACTGTTAAAAAAAACACATTGTTAAAGGTGGTCTTTCTTTGTATATTTCAATGTTTCTCATATTAGATAGATCAGTGTGGGTAAAATCATTTAGCCCTTTGTATGTCATTTTGTCATTTCTTAAATGTGCTTTAATGTATTTCATCACTACACAGCTGTAGTGGCATAATGTTTTAATAAATAGCATTTTGGAGAAGAGCTTGTCAAATTTGAAAGTGTGCATTCTGTTGTAAAGAGTTTTTCCTCGGCTCCTTTGGCAGCAGAAGGGATGATCATTGGTACACTGAGTCATTCTAATATAACATTTATATTCATAAATGATGCCTGGCTAAATTCCATAAAACCTAATTTACTTTGAAACTTAGACTTTTCAATAATAGATTATTTGAGCTATAGATATTTTAAATGTTTCTAGATATACTTAGACATTATTTACAGGAACCTAATACCAGTGGAAAACAGTGCGCAGTGTTCTGTAAGCAATCATTGCTTCAAGTCTTGTTTTGCTATGCCTCACCACTAGAGTGAGCACTTGATCATCAATGTATTCATATGTTCATCTTTTGTTTATATGTCCCAACATGGTTTCAGAGCATTTGTTTTGCTGTATATTTATGTATATTGATCAGCATGTCAACACAATCCATCTATCAATAATCCATCAATAACGGAGTTCTTGATGCTCTATAAAGTGCAGCTGGAGTGAATCAGTGCAGTTAAGGAGCCTGTGTGAAGAGAGCTCTGTTGATATGCTGAAATCAACTGTTATACTGATTGAGCTCTGCTGCCATCCATATATATTTTTTTTAATAAATTTTGTCTTATTTAACAGTTGTTTGTTATCTGATCTTTTATGTAATGAGAGGAACATAATTTTGACTTTAATAGTTGTGGGACCATAACAGTTTGGTTACACTTTATTTTGATAGTCCACTTTAGACGTTCTACTAACTATAAGAAACTATGCAACTGCATGTCAACTAACTTTAATGTGGGTTAGTTGAGATGTAATTGCAAATTAATTAGAGTATTAGTAGACTGTTAGGGTTAGAGGAATAAGTTGACATGTATTTGCAAAGTTATTTATAGAGCATCAAAAAGTGTTAGTCTATTAACTCTGATGACTGCTAGTTCACGTGGTTGCAAAGTGATTTAGTAGAATGTCTAAAGTACAGGTGCATCTCAATAACTTCACGAAATCACGAAAAAGTTTTTTTTTTCTGTAATATAATTCAAAATGTAAAACCTTAATATATTCTAGATTTATTAGACTTTTTTGTTTTCATTTTGATGATTACAGCTTGCTGCTCATCAAAATAAAAAAATCTGGATCTCAAATTATTAGAATATTTAATAAGTTCTATTAAATTACCATTCTCAGTTTATAAATACTGGGTTTAGGTCAGTAATCCCAACAGCAGTCATTGGGAAGTCTGCTGACCTGACAGTTGTCCAGAACACAATCTTCAAGACCCTCTACAATGAGGGTAAGCCACAGAGGGTCACTGCTGAAAGAGCTGGCTGTTTGCAGAGTGCTGTGCCAAAGCATATTCATGGAAAGTTGACTGGAAGGAAAAAGTGTGGTAGGAAAAGGTGTACAAGTGAAAGGAATGACCACCGACTTGAGAAGATTGTCAGGCGAAGCCGATTTAAGAACTTAGGAGAGCTTCAAAAGGAGTGGACTGAAGCTGGAGTCAGTGCATCAAGAGCCACCACACACAGACGTCTAGAGGAAATGGGCTACAACTATTACATTCCACGTACCAAACCACTTTTGAACCAAAGACAACATCAGAAGCGTCTTACCTGGGCTAAGGAGAAAAAGAACTGGACTGTTGCTCAGTGGTCCAAAGTCCTCTTTTCAGATGAAAGTAAAATTTTGCATTTCATTTGGAAATCAAGGTCCCAGAGTCTGGAGGAAGAGTGGAGAGGCACAGAAACCATGTTGATTGAAGTCCAGTGTGAAGTTTCTACAGTCAGTGATGATTTGGGCTGCCATGTCATCTGCTAGTGTTTTCTGAAATCCACAGTCAACGCAGCCATCTACTAGGAAATTTTAGAGCACTTCATGCTTTCTTCTGCTGACAAGCTTTATGGAGATGCTGATTTCATTTTCCAGCAGGATTTAGCACCTGCCAACACTGCAAAAGCTGGTTCAATGACCATGGTGTTACTGTGCTTGATTGGACAGCAAACTCGCCTGACCTGAACCCCATAGAGAATCTATGGGGTATTGTCAAGAGGAAGATGAGAGACACCAGACCCAACAATGCAGATGACCTGAAGGCCGCTATCAAAGCAACCTGGGCTTCCATTACACCTGAGCAGTGCCACAGGCTGATCACCTCCATACCAAACCACACTGATGCAGTAATTCATGCAAAAGGAGGCCCTACCAAGTATTGAGTGCATAGAAATGAACATACTTTTCAGAAGCCTGACATTTCTGTTTAAAACATCCTTTTTTTATTGATCTTATGAAGTATTCTAATTTATTGAGATAGTGAATTGGTGTTTTTTTTTTAAATGTGAGCCAAAATCATCACAATTAAAAGACTTAAAACCAAAGACTTAAAGTACTTCAGTCTGTGTGCACTGAATTTGTTTAATACACGAGTTCCACAATTTGAGTTGAATTACTGAAATAAATGAACTTTTCCACGACATTCTAATTTATTGAGATGCAAAAGCCTTAATTAAATATGTTCATCATATAGTGATCGAGTCTCTTCAAAAACAATTTGGACTAAACCTCTCAGTTCATATGCGTTCGATCTCTTTATGAACTTTTTGAAGCATCAAAGTGGTAGTTGCATAGCTGTCTATGGAGAGACAGAAAGCTCTCAGATTTCATTCAAAATATCTTAATTTATGGTCTAATGATGAACGAAAGTCTTAGGGGTGTGGAACAACATGAGGGTGAGTAAATGATGACAGAATTTTCATTTCTGGTTGAACTAACCCTTTAACTGCACACTTCATGCCTGGGCTGTTAAGCAATGATGGGGTGAATATGTATCAACAAAGTTTTTTTTTTTTTTGTATTTATATTTTAATAGAGTAATGTAGCAATACTTTGTTTTAACTTAACGTTAGAGAATTACATTAGAACAGATACATCCAATCTGGCTGTACAGCACAGCAGTGCTACAATAATCAATGAGGGGTGAATAGTTCCTGAAGACATGCTGGCAATGAAGTCATTGTCCTTGTGTGCATTCTGGTATTATATAATAAGAGGAAGTTGCTAGGAAATGATCGTCCCTGTCTGGCTTTTCATTCAGGGCATAGATGTGTTTGGGTCTGTGTCCATTTGTTTTTTTCTGAAGGTTAAATCTCATTGCAGTTTGACATTGATTATGATTGGGTGCCTGAGCAGGGTTACACAATTTATCATTGATTGTCTCTAGCATGGAATGGAATGAACGAATAGGAAACACATCATGCCTGCAAACTCTGGAGATCTGCCCATACACTTATAATAGGAGTTTATGATGCTGGCTTATATTTAAGAAAATATATCTTGTAAAATGTATTCCAGTAAAGTTTTATTTACAACTTTACTATTTTTTTTTTTTACAGTGTATATTTGCATTAAAACACAACCTTATGTGCCTTATTTTAGCAAAAAGGTACAAAAGGTTGCACTATTTTAGGAATACAGTCTTAAAATAAATGACATTGTTAGACAATGTGCAGCAGATTGTTTACAGTGTGGAAAAGCTTGTTGTTATGGATGCTCGGGTCTCTGAGGGTGATTTGCATGTTCTTTACCTGAAAAGCAACAAAACTCATGCAAAATGCATCACTTACTGTGAGTCTTGATGATATTTACATGATATTGAGAGCAAATTTGTAAGTACTATCAGTCTATATAATTTAAAGAGGAATTTGTTTTATTTATACAATGACGGTAAGTAAATAGTGTTAAAATTATTCTCAGTAGCATCTGTGATTGAGTGTGTTATACACACTAAACTCTTGTGAAGTTATATATTCAGCTGTTTTTCTAAATATTATTTAGCTTCATCAATGTTTTTGACATTTATGACATCAGTGCAGTGATTATGATGTTTCACGGGGTTAAATGGTGGCATGGATGGTGAAGGCAAACATGTGCCTGTGAACATGTGTTAGGATTAATGTTTTAAATTTAAATTGATTTTCAATGATTCAATCCTCAGAATGAGTCATCAGCTCTGTTGCATTAACATATGCATCAATAGTGATGACAGATACAAGCCCAGGCCTGAAGCAAAGCAAACCATGAACCATAGTGCAATATATGTCAGGTTACTAATTATTAATGTTTTATTTAAATGACCTAACAAACATGTACAAGGTCAAATTAAAAGATGGAGGAAAAAAAAAAAAACATATTTATAAATTATCTCTCAGGACCTAAAAAAATATAATTGAATATATCATGAAAGCAGCTTATTTCATCTGATGCCCCAATAATTAAACAAAAGAAAGCACTAGTGCCTATAATGGAAAATAATCTTGACTTCAAGAGTTATTTTAGCTTTGAATTGATGTTGTTGCCATTGCTGCACAAATTTGCCACAGGCACTTCAGACAATGAGATAGGAATTATTGACATCTGGTGCTCACACTGTGCTGCTGGCTGCTGGAAAATCAGCCATGTCAAATAAAGGGGCTGGACGGACATGGATAGAAAAGTTGTGAAAATAGCAGAGCTCTCATCATCTCTCTCGAACCCTTCAAGCACACAACATTTGTTTGGTGTGGCTTATAATTGGCATTTTTGTATTGCAGCTGTGCAGCTTTTTAAATTAATTGGTATTCCACAATATTTTTTTTCTTTGATCCTTTGCGGAAGTCTGGCTTCTTTTCTCTGTAACCATTTTACGGTAAGATAATACTTTTTTTTAATGTAAATTAATAAAATTAACAAGAGATATGATAGTACAGTTTTATTTTACTCTTTTAAGTACTTTAAAAAATCCTGTCTATTTGTCTTATAGATGAAGTATATTAACACTTGTTTAGATGATTTAAATGTCAATGCTTAAACCGTCAGTAATTTATTCAGATATTCTAATAGTTTTTATAGTTAGCCATGCTTTACCATGTGCACAACAATTGTCGTTTTGTAACTGACTATATATGATTTAACATTTTAAATTACACTACCACTATTATAACCACCATATCTATTATATATTCCCACAGAACTTTCCATTACGCTGAGAGGCAGAGGACGCTTTGTTGCTTGGGAATCAAGAAAAATTGCAACAGAACTATTCAATTTAATTCCATTATCTTTCTGAGAAGAAGCAAGAACATAGGCAATGGCTCATCATCAGATACATCACCATAGTCAGCATCCTCACCATCAGCGTCGGCACTCATCTCATCGCCACCATCATCACGATCATGGTGCACACCTTCCAGAGGAACATGAAGATAAGAGGTGATAAATATATATTTACATGTATTTGTAATAAAATACACTTTTGTACATTTATGTAATTTCAAAAACTTTTATTTTTTTTCATTTATGCATAAATATACATGTGCATAATGTATATATACATAGTGGTTGCATTTATCTTAAAGCACAACAGATAATGCAGATAAATGCAACAATAGAAACAATACATTTTTTTCGTCCATGTTTAGACCTGGTTTTAAGATGCATTTTGGTCGATCGGATCACAAGTGGACGACGCTAAATACAGGTGTAAACGGGGTCTGAAGCATTTTAAGCTTGTCCACTTTTGACCACTTTCAGAGGTAGTCGAAAACGCATTTGGCCGGATTGCTTTCGTAGTGTAGACGCTCATGTGGTTGAATGCGTTCGAACAGCCACAACAGACCGCCTACTCTCCACCTACTGACCTAAAGCATGAACATTATGGGAAGCGTGCTAGCCAGACGGGATTTAAACTCTATTGGCTAGAGATCCAAGTTTGGTTTGAAGACAAAAACCCATACATTTACCCACCTATAGACCCTCCCCTCAAAGAAATCAGGATGGAAGTGGTAAAAATTGGACAAAAGAGATGGATTAAAACACCAGGTGTAAACAGGAATGTGTCTTCCTCATCTACTTGTGATTCGATCGACCAAAACGCATCTTAATACCAGGTGTAAACAAGGCCATAATGCAAGTACTCTCTCCTAAATGGTTAATGGGCATTGCTAAACAGTTGCAGACTAGCCCAAGCCAAAAGAACCCACCATCAAGTCTTTATGTTATTCACAAAACATGGTTTTGGGTTATCATTCATGTATAAAGCAAAAATGGTGTGGAATCAGTTTATACATATATAAGTCAAGAGTTTTGAATAAGTAGTAGGAAAAGTGATTCCTGCCTTAATAAGAACCACTAATTATTTTTCTTCACTTTCATCTATAGTGCCTCAGATGGCAGCAGTGGTCATCTAATTCCTGAGCATTATAACCATCATCACTCCCAAGCTAAAAGCCATCATCATCATCATCGTCATCATTATCCACAACATCAAGATAAACATCAAATACCGAAAAAGAAAACTCACTCTAAAGCTTCAGTGACTTCCTCAAACTCTTCTGGGTCTTCCTCTAGTTCCCTGTCAAAGGCTTCATCAAGCTCATCCAGTTCTGATTCCTCTTCTTCTGATTCTTCTTCCTCCTCCAATTCCTCTTCATCCTCTTCCTCAAAATCATATTTTTCCAATTCTAGCTTTTCTTCCTCCTCTTCCTCTGGTTCATGTTCTTCTTGGTCATCTGAAGCCAGTCTGGAAAACGTCCCTTTGCCTTCTGAGTCCAAGCGAGCAATTAAACGTCCACAGCACTCACAATCATGTATGGATATCAGCAGAGGACGAAGTGCCTTTGAGGATGATGAGGATGATGCAATACCTTTATTGGAAGCTGATGGCCAAATGAAGAAGTCTACAAGCATGGAAAAGAACTTGACCGTCAAAGAAAAAAGTGGAGGGACTGCTAAGAAGGCAAATTATTCTCGAGAACAGAATGAAAAGGGAAATAAGGGACAACAACAGAATCATGCTAAAGCGGCTGCAAACATAAGAAAGACCAAGTCTATGGAAGTTCTGTCCAGGCGAGCGGATCATTCTGGTGGCTTGGATGAGAAAGAGCTGGAGAAAAGCAAAAAAGAGGCCCATAAGAGCTTTGTGAAGGAGAAGATAAAGTTTTCTGCCTTTTTGAATGAAATCACAAGGCAGGTGCTAAGCCCATCAAGACTTACATCCCTTGGGGTAACAGATGTTCATAGGCCCTCGAGCCCTGGGCAGATTTCAACATCTTCAAAGGCATTGTCCCCAAAGCCTGAACATAAAAGAGAAAAGAAGTCAAAAATTACCAGAAGCCGGCCAGGAAGCAGTGCTAGCTCCATAACATCAACTGCTCATTCCCATGTCAGCAAACACTCGCACTCCAGTAAGCATTCTCACTCAAGTAAGCACTCCCATTCCAAACGGCACTCATATTCAAGCAAGACCTCCCGCTCCAACAAGCATCCTTATTCTGAAAGGGACCTCATCAATCAACAACAGCATCAGGCTGTTCCCAGGCGTCGCCACGACAGTGCAAGAAGTGATACAAGCAATACTAGCACTTCCTCAAAAGGTCTTTCTTCTGGGACTGAACGTAGCCACAAAAGTCAGAAGAAGCACCAAATTGCCCCCAAAGAGCAACATTTCAAATCATCAAATCATAGAAATTCAAACCACAAATCTTCTTTATCACATCACCATCACAATGAAGATTATCATAGCCCTCCTTCATGTCCTTGTTCTCCAGAATCAGAAAACCGCCATCATCATTCCCATCAAGAATCTCATCACCATCATTCCCATCCAGAATCTCATCACCATCATGTCCACCCAGAATCCCATCACCATCATCACCATCATTCCCATCCAGAATCCCATCACCATCATGCCCATCCAGAATCTCATCACCATCATTCCCATCCAGAATCTCATCACCATCATTCCCATCCAGAATCTCATCACCATCATTCCCATCCAGAATCTCATCACCATCATTCCCATCCAGAATCTCATCACCATCATTCCCATCCAGAATCTCATCACCATCCTGCTCATCCAGAATCTCATCACCATCATGCCCATCCAGAATCTCATCCCCATCATTCCCATCCAGAATCTCATCACCATCCTGCTCATCCAGAATCTCCTCACCATCATGACCATCCAGAATCTCATCACCATCCTGCTCATCCAGAATCTCATCACCATCATGCCCATCCAGAATCTCATCACCATCATTCCCATCCAGAATCTCATCACCATCATTCACCATCGTCATCTCATCACCACCATGGAACTAATCGTAACCCATCACCACACCACCATTCTCCTCCATCAGATTCCCATCATCATTCACCCTCTCCATCACATCACCATCATGGAGCTCACCGCAGCCCAACACACTCTACTAAGTCAGGGACTCACCATCAACTTTCCCATCCAGAAGCTCATCCTTCTCACAAAGAATTACACCACCATCAACATTCACCGTCACCACCACATCACAACCATGGAAGTCACAGCACCTCAGAACCTTCCCACCATCATTCCCATTCAAAATCTCACCACAATTATTCTCCTCCTCTCCACCACCATGGAGAGCATGGTAGTACATCTCATCTTTCTACTGACTCAGAAACTCACCACCAGTCTGATGTGAAACCGCAACACCATCATACTGACTATGATTCTTCTCATCCCAAATCTCACCATCACCATCATCATTCCCATCCTAATCACTCATCCAACACCATCCAACACCATCACACATCAGTTTCAGAACCGCAGCACCATCATTTCCACGATGATTCTCATACTGAAACTCACCAACACTCTCATTCTCATGATGCATCCCCTACGTTGGAACACCATCATTCTTCTCATACTGACTCTCACCATAGTCCTCATCATCATCACCATCACTTATCTGACAGTTATCCAAAAGACCCTGCTCACTCCAATTCAGCCCATCATTTTGAAAATCATCCTATCACACATTCAGAATCCCAAGATCACAGTGCATCACATTCTAAAGAACACCTTTCCCATTTAGAATTCCACCCCCACAGTGATCATGATCCTAAGGAATCTCACCCACTCCATTTACACTCAGGAAATCTTGATAAATCCCCTGTTGAATCGGATCATTACCATCACCACAAACCTCAAGAATCCCACCATTATCCCCATCACTATTCCGATCCAGAGTCTAACCATCCTCAACATCATGAGCATTCAGAATCTCATCATCATTCCCAACCAGAATCCCACCATCATCATTCCCAAGATCACCATCATTACCACGACAGCCCAGAATTGCAAAATCAGCATTCCCATACAGCACATCACCACTTTCATTCTGAATCAAACCACTATCATTCCCAATTCAAGGAGGATCATCACAATGATGATCACCCAAGCCATCTTCGCCACTCTCCAGTTGGCCAGCGGTCCACTTCTCCTCATTCTAACAAGTCAGATTCATCCGCTAGCTCCACTATGCAGGATGACCAATCCACAGTGAGCTACCAAGAGTCATCCTCATTCCCAAAAGTGAGTATTCTTTCTTACGTGTTAAAGTAGAATGAAAATAAACATATTTTATATCATTTGTTGTTGGGATTTCCACATTTGCAACTGCTTTCATCTTTGCGTAGGAAAAGGAAGCTGAATTGGAGAGATTAATGTGAGTCCTTTGTTTACTTTTGCATTCTTTTTTGTGTGCTGCCTGCTTAACTATGAACTGCCTTAACTTTGGGTCTGGAAATGGCTTTTCAGCTTTTTCAAGATGGTAGTGAAACAATTTGCTTTAAGACACACTCAGATATAAATAGCATGCCATCACTCATAGAAGCTCTGTTTGTCTAACAGTCTATACGTGATTGTTTTCATGGAGGCGTGTGTGCTTGATGGACTGTCTGTCTGTTGATTCAATCTAGGATATTACAGGAGCAGAATGAGGTTCTCCACCACAGCTTGCTGCAGACCACTGTGCGGATGGAATGTATGGGAGCTGAGTTCAAAACTGGGCACCAGCTCCTTGAATCTGAGTTACAAAGAACTCGCATAGAGCTAAACAGCTTATTGGAGCGGTTCACAAGGTGAGACACAAGACTAAATGGTACTGTGCTTTATAGCATATTCTATTCTATTCTATTGGATTAAAGTATAATACATGCACATAAAATGGACCAGAATTCCAAAAATGCAGTTTTTAGTGTGATTTCAGCTAAAACTGTCAGCCTTAGTTAAAAAAAAGTCAGGGTTTGTGGTCTGGCGGTCTCTAAAATAAGAGGGAAATGATAGGAGAATAACATTGATGTAGAAGCACCTAACCCTGGTTATTTGAAGGGATAGTTCACCAAAACATGTAAATTCTGTCATCACCCTCAAGTTGTTCCAAACCTGTATGAATTTCTTTCTTCTGCTGAGCACAAAATAAGATATTTTGAAGAGTATGGGTAACCAAACAGTTGATGGGCCCCCTTAGAGTTCCATAGTATGGAAAAAAAGATGTACTTAAGTCTCACTTACAGTTCTTTTAAAGTATATTCTTTTAAAGGTGCTGTAGAACGTCTTTTCAAAAGATGTAATATAAGTCTAAGGTGTCCCCTGAATGTGTCTGTGAAGTTTCAGCTCAAAATACTCCATAGTTTTTTTTTTTTTTATTAATTTTTTTAACTGCCTTTTTTGGGGCATCATTAACTATGTGCAAATTCAGGCTGCGCGGCCCCTTTAAATCTCTCGCTCCCTGCCCTCCCGAGCTCTCGACTATAAGCCATTTTTCGCTATTTTCCTTGCTTGCTTACCTAGTCTGATGATTCAGCTGTGCACAGATCCAGACGTTAATACTGGCTGCCCTTGTCTAATGCCTTGAACATGAGCTGGCATATGTAAATATTGGGGTCATACATATTAATGATCCCGACTGTTACATTACAGTCGGTGTTATGTTGAGATTTGCCTGTTTTCCGGAGGTCTTTTAAACAAATGAGATTTATATAAGAAGGAGGAAGCAATGGAGTTTGAAACTCAACGTATGTCTTTTCCATGTACTGAACTATGCAGAGGTAAATTAAATTTTTGATTCTAGGGCACCTTTAAATTATATTAGGGTAAATGTCTTTCTCTTTCATCAGACTTCAGGACAACTACTCTTGTACACAACAAACCAACCACCTTCTGGAGAAAAAACTGCATTGTGTGGTAAAGCCCAATTTAATTCTTCAATCTTAGTTAGTAGTTCTTAAAGAATTAAGCACATTGGTTTAAATTGATTCAAAATCTCATTATATCAATAAACCAACACTTTCAAATTCAAAACAAATTGTATTTGTTTTAAATGTGCCTTTATTGTTTCTTGTTACTTCAATTTAGGCACAGAATATGGATGGAGAGCGTGAGCGACTGAACCAGCGAATCTCCGAGCTCACAGACCAACTACATGCAGCGAAAACGACCATCCAAAGTCTAGAAACCATTAATGTGAGGGTTTGATTTTGTTATTTTTATAATAAGTAATGTTTATATTTACATGCTAGATGTTCGAGTCACATAGGGCTGTTAGATTCTGAAATTTTTTGAAAAAATCTTCGATTCCAAAATGTGGTTCTGGAATCGACTCTGGAACTGATTCCCCAATGTTTATTATTTTCAGCATCTATTTTCTCTTCATGTAGGCCAGAGCGGAGCTTAAAACCTTCAATTGTGGACAACAGAACAAGCCAGTTTAACCATTTTTATGTACTAGACACCTAGAACAAATACGCATTTGAGCATCACGATGTCTGTATTGTATGTTTGATGTCATACAATATTGTATGGCAAAGATTTAGGCTTATCAATATTTGCATGCTCTTCGTCATGCAGGATCACAGAATGAATCAGTGACAACAAACCTCATTGCCTTAAGTGACTGAAATGTAATAATCGAGATGTTAGAAATACATATGTGAAGACGACGTAAAAGAATGGCTGCACAGATTCACTGAAATGAACTGATTCATGGAAATGAATCGGACTTCCCATCACCATTAGTTAGTGACCAAGAGGTGAATGAATGATTAACACCTTTTTAAAAGGCTATTAAAAAGAGGTTGATTCCCTTTGATGGAATCAGTTCCATAATTTAGAAACAATTCTCGATTCTCGCCTTAATTCTTTCTGAAATCGATTTCCAGCCCTACCATTATATTACATAAATTCTTATGTACAATAATTAGTTCATGCTTATTCCAAATATCCCTCTAATCAGAATGAGTTTGCTTAATTTATACTATAGGTGACATCAATGCTACAGGATGCCCTGGTGAAACATTTGAAGTCTGACGATCCCATAACTCCACTTCCAGTCGCTCCACCTCCAGCTCAGTTCATGGATAGTGACCGTTACGACAAAGTCTCCATGCATGCCGATGAACAATCGTTAGGAACACTCCCAGAGGAGGAGGAATCTGACTGGTCAGAAATGGGAGAGGAGGCACACAACTTCGTCCTGAGGGGTTCACAGGGAAATCATGGAAATGCATCGTATTACCAATGGCAGCAGCGGCAAGGCTGTTGGGAAGGGATGAACCAATATTCAAAGGGAATTGTGGATACGGAGAGCGAATCTGGGGGTGAGGAAAGCAAATATCATCAACCTCCTCACGTCCTGCAGATACCACATCTTAAGTTCACAGTTCACCCCGAAACATTACCGATCCCTGTGGAGGATGTCAGCTTGGCCCGCTTCAAGCAGAGTCCTGATGGTCCAGATTGCGATGGCTACCAGATCACAGAGGTACGTAATCTGGGCTCTCCCATTCGTGTACTCTCTGCTAGTCTGGAAGAGATCCACTCCATAGGGCTCCTGAAGCAGCAAGACCAGCAGCAGGATCATCATGGCATGCTGAGGAGCAATAAATCCATGATGGACCTCCACCAATCACAAGTTGGCTCCAGGCAAGTGTTGTACGAGGATGAGATGGTCTGTAATTGGAGAGAAGCGAACAGCCATGGTACTGGAGAGGATATAAATGGGATGATTGGTCTGGAGTCTGCTCAAAAAATGCTCAACCACTTTATTCATGATGGAGAGAGTACACACTTGTGATTAAAGGGACATTTTAGAATGATGAATACTTATTAGGCATTTATTATTATAGTACTTATATTTGTGATGAAGTACAGGTTAGTCACTTTGACAACATATTTTATTCAAAAGAAAAGTTGAATTAAATGGTAAAAAGTTGGACTTTAGGTTGAGATTTAGTGAAGTCTTAAAGGCACTATATGTAGAATTCAGAAACCCTTCTTATTAGCGACACCGGTGGCCATTAAGTGAACTGCAGCCAGTAACTTATTGCTCGCACTCGTGCACACGTAATGTACAAAAGACTGAAACAGGATATACTCATGACTAAGTTCTTTTTCGTTCTTCGCTTCGAAGATAAAGAACTTGGAAATACTTTGCAGTGATATACTGTTAACAAACATCCAGATGCGTCCACACAGCCGAGAGCGATGTTAAGATGAATATGTAAATATGTGCTTTTCTCTCAATAACGAAATAAACACACAACAAAAATGACAGTTGTGAGAAAACAGCAGTTAAGAAAGATATGTTTGCACCAGCTCTTTAATTCATCAACAGATTAAGTATTTAAAATGACACTGTTATGATTGATTATAATAAAGCATATTTGAGACTATAGACTATATAGATCTGGCTGCAGTTTGAATTAATCCCTTTTCTTTGCATAACACATTGACATTACAGTACACAATGGCTCTTTCGGCATTATCCTGAACATTGTATAAGCATTCGTTTCGTATGTCATAGAATAGAAGATAGGCTCTCTAAATGTCATAGCACGCAAGTTCTTTTGATTTTGAGTTCTTCACATAAAAATCAGTCTAGGCTTTCAAAGGCAACCTAGGAAGTCGGGGAAGGTCTTGCTTTTTAAGTTCCGTTACAAGCTCTTCACTTGGCAATATAAAAAGCGATTGATACGTCGTGGTTTTGGGCTACTGTATTTAAAATCTTGCTAATAGTTAATGTAGCAAATTAATGCTGGTTGATGTTTATTGCTAATTAATGTAATAAAGATTACAGCAATAAGAGAAAAGAAAAATAGATGGGTGAACTTGACTTTCAGCCTCACTTCCCCTGCAGCAGATGGTGGCTTAAATAAATATGAGGATCATCTGCGCACTCATATTCAGGTCTGCTTGCATTCTTTTCACCCCCTAATTAATTCCTGATGGATAAAATCAAGTCCCTGCCTTTCCCCCCTGAACATCCAGTTTCAGTAGCAATAATATCTCATTAGAGAAGTGAATGCTATTTCATCATGACTTTAAATATTGTTTGTTTAGTTTAAGATCATAGTAAAAGATATTTCACCACTGAAAGATCCGCACTGATCTGATTTTCCATCTTGATTTTCTCTGTTGTTGACGTATTCACCTGCAGAAAGCCCTTGATCCCCTAAAGATCTTGAAGCCACGAGATGATATCTCATTGTTTTCTTGATTCTAGTCAGACATATATTTCTTGGGTTTAGTATATAAATACAAAATTCTTTAAGGTGAAATAATTTAAACCTGCTCAGTAGATATTCATATTTGTTCAATATTTATTTGCATTTTTAATGTTTTGTTTGAGTGCATGTGCTTATGCATTTGTAATTCTTCTAGTACTCTTACTTCTAAAGCTTTATTTGTGTATGATAACCATGGCAGGAACTTGAAGAGGTATAAATAGGTAAAAACATTGATTGATTAAAGAAGGAGAGAATAAGGAGTGAAACAGGGAGTCGTCTCTTTAAGACTACTTCACATACAGTTTTTTTTAAAGCAAAAGGTTAAATGAAAAACATGCAATATTTTTCATTCCTTATGTTTTTCCATTAGAAAAATGAAACATATATTCAAAATGTAATACATGTCTGTATCGTTTACGTGAATGACAATATAATAGAACATTAAAGAATAAGAACATTGTATTAGATTTGAAATACTCCTGGTGTTGCAGGATGTTGCAAAAATGTCATTTTAATGTCATTTCTTAGTGTTGAAATAGGGGTATGAAATGGCACACCAGCTTCTGTATAATGCATCTTCCTACAGTACATTGCTTTTCTGTTGCACTTTAATGTCTATAATTATTTGCTTGATGATATAAATAAATAAGTAGAACAAATATTAGTGTTGGAAGCCTCTTATATTAATTTCAGTGTGCATTGTATGTATTTTTATTAAATAATTTACATACAATTGCACCTGAATAACTAAAAACCTGACAATTACAGGGAAGAATAATCCATAACTAATAAAAAAGAAAGTTAAAATATATAATAATAATAAATTATATAACAAGTGAAATGAAATCAAAAGCCAATGACATCTCAGCAAAGTTCAAGAACAGTTATTTTACATCCATGTTAACACCTCAATAAAACTTTTCAATTAGGTCTCATTTGCTAACATTAGTTAATGCATTAACTAACATAAAATAACAATGAGTATATATATATATATATATATATATATATATATATATATATATATATATATATATATATATATATATATATATATATATATATATAAGCCTAAATCTTATTATATTACCTTTGTTAAAGGTGCTAAAGAGGATTTTTTGTTTTATACATTTTTGCAATATTACTTGAAACTGTCTTTACTAACTGATAAAAGACTATTTATTAGGTGCACAGAAAGGAATAATATTAATATACATCATCTGTGCACGAGGTAGGGCCTTAAAAACATCAGCCAATCGTTTACGCGATTGGCCCTCTGGCTTGTCAATCACTGCCGTGACGTTCCTTGTGAGAGACGAGCGCGGCTGCGCTCTCCAGTAACTTTCCACACTCCACAGGCGCCGCATGCAATGTTTTTGTCAGGAGACAGGAGTAACAACTGCAGATTATGAGTTACCTGCGGTAAGTCCGACATAATGAATCTACTAACACGACACAGCAAATGCCGGCGGTAAACACTCGTGTTCCAATACTCGTGCACGAGTTTTGGGAGGCGTTTCCTCGAAATGAGCTGTGAAGGAGGGGGGTTGTTCTTACGCATGCGCTCATTTCAAAAACTCAGTAACAGTCTTTGGATTCTCAGTCTCTCTATCACCTTTAATGTTAATAAAGTTCACAGTGCATTAACTAATGTTAACAGATACAACTTTAAAAAATTAATTAGTAAATTTTGAAATTAACATTAGCTAAGATTAATAAATGCTTTAGAAGTATTTTCCACTGTTAGTTCATGGCTTAGTGGGTAGCACTGTCACCTCACTGTAAGAAGGTCCCCGGTTCGAGTCCCGGCTGTGCTCACAGTTTGCATGCTTTCTCGCCGTGTCAGTGTACGCTTCCTCCGGGTCCTCTGGCCAAACACATGAAGGATAGGTGAATTGGAGAGACTAAAATTGCCTGTAGATGTGAATGTGAGTGTGTGGTCCCTGCGATGGACTGGCCCCCTGTCAAGGGTGTTTCCACACTTGCAAACTATATATCTAGTTCAGTCATGAAACTCTAGAGATCACAGGCTGATAGGTCCTGCAAGCAATCATATCGTTACCACATGACACAAGCTGATTGGCCTCTGATGATCCTACAGCCAGTGAGATTGCTTGCTCAACATTTAAATAGTCTGGTTCATTGTTTGCTGTAAGCATCAGGGGTTTCACTGAAACCCTCCACCTCCCCCAGCTCCACCTGTCTAGATCTGCTATAGAATTTGTGTATGTCTATTTATCCAGCAGCAGAATATCTTATATGCTCACAGCAGCATGTCTGTGTATCTGTTATCAGTAGCAAGTCCATACTTGCTCTGCAGCAGCAGCAACAATAATCAACAGCAGCAAAGCAGATCTGTTCTGCCAAGACTGATTACATTAAAGGTGCCATCGAACGTTTTTTTTTACAAGATGTAATATAAGTCTAATGTTTCCCCTGAATGTGTCTGGGAAGTTTCAGCTCAAAATACCCCATAGATTTTTTTAATTAATTTTTTTAACTGCTTATTTTGGGGCATAATTAACTATGCGCCAATTCAGGCTGCGGCCCCTTTAAATCTCGCGCTCTCCGCCCCCGGAGCTCTTGACTCTATCATTGCACAAACAAAGTTCACACAGCTAATATAACCCTCAAATGGATCTTTACAAAGTGTTCGTCATGCATACTGCATGCATACATCGGATTATGTGTGTATTGTATTTATTTGGATGTTTACATTTTATTTTGAATGAGTTTGATGGTGCTCCGTGGCTAACGGCTAATGCTACACTGTTGGAGAGATTTATAAAGAATGAAGTTGTGTTTATGAATTATACAGACTGCAAGTGTTTAATAATGAAAATAACGAGTCTTGTCTCCGTGAATATAGTAATAAACAATGATAACTTTAACCACATTTAACAGTACATTAGCAACATGCTAACAAAACATTTAGAAAGACAATTTACAAATATCACAAAAAATATCATGATATCATGGATCATGTCAGTTATTATTGCTCCATCTGCCATTTTTCACTATTGTTCTTGCTTGCTTACCTAGTCTGATGATTCAGCTGTGCACAGATCCAGACGTTAATACTGGCTGCCCTTGTGTAATGCCTTGAACATGAGCTGGCATATGCAAATATTGGGGTCATACATATTAATGATCCCGACTGTTACGTAACAGTCAGTGTTATGTTGAGATTCGCCTGTTCTTCTGAGGTCTTTTAAACAAATGAGATTTATATAAGAAGGAGGAAACAATGGCGTTTGAGACTCACTGTATGTGTAACGAAGCGGGACTGAGGCGGAGATCCATTTGCAAGCTTTTAATTAAAGAGTAAGCGTGGTCGTACAGGCAGGGTAAATCAGGAGCAAACAGGTACAGCAGAGGGTTAGGCAGAATCGTAGTAAGGGCACAGGCAGTAGATCGAGGCAGGCGGATATCATACACAGAACAGTATAACAGGCAAGGGTCAGGACAGGCAGCAACAGGTCAAGAACGGGTAACAGACAGGAACAGTAACAACAGGTAAACAGGGTATAAACGCTCGGAAATGACACACAAGGTAATCAAGACTTCGCGGTGAGGTGGTGTGTGTGACAGTCTGTTATAGTCCTGGTAATGAGTGGCAGCTGGGTGTGGTGATTAGTGTGGAGTGATTGTGAAGTGAGTGCAGGTGATGAGCAATGGAGGATCATGGGAAATGGAGTCCGGAGTGAACAGGAACAGACTGTGATCGTGACAGTATGTCATTCCCATGTACTGAACTCTTGTTATTTAACTATACCAAGGTGAATTCAATTTTTAATTCTAGGGCACCTTTAACATTGCCATAGGCTATTCAATAACAAGCCAAAATTGTTCCTAGAGTTGTCATGATTTAAATATTTTTATTGTAAAAAACGTTCCTAATATTTTCATAAAAGTTTTTGAATCCTTTATTTTTATTTTTTAAAGGGAAGTGAAGTTCATTGATGCATAACTTCCTACCATCCTTCCCACACATGGGTTAGGCAGACTAGAACTTTAATGTGTCAATTATGTCCATATTGCAGTTTCATTGCAACTTCAAAAGGCTCTATATGATACTAGATGAGGAATAAGGGTCTTATCTAGCAAAACGATTGGTCATTTTCTGGAAAAAAAAAAAAAAAAACTTTTTAACCACAAATGCTCGTCTTGCACTAGCTCTGCAAGGCGCCACCATTACGTAATCAACTCCAACTTCAAAATTGTCCGATATCATTGTTTTACCTTTTTTTGAAAAGGGCATTTGACTTAGTCTTTGCATGTTCACTTTGTAAACACTTGCTCGGCTACGTCACTTACGACCTTTCCAATGTAATTACGTAATGTGTGGTGTATCACAGTGCTAGTGCAAGATGAGCAATTTTGGTTAAAAAGTATATAATTTTTTTTTTTTTTTTTTTTTAAATGACAGATCGTTTTCCTAGATAAGACCCTTATTCCTTGGCTGGGATCGTAGAGCCCTTTGAAGCTGCACTGAAACTGCAATTTGGACCTTCAACCCATTGGTAACTGTTGAAATCCACTATATGGAGAAAAATTCTAGAATGTTTTCCTCAAAAACCTTAATTTCTTTTCTTCGTGAAGAAAGAAGGACAAACATCTTGGATGATGTGGGGATCAGTAAATTATCAGGAAATTCTGAAGTGTACTAATCCTTTACGCACAAGAACAGGATCTGCCCTTTTATGTACATGAGCAACATTTTTAAATCATTGAGTTGTTTGAGAAGGGTCAAGTTGGTGCAGGGATTATGGCTGTTCTCATGGCCGGCTGCACTCACTTCTGAACCAAGAGACATTGTAGAACTAGTCTGAACTTTGGTCCTAATAATTTCTAAAGTCTACAAAATGCAGCACTGCATGCAGCCTAAATCTAACAACTATCAACTTTAAAGACAGCTTTAAACACAATGGCTGCTATCTTTCTTCCCGGCTGGAAATCATAGCCCTTCCAATCTCTTCCTTGTCGTTGTTCATCATCTTTATCCTCTACACATGTGACGCAATGCAGCGATGCACGGCTTGCTTTGCTGAGCAGACAGTGGCCTTGTTTCCCATTGGAGAGGGCCATTGTAATAGGATAGTTTATGGATTACAGGTAAGACGCCCAAGACCTCTAACTTTGGCCAAATCCAGTGTGTCTCACCCAAGCATGGGCATGGAGGTGCAAGGGCACCACTCTCACCACTGAGTGGGCATCTGGCTCATTTTAGCATCGCAACGGGGGGATCACCACACAAAAATCTGGACTGACACTTGCTAACGGATTAAGTGACACCGACATACAGAATAGCGGCTGCGTTGTTTGGATGAAATCGAATTGGTCTTATATTCTAACAAACGAAGAGTAACGGATTGCGCAAAGCTATCTTTTTTTTAAAGTAACATTTGAACCTCCTGCAGTTGCAACCTGATTCTCAGGACTTCTTTCAAAGAGTTCACATTTTGACCACACTTTTTTTCACACTCTTCCAGTCTTCTCTTTTTCTTAAGTTTACATCATAATACTCTTTCACAATGGTTGTGGGTAAGATGAAGTTCACTTTTCAGAAAAGGGTGAAGTTGGCCCAGGGTTTGTGGCTACTCTCATGGATGGCAACTCTGGGTGGAGCGGTTACCTTCACTTTAGGATGCTTCCTAAAGACTGAGCTTCGAAGGAGGGGAGAGGTATCCATATAACCCTCATATATTCATTTGCTTGATGTTTTTTGCTACCAATTCAATGCATTATGCAATGATTCATTTTGAATTTCAAAATTCCCATTGATGCATTCAGTGTTTAGCAAATAATGAACTTTTTGTGCAAAGGTGCTTTTTAGTAATGGCCTTGATTTAGTTTAAGGAAGCTATTCTATAAACTTTTATAAACTAAATCAAAGCCATTACTAAAATATTATATTTTGACAAATGTCTTAAAGAATAAATAAATAAATAAATAAATAAATAAATAAATAAATACCTATGTTAAGGGCTCAAACATTTCAGAAATATCTGGCATGGATTAACCTAAGTGAATATAAATATTATCTAAGCCGGTCATAATAGGCTTAAGGTGCTGTCCTTTACAAATGAGCTCTTCACCTGTCTAGATGGGTCATAATCAACCTGCTGATAAAGAGTGACATCTGTCTTAAAGGTGTAGTTCACCCGAAAGTGTTTTCCATAGTATTTTTTTCCTACTATGGAAGTCAATGGCTACCGTCAACTTTCTGGTTACTAAAAATAATTTTTGCATGTTCTTTATTGTATATTAAGTTAATAACTACTCCAAAAATGAGAATGATAATATTATGTGTAATAGACATGAAATTCTGATTTAAATATATATATATATATATATATATATATATATATATATATATATATATATATATATATATATATATATATATATATATATATATATATATTTTTTTTTTTTTTTCCAGTCTAAAAAAAAAAAAAAAAATCCATTTGTTGAAGTTTAGGGAGTTACTAATTGGTTTACACCAGTCCCAATGGAAAAGCCACAATTTGCTTCTAATGTGTCAACAGAAAACTTTCCCTTATTCACAAAACGTATTGAAAATGTGGTAACACTTTATTTTACAGTTTCATTGTTACATATGTTACGTGTATTTACTGTAGTAATAACTTTGCATAATTATGCATAATTACATGTAATTAACCCTAAACCAAACCCTCATCCTAACCCTAACCCTATAGTAAGTACATGTAGTTCATTATCATTACTCAGTACTTCAATGTATAATTACACTGTAATACTGACACCTTAAAATAAAGTGTAACCGTGTTATTCTACTCTGTTACATATTATCCACCCCAGTGGTCTCAAACTCAGCTCCTGAAGGGCCACAGCCCTGCAGAGTTTAACTCCAACCAGCTCCAACTCACCTTTTTGGAGGTTATAGTGATCCTGAAAGCCTTGATTAGCTAGGGTTGGACGTAAACTTTGCAGGGCTGCGGCCTTCCAGGAATTGAGTTTGAGACCACTGATCTACTCTTGGAAAATTGCTCACTCTCCATAGATTAAGTAAACTCAATGTATACATTGAACGCAATGCAATCTGAGCTCAAAATGGACTGACATCAACATCCTCCTGTCCTTTAGGTAATGGATAACACAGACATCCACTGTGTGCCCAACACCTTGATGATTGTGGGTCTGGCTTCAATGGGCATCGATTACTTTGCCAGTCGAATCTGCCAGGACGCCCTAGATGCTGGCCGTTTCCCACGATGGAAGACCCTTATGAAGCCCTATTTTGGATGCTCGATATTCTTCACCACCCTCATGCTGATTTCAGTCATCTTGAGTTATGCTATGAAGGGCAGCCTGGAGTCCTCGCTGAAAGTCGGCTTGAAGAACGGCATCCGCTTCTACAAGGACACCGATACCCCTGGCCGCTGCTTCCAGAAGCAGACCATTGATCGCCTTCAGATGGAGTTCCAGTGCTGTGGTAACAGCGACTACAAGGATTGGTTTGAGGTGCAGTGGATCAGCAACCGTTACCTGGATTTCAGCTCTAAGGAAGTTAAGGAGTGAGTCAAAGGAAATATCAATTGAAGGGATACGGTAGTTCACCCAAAAATGAAAGTTCTGTCATCATTTACACATCTTCATGTCGTTCCAAATCTCTATGACTTTCTTTCTTCTGCAGAACATACTTTTATAATTTATAAACTGTTTTGTCCATTTAATGAAAGTCAGTGAGGTCCAAAACAAAACTGCACCTCAGTTCTTTGTATTATCTAAGAATCTTCCTTTGTGTTTCTTAGAATAAAGAGTTGCATACAGGTTTAGAATGAATTGGAGGTAAGCAAATGATGACAGAATTTTTTCTGTCTGTAAACTATCCCTGTAACACCTGTACCCGTGCTTAGGACACCTATGTGAACTTGAGGGAAACTTCAGACTCCATACTGTACTTTCACTAAAAATCACTTAGAGACCAAAATGGCTCAGAAATGTGAAATTAGTTCTGAAAAATTCTATGTTTGCAGATGCTGCTGGCTTGATATTTTGTTTCTAATGCAGTGGCATTCAGAATTGTTGTCCAAAGTGTCCAAAAGCATCCAAACTTTATGTAGTCACAAAACTTGGTGAAATCTGACCACAAGTGGTCACTATCAATGCATTTCAGATGTATGTTAATACCTGGTGTAAACAGCAATCGGTCTCGGCTGATCGCTTGTTATCAAGACTATGGTGCAAACATCGACTCTGACATGCATGTGTCTGTTAGTAAATGTACAGTCACATATGGAAATTTGCTGGCAAAAAAGGTCCATTGCATATCATCAATAGTGTAGTGATGTAACTCACACAGAAGTCACTTTCAAACCAAGCAGCTTCCTATTGGTCAATGTGGTGAGTCCATGTGACCAACTTGAACTGCAAAATCTGTGTGGGAGATTCCCAATTGCGTGTATTACTATTGAAATGCTTGAATTTCGCCTGTGAAAACGCTAAATGTGACCGCACTGTATAAATACAACAATATTTTGTGCAAGTACAATTAAATTAAAAAGCATAAAGTACAACTGAGGAAATTTTTTCCCAGACAACAGCATAGTGTCAGCCCAGATCCGCCCCACATCTGGTACGTGGATCTGGGCCGACACTATGTTGCTGTCTGGGATAAGTTAAGATATTTTTGAGAACTATTGGTAACTTTCTGAGCAGAAATTTAGAGCTGAAATAATCTTTTCTTCCATTTTCTTCATCTTCAATCCTCCAGCCGCATTAGGAGCAATGTGGATGGCCGTTATTTGGTTGACGGCGTGCCCTTCAGTTGCTGTAACCCTAGTTCTCCCAGACCCTGTATCCAATACAAAATCACCAACAACACTGCCCACTACAACTACGAGCACGAGACCGAAGAACTCAACATCTTCATTCGTGGTTGCAGAGAAGCCCTGGTTAACTATTACATGGGTCTGATGAACACTATTGGAGCTGTAGTTCTGTCTGTCTTTCTGATTCAGGTAAATTGTCACAGGTTTGAATGTACTCAATGAACCTTAGTCAAGGTAGACACCATGTTTATTTATTTAAACATGAATTAAAATGAGAGGGATTAGTCAGACTGACGGCAGAAGGTCTGGACTCCAAAGCAGCTTTCATTGGCCAAGGCCCATCCAAGAGGTCATCTGACTGACGTGTAAAACAACCAATCACAATTTGTTTTGTTCAGCATCATGTTTAGGGGCATGAAAATGTAAAGTCAATGTCCCTACAATAACAAACCGGTGTGTAAAACTCTTGGACATATATGCTGTGAACTTCACACTTTTGAAAATCCAGTGTTTAGTTGATCATGGTAAGCTCTGATTATACAAACACGGCAGCTTTCTTCTTCCATGAGGGGGTTTGACATCACGATGGGTTTGTTTCCAGGTGGACCTTTAAAAAATGCTGTAGAATCCAACTAATCAAATGACGAGTTCGATACTCTTGAAATGTTTCCAGTTTTGTGTATCATATGCATCAGACGTTCAGACGTGACGGGAGGGAGGGATAGACATAACAATGAATTCAATTAATAGTGGTGTTGTGTCAAGTACAAAGTACAGCAACACACTGAATGGGCATTGAACAGATCACTACTTTGTTTTCATTCACATCAAATCAAATATGCTGTCTACCCTAACTAAAATCAGTTGGTTTGTGGACAACAAGGTTTATCTGATTTCATGTCAATGTTTAGTGCCTTGTACCATGTAGTCTATCGATCATATGCTACAAAAGGTAGATTTACCTTTACAATAAGGTTCTGTTTGTTAACATTTTTTAGCTACACAAGTTAACATAAACTAACAATGAAAAATACTTCTTGAAGCATTTGTTAATCTTAGTCAATGTTAATTTCAACAATTACAAATGCATTATTAAAAACTAATATCATTTAATGGAACTGAGATCACATAACGATGAACAGCAGTATTTTTTATTAACAATGGGACCTTATTGTAAAGTGTTACCATGAATTCATACTGCACATCACCTCAGTTGATATGACAACGTTATCAGAACTTTACAGATTTAGAGTAATTCATTGCAGTGCATTCATTACAGTAACTGAAATGCATTTGTGATAAGCTTTGGCAAAAAAAAAAAAAAAGAAAAAGAAAAAAAATCAATACATATAGCAAATAATAAATTTTGTCTTATAGGGTAGGTTAAAGGGTTAGTTAACCCAAAAATGAAAATTCTGTCATTAATTAGTCACACTCACGTCGTTACAAACCTCTAAGACTTTCGTTCATCTTCGGAACACAAATTAAGATATTTTTAATGAAACCTAAGCGCTTTCTGTCCCTCCATTGACAGACTACACAACTACCACTTTCAAGCACCAGAAAGGTAGTAAAGACATCATTAAAGTAACCCATGTGACTCCAGTGGATTAACCTCAATTTTATGAAGAGACACGAGTGCTTTGTTTGCGCAACAAAACAAAACATAATTTACCAAATATCAATCTCCAACATGCACTCACGCAACGTCTGCTCTCGCGCCAAAACAAAACACATGAGTAGTATTGGAGATTCATATTTTGGGGTAAATTATGTTTTTTTTTTTTTGCACAAACAAAGCACTCACGTCACTTCATTAAATTGAGGCTAAGAGTCACACTGGATTACTTTAATGATGTCTTTTTCTGGGACTTGAAAGTGGACTGTCAATGGAAGGACAGAAAGCTCTCAGATTTCTTTAAAAAGATCTTCATTTGCATCCTGAAGATGAGTCTTACAGGTTTGGAACGACATGAGGGTGAGTAATTAATTAAATTAATATATATAATTTTAGATTAAGCATACAATATAACAAATAAACACCCAGAAATTCTTTGTTTTTTATTTCAGTTCATATTTTGCATAGATTTCCACAGTACTTAGGCATAAATGACTTTAGGCATATTTTGGCTTAGGCCTGTGTATTTAATTCTACTATACCTGTACTAATAAGCCATTTCTACCCATTTTTCCATATCAATCACATCTTGTCTACAGAGCTCAGTGTTGGCCAGTGTGCGCCTCCTGCAGACATCTATGGAGGCTGTTGCTGGACAGGAGAATGTGGAGATTGAAACCGAGGGCTACTTGCTTGAGAAAGGAGTGAAGGAGACCATCATGGAGTATATAGGTCCTGTGCTGAATCTCCTGTGGCTGAACGAGGTCGCCCCTCCTGCAGCAGAAGAAGGGGCCGCTGGAACAACCACCAGCTAAAGAGTCAGATTCATCTGACCACTGAAATCTTTCCAGTTGGAGGCTGAGAGTGCTGACAACTAATCAATCAAATAATTCATGTTTTGGTATTTTTTTTTATATATATAATTATATCAGTTTAAATGACCTAATCACACATCTCAAAGCATTGTATCCTTCGTTAATACTCTAAAATGGTTGCTTCAAAAATAAATGAACAGTATCAATATTTCACCCAATTTGGTGAGAAATCTCAAATGATGAGTGATTCCACTGTCAATCCTGCAGCACTCTACCCCTATGTTTTATGGCAAACATATCATATTGCTAACCTTGGGGTGAGTAAACGTCTGTTCATTCCTGTCAGGAGAAACCAGGTGCAGCTATGCCTGGGAAATGACTAGCAATGTGCTTAAATTTCCACCATGAACGGTTGAATATTTTAAGAGTGACCGAGCAGTTGTTGTAACTGAAAGTTCTATTACATTCTTTTCCCATTTACAAAATCATACACCTAAAAGAGGGCGATTTAGTCATATATTTTGTAATTCTACTGCTTCCACATGGATGTTTGTAAATGATTGTAAATTGGATTAACAGAAACATGCAAAACAATGCCCTTGTGAAAAAGAAGTGTGTTTAATTGTAGTGAATGTGCACTTCTAAATATGAGCACATTTTATTTTTTTTAAAGTGTACTTGCAGGTAATATAATATTTATTAAATAAAAGGCCATTTAAGTGTACTTAAAGAGAGTACACTTTTCAGTACACATGTTATATTTGTCAAATTAAAATGTTACTTTAATTTTTTTTGTGCTTTAAAGAAGTACACTTATTTTGATGTGTTATTCGATATTACATTTAAATTTAATATTTTTAAATGTACTAAATTGCAACTTCATCATAAGAAATGTGTAATTACAAATATATCTAAATACATGACATACACATTTCAATAGAAATGACATTAAAGCATATTTTAGTTCACTTTCGACAGCACAACAACAGAAGTAATTATTAAATTACATATAAATATGTACTTAAGTCCTACTTACGTGGGTGAAAAAAGCACTCTTAAGTTCATCTAATCACTTTTAATATAAATTTAAACTAAAATACATTTTCATTTAATTGTAAATAACATGAAATTAAATATCTGAAAACATTAAATTCTACTTGCACTTAAATAAATTCTTATATTATTTCATTGATAAGTAAAAATATGCTAAAAGTACTTCTTTTTCACAAGGGTAAACTCCTTCTAATAATCTTACACTGTGTACTACCCATAACATGATAAGTTTTCTCCTCCAAAACAAAGATTTTGTTCTAATCAGCCACAACCTTGATAAATGATAGAACAAATTGTTACTTGGTTTCTATTTCTTTGGCTTCACACTGGTTAGCCCTGCCCACAGTGAAATTTCATCTTGAGAGGAAGCTCACTGCAGAGCCAATGGGTGAAGCTAGACGGTCCAACCACACCCATAATCTTATTGCTAAATATAACTCCACCCAATAGGTCCACAGAGGTCAAGCTCCACCCATTACATTCAGAGAGGAGGAGGAGCACCACTTGAAAATCTCCACATTGCTGATTAATCAGTATGTTCTGTTTTGACTGCGTGGTATTTTCGCTTGCAATGTGGATAAGGAAATTATTTGATGCTGAAAATGTTTAATTAAAAATATATATAATCACATGTGAAATAAGTTATTACAAATCTGAAGCCACAATTTTATATTTTCTTTTCATTCAGTGTTAATTGCATGTTGTAAACATACATACTTGTCATTAAGTAATTTTTTGGTTTTGCATTCAGCATGGAATAAAATGCATTGTAAGTGTTAAAGATGGTGTAGATGATGCTCAAAGCTCTGCTATGACACTGTACTGCACTCGCAGAACTCTACAGAAGTCTGTCAGCTCTAATAAAATCTGACATTTTGAACAGTTTTGCTGTTTAGTGATATTTTGTTGAAATAGATGCATACCCCATGATTCTGTCATTTTATTGATTCATTCTTTCAAACTTCTACACATACAGGTGCACATTTACGCACATGAAAGATCTGCGCGATCACATGAGCCAGGTAGATTTGCACCCACTTTCTCATAAGTATGTCAGAGGCAGGACAGGATAATGAAGGATGATGGTTGATGGCAGCATATACAGTGAAAGCCCAGTGTGTCTGCGTCTGTGTCCTTTATCCTTTAACCTGCCCTAATCTGTTAATACACAAACTGCTGCACCAGCACTCACACGCATTGCATCCGATTATAACTAACAGCAGGAGAGAAGATGAGTGTCCAAATTCATGTCAAATGCTCTACTACAACTTGTATACTATATATATATATATATATATATATATATATATATGTATTTCTGTAAGTTTGGAATAATTAAGATTTTTTATTCACGTCATTCATCCATTCATACTCAACTACAACTTGTAGTATATATGAGGTGAAGTGAATAACACGGATTCATTACGGCACCTGTTATTGGTTGGATATATTAGGCAGCAAGTGAACATTTTGTCCTCAAAGTTGATGTGTTAGAAGCAGGAAAAATGTGCAAGCGTAAGGATTTGAGTGAGTTTGACAAGGACCAAATTGTGATGGCTAGACGACTGGATCAGAGCATCTCCAAAACTGCAGCTCTTGTGGGGTGTTCCCGGTCATGGGCGGCCGAGGCTCACTGATGCATGTGGGGAGCGAAGGCTGGCCCGTGTGGTCCGATCCAACAGATGAGCTACTGTAGCTCAAATTGCTCAAGAAGTTAATGCTGGTTCTGATAGAAAGGAGTCAGAATACACAGTGCATCAGTATGTTGTGTATGGAGCTGCATAGCTGCAGATCAGTCAGGGTGCCCATGCTGACCCCTGTCCACCGCCGAAAGAGCCAACAGTGACACGTGAGCATCAGAACTGAACCACGGAGCAATGGAAGAAGGTGGCCTGGTCTGATGAATCACGCTTTCTTTCACATCACGTGGATGGCTGGGTTACCTGGGGAACACATGGCACCAGGATGTACTATGGGAAGAAGGCAAGCTGGCGGAGGCAGTGTGATGCTTTGGGCAATGTTCTGCTGGGAAACCTTGGGTCCTGCCATCCATGTGGATGTTACTTTGTAAAAAGCAAAAATGGTTCAGGAATGGTTTGAGGAGCACAACAACGAGTTTGAGGTGTTGCCCGGTTGCATAAAGCACCTTAAGTTTTTCCCTTAAGTATGACACTTAAGGCGTGATTTCCCCTTAACTAAGGGAATGACTTAAGGGTGTTGCATATAATCTCTTAAACTGTTCTCTTAGGTAAGGGAAACCGTTAAGTGTTTAACGACAGCATCCCAGGTTTTGCCGTTAAAAAATTCTACTGTTGCCATGGACACGTTATTTGTTAATACGTATCGTGGTAAGTTTTCACAGAAAACAACATAATATGGATAAGGAAAACAAAAAAGAAAACCAAATATGAAAGAGACGAGAAACTCAAATTGATTGTTTACTCAAAATTGAGATTTCTGCCGTCATTCACTCACCCTGACGCCCTCATGTCGTTCCAAACCCATAAGACTTTCATTCATCTTTGGACAACAAATAAAGATATTTTTAATATTCTCTCATCATTTATGTCCATTTATTGAAAGACATCCATATGATTACGGCTGTGTCGGAAGCTCAAATGTGCGCGCAAGAACCAATGAGGGTTGTTTTTGCGTGTGATGCACGCACGTTTGCGCTTCCGTTTACCATATAAGATATGTTATAAGATGTTATATTTCATCAATGTTTATGTGAATAAACCGCTAAAGTACAATTTGTCTATCATATAAAGCGGCCGATCGTGGCACGTTATACGACTTGGATTGAACCTGCTCACTCTGTGTAACACTTAAGGTGAAGTTTTACGAACCTTACGATATACTTAGGGAAATGAAGGTTAAGGGGCTTTATGCAACACTTACGCATTACTTAAGTGAAAAATATATACTTAAGGGAAATTCTTAAGGGTTTATGACGTTTCGCCTAAAGAAACCCTTAAGTAACACTTAACGGTTATTTTCTGCAACACCCTTAAGTTTAAGGGAAACATAAGGGCGATCTTAAGGGAAAATTACACTTAAGGTGCTTTATGCAACCGGGCAGGCCTTCAAATTCCCTAGATCTCAATCCAATCGAGCATCTATGGGATGTGCTAAACAAACAAGTCCTATCCATGGAGGCTCCACCTCACAATTTACAGGACTTAAAGGATCTGCTGCTAACATCTTGGTGTCAGACACACATTCAGGGGTCTAGAGGAGTCCATGCCTTGACGGGTCAGGGCTGTTTTGGCAGCAAAAGGCGGACCAACACAATATTAGGAAGGTGGTCATAATATATAACTACAAGTTTGGAATAATATATATATATACAATATAAGTTATACTTGTATTCTAAAACTTGTATATGGCTACAAGTTTGGAATAATTAAGATTTTTTAAATGTTTTTTAAAAGAGTCTCTTATGCTCACCAAGGCCATATTTTTCTCACAAAAACCCTTCGTTTCTCTCCAGAAGGCCTTTATTAACCCACTGGAGCCGTATATGGATTACTTTTATGATGGATGGAGGCATTTTTTTGGGCTTCAAAATCTTGAGCCCCATTCACTACTTCATTATTCACTATTAGAAAGCTTGGAAGAGCAAGGATGAGCAAGGATGGATTTTTAAATATATCTCCGATTGTGTTCGTCTGAAAGAAAATAGTCTGCCTGATGGCTTGAGAGTCAGTAAATCATGGGATAATTTTCATTTTTGGGTGAACTATCGCTTTAACTACAGTTACTTCTGATGTAATTGCATTAAATACTGTATTCTATATATAACAACAGTGGATTAACATCAAATTTTAATATTACAATGTATGTTTTTAATGTAACCTTCTTTTACACACTTCACAGTTCTAGAATAATGTATGCAATTATATATTGTTTATTTGAAAGAATCAAAAGGACAAGGACAGTTTCATGTCTGTCCTTATATTGTTCAACTGGTCAAGGTTGATATTGGACTTGGAAAATAATTAATAATGTGAGTAATTAGTACAGTAATCTAATTCGCTGTGTGAAGATGTAATTAGTAGCTAGTAATTACTTTTTTTAGAGTAACTTACCCAACACTGGCTGCGAGCATTTGATCAAAATAGTTTAAAACAGTTATACAGTATTAGCTATTACAGTTTGATATATTTTAAAATGTACTTTATTCATGTGGTAATGTTTTTCAAATAGCCTATAATATATTTAAAGAATTGTTTAGATAGTTTTGAAGTGTCCTTTGTGACAACTTACCCCATATAGTGTGTCAATATACCTAGTGTTATAAGTATTAAGCATTTTTGTAAACCTCTCTCGTCTGTCAGCAATAACAAGCTTAATCTAAACTAAATGTAATCTAAATGACTCAAAATCGACCTTACACATGACATAGCTAGAATTAAACATTAGAGATACAAAAAAGGGTGTGCAAGATAAAAGCCCTGTTGTCGTTAGTGGGAGAGGCTGTCCTTTAGCACGGGAGTTGGCAAGTTGGATTGCACCAGCTTTTCTCTTTCGCCACCTACACAGAGAACCAACCCACCCAACCACATCTCTGAAACTGATTCCAATAGCGGCACTTGCCGTCGAAAAGTCAGAATCGTTTCAGCGAATCGGTTCGTTCGAACGGCTCATTTAAATGAACCAGTTCGGAAAGGGATTAATCAATTCGTTCGAATCATCGCTCAGAAGTGTTCCCTTCTATGTTTTTGTAGCGAAATAAATTCAGCGGATCTCTTTTGATGTTTCCATTGCATCTCACACATTTTTAAACTAAATGAACACGGTCAAGTTCACAATTCGAGTGAATTAAGAAGTGAATCGGTTCGACCAAATCAATAAAAAGAACCGGATCAATACAACAATTGGTTCGCGAATCGTACAGCACTACTTCGGCTTCCGTAGCTGAAATGATCCTTACTACACTTTCTTCCATGCATTTATCCTTCAATTAATTTTATCTTTCCACAACAAACGCTTATTTTCACGCGAGTCAGGCATAACTGCACTCGAAAGGAAGGTGCAAAGGACTTAAATCCGCCCGTTCAGCCTTACCGAATCCGCTGTTAAGGACATTTTAACGTGATCTGTCATGGTTAGCACGTACGCTATCAGGGTATAACTCGTTAGCGGAGCAAATATCGCTTTTTTGATGTGTGTTTAAGGTAAAACAGCGATAACGAGCTCAGTTGAAATGTGAGCACTCGCACTTGATGGACTCGATCTTCACTGCGGTTGCAGACGACCTCACGACAGTTGTGTCGAAGTTGGAAATACGGAAATAACAGCCATTTATGGCCCACAAAATAATCAATTAACTGCGGCTCAAGTGTTGTAAATACCGTGTATCGTCGCCTTGTTTTGAATATAGTATATGGCCGTTTACGCGCCTATCAAAAGTGGAGATTAATATTTAGGTCGTGCATGAAGATTAGTGTTCACGGCAGGATGTCAAAGGGATTTGTGAGCTGAGATAATAACAAAAACAAAAATATGTCATTCACACTGTCATAAATTGCAAAGTTTCGCTTTTTAACATAAATCCGTCGACTTTTGCTGTAAATAATATAGATGTTTGTGCATTGGAAGAGCGGGCTGTCAAAGTCACTTTACTGATCAAATACTGTAGAAGTCAGAGGCATCATGTCAGGGGATAGTAGTGGCAGTGGCGAGGACTCCGACCGAGAAACCCGTAAAGTTTGCACTGTTAAACTCGAGATCACTAATGGTAGGTGATTCATCCTCACTCACGAGACTTGACTGATTTAACCTTCTGTGTTTTACAAGAAGTGGTGGTTGCATGGTGTTTACTGATAACCTCATTCATATGTTATGATATTTGCATGAATCTCCAACGATTCCATTTAATATAATAAGCATTTCCTAAAACCATTGTAAAGATTTTTGTTTTTTGTGTGTGTGCCTATTATTTCTCTGTATTTATTACCCTAAAATAGTGTTTTGTGTGTTTTTTTTTATTTTTATATATTTTTTATATAAGAACTGTGGTAATATCTTGGCATTGAATCAATATCCTATTGAAGTACCATGGAATTTAAATAGTACTTCAGAAACATTGTAATTTTGGATACAGTTTAATCAGTGTAAAACTGTAATGGGTGTAAAAACTGATGTTGTGCTAAAGGGTTAGTTCACCCAAAAATGAAAAAATGTAATTTATTACTCACCCTCATGCCGTTCCACACCCATAAGACCTTTGTTCATCTTCGGAACACAAATTAAGATATTTTTGTTGAAATCCGATGGCTCAGTGAGGCCTGCATAGCCAGCAATGACATTTCCTCTCTCAAGATCCATTTATGTACTAAAAACATATTTAAATCAGTTCATGTGAGTACAGTGGTTCAATATTAATATTATAAAGTGACGAGAATATTTTTGGTGCGCCAAAAAACTAAATAACGACTTATATAGTGATGACTGATTTCAAAACACTGCTTCATGAAGCTTCGGAGCTTTCAATCCGCCAGACTGCTGAAATCACGTGACTTTGGCGCTCCGAACCACTGATTCATAACGCTGATTCATAACGCTCCGAAGCTTCCTGAAGCAGTGTTTTGAAATCGCCATCACTAAATAAGTTATTTTTTATTTTTTTTTGGCGCACCAAAAATATTCTGGTCGCTTTATAATATTAATATTGAACCACTGTACTCACATGAACTGATTTAAATATGTTTTTAGTACATTAATGGATCTTGAGAGAGGAAATGTCATTGCTGGCTATGCAGGCCTCACTGAGCCATCAGATTTCATCAAAAATATCTTAATTTGTGTTCCGAAGATGAACAAAGCTCTTACGGGTGTGGAACGGCATGAGGATGAGTAATAAATGACATTATTTTCATTTTTGGGTGAACTAACCCTTTAACTTAATTCATGTGACTTCAGTGGTTCAACCTCAAATTTTATGAAGCGACACAATAATTTACCACTTTATTTACAAAATATTAACCTCCAACACATGATGTTGGACTTTGTTACATGAAAGTGTGTTGGAGGTTAATATTTCGTAAATGAAGTGATAAATTGTTTTTTTTGTGCAAACAAAGCACTCGCATCACTTCATAAAATTGAAGTTTAATGACTGGAGTCCCATGGATTACTTTAATGATGTCTTTACTACCTTTCTGGGGCTTGAAAGTGGTAGTTGCGTAGTCTGTGAATGGAGGGACAGAACACTCTCAGATTTCATTAAAAATATCTTCATTTGTTTTTGGAACGACATGAGGGTGAGAAATTAATGACAGAATTATATTTTTTGAGTGAACTAATCCTTTATAATTGTTTTGAATAGGTCAGTACTGTTTTTAATTGTCAGTATCAGATTATTTTTTCCAGTTCTAACTGTTCTTTTTCTGTTCCAGTTTTTAAAAGTAAAATATTAAAGTGTTGTCCATCTTTTCTAATGTCACTAATGTTGGATTTTGGACATTTTATTACCTGATTTTCCTTATTTCCTTGCAATACAGTGCAACCGTACCCGCCCACTTTTTCAGCGCGTTCGTTCCGGAAGTATCTTTTCCATACATTCCTCCCATTGGGATTTCAAAATAGTCTTTGTTAAAACATTATAAGTCATGAACCAAACCAACCAGTTACGATGTGAATCATAACAAGTTCTAACTTTGATTGGAAGAAAAGAAGTATTTGAAAATCGGACAAAACTACAATCCCATGAAGCATTGCAAAAAGCATCATCAGAATAAAAATATTATTTTATATATTTTATATTTATATATAATATTAGTGTTGCATGGAAATGGGTGGGGCTAAAGAGATATTTTGACATGTTTTTTCTTGTTTCAACTCTGATTGGTGGAATTTTCTGTACAGCATCATGGGTAATGTAGTTTTTCACCATGAATTCCACTATGAAGCACGATTATTTTAAAACTAAGTTGAAATAATTCAGGTTGATGGCTTCAACAGAAGTAAATAATATCAATTAACAGCCTCGTAGCTCGCAGTAAAGCTGTCTTTAAAGGTTTATTAAAGTTATTGTTAAAAATCAATTTCCCCATGGAGAAAATGAGTGGAGTTTTTACTTCTGGAACCAGACTGTTGCACTCTATTCTAGCTCTGTTTTTATTTTTGTTTTTTTAACGAAAAAACTTCTAAAAGCAACCATGCCTGAAAAGGAATACTATCATCATAAGTAAATATTACTTTTGGAATCGGTCAAATGTTTATATCACTGCATGAACATTGTATAACATTTATTCAAATGTGTTTGATATGTGTGTGGGGGGATTTAAAAGGTTTAGCAAGATTTGTTGTGTAAATTCGCTGTTTGTCTCTTCCCAGCAAACCTCACAGGATACACTGAGAAAGTTGGCATGGAGAACTTTGAACTTCTCAAAGTGCTTGGCACCGGAGGTGAGAGCGCTGCACTGTACTGTCCTGTCCCGTAACTGGTTTGTCCATCCAGTAAAGGTCATTGGGAATGTTTATACTCAGACAAAATTGTTTAAATTCAGTTTTATCTCCCCCATCTTTTTACTGCAAATGAGCCAAATACTTCTTTCCAGTCATTCAGGGTAATAATCAACCAGAGACTCCAGACCCGTAATCAGACCTAGCATACGCCCAAACACCTTGTGCATCTGCTAGCTTATTAACAACATAGGAATTACAGGAAGCATTTAAGTAGTATTTGTATAATTCGTAATATATTTTTCTATCACAGTCTAATTGACAGGTGCAACTGTAATTAAACCAGACTGGCATGAAGTGTAAACACTGTGGGGCATTTCAAATGTTTGTTTGAGTGGTTTGAGTGCAGAAATTACTCAAAAGCATAGGTTTTGCTTAATACACAGTGGTTGAGATATCCCTTTAAATAGCTACATCTTTGCTTTTCCTTCTCTTTATCAGCATACGGGAAAGTATTCCTGGTCAGAAAAATCAGTGGACATGATAAAGACAAACTCTACGCCATGAAGGTTTGTACTCTCTATTATCACACATGACTTTTTTCCTGTCCTTCAGATAGTAAAAACAAACAAAAATATGCATTATAATGTTAGAGTTATAATGTGCTCAATAGGTATATTTTTTTATTAAGGGGCATTCTTTTTAAAAATACAGTGATCTTTAAATAATTCAAACATCATAGAAATAAATACTCTACTAAAACATTATTGGCCATTATGTTAGATTATACAGCTCTCATCTGTTGACTGTCACAGCAGATTTTGATGAAATCACTATTTTTCAGTTGTGTTCTTCACAGGGTTAATATCATGAACTAAAACCATACAAAACATTTTTATTCTTTGAAATAAACATGAACTGAAATAAAATAAAATATAAAAAACCGTATTTATTGTTACTTTACTTCTTTAATTTTATTACTTAATTCATTAATAGTTGCATAGGTAACATTTCTCATTTTTGTTTGTTGAAATAATAAAACAACTAAAACTAACAACTAAACTTAAAAATTACAGCTAATAAAAATGACAAAAAAACAGGAAAATTACTTAACATTTAACTAAAATTAAAATAAAAATTATATACAAAAATCAAATTAAAAATATTAACAAAAAATATAATACTATATCAGTTATACTAAGGGTACGTTTACATGACAACCATGCTAAAAACAGAAGAGTTAACTTTTTGTGCAGGTGGACAACGTTGTCAAAATGATCCCCGTTCACACGGATCTGCGAAAACTTAAAAACGCTGTATTCTGCTGCCAGTCCAGTAGATGGCGATTTCACTCTGTAAAAAAACACTACGCTCCTATAGACCGAACTCGCAATAAGCATGAGGTCACAGTTTTACAAACTCACGTTTTGTAGATTACACTGAGACAATAACGGTATCATTTTCAAAAACGTACACTTTTAAAACCATTTTCAAAATTTGCATTTTCAGGCCCCCAAAACCTTTTTACGTTTTTAAAATGTTGTTGTGTAAACGGACCCTCAAATAATAACACTGGTTCAAATGTTATTCATCTCGTTCTTATTGTGAAATTATTTTCTGATCTTTCCCCCTGTAGGTTCTGAAGAAAGCAGCTATTGTTCAGAAGGCAAAGACTGCTGAGCACACTAGAACAGAGCGACAGGTGCTGGAACACATTCGCCAGTCACCCTTTCTGGTCACCCTCCATTACGCCTTTCAGACGCAAACCAAACTGCATCTCATACTAGGTAAGCACAGGACTGTGTTATCGAAAAAACATTACCCTGCATTAATATGCAATTTGACTGATAAATCGATTTGACAGCACTACTTTAAATGTAACTCATCCAGTTCCAGGTCTTATAAAATTTGAAGGTGTGTTTCCACTGACGCTAGATTTATTGTTCACATTTTATGAATCATCTTAGGGCGTTTTCACACTGGCAGTTTAGTTTTGAATGGGGCATGGTTCGCATGAAAAATTGGTAATGTGGACCCGGGTGCACACCACTCGAGACTACCTAAAGGAGGTGGTCTGAATTTGGTTGCACTCGCGGTGTTTTCACGCTTGGTCCTTTTATGGGGTCTGAGCGCAGTTTGCGTGGTTTTTGTCCCATATGTGAACACTCCAAATGATCTCGGAGCCCTTTAAAGCGAACCAAACCAAGACCATCTCAGGAGGTGGTCTGGGTACGGTTCGCTTTCTGCTAACGGTATGGTTTCGCTAAAAATGTTTTCAAATTATTCCAGGCTCACTTTTTTTGCGAATTCCAATGTAGTTTGGTCATCAGATGCCTTACAAATCGGCTGTTCATCATGGCTGCTGCTTCTGGCAGATCTTTTTTGTTCACAACTTACACTTGTTTACTGTAATTTCAACCGTTTTCAAACTGTGACGCAGCTACACACCTTGCCAGTTTAAAATGCTTTTCCGAGCGCACACAGCTAAAGTGCATACACAGAAAGCTAGCTGTTACAGTGCGTGTACTAAACTAAATTATCTTTACCGTTTTATTGCATTTAAAGAGTTTAAAACACACAAGGTTCACATAAACAGTTGATTTTGTCTTAAGTGAATGAAAGAAATTGTGTATGTGTATCACTATATATTGGATCCATGCATTACTGTAGTTCTTAAAGTGACAGCAGCCTAATATAAGAATCGGTAGAACCAGCATGCGTTTTATTCATACTGTGCATTTGATTATTCCATTTCTTATTTGAAAGCTGCTTTTAGGTATACCTACTGTACCTGGAAAATTTAAAGCGGTTTATTTCATTTGCATCTTTAATTATATTTGTCCTATTGTTTTTTTTTATATGCTGATGTTATCATTGCCTTCTGCAATAAAATGTAGTGAATGAATGAATGTAGTATTGCAACAGAATTTATATTTTTGTGCAAAAGATAAACTTAGTTAAGCTCATTCAGCAGCATTTGCTCGCATTGAAAGTTCACGGCACAAAGAGAATCCCTGTGTATATCTACAACTAACAGTTTATTGATCATATGTTTCTTCTCACTTTTAAATTCCAGTTATCGTGCGTGTGACGCCAATTCATAGTCCTTGTGTTGTGCGATCTAACAGACACCCTGTAGCCAATATGATGACATTGTTCAGAAACAGCAATAAACTCCAGCAAGATAGTCATTTTATGCAAATCCACAGTCCTTTATTTACATATCAAGTATTATAATGGGAATATATCATATTGGAGAGTTTTACCGTGCTGACTGTCGTTACCGAACACGACGCGAGAAGAAGAGTTTCCTTGAACTTAAATTTAACGATGCACATATTTTTCTGTCCCTCACATGAAGCCATGGAATGGCTTCAGATGACTTTGAATATAGTACACAAAAACTTAATTGGTTGTAGTCTATTTCTTTTGCTCTATGACTCCCATTTTTTGCCATATAAAAGAGCGCAATTATTATTAATCGGTTATTTAAATATTGAGACAGGCCTAATTTTTATTTAATTTTGAGAGTGTAGTGGGACAAATTAGAATGTGGCGGGCCACCGCTGTCTAGTTAATGTATGGGAAACACTCTACTGTTACTGTGATGTAAAATTACTCATCCCCAATGATGTAAGACACCTCTTCATACCACCCACCTCTAGTTTCTAGCTATTTGTCATTTAGTAAATTGTTTTTTGGAAAATTTTGTGAGTGTGTGTTTGTTTCGGAAGACTATGTGAGTGGAGGAGAGATGTTTACGCACCTGTATCAGAGAGATCATTTCTCTGAGGATGAGGTGAGGATCTATGTGGGGGAAATTATTCTGGCCCTGGAGCACCTGCACAAGGTACTTTTAGCTACTGTAGTATCATCTGTTCACTTTTTCATTGATAAATAGTAGATACACACTTACAGATATGTAAGTTAGTGAAGTTAAATTCACTTATGCAACTAATTAAATATGATTAATACTGTTCGATATTATTTTGTATTTGTAACTTGTAATCATTGTTTGGGAGAAACATAATCAGTTATAATTAGCAACAATATTTTATCAATTTTTAGAGATTATGGTGTGGTTTTTATGAAGAGTGTCAACAGATCTAAAAACCTTATTTGGTTTTGTGTTTCCAGCTTGGCATTGTGTATCGGGACATTAAGCTGGAGAACATCTTATTGGACAGTGATGGTCATGTGGTTTTGACAGACTTTGGACTGAGTAAGGAGTTTCTGGAAGAGGAGGTGGGAAAATGAAAACTAATGAATAATAGTATATATTTTTTCTCGTTGTATCCATGTTGTGTTGTAATCCAGTGCACCGTTGTCATGCTGATATGCTTTTTTCATGTAGAAAGAGAGGACGTACTCATTCTGTGGCACTATAGAGTACATGGCACCAGAGATTATCAGAGGGAAAGCTGGCCATGGCAAGGTGAGAGCAGAGAAAATTATTTGACTAATCATATTTGACTAAGCATTTCCTATTTCGAATCGAAAGGAAAAAAGAGAAATAATTGCACAAAGAAAATTGTGTTTTGTTTGGTGAAATTAAGTATTTTGATAATTAAGTACTTTTCTAAATAAAATATTAGTAATGTAACCAGTTTGTTTTTGGCTTTTTGAGTTGTTTTGCTCATTCACTATGTTTCCATCCAAAGGTACGAAATTAACTTATCAGCAAAATTGGAATATCGAATAAAACATTTGTGAATAAAGAACCGCTTCCATTCCATGTCTTCAAGAGAATAAAATGGTCACTTTCTGGGTTATCGGCACAAAGTATCTGTAAAAAAAAAAAAAAAAAAAAAAAAAAAAAAATATAGAAGTTGCTGCAATTAACAAAAATGGAAACAGCTATTATTTACAAATATGATTCTCATTACTGAAATTACCTGCAAATGTTTTAATCATATTTTGCCTTTATACATTAAGCTGTGATAGAAGAATGTATTTTTATTGTTAAATTATAAAAATATACACATTGAAATCAAGATTTTTTTTGTTTTTTTTAAATAATTTGTCTTAATGGTCTTAAATTTCTTGCAAAGTGCAAAATATACATTTATACTTTTGATTTTGGTCAAGAATATGACAAAAATATGGCATGTTTTTAGCCCTGTTTGGACAGTAATTGTTTCTCATGGTAATGTCTGTAAAACATTTGTCATTTTAAAAATGTGGAAATTAGCAGATATGTTAATGCAATCTCTTATTTCAACAAGGTAAACATTTGCTACTTTTTCAACTTGTAAAATGATTAGTTGTGCAATCCCTAAATTATAAAAATGTATATAATAACTATTTAAAAAATTATTGGTTACACATTATTTTGATGGTCCCCTTAAAGGGTTAGTTCACCCAAAATTTCTGTCATTAATTACTCACCCTAATGTCGTTCCACACCCATAAGACCGTCGTTAATCTTCAGAACACAAATTAAGATATTTTTGTTGAAATACGATGGCTCAGTGAGGCCTCCATAGCCAGCAATGACGTTTCCTCTCTCAAGATCCATTAATGTACTAAAAACATATTTAAATCAGTTCATGTGAGTACAGTGGTTCAATATTAATATTATAAAGCGACAAGAATATTTTTGGTGCACCAAAAAAAACAAAATAACGACTTATTTAGTGATGGCCGATTTCAAAACTGCTTCAGGAAGCTTCGGAGCATAAATGAATCAGCGTATCGAATCATGATTCAGATCGTGTGTCAAACCGCCAAACTGCTGAAATCATGTGACATTGGCGCTCCGAACAGCTGATTCGACACGCTGATTCATAACGCTCCGAAGCTTCCTGAAGCAGTGTTTTGAAAATATTCTGGTCGCTTTATAATATTAATATTGAACCACTGTACTCACATGAACTGATTTAAATATTTTTTTAGTACATTAATGGATCTTGGGAGAGGAAATATCATTGCTCCCTATGCAGGCCTCACGGAGCCATTGGATTTCAACAAAAATATCTTAATTTGTGTTCCAAAGATTAACGAAGGGCTAAGTAATTAAATGACAGAATTTTCATTTTTGGATGAACTAACCCTTTAAGGTATTATATTGATTATAAATATTGTTGCACCTAAATGGCAACTAACTAAGAATTAGTTAAGTATTACCGCACAGATAGGGTTAGTAGAATAATTTGATGTACTTGCAAAGTTGCTTATAGTCAGTAGAATGTCTGTTGGTGGAGCATCACATATTAGCAGATATTAAGCTGACAGTCTACTAATACTGTCAGTCTCTCTACTGAGAGTTAGTTGAAATGAAGGTTCAATGTTACTTTTAGTCAACAAAACGTCTAAAGGGGACCATCAAAGTAAAGTGTTACCAAAATATCGGATACTGTAATAATGGTCTGTTTGTAGAGAGATTTTGGTTCTCTTTTCTTTCTAACAGCTCCCACTCACTGTAGTGGGTCAGTGACATCATATTCTTGTAAACAGTTTCCAGCATTTCTGTAATAAGTGTCCATATTTAAAATACGTGCACATTACCACAAAACGCAGCAGTTACCGTAGAGTGCTTTATGGATTTATCCCTTCTCGTAAACTCAGAGATGTGGATTCAGATGGCAAAATTACCACACAAGCTTTGTTTGTCAAAAACATTAAGTAATTCGGCCAGGAATTTTTACGTGGATGGTGTGAGGAAAAACAAAGAAAATCTGGATGCAGACTGCAGTTAAATCACTGACTAGCCCCTGTGAGAAACATTTACCGTCTTACTTGCAGGCTTTCCAGAGATTCTCCAAATTATGATTGATGACATTTATAATAGTGGTAATAATTCCTTCCTTATCTGTCTGTAGGCAGTGGATTGGTGGAGTTTGGGGATTCTGATGTTTGAGCTGTTGACGGGAGCATCTCCGTTCACTCTGGAAGGAGAGAGGAATTCCCAGAGTGAGGTGTCCAAGTGAGTCTCGCCCGTACACAGGCCAACCTCTAATGATTTTCTCCACACGTCCAGATACTCAGAGTACTCCCACAGTGTTTAAACTCCCAACAACTGTTATGAATACATCTCATATTTCCCAGAATTAAAGTTGCTTTCTGTCCCTGGCAGACGCATCCTGCGCTGTGAGCCTCCATTCCCCTCCATCATTGGGCCCTTGGCTCAGGACCTCCTGCGAAAGTTACTTGTGAAAGACCCTCATAAGAGATTGGGCTCTGGTCCCAGAGGAGCCGAGGACATCAAATGTCATCCTTTCTTCAAGGTTCTTTCAGCCATCCCTTCAATTTTTTTGCTTAACTGATTTTACTTCCTCACATTTGTCTCTGTTTAATGCAGTTGTAGTCTCTTAATTAGTGATGCACCAAAAATTAGAAAATTGATGTTCGATTTACCAAAATTGACCAAAACAGTGACTTTTAATTAGCGCTTCTCCGATGGCGCATTTTGACTGTGTTCACATCTATTTAATGCGCACAACGTGGATAAGCTACAACAGGTAAATGTCAGTTGTGTGGACTCCAGGGCTGAGTTGACAATATTGATTTCTCATTTTTAGTTGATCTTCATTTTGATGAACCCAGATCTTTTGGGAACGGCCCGTGAACTGATAATCTCTTCCTCTTTACTACTAGTTATAGCGCGAAAATAAACTTGAATGAACATCAGAAGGTATGTTGAAAAAATAAAGCTGTAAAACTTAGTAAAATCATGTCCAATGTAATTGCTCCTTGTTTCAACTACGGAAAATAAACGTCAATAAACCAATGTAACGTTTTACAAAAACCATTTACTGTCCATATTTATTAGTTGGCTAAAAAAATAACTCTTGAGAATAGCATTTTGCTAAATGTCCAATGTATGTACAATATTACGTATTCATTATATTTTTGCTTTACCCGTTGTCTTCATTATTTAATGTAAGTTTGAATACATTTTTCATGAAAAGAAGTTATTACAGCCGCTGTTTAAAAGTTTATATTTTAACAAAGAATTGGAGTGGAAACGGAATTATATCATTAAACAGTTAATATAAAAACTGAATTTTGTACAATTGAAAAGTTTATATACAACTCAGTGTTTAATTAACAATATTAAATAAATTTAATTAATTGAGTATTAATTAAACTTTAGTGTGGGTATTCAGCTAAATTAAAACTTTAATTTTGGTTTCTGTATTTTTAATTACTTTGGTGCATCACTACTCTGTCATTTCTCCATCCTTGTCTCATCTTTTCTCTATTTCCCTCTAGTAATTGTTTGCAACCCATTTTACTTCTTTAATGTGACCTTTATTAAGTGGGGAAAGACGTTGGACTGGCTTGATTTTATTCATCGGGAATTGATTAGATTGTGAACAGTAGTTATAGGACCGATGGTTGTAGGGAGGGGTTGAAAAACAATGGGGCTTGATGTTTGAAAAGAAAAGTCATTTCAGAGACAGGACAAGTTATTGTATTTTGATTAATGATTAAAAAGGTAAACATTAAGAGACAAAAAAAAAAAAAAAAAAAAAAAATTTAAATGGGTCATTTTTTACTTATTCCCTGAGGCCCACTTAAATTATCAAGATTTTTGCACCAAAAACTGTCATAATTTAGTTTTACATTGCTTTTTGTCCTTTTATATGATGAACAAATGGAATGTTAATGCCTACTGTTATGATTGGATAACCGTTTTACTAACAGTATGAAATTGCAATGCTTGTTTATTGGTTTTAAGTAGGTTTAAAGCCTAACTTTCACAATACAACCCACACTTAAAGTAATCTTTAATCAAAATGTCACAGCTTGCTCTTCCTGTGATATGACTTTTCTCTGCTGACATATGCAAACATGTACTGCAGTTAAGCTAATTGCATTGCCGGTGACCAGAGAAAGCAGTTGTTATGTATATCTATCATTATTTCTGTTACAAATATTCAAATTATTGCAGCACTGAGTAAAGTTTTAAGTACTGAGATAAGTTTATAGTTTGGATATAAATGCTGACGTCTACGAAAGTGATCATAATAGAGCAGATCACCTTTTGAAAGTAACTTGGTGCTTCAAATAATTATTATATCAAGTACATCGTTACACCAGTAGGTGGCGACAACTGACTGTTAAAAAATGTATTTGTCATTGAATCATTCAATCAAGAGATTCGTTCAAAAACGTTGATTCATCCAGTAATGAAACAAGTCAAGTATATGAGTCTTTGAATCAGTTTTTTTTTTTTTTTTTTATATTTCACTGAAATTAATTAAATTAGACTGCAGCACTTAACATTTTTTCCGAACCTCCAGTAAATTACTTTATTTTGTTTAGTTGTATGTTCAGAATCGTGGGAGAATCGTGATTTCTATTTGAAACACAATAATGGTGATTCTTAATTTATCCAGAATCATGCAGCTTTATTGTATTCATATCTGCCTCCATTCTGGTGTGCTACTCTTACTTTTTTTTTACACCAACTGATGGATAAAATTAAGTCCCGTCTTATATATTTTTTTTCTCATTCAGTTCGCTGTTTCTCTCGAAAATGTCACAATATGGAAGTTAGTTGCAACTTCACAAATCTGTGAATCACAGATTTGTGTAACAATTTATTTTAAGCTTATTTTCAGTAAATTTAGAAGTTACAATGTGTTTTTAATGCATGTCAAAGTCTTATTTTCTTATTTTCTCTTTTATGACCAATTTAAGCCCAAACTGATTTTAGTTTCACAAATCAGAAAGTGTCCAAATATTTAGTATTCATTTTAAACAGTATATCTATTGTTTCATACTGTTTACATGAAATATTTAACCAGAAAATCTTTTTTTAGAATCTTTTTTCTTTAAACAAACAAACAAAGGCACTTGACACTTCGTTATCTAATACAGTGACCTTCATGCATATTTAAGTGGCTTAAGTGTCCACATACTTTTTGGTGTCACTGTAGATTGTCACACAACTCAACTGGTTGGTCTCTCTAGGGGTTAAACTGGTCGGACTTGGCAGAGAAAAAGGTTCAGAGCCCATTCCGACCAGAACTACGTAATGAGTTGGATGTGGGTAACTTTGCTGAGGAGTTTACAGGAATGGATCCAGTCTATTCCCCTGCCAGCACACCACCTAGTACAGACCGTCTGTTTCAGGTATTCGCACGCACAAACACACCTGTCCCTGTGTCCCTTTCATGCATACAATACATTAAATCTTTTTTCCTGCCACAGCCCTCCATTATTAATAGCAACAGATAGTGTAACTGTACACATACATTCACAATTACAGCACAGTAACTTAATACTTAGTCTCCTTGATCAAGTCACGACACACACTTTTTAACACCTTCTCTGTCATGTATACCCTGTTCCACGATGTTCTATTATTCAGCTTAATCTCACCCCTGCTGAAACCGCTTGAACCAACCTCAGCTGGCCAAAACAGACCAGTCTAACCAGCCAAACACCAGCTTTACCAGACTGGAGACTAGCTAGACCAGTTTATAGAAATAGTTCACCCAAAAGTGAAAATTCTGTACTTGCTCATCTTCATCATTCTAAATCTTCTTCTGTGGAACTTTTTTTAAGAATAGAATATTCTGTCAGAATAGCTAAAACCAGCAAGCCACTTAGGTTGGTTCAAGCTGTTTTTTATGGAAGCTTGTTTCCACCATGAAATAGAAAATAAAAAAGGTAATTGTGACTTTTTATCTCACAATTCTGCCTTTTTTTTTCTCAGAATTGAGATATAAATTCAGAATTGCGTGATATAGTCAGAATTGCGAGATATAGTCAGAATTGCGAGATATAAAGTCAGAATTGCGTGATATAGTCAGAATTGCGAGATAGTCAGAATTGCGTGATATAGTCAGAATTGCGTGATATAGTCAGAATTGCGTGATATAGTCAGAATTGCGAGAAATAAAGTCAGAATTGCGAGAAATAAAGTCAGAATTGCGAGATATAAAGTCAGAATTATGAGTTATAAAGTCAGAATTGCGAGATATAAAGTCAGAATTGCGAGATATAGTCAGAATTGTGTGATATAGTCAGAATTGCGTGATATAGTCAGAATTGCGTGATATAAAGTCAGAATTGCGAGATATAGTCAGAATTGCGAGATATAAATTCAGAATTGCGAGATATAAAGTCAGAATTGCGAGATATAAAGTCAGAATTGCGAGATATAAAGTCAGAATTGCGAGATATAAAGTCAGAATTGCGAGATATAAAGTCAGAATTGCGTGATATAGTCAGAATTGCGAGATAGTCAGAATTGCGTGATATAGAGTCAGAATTGCGTGATATAGTCAGAATTGCGAGATATAAAGTCAGAATTGCGAGAAATAAAGTCAGAATTGCGAGATATAAAGTCAGAATTATGAGTTATAAAGTCAGAATTGCGAGATATAAAGTCAGAATTGCGAGATATAAAGTCAGAATTGCGAGATATAGTCAGAATTGCGTGATATAGTCAGAATTGCGTGATATAAAGTCAGAATTGCGTGATATAAAGTCAGAATTGCGTGATATAAAGTCAGAATTGCGAGATATAGTCAGAATTGCGAGATATAAATTCAGAATTGCGAGATATAAATTCAGAATTGCGAGATATAAAGTCAGAATTGCGAGATATAAAGTCAGAATTGCGAGATATAAAGTCAGAATTGCGTGATATAGTCAGAATTGCGTGATATAGAGTCAGAATTGCGAGTCAGAATTGCGTGATATAGTCAGAATTGCGTGATATAAAGTCAGAATTGCGAGATATAAAGTCAGAATTGCGAGAAATAAAGTCAGAATTGCGAGAAATAAAGTCAGAATTATGAGTTATAAAGTCAGAATTGCGAGATATAGTCAGAATTGTGTGATATAGTCAGAATTGCGTGATATAGTCAGAATTGCGTGATATAAAGTCAGAATTGCGTGATATAGTCAGAATTGCGAGATATAAAGGCAGAATTGCGAGTTATAAAGTCAGAATTATGAGTTATAAAGTCAGAATTGCGAGAAATAAAGTCAGAATTGCGAGATATAAAGTCAGAATTGCGTGATATAAAGTCAGAATTGCGTGATATAGTCAGAATTGCGTGATATAGTCAGAATTGAATTGCGTGATATAAATTCAGAATTGTGTGATATATTCAGAATTGCGTGATATAGTCAGAATTGCGTGATATAGTCAGAATTGCGTGATATAGTCAGAATTGAATTGCGTGATATAGTCAGAATTGCGTGATATAGTCAGAATTGCGAGATATATAGTCAGAATTGCGAGATATAAAGTCAGAATTGCGAGATATAAAGTCAGAATTGCGAGATATAAAGTCAGAATTGCGAGATATAGTCAGAATTGCGTGATATAGTCAGAATTGCGTGATATAAAGTCAGAATTGCCTGATATAAAGTCAGAATTGCGTGATATAGTCAGAATTGCGTGATATAGTCAGAATTGCGTGATATAGTCAGAATTGAATTGCGTGATATAAATTCAGAATTGTGTGATATAGTCAGAATTGCGTGATATAGTCAGAATTGCGTGATATAGTCAGAATTGCGTGATATAGACAGAATTGAATTGCATGATATAGTCAGAATTGCGTGATATAGTCAGAATTGCGTGATATAGTCAGAATTGAATTGCGTGATATAGTCAGAATTGCGTGATATAGTCAGAATTGCGTGATATAAAGTCTGAATTGCGTGATATAAAGTCAGAATTGCGTGATATAGTCAGAATTGCGTGATATAGTCAGAATTGAATTGCGTGATATAGTCAGAATTGAATTGCGTGATATAGTCAGAATTGAATTGCGTGATATAGTCAGAATTGTGTGATATAGTCAGAATTACGTGATATAGTCAGAATTGCGTGATATAGTCAGAATTGAATTGCGTGATAGTCAGAATTGCGTGATATAAAGTCAGAATTGAATTGCGTGATATATAGTCAGAATTGCGTGATATAGTCAGAATTGCGTGATATAGTCAGAATTGCGTGATATAAAGTCAGAATTGCGTGATATAGTCAGAATTGCGTGATATAAAGTCAGAATTGCGAGTTATAAAGTCAGAATTGCTTGATATAGTCAGACTTGCGAGATATAAACTTGCAATTGCATGTTATAATTTGCAGTTGTGAGGGGGAAAAGACTGACGTTTTTTCTCAATTGCGAGTTTATATCATGCAATTCTGACTTTATAACTCAATGAGAAAAAAAAGTCAGAATTGAGATATAAATACAGAATTGCGTGATAACTCGCAATTGCAAGAAAAAAGTCACCTTTATATCACGCAATTCTGACTTTGTAACCCATAATTCTGACTTTATATCATGCTATTCTGACTTTAAATCTCGCAATTGAGGGGGAAAAAAGTCGCAATTACCTTTATTTTTTTTATTTAGTGGCAGGAACAAAACATAGTATTTTGATTTTACTGTTGTCAAATGAATCTCTGTAGTGATTCAGTCTCCTCTTTCTCTCAGGGCTACTCTTTTGTGGCTCCTTCTATCTTGTTCAATAAGAATGTGGTTATGGCGGATGTTCTGGACGCTCATGTGAATGTTGACCGGCCTGGTTCTGCTACAGTCCAGCGCAGTTCTATGCTAAAGGTACCTTTTTAAAAAAAAATAAAAAATCTTTTTTTTTTTTTTTTTGGTGGGTAACAAAGGTAAAACATCATTGTTTCTTCTGTCTTTTTCAGGACTCCCAGTTCTTTCAACACTATGAGCTGTGCCTGCAGGGGACGCCACTGGGCGAGGGTAGTTTTTCTGTCTGTAGGAAGTGCAGACACAGGCAGAGTGGCCAGGAATACGCTGTAAAAATCATCAGCCGAAGGTAGAGACATTAAACCAGATTTGTTTATTGCCAAAACACATTAAAAATCACATACTGCATGTCATCACTTGAGGTTTTAAAGTCTTTATTCAGGGTTTCCTACGAATTAACAAAGGTAAGCATTAGAAGAAAAAAAACATAATCTAAAAATATATGTATACATTTTTTAGTAGTAAAGTCATTCAAGACTACTGAAAAAATCATTTATGCCCGTTTTTTGTAAAATAATATCTAAATGATTTTAGCATGAGGGGTGTTTGATATTATATAAAAAATAATATATAATATCTCTATATTTTGTGGGATTTTTTTTAAATAACAATAATCAGATAATATTTTGTGTGAATTTCTATGCTGTTACTTTGGCTGATTTAGGCCTGCTGTGGAAAATTGTTTCTAAACTTTTATGATATTTTATATGGACATTATAGGGATGTTACCAATCCAATAAAATCATTAACAACAAAGGCATTTTTGCACTACAGAGGTGGCACAGAAGCTGCATCTGAAGTGGCATTTTGGGCCTGTTTACACCTGGTCACATCATGCTTTTTACTGATCTGATTTATCAAAATGATTCCATTTACACTTGACCACATAAATGTTTCTCCGCAAAACGGATATAAATATGATCTTCAATTCCCACCCTATATACAGATTTCATGGAGTTCACGTCATCAAAAGCAACAAATATGAGCTGCATTTTATTGACCATTAGCTAATTTCAAAATCGCAATAGGAGTGAGTGCGGCAACAGCACTGGTAAGATCATTTAGTCTCATTACTTTTAATGAAGATGATTGTGTTTTGAGCATCTGCGACTTACTTTCAGTTTGATTTGTGGCAGTTTGTGCGTCGGCTTGCTGAAGAGATACTCAGCTGCTCATCTGCGGTGATGTGTGATGCAGTAGCGCTGTCCTATCTGATTATAAAGTTATTTAGCCTATAACACGCTCTCAAAAGTTTATTTTTTAGCATTTTTGGGTTGAATTTACATATGTGGTTTTAGCAACCAGATGCATTTAGACTTATTCAGTTTTGACTGGAGTGCGTCCCAGACCAAGTGGTTTGAGTGATCGGATTTATATCCATCACGAATGCATTTCGGAGGGCATTTACACCTGGTCTTTTCACGATTGGATATCTATTCGATCAGAGAAAACGCAGGTAACAGGTGTAAACAGGCACTTAGGTGAATTTAATATGGCTCAGAGGTGGCATAAACGCATTTTCGCTGCAAATACAATTGTGTAAATAATACCAGAGTTTTAAATTGTAAAAAATAAAATTAATATTGAAAAATGTTTGAAACTAAAACCACCAGTAGGTGGCGGAAAGTCCCTGTGTTGAGTAAGCCATTGAATCATTCATTCAAATGATTTGTTCAAAACAGCTTATTCATTCAGAAACTAAACAAGTGTCTTTATGAATGGGTTATTGAATCATTCACCTAAATAATTAATAAAAAAGCAGATTAATTCAGTAATGAAACACTGCTGTTTGTTGCTCTGAGATGTGCAAAAGAATTTCAATTGACATTTTAACTGCATTCTAAAATGCTGCATCATGCAGTGAAAGTTTGTGCTCTTGAGGCATGTTTTTGTAAAGTGAGTGATATACTTGATAATGTCAGCTTGCATGTCATTAAATCAACAATAAAGATATCATCATTGACAATTCCCTACTTTCTTTCTTATTTTGTAGGATGGAGGCCATGACTCAGAGAGAGGTCGCAGCACTACGCCAATGTGAATCTCACCCGAACATCGTCACACTCCATGAGGTCTATACCGATCAGGTATGCCTTTGCACCACAACATACACCTAGCTATTGAAAATCTGCTGTTTTTAAGGTAATTATAATGACTTCAGACTAAAAAACATGTTTAATTTTTTGATCTTTTATATCTGATCACTTATAAAATATACACTTAGTTCTGCTTTTTTTAATGCCCTTTATGCTAGTACTTTTATTTTTCATTCCCATTTTCTACATTCTGTCTCTCCAAGTATCATACATATCTGGTCATGGAGCTGTTGCGTGGTGGAGAGCTTCTGGAGCGAATAAGGAAAAAGAAGGTGTTTGCAGAATGGGAGGCCAGTCAGCTGATGAAGAGCCTGGTGTCAGCGGTCAGCTACATGCATGAGGCTGGAGTCGTACATCGAGACCTCAAACCAGAGGTAGAGAGATACAGAGAGAAAGAATTACAGATTTACCTGATTTTTTTTATTAGGGCAAAAGTGATTAGGCTTAACTAACAACACCCTAGTAACCACTTGAAAAAACAACTCCAAACACCTTATCATTTTGTCAGTGACGTTTGCACAGGCCACTCACATTTTCTTCAGTAAATGTGCTGATCTGTTCCATTTATCCATCATAATCTGCCTAGATTTTACAGAGGAAAAGTACAGCTTTTTTTACCCCAACACCAAAATTGTAATTAGTTTTGATTTAGCTGAAGACCAAAAATGTTTATTTAATAATCAATTAGTTAATCAAATTTAGTTGTATATCAAATTGAGATGTATATAAACATTTACATTACACATACGTTTCTATATCAATAACATTCAGGGCAGATTTATTGAAACATACACTACCGTTCAAAAGTTTGGGATCGGTAAGATTTTTAATGTTTTTAAAAGAAGTTTCGTCTGCTCACCAAGGCTTAATTTATTTAATTAAAAATAAAGTAAAACAGTAATATTGTGAAAAATTATTACAATTTAATATAACTGCTTTCTATTTGAATATATTTTACAAAGTAATTTATTCTCGTCTTGGCAAAGCTGAATTTTCAGCATCATGACTACATTTGATACATTTATTATTATTATCAATGTTGAAAACAGTTTTTTTTTTCAGTTTCAACTTTTTTTTTCAGGATTACTTGATGAATAGAAAGTTCAAAAGAACAGCATTTATCTGAAATACAAAGCTTTTGTAACATTATACACTACCATTCAAAAGTTTGGGGTCAGTAAGAATTTTTATTTTTATTTTTTTGAAAAGAAATTAAAGAAATTAATACTTTTTATTTAGCAAGGATGCATTAAATCAATCAAAAGTGGCAGTACAGACATTTGTAATGTTACAAAAGATTAGATTTCAGATAAACACTGTTCGTTTGAACTTTCTATTGATCAAAGAATCCTGAAAAAAAATATTGTACACAAATATTTTGTACAATTGTAAACAATAAATGTTTCTTGAGCAGCAAATTGACATATTAGAATGATTTCTGAAGGATCATGTGACACTGAAGACTGGAGTAATGATGCTGAAAATTCAGCTTTGCCATCACAGGAATAAATTACATTTTAAAATATTTTCAAATAGAAAAGTTATTTTAAATTGTAATAATATTTCACAATATTACTGTTTTTACTGTATTTTTAATTGAGTAAATGAACCCTTGGTGAGCAGACGAAACTTTTTTTAAAGACATTAAAAATCTTACAGATCCCAAACTTTTGAGTGGTAGTGTACATTAAATAATGAAGACAACAGGTTAAGTATAAATCTAATTAATATGTAACGTAGCGCATATATTGCTCTTAAATGCATTGAATGGTTTGAATGGTTTTCTGAGGTAAATGTAATGTTTCGTGACATTGTTTACAAGCTGTTTTATTCACATCTTCTCCGGTTGAAACACTGATTGAATGATTATATGAGGCATGATATATTTAAGTAAGTTGTACTGTTTCTTTCAAAATACCTTCTGATGTTCATTCATGTTTATTTCATGCTATAACTTGTAGTAAAGAGGAAGAGTTTATCAGTTCATGTGCCACTTGAACTGAGGAGCAACAGCGATCTGTCTCTTTAAAGGTGCCATTGAACATTTTTTTTACAAGATGAAATATAAGTCTAAGGTGTCCCCTGAATTTGTCTGTGAAGTTTCAGCTCAAAATACCCCATAGATTTTTTTTAATTAATTTTTTTAACAGCCTATTTTGGGGCATCATTAACTATGCACCGATTCATGCTGCGGCCCCTTTAATTCTCGTGCTCCCCGCCCCTGGAGCTCGCGACTGCCTTAAACAACATAAACAGAGTTCACACAGCTAATATAACCCTCAAAATGGATCTTTACAAAGTGTTCGTCATGCAGCATGTCTAATCGCGTGAGTATTGTATTTATTTGGATGTTTACATTTGATTCTGAATGAGTATAAAGAATGAAGTTGTGTTTATGAATTATACAGACTGCAAGTGTTTAAAAAATGAAAATAATGACAGTCTTGTCTTCGTGAATATAGTAATAAACGATGGTAACTTTAACCACATTTAACAGTACATTAGCAACATGCTAACGAAACATTTAGAAAGACCGTTTACAAATATCTCTAAAAATATCATGTTATCATGGATCATGTCAGTTATCGCTCAATCTGCCATTTTTCGCTATTGTTCTTGCTTGCTTACCTAGTCTGATGATTCAGCTGTGCACAGATCCAGACGTTAATACTGGCTGCCCTTGTCTAATGCCTTGAACATGAGCTGGCATATGCAAATATTGGGGGCGTACATATTAATGATCCCGACTGTTACGTAACAGTTGGTGTTATGTTGAGATTTGCCTGTTTTCCGGAGGTCTTTTAAACAAATGAGATTTACATAAGAAGGAGGAAACAATGGAGTTTGAGACTCACTGTATGTCATTTCCATGTACTGAACTCTTGTTATTTAACTATGCCAAGGTATATTCAATTTTCCATTCGATGGCACCTTTAAACAAGGTCATCAAAATGACATGTATTGTTTACATTTTTTTTATAGAATTGACAGAATTTGAAAGCTGAGACTTTGTTTCATATCAAGTAACTAATTACACACCATGTCAGTCAATGATTTTGGCTCTCCAAAAATATTTTGGCCGAAACCCAAAATTCATTTTTGCAGAATATTTTTACTTGATAAAATTTCAGTGCATCCCAAATACTAATGTTGTCATTATACTCAAATTTATAACTTCATTACATTACCTTCCCATTACAAATGTAGTGAAACGCTGTAATCATCTGTCCACAAAAGTGTTGGAGATTATGCGAATGTGAAAAAAATGAAAGGATAAGTGGTGTCTCCCAAATGCACATTAAACTCACAGCATATGCAGAAAAAGGGATTAGCTGCATTTACTGTGAACTGAGCCGCAAACACCAGATCATGATCTGCACACACTTATTTAATTAAAACACACACTGCGGTGTGTCTCAACTGGCTGTGAGAGAGAAGAGAGAGCGAAAAAGCTCAGCTGGTATCGGTGTATCGATAAATTAGTAAAAAATGAATATTGAGAATCGATAAGTATCAACAAATATTATAGAAATATTGTAGGTTTGTTGATGTTTGAACAATAGAACCGATAAATGAACACAAGGATGGACATCCTGATATTTGAATTCTTCAATACATCAACTAACATAGAATGAAGAAGTGAGCAGCCGTAGTGCCTTTTTAATCAATTCTCTCTAAATGTATAAAAGGATGCTGTCATGCATTGAGAAAAGCATTATGCTCCCATCTGTTGCAGTACTAACTGGCCGTGCTCTACTCAGTTTCTCGTTCTCTCATTCAGATCTCCCGTCAGCTGTGTGATCATCACTCATAGTTTGCTTGATTTCACTTCTGTGATATTATGTATTCAGCATTCACTCTGTGCTCAGCTATCCATGTGCTGATTTCGTCTACGTGCTGTGGAATTTTAATGTGCCGTCCACATCTGACGACTGTCGACATTAATCTTCATCAGTGGGATTTTTTTCCTAAATGAGATTTTTCAGCCATCACTTAGAACAACCGCCTCACAACGCAACACGCATTGCACGTTTCAATACATCGCGATGCATCATAATTGGTTCAACCGTGCCAAAACGTGCACATGAAGTCAAATTACTATAACATAGATCCTCTTGTGGTTTATTGTCAATGCATAGCAGTATGTCACGTATTGTCTCTCTTTTTTTCACCTCCACTGGCAGAACGTGCTGTTTGCTGATGAGTCGGATGACTCCGTGTTGAAGGTGATTGATTTTGGATTTGCGAGGTTGTTTCCAGCGGGGAGCGGCAGTGCACCCCTGCAGACCCCCTGCTTTACCCTGCAGTACGCCGCGCCTGAGCTCTTCCACAGCTCGGGATATGACCAGGCGTGCGACCTCTGGAGCCTGGGGGTGATCTTGGTAGGTGTGAGTGTTTATGTGTTTATGAATGAAGTACTGTTCTAGACTGTTCTGCCATATGTATTGTTTGAAAGTTTGTTCAAAAATGTAATGTAATATGCTGATATTTTTAATGTTCTTCTTTTTGTCAGTACACCATGCTCTCTGGCCAAGTTCCATTCCAGAGTGAGAAAAAAGGCATGACATCATCACATGCAGCTGACATCATGCACAAGATCAAAGAGGGAGATTTCTCATTGGATGGAGAAGCCTGGAAGGGTGTGTCCGATGAGGCCAAAGATCTAGTGAGAGGTACTAAAAGTGAAAGAATCAAAACTTGTGTGTTTATTATTATTGATATAATTAAAATTGCACACCTGGGTTAATTTGAGTTCGGTTTGTTTGGATGATGTGAGTCTGATTTTCCACACTCGGGTACACATTCATAAACCGTAACTGAGTCTGCATAAAAAGGTGGTCTGGGGTACAGTTCATGTGATCTCCATTATGATTCGCTGCTGATTAAATTGCAGTTCGATGCTATAGATGCTGTAAACCCTACGTTGTGGGAACAAAATGTCCCCACAGGGACATTTTTATTGGTCATTATGAGGAAAATAGCAAATAAATCTTACAGAATTATGTTTTTTGAAAATGTAAAAATACAGAAAGTTTTCTGTGATTGGTAGTTTTAATGGTAGGGTTAGAGGATAGAATGTACAGTTTGTACAGTACAAATGAAATAAAAATGAAGCATAAACCATGTGCCTGTATAATGGGTCCCAGTGATGTAGTGTATATGGAGAAGAGGAGAGGTCCAAGAACTGATCCCTGAGGAAGCCCGATGACCAGTTGATTTGCTTTGGATACCTCCTCCCTCCAGGCCACCTTGAAAGACCTTATATCTATGGAAAGTCCACATAAAACATGGAAACCCAACATGTGTGTGTGTGCTCACTCACTTTCCCAACAAGCTGGACTGATACACTGCAAGCGGAGAGATAATCCTTTGTACTACTTTTGCAGAAGATAGATGAAAGTGCCATTCTGTGTTGACACTGGAAACAAAACTGAAGGTTTAAAAGCCAAAGCACAGCAGTGAGGCACGTAACATTATCCATTTTGCTGCCTTCTCTCGCATTGTTGTTACCTAGCGACAGAAGTAAACAGATTCCATTTTGATGACAAATGTAGTGCATTTCTGACCCCAAAAGTACTGTAAAGGTATACTCATTTATATATATATACAAACAAACATAGGAGAATTGACAAGCTGTTGACAAGTTAAAATGGTTTTCTGCCTTGCTGCTCATCTCAAAATGGATGTCATTTTAAAAATGTGGAAATGAGCAGAAATAAGTTAACACAACCTCTTATTTACATGAGGTAAACATTTGACCCAACTGATTGTTCAACTAGTAAAATGATTAGCCGTGAAAGTCCAAATTTATATAAATGCATGTATTAAATGTTCAAAAAAATATTGCATACCATAATAATATCCCAAGTTTTTTTATTTTTTTATTCATATAAACAGTTTCCAGAATTACAGTAATAAAAGTGTCCATATTTTAAATGTGTGCACATTATTATTATTTTGGATTGATCCCTTCTTGTAAACTCTGAGATATGGATTCAGACAGCAAATAAATTACCACATGACCTTGGTGTTTAAAAAAAAACAAAAAAAAACAAAAAAATAACAGTTTGTTGACTGGGAAGTTTTGCACGGGTGGTGGTAGAAAAACACTGACATTCTGGATTCGGACGGCAATAAAATCACTTACCTGTAAATTTGGAAATGACCTTACGTACCCATGAGAAACAATTACTGTCTGAATATGGCTATAGATTCCTTTTTTTCAGCTCTGTAGCCTGTTTTGTCCCAGTGCTCCAAAATCAGTAGGCAGTTTCTGAGATGGGAAATTATCCTTCCATATACAGAAAATCTGTTTGGATAACCTGAATGTGTGTCATTTAAATCAGGTTTAAGATTAGGGTCCAATTGAGGATTCACTCAGAAAAGCCCTTGCTACAGGATCTACTAGTTCACAAAGTCTTCTGTGAAATTGGTGGTGATGATCCATAGTTACTGAATTGCAATCTTTATGGGTTTAAAGCACTGAGACATGTGAAATTTACTTGCGTTCACCCAGTACTTGGAGTCTCTATTGATTACGACCTGAAATAGCTGCGAAATACGTTTTAATACCACTCCAAAGCTTTTGATGAGCGATTCCTGACCCAGCCATCAGGGACCCGCAGGCACTCAAACGCATTTCAGTCCAATTTCAGCACAAGTGCTTGTTATTATAGCTGTCATCTGATCATCTAGATTGAGATGGATGAGGTTCAGTGCCCTGGTGGAAGGAAAGAGTGTGGTGTTCCCTGAGGATGGTGGTTTAGTGGCTGAAGGATCCTTATATTGGCAGCCCCTAAATTAGCTTCCATCTCAAGTTTTATCTCCCTCTTCATTTTCACAGGTTTGTTAACGGTAGATCCTGAGCGACGGCTGAAGCTCTCGGCTCTGAAGGAGAACGCTTGGCTTCAGGGAGGTGGCGTCATGTCCTCCACCCCTCTCTGCACCCCTGATGTTCTGGAGTCCACCGGCCCGACCGTCCGTACCTATGTCAATGCCACCTACAAGGTCAAGTATATGCATTTTTTCTGATGTATTGAGTAGTGATGCACCAGAGTAAAATTCTTGAGGGGAAAAGTCATGAGGAATGTTATTTATTAAGTACAGTTACTAGCAGTACCAAATGGAATAGCAAAAATAATGTTTGCTTTTATGATTGCGGATTTTGGTACATCTTTTCCTTTCCCAGCATAAGGGAGATTAACCAGTTCATCTACATCTTACCTACATACAATACAAGACCTGTTTGTCTTCAAACCACAAAAAACATAATATACATTGCAGCATCACCTCTTCTCACAGTGTCAGGATCCAGTCTCTCTAAACCCCTTCTTTCTGAGAGCCTAACAACACCTTAATGGCGTTATTGCCACTCTGACCAAAGTGCACATGTGCTCGGATGTCATTCACACAACTTCATGAATGAACTCCGTGACATCATTCTGAAGTTTTCCCTCTATTCCGAATCTCTAAACTCTGTCAACAGAACTCACTGCGTAGTCTCTGCTCCAAAGGCGATGCGAAGATGTCACAAGACTCATATCAATGCTTAGCATGATGATATCTCTTTGTTCCCACAGGCATTCAACCGGGGGAAGCGTGAGGGGTTTTTCCTTAAAAGTGTCGACAATGCGCCGCTAGCAAAACGTCGGAAGATGAAAATGACTAGTACTGGTGTGGAGACGAGGCGCAGCTCATCCTCCTCCTCAACTTCCTCCTCTTCCTCATCCGCTTCCCATTCCAAGACGCAGAATTGCCAATCTCTGAATCCCCACGAGGACCCTAAACTGTGACATCTTCTGTTGCTTTGATGTGGTGAGAGAATGTATTGCAAAGGCCTTTGCAGAATGAAAGAGACCTATAGAAAAGACTAAACGAAATATATATATATAACCTTGATATGGCAACAAATTCAACATTTGTCAAAGTCCCTTCAGGAGTAAAACTGGTTGGCAAGATCAACTTTTTCAAGTCATATGGAGGAAAAGAGGATTTTTAATCACAGTGGCTCTCTGTAAACACAATGCCAAGGAAATGATCTACATTTATCAAAGACTCGGATGGCATTTCCTTTGCAATTTTTTTCATCATTTGAGACTAGACATTTTAATGAATGTAAAAATGCTTTGTCATGTGGTGGGTATCCACTTGCATTTAGAGAGATCTATAACCGTAAAGACGATTGAAACACGTGAAAATGAGATCAGGGAAAGCTGAAATGTTAGGGAATAGTGGACAAGAGAGCAAAGCCATATGTGAGTGGATGTGTATTTTAATGTATTTTAATGATCCACCGAGCAAAGCTTTATGTGAATCTTGTACAGGCCTTTTACATATCACTACTTTTAAGAAGTTTTCTCGATGTTTGCATGGTATAGTATTTTAAACGTTTTACATTTTTAGAAACCTATGAAGTCAGACCACACAAAGTCACTGAATCACCAGTTACAATAGGTCTTGTCAAGGAAATTGATGAGGACACTTCCTCCTATACACACTTTTGGGTGAATCTCACAAAGAAATGTCAATTGTATTTCTCATCAGTCAAAAGAAAAAATTACATTAATTTTAAGGATCATTAAATGTTAACTATTATTAATGATAGTTAACCTAGTCATCCCTCCCAAATTGTGTGGAAAAAAAATCTCTTTACTTCAATAAAATAATGAAAATCATTGTCCAGTTTAAAAAAAAAATTAAAATCAGCACAATTAAATTGTCTACAAATGCAACCATGTGTAGTTAAAACTGTACTAATGTGAAAAATTGTGAAACTTAGATTTTTCATATATTAATTTTGTCATTTGTAATCAAAAAAAGTCCTATAATTTGTCTTCTATTGCTCAATGCAAAATAATTTCTCTTTTGGGGCTTTTGATGTGAAATCTACCCAGATGTTTCTTGACAGTTTCTGTGAGATTCACCTTTTACTTCCTTGTGTGTTTTTATTGCTAGTTATCATGTGAAGTTTGTAGAGATCACTTTATATACCATCACTAACTTATGCCGGGTTCAGACTACACAATATTTATATGTTACGATATTCACTGCCAGATTATGCGATTTTTGACTCCTAAATTCTTGTGGTGTCGTGGAAAAGAACCCTGTCAGATTACACATCTTCAGGAAACAAGAGCGTAAACAAACATTGGCTACCAAAGCAGCGTTTTAGCTTAATGCTAATTCCAGTACTCACCGGGTTGCTGAAGCACCTTTGCGGTCTTTCGCCATCATTTATATTTTTTTACTCATGGTCATGGCAGTCCCTCGAGAAAACATCATAAAGGCAGGAGCATTGTTTCCATATCTCCATGAACCTTTTCTCCATTGCATAATTCCACCTAGCAGCACCAATACCATTGTGTCTTTTGTTTCGCCATGTTTGAAAGCTCTGTACGGAAGAGCTTCTGTGCTCCTATTGGTCAGCGTCACAGATGTGACGGAACCCATCAAGAGGACCAAAAAAAATTAAACTTTCCATCTTTCGGTTGTGACATTGTGAAGCATTGCAGACGCAGCATCGTCGGTTGTCATCCACTATTACACAATATACGAGATAAAAGGATTGATTTTTGTGTCCTGACGCCCATCGTCAAGTTCGGTTTATTTCTAAAGCACATTTAAAAACAGCTGCAGACCAACCAAAGTGCTGTACAATACAAAAAAAAAGAGTACACAGTAAATAAACAATGAACATACTAAAAGCAGAGGAAAAAAAGAGTTCTGGAAAGTTTTATGACAGGATTTGAACTCCGATAAAGTGGAAGCCGTTCTAATGTGATTTGGTAGGTTATTCCAAAGAGTGGGGCCAGCCACTTCAAAGGCTCTATTTCCCCTTGTCTTCAGGCGGGTTCTGGGGATCTGAAGGAGGAATTTGCCCTCTGATCTTAGTCCTCTTCAGGGAGTGTAGGCGTGGAGTAGGTTTATCAAATAAGAAGGTGCTAGATTATTTAATGATTTGCAGAAACTTGATTCTATAATGAATCACCGGCCAATATAGGGATCTCAGAAGGGGCGTGACGTAATCAAATTTTTTAGATCCCTTCAGTAATCTACCGGCTGCATTTTGAACTACTTGTAGGTGGAAGATTTGGGTCTTAAATATGCCATAATAGAGGGAGTTGCAATAATCCAGCCGAGGGTGACCATATGTGCCATTTTCCCCTACATAAAATGTAGTTTTGGTTTTGTTTTCATATTTGCGGAAGGTAGCGTAGTGATAAAAAAATTATTTTACCAATAGCGTGCATTATACATAATCGACCAATCGTGGCTTGCGAGAAGGCTGGATCTACAGAGAACGGTCAAAGCATTGCAAATACGACAACATTTTAATGCATTGCATGAAGACTGTCGATAAGAACAGTGGCTTGCACAGACCTCCGTTTAGAAATCGCGTTCAGGGTGCACATCGATATGACCACTTTCACGATTAAAGAGGCAAGGGCTCAAACCATTTTAGGCAATTTAGAAATCCTGGACAGGATGCGTCCTGGGAAAATGGCACATATGGTCACCCTAGATAAAAGCATGGATTGCAACCTCTAGAGAGAGAAACTTGAACCTACAGTTACTTCCTAGTTACTACTTCCTAGTTACAGGCAAATAAATTTGCATATCATTGGCGTAACAGTGAAAGGAAACGCCATGTTCCTAAAAATGGAACCCAGGGGAAGTAGATAAGGAGAGAAAAGAACAGGTCCTAGAACAGAACCCTGAGGTCCACCACAAGTTAGACTGCCTAAAGAGGAGGGGAAACTTCCTATTTTAACAGAATGGCTTCTCGTTTTCGAATCCTCACAACACCCTACGTCAAATCGGGCTGATATTGTGTAGTCTGAACCCCGACTGATTTTAAAAAGTTTTATATGTGAATCGGTGGCTTTCAGAATCAGATTGCCGTCATCTTTATCAGTGTACTTGAAATGTTGTGCTTTTTTAATAGTGCGCACACTCTTGTCTCTTCTACTGAGCTGAGGGATCCGAACATCCACTGCCTGTTCAACTCTATCGACTGAAAGGGCTGAGGTTCACAAGACAGCAATCAATCCTTCACATTCTTAAGGGCTTTCACAATCACACGAGTGACCCTCTCGCACTGACTAGTGTGAGAGAAGATGGCAGTGGCATCTCTTCCTATTTCTCTTTGTTATTAACCATATTCACAGCCATTTGTCTTGCAATATTTTAACTTGTAGTTTGATGTACAAGCATTCAGACATTTTAGTGTCGAGTCTTTCTGCTGTATAAATCGACCAAACATTTAGGATTCAGACTGCGTGCTGAGCTGACGGTTTTATTAAGATGCAAACAGGTGTCGAGTCCCAGTAAAACACCTCCAACATTGTTATATAAACTATGCTTTTGTTTTTAAGAGGTGTGAAGCTGGCAGGTATGAACAATTTAACAGTCAAATTGATTGTTTGGCACTGTTTTTATTGAAATGTCATATTCGTCTTTTGTTTGTGCCAAAATAATCAGTTAATGGAGGATAATATTGTCTATAATACAGTTTTGCACACGAGACGCACTAGTCGGGGGGGGTTAATGCCTTTGTTTTTCTTCAAAAGCGATGCATCTATCGGCTTTTCATTGATGGAAACGGTGCAAAGAGTGGAACATATTCAGTACATTCTGATCTGTATCTCCAAGGGGTTCAAATGCATGACTTTGCTCAGCATCTGTAATCAAAGCATCTTTCAGATGTAATCAGCAGAGTTATGTCACACCGTATAATGAATATGAATTTGTCTTTTAAGGGATTATGAACACACTGATTTTACACTATTGTTTTAGGTAAATTTGAATTTTGATTTCTTCTGTCGCACAAATGTGTCATGTCATTGTGTTTTGGGCTTTAAAACAGTAATTTTTTATTTATTTCTTTTTACTTGCTATCTATATCTTTATTCACAGTGTTATTGGCTTTCTGCTTAATGTAGTTTAGATTTTTGTTGTTTAATTTGTCAGTAAGAACAAGTCATCTGCTCTTATAAGATCATGTGCACTGTTAGTTATACAAATGTACATTTTTGATAGCAAAATTTTAATAGATATGATTTGATGTATAAAGGGTGAGCTTGCTGTGTTTGTCTTTTATGGCTTGAGTTTGGTCTGTGTATGTTATGTTACAGTTCAGATTTGCATGTTTTGTTTTCTTTTTTTAAAAATGTTTCTTGATAACTTAAATGTTCTGTCTCTGCCAAAAAAAGTAAAAAAAAAGTTTTGTAATAAAGAATTAAAGAGCGGAAATGAAATACACTGTTATAAGAATAAATTAGATGCATTGTGCATTAAGAACAATCCAAAGCATAAAATATAAAAATATACTCCTCTCTAAAAAAAATTCTGTCTTAAGCCATTTTTTTAACAAATTTCATTGCTATGATGCCATCTGATTCTTCATATCTATTGCAATATATATGAGTGCTAAGATACAGTAAAGAGCAAAAAGTGTAAGAGCAGTACTAATGTCCTGCATTGGCCCGAGATAGACAAGTCTTGAAAGTGTGCCAGTGACTGTTGGCAGAGTGTGAAATAAATGTGGAAATGAGAAATGTTATTCGTTCCAGGCATCTCCACAGTGCTAATCCTTTATTCTGAACACCTTATTGCAGTTTTGAGAGCGCGTGTGACCAGAGCGGTCTTCCAAAGAGTGTGTCACCACAGGGCCTTGTGGGTCCATAATCCATTATTGGCCCAAACCATCTCGATGGTGAGGGTGAGACTAGCTCTAAATGTTACAGTGTACATCATATACATCACAGGATAATTCTGTCATTTTTCTAAACCAGCAAATGCCATTTCCACCACATCTTGAATTGTTTGAGCTGTTGTGGAAAAGACTTTTTTTAATTTTTGGAATAAAATTGGCTGACTACTTAGTCTTTGTAAGGCTAATTTCATAGCTAGCAACTGTTCAAATCACATGAGCTGTTTCAAATGTGTTTTTAGTACCTTTATGGATCTTGAGATTGCTGTCTATGCAGGCCTCACTGAGCCATCGGATTTAAAGGTACAATATGTAATGTGTTTTGTCTGCTAGAGGTCGCTAGAAGCCTATTCAAAACAAAGGCGTAGGTTGATGACGCCAAGTTTTAGAGCGGAATCTTGGGACATGTGATCTCCATCTCTACGGACGGTACAAAAGAATAGGGATTGGAGTCTGGAAGAAATCATGTTAATGGATGCGATTATTAACGTTACTGTAGTATGAAGCAGAGCAGGAGCGAGTGTTGCGGGAGCTGAACGAGGAGCTGGAGCGATTGCGCAACACACACCGCGAGCAGCAGAACTTTTATTATGACACAGTCGCCAGCGCCACTTCCGGTCATGAGTATGAGGTAACGCAGCTCTGTTTATCATATTAGATACATTTTAGAGTGTTGAAAATGATGTTATAACGTTACTCTGTGCGTTCGCTCGGCGACTGCTGTGAGACACTGTTACGCACTGCAGTAAGATAGATTGATTTTAGAATATCATATTAAATGCTGGATGGCTTGTGTTGAAAAATGACATGCAATTAATTTTAAAACATATTGTATGATGGAGAAAATTATGTATTACTGTTACTAAAAATAAAGCTGCATCTGATTATGCTAGCTACTTCACAAAATAATGTTTTTCTCTGAGGCATGGTAAAGCATGGTACTCGAAAAAGAAAACATCAAGAAAATTGATTTAAACAATAAGATTAAACGTGTTGAGCTATATAACAATTTGTTTTCTGTCTATAAATATATCAAAACAGTTGTTCTCTGGTCTATTAAAACATGTAAATATTAAAGCGTCTTTGGTGTTTCCATGGTTTCTACGGAGGGTAACACGGGTATGACGCAATTGACAGGCGACTCCTCCCGGAGCCTTGGTTAAAATTGCAATTTTATCATTTGGGATATTCTAAGTACTCAAGTGAACAAAATATATATAACACTGGCCTAGTGGCTTTTGGATATTTTGCTGTAAAAATATTACATATTGCACCTTTAATCAAAAATATCTTAAATTGTGTTCTGAAGATGAACGAAGGTCTTACAGGTGTAGAACGACATGAGGATTATGAAAAACTAACCTTTAAAGCTGGTAAGCTAGCTGACTAACGTAGCTAGCTAAAACCAGCTGAACACAGCTTGACCACCTTAAACCACATCCAGCTTAGGCTGGTTTTAGCTTTTTTTTTCACCAGGGTAGTCAAAATAATCTGCAAATTATTCGAAATCGTGTGTTTTCTGTCGTGTTTTCTACATATTCTATGTAAAACTAACGACTCGCGAATGAATCACTGTTGATCTAATAACTGAACTGAAACGGTTCGTGATTCACTTCGATTCATTCGAACAGTTCAGTTTCGCACAGAATCGTTTGCAACGTTTTTTTCTTACACCATAAGGTATTTTATAAGACAGAAAACAAAATATCGCTAAATGAAATGATATTAACCTGCAATCCTTTGTACTATATTATGAAACAAAACGTCCTATATCGCGTTGATGCATCTTTTTATTGCCCGCGTGCAGCTTGTGAACGAGCAACTTACAGCAGGTAAAGACAATTTTTACCCTCACTTTTTTGATGGGCGCCTGTACTGATGAAAGGCTAGAAACTCTCCTGCTGTGATGTGAAACTGCTAAACATGAACAAAAGATGAGGAGAAGCGTATCGAAGTTACAGTATATGGTAGGCTATAAAACAATCTTAACGATGTGCCATGACGTAATGCTTCAGAGCAACACCTTATTTCTCTCGTGCAGTGTCTAGTAAAGCACACCAGATGTCAGTGCGACTCCTACTGCCTCTCACCAGGATACTGTGCATTGAAAGCTTCGCGTAAAAACGGCCCTAATGCGACTGTCAACGCGTCATTAATCAAAGTGATGTGTAAGCGGATCATTTGCATAGGAAATTGTGATATATGGAGCATGACACAAATGGATATGAATGGAACAGTAAATCAAAGAGATTCCATCAATTATAATTGGCCCCTTCTGGCTGTGACCCAAGGTCTAGTGGTAACTGCTAACACGCTTATTATTTCAGAAGCTTCTTACAATGAGGCAGACATACAAGCACATGTGCGCGCACACAAATGTCTTCACATCAGTGCCAAAAATGAATGAAAGCCTGCTACATTTCAGTCTGACCTGTAGTAAGTTAAAAGTGTCTCACACTTTTAGGTTTACTATAGTATATCTTCTCTCACTGCTGAATTATTGAGCTCGTGGAGAGTGAGTGTGACCCCACCGGTGTCAGTAAGAGCATTGAGCTTGATTTCATGGCATATCTTCAGATTTCTGCATGAATTTTTCATTTTGCCTTTCCAAAAAAGTGTTTCATTATTAAAAAGCCAAATATGAGTACAGCACTATGGGCCACGCAGCACGCAGAGAGAATGTGCTTGATTGTTGCTTACAGTGACACCTCACTACTTTAACAACATCTACTTTTCAAGCCAGAGCCCTGCGGAAGGTATAGGACTGTCTAATGCTTCCAGGTAGATGTTAAAGTACTATAAAACATGATAGTACTTTTAATGGTAAAATTTCCCTTACTCTATAACTTTGACCTAATCAAACACACCTGATTCAGGACATCAGCTCATTAGAGACCCCTATACTGCGTCCGAATATGCCTACTTTTTTTACAAAAAAAAAAAACAGTATGTGAATTCATAGTATTCATAAAACGGTAGGCTAAAAGCACTTTGGATGATCGTCTACTTCTGGCGAGAAGTGCGCATTTGGTGGACACTTTATGAGGCCACGGGAGAGGATTTGTGAATGAGGGTGAAGCAACGCAACTGACGCCATAGGTCACATGACAATAGCCCTGTTTCCACCGAAATTACCCGGAACAATTTGTCCCAGGAACTTTTTCCCCCACAGACCTGTTGCTGTCTGCGTTTCCATCGCGGTCTAAAGTACCGTGAAAAAGAGTCCGGTGATGTTAGGGTTAGCGCACGACTTTCCAGTTCCCACTGGATTTCGTCCTCTGCATGTAAGCTTAATAAAGCCTGAACCTCATTGTTGGTCCTATTTTTTAAACTCCATTGTTGATTTGAGTAGCAAACAGACTTTTCAAAATGGTGGTTGAAATAAAACACTGCATGGAGTCAACCAGGGGTGGGGGAAGATGTTTTAGGTTGGGTGTATTTAATATACTTAAAGTAGCATTTATTAAGTATATATAAAAAGCGTAAAAACTCCGGGAAACAACAAGCATATTGCTGAGAACACTGCATAGCCCATACACCAGACATTTGACATTTAACTGCACTCAGAAAATACATTAGCCTAAGTGTTTTTGTTTTTTTTTTGTTTGTTTGTTGGTTTTTTAAAGAATTATTTTTGGCGTTTTTGCCTATTATGATAGGACAGTGATTAGGACAGGAAGCGAAGTGGGAGAGAGAGAGAGGGGGGCGGGATTGGGAAAGGACCAAGAGCCAGGACTCGAACTCAGGTTGCCCGAAGCGTATTGGCGCTACATGTCGGCGCGCTGCTCATGAGACCATCGGCGCCATTAGCCTAAGTGTTTAAACAAAAAAGTATAAAACGTTTTTTTTTTCAGTACATCCATGAGATTTCCATGTTCCACTTTTAAGTTACGTGTCTCCTAGCCACAACCTACAGATCCCAGCGTAAATAGTGATACATTATAATATTTGTTATTAAAGTATCAACAACATTCAGAAGCATAAAGCAAGCATAGGCAGTGCTGCGCACATTATTTTGGCATGGCAGAATGCGTTGAGCGTTCCTTTATAATAACTAAAAAGATGAAAGTTTCTTGTGATCTCACAATACCTCAATGACTGCACAATGATTCTTTAATAATAATGTCTACACTTTTTAATCAGGATTTGCCAGCATGCAAAGCATTTAGCTCTGAACAAAAACTCTGGCGTTTTGAGTGGTGAGGGGATCCTAACGTCTCATTGCGTTCCAGAAATAAAGATTTGTCTGTGATTGGTTGGTTACACTGCTCAATGCTGCAAAACAAGTTATTAGAAACTAATCTTAGTTATTCTTTATTAAAAACAACATTTTTATAGCCCATATAATTTGCTTGTTTATTGAAATGAATGAATAAAAGAAATAAATGTAACTGAACAAAAATTTGTGTTGCATTTACTGTCCTAACTTCCCGCACCCATGGAGTCAACCAATCAAAATGCTGTGTAATCTCAACCAATCAGCATGTTTCACCCCTGAAAGTTCCTGAACTTTGAAAAAGTATTACCTCGTGAGCAGGGACTTTCTGATACCCTTTTCCCCCCAGAATGAACCGGGTTCTAGTTTAGAGCTGGTTCTATTGCCAGTTCGGAGTTGGTTCAACTGACGAGCCTGCTAAGAACTGGTTTTCCAGCTCCGATGCATCTCGAGCAAGCCTTCCATCAACAATGGTGGACGTTTTGTTACTATTGATGCTCATGGCTTTGCGAACCTACTTCGGCATCCAAACAAGGCTCGCCGTAATTTGTATATAAACGGAGACTACAATCACGCTGCTATTGCGATTAGCTGCTATTTCACGAATGGTGGACACAAGGTTCTTTTTGGTCACGGTAACCCTGACGCAAGCGGTTCTTACTTCTAGACCAGCAATGTTTTGGTGCTACTTACTAACCACTTTTCCTGGTTCAAAGCTGGTGCTTTGAGTGTCGAAAGACACTGATTTGAAACTAGGCTCTGCCTTTGTGGAAAAGGGGTATGAGGGGGGGATTTTTACTTGGAACTTTATTTAGACCCTGGTTCCTGCAGTTGAAACAAAGTCCCTAGTTCCTGGGGAAAGTTCCTGCGGTGGAATCGGGGCTAAAGACAACATGTGGCGGATGTAGTACTTTTGAATTTCAACTGCATACTAGCATACTGTCCTCACTATGTTTACCATATCTTTCTATGGCAGGAGTAGTAAGAGTAGTATGCTAGTATGCGGTTCCAAATTCCGCAATTCATTCTCATATGCTAAGGTTACATATGCCCTACCTACCACGAGCCAAAAGCTGCAGTATACATTTATATGTATATTTAATAATTTAGCAGATGCTTTAAGCAGCTCACAAAGGATGAACGCAGTATTGAAATGCAGATCTTAAAGAGTAAGTCAGTAGTACAGAAGTAGAAAATGTAGAAAAGTAAAGAAAATATAGAACAGGCAGTAGTTATAATAGATTCTTTGTTTATGATGATAAAGTTAATGGCATAATTAACCCAAAACTGAAAACAATAATTTATGTAATTCCAAACCTGTATGCATCTGTTTCTTCCATGGAGCACAAAAGAAGATATTCTGAAAAACTCAAGACAGTCATCCGGTTCCAAAGTTTGTTTGGCCCTCAAGGTTCTTCAGAATATCTTCTTTTGTGCTCCACAAAGAAATAATTGGAACAGGTTTGGAATGACAGGGTCATGTGACCCTGGACCACAAAACCAGTCATAAGTTGCACGGGTAAATTTGTAGCAATAGAATACATTGCATGGGTCAAAATAATCAATTTTTCTTTTATGCCAAAAATCATTAGGATATTAAGTAAAGATATTTTGTAAACAAAAAAAAAAAAAAAAAAAAAATAATGTCTATATCCATATATATATATATATATATATATATATATATATATATATATATATATATATATATATATTTTTTTTTTTGTGAGTGGATATGCATTGCTAAGGACTTCATTTGGATAAATTTAAAGGCGATTTTCTCAATATAGATTTTTCCAGATTCCAGATTTTCAAATAGTCAAATATTGTAGTATCCTAACAAACCATACATCAATGGAAAGCTTTCATGTGATGTATAAATCTTAATTTTAAAAAATTGACTGGTTTTGTGGTCCAGGGTCACATATGGTACATTTTGACAGAATTTTCTATTGCCGAACAATCTTATAGATTGGACACTCCTAAAATTAAAGGTTCGTAATTGGCATCTATGGATCCATTAAGAACCTATAACATCCACAGAACTTTTCCATTGCACAAAAGGTTCTTCATAGTCTAAAAAGTCTCTTCAGATTATTATTACAGTGTTTTTTTTACACCAAGAAAAAATGGTTCTTTAGAACAGATCACTGAAAGGTTCTTTGGGGTACAAAAATGGTTCTTTATGGCATCACTGTGAAAGGAGCATCTGAAAAAAATGGCTCTTTTGAGAACTGTTCACTGAAAGGTTTCTTTAGGGAACGGTTCTCAAAATGGTTCTTTTATATGGCTTGCTGTGAAAACCCCCTTTATTTTTAAGTGTGAATGGTGGTCTTCAATCTATATATCTTTTTGGGCCAGTGAGCAACCACAAAGAACACCCTAGAAATCAACCACATCAGGAAATGTAAAATTCTAGCTGCAAACTTACTATACTTCTTTAACTATTTCTACTAAATAGTCAGTACATGGCATACTGCGCAGTATGCAGTCAGCAGTACATTAGTATTCTATTCCTAACATAGTCAATCTGTCTCACCTGGCTCCATCTTCCTCTTGCTCATGCACCCCCTTCTCTCTTCTCATGCTTACTTACTGCACTCAGTGACATTTACACAAGATACTTTAATATTGCAATAGTCAACATCTGGGAGTGCATCTGAGACATCAAACTCTGCTACAATGTACACACACACACACACACACACACACACACACACACACACACACACACACACACACACACACACACACACACACACACACACACACACACACACACACACACACACACACACAGAGTGTTGCTGTCACTGCAGTGCTGTACTGTACAGCTTATCTGACAGTCATATGGTCATAAAAATCATTTAAGTTTGAACAAAAGAAGCCTTCATTTATTTATTCGCCAGTTGAGGATTGTAAAACATTGAGCATCTGCCACAAAACTGCCACACTGGGAGGTTTCGGGTTAGATTTTCACATATTATGCTGAAATTTGCTGACCTTTCAGATTCCCTTTGATAAGTCTTTATGTGTAAAATATTTCCTGGTCAATTTCATCTTTAAAGTGAAAGGATTCTCCCAAGATTGTCTGCAGTTTTTAAATCTATAGTCTAATTTTCAATATAATAAGTAATTATTTTCTTTGTTTTTTAGTTAAATTAGCTATTTTGAAGGATCATTGTAATACAAAGCAACCTTAGTTAAACATAAGCCTTGCTGGTTATAATACACTGTCCAGCCAAAAAAAAAAAAAAAAAAAAAAAGTTGCCATTTGGATTTAAATAGGCAAATGCTTAAGAGACCGGATCATTATTGCAGTGATTATTATGTTTCTAGCATGTTATATGTTTGGCAATAGTTCTTTTAACTCTAATGAATGGAGTGTGTAGCTTTTCATTTCTTAAACAACCGTGTAGGAAGACACATTATGGCAATATTCAGGATGACAATGTCAAGATTCGTCAGGCTCAATTTGTGAAAGAATGGTTGAGAGGGAGCATGAAGAATCATTTTCACACTTTAATTGGCACCTCTGAATCCAGACCTTAAATTCATTTAATTAAATTCCTCTTGAAATTCATCAAATTAAATTTCAAATGAAAGTCATTGGGATGTGCTGGAGTAGACTTTACAGAGTGCTCACCTCTTGCATAGAGACATAATCTGAAATCTGGGGGGGAAAACAATCCAACCATCTCCATTGACTTTGTATTGCGTGAGGCTGCCTCCTTGTCATTTCTGACTTATAACAAAAAACCAGAACAATGTCTAAAAGCTGCTATGTGACAAGGTGTACAGCAAACAAGCTAAAAAAAACCCAGAACCAAAAACCCAGAAGATTTTATAAGCTGTCGATCCAAAAAAATGAGCGTTTAAGGACACAAAAGTGGATACAAGCAATTGAGACAGAGAGTGACATATCACTTTGAGAACTACACCCACTGGAGGGGAACGTAATCAGCGACAGGAAATATAATATATAAAACTGACATTTGGATATTTGACTTATCAGTGACTAAATGTTTACTACACACACAGGCGTACTGAGGCATACCGAGTGTCAGGATCCCAAAATTAACCCATTCTTCCTGCTGATGCTCCACTTCTTATTGCTGTATCCACTTTTTTCTCCTTAAAGGCTGGCTTTTATGGTTCGGTAGTTTAAAAACTTAGTTCTGTTTTTTTTTTAGCTTGTTTGCTGCACACCTTGTCACATTTGACTAATGAAAACAAATTTTAAACGTACAAATAAACCAAACATGTGACAGCTATAAGGCATGAAGATATTAAGATATTATAAATATTAACATCATGATTTTCTGTAAAGCTGCTTTGAAACAATAGTATTGTGAAAAGCAGTATATAAATTGACTTAATAAGTTTGTCTATGCAAAAGTTGGAAGTAGTGAGTTTTTAGATTTTAGCATGTCGCAAAAGTGTCTAAGTATATTCCAAGTCTAGATATATGGCTTGGGTCCATCTTTCAGTGTATTTTATCATCACCATGTCAAAACTGTAATTCTGAGTTTATAAAAGTAACTGCACTCCTCACCTCAACAAGCTGCACGATATGAGGTATCATTCATGTCCATAGTATAATCTGTGATGAGTTAGTAGCCAACGTTTAATATTTAGGTCCAAGCCTGTGCTCAAATCAATATAATTGATTGCAGTAAAAGTAACAGAGATGCTTGCAAGCGCCACTATCCATTCATTCATTTTCCAAACCATTTGTCCTATAGGGTCCCAGCCCATCCCAGCATCTCTGGCCGTAAGCAGGAAACACACTGGATGGATCGCCAGTTCATCGCAGATGCAACACTAATAAGATTGAAATGGAAATGTTGGTTCCATGACTTAAAATTCCTCCACAGACAAATATATATGGATGTTTATTCTGGTTTCATTCAAACTAATTAAAAGAAAATGAATTCAAACTTGTGCTGGGAAAACATTAGTGATTAGTGAACCAAATTACACAAGTGTCAACCCAATCAACAGCGAAAGACCAATGAATGCCAGAACCAACAAGAAATCATTAACCCTGTCCATTCAGCCCACATCACATTTAGAGCTCTAATTTACAACACCAGCCCTCACAAGCAATATTTATAAGTAATAGGAAAGGATCTGAAACAAGCTGAATGAATTCCCACTCCCTGGCTTCTAAATTATCAACATAATCAAAATTCGGCTGACAAACCTTTTGGACACAATCTACTACATGCTTCTGATGTCTGATTGATAGTTTACACTGTTTTAGCAAGAAAAAGGCCTTTTAATAAAAGTCCATCTTCAGGTAATGGTAAACCTTTTATTTTTTTAATGATTTTTAAGAAAATTAAATAATACTTTTTGTATCTTTAGTAATATTTCAAGATGAACACTGTAGCAACTTAGGTTTACTTGCTTCATAACACCGTTTGAGAAGCACCGTTTCCTGCTTCTTATATAAATCTCATTTGTTTAAAAGACCTCCGAAGAACAGGCAAATCTCAACATAACACTGACTGTTACGTAACAGTCGGGATCATTAATATGTATGACCCCAATATTTGCATATGCCAGTCCATGTTCACGGCATTACACAAGCCAGTATTAACGTCTGGATCTGTGCACAGCTGAATCATCAGACTAGGTAAGCAAGCAAGGACAATAGTGAAAAATGGCAGATGGAGCAATAATAACTGACATGATCCATGATAACATGATATTTTTAGTGATATTTGTAAATTGTCTTTCTAAATGTTTCGTTAGCATGTTGCTAATGTACTGTTAAATGTGGTTAAAGTTACCATCGTTTCTTACTGTATTCACAGAGACAAGACTGTCGTTATTTTCATTATTAAACACTTGCAGTCTGTATAATTCATAAACACAACTTCATTCTTTATAAATCTCTCCAACAGTGTGTAATGTTAGCTTTAGCCACGGAGCACAGCCTCAAACTCATTCAGAATCAAATGTAAACATCCAAATAAACACCATACTTATGCGATTAGACATGCTGCATGACGAACACTTTGTAAAGATCCATTTTGAGGGTTATATTAGCTGTGTGAACTTTGTTTATGCTGTTTAAGGCAAGAAAAAAAAAATCTATGGGGTATTTTGAGCTGAAACTTCACAGACACATTCAGGGGACACCTTAGACTTATATTACATCTTTTCAAAAGACGTTCTACGGCACCTTTAAATATCTAGCTTCCGCCAGACCGCCTTGCATCAGTTACACTTGTTTTTTAAGTTGGATACGGAAGACATAGCATAAGTGTTTTGAACTGTGAGAGGCATTACACTTTCTTCCTAAGTTGAATAAAGAGGGCGATCTGGTGGAAGGTAGATATTTTACTTTATACCATGTTAAATATGGATATTTTTCTTAAACAAACACATTGTTTCGCTTCAGAAGGCTTTTATTAACCCTCCAGAGCCATGTGGAGTATGTTTATGATGGATGGATGCACTTTTTTGAGTTTCAAACAAGTGGTTTCCATGCACTGCCACTATAAAGCTTGGGAGCATCAGGGTGATTATTAGGCCTAATATAACTGATTGTGTTCGTCTGAAAGAAGAAAGTCATAAACACCTCGGATGGCTTGAGGGTGTGTAAATCACGGGGTCATTTTCATTTTAAAGTGAACTAATCCTTTAGTTTTAAGTATCAAATATGGTTGATGAGTATCAGGCTTTTGAGGAATGTTTATTTGTTCATCTCTCAATCATCATTGTATTGAATTGCATTGTTTTGCCCCCGCAATAAAAACTTCAGAGCTTTGATCATAAAACTAAGCTTATTGGCAGATATTGAGTGACAACTGATATTTATATGAATTTATGTAAGTAGCCTGCTATACTGTTATAAGGATCTCATTGATTTACATTACAAGCTAGAGTTTCTTTTTACTTTTTGACAGTATAAATATGAGCATCTGCACCAAATTGCATATTTTTGCTCAGTTTGGGTTTCTAAACAAAATTGAGATGTTTTTTCCTCCTCTATGAGCTCAATATTCTCCTATATCATACTATATGAGCCATAAAAGCCTGATGTATCAAATATAGAAACTCAGAAAAACACATACAGTATTTTCTTTCTTTAATATTTTGCCTAAAGGTTCAATAAACTCTTCCATTTCAAAAAATTGGTTTTTTTTTTCATATACAGGGGTAAATTACTGTGTTAACTGCTGGCAAGACAGTAGCCTAAAAAATGCTTTGTTATTTGGCAATTGGGTAATACAGTAATACATTTTTTTCATAATATTAACATTTTGATTTTCACTATTTTCTTATAGGTGACTTCTTCAAAAAATTTCAGTTTGATGAAAGATTATTTAAAAAATAAAATAAGATGTTACAGGTAGTTACTATAGCAATAACTATAAATTAAGAATAATCACATGCAAACTAACCCTAAACCAAACCCTAATCGTAACTTTAATAATTTAGTAAGTACCTGTACATGTAGTTCATTATTATTACTCAGTACTTAGATGTATAACACTGTAACAGAGACACCTTAAAATAAAGTGTAACCAAAAAAAATATTAACTGATGAATCACGCATAATGGACTGAATATGTATTAAAAGGATAGTTGTATATGAAATTTGTGTCATCTTTACTCACCCTCATGCCATTCTGTGTGACTTTCTTCTGTTAAATACAAAATAAAATAGTATGATGAATGTTAGTAACCAAACAGCTTTGGTTACCATTGACTTCCATTTTATGCAAGTTAAAAAAAAAAAAATCCTTTAGAATAAAAAAAAAAAAAAAAAAAAAAATTAGAATTTTGAAAAGGAAAAGAAGAGGTTTTGATTTAGGTTTCAATTACATACAGATGAGCAAATGACACAATTTTAATTTTTGGGTGCATTTTGCCTTTATGAATGTAAATATGGAAAGGTCAGTTTTGATCTCATGTTGACTTTAAGGTGAAGTTGAATGAGTGTTCAGATGTGCAGGAGGCCGGCATGCTGGGAGGACAGATGCTATGGCAATCTTTCCGATGTCCTGAGGGAGAGAGAGAGAGAGAGAGAGAGAGAGAGAGAGAGAGGAAAACCAGAGAACTTAGCCTACTTTTAGTGATGTCCCGAGCCTCTCAACTTTTCAAGCCCCACCTCGACCTGCACACATCCACACACACTGTGCTGTTATAGGCTTTCAGTTTAGGCACTGGATGCATTGATTCAGTGATGGCTGGAAAAAAAGCCATTTTCAGTTAGTGTGCCATTTTAAACCCCCACCCCCAACACTATTCTTCAATTCCATTAACCTCCCTCCTCACTGGCTCGATCCCTCGTACCCCTCCTCTCCTCTCACATCGCTGTCGCTCGCCCCGGCCCCCTATCCCACTCATCCCTTCATTTCTGGTTCATTTCAGAGATCTGACCCTGTCAAGCCATCTCTATCTTCCCACATTCTAATTATCACTCCTTCCATTCTTCATCTTTTTCTCCTGTTGTTTTCAATTCTCTTATTCCCCACCATTTGCTTGCTGTTTTACAGCATGATTAGCCTTTCAAATTCTGTGCCAAATGCAAATATTCTTTAAAGCGATAGTTCACTCAAAATGAAAAAAAAATCTTTTCCTGAACGGAGCATTTATAGCCTTTTCTCACAGCAGCTGGAATAATTAAACTTATCATTTTGATGGCAGATTGTAATCCAGAAAGGTCCAAATGACAATCATCAGTGACGACTGGAGATTCACCCGTTGTCAAAAGCATATGTGGCTACAGAAATCGAAATCTACAGGTAACGCTAATACACACTAAATACACGTAGTCACGCAATGCTGATGGTGTAAACATTAACAATTTGAGAACAAAGTAAAACAATAATAATTTGCACAGATTGGCATAATACGAGCTAAGTGATCATTAGATTTAATCACCATTGGCAGCATGATTTATTGTAATGTTTTTTTCCCCCCAGTTGGTCAGAAAAAAAGTGGCAGATTTCTTACTTGTTCAGATGACATTTTCCGGTGAAAATTCTTATTTTGGTCATACTTCCAAGATGTACAGTCTGTGATTCTGAAGTACAGTATCCACACCGGTGCGGTGACTGACAGCAAACAGATTAATCCGCGCTGAGGAGTCATGCCGATCCACAACCCACGTAAAGATGATAATTCCTCAAAAAACTGCAATTGCAGGTTACAAACAGAGATGGCGACAAAAAGGCAAAACTTACTGACTGCAGCTTTAAACTAACTAAATTAGTTAACATGAACTAACACAAAATACTTCTAAAGCATTTATTAATCTTACTTTATGTTAATTTCAGCATTTAATCCATTATTAAAATCCAAAGTTATATCTGTTAATATTATTTGATGAACCTGAGTTAACATGTACCAGCAATGAACAGTTGCATTTTTATTAACTAATCTTAACAAAGAAAAGGAAGTGCACTTAATTGTATTGAATAAACAATCGTAGTGTACTTCAATGTGGTGACTAACATATTAAAGCATAGGTAAAGCATTTGATAATTTTTTGCATAATTGTATCATATATATATATATATATATATATATATATATATATATATATATATATATATATATATATATATATATATATATATATATATATAAGCATTTGATAATTTTTTGCATAATTGTATCATATATATATATATATATATATATATATATATATATATATATATATATATATATAAGCATTTGATAATTTTTTGCATAATTGTATCATATATATATATATATATATATATATATATATATATATATATATATATATATATATATATATATATATATATATATATATATATATATATATATGAACTAACAGAACTAAACATAACCCTTACATTGGTTGACTTATGTAAGTATATGACATTTTAATTATGAATATACTTACATAAGTCAACCAATGTAAGGGTTATGTTTAGTTCTATTAGTTCATTTGTTTTATAGTTTGGTTTGGTTTTGTTCTGTTCCTGTTTGCCTGAGTTCCCAGTGATTGTTTGTTTCTATGGTTACCAATAAGTTTATTGATCAGTCTCACCTGTCTCTTGTTCAGTTCTCCGATATTCCTGACTATTTCTAGCCCTCAGTTGATTCAGTTCTTTGTTTTATATTGTACCTCTGTAACGTATTCTCCAGAGTTCTACTGTGTGGATTATCTTTATTGTTTTGTGTTTATTAAAAGAAGTATCTCCTCTTCATTTGTTTCACCATCTGTGACAATCAGGACTCGCCCCATTTATTTTGCATATGCCTTGGGTGGGAATTATTTAAATGATGAGTATTGTGACGTGTTTGTTCCTTGGAAGGAAAATTAAGAATACATTAGAGACGTTTCAGGGAGTTCAGAAACAGTGCACACTGATATAGAGAATAACTCCTGCTGGAGGGACTTTGTGCTTTGGAACTTTGCAGACCTTCTTATATTTTAGTTTACCATAAATGATTTTCAGTACATTCTAGTACATTTTAACCAAAAATAACTGAAGTAACTATAAAATTATAGCCTATATGAAGATGTATTTAGACCTACTTACTGTAAGGTGGTCAAACACACTCAAAGTTCAGCTAACTGCATTTAAATTTAAACTAGAATACATTTCCATTTAAGTGCAATTAACATGTAATTAGTCTGGAATCAATAAAAATCAATACAAAATCTTGATACTTGCCATAATTTTCTTTCAGTGTGTTTACAGCCATTAACTTTGGGCCACTTTTACACATACAGGACAATTTAAGAGTCATGCCTGTTTGTAAATACAGTTATCAAACTATATGAACAGCCTCGTTCTCTATGAGTGCAACTGTAAGTGTATAACTGTAAACTAACAAATCCTCTTTCATGTATCTCCTTCTATCGCTCACCAAAGGATGGAAAGAGACATGGTAAAACAGCACAGCGAATCTGGCACACTGACCCAAATGGAGGTTGTTGTGATGTCAGGCATGGTAAATGGCATATTTAACCAGGCACCAACTATCAAATAAGCACTCGAAAGCCACTGTCTACTCCATTACCAGTTACCATTTTAAAACTACATTAGAAAACAACAAGATTTTTTTCCCAGAAACTTGCCAGTGACTAAAGTATGGTTCAGTAGCCTTACTATAAATGAGTTTTAACAGACATTTTTGTTCTTTACAAAAATGTATGTACAAAATTATCAAGTAATTCCTGAAAAGAATCAGCATATCTGAAAGGTCAAGTTATATATAGGGGGTTTTAAGACCTCTCATGCGAGTCAATTTAACTGTTTAACTGAAAAATTCCACAACCTCAGGCAGAATGGTGCTTATTCAAAAGAGAGCTGAAACTGAGCTGAACATCAGTCGCACTTTTGATTAAACCTGTAACTACAGATTAATTGACTGACCAATGCAATGACATAAGAAATTACAGACAATCATATATTTACACTGCGTTCCAAATTATTATGCAAGAGACAAATAAGTAAGATTTCCGTACAATAAACATTCAGATTTTAGTTTTTCTAATGATTGTTCATTTATTTATCCATGTAATTTTAGATAACTGGTATCAATCTCAGACAAAATAATTTACCAGATCTATGGAAACCATACTTAGAGGATGTTCCACATTATTAAGCAAGTCACAGTTCTCATGTAATATGGGAGGAAGAAAGATCTTTCTGAAGATAAAAAGCATGAAATGGTGCAATGTTGTGCAAAAGGCATGAAAACAACTAATATTGTGTGAAACTGAATTAAGATGATTGAATTATCATAAGATTTGTGAGTGATTTAGAGCACAGCAGAACTCGGTCACATAAAGGCTTATTAATGAAAGTTTCTGTCAAAAAATTAATTGTATTAAAAGGGCAGCTATAAAAAAGCCAGTGTTGAGCAGCAAACAGGTGTTTGAAGCTGCTGGTGTCTCTGGAGTCTCAAGAAGCTCTCCATGCAGGCTGGCAGTTGTGCGTAAAGATGCATTTCAGCCACTCCAAACCAAAGCTCACAAAGAGAAACATTAACAGTGGGTTTAGAAATACATGAAGACTCATTTTTAAATAGTTTTATTCACTGACTAATGCCGTACTACAATGGATGGTCTAAATGGATGGATTTCTGGATGGTTGGTGAATGGCCACCACGTTCCAACAAGACTGCGACGTCAGCAAGGAGTTGGTGGGTGATGATTTGGGCTGGAATACTGGGAAGTGAGATGGAGGGTATTTAAATGACTTTTGCAAGATATGTGGAGCTCATAACTGGCCATTTTCAGCTATGGTATAAAAAGGAGGATAGTGCATAGTACAATGCACTATTGTACAATGCACTATCCCATGCTGCAAAAAAACACCACAGCAATAAAACTGTTTGAAAATGTTTTTCTACACCCACTGTAAATGTTTCTCTTTGTGAGGTTTGGTTAGTGGTGTCTAAAATGCATCTTTACACACAACTGCCAGCCTGCATGGAGAGCTTCTTGAGACTCCAGAGACACCAGCAGCTTCAAACACCTGTTTGCTGATCAACACTGGCTTTTTTATAGCTGTCCTTTTAATACAATTATTTTTTTGACAGAAACTTTCATTAATAAGCCTTTATGTGACCGAGTTCTGCTGTACTCTAAATCACTCACAAATCTTATGATAATTCGATAATCTCCATTCAGTTTCACACAATATTAGTTGTTTTCATGCCTTTTGCACAACATTGATCCAATTTCATGCTTTTCATCTTCAAAAAGATCTTTCTTCCTCCCCATATTGCCTGAGAACTGTGACTTGCTTAATAATTTGGAACAACCTCTAGGGTTTCCATAGATCTGGCAAATTATTTTGTCTGAGATTGATACCAGTTATCTAAAAAGACATGGATAAATGAACAAACAAACATTTTCTTAGATAAACTAAAATCTGAATGTTTATTGTACTGAAATCTTACTGATATGTCAATTGCATAATAATTTGGAACGCAGTGTAAATATTGAAATAAAATACTGAACTAAAAGCCCACTTAAAAAGAGTACACTTTTATTTTCTTAACTAATACACTTTCAAAATATTTTACTTTAAAATACATTATTTGACTAACATACTAATGCACATGATTAAAGTACATGATTATAATTATAACTGTTGTGTTATTTGACATTAAAATAAATATATATGTACAACTTCACTGTGACGAGCAGGGCGGGCGAGAGCCATGAAGGAACAGCGCAAGGCCAGTGACGCGAGTGATAATAAGTGTCAGCTGCTTGTTGCACCGGTCTCGAGTCTCTCATGGAGGAGCTCCGGAAGCATAAAAGGGGAGCGACGACAGTGAAGGAGGAGAGAGGACCAGGCTTGGATTTTATTTTATGTTTTGTTATGTTATGTTTATGCTTCCGGAGCTCTTCCGTGAGAGACTCGAGACCAGTGCAACGCGCAGCTGATGCTCATTATCACTCGCGTCACCGGCCGTTCTCTCACGGCTCTCGTCCGCCCTGCTCGTAACATTCCTTATTACAAATTTGCAATTACAAGTATGCATAAATACGTAAGTCCTACTTAAGTGGGTCAAACAAAAACTCTAGTTTTTGTCCAGCTAATTGCATTTAATATACATTTTATTGCAATTGAGATGAAATTAAACGTCAGAAAACATTACACTCTGTTTGCACTAAAAATGATTAGTTTACTTTCAAATGAAAATTAACCCTCAAGCTATCCTACAGTAGGTGTATATGACTTTCTTCTTTCAGACGAACACAATCAGAGTTAAGGCAGGAAAACACCAAGCCGACAGACAGCTGTCAGGCAGTTTTTGTTCATTGGCTGACTAAGTTTTCTCAGTGTGTTCCGCACCATCGGCTGCAAGTTAGTCCTCATCGCATTTTTTTCGGCCAATTCAACATGCTGAATCGGTGTCGGAGCTCGTCGGCCCATCGGGCCATCTGATCATTTTGATTGGTTGTTCAGCTACTGCCACCTGCTGGTATGGAAAGGCATTTCCTCTTACACAGGTGCAGAACGGACGTGCTAATTGGCCGTTGGCTGTCAAACTTCGGTCTGGTGTGTCAGGGCATCTTTGGACCCAGATGCTACTGACATGAGTCAACCCCTCAGTCTGCCTTCATCACCAATAGTAATTGGTGTTTTCGGCTTGGTGTGTTCCTGCCTTTATATTAATAATCACCCTGATGATCTCAAGCTTTAAAAATGGCAGTGCACGGAAACCACCTTGAAGCTCAAGAAAGTGCATCCATCCATCATAAACGTACTTTAGAAGGCCTATATTTAACCCCCTGGAGCCGTGTGGAGTATGTATATGATGGATGGATGCACTTTCTTGAGCTTTTCCCATTCACTGCCATTATAAAGCTTAGGTGCGTCATGATTTTTTTTTTTTTATAACTCTGATTGTGTTCATCAGAGAGAAGAAAGTCATAGGATGGCTTGAGGGTGAGTAAAGCTTGGGGTAATTTTCATTTAAAAGTGAACTAATTATTTAAGTATATTCATTTATAGTATATTAGACCATAACAGGAACTCTTGCTAAAGTGTACTTCTTTTTGAAAAAGGTTTCAAATAAAATGAATATTTTGTATCAAAATATATTTTGCATTAAACAGAATCAAGTCTATCAATACCACGAACTACAGTTTATTACTATGCTAAGGGCATTTGACTCTTTTCTGAGAATGATCCAGTCAGATATGATTACCCAGCTCTCACTCTCTTTGCTATAAACGCCAGCACATCATGTTGTAGAATGAAGTGTGGACTTTTGAGTCAACTCATCCTTTCTAAGGAGAACCGTCTGAAGAAGAAGACCGCTGATCCCAGCAGACCCTCTGAATGAAAAAGACCACACTGTGTGTGAGAGGTAGAGGGGAAAGTGTGACAGTTCTGTGAGAGGAGAGTAAGAGAAAGAGAAGATGATGAAATACTCCATGTCAGATTCAAGAAATAATGAGTTATCTCTCATTCACAGCTCCTGATTTTTTTTCTCTCTCTCCTTTTCACTCCATCATTAAGAGCACCTCCTCTTTATCTGATCCACAGGGCAGTGTGCAGTTTATTAAAAAATGAAGGTAATTTTAAATGAGCTGATAATACAGCAGCAGCCCCCCACACCAGTGAAAGGGAAATAGATGGAGGAGGGCACATTTCTGACAAGGTTAAAGAGAGGACAATGGACAGGGGAGGAATGGGGTAAAGCAAAAGAAGGGCAGGATGAAAGACTTATTGAAGGGGGTGAAATGTCTTATAGCATTTAGCATGCCACTGCCTCACAGCTTTCTATTAGAGAAACGTTAACATGGTCACCTTGAACTTCCTTTTTTTGCTAGACAGCATAAATTCAGTCCTGTTTAGCAAATGGGGCTTGGTCTTAATATGACACTATATATCACTAGGATTTTTTGAAACCCTCACACCACTGAGTAGAAGAAACAGTCTCTTTTCAGAGTTTTAGATATAAATACAGTATAAAGTCATATTCCACTCGATCTTCATACTTTTACAGACAAATGTTCATTTTTGTGAATTGTGGGGATATTCCATAGCCGTAATGGTTTTTATACTGTACAAACTGTATTTTGTATCCCCTTACACTACCCCTAAACCTAACTATCACAGGAGACATTTTTACTTTCTCACAAAAACTCATTCTGTATGATTTATAAGCCTTTTGAAAAATGGGGATATGGGGTAATGTCCTCATAAGTCACCTCTTTTTGTAATACCTACCCATGTCATTATACACATTTGTGTCCTGATATGTCACAAAAACGCGTGCATGCACACACACACACACACACACACACACACACACACACACACACACACACACACACACACACACACACACACACACACACACACACACACACACACACACAAAAACAGTGCAACCTCAGAATATATGCAAACCTGGAATACCAAAACATGATAAATAACACATATACTTTATGCATTTAATCTCACTTTACTAATTGTACAAGATGTGAATTTGCACTTTCTTCAGCCTTAGACTTTTTCATTTCACTTTTGATATGAAAGGGCCTTTACATTTGCCAAAAATAGGACTTTTTTTCTTTGTTATTAAAAAATAAACAAGCAAGCCCAGCCCAGGTGAGAATACCAGGTAACGCAATTAGCTACTTTTTTGGGGGGAGTATGTTACGCATTACTTTTTAAGTTACTTTCCTCTACACTGTATAAAAATGAAGGTTCTTTATTGGCATCTGTGGTTCCTTGAAAAACCTTCAACATTCACGGAACCTTTCCATTACACAAAGGGTTATTTATAGTAAAAAAAGGTTTGTTAAATTTCCTTACACTAAGAAAAAAAAGGTTCTTTTAAGAACTGTTCATTGAATAGTTCTTTGGGGAACCCAAAAATGGTTAGTGCCCATGACAACTGATGACTGGTGGAAAACTAAGACAAAGAAACACATTTGACTGATGAAAAAAAAACTGAAAGTCCATGAAAACAGAAACTAAGAACATACAAAACTGAGTGTGTGACAGTTATCACAAATCCACTGACTTCAAGCACAGCTTTCAGAATATTGAACACTTTTAATAATATTTAAATAAAGGATGAAGATTTTCCTAGGCCGGACATCAATTTTTGGCCACAACTGTATGTATCAATTATTAGTCAGCAGTAATACACTGGAAAGTGCTTTTGTGCTGGTTGTCAGTTTTACCAAACAAACACCCATTTCCTATTAACATTTCCTCTCTGCATCATCTCAAGCATTGCCTCTGATTTAGTGGCTATCAGCAGCAGAATCTGTAAAACACCCAACATGCTGCGCAGTGACGTCCTGTTAAATTGGCAGCTGTTCCGGATCACGTCGCATTGCTCGTTTGTGAGAGCGCTTATTAGAATTTAATTTGCTCCTGCCACAGCAGCAAAGACAATGGCTTCTTTTTCAAGTTGCCCTTCTGAGTATCATGACCGTGTTACGAAACACATTGTGAGTGCATTTACATGCACACAGTTTTACATCAAATGACATAAGAAAACTTTTACATAAGTACACTTTATCATACTTTTAAAAAGAGTGGTTGTGGAAATACTATACTTTAAAAGAAACTATACTTAAGTGCAAACTGAATGTAATGTTTCCGGACACTTAACTGCATGTTATTCAAACCTAAATGAAAATGTGTTGTAGTTTAGGTTTATATTAAATGCAATTAGTTGAACTTTAGAGTGCTGTTTTGACCCGCTTAAATAGGTCCTAAGTGCAAGTACAACTAATGTAATTTCATAATTCGATTGTTAAAATGAAAGTGTACTGCCAATTGTACTGACATGCATTATAATTAAAATATAGTTGAATGTTATTTATATTATAAATATATTATATTGAAACTTGTCATGTTTTAAATATATTTGTGCATGCACATTTGTAATGATGAAGTTGGAATTTAGTACATTTAAAATATATTAACTTTAAATGTAATGTTGAATATTAGACAGTTCAAATTATAATCAAGTAATTTACATATGCTAGAGTGTCAGCACTTCAAAATAAGTTAAAAAAAATATTAAAAAAGGTAATTAAAATGTAGCTTTAAATGTACATTATTACAAAGAGCTTGCTATAAAAGTGTACTCTCTTTAAGTACACTTAAGTAGCCTTTTACTTAATTATTATCACATATCCTAATAAAGTTTTTCAAAGTATACTTCAGGGGCACATTCAGTACAATTAAGTGCACTTCTTTTTCACAATGGACCCTTTTCACAGACTGTGATGACGTGTTTCCACAGTTATTAACATCATAAATCATGTACAAAAGTCATCTACATTTATAACACTATACTTTTTACCTTTAAATTTCATAAAACAAGTATAATGCTGCTTTATGGGTGTTTCTAATACAATGGCTGGATGAGGGAGTGACATCAAATTTGATATCTCGTTCTCTTCTCTTCACCATAATCAGTGGTATTTTTGAATATCATAGTAATGCTATCATTTTTCTTGGAGCTATTGGAGCAAATGGGAATGCAAAACTGATATTTGTTGCATAGTTTTTATCCTCCAATATAGAAGTTTACCCAACTATGGCAACTTTCGAATTTGAAAACCCTTTAAATAAATCATACTTTGATTATTGCTTCAGATTGCTTGGTTGTGTGTGCAATAATGTCATTCTCTACCACACATTTTATTGCTGGAAAAGCTACATAGTACTACTCCCCAATATAGTTTATCTTATATGAAGAGTGTGATATCTAACATTTGTGTGTGATATCTAACATTCGTGCTCCTATACGACCTACGTGGTTGTATAGGAGCATAACATAGGACATATTAATGCTGTAATTGACTGTTATACAGTAGCAGTTTGTTTTAGTGTTTTGGTCAGCTGGTCATGTTGACATCTAAGAGATAAACTGCCCTCCAAAAGTTTGGAAACATGGAAAAAGTGTGGTTTTGGACAATATTGGCATGAATCTTTTTAATTTGTTATAATTTTGCACTGATAAGGGACAACAGAAACTACGAAAACATATTTTATTATATAAACATTTTATACATAGAAAAAACTTAAATTTTCGATTCCTCAAAATATCTACCATTAGCAGCTATCTGACCTAAACTGGGTTCTGATTGGTTCATTGTATTCTGAACTTAATTGGTAATCAATTGTTGAAGCTATTAAGGTGTGCTGACCCAAAATCTTTTACAAACCTGGGCCAAGTTTAAACCAGTAACCAGCATCACAGCTGGCAAAGGGGCATGTCTGACATATATTGCCATTATTATGTAATCAAAATGAAAATTATTATTGATGGCCATCAATGATAATGTCAAGTTACTGTAATGTATTTGCACCAAAAAATGATAAGGATTTATGCTGATATCATCCAAAACCACACTTTGCCAGGGGTGTTTCCAAACTTTGGAGTGTATATCAATAGATCTCATCTCCTCTTTCTTTATTATCATTCTGATTATTAGCTTCATTCATTGATTAACAAATAACAGAAAATGTGATTTCTAGACAGCTGCAACCATTATCAGTGGACAGCAGAGCTAGACTAAGAATATTATAGTCAGAGAAAGAGACACTTATAGAAGTGGTTAGGAATAAACAGGAATTCAAATATAAAGAGTGTTCAAATAACAACTGTCTATCAAAGAGCAGTGCACCTGTGTGCTTCCCTATCATGGAGTTAGAAAGCAGTAGACAGAGGGTAAGAGTGTGTAATAGAGTGTGAGAGAATGTCAGAGTGAGTGTGTAAATGGAGGCCTATCATTTAGCATGGGTCAATCTAGTGAAAGCTTGCAGCAGCTCTCTAAGTGTCTGGCATTGCAGCAAATTGAGCTGAATGCCTTTCAACACGCATAAACATAGCAGAATACAGATTAGCCAAACTGAAACTCTCATTAAATACTTTTTAATAGCACAGACTAAGAGAGAGACAGAGAGAGAGAGAGAGAGAGAGAGAACATTTAAATTTATTCATTGTGTAAGGTTCAGACATGTTGACTGTAAACTAGATTTTTTTGTATTGTATCAGATAATATGCTGATTAATCTAATTAATCACATCTATTTATATCTGCTGCTTTATTATCCTATCACTCACTGTAAAACCTAACAGTTGTTCTAACTAACCTTTTTTAGTAAACTTTACTTAAAGGTGCTAAAGAGGATGTTTTGTTGTATGCATTTTTGCAAAATTACTTGAAACTGTCTTTACTAACTGATAAAAGACTATTTATTAGGTGCACAGAAAGGGATAATATTAATATACATCATCTGTGCACGAGGTAGGGCCTTAAAAACATCAGCCAATCGCGTATGATCCCGATGATCGCGTAAACGACTGGCCCTCTGGCTTGTCAGTCACTGCCGTGATGTTCCTTGTGAGAGACAAGCGCTCCAGTAACTTTCCACACTCCACAGGCACCGCATGCAATGTTTTTGTCAGGAGACAGGAGTAATAACTGCAGATTATGAGTTACCTGCGGTGAGTCCGACATAATTAATCCACTAACACGACACAGCGAATGCCGGTGGTAAACACTCGTGTTCCAATACTCGTGCATGAGTTTTGGGAGGCGTTCCCACGAAAGCGGGGGGGGGGCTGTTCTTACGCATGCGCTCATTTCAAAAACTGTCACGGAATGCACAGGCATGAAATGATAAGATCCACGTGCAGTTTAATGATGTAAGTCCAGGGAATAAACAGTCCACAAAAACAGAAACCAAAAACAAAGTGCACGAAACAGTAAACAACGAACCACAAACACAGGCAAAAAACACTGAAACTAAATAGACAGAACTAATGAGCAAACACAAAACACCTGAGTGCAATGACATGAGGCTGACAAGTCCAAGGGGTGAATTATGGGAAATTAAGTGAAAACTGGTGACGTAGTCCATGCTGGAGTGCCCTCTGGTGGCAAACCAGGGTAATCCAACTGGATATCGTGACAAAAACTCAGTAACAGTCTTTGGGTTCTCAGTCGACGAAAAGATCCTCTTTAGCACCTTTAATGCCAGAGAATTTGTTGAACTTACTTAAAACAATTTAGTAATCTTTACTGTTTGTATGCTATGCTGTGTTACTCAGAAAACCCAAGTAAAAATTACTTGACTGGTTTGAGTACCATTTCGTCAAAAAAAAGAGAAAAAAGAAAAAAAGGTGGGGCAATTTTTAATAGACTTTTCACTCACATTTTCTCCACTTCTGCAGTTATCTCTCCTAAGTTGCATTCACTCATTTTCTTAAAGTGATCTTGAATGTTAAATTTCCAATACAATTAAAACGTTTGGGATAACGTCACGCAAGTTAACCAAAATTTATGTTGATTTCCTAAAATTTCTTCTTACCATTTTAGTGATTAGCGTATCCTTTGGTTGTGCACTTGGAACTTCACTTATATTATTATAACTCTCTGCCAGTTGATTCCAATTGATATCCAAATGGGAAATTAGAGTTATTTGTGGTTTCAAGATACATATTAAATAGATCACTTTTAGAAAGTGACATAATTTGGCACTAAACCAATAACCAATTTAGACTTTGTGTAGAATTTTGGTTTATTAAATCATATTACTAACATATATATCATAAACACCATACTATTGTGAAACATCACATTTTTAAGGCGGTTGGTTCCTCTTTAGTTGAGCCATTCAGCATGCAAAACACAACAAATGTATCAGTTAGGTTTTTTTTTATTTTTTATTTATAAGACCATTACAATTTTATTGTAACAGTAAAACAAACCAATTACTTTATTTGTGCCGCAATGTACTCTGGGAGTAAACTTCCTCAGATCACAGATAGAATTAAGTTGACAAAACTTAAATGGTTTAAGTAAGATCTTAAGTAAAGCTTACTTAATTGAATTAAGGCAGCGATTTTGCAAAATTGAATTAAGTAAACTGAACAAATTTGTTTTTACAGTGCTGAGCAGAAATCCATTCATGAGCCGTGGAGACTGGTGTTGGTATGCAGTTGGGTAAGTATGGGTTGCTCAAGCCCAGTATGGGTTGCTCAGGCCTTCATTATAAGAGCACACCCTCATCTGTGATGTTCTGGTGCCTATGACCCAGATAACCTGTAAATATGGCTCTTCAAAGTCTGTGAAATCATCTGCCCATTCACCAGGCAAACAATAGGTCTGATTGCTTAGAAAAATATTCTCTTTCAAAACACTAATTAATAAACTTACTAACTTATAATAGTGGTCAGACTAAGCCAGGTGCATGCTCTTGACAAAGTAGCTAAAGTGTTAGCCTCAAAACTGAGACTGTTGTACAGGTCAATGACATAGCAGTGATAAAGAAATATATATGCATATTTTTTTAGTTTAAAACATGTGTCAAGTTCTTTGAAATGTAATAATTGTGCTCATGTTGGTTTCAAGTGGTTTTAAAAAACTTGTTTAAAAATGTTTAAATTTACTAACCATCAAGTAAATAGTAATAACATATTTTCTATGAAAACACCTTAAATACAGTTTCCAAGCAGCTGATTGGTTTACGTAAGCCGGCTGCTTTGGCCAATCAATCTATTTGTTCTATCAACGTAACCTGTTTATTTCCTTCCTGACCCGGCTCAACTCAGTTCAGCATGCCATGGGAATTTCCCTGGCCCCTCACCTTCCCCAGTACCACCTGTCTAGATCTGTTATGGGTTCTCCCTGCTTTTCTTTCAGCAGCTCATATCCTATTCACTGTATTAGTTACATGTTCCTTGATTTTTGCTATTTGGACTTTTATTTTAAAGTATGTTTTCTGTTTCCATTGTTTAGTTACACTTGTTTGTTGCCATAGTGATTCATTACCCTTACCTGTTCCTAGTTAGCCTCTCTTATCTTGTGTATTTATACCCCAGTGTTTCTCTTGTTCAGTGTCTAGTGTGGTCCTTTGTGGATGTACTTTATCGAGTGCTTTGTTTTCAGTTTCTGCCTGCTTCCTCCCCGTGTTTGGATGTAGGCCTACTCTGTTTTTTTGTCTTACTTTTGTTATTTTGTTAATAAACTTTAATTACTGCAATTGTACCCTAGTCTCCGTCTTCTCTGAAACACCACACAAAATTGATGTGCATGTTACTGCACTAGCCTTCGCTCACGCCAGCAGATCTAGTCTGCCAAGACATTCCATTCTTATCAATAAAATGCTGTTTAATTCTGTTCCGAGAATTGTCATGATTTAAATACATGTGAGTGTACACATTTTAATCATTTTTTAAAATAAGTTTTTACATATATTTTTTTAAGGTACAGGTAAGGTAAGGTTTTTTTGAATAATGAATTATTTCTTAAATATTATTACATTTTGAAAACCTAGAGGAGGTGTATTGAAGTCTTTGTATATATGAAATACATTTTTATTGTCTCTTTAAAAATAATAGATTGAATTAAAAAGCGTAACATCACTGACCTATACTATAATTTCAGCATTAAAGTTGCTCTACGAAATTTCACAGGCTAAATTAAGTAATTCCTAAAAGAATCCAAACGAACATAAGTTTTGGTGAAAAAGTTTCAGATTTCGTTTATTTGAATTCACCACATTGACCAACAGAAAGCTGCTTGGTTTGAAAGTGACGTCTGTGTGAGCTGTGCTTCAAACATTGCTACGGTATTGACAAACAAAAACTGATTTTTTTGCAGTGAAATTACACTTTAGTATTGATAATGTGACAGCACCTTTAAAGGGTTAGATCACCCTAAAATTAAAGTTAAGTCACCATTTACTCACACTGGTGTTGTTCTAATGCCTAATGCCCTTGTTTTTTCAGACCACAAAAGGAGAATTTTTAAATGTCCCGCTCTTGCTCAGACTTTAAAAAAAAAGATGTAGTATCACAGAATGGTCCCATGCAACACCTGTCATACAGTATATTCCAATTGTTCTGGGAGTGTACGATAGGATTTGGTGAAAAACAAACTGAAGTTTAATGTATTATTTAACAAAAATCCTGGTATTTTGTGCATGGCTGCATGTTCATGACTCTATTAGCGCCACAGTTAACTCCGACTAACCCAGAAAAAGTACAAACGTTTTGAGAAATCAAGACTAAAAAACACAGCATTAAATACAATCTGTCTACATTCTTCTCTGAGGTGAATCTGTTATCTGTTGTGTTCCTTGAAACAAGAAATTATAGCTTTCACATCTGTCAAATGTCTGTCATTCTGACTGTCATCTGACAATAGGGTTCTGGTCTGGAGATATTCAACTCAGTGAAGAAAGCTACTATTTGGGGGGGATTTCTAGGCATTCTTATGTCGTGTTTTTAATAATCTTGTGTTCTTTTTCTGGGTCAAGTCAGAATGAACTGTGGCGCTAATAGAGTCTCATGAACTCGCAGTCATGCAAAGAAGATCAATGGCCATAATTTTCGATAAATAAAGGTGCCATCGAATTGAAAATTGAATTTTCGTCGGCATAGTTGAATAACAAGAGTTCAGTACATGGAAATGACATACAGTGAGTCTCAAACTCCATTGTTTCCTCCTTCTTATATAAATCTAATTTGTTTAAAAGACCTCCGAAGAACAGGCGAATCTCAACATAACACCGACTGTTACGTAACAGTCAGGATCATTAATATGTATGACCCCAATATTTGCATATGCCAGCTCATGTTCAAGGCATTACACAAGGGCAGCCAGTATTAACGTCTGGATCTGTGCACAGCTGAATCATCAGACTAGGTAAGCAAGCAAGGTCAACAGCGAAAAATGGCAGATGGAGCAATAATAACTGACATGATCCATGATAACATGATATTTTTAGTGATATTTGTAAATTGTCTTTCTAAATGTTTTGTTAGCATGTTGCTAATGTACTGTTAAATGTGGTTAAAGTTACCATCGTTTCTTACTGTATTCACAGTGACAAGAGCTGTCGCTATTTTCATTATTAAACACTTGCAGTCTGTATAATTCATAAACACATCTTCATTCTTTATAAATCTCTCCAACAGTGTGTAATGTTAGCTTTAGCCACGGATCACTATCAAACTCATTCAGAATCAAATGTAAACATCCAAATAAATTCAATACTTATGCGATTAGACATGCTGCATGACGGACACTTTGTAAAGATCCATTGAGGGTTATATTAGCTGTGTGAACTTTGTTTATGCTGTGATAGAGAGGGGGGGGGGGGGAGCATGAGCAATTAAAGGGGCTGCAGCCTGAATCGGCGCATTTCTAATTATGCCTCAAAATAGGAGTTAAAAAAATTAATTAAATACAATCTATGGGGTATTTTGAGCTGAAACTTCACAGACACATTCAGGGGACACCTTAGACTTATATTACATCTTGTAAAAAAACGTTCGATGGCACCTTTAAATAATTCATTACATTTTTACTTTGTTTTTCAACCAAACCTTATTGTACACCACCAGAACACTTGAAACATATTACACATTTTGCATGGGACCATTCTGTGACACTTTTTTTTAAAGCTTGATGCTGGTCGCTATTTGTTGCCATTATATGGACAAGCATGAGCAGGATGGGTTTTTTTTAATGTTTTTTTATTTCTCCTTTTGTGGTCTAAAAAAAGAAAAGAAAGAAAGGCGTATGTTGGTCAAAGCAGCAAATTTGCGTGACCAACTGAACCTGATGCAAAATCTGCATGGGGAAATATTTTTTCCATCTTGTGGATTCCTATTGATATGACTGGATTTTGCTCATGTAAATTTGCCGTAATGTGACCACACCATTATACAAAGTTATAATGTGGCTTCAGAAGACTTAGAATACTGCACACAACTTCTTTATTGCAGCTAAATAGCCACTGGATGTATATTGTGTATAATATGTAGGTATGTTAGTGATATGTAATGAATTCATTTGTTTTCAATATATATCAAGCTGCTTTCAAGCAATTACTGAAGTAATATGCAAGGTCCAAGTGTTTACATGGTGTAGTCAACACAGTTTTAGTAGGGAAACATGAGTCACTCTGCTTTCTCACATTGTCTCACACACACATGGAGAGAAGCAAATGTATTCTAGCCAACAGATCCTCTGCACCTGCAACCATATGTATCTATGGCAACTCCTTCATTGCGCTCCACCTCTGCTCTGTGATCAGCAGTAAGAGAGGAGGACAGCAGCACGAGCCAGCGGAGTGGAAAATGAGCCCTCTGATTGGGATTCTTAAAGAAGGTTTGTGTGATTGGTAATTTCACAGGCCTCTGGAAGCCTGAAGGAGAAGATGAAATTCACACCAGCTTCAGGAGCTTCGGTTTCTGATTAAGGCTCAGCTTCAGTCAGCCTATACAAGGAATCAAAATCATTCCTCGATCCTTGTTTCTCTTGGCTGACGTCCATCCCCAATGGAACATGTGAGGATCCTTTGAAAAGACCTGCATATGTTGTGCTTTGCCTGCTGGGATGCTGGTGTCCCCACTAGGCTTCTTAACAAGATTAACCAGCAGGTCAACTAACATCAAAAGCTATGTTCTCTGACCAGACCTGTGCGGAAACAGTTGAGATATTAAGATAATTGCTTAAGGTTGTTTTCCTTCCTGTGAGTTCTGTCCTTTTGTGGGTGTGCTTCTAAACCTGAGCCTTATGGGACGTGTGCAGGACTAATCAACATCCCCTCCTGTCCCAGTGCGACGCCTGTTTCTCCACCTCCAGCAACAAAGACAGTTGTCATAAGGGACGTGAGAGACCTGTTGAGAAAGAAAGAATAAATGGAAGCAGAGAGAATAAAGAATAAATTTCCAGCCTAAATGGTTAGTTCACCCAAAAATGAGACTTCTGTCATCAATTACTCACCCTCATGTCGTTCCACACGCGTAAAACCTTCTTTCATCTTCGTCTTAAGATATTTTTGATGAAGTCCGAGAGTTTTTTTTTTTAACCCCATAGACAAAAATTTAACCACCACTTTCAAGGCCCAGAAAGGTACTGTTATGATATAGACACGGAGGCAGAGATAAAAGCAATCCAGGTGAGTTTATTGGAACAATATGTGGAACACAGAGTGGTAATGGCTGTTATCAGGTTCTTGAGAGATGAATATAAAGTAATACTGTCCTTGTGTGGTTTGTGGATCCAGGAGTTGAGCTGAGATGGAGGGAGACGTTGGAGACACTCACACACACAGATGGGTAAGCACACGAAGGGACCAGGAGACGAAGGAGATGAAGGAGATCGCTGGAGCAGGTAAGTATGTTGAAGGGGAGTCCTTAAGGTAAGCATATACATGGTGTAGTGCAAACGAGACCGGACAGTGAGTGTGTGTGAGAGTGGTGGCTTTGTAGTGCTGGTGATTGCAGAGTGAATGAGGTGCAGGTGGCGGTGATTAATAAGCTGGTGATTGAGTGCGTGGGTACTGTGGTGAGGTGGAGCCTGGCGTGTCTGTGACAGTACCCCCCCTCCCACGGCCCGCTCCTGAGGGCCGCGGACCCCGACGTCGTGGTGGTCTTCCCCTGGGTCGTGGGGCAGGTCTGTCTGGATGGTTGGTATGGAAGTTCTGTAACAGAAGAGGATCAAGGACACGTTCCTGGGAATCCATGAGCGTTCCTCGGGACCATAGTCCTCCCAGTCCACGAGGTATTCGAGTTTACCACCACGGCGCCGGGAATCCAAGATCTCGTGGACCACGTAGGCTGTGCCGTCCTCTAGGAGAAGTGGAAGGGGGCTCGGCGGCTGCCACGTCAGGCTCTGTGGAGGGAACAACAGAAGGGTGGTGAGGTTTGCGAGAGACACGTGAAATGTAGGATGGATTCTACTATACTGTGCCGGGAGTTGGAGACGATAGGTGACGGGGTTGATCTGCCGAAGGATGGTGAACGGGCCAATGAAGCGGGGACTCAGCTTTTGCAGGGCAGACGCATCCTGATGTCCCGGGTGGACAGCCAGACCTTCTGCCCCGGCTGGTAGACAGGAGCCTCGGAGCGTCGAAGGTCGGCTGCCATCTTGCGTCTGCGCAGGGCCCTCTGCAGCTGGTGGTGAGCTGAGTCCCACACCCTCTCGCTCTCCCGGAACCAGTAGTCGACTGCCGGAACGTTGGAGGGTTCCCCGTCCCAGGGGAACATCGGGGGTTGGTAGCCGAGTACGCACTGGAAGGGTGTTAGTCCCGTTGAGGCTTGGCGGAGAGAGTTTTGTGCGTACTCGGCCCAACCCAGGTACTGGTTCCAGGAGTTCTGGTGGCCGTGACAGAAGGTACGCAGGAAGCGGCCGATCTCCTGGATCTTCCGTTCCGTCTGCCCGTTCGACTGAGGATGGTATCCAGACGATAGGCTGACGGTCACACCCAGGAGGGAGAAGAAGGCTTTCCAGACGTGTGAGACAAACTGGGGTCCTCTGTCGGAGACGATGTCTTCAGGTAATCCATAATAGCGAAAAACATGATTAAACATTAGTTCTGCGGTGGCCATGGCGGTAGGTAGACCCTCCAGGGGTATCAGACGGCAGGACTTTGAGAAGCGGTCCACCACCACCAGGATGCATGTGTGACCGTCAGATTCGGGGAGATCGGTGACGAAGTCCACTCCCAGGTGTGACCAGGGTCTCTCAGGAACGGGCAGAGGAAAGAGCTTGCCGGTGGGAAGATGGCGTGGGCTCTTGGAGATGGCACACTCCCTGCAGCCCTGCACGTACCTCCTGGACGTCGTTGGCCATGTTGGGCCACCAGAAGCGTTGTTTGAGCAACGAGAGGGTCTCCTTGACCCCCGGGTGACCAGTGCCAAGTGAAGAGTGAACGTTGTGCAGGAGTGGAGTGCGACGTGTCCGTGTGATGTACTGCAAGCCCGGTGGGCAACCCGGCGGAGTGCGTGTGGAGGCATTGGCGGAGGGAATGGTTTCTTCGGACCACTGGATGGGGCTCATGAAGATGGACTCCGGCAGAATAGTATCAGGTTTTTCGGGCTTTTCCTCAGGAGCATAGAGGCGAGATAAGGCGTCAGCCTTCGTATTCTTTGAACCAGGACGGTAGGAGATGGAGAAGTTGAATCTAGAGAAGAACATAGCCCAGCGAGCTTGGCGAGGATTGAGTCTCTTTGCGGCCTTCAGATATTCGAGATTCTTGTGATCAGTGAGGACTTGAAATGGGTGAGTAGCTCCCTCCAACCAATGCCTCCACTCCTCAAGGGCAAGCTTGACGGCCAGGAGTTCGCGGTCACCGATGTCGTAGTTGACCTCCGCCGGGTTGAGCTTGCGGGAGAAGAAGGCGCATGGATGGAGTCTACTTGGTGTCCCCTGCTGCTGTGAAAGGACCGCTCCCACTCCGGTGGTAGATGCGTCCACCTCTACTATGAACGGGAGGTCCGGGTTAGGGTGGACGAGGAGGGGAGCGGTGGTGAAGGCCTTCTTCAGGGTCTCAAAGGCGTCGGTGGCTAATGGAGACCAGGACAGAGACTTGGGCTGGTGACGGAGGAGGTTGGTGAGTGGACTGACGATTGTGCTGTAGTTTTTGATGAACCGGCGATAGAAATTGGAGAAACCTAGGAATCTTTGGAGTTCTTTGATGGTGGTAGGAGTGGGCCAGGACTGTATGGCGGAGACCTTCCCTCGTCCATCCGGATGCCACTGTGATCAATCACGTACCCCAGGAACTGGACGGAGGGTTGGTGGAATGAGCATTTTTCAGCCTTGAGGAAGAGATGGAACTGCCGTAAGCGCTGGAGGACCTCCGCAACGTGGTGGCGATGTTCGGCCAAGCTCCGGGAGTAGATGAGGATGTCATCTATATAAACCAGAACGGACTTATGGAGAACTCCCGGAGCACCTCGTGGATGAAATCCTGGAATACGGAGGGGGCGTTGACCAGGCCATACGGCATCACGAGGTACTCGTAGTGTCCAGTGGGCGTGACGAAGGCGGTCTTCCACTCGTCCCCCTGCACGTATCCGGATGAGGTTATACGCGCTGCGGAGGTCCAACTTGGTGAACACAGTGGCACCGCGGAGATGTTCCAGGGCCGCTGGGACGAGGGGAAGTGGGTATCGGAACTTGATGGTGATCTTGTTGAGTGCACGGTAATCGATGCATGGCCTCAAGCCTCCGTCCTTCTTGCCACGAAGAAGAAGCTTTGAAGCAGCAGGGGAAGTAGACGGGCGGATGTAACCTTGTTCGAGTGCCTCCTTGATGTATTCCTCCATGGCCTTCTCCTCCGGTATGGACAGGGGGTATATGCGTCCCCTGGGCACTGGTTCACCCGGCAGCAGATCGATGGCGCAGTCCCATGGCCGGTGTGGAGGAAGCTTGGAGGCGCGTTGCGTGGCAGAAGACGTCGCTGAAGGGGCGTAGTCAGGGGGAACATCCACGGAGCGCTTCTCAACAGGGCTCTCGATGGACGTGGCATTCACGAGAAGAGACTTGGAGAGTGGAGGTTTTGGAACAGGAAGCGCTGGGAAGCAGTCTGGGAAGCAGTGATCGCCCCACTTCAGGACTTCGCCCGTGCGCCAGGAGATGTTGGGGTTGTGTTGTTCCAGCCACGGGCGCCCTAGAACCACGTCAGCGGTGGATTCCTCCAGAACCAGCAAATGGATGTGTTCAGTGTGCAGGATACCGATGCTGAGTTGTAGTGGGCCCACGCAGTGACGGATGTGTCTGCGGCTTAGGGGTTTGCCCGTGATGGAGTGGATTTGATAGCTCGTCGGTGAAGGAGAGATCTTAAGGTTGAGTTGTCTACAGAGGGTGCCTGAGATGAAGTTTCCGGCTGACCCTGAATCAAGGAGCGCCACCACTGGAACAGAGATGTTAGCCGCAGTAAGAGTTACAGTTGTAGTGAGTGGTTTCATTTTCTGAATGGAGGGAAATATTGCACTCACCACGGGTCGAGGAGGACGGATGGGGCATGTGGAGAGATTATGCCCCATTGTTCCGCAATAGAGACAGAGATTCAGGGCCAGCCTTCTTTGTCTTTCGTTAGGGGTGAGACGAGAGTGATCAATCTGCATGGGTTCGTTGGCTGGTTCTGGGGAGCTGACGGGTTCGGACCGACGGAGGAGGTTAGTGGTGGATGACTGGCCCTGGTGTTCTTGAATGCACGACTGCATACGGGACCCCACGCGGATGGCGAGTTGGATGAAGCGTTCTAATCCCATGGAGTCCTCGTATGCAGCGAGATGCAGCCGCACGGAGGGTTCCAGCCCCTGACGGAACGTGGTGATGAGGGCTTGCTCGTTCCATCCGCTGGTGGCGGCTAGCGTTCGAAACTGCAAGGCATATTCGTTAACAGATAGGTTTCTTTGCTTTAGATTATAAAGTTTCTCACCAGTCGAGGAATCAGTCAGAGGTTTCCCGAATACTTCCCGGAAGTGGGAGACGAACGCCGAATAGGATTGGACGACTGGGCCTTTCTGGGTCCACAACGAATCTGCCCATTGCAGAGCCTTCCCTTGCAGTTGTGAAATAATGAACGCTATTTTAGCCGTGTCTGTGGTGTAGAGTGCGGTGCGGCTGTCTCCAGGACCAGCTCACATTGGAGAAGAAATCCGCTGCATTCCTCCGCCGATCCAGAGTAGGGCGCCGGTTTGGCCATGGGACTGGCGGTGAATGCAGGTGAAGGAGTGGTGCTGGTGGGTGCGGAGACAGCCGTGTTGTGGGATGACGATGTTGAGGGCTGTGGTGTGAGTGCTCGACGCAGCACGTCCACGAGTTCCTGGAATGGATCGTTTATACTCATGCCGTTAGTTGTTAGGGTCCGGTCTTCTGTTATGATATAGACACGGAGGCAGAGATAAAAGCAATCCAGGTGAGTTTATTGGAACAATATGTGGAACACAGAGTGGTAATGGCTGTTATCAGGTTCTTGAGAGATGAATATAAAGTAATACTGTCCTTGTGTGGTTTGTGGATCCAGGAGTTGAGCTGAGATGGAGGGAGACGTTGGAGACACTCACACACACAGATGGGTAAGCACACGAAGGGACCAGGAGACGAAGGAGATGAAGGAGATCGCTGGAGCAGGTAAGTATGTTGAAGGGGAGTCCTTAAGGTAAGCATATACATGGTGTAGTGCAAACGAGACCGGACAGTGAGTGTGTGTGAGAGTGGTGGCTTTGTAGTGCTGGTGATTGCAGAGTGAATGAGGTGCAGGTGGCGGTGATTAATAAGCTGGTGATTGAGTGCGTGGGTACTGTGGTGAGGTGGAGCCTGGCGTGTCTGTGACAGGTACTAAAGTTAAAATTCATTAAAATAGTCCATGTGACTGCAGTGGTTCAACCTTAATGTTATGAAGCAGCGAGAATACTTTTTGTGCTGAAAACAACAAATAAATGACTTTATTCAACAATTTCTTCTCTTTTTGATGTTCGTGTCACATGGGTTGATTATACTAATTAGTGCAGGATTTATACTAGTAAAACTAGGCTACAGCAGTCTCATATAGTCAATATTACTAGTTTCATTATAGTTTCATAAAGGCTGGTCCACTTTGCAGCTTAGTCCAGCCAAGAAAATGTCCATGTAAGATGGGAAGAGATCATTTGAGTATGACTTTTTACATGAACGCCAGTTTGTTTGCTTTTTTTGTATGTGACATTGTATGTGTATAATTGTATAAGCGTTCTGCATATGGCTATCTACGGTAGTTTATACTACAAATTATTATTTTTTTTTTAAATAAAAAAATCGAAAAACCCATATAATAAGATAAAATCAAGACATGTTTAAGGAATGCTTACCGTGATTTTGCCAACTAAGACATGTTCCTGGATCAATATATTTTGTTGATCCTGGAACAACATTCCTATCCGAAAATTTACTCCTAACCTTTTCCCAACCCCTAAACCTAACCCTACCCATAACTTATCCCTAAAATCAGAGGAAAATGATAGTTGAATAACACTGTTGCAGAATCACCTAGGTTGTAAGCCTAAATTTGACATAAATGGTAAATTTGTCCCTCAAATCTGATTGGTTGATTGGAATGGTGTTCCAGGATCAACAAAGATGCTGATCCCGGAATATGTTGTACTTGGTGAAATCACGTTCACGTTTAAGGTCTATATCTTGACACTTCAAGATTTATTACAAGAAAGCAAGAACCCATCTGCTTGATTCACTTCAACACAAGCTTTGGGTAACTGAACCCATCTTTTGTTTTAATTTACTTATTTTATTAAAACCTCTTTATCTTTATGTTAGGTCATCTAATACCCTTGTTATTTAAAAGGAGGACCTAATAGTATTCTTTAATATTGAGTCTTAATATCTTACACCAGGGGTTCCAAACTGTACCTGTATCCAACCCATGAAGCACTGCATATTTTGCATGTTTTAAATAATAGTACTCTAAGACATACTATACACCAGCAACATTTAGAGATACTGGCTGACCAAGTATGCAATGCTGCCTGGTTAAGATAGTTAAAGGGTTAGTTCACCCAAAAATGAAAATAATGTAATTTATTACTCACCCTCAAGCTTCGGAGCGTTATGAATCTTTTGTGTCGAATCCTCATTCAAATCGAATTGCTGAAATCACATGACTTTGGCGCTCCGAACCGCGGATTCGATACGCTGATTCATAACGCTCCGAAGCTTCCTGAAGCAGTGTTTTGAAATCGGCCATCACTATAGAAGTCGTTATTTTGTTTTTTTGGCACACCAAAAATATTCTCGTCACTTTATAATATTAATATTGAACCACTGTACTCGCATTAACTGATTTAAATATGTTTTTAGTGCATTAATGGATCTTGAGAGAGAAAATGTCATTGCTGGCTATGCAGGCCACACTGAGCCATCAGATTTCAACAAAAATATCTTAATTTGCGTTCCGAAGATTAATAAAGGGTGTAGAACAGCCTGAGGGTGAGTAATACATGACATTATTTTCATTTTTGGGTGAACTAACCCTTTAAGGAAGTTGGTGAGGAAACCAGCACATTTCCATGATGAGGACCAGCATTTGGAACTTAACATGCTGGAGACGCAGCCATGCAGGTCTTTGCAACGTTGAACACAGCATTGATTTATAGAGCAATATAATTTGATAATCTAACATCCTCATCTGTATCATTTCACATATGGACAGGCTATTTCAAGTCTGTTTGACCATGCGCCTTTGTAATGTGCTTTGGTTCATTGCAATAGAGCCACGCCACACCACACCAAGTCAGGCCATTTTATGGGCTACACTGACAGGTAAATGGGATATTATGCTGGGAAATGGAGCAATGAACTCCTCCTCTCCCTCCCTTCCTCTGTCCTTCATCTCTCTTTCCAATGCTGCCGACATCCGTGCTTATTTACTGCCTTTTTACAGCATTGATTGGGCCTGTGTTTGTTTTACCTGTCGCCCGACCCATACATCAACACTTTGGGAGGGAAGTGGGATGGTGAGAGGAAGACATGGTCAAAAATGCAGATAGGAAGAATCAAGCAGGATAATAGTTCAGCTATTGGCTTGTGTTTTGTGAGTAATGGCATTTCCCTACCACATTCTCCCGATTCTTCCTGTCCTTTCTCCATTGTACTATGAATAAAAAAAAATAAATTAAAAAAAATACAAATTAACAAAAGGACATGATTAAATGAGAAACTAAAGAATCTGGAGAAACTATTAGGCTCTTTGAGGATATTTGAGTAAAATGAAAGAATGCTATGTAATCAGCTGGTTGATTAATGAAATTCTTTGTACAGAAAGAGGTCCTCAGGGCATTTACCTGCACTCATTTTAATCAAAGTATCACAGCAATTAGGCACTTCATAATGCACTACACCACATAATAATACGTTTGTGAAAAATTACATTTTCAATTATGCATGTATGTGTGCTGTTTTACTTTACAGGTTAATTGTGTGTAATTGTTTCAATGTCAAAACAATTTGTCCTTCTATCCCAGCGTAATGTGCAAAGACAACTTCAACAACAGAACAGCTCAACATGTCAACTTCCAACTGGATTACATTTGACTGAACAACGGTAGATGGGAATCAGGGAAGGGGAGGTAAGTAAGAGTGTTTGGGAAACTTGTATGGAAATATATGCAATTGAAGCATGAAACAGAAGTCTTTTCCTCCCTATTGTGATGTATATCCAAGTGAAACAGCTTCCCGAACAAGATAAAATGCATCTCAGGTCTTGATTTTGTCGGAATTGATTGCATGATTGAGGTTTGCTATTGGTGGATCTCATGTGATGGACAGGTTGTCCCGCCCTTGCGCCAGTAAACATCATCAGGAAAGAGATGTCGAAAACAGCGTATTGCAGCCATTGAAGCAGGGTTGCCAGGTTTTCACAACAATACTCAAAAGTAGCCCAATCACATTTCAGGGGTTCTGTGTTTTTAGCGGGGTTTCCCTGGTAAAATTCACATTTCAGGGTCTAAATATCATGTTATTTGGGGTCGCTTCAACCCGCGGACATGAAAAACAACCCACGGCAACAATGTTAAAGTAGCCCAATTCCGCGGAAAAACTGCAGACTTGGCAACACTGCATGGAAGCCAGCAAACGAACAGGGTCAGAGATTGCAGATTCTACCTGACCTACAAACAGCCTCGGAATTCATCTAAAAAGCCCTATGACCAGAGCAAATGTATGTGTTAGCTGATCAGCTTGCAGTGTAAGGCTTATCACTTTCAATTGTCAATTGTGCTTGTTCCTGTTGCGCCTCCTCAATGTGGCAACCCGCTTGAAGGAGGGGCGAGTAAAACGTCTCGGGTTACTTGTGTAACCCTGGTTCCCTGAATAAGGGAACGAGACGCTACGTCATATGACGTAGCTACAGTACGTCATATGACGTGGCATCGACAGTTCCCATGAAAGGGAACGTCTCAGGTTACTTGTGTAACCCTGGTTCCCTGAATAAGGGAACCAGGGAACTGCCATGAAAGGGAACTGCCATTTTAACTGCTAGCTGTCAATATTACATACTGCACATTTAAAGTCGCAAATTTAAGCAAATCCAGTGATTTGTTTGTCCATACACATGCTCAAAATATGGGACCTTTTAAACTTGATTTTATCTAGGGCAGACTGATAAATATAATAATAATAATAATAATAATAATTAAAGTGTGAAAGTTATGTTTCTGTCAGGAAATCTGATTAATAGGCCTACTTGCAATTTTCACAGTTTTGTGTGTAATATGCATTAGACGGTGAGTGAACAGACTATATGGTCCGTGCGGAAGACTATGCTGACAGAGGCACAGAAATTACACATGGCAGCTTTTAATATGCTTTATTTTTAAATGTGTTGTGTTTTGAATAACGTGTTTGAATATGTCTAGTCGCATTTGTGTGTACCACGAAAGCACACACGCACACCAGACAATGATATATCTCTGTCTGCTAGAGATATTTACGAATCATGACCCTTTTACTGTACCAGAACAGCGTGAATTTACTTTTGTCAGCATAAGCTGAATTCTACCCCCGCTTTAGCAGCCTCACTCCCATTCCTGCTTACTGAGGCAAACATGCTTTCCACATCCCCCCACCCCTAGGGAAAAGGGCCTCTAGCTCATCTCTGTTTTCCTCTCTGCTCATCCTTTTCCACTCCCAGTATTCACTATCTATCTATCAGAAGAAAATGTGAGTGGTGCTTGCCCGTGGTTGCCATCGGGCATTGCTGTTCTCTCTGGTTTCTAGCACGTTGCTATGAATGTTCAGGGTAGTTGCTAGGGCATTGCTAGATGGTTTTTAGGAAGTTCTAAGGAGTCAAAAGAGTCAACCCTCTTTAATATTCTGAGTCTGACTCATTAAAGACATGGGTAACGCTTTAGATTACAGCCCGGAAAGTACTGCGTAATTACAACGAATTTACAGCATAACTTTCAATAATTATAGTGTAACTATACAGTAAGTATGTGTAAGTATAGGGGAACAATATGTGAAGTATTGGGAATAAAGGGGTAACAACCAGGAAAATAACAAATTATTTATACTGTAAATATTTTATAACTAAGGGGTACTTATGACATATAACTAAGGGGTAAGTATGACATTACGGGCCGTAAATTAAAGTGGTGCTTGGTACCCTCTTACTTCATGTAGTTACAGGGTAAGTATGACATTACGGGCCGTAAATTAAAGTGGAGCTTGTTACCCTCTTATTTCATTTAGTTACAGGGTAAGTAATTAATAAAATGCAAACAATCGGATATCACTGACTCCGAAACCTTTATTTGAAAAACAACTTTATTAAAAACAGGTCTACAACACTTATTATTCATTTTTTTAAATCAACTTTTCATTTCAAACTCTAAAGTCCTGACAGAAAGTAACAAGTTTTGTCCGTTTTTTGGTTGTTGTTGTTTCTCGCTTGGCTTCCTCCTGCTCTTGTTTCTCAGCTGATGAATCTTAAGAAGGAATCCCGTTGCTATTCTGTATTATAAGAAAATACAGTACACCCCGAAATTTTCTCATGGTTCAGGCTATTCATCTTTTCGCTTCTGACCAACTGTCACCAGCGCCCGCATGAGAGTCGACTTTGCGTTCGACGAAGCAACTTGAATCTTTCATGACGTTCTCGCGGGAGATTCATGTGAAACTCGCGCGAGAACTGCCGTCTCTGTTATTCTGTCTTGTTTGTTTCTCATTCTCATTATCTGCTATTCTGTGTATTTTGTTGTGAGCATTACTAAAATAATAATAATAATAATAATAATAATAATAAATAAAAAAACTGACGGCATCCAACATCTGCGTGAGTTTCTCGGCACGCTTACGTCACGCTTCAAGTTACGTCACGCATGAACTCTCAACCCTCGCATGCACGCGCAGAAGACAGCTGGTCGAAAGTTTTAAAAATATTCAAATATTTGGTATTTTTCTTACAAATACGTATCGTTTCACTTCAGAAGACATCGATTCATCCATTAGGGTCGTATGGATTACTATAGTTATTGCTGTTTGTGCTGTTTGATGCTTCGACTTTTAGGAACACGTGAGTTTGCATTATAAAGCGTTCCCAGATGATTTATTTTTTTCCTAAAATCCTTTTTGTGTTCATCTTAAGAAGGAAAGTCGTATAAATCTCAGATGGCATGAGGGTAAAAGATGAGTAAATGGTGAGCACATTTCCGAGTGTTCTGTATTTTTTAAATACAGAATAGCAAATGGGATTCCCTCTTAAGATTCATCAGTGGAAAAAAGAAGAAGAGGAACAAGAGGAGGAGGAAGCTAAGCAAGAGAAACGAATAAGAAGTGTTGCAACTTTAAATCTGTTTTGAAATAAGTTGTTTTTCAAATAAAGTTTTCCAAGTGATATGACTGTTTGCGTTTTTTATTTATTTATTTATTTATTTATTTATTTATTTATTTTTATTAATTACTTACCCTGTAACTACATGAAACAAGAGGGTAACAAGCTCCACTTTAATTTACGGCCCGTAATGTCATACTTACCCCTTAGTTATATGTCATAAGTACCCCTTAGTTATAAAATATTAAAAGTATAAATAATTTGTTATTTTTCCTGGTTATTACCCCTTTATTCCCAATACTATATTGTTCCCCTATACTTACACATACTTACTGTATAGTTACACTATAATTATTGAAAGTTACGCTGTAAATTTGTTGTAATTACACAGTACTTTCCGGGCTGTAATCTAAAGTGTTACCAAGACATGTATTTAACTCTTTCCCTGCCAGCGTTTTTTAATTATTATTAAAAAAGTTGCAAGCCAGCTCCAGCATTTTTTATCATTTTCACCAAAGTTTCATGGCCCCCAGAAAATTTTTGTTGTATGATTTTGTTGTATGACATTTATTCCAGCTTCATGCATATATATTTTTTCAACAACACTCAAATATGGGTTAATTTTACATGTGCATAAGCAATGTTTCTATCACTTGTTTCTGCTTCTTCTTTGATTGTTTTTGGATCCGGAGATTCTGTACTGTACTTTCAGAAGATGTGTAAAATAGCACCCTAAACAACAGTGAAAACATGCGCTGCGTCTGAAATCAAATACTTTTCTACTATGTAGTATGGGAAAAACAGTACGCTAAGTATGTCTGAATACATAGTAATAGAAAAACAGTAGCCAAAAAGTACATGGATGACCTACTACTTTTTCCACGATTCTGAAGTGTGCATTCGATGATCAATTTACTATCCCATGACAGTGAAGTGAGTCAACTGACACTGGTAGGTCACGTGACCTTATTGCGTGACCCGTAGTACGTCTGAATTTCATTCATACTACCCATATTTATACTATATAGAAAGTACTTTTTAACAGTTTTAAAGTTCAAATTCAAATGTTGTACTCAGACAGTATGTGATTACAAAGCAAAATATGTTTCTTTGAAACAATTTTCACCCAGAAATTGCTAATAAATTTCACAAATAATTATAAAGAAAGTAGCATATTGAATTAAACGTGAAATTTTGTGTGAAACACTATTTTCTTGTAAAATCTACTCCAATAATCTTTTTTTTTTTTTTTTTTTTTTTACAATGAGGGCATTGCCCAGTTTCTGAACAACATGTGTGAAGACATGGCATTCTTTTCAGGGAATCTGTAATAATAATGAATTAATTTGATATAATTTGATATAACTATTTGAAAAAGGGTTAAAACATTGCCCATTTGTGAACAGAATATTATTAATGCATATTGTGATTGCCTAATTATTTGTACATTTTCATAAACATTGAATTAATTGAATTACTTGTATACCCTAGTAAAAATCCTTTACCAAAATCTATTTAATATACATTTATTGCATACTAACCCACTAAACAAAGTTATGTTCGGAAGATGTATTTTTAACATCTTTGTCACAAAAGATGTACGTTGAAAAGATGTCCACTGAGGAACCAGAATGAAAGTTTTTATGACATCTTTTTTTGACGTCTTCAGGACGTTCGATATAGATGTTCATGGAACCTCTGTACAAGGTTAAAAAAAAACAGCCACGGATCCATCCGTAGGCAGTAAAACACACATTCACACCTCTAGACAACTTAGCATCTGTAATTAACACATCTTTGGATTGTGAGGGAAACCAGTTCCGAAGGAAAGACTTTCTGGCATAGCTGAGACTCGAACCAGGAACCTTCTTGTTGTGAGGAGACAGTGTTTGCCACCGAGCCACTTGTGCTGCCTAGCTGTCTAAAGGTGTGAACATGTGTTTTACTGCCTGTGGATAGATCCGTGGCTGAGTTTTTTTTTTTTTTAACCTTGTAAGGAGGTTCCATGAACATCTATATCGGACGTTCAGAAGACATCAAAAAAAGACGTCATAAAAACTTCATTCTGGCTCCTCAGTGAACGTCTTTTCAATGTACATATTTTGTGACAAAGACATTTCCTATTTATTGACATATCACTTACTGATATAAAATTAAACTTTATTTGGAGTATTTCTTTATTGCACAATGCACATTTCTTAATATTAAGCCTAAATGTGTTTTAATATCATTATTAGTATGATCTATATCAGTCTTTAAATGCAACGTATTTAAAGTGTACCTAAAGTATACTTGCAATAGTTCCACTTTAGCACAGTCAAATATACTTATAAATCACTCTTTAGTTGGACTTCAGCACTACGTCCACATAATTAAAGTGCATTAAGCACAAAATAAGTTTTAAGTATACCAGTTTAGTTTACCAAAAGTACATTTGCAGGGTATTTTTATTAATCAAATATGTAAATTGAATATGTAAATGTATTCTTAGTATACTTAGCACAAAAAAATGTATTTGCAAATATTGTCAAAATCATTTTGTTTTTCATGAGGTATGAGTGTCAAAAAGTGTGTACACATGCTCTTCAGTTAGCATATTAGGAACATTAAGCATATTAAGCTTCTGTTTTTATAAATGCCAGTTTGTTCCTCACTGATGTAGGATAAAATCCATGGTATTTAGTATCAAATCTGATCATATGTGTTTTCTGGTCTCTAAAAATAGTTTTTTTCCCCCACTTGTTTTATCATCCAACAGATGAAGTCTTGATTATTTGAATAATGAACAACACTCCTCAACACTATTTGAGGCATCATTTATGTTTGTGGGAGCAAACAGTGCAGGATGAGTTATATGGCTAAGTTTAATATTTAAGGTTGGGGAGTTTGTTCAAATTCCTAACTCTATGAGCAATAACAATAGTAATGCTTGCCTTTGCAAGCACCATAAATAAAATAAAGTATCTTTAGGTCTTTTCCTTGGTTGTCTAAAAACCCAAATGCTCGACTGTCTTTTATTTTCTTTCTCTGACTGAATGAATAGATAGCCAGACTCTTTTGTGTGAGAACGCACTTGCATTTGGGTCTTATAGCTCAGAGGCATCAAGGCCGACAAAGACTGCATTACAATGTACAAAACTCAATATCCCAATGCATCTTGCGGAAAAGAGGTAATATTTCTGCTTCAAAACATGCTAAGAGCAAGATAAAAAGTATCTATTGTTGCCTGCCTTTATTGTCATATATTCAATAAGAAAAGAGTTGGCAGGCAGAGGGCAACCTCAAAGATGACATTGGTCTAAAGACTGCAAAAGACAAATAACCCTAACTGAAACCCCCCACCGCCAAGGGGATGGTGCTAATAGACTCAGTTGTCCATTTCTTCAGCAACACAAGCACATTAAGTTCAGGATGTCAGTATGTTATAATGTTCAGAACAGCTTATATGTCTCTCAGTCAGTATGGCTGTATTGTTATCTGGTCATGCAGAGACAGACTTCTGACCATCGGCATAATGTCTCGTCCACTTTGCTGCTACTTAAATCCCAGAATCAATGTCACCATCTCAACAACATATAACAACATGACCTAACCAGATGCAATGTGACACTGCGACACATGATAAATAGTATCTTTTCAATTATTAATGACATACAAAGTATGACAATGATAATCTCAGGTACTGATTATGTGCTTTATTCATTGTTAAAAGAATTTAATGTGAGTTTGAATATCATTTTGCGTGACCTTTATAGCCATTCTGAAAGCGGCAATGGATAATTCATCTCAGATTCTGAAAATAAGTCAAAGGAACCAAGAATGTTGAAACTGTGAACAAACAAATGTGTTCTGACAAAAGATCAGTCACTCAGTATGTATTTGTAATAATGTTAAAATGGTGTATTATGAATTTGATTATGTACTATTTGGGTGCAGTGCGCTTGCAGAGAGACTCCGCCCACCTGCTCGTCTGATTGGCTGTAAATTTTGATTGATTTTTTTCATCTCGTAGTCGTGTCACGTCTGGTGTGAACAGACAAATTGCTTGTTGCTGGAATCTTATCACATCCTCTCTGGTTAGAACATGTTGTAAAGCCAAATCTGCTTTTTAATGTGATGCTTAAGGTCAGGTAAAACTCAAATCTATTATTCTACAACAATACCCTGACAAGCAACAAAGAGGTAGCTTATTCAAATAGTAGCCTAACACATCTTCTGGATAAAACTGTAGTGGTCTTCTTTCTTGCATTTATATGTGTACTGATTTCAAATTGGTCTTTTTTTCTTTATCTGTTTAACTAATATATGCATTTACCATGGGCATATTGATATTTGGGTTAGAAGGGCCAGACCATGATACTGGGTATTCTAGGTTTCATTCACACGACCACTTTAAATAACTAAGACTTGATAAGACCTTATGCCTTTTTGGGTGGTGCTTAATAAACTGGTAAACTTTAAATCTGTAAATCAACTCCGATGAACTGTAATAAAGTGCTCTCACCTTCATTACTGCTGTATCACCCTGGAGACTGTAAGCTGGACCGCGAACAGTTTACTGATCTATCCTTGAGTAACAAATTTTTAGCACAACCTCTGTTTTGTATTGTCCGTTTGAATCGACATTCGTTCACAAAGCAGTCCGGTGTGTAATGATTCGCACAGACATAAACAAATTTCGGTAGAGTTGAGGGAGCATTTTCTTCAAAAACAAAATGAATGAACCTCTTCTTCAGCAGCTCAGATTTAGGGAGTAAATGGAGAGAGCTATGTGGATTAATCCATCCAGCTATAAACACCTAAAACAATTGGGAGACATTCTCGTCAGTGCAGCAATGGCGGACTGTTTAACTGGCTATGAACTTGCTCAGGGCGGTTCTATGTTAAAACGTCAGTGTCTGTCAATGTTTGTGGACGGGGCCTGTGGCTAAAGTGACGTCACACTGCCAGGGATCGGGAAACGGCTTGATTTGAGACTGCTTATGATTTATGGGGATTTAAAAAAAAGGAGTGATTGGATTTTTAGGATTATAGGGGAGTTGTGTACACACACTGCCAGCACACATATATGTCCAAACACCATACAAAAGTGAATTTTGCATAATAGGTCCACTTTAAGTCCTGTAAGTTGTGAGGTGGAGCCTTCATGGATCGGACTTGTTTGTTCAGCACATCCCACAGATGCTCGACTGGATTGAGATCTGGGGAATTTGGAGGCCAAGTCAACACCTCAAACTCGTTGTTGTGCTCCTCAAACCATTCCTGAACCATTTTTGCTTTGTGGCAGGAGCATTATCCTGCTGAAAGAGGCCACAGCCATCAGGGAATACCGTTCCCATGAAAGGGTGTACATTAGCCTGGGTGCCAGCCCGAACCCCGCCCACAACATTTTTTGAATGGGAAGTTCGGTCTGGACTCGATCCATTGTGGAGTAATTATGCTCGGCTCCAAGAAGGCCGAGCCAATCAAATTGCCAGGGCGGGCTTTAATCGATGATGGACAGGCTATCTGCGGTTACGTAACCACCCACGTCATCAAAGAGCGCTTGGGTTGAATTGGTTTTCACCAACTCTGATTGGTTGTAGGTCTATCCAATTGAGTGCAGAGGTTTTTTTTTTACTGGTTCGGTTAAGACACGCCCCATAATTCAAGTGCAATGGAGCAGTATCAGACTCACATTCTGCCTAGAATATGAGTATGACGAAGTCAGGCTAGGTGTACATGGTCTGCAACAATGTTTAGGTAGGTGGTATGCATCAAAGTAACATCCACATGGATGATATGACCCAAGGTTTCCCAGCAGAACATTGACCAAAGCATCACACATTGCCTTCTTCCCATAATGCATCCTGGTGCCATGTGTTCCCCAGGATCCACGGCCATCCACGTGATGTAAAAGAAAACGTGATTCACCAGACCAGGCCAGCTTCTTCCATTGCTCCGTGGTCCAGTTCTGATGCTCACGTGCCCACTGTTGGCGCTTTTCATAGATACTGACCACTGCAGACCGGGAACACCCCACAAGAGCTGCAGTTTTGGAGATGCTCTGATCCAGTCGTCTAGCCATCACAATTTGGCCCATGTCAAACTCACTCAAATCCTTACACTTGCCCATTTTTCCTGCTTCTAACACATCAACTTTGAGGACAAAATGTTCACTTGCTGCATAATATATCCACCCACTAACAGGTGCCGTGAAGATAATCAGTGTTCTTCACTTCACCTGTCAGTGCTCATAATGTTATGCCTGATCGGTATATATACAGTAGACAAGCTTCAATGTATCAAGCTGCTTTTGTCATGTAGATTGCAGTATAACTAGCTATTTTCTCTAAGATGGCTTTCAACTTAACTTAGCAATTTTTTTCTCTTTTTTTCTCTTGAGTATCTCTACATGTGTTGACACTGCTTGACACCATGTAAACAAGCCATTGTTTCCCAACAGACCAACACACTCACATAAGGAAATGTCACTCGCTACTTTTATCCTGCAACATCAAAACATCACTCTGGTGCCACATTAAACTCCATTTCTTTACTTTACCCAGGCTAAACTTTTAGAATTTAAATGAAAAATCTGTCATAATTAAATCACCCAAGTTTTCTGCCATCAAACACAAAAGTGATTTTTTTTTTTTTTTAATTTTCTGATACCAGATACACAAATGTATAGCCAACTTCCAAAAATGACAAAAGCACACTACAAGCCTGAAAATCTTGCCTTAAAATACTGTGGAAACTTGGCAAAGAGATGTGAGATAGAAGTGTATATAGCTCTGCTAACTGCAGTCTTGTTTAGTGTCCTGCAGCATTTTCAGTGTTATTGGTTTGCAATTTTACAGCTGACAAGTTTATACAACAATACCAATAATAGTGTGAGATATAAGAGAGAGGAATAAATAGCGTAAGTGTGAGACATACAAAAAGAATACTAAAACTGATAGAGACACTGTAGGAGAAATCACTGTAGGGGTCTGCTGTTGTGTCGGGTTGGTTGCGCAAACTACACTCATCTTAATTAGGCTCTCAGGGCAGTGTGTATGTGAGATAGCGCCCTACAGAGGGGGGCTCAGCTAATCTCTCCTACTGTTCCTGTTTACTGACTGTCTCTCTGTTTGCCTGGCAAGCGTCTCTGTCTATAGAGGTTAAGCTGTTCTGCATTTCCTCTGCAGTGAATTAGAAGAAACGTCTTTGAGTCGCTGGGAATTGTGCTGGTATATAATTTGGCCAAGGGACTGTACCAGTGTCCCACATCTCCTATAGCATTTCCTGGCCTTGTCACAACTGTAGCACAAAGGAGCAGTTTTGTGGTGTAGCTATATTTGGTTCTCAGATCTGCCTGTAAACTTTCTATTTATGCATGAATAATGCTATGAATGGCTGTCAGAACATTGTTCTGAGTGATTTTGAGCACATTTCTATTCGGTTTAGAGCATATTCCGGTTTAAGAGGCCACCCTAAGTCCCTCTGATATTCTTATTCTCCTAGACATGACTTTGTTCCTTCAAAATCTAATGGATTTTTTTTTTTTTTTTTTTATAATCTGCATGGCTCTCCTTTCCTCCATTGATGTATCATTCATTTATATTGCATAAAATGTGCTGTAAACCCCCCCCCCCCTCCAAAAAAAAAACCTTATACAGTAATAACGACTTTTTAAACAACCCTTTATATAAAAAAAAAATAAATAAAAAAAAAACAGAAATTATTTTTGTGCACATATTTATTTTGCTATACTATCAAAGTATAGATAAACAAAGCGACTCATACCACCTTCTGGTGTAGTCTTTCCATGAAGGTTGTTCTGTGACTCGTCCTCATAAATTCAAATACGTCATGCATCACCCAGACGCATTCATACCACTTGCAGCAGTGCTCACAGGTCTATGAACCCAACAAGGTTATTATTACTTAGCATTTTCAGTTTCACTAATTTAAATTACATTCTGTCTTAAAAAAAAAAAATAAATAAATAAATTACATATATATATATATATATATAAATATATATATATGACAGTAAAGACATTTAAAATGTAACAAAAGATTATATTTCAAATAAATGCTGTTCTTTTGAACTTTCTGTTCATCAAATAATAATCCTGAAAAAAAATATTGTACACAAATATTTTGTACATCTGTACACAATAACTGTTACTTGAGCAGCAAATCATCATATTAGAATGATTTCTGAAGGATCATGTGACACTGAAGACTGTAGTAATGATGCTGAAAATTCAGCTTTGCCAACACAAGAATAAAATTGAAACGAAAACGACTGCGCCATTGACCAACAAAAACCTGGGGCCCTATTTTAACGATCTGCATGGTCTAAAGCACACATAACAAGTGTCCAAATCCACTTTTGCTAGTTTAACGACGGAAAAAAATGGTCTAAAAGGGTTGTCCTTATTCTCTTAATGAGTCATGGGTGTGTTTTGGGCGTAACATGCAATAAACCAATCAGAGTCTCATCTCTCATTTCCTTGAAAAGCCAGTTGCACTCACGCCATGGCAGATTCACTATTTACATGACAGAATTTACAAGTGGAATAACTGAACGCTGCTCTAGCAAGGAAACAGATCTGCTCGTGTGCGAGGTTAAAGCACGTGAGCTGAGCATCTACGGGAAAAGACTGATTCCACCAAAGCATTTTTGTTTTTATGCACACAATAATAAACTTTCACATTGTAATCCTTTTATTTTTAATATTTGGCATGCAAATGGGGTTAAAATGTAAAAGATTATTATTGTGTACATAAAAATAAAAATGCCTACATGTTATAATGGATAGACATTGCATGTATTAGAATTACCTATTTGCAGAAATGACGAATGAAACTGGCTAATTATTTGACCAATTGTGGCAATACACACATGTATTTAAATTGACTCGTCAGGTTGAAGGAGTCTATATTCTGCCATGCAAATAGTGAATCTGCCATGGCGCGAGCACAACTGGCTTTTAAAGGGAATGGAAGATGACACTCTGATTGGTTTATTGCTCCCAAAACACACCCATGATTCATTAAGAAAATGGGGACAACCCTTTTGGACCATGCGCCAGGCGCGGCGACCATTTTTTGCATAATTAAACTAGCTAAAGTGGATTCGGAAATGTCCTAAGTGCACCTGTTAAAATTGTTAAAATAGGGCCCCATGTTTCTTAACACACTTATGAACACTTTTAAAAGGTGCACTTTGTAATAACTTCAGATTAAAACTTAATTTAAAGTACATTGATAGTCATTTTGTTCTTTTAATTGTTACAGTATATCAGACTTAGATGGTTAGTGGAAATATGGATAGACAGCAGATGGTAAAAACAGGTAAGAAATTCAGAAGTTTTTGAAGATAACAGGTTGGTAATTGAGTCTTCAGATTTGCAGGTGATGGTGGAGATTGTGGAAGAGGAGAGAGTTGACCAATGAAGTACAGACCTTGTCTATATATATAATTATATATATATATATATATAATTATATATATCAGTGGCGTGCAGTGGTGCTCTGAAATGAGGAGGCACATTTTTTTTTTTTTTTTTTTATGAATCATTGTAAATTCATGTGCTCTTAAAGTTGACAAATCTTCCTTGTTAAATGAACATTACTTTACAGTACATCAAAAAAAAAAAAAAAAGAAAAAAACCAAATACAACTCTATTTTGTAATTTTACATTAACAATGCAATGTTCTATTTATCAAAACCAAGTCAATCTCATCAAGCAAGTGTTTTAAGCACTTCTACATTCATTCCAAAATAATAACTAAAGGCAATAATAATTTAAACAATATATTTTATTTGTTTATTGCGGTTTTTCTTTTTAATTGTCAACCTAGAATATTTTGGATCATCAGTCATGCTCCATTAACACCGTCTGTCACAGACACGAATTGCATTTTGAATTTCACCAAGCTGATTGCACTAAAAAACCCCGCAGTAATCATGCTTTCAGTCCATTTCAAGTTTGATTTTGACGTAACATAAAGCAGTGATATATCTAACTGGGTGATCTGTTTACTTACTTTTCGATTAGTCTTCCGATTGACGCATAGACTGTGGATTGACGCCATCATTTGTTCAGTCAAACCTACGCGCGGAACGCTCACGTCAACGAGAGGCGGGATTTATCGCACAAACCAATCATATCCAATCATAACAAATTACATCCAATCATAGCGCGATGGAGACATTGCCTCCTCTCACGTGACTTTCCCCCATTCATTCTCAATTACCCCCCACAAAACCCACCACACGCCGGGGTTCTGATGATTTTCTATAGATTCCTATGAGAGGAAAGGGAGGCATGACTTTTTTGAGGAGGCACTGTCTGCCTCCCTTGCCTACTCGGAAGAAACGCCCCTGATATATATATATATATATATATATATATATATATATATATATATATATATATATATATATATATATATATATAAAATTATTTATTTATATACCTTTTTCTGAGCCTTTTTGAATTGCCGATCAGGCAATTTATAGTAGTGTTTTCTTGACCACATGTTGAGCTGTCATCATTGACTGTAAACAAACCTGACATAACTGTGTCACAACTGTGATGGCGCTGTGATAGCCACTAGTACATGTATAGGTGGGTGTCCAGGACATAACTCTGCGGGATACCCCTGTTTGACAATACAATTTATAAGAAAGACTGACACACAAAAGAGAAACATTTAGGTATAGGTTTCTAATTTAGTGACAAGCTTCACTCTTCTGAAGGATCTCCTCACACATTGCACAATGAATGTGACACACTGTTTCTTTTCAGTAATAAACTCTTCAGAATCTCTTTGCATCTCTTTCCTTTACAGTCAGTACTAGTTGTTGGTACTTATCATGTGTGTTTGGTGTCTGACTGACAGTGGCAGACATAGTGCATGTTCTTAAATTATTTGGTGAGCATTTATACTTCCAAATTTCAGGATTTATAAAGGTAGTCAAAAACCTGGCTCTGAGAATCAAATTTCAAACTAAAAAATGCAAACTACCAGTTCAAATTAGGCTGCTTGAAGGCTGGAATATTAAAGCTGAGGATTGGCACACTGCTGGTTTTATGTAAGATGTTAATAAATTATATTAATAAGTCAATGAAAGGCAGTCAGATGAAGTACAGAATAAGACTGAATTCATTTGGAGAGAGCAGTAAGGTTGCATCTGAATTCATTTATTTGTTTTATGGAAATGTTCAAATATGCAAAAGTACAAAGTTGGGTGCATGTAACAAAAAGTACCAGATAGAAACTTAATAGACAAACAGGTTGACATGACACCCAATTATAATTAGAAAAGATACTATAAAAGTATAAAAGCAAAAGCAAGTTGTCAACCAATTAGTTGCAGATTCATGAAATATTAAATTATTTATCCTACCTGCACTTAACTGTACTGACTGTACAATTGTAAGGTACTTGAAATCATAAAAATATATTCAAAAAACTGTACTTGATAATTTTACTTGATAAAAAACTGAACTTGATAAATATAACATTAAAGAAATAAAAGGCCACTTATGTATACTTAAAAACAGTGCACTTTGACGACCATTTTTTTTTACAGTTAAATTTTAAAAAAGTTTTAAAGTAAAATTAAATGTTTTACTATAAAGTAGATTTTAAATCATTATGTTTAATAATAATCTGTTGTCATGCTTTAAATAATTATGTATATGTTGATCCAGCAAAAAATTTAAAAACAAAAGCACATTGTTAACAAGCAAGTAGTCAACAAATTAGAATATAATATGAAATACTACATACAGGGACATCCCGAGCATTGGGCGTGGTCCAGTGAGAGTTAGAATAACTGGGGCCCCCCTTAGTTGGTCCATTCGTGTTTGTACGGGAAGTGAAGGACCCCACACAGTCGCACCAGTTGCACCGCTCTAAGGACAGCCCTGATTACATAATTCACCCTACCTGAACATCCAAAAAACGTTAAGTTATAGCAGAGGAGGAGCAAGTTATTACACTTTGTTGAAATGTTACAAGTGTTTTTTTGTGTCCAGTTAAATTTCAAGTTCTTGGTTAGTAACACACACACACACAAACACACACAACCATACTTATGTTCCACTCTAAATTACAACCCGAATAAATGTTTGGAAGTGTTTTAAATTTGAATAAAATGAAAACAAAAAGACTTTTAAATGACATGAGCCAATTTTTTATTCACAACAGAACATAGATAACAAATGTTTAAAATGAGAATTTTTAAAATTTTATGCACAAAATGAGCTCATTTCAAATTTGATGCCTGCTACAGGTCTCAAAAAAATTGGCATGGGGGCAACAAATGGCTGAAAAAGCAAGACATTTTGAAAAGATTCAGCTGAAGAACATCGAACAACTAATTAAGTTAATTGATATCAGGTCTGTAACTTATGATACAGTCGGCACGGAGGCAGAGGTAAAAGCAAGTATGGTGGTTTATTTGAGAAACAGCAATGAGCAGGTGAGTAAATGGAAGATGGAGAGTTCAAAGGAGATGATAGAAGTTTGATACTGTCCTTGTGATTGCAGATGGAGGTAGATGTCGAGGAGATGGAGAATGGCTGACGAGGAACACTCACACACACATGGAAGGAGGAACACAGGAGGGGAACTGGAGACGACGGGGCGATAGGGATCGCTGGTAGCAGGTAAGTAGCAGGTTGAGTCCTTGAGGTTCGCATACATGAGTCTGTACAACAAACGAGACCGGACAACTGGTGTGTGTGTGTGAGTGTGGGTTAAATAGTGCTGGTGATAAAGTGGCTGATGAAGTGCAGGTGGCGATGATTAGAATTCCGGTGATTGAGTGCGTGGGTATTGACGGGATGTGGAGCCTGACGTGTCTGTGACAGTAACATGATTAGCTATTAAAGGGATGTCTTAGAGAGGCAGAGTCTTTCAGAAGTAAAGATGGACAGAGGCTCTCCAATCTGCAATAGAGTAAAAAGATTGTAGAATACTTTAAAAACAATGTTTCTCAACGTCAAATTGCAAAGGCTTTGCAAATCTCATCATCTACAGTGCATAACATCATCAAAAGATTCAGAGAAACTGGAGAAATCTCTCTGCATAAGGGACAAGGCCGAAGACCTTTATTGGATGCCCGTGGTCTTTGGGCCCACAGACGACACTGCATCACTTATTGGCATGATTGTGTCAATGACATTACTAAACGGGCCCAGGAATACTTCCAGAAACCACTGTCGGTAAACACAATCCGCCGTGCCATCTGCAGATGCCAACTAAAGCTCTATCATGCAAAAAGGAAGCCATATATGAACATGGTCCAAAAGCGCCGTCATGTCCTGTGGGCCAAGGCTCATTTAAAATAGACTGTTTAAAAGTGGAAAAGTGTTCTATGGTCAGACGAGTCCAAATTTGACATTCTTTTTGGAAATCATGGACGCTGTGTCCTCCGGGCTAAAGAGGAGGGAGACCTTCCAGTGTGTTATCAGTGTTCAGTTCAAAAGCCAGCATCTCTGATGGTATGGGGGTGCATAACTGCATACGGTATGGCCAGCTTGCATGTTTTGGAAGGCACTATGAATACTGAAAGGTATATAAAGTTTTTAGAGCAACATATGTTCCCCTCCGGACAATGTCTATTTCAGGGAAGGCCTCGTGTATTTCAGCAGGACAATGCAAAACCACATACTGCAGCTATTACAACAACATGGCTTCATTGTAGAAGAGTCCATGTGCTGAATTTGCCTGCCTGCTGTCCAGATCTTTCACCTATAGAGTACATTTGGCGCATCATTAAATGAAAAATACATCAAAGATGACCACAAACTCTTCAGCAGATGGAAACCTATATCAGGCAAGAGTGGGACCAAGTTCCAACACCGAAACTGCAGAAACTCATAACCTTGATGCCCAGATGCCTTCAAACTGTTTTGAAAAGAAGAGGAGATGCTACACCATGGTAAACATGCCCCCGTCCCAACTAATTTGAGACCTGTAGCAGGCATCAAATTTGAAATCACCTAATTTTGTGCATAAAATTGTAAAATTTCTCCTTTTAAACAATTTATGTTAACTATGTTCTATTGTGAATAAAAAATTGGCTCATGCGATTTGAAAGTCTGTTAGTTTTCATTTTATTCAAATTTTAAAAATGCCCCAACATTTCCAGGATTCAGGCTGTGTAATCCAGATAGAACGCTTTCTGCATTTCTGTAGCAGTAAATACTGAGAAAGCCAGTGTTCACAATCACAGCTATGTGAACCACAGTTTGACCACAGTCTTTCGCTTACACTCATGTGTGCCAAGAGCATAATGGATTATCTAGGGGTCAAATTGATTAACAACATGATGTTGATAGACCATTGAGTCTTCATCGGGTCTGTGTGCTGCCCTAGGGCTGTATCTGTTGTTCAAACATCTAGAAGTGAGTTCTTTGTTTTGCTTTGTTTTTCGAGTGCAGATGTCTGACTGATTTCTTTTCAATATACAGTAGAGTACAATGGCAAATGCTGTTCAATTGCATGCTAATATTGATCCTGTCTAGGGTATGATTTTGAGGTCAGACATGAAATGTTTTGAGAATGTCAGCCTAAGGCCAGTTGTTCCTGATGTGTTGGAAGATTGTCTATTAATATTGATGCACAGTTAAGCATGGCTTTATGAGTGGCCTAAATTAAAGTATAGAGAAGACAGAAGCAGCATTTAAGTCAACAAATTTCTGATGAATTGAAGAAGAGAAGGACAAATAAAGAGGGAGCACACAAGAGCAGATTTTGTGAATATCTGGGTAATTGTAGTGTCCTACTTCTAAGTAGTTACTGTAACTCACTGGGCACTTTATTAGGTACACCTTGCTAGTGCCAGGTTGGACCCCCTTTTGCCTTCAGAACTACCATATTGTCATGATATCATCACGCATTTGGTTCAGATTTGTTGGCTACATATCCAAGATGTGAATCTCTCGTTCCACCACATCCCAAAGCTGCTTTATTGGACTGAGATCCAGTGACTGTGCAGGCCATTTGAGTATAGTGAACTCATTGTCATGTTCAAGAAACCAGTTTGAGATGATTTGAGCTTTGTGACATGGTGCGTTATCCTGCTGGAAGATACCTTCAGAAGATGGTTAAAGTGTGGTCATAAAGGGATGGACATGGTCAGCAACAATGCTCAGGTAGGCTGTGGTGTTTAAGCAATGCTCAACCGGTACCAAAGGTTCCAAAGTGGGCCAGGAAAATACACACCAATCCCACACACAAATACTCCACCATCACCAGCCTGAAACATTGATACAAGGCAGGATGGATCCATGCTTTCATGTTGTTTATGCCAAATTCTGACCCTACAATCCGAATGTTGCAGCAGAAACCGAGACTCATCAGACCAGGCAATAATTTCCCAATCACGTTATTGTCCAATTTTGGTAATCTCTTGTGAATTGTAGCCTCAGTTTCCTGTTCTTAGCTGACAGGAGTGGTACCAGGTGTGGTCTTCTGCTGCTATAACTCATCTGCTTCAAGGTTGGATGTGTTGTGCGATCAGAAATGCTCTCCTGTAGACCTTGTTTGTAACAAGCGGTTATTTGAGTTACTGTTGCCTTTCTATCAGCTTGAACAAATCTGGCCATTCTCCTCTGACCTCTGGCATCAGCAAGGCATTTTCACCCACAGAACTGCCACTCAATGGATATTTTCTATTTTTCTGACTATTCTCTGTAAACCCTAGAGATGGTTGTGCATGAAAATCCCAGTAGATCAGCAGTTTCTGAAATACTCAGACCAGCCCATCTGGCACCAACAACTATGCCACAATCAAATTCACATAAATCACATTTCTTCCCCATACCGATGCTCATTTTGAACTTCAGCAGATTGTCTTGACCATGTCTACATGCCTAAATACATTGAGTTGCTGATGATCTATTTAACATTATCCTTTCTTTGGATTTCCCTCAAAATCAGTGCAAGAAATGCAATGTCTGATGATTATGTTTGGGTCCAGTAATAGTGATGCTTTCCTTATCCAGCACTAATAAAAAAAAAAATAAAAAAAAATCAATAATAATATATAAAATAAACATTTGTCCTTGAGCGTAACCCTTTACATTTATGGCAGAACCTTAGCTTGGTCTCATACAAAAGGTAATTTTTCAGGAAGCCTTATTCTGATTGAGAAGGTCATATTTCCACCAATTTGCAGTGTGAGGTAGAGTGCAGGAGATCGATAGCTGACATCCAAGTGAGGAAGAAAAAGACAGAACCTTGGGAGTGTGCAAGCTGTGGGTGTTTTTATAAGTCTTGGTCAATAACATAGTACTGTCTGCTTCCTTCGTCTCCATCTCTCTTTACTCCTGCTTCTCCATTTTTCATTCCTCTCCCGACTCTCTCCTCGTGGTGGAGGGGAGCTATAAATTTAAGTGGGGAATTACCACTAACTGTTGGAATAAATTAGAGTGCTTTTGCATCTGTAAACACAGTCTGACTATCTAATTACTGCACACTCCCACAGAGAGAGAGAGAGAGAGAGAGAGAGAGAGAAAGAGTGGGGTTAAGCAAGTATAAGTACATGTGTTTGTGTTGGTCCATGTGTGTCATGCATTACACATCTTTTAATGTATAGGAACAACAAATTACACAAAGTGCGTGTTCACACTTGCAGTTTGGTTCTAGAGTCTAGACCAAAAAAGAAAATTATACATTTAGTCCTGGTTCGCTTAGTGTTCATTTTTGACACCTGACCTTTGCTCTTATGATGTATATTTTGTGACAGACCTTGCTGAATATAAAACAATACTATGTTCGGGGCTAAATTCGCTTGTTGAATGTGCATACATATGATGTTATTCTGCCCTTTTTAGGGTCATCTTGTGGCATCACATCCTGTTTTTGGTTCGTTTAGATGTATTTGGTCCGTGTTGCGTTCATGTTTCAGTCAAACCACACTAGGGTTCGTTTGGAAGCGGACTGAGACCCACCTTTTCAGGGGTCTCAATCCGCTTGTTTGGTGCACACCAAGGTTCGGATGGCAGCATTCACACTTAATCAAATGAACCGAACTAACAGAGCAATCACACCACAGTTTGTTTTAATCGAACCAAACCTGTCAAATATGAACATAAGAGACATAAATTTAGCATGTGCACCACATGCAGCATGTGCTTGTGCAACATTCAGAATTGATTTAAACATGTCTTTTAAATCCTTAATTCCTGAATTTGAAATATTGCACTGGCATTTCTGTTGCTCAAGCAGCTGAGCATGGCATTAGCAATGCCAAGGTCATGTTGATTCCCAGGGAATTCATGTACTGATAGAATGTATATATTAAAGCAGTATAAGTTGCGTTGGATAAAAGTGTCTGCCGAATGCATAAATGTAATGTGATGGACTGGTGTCCATGGTGTTTCCTTGCTTTTGCCCCTAGATGCTGAAATAGACCTCAGTCGGTGTAGCACCATATTTAACTTCCAGGGTCATGAACTGCGTTGTTTATCATTTTGTAATGTTTCCTGGGGTGCACTTGAAAGTGTTTTAATGTTACTGTGCTTTTTTACACCAAAAATGGTCATAATTTAGAAATAAAAGGCATTTTTCCTACCCCAATTTTAGCCCTCTGAATTGAACGCTCTGTTTTAAGGGGCGTGACTGCTGGAAGACTTCATTGCTGTGATTGGCCAACATCTTTGCCTTGAAATAGCTAAGTATTACTCTCTCGAAAACTTTTAGCACGTTTTTACTATTACAGCTCTTAAGGTTAACTAATCACGAAAAGTGTTGATTATAGCATTACATTTAGATCTGTGGCATAATATTTAGATCGCGGCATGAATGGTTGCAGTGATGAACATTGTTGCAGATCATAGACATGTTGTTGAGCACATGAAAGCAGTGATCTCGTCAATGCAGCTTCATTTCTGCACCAAGTAGTGATCTAACTAAGAAAGGAGTTTTGGTCACTGATAAACTCACGCTGTTTGATGAGCGTTCTTTGCTCTCTTTCTATATATAATTTAATCACCATTTAAATAACAGATTATTTTCATTCTACTAGGAGAAACAACGTGAAGTTGCTTCTTTAGTCACTGGTTTGATTTACTGCCACATAGACAAAAGAACATCTGACTGTACATGAATCATTACATATCAGATCAGGCATTAGAATTAACACAGTTACTTACATGTTGTTGCATTACTGTTGAGGCCATATCGTAAAAGTTTGTTTGCAAAGCCTGCGCCGAAATGTACCACAATGAATCCTCATTGAAATGTAATGAATACAAATAAATAATGCTCAACTGAGACATTCACATGGTTGAAAATAAATAATCAAATTCCTAGCATTAGGATCCTTTGAAAGGTAATGTTATTTTTAGTCCTGTATCGCTCTTCTCTCCTTGTTGCAATGATGGAGGCATTGATTTCTTCTGCAGAAGCGGCGTTTCACCTATCTATGACAGATAGGCACATTCTGGGATGAGTCGTTCAAAGGGCCTGGAGTCAATAAAAGCTTTTATTGGACTAACAAGGAAGTTTTCAGTTCTGAAACTTACCGGATATTCTTGTAGTATGATGACATCTTATGTATCTCAATTCATGACCCCTTTAAATGACAAGAATCAAAACAAGGCTGTGAAGGAAGTACAGTGTCTTCAATGGATTGTACTGTTGTTTAACAACATGCCAATTGTTCAGTTGACAAAAACACCTTTCCAAAACACTTTCAGTAGACAAAAACTTCATAAAGCAGTTTTGAAAATGATGTGATCAAGGAACATGCCATTATAAAGACAATATAAGTTTATTCCTCACAACCTTGTTTACATCCACTTAAAATTCAATATGGCGTCCACCCTGACTAAGGTCTAAAGACTCCAACAAAAAGCTGGATAAGCAATATAGAGAATAGATGGATGGGTGGATTGATAAATGGAGGGATTTATAAACATATACATCAACTTATCAGTTGAACGATATAGCATCTGAACGATAATGGTATTGCCAAAGCATAAACCGGTTACAAAAGGACAATGGACCTTCATTGATTGGTGGGTGGGTTCTTAGATAGATCTGTTGATTGAGCATCAGTTTACAAAAGTAAAATTGAACTTCATTGATTGGTGGGTTGGTTCTTAGATCTGTTGATTGAGTATCTATGCAAAGAGGATGTCAATGACAAAGCAAGACTGAGTGAGGCGCAGCTTGAGAAGCATCAGTTTGCGACTGTCATGGCCTTTACTCTCCCCTCCACACTCGCTACTCATTTGCAAGTATAAACAGGCCCAGCGTTAACATCTTTACTTGCTTACAAGACTCAGAGCTCCACATACACTTACAGACTTAGATGGCCAGGAAAAAAATCATCACTCATGGTAGGATAAATACACTGCATAATTCGAGAGACTGCCATGAGAAGGGCCAAACAAAAAGGGAGGTCCCACTTTATATTAAGTGGCCTTAACTACTATGTACTTACATTTAAATTAATCATTTGATACAATGTACTTATTGTGTACATAGATATTTTTACATTGTACTTATATTTTAAAAACACCTGCATGTAATTACATCTTTAATTAATTTCTGTAATTAGATTTATAATTACACTGACCCATCCCTTACACCTTAACCCACCCTTAAACCTACCCATACCAACAAAGCTTTCCCTAACCTTGCACGTATCCCACCTCAATAGCAGCAAAAGTGTTTTGCAATTCAATATGAACCCAATAAGTGTTACAGTATGTGTAGATCAAAGGCACGATGACGATGGAAAAGGGTAAGGAGTAGAGTTTAATCACAGGATACACAATTTACATAAACGTAAGCCAGGACGAGGCCCCAGGGTAGAGTCACAGGTGGGAGGAGCCATGGCGGAGTCAACTTGGGGGCAGACGACATCCTGGGGACGACCAACTAAACAGATGTAATTGAAGAGCCGACGAGCCCACGTGCAGCCGATGGTCCTGGAGACTGAGGAGGAGCCATGGTGACGAGCGTCCGAGGAGGAGGCGAATATCCGGACGGCGGAGGCTGAGCCGGTGGGACCGAGGACGTAGGTGGAGCAGGAGGGAAGAAGCTCGAGGGCTGGGAGGAAAGCTCTGCCCACAGCACCACCACGATGGTTGAAATGACTGACACTGGTAAATATTCTGAGGAATTGAAAGACATTTTTATGGCTGATTTAATTGATTTTTTTCAGAGAGGTGATTTCCCATTCCCCTGATGTCCCTGTTTTTAATGAATTTCCTGTACTCCCGGAGCTTCCTGAGGACCATTCTCCAGCGTTCTCTAAATCTCCTTCGTCTCCAGAATGATGATGATGGAAAAGGGTAAGGAGTAGAGTTTAATCACAGGATACACAATTTACATAAACAAGAACGGACAAGGAATGAGGATGAACACAGGGATGTAGCAAACAAAGGGAACTTAACAAGGTGATGGGATAATTGGACACAGGTGAAACAGATGAACAGGACGGGGAAACTAGGTCACAAGGGAAAACGGTAAACTGAGGATATGTAACAATAAGTACATTGTACTTATTTTTGATGTAAGTACATAGTAGTTAAGGCCACTTTATTTTAAGTTGGACCAAAAGGGACAGTGCTTCAGAGAGTCCTTATGTACCAATGTATTATTTAATTAATTTAGACATATGTATTCAGGGAAGAAGGAGCCAGACGGACCGTAGGTGCAGGCAGGTGGACGACTGACCAAGGCAAAACCGGAAATACGAGGGAGCCCGGAGAAGCCATATGGCGGATGGTGTCCGGTGGAGCCCGGGCGTGTCCGTGGCGGCCTGGCAAAATTCGATGTTTCGCCATGAAACGGGAAGTTGTTGTAACTCGGGCATACAATGTCTGATCTGCCCCAAACTTCACATGTTTTATCAGAGTCCTGACCTGAAGACATCTTCATGACAATATTCAGTTACAGTCATAGCGCCACCTGGGGGCAACAGGAAATGACATGTTTTACACTGTGATTAACTCCTCATAGAGATTAAATCAGATCAATGTTATTTTTGGTCAGTCTAATCTAAAGGCCTTTGTAACGTTAAATTGCGAAGATCTAGAGTTTTCACCAAAGGGCGTGTCTGTGGCGGCCTGACAAAGTCTGATGTTTCGCCATGAAAAAGGAAGTTGTTGTAACTCAGACAAACAATGTCCGATCTGCCCCAAACTTCACATGTTTTATGAGAGTCCTGACCTGAGGACATCTTCATAACAATATTCAGTTACAGTCATAGCACCACCTGTAGTCAACAGGAAATGACATGTTTTACTCTGTGATTAACTCCTCATAGAGATTAAACCAGATCAACATCAAATGTTATCATCTTAAGACCTTAGCAATGATAAATATCAAAGATCTTGAGTTTTCGCTGAAGGGCGTGTCCGTGGCGGCCTGACAAAATCTGATGTTTCGCCATGAACGATAAAGCTGTTGTAGCTGAGGCATACTATGTCTGATCTGCTCCAAACTTCACATGTGTGATAAGAGTCCTGGCCTAAAGACATCTATATGACAATATTCAGTTATCCATAGCGCCACCTGCTGGCAACAGGAAATGGCATGCTTTACACTGTAATTCACTGCCAGATTCACATTTCATTATGCCACGAAGTATGAAACATGCTAGAAACATGTTAAATCATGCAACACTTGGCTGAGTGCTAATTTATGCGATTAACGCCACTAAAGAAACAGGAAGTTGTTGTAACTCAGGCATACAATGTCCAGTCTGCTCCAAACTTCACATGTTCGATAAAAGTCCTGGCCTGAAGACATCAATATGGCAATATTCAGTTACGGTCAAAGCGCCATCTGTTGACAGCAGGAAGTGTGGCATTTCGAAATGACCTTGGCATAATTCTCCTGTATTCACTCGCTTACATGCATGTCGCCCACTGTTCACTGTTTTCCTAAGGCCAACAGGTGGCGGTGAGCCCGGGTGCGAGGGCCCTCTCATCGCTGCTTGCAGCTTTAATTATTATTTTTATATATATATATATATATATATATATATATATATATATATATATATATATATATATAATATAATATAATATAATATAATATAATATAATATAATATAAAATATATATATATATATATATATATATATATATATATATATATATATATATATATATATAAATGTAACCTAAACCATGTGTACTTGAGTATTGTTTTGACAGGTAACTAACTAAATCAGCAGTTGTGCAACCCCTACTTAATACAGACCACCATTTTAGGAAAATAACCCAACACATGACATAGTTCCACATATTAATCAACCAGAAAATCTGAAAGATCAATTTTAGATCCTCTTTGGATCACCACCTTAACGTGGTGGATGGGTTGGAGTGCCTCAATGACCCTGGGAGATTTGTTGTCTGGAGCATTAGATCATGGTAGGGTCTCCCTAGGCAAATTGGTCCTAGGTGAGAGGCCAGACAAAGAGTGGTCCAATTTTGTCCTCTATGATTAGACCCAGGAATCAGAGTGAGACCCTGTCCAGTGTAGGGAAACCAGGGGCTTCTCCTGAAGCCAGACCTGATGGCCGGGCTGTGACCTATGATGCCCAGTCGCACTCAGCCCAAATAAACAATGTAGGGCCATCTCCTTGTGGGATCACCACCTACAAGGAGAGGTATAGGGGATTGGTGCGATGTACAACAGGTTATTATCTGATGACGCCATAAGACCACACAGTCTCAAGCCCTTTACAAACGAATCATGCGAATCAATCGTGTAAAGGTCACGCGTGGCTCTGCATATAAACACATTTGCTTGTGTTTTCCTAGCTTATTCAATTTCCACTTGTCTGACAGTGTAACTTGAAAATGTCACAAAATATATAAACAAAACAGAAGTATGAAGTCACAATCCTGTTTACCAAGCAGCAGCAATTCTGGTGTGAGGAAGAGGCTGTTTTATTGTTAAACCTTATGAAAAATGAAAATAAGAAATAAAAAGTGTTTACATTTTGATACTACCGGACAAAGAATCCTGTATAGAATCATGTCAAAAGCTTATGTAAAAATAAACTCATCATGTTGTGATTTACTGATTTAGATGTAAATGCTTTAAGGTTTGTATAATTATCCGATTGTTTTTGATAGAGCCTTTGCACACTCCAGTCTATTTGTTTTGTTCAGCTTAGTAACAGCGATACAATGGAAGTGTTTTATTCTCCAAGAAGAAGTTTGACCCTGAAACACACCATGCCTCATTTCCTGCTGACTCTTCGTCTATGTATGTGTGTTATGTGTGCTTGATTAGTCCCCCAATAATTAACACCAGCTTCTTTGCACATCTACTCTCAGCAATCCTCATGAGAACCCTTAAAAAATATGCACATAAAAAAAGGAAGGTGCGAGCAATAGATAGAAAACAGGAGGGGGCATTGAGGAGGTGTATAATTGAGGTTTGAGTACTCGTGGCTGCTTGCAAATGGACAGATAATACTTTCCACATTGTTATAAAAATCTCATTATGCATTTGTGGTAATGGAGTCATACTTCAATAGATAAATGTGTCTAAATCCAGAGTAATTGAAAGAATTTTACGCAAGCTGTTTTATCTTTCCTGTCTTTATTTAATATTAAAGTCAAGGCTAAGTCAGCCTGACAGTAACTCATCAATGTAGTTTTGCTTGTATAATACTGTGAATGGACTTCACCTTTATCAACTCTATTTTTTTTTTTTTTTTTTTTGTAAATCAAACTTTATAAAAGTTTGAAAAGATTTAACCTTGGTTAAACTAAAAAAAAAAAAAAGCATTTGTGTGCCGTAGCACAAAAAAAAAAGTAACATTTAGCAAGCTGTAGTGTTTTATAGTTACATAAACACACACAGTTGTTTTTCTAACATGGTAGGGTCTTTACATTGTCTGTTGTTATATACTAAGCTAATGATATTTTCTATTCCCATACTTTTTACATTTTTTATGAAGTTATTATTTGATGTTTCTATCAAGTAGTGAGGACCGTTGGCTGGTTCTCACAATGTAGGTGATTTCAAGTTTTACTATCTACATCACTCAGCCAGAAAATGTTGGAATAGCCCTCAATTAGTAAGGGTAAATAAGTGGAAAATTAAGCTTGTAGAAAAGAGAGGTAGAAAAAGTTGACATGTACTTGCAAAGTTATTATATTCAGTAGAATGTCTAAAGTTGAAAGTGTATACTCTTTTGACGGTGAGCATGGATACCAGCATACAGCGCATGTGCACTGTATAGTGGACCATTCTTCTCAAGCTCTCAAATGACTTGCATAATATTCTATTATCCACACACAACGCTGCATGGACACAAACACTGGTGCTGCATCCAAAATCGAATACTTCCCTACAATAGTATGCGAAAAACAGTACGCCAAAAGAGTAGTATGTCCAAAATCAAATGCATAGTATTCGAAAAACAGTATAGGTGAAAAGTACCCGGATGACCTACCACTTCCGCTGAGATTCTGAAACGCACATTCGATGGACACTACTATCCCATGAGGCCACAGGAAAGGATTTATGAATGACAGTAAAGTGACTCAACTGAAACTGGTAAATCACGTGACAGAAACAACATAGTGAATGTAGTACATCCAAATTTCATTTATATTACCCATATTCTTACTATATAGGACATACTTTTTTAACAGCTGCGTAGTGCATTGGGCTGCACGCGGGCCAGTGTTAATTTTGTTGACGGATAATTTTCACCATTATTTTTGTCAACTACATTTTTTTTCACAGATGAAAACGAGATTATAACTAAATAAAAACCAGTTTTGAATGACTCTTGCGTGGCCTGACGAGACTCTGGCGTGGCATGACGCTGACGTGGCGGCCATCTCGGGGCGAGAGACTGGCCTTGAGTGTGAGGCGGCCGGCGGGCTTGGTAGCGAAGCAGCTGGCTTGAGACGAGACACTGGAATGGCAGGCATAGCAGACATGGCAGGAGCAGGCACTTGCGTGGCATAAACAATCCCAGACATGAACGTGGGAGCATGGAGACAGTCAGTTGTGGTGGATACTGTGGGATTGTGGGGCTCTTCCTCCGCAACTCCTAAAGTAAATGATGAGCCACCCAAAAGAAGAGATTCAGCGGAAGATTCAAAAGACGAACTGCTGGGTTCATTGTAAAAGGTCATGTATTCTGTAACGTAGGGAATCCACTGGAGGCGAGTGTGGTAGAACACAAATGCAGTTTCATAAGAATAATTCCCAAGTACAAACGTGAACAAAAACAGACTTGACTTTGACTTGACTTTGACTTGGCTTGAACAGACTTGGCTTGAACCGGGTGTGTCTCATACGTTCTGAAAAGTGAAGCCACGGGCTCTTTGATCGCCCCCTGGAGGCTGGATGCAGTACAGGTCATAAACCCCGCCCTCTCAATGCAGTCGAATGAGACTTCAGTGAAAACTTAAAAATAAATTCTGCTTCAAATAAAACTTTCTGAAAGATGGTTTTGGTCATTTAAGGTAGTTGTTATCACACTGATATATATTCAATTGTTCGTTTTTGTCATGATTTAGATTTTAGCTAGCAATTTGATGCTATAAAAACGGGGCGTGTCGTCATGATTCAAAGTTGATTGACAGCTTGTCTGAGGACTGTCGGAGCTTCGAGGGGAGATTGAAGATGTATTAACTAACTGTTAATTTTCGATTTCTTTGTTATTTAACACCAACAAAATGAATTGTTCAGCAGTAAACTGTACTAACTGACCTACAGGATCTGACGGATCACTGAACTTTTTTTCTGTAACATCAAATGTGGGCGTTATAAGCTAATTAATAAATGTTATTAGTTAAGATAACACGCCTAATGTTAACCATGTCGGGAAAAAGCAGGTGATCGTTATCTGGCAGTTACTTATTATTTTTATGGGTATAAAATAATAATTAGCAGGACAAAACTAATGATAGCTTACTCTAATTACAGCAATCGATCTCCTGTAACGTTAGTTGAACTTGATTTAAAATGGCAGGACCGTTTCTGACGATTTAGAGTTGTTTCTAGTGGCATATTATATTGATTTTATCTACTGAATTTGCTGTTTCAAAAATATTATTGCTCTAGAAACAGAATAGCCTATTATTTTATAGGTATACTTTTAAATTGTGTATAATTTTTATAGTCTATTTAAAATACATGAATGATGACACAGTCGTCTGGGCGGAAGTTTGATATCGCGACTCCGCCTCCGGCTCAACTGACGATTCCTTCTGCGCATGACCAGGCTCCAAACTTTTTTTTTTTTTGACGTATTGCGTAACGTGTCAGCGCCCATTCATCAGCCCATTTTGGCTTCAGTTCAATACAATGGAAGGAAGTGGCATCGCGTCGTCCATCTTTTTTTACAGTCTATGGCTTGAACAGACTTGGCTTGAACAGACTTGGCTTGAACAGACTTGGCTTGAACAGACTTGGCTTGAACAGACTTGGCTTGAACAGACTTGGCTTGAACACTCACCGACAGCAGGTTACTTTGATAATACATGACAAAGGAACATGGGGAAGACAATGGCTATAAATACAAGAACTGATGGAACACATTACTAAGACAACCAATGGGGAAGTGACACAAGGAACAAGAGAACCAATAACCGAACAGAACTGAAAACCACATGACTATGACCAACCAATGAGAACATGACACATAGACTAAGGGAGAACATGAGGAGCAAGGGAAACATGACACAAACAAGCAACATGAAACAGACTACAAAATAAAAGACATGAAACACAAAACATGAACACAAAACCAAAACACCCGTGACATTGGCATATACTTGCTGCATGTCTCATTAAATGTTTGTAAATGTAAACTTCTGGGAGAAAGAGAAGACTAAACATATGGATAGATCTGAAAAAGTCTGACAACACAAACGAGAGCTCTATTCAGTAGAGTTTTCTGTGTATACACACCAGAAGCATGCAGATGCATAGTACAAAAAAAACTACCTCTTAACAGCGCACAAGTAGTGTCTGAATGGACAAATACACAACATTATGTCAGAATGTCATTTGGAGCGTATTCATGCAAAAACTGTTGCTTATGTCTTAAGAGAACATAAACAGTTGGGAGAATAACAGATGTGTATCAGTGTATTCCGCACATTTTGGTCTTAAAGTGACAGCAGCCTAATAAACCTAATGTTGTCTGTGCCTTTAATATGAATCAAACAACAAAAGACAGAAAATCACTCACTGCTTTTTAATAGCTTTAATAAGGATTAATTGTATTTAATTTCTATAAATAAACATCTGCTTGAAAGAATAAAGAATGATGTATGCACGTTGTTATAAAGAATGCATATATCATTAATTGAAAAGAAGATTATGTTTGGTTTAATTTAATTTTAAGACAAATAAAGACATGTTATATGTCACAACAGTTAAATCTGTGTCTGCATGTTCAAACTTTCAAATTCATATTAACTGGCTAATATAGGAGTATATAATGGGTTATTAACAGGAGTATATAATGGGTTTAGAAATTACAAATTAGCTAAACCTATTACTAAATCTTATGATATTTTGTCGACTAAAACTATGACTAACTATATCATAATTTGCTGTCAAAATTAACACTGACGCAGACCATGTGCTCAGTAATCAGCAGATTGTTCTGATGACAAGGGACATATACTTTCGTCTTAATAATATTCTACATTCTTAAGAATATAAAATACTTTATATTCTGACTTATATTATGGATTTCGCAGGACGTTGTACCTCATTTGTGGTCCGTGTATTTTGTAGGATTAGCATGAAACTGAAAGTTTGTTGTTACAACAAATGAGAAAATTGACAATGGATCGTTTAAAAGGGAAAACACCAGGGCAATAACTGGTTCTAAAAAACAAACAAACACTGAAGGACAGAGCCAATAAAAAACCTTCTAGCAACTACACAGAACACCTAAGCACTGAGGTGATGACCTTTGCACAGACAGCAGGTTTTATAACCTGTCAGTGAAATTAATGAGATATAAGTCATACATTTCTCCAATAGATTTTACTCAGCACCAAGCATCTACACCAGATAGCATATCAGCTCTTTTAAGTCCGTTTATGCATATATGATCAGCTTACGTTGTCAGAAGCATAACACTTTCAACATCTAGGCATATCCTCACCACATATATTGCTAGACGACATCCAACAGTGATGGCTTACTGTGATTAAATTTGACTTCTTTGATTATATATATATATATATATATATATATATATATATATATATATATATATGCTTAGGCTTTAGAAATAATAATAATAAAAAAAGCTTTAAAATAAGTGTGCCTTGCAATTCTAGTTGTGCTCTTTACAAACCTACCCAACTGCCCCCGTGAGAGACAGCGGCTGCTGGCACTGTTCTGCTGATGTGCTGCCAGCCCTTGTGCTCATTGTCCCCAGCCGGCCCCGGGGCCCTGCTCCACAAACGCAAGCAGAAATCCCAGCAATAATTTAGACAACAGAAATCCAACAAATGCACATTAGACGCAGTATTTACATTAGCTCAGCAAATGAAGACGAATGAATAAATATGCATGCTGTAGGAAATTGAGACAAAGATCGTACACTCTAAAAACAAATTCAGGGGACCTAGTACTACAACTTAAATAAATGTATGATTGCAAGTTAAAAATTCTAATTTATTGATTTGATTAAACCTTTTAAGTTGCAGATGTTATTTGGATGAGTTTCTAGTTCCCAGCATGAGAGTAAATGTTGAAAATAAATATTATTTTATGGGTTTTATAGCAAAGGCAAATACCAATTAGTGTTTAATGCTGTAATGTTTGACATTTATAAGAGTTTCAGTTAGGTTGAAGTTTTTGTGGTTACCATTGTGCTAAAGATTATAAGTTGTTTGTGTAGCCCCTATTATGGCATTTGAAAGGTTCCTATTTTTGTTGTGGGAGTCCCCAACAACAGATTTAAAAGCATGCAAGGTCAAAAACACTTTCATTGTCTTATGATATGCGTTTATTTTTACCTTATTTGCTCTACGACTCCCAAATGATTCGCTCAACGATTCATTTTTCCAAACCCCTCTTTTGCGTGATGCTAATCTGCGGTGATTGGTCAGATGACTTCTGCTGGCTAACACGGATTACAGTATACAGTGCTTGCATCACTTACATTATATTATGATAATGATGGTGCTTTGCTCTGTTCTAAAAATAAAGACTCAGAGAGGAAATAAGTTGTTTTGTGTTTATGTTAGCGAACCTAGCCCACAGCTCTGTGGTAAACACCCAAACAGTCATGGTATATGTGTTAGCCAGTTGATAATGCACTGCAGTTGTACCAACGTATTGCTCTATTCTTTATTGTAACTCCAAGTAATGACAACGACAAGCATTTGACACATTTCTAGACAATTGCGAGCGAACACATACTGCTGTTAGCTGGTTAGCCGGAGACCTAAGAGCTGCGTGGAGTGTACACAACACAAAAACTAAATACATATTGTGTCTGTGAGCAACAAATCTGTTAATGCCACTGACAAAGTAATATGTGATTTGTTCATTAAATTTACATATTTAATGTTACATTTAGCATTTGCTATCTTAAAAAGATAAGAATAACTGGTTCCAGGGCCTCAACTCAATTTAGTTGGATCAACTTAATATTTTAAAATAATCAATCAAAATTTGTGTTTCTGCTACGAATTAAGTTCCTCTAACTCAGTGTAGTTAGTTGGTTGAACACAATTTAATTAGAAGTTTTCATAAAAAAACCTGTTTTTGTTGTTGTTGTGAGGTAAAACATTTTTTTAAGTGTAGGATTGTTTTGTCTCAGAAGATCAGGTATTGTTATAAGCTTAAAAAAGGAGATCATCAACACTTTAAACTTGGTTTGATTGCATGACAATGATGCTAATACAAAAATCCCCATATCTGAGTGATTACGTTATCTATTCCACCAGAAGCTAAAAACAAGACCACACAAGCATTTCATTTCCGACGGGACAGCCACATACGCACACAACAGGCACGTGTTTTCTGCACATGTTATCAGGGAGATGTTGGTTTCTGACAGCATCCATTACAGAGTGGCCATGTATGGCCACATTAGCCTTGTGTGATGTTGAACCCTGATTATGGTGCTCTGTCTGTGTCCCATCCTAACAGCTCTGAGAGCCCCACGGGAGTCACCTGTCTAAGCTCAGTCTAAGCCCTCTTCATTGCACTCTTCATTCAATGTGCCTGTCGGGAAGCAAACCAGACCCCAGGAGAGAGGAAGAGTAGGACACAGTGCTTTTAGTATTTGTGTACAGTAGTGAGCACAGCAATAAAAAAGCATAAATAAAATAGATTTTTACATTTTCTGAAGAAAATGTGACTGGTCGCTCACTGCCACACAGCAAGGGTGTTTGCTAGGATGATAACATGCTGTTGCTAAGGTGTTCTGATTTTTTTTTAGCATATTGCTGTGTGGTTACTGTGTTCTGGTTGATTGCTAAAGGCCACAGTACCTTAATACTTAAAAAAAAAAAAACGGAATGATGTACAGTTCCAGAAAAGTCAAGGACATTTTGTAAAACGCAGTAAAATCAAGAAATTTGTTAATTCTCTTGAACCTTTATTTAACTGGCAAAAGTACGAAGAAAACATTTCAGTGTTCTCACTGGCCAAATTAATTGTATTTTGTAAATATAACGACATTTTGAACACTCATTTTGACATTTTGAAACACGCTCCAAAAAAGTTGGGACAGAGGCAAAATAAAAATGAAAAGATTACAGAATATCCAAGGTAAACTGTTTTGAAACAGTCCAATTAGCTGGTGAGTTGGCAAATGTGGGAAAGTACCATTGACATATATTGGGATTGTACAGAAACATATACTGGCATCAAGATGATATCTTTCCTGGGAAGCAAGACAATGCCAGGCCTCTTTCTACACGTGCTAAAACAGAGTGGTTTCTAGACACTGTACACTGTAGAACTGATATGCTTGACTGCCTGCCTGCAGTCCAGATCTGTCTCTTGTTGAAAATGTATGGCCCATCATGAAAAGGAGAATCAGACAATGACGACCACTTACATTTGAGCAGCTGTCTTGTTTCAGGCGAGATTGGGCAAAAATTCCACTTGCAAAACTGCAGCAGTTGGTAGTCAGCGCCCGCATTTTTTTTTTTTTTTTTTCTTTTTACAAAAATTTCTTGGCCACCATAATATTTTATTGTATGAATATCTCAACATGCAATACATCAAAAGAAAGAACAGAATCTCTGCTTTATACATAAAAAATGAACATTTTGAACAAAAAGATGAGAAAATCATGTTTTTGTCAAAGACTTTTGTCTGGATCGGATTCAGAACGATGATCAAAACAAAGATGGAGTAGATCACTTCGATCAAAAACCCCAAAGCTTTACAGCCCTGAACCTTGTCCTGGGTCAACATTTCATTTGGTAACTTTAAGCAGTTTTAATTATATGCTGTTTAATGTTTGATGATCATGTTAGCTTACATAAGCAATGCTTCTGTCGCTTGTTTCTGCTTCTTCTTCGCCTGTGTTTTGATCCAGAGATTCTGTACTCTTTCAGAAGATGTGTAATAGCGCCCCCTAACAGTGAAAACATATGCTGCATTTAAGTCCTTTTTTTATGCCCTTCCCTCGCTAATTTCCCTCCGTCTCGTTCACTCATATATACGTCATTGCTGTACATTGCATGAGTGCAAAGAAATGGACTTACCAGCCGTGAACCTCCTCTTCCACCCAGAACAAAGGCTGTTGTTGGAGTATTTGAGCTGGATGCTCCAGCACGGAGGGGTTTAATTTACAGCCGGCAACCTGAGAACAGCCTGCCACCATCCCGCTGCATGGAGCGAATGCTGGAGTATACGGCTGAGCAAGCCATTGTCTCAGAGCCTGTACCTCACAAGATGTTTCATAACGTGTTTGAGCTGGCAACATTGTCTGTTATTGTGGGAGTCCTTGTGGAGTTTGAGGAAATGGATAGGAGCCCCACCCACTCTCCCGCCACAGAGGGTGAGCTGCCACTGGACTCTGTGTTTTTTGGGTTTGAAGAGGATGTTTCTCTGATTCTCCAACCCCCATTGGTCCCACCCAGCCCTGAGTCTCCTATTTATCCACTTGTTCCGCCCAGCCCTGAGTTTCTCCACTGGTTTTGCCCATCCCCATGTTGCCTGTGTTCCCTATGATTCCACCCCCTCCCTCCACAGCCTCCCTCTCCCACCTCCTCTTCCAATTCCAGCCAGTTCCTTTGCCCAGTCACTGCTGTCTCCTATCAGCCCCTTGGTTTCTTTTCCTACCGCCCCTCTGTGGTGTGGATCAACCTCTGGCCTTACAGCATCCAGCTCCTTCTGGATGAAGGGATGCCAGGAGGAGCTCCGTCTTCAGCTGCTAATCCCATCACTCCACATGACCTGGCATCTAGACTCCTTCACCTTGGCTCCTCCCTCCCTCGGTTCTCCAGTTAGGACCATTGCCTTACATCTCCACTGGACTCCCTTGATCCTCCTGCTCCACCTCGGTCAGACTTCACCTTGCCTGCGCCAAGGACTTGCGAGCCGTCCGCTGTGGTCCATCTCTCCACCCCTACAGCTCCGCCCTACCTTCAGCTCCACCATGGCCCTCTATCACCCCGGCTCCACCTCAGCCCTCTGGTACCCTGGTTCCACCAATGGGGGGGAGTCTCAGAGTCTCATTGCTCTGGTCCATCAGCTCTTCACCTACATGTTGGGCTCCGTTCTCATCAGCTCCATCTCCATCCATCGTCCCCATAGTGTCGGGTTCTCCACCATGGCTTCTCCCTCCTTCAACTCCCCCATGGGGCATCATCCTGGCTGGCCTCTGGTTCATTATCTGACTCCTCCTGCCTCCCCCCATGTTTAAGTCCTGTGTTCTTTCAGTTTCTTGTCCAGTCTCATTTTATTACTAATTTGTTACTTTCTCTCCCGTGTATCTCCTGCGTGTTTATAATAAAGTCTGTTCTCAGTATTTGTCATCTTCATGAGCTTTATACACAGCAACATGTTTACATCTACATATTTTTCTATGGATATTTATAGGCCCTACATGTTATAAACTTATATCTTAATATATCCAGAGGATATCTAAATAATATATTACCAGTATCATCTATGGCAGTTCCACTCTTGATATAGGGAAATATATCATGTATTACATTTCTGTATTGGTAAAGACAGCACACATCAATAAAGCTCTGAAAACTCGTGTCTACCCAGACTTGTCCTCATTAATAGAAGCTTGCTGCCATTAAGCCATAATCAGTTTGTCATTATTGTACTCAATGAAGTAATGGGAATAAAGTGCTGTAACTAAAAGGAGAGTGGGGGCGTGGCATCCTAGTGCTGGCTGGGAATTGGGCAGTGCAGATTTGGGAAGGTCCAGGAAGGGACTGGTCATTATTAGATGGCAGCTCAGCTTTCACTTTATGCTCATTCAGGTCAGTAGGCATGGTAGTTGATGGCTTTTTCTTGGTCGAAAGTCAGTTCGTGGCCTTTTCTCAGGTCCAGGGCCTGTGACCTAGAAGCTTGTCTCTTTGTGAGGGCTTGGCTGTCCTGTTGCACCCTGGAAATGAAAAATCTGATGGTGGATACAATTATAACCAATTATGCAAGGCTGTATTTTAGGCCTTGTTAAAAAACTGTCACTCAATCACAAAACACTAAATCAAAAATAGAAAAACATCACACAGTGAGGAAAACATGCCACCACCACCACCAACAAAGGAGAGGTAAAGGTTTCTTCTATGGATCCCCAACTCCTGAAATAAACCAAACACTCAAAAACCTGTTGGATTAATATCCAGCCATAGTAATATCTGCCTCAATTACATGACCAACAGTAAGTGGACTCCTGGACACTATACCCATATGTGATTTTTGAGAGTTTCATTTCAAAAGCATGGGCATTAACAGGGAGTTGGTTTTATACTCCGTTTGCTTTTACTCTATAACAGTTTATACTTTTGTGGGAAGGCCCTCCACTAGATTTTGGGTTGAGCCCCAGAGATCATGTGTGGATATGGGATAAACTTGCTGTAGGACAACCTACTTACTGCAATACTCCACTCTGCTTTATGGCCAGACTCAAGCCTATCCTCAGTGCAAGACACATGCAAGCACACTTGAAATTTGCAAAAGATGAGCCTAAAGGGCTCTCAGACTGGGGTAAACAGGATTGCTGAATCCAAGCATCATGTCTGGAGGAAACAAGGCACTGCTCATCACCTGTGCAGTACCATTGCAAAAGTGAAATATGGTGGTGGAGCATCATACTGTAGGGGTGTTTTTCAGAGGCAGGTACTGGAAGACTTGTCAGGTTAGAGAAAACTGAATGCAGCTAAATTCAGTACAGATATATCTTTATAATGAAAAATTGCTCTAGACTAGAGCACTCAGGACATCAGACTAGGCCGTACCCTTACGAAAAAGAAGTTTATTAGTGTGCTATTAGTAAACTTCTTTTAAACAAAAATAAGAAAGAATTCTTTCAGTCTACTTTTTATATACTTCTCAGAAATATACTTTATGTACTTCTGAGAAAAATTGCACTTAAGTATACTTGACTTATATTGAAAGAAAATAGGCTATATTTGGCCTATAGGCCTACTTGGACTCAGTCTTTTGATTGAGATATAGCCTACATAAAGTGTATTTATAAAAGTATAGTATTAAAGTACCTTGTTTGAAAATATTGATTTATAAAGAAAACAGATATATTCCTAATTCTGAGTATCTGAATTTTTGTGTAGGCTAGTCCACTGGTAGTGTACATAGGACACTATGTAGGAATTTACTTCAAATCTTCTTCATTCTTTCATCGCTATTGACTGAATTTTCAGGCTATATGGTAGGGGGCGCTGTTACGCATCTTTTGAAAGAGGACAGAATCTCTGCATCAAAATGCAAGAGAAGAAGAAGATGAAACAAGTGATAGAACATTACTCAAGCAAATGTAAAATAAAGCAATCATCATAAATCAAAATTGCCAAAATTTACTGAATGAGGACTATGAAGCTTTGGGGGTGTTTATGGACTCAATCAAATCCACCTGTGTTTTATCAACGTTCTGAATCCCATCCGGACAAAGTCTTTGGCAAAAATTCAATTTCCTCTGCTTTTTGTTAAAACTGTTTTTATAAAGGAAACTTACCCACATTTAAGTGTTGATCAAAAAGGATTCATGAACGATTCATATACTAAAAATGTACTAGTATTAAAATATTAAACTACTAGTATACTTATAAGTTCACTTGTAGTGCAGATGGAGTACATATGAGAAACATAGCTGTGAACTAGTTGTGTACTTAAAGTTTACTACTGTTAAACTTATACTTCAATTGGGCCAATTAAGTCCCAAGAGGTATTAAAATAGTACACTTACAAGTTTACTACTAGTACACTGATACTAGTATACTTACTACATAAAGTATACTTAAAAATATACTTGAACATTACTTAAGTATACTTGGTAAAATGAACTTCTTTTACGTAAGAGATAGGTTCACCTTCCAGCAGGACACTGACCCTAAGCACACAGCCAAGACAATTCAAGAGTTGCATAGGGAACTATGTGAATATACTATAGTGAATATCCGTTGCCAGTCAAAGCCTGGACTCGAACCCAATCAAACATTTCGATATGTACCTGAAAATGTCTGTCCGCCAACGGTGCCCATCCAACCTGACAGAACTTGAGAGGATCTGTGGAGATGAATGACAAAAAAATCCCCCAAACCAGGAGCAAATCATGTCACATCAAACCCAAAAAAGACTTGAGGCTGTAATTGCTGTCAAAGGTGCTTCAACTAAGTACTGAGTTAAGGGTCTGAATACTTGTGTCAATATGATAAAGTTATCACAAGTCTGGTTTTCACTTCATCATTATAGTGTATGGAGTATAGAGTTATATAGAGTTAATACTTTCAGAATGCACTGTAGTTCTTATTTGTGTTTTTCCTTTACTATAATCTAAATGGTGAATTTTTTTATGCCCACTCTTGAGAAATTACACCACACTTATAAGATTTCCACATCAGCCATTGTAATGGTTTCACTTTTTGCAAGTCAATTTAATTGCCACCCCTCCTTTCCCTCTCCTGCTCCTCTCTGTGCTTCTGCTCCTCTCCCCCACCCTCACCCATTGCGTCTGCCGTAAATGACGTTAATATAGGGAACCCAGACTGTAATTAGATCACATAGACTGGGATAAGTATTAAAGACATTAGAGTAAGTGAATGAGTCTGGGACTGCAGGCTATTGTAGATGGGAAGGATATAACAGATCATGCAGACAAACAAATCAAGATTTTACCGTAAACCTGTAAAATGATGTACCAACCATCTACTAAATCATTCTTTAAATTATGTTTATAAAAGTATCTGTGTAACACTTCAGAATGGCAATGAATTAAAATGACAGTTACCTAAACATGTTTATTTTTCATCCCAAACTTGTTTAACTTTCCATCGAACCCAAAGGGCATTTTTTTTTTTTAAAGAATATACTGGCTGCTCTTTTGAGTTTAATGAAAATGAATGGGGACTGGGGTTGTCATGCTCCAAAAAAAAAAAAAAAAAAAGCACAATAAAAGTATCAAAAGTGGTGAGTAACTGACCAAAATTTGTTATTGACTGTGTACCTACAACATCAGCCTAAAAATCCTAATAGTTATTAGGCTATTAGTTAAATTTCTGCTCCCACACAGCATAGTTTTGTTCATGAATGTATCACAGTGTATGGATGTGACCAAGGAGCTATTGATTCTGTGATTTTTCTCTTTCTACCATATTGTTCCATTCTTGCAAATTTGTGAACCAATTGCAAATATAATTGGCAATCATTATGACTTTTACTGTTTAATCAGTCAAAGGAATTTGGAGGCACTGTCTCATCTTATCTGACTTTTCACCTGTATTTCACCATTACCTTCTCACAACTGGACATGTTTGTTTTTTGTTTTGTTTCTGGACATGTTTGTTTTTGTTTTATTTATTTCTCAAATGGGTGATTTACTCAGCCAAAAAAAAAAATATATATATATATATGTTAAAAGAAAGTTATGGCAATGTTATTTGTGAATCTTCAAAACATCCAGGTTTTTTGATTGTTTTAAAAAGGTTATTTTTTTCTTGATAATGCATAGTTAAAGGGTTAGTTCACCCAAAAATGAAAATTCTGTCATTAATTACTCACCCTCATATCGTTTCAAACCTCTAAGACTTTCGGTCATCTTCAGAACACAAATGAAGATATTTTTAATGAAATCTGAGAGCTTTCTGTCCCTCCATTGACAGCTACACAACTACTTTCAAGCCCCAGAAAGGTTGTAAAGACATCATTAAAGTACTCCATGTGACTCCAGTGGATTAACCTCAATGAAGCAAAAAAAGTAGGTGCATAGGGTGTCAGTGGAGGGACAAAAATCTCTCAGATTTCATCAAAAAGATCTTTATTTGTGTTCCGGAGATGAACAAAAGTCTTACAGGTTTGAAACAACATCAAGTTATGACATTTTGATGAACAATTATGAGGTCAAAACTAACTAATCTAAAAAAAAAGAAAAAAAAAAAAAAAGAAGAAAAATCAAACATGTACATGGATAAATCATTCACAAAGACATCATTAAAGTAATCCATGTGACTCTAGTGGTTTAACCTCAGTTTTAATGAAGCGACGAGTGCTTTGTTTGCACAAAAAAATAATTTACCACTTTATTTAATATTAATCTCCAATGTATGTTCACACAACAACATCTGATTTCGTGTCAACACAACACACAAGTTTTGGTGCTCTTGTGAATGTGCGTTGGAGATTAATATTTTGTGGTAAAGTGGTAAATTATGTTTTTTTTTGTGCAAACAATGCACTCGCCACTTCATAAAATTGAGGTTAAACCACAGGAGTCACATGCATTATTTTAATGATGTCTTTACTATGTGTCTTTTCTGGGGTTTGAAAGTGGAAGTTGCGTAGGCTGTCAATGGAGATACAGAAAGCTCTCAGATTTCATTAAAAAGATCTTCATTTGTGTTCTGAAAATGAACGAAAGTCTTACGGGTTTGGAACAACATGATGGTGAGCAATTAATGACAGAATTTTCATTTTTGGCTGAACTAACCCTTTAAATGTGCCATAGAGTGTCTTTTTTTGAAAGATATAATAAGTCTAAGGTGTCTCCCGAATGTGTCAGCTCAAAATACCCCATAGATTTTTTTTTTATTCATTTTTTTAACTGCCTATTTTGGGGCATCATTAAATATGCGTTGATTTAGGCTGCGCGACCCCTTTAAATCTCGTGCTCGCCCTCCCCCAGAGCTTGCGCTTGCCTTAAACAGCATAAACAAAGTTTACACAGCTAATATAACCCTCAAAATGGATCTTTACAAAGTGTTCATCATGCAGCATGTCTAATCGCATATGTATGGTGTTTATTTGGATGTTTACATTTGATTCTGAATGAGTTTGAGGCTGTTCTCCATGGCTAAAGCTAACATTACACACTGTTGGAGAGATGTATAAAGAATGAAGATGTGTTTATGAATTATACAGACAGCAAGTGTTTAAAAAATGAAAATAATGACAGTCTTGTCTCCATGAATACAGTAAGAAATGATGGTAACTTTAACCACATTTAACAGTACATTAGCAACATGCTAACGAAACATTTAGAAAGACAATTTACAAATATCACTAAAATTATCATGTTATCATGGATCATGTCAGTTATTATTGCTCCATCTGCCATTTTTCACTATTGTTCTTGCTTGCTTACCTAGTCTGATGATTCAGCTGTGCACAGATCCAGACGTTAATACTGGCTGCCCTTGTCTAATGCTTGAACATGGGCTGGCATATGCAAATATTGGGGGCGTACATATTAATGATCCCGACTGTTACGTAACAGTCGGTGTTATGTTGAGATTCGTCTGTTCTTCGGAGGTTGTTTAAACAAATGAGATTTATACAAGAAGGAGGAAAAAATGTCGTTCGAGACTCACTGTATGTCATTTCCATGTACTGAACTCTTGTTATTCAACTATGCCGAGGTAAATTCAATTTTTAATTCTAGGGCACCTTTAAGGGAACATTCCATTTTATGATTTTGCAAACATTATGAGAACATTACTTTTGAACATTTTGAAACAAGTAGTAACATTTAAAAATGTTAGATTTCCTAAATTGTTTCAGCACAGAAACCTTAAATGAACGATGTATAAAAACGATGTTTTTGTGCTAACATTTTGAGAACATTATTAAAGACCAAAAACTTTGAACGACTCTATGTTACTGAAAGGACACTTGCTTGTAACTTTCAGAGAACCTTACCAGAACATTTGCCAAAGTCTGAGAATGTTCCCTGGTAACAAGGTATGCATTATTCAGACTCACATTTTGTACTGTTGATTATTTTCACATCCATTTTTTAAGGATATGTCCCTTGCCTACTGGGAAAGAACACACCTAACATCGTATTGTTGATTTTGCTGCAGTCTGAGCACTGGTAATTGCAGTGCTGTACATGTTGTGCTGAAAAGGCCTGCGTGGAGGGTGGCAAACAGTGGGCGTCTGTGTGTCTCTGTGTGTGTGTGATATTATTTATGCTGACCTGCTGGTAATATGAAGTGATGTTAGTAAAGCTGCCTGATCTCAGACCCAACTCTCAAAACTGATGTGTCTGGAGGCAGTAAGTGCTCTGAGGGGCTTCAAGTGTGTTTGTGTGTGTGTGTGAGAGAGAGAGATATGGAGAGAACTGGGAATATGGAGAAATAGAAAGGAGGGAGAGGGAATATGTACAAATCAAATAGGAGTGATAGGCTGAGATGGAGAGAGTCCAAGTACACACACTGTCAGAAGCTCAGATGAAAAACTTGTGGACAGGAGGTCACCATGGCAACGGCAAAGCCCAAAGGCTTGTTACCGAAACCCGGTTAATTATGGAGCGGGAAAGATAGCTTTATCTCTCTCTTGTGGCAGCTCTCCTTCTATCCACCTTTCTATCCATCCACCCCTCCTGGAAAAAAAGACACAAAAGGTGAATGGAAAAACTGAGAGATAAAATAACAAATAAAGACTGTAAAAAGACACACTGCCAGACAGTTATATAGATGAATAAAAATGTGTGCGTGCGTGCGTGTAAGGCGGAGAAATCCAATCTGTCCTCCACCAAGAGGCGAAGTGTGTCGATGTGGACAGACTGCTAATACTGCTTCAGAATGAGCAGACATTAAAGTAAGAATGCAGGGCTGAGATTCTGTAGAATGGCCTATAGAGTTGGCACATTTGCAGCCTGGAGTGCACAGCAAACTCTTTACTGTAATTGTTCAACCAAAAATGACAATTCTGATCATTTACTCACCCTCATACTGTTTCACATCTGTGAAACAAAGACATGTTGTGAGAGAAAAGGCTCATATCTTTTGAAGCCTTATGAGCTTTGCTTGAGGAACAGAAAATAATTTAAGTCATTATATATACAGTCATTATTGCCTGGTTTCACAGATAAGGCGTAAGCCTAGTCCCAGACTAAAATGCATGTTTGAGCTGTCTTAACTGAAAGCAACTTGCACTGACATATTTTAAGATATTGACTTGTCACTAGATGCACTCCAGCACTCATGTTTTTTTTCTAAAGCATAAAAGCCACTTGAATGCCCTAATTGAACTAAGACCTAATCCTGGCTTAATCTAAACCCTGCCTGTGAAACCAGGCCTATAAATATTTTAAATATCATTCTGTCTTGTGCATATTCTTACTTTTGTGTGTTGCGTCAGGTTTGATGTCAAGGATGCCAAACGGTCATGGTTTTCATGTGTTTCATAACTAATCAGAATGCATCAAGTTTAAATATGCAGAAGAATGAATTTGGGTTTTCAGCATAAAAATGAATTATTAATGCAATGCATTTTAAAGTTTACATTTCCTAACATTTTTCATGTTCCATACAGTGCATTCAATTTGAATCCATAAAGTTTCTGTTAATAAAATAAGCTATCTTGATAAAATAACAGAAATGTATTCATTATATAAAAAGAGCGACTCTGGGAATGTTGTCTCTAATTTCGATAGTCCACTTTAAACTTTCTAACTATGCAGATTTGCTACTACACGTCAACTAGCAGTCGTTAGAGTATTAGTAGACTGTCTGCTTAATATCTGCACTTTATTTTGATGCTCCCCAAACAGACATTCTACTGACTATAAGTAACTTTACAATTATATGTCAACTTATTACTAACCCAAACTCTATCAGTCGACTGTAGGATTAGTTCACTTCAGAATTAAAATTTCCTGATAATTTACTCACCCCCATGTCATCCAAGATGTTTATGTCTTTCTTTCTTCAGTCGAAAAAAATATGTTTTTTCAGGAAAACATTCCAGGATTTTTCTCCATATAGTGGCCTTCACTGGGGTACGGGTTGAAGGTCTAAATGTCAGTTTCAGTGCGGCTTCAAAGGGCTCTACATGATCCCAGACGAGGAATAAGGGTCTTATCTAAATAAAAGTTCGGTCATTTTCTAAAAAAAATAAAAAATTATATACTTTTTACCCACAAATGCTCATCTTGCACTGCTCTGTGATGCACCACGCGTTATGTAATCATGTTGGAAAAGTCATGCATGATGTAGGCAGTAGGATGAAAAACTCCATCTCATTTTCTCCTCCAACTTTAAAATCGTCCAACATCTTTGCATGCTCACTTTGTAAACACTTGCTTGGTACTTCCATCTATGTCACACGTGACCTTTCCCAAGTGATTATGCAATGCGTGGCGCATCGCAGAACAGTGCAAGACGAGCATTTGTGGTTAAAAACTATATAATTTTTTTTTTTTTTTCAATCGTTTCATTAGACAAAACCCTTATTCCTCAGCTGGGATCGAAGAAAGAAAGACATAAACATTTTGGATGGGGGTGAGTAAATTATCAGAAAATTTTAATTCTGAAGTGAACTAATCTTTTAATTGACATGTAGTTGCAAATTAATTAATTAAAATTAAAAACAACCCAAGTTTTTCAACTGAACTGAGAAAAAATAAATAAATAAATAAAAAAAAAATGACCCATCATTTTCCCCCAAGATGACTTTTTAATGTCAAATAAGGTAAATGTGTTAATTGTGTTAAATAGAATCATCATATTTATTGAATCATAAAGTGAGTGGCAGCTCTTTCCCCTAAAGCATTGATTAACTGCCCTACTTTTGACTGCATTTCAATAATGATGATATATGCTACAACAATAGGTCAGTTGATTTTTTGGATAAAGAACAAGTCTATGTGTTCAGCAGTCATTATGTCATCATTATCTTGCATTAGTCTTCATATGAAAAACCCATAGCCTATAAGTAACCATTATTCCCTCCAGGAGGATACTTAACCCCACAAGTTAGCCCAGGGGACTGTCCCTGCGATTTGCTCTTTAATCTTTGGGTAAAACAATTTACAGTAAGGCCTCATTTGTTAACATTATTTAATGCATTAACTAACATGAATTAACAATGAGCAATGTAGTGTCCCAAATTACACACTATGCACTTATACACTATGTACTTTGGAACAATGTACCCCAAACCTGGGACCTTCTTGCTGTGAGGTGACAATACCCACTGAATCACCACTCCACCAAATCTCTTTTATGCTTTTAAATCTCTGGTGCTGGTCTTTCTTTTTTCTTTTCTTTTCTTTTCTTTTCTTTTTTAGGATTTTTTACTTAATCGGAATGTTACAAAATGTGTATGTGAACACACACACACACACACACACACACACACACACACACACACACACACACACACACACACACACACACACACACACACACACACACACACACACACACACAAATCATGGACATGCTTCGAAAAGGTTAAATGGTCCTGAAAAGTATTATTCGTGGTCAAAAATGACTGAATTAGAAATGAATGGGAGACGAATTTCATCTAGTGGAAACGTTTGGTACTGCGACCAAACAAAATCTTACTGAAAGCTCATTATTTGAGATATCAACCTCAAATTTGGAACACAAATTGATTAGATTTATTTACATTTGATTTTCTCAGCTTTTCAGTAAAACATGCTTTGGAAAATATTTCATATAAAATTTAACATAGTATTTTTGTGCATTTTTCATAATAATACACTTAAATTCCTATAACTTTTTCCTTTCTCTTTTATTTATTTATTTATTTATTTATTTTTACCTTTTTTTTCACTTCATCAATAATCTGCCAGGTGTCTTCTTTAAAAAGAGACCAAACTTTGTTCCAAAGCATTCAAGATTTACAACAGTTTAAGTTGGAAATTTCATTTTCAGGTCTATGCTCAAAAAGTGGATAACAGGTAATAAATGGATCATAACAATTCCATAAATATAATTTAGTACCATAAAATCCCCTTAAAATAAAAAAAATAAAAATGTATTTTTAAATAACAAAATGTAATGTTTAAATAATAAACATTATCAAACTAAAACATTTCATTGGAAAAAAAGAAAAAGAAAAAGTGAGCAGCACCAGGGTGTTGATAAAAGCAGGTTTGAAGTACAACCACTGTACAACCTATAAGAATGTTCTTCAGTTCACCCAAAATATGTAATTTACCAATACATCATTCCAGTAAATCTTCTTTTGTGCTCCACAGAAGAAAGAAAGCATACATGTTTGGGAATAAGGTGAAATTAAATGTATTTTAAGTTTAGCAGCATCTTGATAACTTGACAAGGAAACATATGGTAGGGGACAAAGAGACAAGAAAAAAAGATGAGCAGCCAGTGACCTCACCTTCACTCTAGTATAATCAATATTATATTATGTGAATGAAGAACTGGGAGAGTTAGAGAGCAGCAAAACCTACATTGCATAAGTTTTCCCCTAAGGGCTTTTATATGACATACCACAGCTCATGAAATGCATACATTAAATCATTCATGTGTTTTGGGAATATGCTTACCTGTGTGAAGAACACCACAGATGGACTCGTCTCAAAGGAGCAGTGCTTCCTGTGGAGAACACAACATGGCCTCCATCTCATAAACTAACAGTACATCTCTGTCAGCCACACCAACCTTTATTAATGGAAACACTGTAATAGCCTTTTTAAAGGTGAAGTGTGTAATTTCTGCACCAACCAGAATTTTATTTGCAAAAATGTTTGCTTGGAAACATTGCGTGTGGTTGTCAGGGTATTGCTATGCAGTTGTTAAGGTGTTGCTATGTGGTTGCTAGGGCATTGATAGGTGGTTGTTGGGGTATGTTGGATGCTTGAAAGGTGGCCCACCCCATCCTTCATTGATACTCCACAAAAAAATGTTGGGTTGAAAATGTACAAACCCAGCAATTGGGTTGTTTTAACCCTGCGGTTGGGTTTAATGTTTGCCCAATGGCAGTTTTATTTAACCCAACTATTGTTTAAAAATTACTTTATGGCTGGCTTAAAATGAACCCAAAATTAAATTGAATTAAAATCAGACACATAATTACAACAATAATAATCAAAAGAGTGAACATTTATTAATAAACTATTTAATAAATTTTTATTGTTTAATTAATATTCATCAAACTTATTAATAAATGTTCATTTATTAAACATATTAATACACAATCATTTCCAGCATTTTGGATCATTTTAAGCAAGCAATACAGTAATTTTTAAACAATAGTTGAGTTAAATAAAACTACCTAGCAGCTTGGGCAAATATTTAACCCAACTGCTGGGCTAAAACAACCCATTGCTGGGTTTGTCTATTTTCAACCCAACTTGGGTTGGTTTTAATTCACCATTTTTTCAGTCAAAAGTCAACATGTTGAACAACTGAAACAAAACGTCAGCTGTAAAATCAACATAAAAATCATTTATTATGACAGAAAAGCAAAAACTCATCTACTGTGTACATAAGGTGTTCATAATTACAAAATTCTCATTTCCTTCCCTAAGAGGCAAATATTCTTACTGACATTAATATTAACAAAGCATAATTTAGATGCAATTAACCTAAAAATGACAAGCCATTTATCATTTTCAAACAGGGTCACCAGATCATATGCTAGTGCATTTACAGTCTGCTCGTAACGTCAGCTCTTTCAGCATATTCTTACTTCAAAAGGCTATAGATATTATGCAAATATAAAAGGCATAATAGCTGTAGGGTGTGTTCTGTATTCTTCTAATATTTATTTTGAAAGATGTTTGTTACATAATCTTATGTTGAGGCTTTTGAGCATGCACATTTAACCCACTATGGGGGTTTAAACCCACATTCGCCTCTTGGGCATGATGCCCACACGTTCACAAGGACAACTGTCCCACTTAGAAAATGGGTACAATCCACTGTTGACAAATGGAGATAATGTGAATATGTAAATAACCGCATTGTGGTTTATGCATCACCAGGGCCAGAATTTATGCTAGGCAAGTGCATCAATTACAATAAAGAGAAATAATATATATTTTATAAATACATTTATAAATGATTAGATAAATCTAAATTAACAAAATTTAAAATATAGGGCAGAAACTATATTTCCAGCCATTTTAATGATGGACAAAACATGCATGTCTGACAATCAATGGTCAAAAAAACAAAACAAATTATTTTGCCTATGTTACAATATGAGGTAAATTCGACCCTGTGCATCACAATAGCAAGACGGTTCAGGTAAACTCAGTTGCATTAACCAGACTATACTTACAGACATTATCCTCTCAAGAGTCTTTATCATACGCACATCATTTATTGCATTTGTAGAGTTAATGGGCAAGCAGTTAGTTTAATGGTTGCAGATGAATTTATGGACTATGTTGCTCATTAGTCTGTTGCATAAGTGAGCTAACCAACTGAGTGTATTAATGGTAACTAAGCACATACATTAACTGCTAATTATTAAAGTTTTATGTTTTCTGACAAATTGATACTATGCCATTGTATCCTGCACGTGTGTCAAATTGAGGGAGCAAAACAAAGAGATATGAAAGATGTGAATATCACAAAACACGACTAGACATTAAATTTGGCATAAAGTATTTTGTAGCATTGTAATGTTTTTTTTTTTAAATATTATCATAATTATCAAATTAAGCCCCCCAGCATATAACTGTATATTGGCCTATATATATATATATATAATATATACACACACACCGATCAGCCATATCATTATGAGCACTGACAGGTGAAGTGAACAACACTGATCATCTCTTCATTACGGCACCTGTTATTGGTGGGATATATTAGGCAGCAAGTGAACATTTTGTCCTCAAAGTTGATGTGTTAGAAGCAGGAAAAATGGGCAAGCGTAAGGATTTGATTTGTGATGGCTAGACGACTGGATCAGAGCATCTCCAAAACTGCAGCTCTTGTGGGGTGTTCCCAGTCTGCAGTAGTCAGGATCAATCAAAAGTGCTCCAAGGAAGGAACAGTGGTGAACCGGCGACAGGGTCATGGGCGGCCGAGGTGGGGAGCGAAGGCTGGCCCGTGTGGTCCAATCCAACAGACGAGCTACTGTAGCTGAAATTGCTCAAGAAGTTAATGCTGGTTCTGATAGAAAGGAGTCAGAATTCACAGTTTGTTGTGTATGGAGCTGCATAGCTGCAGATCAGTCAGGGTGCCCATGCTGACCCCTGTCCACCGCCGAAAGAGCCAACAGTGGACACGTGAACATCAGAACTGGACCACGGAGCAATGGAAGAAGGTGTCCTGATGAATCATGTGGATGGCCAGGTGCGTGTGCGTCTCTTACCTGGGGAGCACATGGCACCAGGATGCACTATGGGAAGAAGGCAAGCTGGCGGAGGCAGTGTGATGCTTTGGGCAATGTTCTGCTGGGAAACCTTGAGTCCTGCCATCCATGTGGATGTTACTTTGACATGTACCACCTACCTAAGCATTGTCGCAGACCATGTACACCCTTTCATGGAAACGGTATTCTCTGGTGGCTGTGGCCTCTTTCAGCAGGATAATGCTCCTGCCACAAAGCAAAAATGGTTCAGGAATGGTTTGAGGAGCACAACAATGAGTTTGAGGTGTTGACTTGGCCTCCAAATTCCCCAGATCTCAATCCAATCGAGCATCCAAGGCTATCTCACGATCAATTCATACATATTTTACGAGGTGGCTAATTTGTATGAATTCATACTACCTCACTTTTACAATTTGTCTAAACCCCAGTGACAGGTAGGTTTAGGGGCGGGGTATGGGGTAGGGAATTCATGTGAATGGTGGAGTCTATGCCTAGACGGGTCAGGGCTGGTTTTGCAGCAAAATGGGGACTAACAATATTAGGAAGGTGGTCATAATGTTATGTCTGATCGGTGTATATTTATATAAACTAATGTATACTATTAAATATATTAGTTACACTGTAAAAAAAAATGTAGGAGTATTTTTGTACTGATGTAATAAAACAGTATTACAATAAAAGTAGTACTAATTATATGCTGCTAAATTGTGGTGCTAACAGGGATAATATCCCTAGATTAAAGCTCATACTATAACAAAGAAACCCCTCTCTGAGGAAGACTCGCTCCCCTCTGCTGCTCCGCGTCCGTCACTACGTGATATCCGCACTTCCTAAGCACATAAAGCTATTATTCCACTCTCCTGCTCTGTCTGGGCTGATGAAGGGGCGCTGAAACATCCTGCGCTTGACATCGCTGAGAAATGGCAGACGAATCAAGCTGACACGAACGAGACAATACAGCGAGCTCTCTAACGACGGGAAATCCGATTCACTTCAGTGAATCGGTTCGCTCAGACGATTCATTTCGGTGAATTGATTTTTTTCGAGTCAACATTTAAAAGTGTTCCCAGAAGTCCCAGCTGTTTTTTTTTTTGTTTTGTTTTTTGTGAGAAATATTTTAGTCAAATACTGTTATTTATTAACTAAGATTTACTTTTTTTTACTCTTTTTTTTTTTTTTTTGCCATATTTTGCATAAATGTGTGTTCCTACTTCCACGTCTAGTCTGTGATTTTTCTCATCGCTTAAATATTGTTTTAATAGTTTCGTTGATTATGGCTCCAACTGTCACCTAGTACACATAAGATACTAGAATCAATTCGAATGAATCAAGGAACCGACTCAAACGAATGATTCATTTGGGAATCGGACATCGCTACGCTGCGAACCGAGCGTTGAATTATGCATTCGGACTAACAAGGGAAAGTGATGCTCAGAGATGAGGACAGAGGACTCGGAGAAGATGCATTAAAAAGGCGATGAAGTTATGTGAAGCGGTTTCTCGTCGCAGCGTTATGTACGCACGTATGATTAATTTAATATAGTGTTTTATTGCTACGCAGTACTACACGGGGTGGATTTTATTGCAAAAGAAAACGATAGCCGATATCGGATGGTCGGAGAAAGGAAGAGAGAGTGAGTGAGGCAGGGGGTATATGATTTTAATGATGACTTACAGGCTACAGCGGACCGTCACTTAATTTTGAATTACAGCTTGAATAGCGTGGAACTTCGCAATTCTGAGGAAATAACAAAAACGCGTTTTATTCCGTAAAGGAGAGGTGGATGGAGAAACAGGAAAAAGAAAAGGCTCTCTGATGAAAAGGTAAGTTATCATAATATTCCATTTTGCTATTTTATTTGCTGACTGTATGCATTACACGAAATCGCTACTGTGTAAATGAATGTGAATCCACTGGAATATAAAAAACAGACGCGTTTAGCGCAGTCAAAATTAAGCAGAACTGTCACAGCATACAAAGCAACTGCTGAGACTTTCAGAAAAATTTGCAGAAATATGACCTACAGCTCGACAAGCACAACATAAGAGCTGTTCACACGTGTTATGTGTTTCTGCGCAATCGTTTAATTGTTGCTACACATGCGTGGCAGTGGCGTCGCGTTGTGAGCGTTGCTGTTTCAAGGCGCATGTCTTTAAGTTAATAACAGTTCAGCCTTTTTAAAAAAGCGTTTTATTTCATTCTTGCACTGCGTAAGGGGATTATCGTTTCATGAAAAAAAAAAAAAAAAAAAAAAAAAGTTCAATAAGAATGCATGTGCGCGTTCTGGTGTTCATTACCTCATGATAAACCCTGCGTGATATCTGGCTTTGGCGCGAATCATTGCCATTCATAATGTGGATGTGTAGTCTGTTTGACGGGCAGGTTTAAGTACCTATAATGGTTAGGCATTTAGACCACCTTCAAATATTGGTTTTTCATTAATGCGGTACATTGTGCTCATGAACAGCTGGAGTCAGTGCGGTCAAGGCGGCAGGTAGCGGCTTTTGTGAACGGTGTCTAATGACAAAACCTTCAGATGTAATTGTTGAAACCCAAGAGATATACCCTTCAAGGTGCAGCGAGCTATATTTGTGAACATCAAAACTAAAATGTGCCTTCTACCTGGCAGATATCATTAAAATAGGCTAGGTGTGGTGAGAAATAACACCTGTGATAGCCTTAGCATCGGCCAAAGGGAATCAAGGGATTGATTGGCCCGTGTTCTTTTGTTAATCAGAAGCATCTTCTGCCTGTCAATCATTTTGAATTTGCAGATTACTGACATTGGGTAGGTTGACATGTCTTTGGAGGGCGGGGTTTCGGAAAGAGGACGTTGAGGTTAGCCAAATTTTGGAGGTTAGCAAAACGGCTGAAATCACTTTTTACATTTAAAGGTACAATATGTAAGAATTTTGCAGTAAAATATCCAAAAACCACTAGGCCAGTGTTATATATTTTGTTCACTTGAGTACTTACAATATTCCGTTTGCAACTGTTTGTAAATTTTGAGAAAATCGCAATTTTAACCAAGGCTCCGGGATGTGTGAGGAGTCGCCTGTCAATTGCGTCATATATCCGCGTTACCCTCGGTTTCCGGTTTTATTTTGTAGAAACCATGGAAACACCAAAGACGCTTTAAAATATTACACATTTTAATAGAATTTATAGACAGAAAACTAATTATTGTTATATAGCTGAACACGTTTAGTCTTATTGTTTAAATGTAATGTTCCACTTTACCATGCCTCAGAGAAAAACACTATTTTGTAAAGTAGCTATCATAGCATAATCAGATGCAGCTTTATTTGTAGTAACAGTGATACAGCATTTTCTCCATCATACAATACATTTTAAAATTAATTGCATGCCATTTATCAACACAACACATCCAGCATTTAATATGATATTCTAAAATCGATCTATCTTACTGCAGTGTGTCTCAAACAAATGTCTCATAACAGGCACTGAGCGAACGCTCAGTAACGTTATAACATTTTCAACACTCTCAAATGTATCTAATATGATAAACAGAGCTGTGTTACCTCATACTAATGACCGGATAAGCGGAAGTGGCGCCGGCGACTGTGTCATAATAAAAGTTCTGCTGCTCGTGAGGCGTGTGTTGCGCAATTGCTCCAGCTCCTTGTTCAGCTCCCACAACACTCGGCCCTGCTCTGTTTCATACTAAAGTAACATTAATAATCGCATCCATGAGCATGATTTCTTCCCGAGTCCTGTCCCAGTTCTTTTCCACTGGCCGTTGAGGTGAAAATCATATATCCCAGGAATCCGTGCTCAAACTTGCCGTCATCAAGCTACGCCTTTGTTTTGAATCCTTTAGCGGACAGAAAATATGACATATTGCACCTTTAAGTGGCACATTGTGATCTCTGAAGAGTTAGTGTGATCACGGCAGCAGGTAGCACTGGCTGAACCATCATTGAAGGCTACCATTGCTTTTTTATCATAATAATAACAACCCAATAAGCACATCTAGTATTTCTGCTAAAGAACAAGTCCTTTGGAAAGCATCTAATTGTTGTTAAACATCTGATAAACAGCTTCATTCACGGATATTCTTAATCATAAACATCATTTTAATGTCAGCCAAGGGAACGTTTTTGAGACATAGCCTACTGCAGATCAACAATAGCTCAATAAATTACGTTTTCCAGATGAAAGTGCACACATCAATTAGACTGTTTGACGTACCTGTGTTATCAGAGAAGCAAAAGCATGGCCATAAGAAGTGCCTTTGATTCAATAGGAAAACCTAAGCAATATCCTCTTAAGGCACAGCCGGGTTAAAACGGCTTTAATGTTATGTTGTTGAATGAATAATCCCCTGGCCTTGAGCTTTAGCAAATTTGGAGTGGTTGAATAAACGAGGATTCTGCCTGCATGCGTAACACTCTGGCTCTCCCACAGGGCACTAACAAGACAGTTCACAGTTAGATAACAATCATTGCATCTTGAAATCAGCAAGTTAGCATTTAAAGGAACAGTTCACCCATAAATGATAATGATGTCAGTATTTACTCACCCTCAAGTTATTCCAAAACAGTCATTCCGTTTTGAAGAATGTTAACGCTGCTCTTTTCAGTACAATAAAAGTGAATGGGAACGGGGGCTTTTATCCATCAAAAAGAGCAAGAATGCACTAGGGCTGGACAATTAATCGAAAAGTAATCAAAACCAAAATTCAGAACCTCTTTTTCCATGTTGGTTATTCCATTTTTTTTAAATCCTGTTTGTATTTTTCCCTTAAAATCATACTACGGCATATCAGACCCGTCGCCAAGGGGGGGGGGTGCATTAGGTGGCAGTTCCCCCTCCAGGTGACCCCCTAATCTTCATTCAGCAAATTTACGATTGAGAGCAAAAACCTTATTTCTGTGGATTTGGCCATTCACGTATTCCATAACGAAATGTCTTTAGCAGCATTTATCTCACAGAAACGCTATCTCTACAACGGTATCTTTAATAAGATTAGGGGGGAAATACCCTTTATAAAGGTAAAAAAAAAATACTGATGAGCTATTGCTTCAGAATAAGTTATATTTACACCACACACAAAAAAACGGCCTGCATTTGTAGCATATTGATGTGCAACAAAGACGTGCAACAAAGGCTACTCACCATTAAAATAGCTGGTGACGGGTCTCAAGTGATAGTCATTTATAAGTATAGCCTAATTATGTTTCAAGTTCTGTTTTGTGTAATAATGTGTTAACTATGAATTTTCTGATCATAGGTGGAGGGTGAACCAACTCCAGGGTAAATGTCAAAAAACACATTTAAATAGATTTCCTTAAAATATTTTTAAGTTACTTGCAACTGCACAACCTACATAACCCAACATAAACACTGCTGATAAATGATTTGCTAATAAAGCATCTACGATCACAAACCACTGTTAATTTTAACATATTACGTAAGCGGGATTTGGCAGAAAGCGCGCAAAGGGCGCTCCCTAAATCTCACTCAGTTCATCGTGATCTCGGATAATGTGTTATTTAAATGTATGCTGCATCTTTAATTTAATTTTTTTTTTTATTTGATCAATAAATTCAATTAGAATAATTAGACACAGCACCACTATTATCAATCAAATCAAATCATTGACACTTATAAATGACAGCTGCTTTAAATAAGAGATTGTTTTAAATATTTTTTTGAAAATACAAATAAGAAATATTAGGGAGAAAACATGAAACTAAAATGCCAGTAGGTGGCAGCATTTGACCACCTTAATAATTGAGCCATTGAGTCATTCATTCAAACGATTTATTCAAACGGCCGATTCATTCAAGAATGAGGCAGTTGTTTATGAATGGGTCATTGAATCTTTGATTCAACCGATTCATTCAAAACGCTGAATCATTCAGTAAAGAAAGATGGCTGAGTGTTGCTGTAAGGTACGTGCACAATGGTTCTGCTGTGATCTTTGTTTGGAACTGTTTTCACTGCTGAAATAGAACAAAAACAGTCAATATTGCATCTTATGTAAGTGACGTAATATTAACTACTTATGTATTGAACTTTCGTGAAATCAGTGTCGCATTTTCAATTGTGATGGTAACATAATCGGGAGGACAGCACTCTTGGTCGTGTGATGTTGCTTAATCATATGTTATAAATAAAAAAACTCCACATTTTGAATTTTTACCACATGTTAGCTGAGTTTCTTTGTGTGTGCTGTTTCCATTTGTTTCGATTACTGCTCGATGAGCTGCACGAGCCTCAACAGCGCAAGGCCTACATTATTATCCACTATCGATTGCCATTTACACAAAATGTAATAAAATCAGAGTCAATCTCTAGTATTTGGTATAGTTTGGTCTAATTAGGACGGACTGTCTTGTATTTTGGTGTTAATATAGTCTATTTCATTAATAATATATACAAGATATTATTGTTTTGATATTAGTCTGTTTCTCGGATCATAAAAATGTGCGCCCCCATGAAAGCGAAATGCCCCCCCCATTCTGTCTGTTCTGGCGACGGCCCTGCCGCGTATGTAGTGACTCCGCCTCGTCCAGTCAGCGGCATGGAAGCAACACGGAGGCGAACTCAGGTGCTGAGTCAACACACAAGCGGAGAGCCCTGAAGTGAGATCACTTTACTTGCGTCTTCACTAAACTTTGTCAATTGTATGTGTTTTAAGGCTTGCCAGTTTGGATAATTAAGCGGTTTTAGACCATCGGATGTGTATCATTATATTGAGCTGATGTGCTGATGCACTGTTTCACACAAACATTCATACAGACAGTAGCTGCACATCACAGCTTAGAAACTCAAAAGTTATAGCATATATTTTTCTAGTTTTGAAGTAACTACTTACAACCCACAGCTTCACAATTAATAGAGAGAGACGGTATGACTAATTCACACGCAATCACATTAATGCATTCAAATCAATGTACTGGTACTGTGCTAATTTATCTGTATCTGATTTACAATGAGCAGAAATCTGTAAGAAATGTTACGAACCACAGATAAAATAACTGCTGAAAGTGAGCTGTTATGTCGGAGCACTCTTTCATGAGTAAAAAATATCCCACTTTTAATAGTCACACATATTTACAGTACAAACTTGTCAGTGAATCATGAATTCATTAAAATGTAATCAAGATAAAATGTTCAATTAATCGAAATTTTTATTTTAGGTCATATCGTCCAGCCCTATAATGCACCATTAGGGGCCGTTCACATGTCACATCTTTCTCCTTTCCAAAGCGCTTATGCTCCCGTGGCATCTGTCGCTGCTATGCAACCATGAACTGCGCTCTCCATGATGACAAGGAAGTTATAGCAAAGGATAAATTGATTTCTAGCCCTTACATTAGCTCTACTACTAGATATATTTATGGAGATGAGAAATACAAACTACCCTGTACAGCTATGATCAGCTGTTTGGATGTTCTTTTGATGTTTTGTTACGGAAATGCTGAAGCTGATCGGTTGGTTCTTGTCACATGACCTGCGGTACGCTTGTGGCATTCTGAAAAGTTTTTCATCTCGCTGCGCCTGGAAAACGCACTGCATCTCTTCCATTAAGGCTGATTTATACTAGAAGTATAAATCAGCCTTCATAAGCATGCTTGCCATGTGCCTTCATTTTAAATAACAAACTTGATCGGACAAAAGATGCAATATGTGAACGGTCCCTAAAAGTAGTTTATATGACAGGTCTTTTAAAGCCATACAACAGCTTTCTGTGAGAGGCAGGCTGAAATGTAATCCGTTATTCACAGATATGTTATTTACATATTTAAATTGGGTGTGTCAAGTATTGTGCCAGGCTTGGCAGCAGTGAATACTGAATAACGTTTCATAACCATTTGTAAACCATATGTAAAATTTGGAACATGCAAATAGTGTTTTAGAGCTATTCAGTGAATAACAACTGAAAATCTGTCATGGGGAGCGTGGGGCACAACCTAACGCGGGGTTAGTTGCAACACATATGGTTTAAATACTTGCACATATGCTAGCATGATGAATCTTCATGTATTTACTAGTTGCCATATCGTCTATTATATAGAGAAGAAAATGTGCAAAAATTCAGAAATCTTTGGGAGATATCACTGAACATTTATTTAACAATAGTGAAAATTTAAGTGAATTTTTATCTATATTTTTTGTTTATTTAAAATGAGACACATCTGATATTATTTTAATATCCCATCTGTTATATAGCAGTTTAGATAGTTCTTTAATGCTTCACTAACTAGCAGAAGATACTAACTAGGTTTATATTTCTAGTTGCGCAGATAGGGTTAATTGTAAAACTGCGTTTCAATGTGCTATTACAACTATACTATTCTATACAGTTACTGATACAACTGGCATAATTAACTTTTATGAATTTCTGTTAAGAAAACAGGTGAATAAAGACTGAGAGGAAGAACTTGAAGATTCAGAAAATATTATTTCTAGCAATTTACAGCATTTGTACTGGCTGGTCTGTTTGTCTCCTGCTCTGTGAGAGCTGTGAGTGGAGGGAGGGGAATGTTTTGTTCAGCTCTGTGATTTTCTGAATGTTTCTCTTCAGCTGTTTGCCTGTATTGTTTTGACAAATGCTGTTATAGCTGTGTTTTGCAGTGTCCATTATCAAACTACAAAATTATTTAAATTTGAATTTCTAAAAAAAATAAATAAAAATAAAAAAAAAAGAATAAAAAAAAAAAAATTATATAATTTATTAATAAAACAAAGCCACATATTTGTACCAGACATATGTGAAATTAATGTGGAAATTCTCTGAACCCTACACAGACTGAGAAACTCTGTGCCCATCTCTCCTCTACATCCAGTTGACTTTGGCTGCATTCACACTGGATGTCTTGATGCCCAATTCCAATTTGTTGATGATATACAATTTTTTTGATGACCAGCTTACATATTTATTTTTTTTTTTTTTAAATGACCCATATCCGATATGTGCATTTACATTATACACTTGGTGAAACAACCCAAGGTAGACGTACTGATCCGGAAAAGCTTAGGTTGAAAAGAAAGTTAAAAAAAGGGTGATTGCAATGGACTCAGATGAAATGATAATACAAGCTTTTGCTTTCCACACCATTTTTAAAGGTCGCCCCCGAGGCTCAAAAGACATAAAACTTCAGCACGACTCCACTGGGTTGAGCTTTCATTCCTCCATTGTGACACTGAATAGAGTCATGTGATCACGACTGGTGTCCATGAGTTGACATTATTCGCCACCATCGCTTTTTCAATGAAGTACGACTTGCATTGACAGGGAAATATCCAGTCTGTCTGCTTACATGGCAGACTCGAATGTATTTATTTCCACATATGAATGAGGCCTTTGAGGTCCATACCATAAGATTACTTATCACTCAGACCAGCTGTCTTTTTAACAAATTAGGTATTGCACAAAGTTTATAACCAGTGAGTGCCTGCTCTCAGACCTTGAAATACCAATCAAATGCTACTGCTTGCTTCTACTTAACAATGTAGATTGAATGCATGATTGATTGATTCAGCTGCCCTTCAGTTGAATTCTTCTCTGAAGACTACATGCAGAGCTCCAATGATATTGATCAACGCTTAGATGATTTTCGTTTATATTTAAATCAGGGGTCAATAAGTCTATGTGGATATCGAAGTCCTATCTCCATGCTGCAGAAATAACTCAGATATATTTTAGTCATAAACATTTCATGCTTTTTCAAGCATGACCATCAAAACGGCTTCATGTGTTGCCTTGCAGTCACAGTAACATCAATCATTTTAAAGAGCATCTTATCTGAATAACAGTTGTTGGCACTTAGAGCAATTTGTTCAAAATTCAGATGTTCCTCGCTTTTGCTTTTTATTGTGAAGAGCTTCCATGCTTCTTTCTGTGATTATCTCAGGGGAATGGATCATGTTTTCAGCTCTTCCAGATCCAAGGGACCATCCTGGCTGTAAACATGTTCTCTCTCAGTCTTCCTGACTGTCAGAGTGGATATGGATGAGTATGTGCATCATTTATGGCCTCTCTGATGGGTAGCGAAGGTCTCGGTATTCCCCTTCACTGCAAATGATTTCAGACATTTGAAGGCACTATTGTGAATATATGGTTCGAGAATATTAGTTGGTTAAAAGGTCAATGCTGTATTGCCTGCATAGGTTTCAGTGCATTGCTCTTTTATTATTAATGTTGTTTTCTTTGTCTAAATTAATTTTGCCAAACCCAACCATTGAGTTTAAAGTTTAATTAAAAAAATTTAACCAATTGTTAAGTTTGTCCATATTTGACCCTTTTTGCTAGTTTCAGCCCAACGCTGTTATCATTTTCACGTCCTGGGCCACGTTGTTTAAATAGTAAATGCATTTGCGCCCATTTGTGCACCCATGGGCGTGCTTGTCTGAAAACGAGGTGTGTTCAGGCGCATTTTTGGAGTGTTGCTATTTTGAGGCAACTGAAATAGACTGCACCATTGACTTACTGAAACCTGGTCTAAAGTGGCGCAATAAATGCCGCAATATTTTTTTTTTGTTAATTAAAGGCTGCGTTGGTAACATGAGCATATATGCGGGTGCACAATGCGCATACACTCGGCTTATTATACACTCAGGGATGCACAGCAGCACACAAACATGCCAAATATTAAAAATAAATGATTACAATGTAAAAGATTATTATTGTGTGCATAAAGATAAAAATGCTTTGGTGGAATCAGAGCCTCATCTCCCATTCCCTTTAAAAGCCAGTGGCATTCGTGCCATGGCGGATTCGCTATTTACATGTTGGAATTTTCAAGTGGAAAAACTGAACGCTTCTCTAGCGAGGACACGGATCTGCTCGTGCACAAGGTTAAAGCCCAAAACACACCCATGAATCATTAAGAGACTAGGTACAACACTTTTAGACCATGCGCCAGGCACGCTGGGCATTTTTCCCATTTTTAAACTTGCCAAAGTGGATTTGGACACGACCTAAGTGCACTTGCGCCGTGCGCTTCAGTCCATGTGCTTAGATTGATAAAATAGGGCCCTGAGAGTAATCCCTTACTTTACTTTTTCAAGGGAAAAGTAATTAAATTATAGTAATTAGATTACTTGGTAATCAGTTACACCCAACATTGATGTTGAACTTTCTTCGTGAACTATAAGGGCCCTATCTTGCACCCAGCGCAATTGACTTTGTACACGACGCATGTGTCATTCCTATTTTGCAGCCGCGCAAAGCGCGCTTTTCCCTCCACAGAAGCACGTCGCTAAACTAGTGAATGAACTTGCGCTCCCTGGGCGGTTCAGCGCAAAAAAGGAGGCGTGTTCCGGTGCAAACAATCCCTGGTGCTATTTTGCTGTTCCATTAAACAATTGCGCCACTGACCAGAAAAAACCTAGTCTAAAGTCAGTGGCGCGTTGCGTGTTGTTCATTATGCTATTTTAAGGGCGCATGCTTGACCATAATGTATAGCGTGCACAACGCGCATACACTTTGCTCATGTAATCTACACAGATGCAACAGTTATTTTTGCAAATCATATGTTACACTAAAAAAATATTAACACATGAGATGACGGAAATCATTGTGGTGTGCCACGAAGATGTGAAAAAACCTGTTTAACCGACGCTATTTTGGGTGGGTTTCTCCCATCCCCATACAACACAACTTCTCTGTCTTTCACTGCTCTTACAAGAACATCAGTCTCCTCGGCTGTGAACCGCTCCTGGCGTGCGCCTGGTAAATACGCCATAATAATAGCAATCCATAATGGAACTTGCGCACCTGCTTTTAAAGGGAATGTTGGATGACGCTCTGATTGGTTTATTTCACGTTACGCCCAAACCACACCTATGAATAATGAAGCTACTTCAGACCAACCCATTTTAGATTTGCGCCGGGCGCAAGAGCCATTTATCCCGCCGGGAAAATAGCAACAGCGCCGAGACCCGCCCACAAAGTTACTTGCGCTTTGCGCTTTGACACTTGCGTTTCAGATCGTTAAAATAGGGCCCTAAGACTTAAAGTCACCATGAAACAAAAATGATTTTATGAAATATTGCAGTATTTATTATAAATTATATATTTATCTGTGCGCATGAATTTCTTTAAATTCATGTGCCCTCATAATCTTTAATCAAAATAATTTCCCCTCCCTCTTGCAGTGACATCTCTTTTCTGATGATGCGTTTACTGGCGCGAGGGCGGGGCAACCTGTCACTCACACGAGATCGACCAATAGCAAACCACAACCATCCAACCATCCAATCAATTCCTGATGGACAAAATCAAGTTCTGTCCTACATTTTCTCTTGTACAAGAAGCCGTTTCACTCAGATATATGTCACAATAATGAAGAAAAGACATCCGTTTCATGCTGACTTTAATATTTTGCTTCTCAAGCAAATGTATCTTGAATTAAGAATGTTTAGATATTTGTACTAGTTAAAGACAAAAACAAATACAAATTTATTTGAAGTAGATAATTTCAGTAGCAGAAAAATCAAACAGTATTTTGCACAGGTGTTGTTGTTAGTTGCCAGGGCGTTGCTATGTATGCTAAGTTGTTCTAAGGGGATTTTAACATGTCGCTAGTTAGTTGTTAGTGGTTTTCCGTGGTTGCTATACTGTAGTTGCTAACTGACCCAAGACAAAAGAGCCCATCCCTAAGTTTCGGCTCAGGTCCCATACAATGTAAGTACTGTACATGGGATTTTCCTGCCTAGTTTATTGTGAGCAGGTATTCATAAGTCTAAACACTTAGAAACGTAATAGCAACAAGCTGCATGATTTGAGTTATGTGCCATACTAGAATACATTTTGTTCCTTACATTTGAGCAATGCTATAGTAAGCAATACAAATAATCAGCTATCATCCAAAATTTTTGTTAATTAAAGAATGAAACGCCTTAAACACAAGCAGACAGGAAGTCCACATTTAGGACAAAGAACAAACAAGGAAAAAGATGCAATTATTTGTGAATAGGCATCTCTTGTTATAGGTATAAATGCTTATTTTATATATTTATTTTTTAAGAGGGCTTCTCGTGGTGAATATAATTTCCCTCCTTTTATAGTTATCTCCCTCTCTCCATCTGTGATTTTTTCCTCATGTTGTGATGTTTCTTTGATCTGTCTCCGTTGTTCTCGCCTTGCTCGCGCAGATGCCCCTTCCTCTCTGTCTGTCTTTGCCAGGCTGTTGTAAATAGCCATGTTGCTTGTGTCATCAGAGAAAAGGATTGAGAAGAGAAATGGACAGAGGAGAGACCAAGAAGCCATAACATAGTGAGGTTGGGTTACAGAAGAGAGACATGGGTGTGTGTCTTTGTCCCCTACCAACCCTTTCTCATTCACAGGGTGACAGCTGGCTAGCAGTAGGGTACAGTGGCATTGCCAAAGGAAGTCAGCCTCACAGACTCACAGCAGAGATTTACATCCAGGTTTCTGCATGTGTGCAATACATACCAAACACATTAGCATGATCATAATACTCTAACAACCAGCAATATAAATGCTGGGTTGTTTCAACCTAAGATTGGGTCTAATATATACAAACCCACCCGTTGGTTTGAACTTTTTAATTAATTTTTAAACCCAACGGTTGGGTTTGTCCATATTTGACCCAAATATGAGTTGAAACAACCCAGCATTTTACTTTACTATTATTTTAAATAAATCATTTGAGTGTCAGGTGTGGACTGTAAAATTTTTTTTAGATTATTGGAGTGTGTTTTATAAGAAAATACTATTTCAGTCTTACATGCCGTTTCTTATTTGTGAAATTTACTAGTGAGTTTTGTTTCAAAGTTAATCCTACACAAAATATATCATATATACAGTATAATATATTACATAATACATGTGACACGTGTAATACATAAAACCATAAAATTGTAACATTAATATATTGTTTACCTTAATGCAAAACTACACTGTGAAAAACAATTGTTGGTTTAACTTAAAAAAAAGTAAGTTACCTGGTTGCCTTAAAAATTTGAGTTCATTGAAATTAAAATTTTGAGTTAATACAATGAAGGCGATTGATTTAATCAACAGAAAATTTAGAATATGTTATCTGAACCACATTAATTATTGAAGTTGATATGACAAAAGAAAAAATGTTGTGATGACAAAACATGAAAATATTTTTTTACAGTGTAGGTATACATATTTAATAACTATAACATATATTATAACAACAGAATTCATAATAAATGTTTTCATCCATGCAATACATCATATACATTTATGCTGCACACATAATTCATAAAAAAAGCAAAATCCTAACATTATAAATATGCAAGTATATAATGCATAAAACTACAAAATGAAATCATGCATAGCGCATTATACACTTTTAATGCATGTAACACACACAATGAATAAAATAGCATTCTAGTAACATTATGCTTCTGCGTTCCATCACGCACAGCATATTATACAGATTACAAATTCTATGCATGTTATATGTGCTGCACCCATAGAATTTTGTCGCACTGTTGAGCACTGTAGGACACACAGGTGAATTCACACACTTACTTTACCCCTGTACCTTGACAAATGGAGCATATTGCATCACATCAGCAGTGGGTAAAACGTTAGCATATTGTGTGACCAGATTATAAAAGTGGATTTAGTAGAAAACTGTGAAACGGTACAGCTGCTAGCTCAAGGCGCACATGCTCTTACATACAAATCAAGAGCGCGGCCGCCGGTAACCATGGAAACAGGATTAGGCCCACCCTGCTGAAACAAAACCCACCTAAAATGTTTTAAATATGGGAGGGAATGACTTTCCTTCTCTTTCCTGCTAAGGCTTCCTGTTTGATTAATGCGACACCTTGCGCCAGCGTAGTTCATGTGTTTGGATCAATGGATTCCGCCCTAGATTCACACTGCACTACACAAGCCATATCCTCCAAGCCTTACCACTCTCTTTACTTTAAATGTGTTGGAGTGGGTCCAGACTATTTATCTGTGAGAGTCTGCGGGAGCCGAAACAGTTGCACAGGAAATCTATTTGTCTTGTGTATCCCAAACAAACAAGTCAGAGTTGGCCTTTATTTTGCTGATTTGATTGGAGGTTTGTGTGGTCTATTTCAATTCAATGAATTTCACTTTAGCTTTAGATTCATTTAAATGTATGGTAGTATATTAAACTGGATGTAGAATGGAATATGATATTAAATGTCCACCTATAAATGATTTCTTTTTTAGTTTTTATACAAAACAAGCAATTTTGCAGACTGTCCAGGCTGCTCTTTTCCACATAATGAAAATGAAGTGTGACTAGCAGGGCTTGACATTAACACCCGTCAAATGCGGGTGGATTTCAGCAGTGGCGTGTAACGCATGCACTCCTACTAGCCACTTTGGTGGGTTTCATTTTATATATAATATATACATTTTTTAATTGTAGTCTTTTAAAAAGTCATCTGAAATAATAAACTAAATGCAATGTAGTGTTGTCAAAAAATATTATTTTTTCAATATCGATACTGAAATATCTGAAATGCATGCAATGCTAATCTTCTGCAGAACAGATATACGATACCAGCTGCTCTTTCTCTCTCTCTCATCTCTCCGACAGCAAGTTGACACACAAACCCGCTTCACTTCACTCGCTCGTGTCATTTGCTCCAGATGAATATTGTTGGTGTTACAGGGCTTGAATTTCGGGAAGGGATTGCATGTCTTGTGCATAATTCTACTCATTCCCGCAGATTTTGTGCTCACACCCAAAGTGCGCACACACAAAGCCGCCTCTCAGTACTACATTGAGTCATTTTTTTCGCTGCTTATTGAGCTTAAACAGTCAAATACACACTAGGTCTGTACGATTTATTGCACGCAATTTGGCAAAGGCTGCGATTATTTAATGCACAGCTTGTCAGAGCTGTACGGCTCTGTGATCAGTAGTAAATGCTTCTCCATCTGAAAGCAAGAGGGCACTCTTGCGCAGAAACTCAAAATATGCTCTGCCGAAGAAGAAGATAACACGCATCATATCGCTGTAGCTGAATAAACAGAAGATTGAAACGCTTTAATTAAACATGACTAATAAACACAGGACTGTCTTATTCTGTGTAAGAAGCCACATCATCTCACAGAAGGATGCTCAACTGTCGTTATGAAGTGAGTTTGGAGTAAAACATGTTATTAAATGTTGTCTTTGTTGGACAAGATATTAATAAATGCTTCTCATGTCTGAAAAGATGTTTGACGCGTGTTGCTTTTTCAAATGTACATTATAAGTGATTCAAACTCGCAGTACTTTCTGATGGATTAGTATTTGGAGCCATACTTCATTGACAAGATTATTTTATAAATAATCGCAGCCTTTGCAATTTCATAATCACACTAAGAATTGCGTTCAAGTTCAATGTTATTTTTCGTATCGTACAAAAAATCGTGCAGCCCTAATACACACAAAATGGTGGTCTTGGCAAGTATCCACGTAAACACAGTCAGTTATGTTTTAAGTGAACGTAAACAGAAAGGAAACGCATGTGTAACAGTATAATGGATCGGTGTGTCAGGTCTTAAAGTGACAGCAGCCTAATATACCTGCTGCCAAATTATGAGATAATATTAAAAATATCTATATGGCACTTTTTCCCCATGGTATCAATGTCAAAATTGTGGCCAGAGAAAATGCTGAGTGGCTAGTAACTTTGGAAAACTACTAGCCACAGTCAAGCCCTGGTAACTAGTGACTGTTGACAAAACGATAAATTATTTCTATGTTTTTGCCACAAAATGATGTTTTATTATGTTTTTTATACGCTCTTTTACGCACACACTTACAGTACGGACACACACTTGCACAGAAACTTGTTGTCAGGGTTGCGCTGGCAATTTTATCAGTAAAATAGTTCAGCAACTTAAAAGCTACATGACATTTCTCACTGGTGAGGTCTCAATGGTGCTCTTCTTGAAGCAGATAAACATACAGTTTCGCTATTACTAGAGATGCTGCTACCAAACACTGTTGAGAGACGCACAGAGTCAGGTAATTCACACACACTTAATTTCTCTCTCTCTCTCTCTCTCTCTCTCTCTCTCTGGGATGAGATTAGTCCTACAAACAAGAGGACAAAAACTGACAAATGACAAATACACCATCTGAACAATGTCTTGGCATGTGATAACTGTTGTATAAGTGACTCCGGTCCGTTGAATTATTAGAAAACAATGCACACTCAAGGTTTAATGGCCACAATGCGAATTGCCACCTCAGGTGTGCATTATTTTCTAATAATTCAACAGCCCATCGTCAATTGTTCCTTACATTTGGATTGAGAAGGCTTGGAATATAACACAGAAGTCATAAAGTCAACTACTTTTGGGGTATTTTGACATTTTTGGAGCTTGACAGCTGAAGTTATCATCCATTTCCTTGATAGAAAAGATAATTACTTTTGTGTTCTGTGGGAAAAGAAAAATCTTATTGCTTTCGAGTGACATGAACGAGCAGATGAATTAATTTTATTTGCTGGTGAACTTTTCCTTTAATATGTCATTTTGAACTGATACATGTGCATTTATATTTTATGATCATTACTTACTGACAAAATTTCACAGCTCCAAGCAGCAAATCATGGAGTGTTTGTGTATGAAAAGTAAGAAAACTGTCCTGAGGCAAAACCAGTTGAGAAATATTATTTTTAAATGTTACTTTATAAAATGTAGTTGATTTTACTGTTATATTTTACATGAGTTCCTGTTGTGTCTCATTTCTGCATGCCTGGTGTTGAACTGTGAAACAGTTTTAAAAATCGAAAATTCTATCATCTACTCCCCCTCATATTGATCTTATCATTGAACTTAGTAGGAAGACTTGTTTATTTTGTGGAACATAAAAGAAGATATTTAGAAGATTGTCCAAGCTGCTCCTTTCCCACCCAATGAAAGTGTCAAGCTGCAAAAAAGTAAAATTATTCAATATGTCTACAAAAAGTATATGCACAATTCTGGTCCTGCAGGGCAGAGTTTAGCTCCATTCTTAGTCAAACATATCTGAAAAATCTACCAACGTCTTCAGGATGACTTGGAAATCACAGGCAGGTGTCTTTAATTAGGGATGGAGCTAGATTCTGCAGTAAAGTGGACCTCCAAGACCAAAATTGTCCATCCCTGTTCTTAGTCCTAAAAAGCCAAATAATAGCAGAGTGAAACTGATGATGACAGAATTTTCTTTGAGTGCACTGTCCCTTTAAGAGCTGCATTAGAAGAACTGTGTGTTCAGCTGCTGAGACAGTCTAACACTTTAAAGATGTGTGCAATGGTGCTGTGCAAAGATTATACACACAAACTTCCCACACACAAACATGGAACATGCACACATCTGTTTGCTTTTACACACACACACACACACACACACACACACACAAACATACAGTAGAGTGACACTAGACATGACATTTTCGACTTACTGCTTTACATGATGAGCCCACCACACAGGATGTAACCTCATGTTTGGGATTGGAGGAACAAATGTAAGGAGGACTCTTTAACCTTGTTCAGACTGTGTCAGGCCAAATCCGATTTTTGTGCATATCAGTTGGAATCCAATTAGCAAGTGTGAACTACAAAAAATCACATGAAATCTGAATTTTACAAATCCGTGACCGCTCTATTCGGATTTTGTGTATTTTTTTTTTTGCTTATGTGATTTTCTCATGCAACCTTAACACATGAAACGTCCTTGCAGAAACAAGGTTGTGTTATGTTGTTGTTGATGTGCAGTTCATGCTGAAATGTATAATAAAATGGAGACATCTCCATGGTCCACAGATGAGGTGTCTCTTTGAATTTGGAGACCAGCGGAGATGGCAACATGGAATAAAGCCACGCATGCCAGCCTCCTACAATTCTGCCGCTGGTTCATTAGACATAGTTGTCCAGCTATACATTATTGTCATATTGTAAGACAACATTTCAGATCTTTTTATGTTGCTTTACCAGCGCAACATCATTTCCATAGAAACAATCGCAGATATTCCAGAAAACGAAGAGCCGCAGGACACACAAATTGGATCTGAACAGTTGCTGTACACAGTGTGGACAGTCTTTTTAGATCAGATTCTAATCGGATAGACAAATAATACGATTTGGACTGACATTGTGATCATAGTCAATGTGTTTAGTGGTTTCAGCTCTGCACTGACAGATTTTTAAATCAGATTTTAGTTACTTGCATCTGACTCAAATCTGGTCGCATTTATAAGTTTTGAAATTGGATTCAAAACTGAATTTCTGAGTGTTTTGATTTGGATTCAATATTCTTTGTACTTTGGGAAGCAACATGTATTAACTACTCAGTAGTGTCTAGGCAAGGGTTTGTAAAATACAGCTATGCCTCCTTGTTCATAACCACAATGGGATGCCTCGATGGAGGTGAGCAGAGGCTTCATTTTCAGTCTTCCATCTGCTTTACGCATCCTGAATTCTTTCTAATTTCACTTGTTGTAGAAATCACTTGGCATTGTGCTGACACCTACATCATTACCATAGCAACCAATGTAGATATACACTGAAAATAAACTGCACCGCTTAAACAAATGGACATGATTTAATCACTTGCAAAATAGTGTGGACAGTTAGTCCTAAAGTTTTGAACAACCTGTTGTAAGTGCAATGTGAATAAATCCATAATGTGCAACAAAATGCATAGTGATGCCACAGCAAAAGTAATTTTGTGTTGTTTTCCAATAAAATATGCAAACATCTTTAAAACAAGATACATTTACTTAAGAAGCAAAGTTATGTGAGATAATAAGGTTTGTCATATAATATCACAATGCAAACAGTTTAATGGTCCTAAAATTAGGCTTAAGTTCTTTATGCAAATTACAATTTCTTTTAAGAACATGCATGACAATGACAGCTTTTGTGAGATTCAGCCAAATATGTTTTGATTTGTGTATCATTTAAGGTGCAGTAAGTGATTTCTGAGAGAAGTATTGAAAGAGGATCACACTTGTAGCCAATCAGCAGTAGGGGGCGTGTCCACTCATGATGGGGGAGGAGAGAGAGTGAGCAAGAGGGAGATTTGAAGAAAGACTGTAGAAAGAGATGGCTGAGCGACATTATAAAAGAGAAAATGTTAGAGGAATATCAGTGGAAAAAGAAGGGTTATATTCAGGCAAGAGCTTTAGGACCCGTGTTAAAGGGTTAGTTCACCCAAAAATGAAAAGTCTGTCATTAATTTCTCACCCTCATGTCGTCTCACACCCATAAGGCCTTCATTCATCTTCAGAACACAAATTAAGATATTTTTTATAAAATCCGATGGCTCAGTGAGGCCTGCGTTGCCAGCAAGATAATTAACACTTTCAGATGCCCAGAAAGCTACTAAAGACAAATTTAAAAACAAAATTTACAGGTGTGGAATGACATGAGGGTGAGTAATGAATGACATAATTTTCATTTTTGGGTGAACTAACCCTTTAATATTAGAAAAGCTTTCCAGCGCTGGAGAGAACTAAGTGGGAAAGCCTGAAAACGGATGCAGAGGTTGGGTTATTTCTGCTCCTTACGTGAGTAACATTGGTTTTTCTGTTTCACAGAACCTGTGAATGCTGTTGTTGTAGTGTTAGCTGTAGTAACAGGACAGTTTTGAGTGTCATTGTTTGTCTGAAGCTGCTGGCAACTGGCTTGTATATACTCTTGTGTACTCTATGTTCATTTTTTGTTCTTTCTTGTTGTCCGTTCTTCATCTTTGCTTTACTTTTTGCCAAGCATTATTTAGCTTTGCTTCAGCTATGATAAAGTGACATCCACTCTTGCGTGTTTGTGCATTTTGGGGCGGAGCAATGAAGGGAGGGGCATGTTTGTTTGAGTTGATTTCAAATATCAACTGTTTCTCAGAAATTGCTTACTGCACCTTTAAGATAGTTTTTAAATAATATTTGGAATTTTTGTATTTTCTGTTTTAATTTTGAAGTTTGATTATTTTGTTGTGTGCTTTTGTCATTTTCAGTTGTTTTTGTAAAATAATGTTATAAATTTCAGTTTTAGTTATTTTAGTATACCAAGTTAAACTAAAAAAAAACTTTGTCTTGGCAACTAGCTGAAATAATATTTTATTATATTCAGTTAATATTTATTCAACATTTATTATTATTTATAATGTTGTTTTGAGTAATGAAAATGTTGATTTATGTTGCTTTCAAAAGAGACCCATTTAGATCACAGTTCTGCCACCAAATAGTGATCTGTACAAAAGTCGTGACAGACGAGCGTGAGGAAGACGCACAAGGAGAGACAAACATAATGAATGGAGGAGAATGCCAAAGTCAGTGCGTGACAAAGAGCCTCATTAGATAAATATCAGAACTGCTGCTATATTTAGCAATCAACACTAATTAATGATAAGCAATCTTGATTTGGTTTGCGTAGGCTGAGCTTTCCAGGCTGTACTTGCGGCAATGACAAACTTCACACATATCACAACACACTCTCTGAAGAACAGCTGTAGATCTTTATAGTGAATGAAGAACTATTTTTCCACTAAAGTAATTACAAATACCTTCATCTAGACAATTACACCTAACTAATTCTTCATTGTTTGGTTGTGTTTATATGGCAAGGCAGAATATTTCATGGATGTTATTTAAAAGACTGGAGGAGCAGTTACGTACCTTCTGAAATCCAAAATCAAGTGAAGAAGAATATCTGCATAAACCAGAAGGATAGGATAGTAGTTTCTTATGCTGCCTTCACGTGCTCTTGGAATTAACGTAAATGAATGCAATGAGCTCTTAATCATGACTTCAGAAGTGGGAATTATCCAATTTCCGATAGCATGTGAAGGCAGCATGAGGCACAAGTAAGCTAACGTGATCTATGTTTTGATCATCATTCCGAATCCACCCCGGATTAAGTCTTTTTTTATGTGACTTATCCACATTCAGGTGTTGATAAAAAGAAAGAATAAACCTAGATTCAAAAGTTTTTGTTTGTTTAAAAGCAGATGCTCTGTTCTTTCTTTTAATATATATATATATATATATATATATATATATATATATATATATATATATATATATATATATATATATATATATATATATATATATATATATGTTTACACTGTTTACAAATTCATACAACAAAATATTCTGGGTGCCATAAACATTTTGTGAGTATGATAAAAAATTTTTTTTAAAAATGCTGGCGTTGGCTGGCAACTTAAAAATTAAACGCTGGAAAGAGTTAACAGGTGTGGCTCTCAAAGGTCCTGAATAGAACAGCTTACAGGATGCCTCGTGTACTGCCTGTATGAACAAATAACAGAAATCATCAGAATAACTAATAGTAAATATGAAAGAATTCAAATTTATCCATCGAAATTTAACTAACCAGCAGCAGCATGAAAAGAAACAAACAACTAAGAATAATTGCTTTTTTTTTTAAAAAGTATGCCTTGTCTTCCGAAAGGGTTTTTGCTGAATTTGTCATTCTTTATGTCTTTTTTTTTGTATGAACATACATTTGTTATTGGGCTGACACTGTTTCACAGTGAAATCAGTCAGTGTGTCAGTCATGTTTGCAATCAGTCAGGGCTTTATTGGATGTTGTGCATTAAGTGCTACACTCCGTCACATAGGCATTTCTTAATTTGATAACATACACGTGCTGGACGTAATGGGATCACATTAACATGCATAACAGCAGAACGAAGGAGGGAGAAAGAGTGAACCTCTAAATGACATTAGAAACAAAGTAATGCACACATACTGTACATGCACAATTTGTGACCGGCTTTGACACAATGCATGTATGATTTGATTCTGCTGGCCAAGGGCTCTGTGAATATTAATATAAATGTGCAAGCTACCTATCAAATGTATATACAGTTAAAGTCAGCATGAAACCTCTTTAATTTTGCTTTTAGGAAGATTGTATGGGATTTAATTTTATCCACTGGAAATTCATTGGATGGTGAAAAGTGGTTTCTGTATGAAAGGTGGCTGGAGGGCTGAAAAACAAGACCCTGCCTGTCTGCTAATCATGTTTGCCATGATATATTCATTTTGATTTCTATAGTGTCATGATTGACTGTCATAAAAAAAACATAACTCTTAAATTAATGAAGTTAATAATAAAAAGAACCAAATGAAACTAACAGAATAAGATATATAGGCCAAACTATACTAGGATTTGATGGGACAAACATTCTCATCTCAGCCTATTTAGGACAGATCATATGTGAATTGGCACGCAAGCTTTTCTTGTTTTATGTCTATGCATTAACACTCACAAGCACACACTGATGTTTGTTCAGCTAATAGGGATTTTGCCTTAGTAATGTGACATCATGGAACACGCAAGAGCAATAGCACTAGATTATATACTTTAGATTTGGATTAGGATTACCCCCCCCCCCACCATTTCTTTTTACTAAAGCTTCAAATCAGTGTTGTTGTAAAATATCACAAAATAAGTGTAACATTAGTGATGCTCAGTTACAAACACCCTTATTTATTAGCCATTACATTGTAATAAAACCACATTAAAGACAGTCTGGATGTCAAGCTTCTTTTGCTAGCCACAGTGTTGAAGTACGCAGAATAAACTGCTTTTGTGTGGAAACGCATAATTAATCAACTGCCTGTGTGCTAATTTTCAACGTGTTAGCCATTAGATATTAATTTTGAGGTATATTTGGAGTCTGCTACCAAAATAGCTATTTTATAAGAGAAAGCTCAGGCAGGTTTGTGACAGAGAGGATTCATTTGAAGAAACTACCAGGTATCTGCAAACCGTTACTATAATGGTTACAATGATGTCAGAGCCATTATATGATTGGCTTACAAGCAGCCAGTTTGACCATTTCTCCAGCGACACAGACGCAAAGGTTGCCATCTCCTACTTTAATAAGAAAATGTGTGGCGCAGCATTAAGGACACATGTACTGCATTGTGGGAAAGAGAACACACAGTATCCAACTGCAAATTTATATAATATAATATAATATAATATAATATAATATAATATAATATAATATAATATAATATAATATAATATAATATAATATAATATAATAACTTTGAATTGGAAACACTAAATTGTCTGTAGCTGTGAATGTGTGTATGTGTATGTGTGTTTGCCCTGTGGTGGAAGGACTTTACTGTTGACCAATCAGTTTAAGAAAAGAGCAAAACAAATTGTATATTGTTTCATTAGCCTATAGCCTTTGTTAGCCTGTAGCCCCCCAACCAACACATTTTCTTGCATTTTTTTATTTTTATTTTTAGCTGTATTTTGCAATTTTACTTACTTTAACAATCTCTTTGAAAATTGAATCTACTTCATTTAAAATTCAATTTTGCTAAGTGTCAAAGAGAAAAGGGTCTTTATAAGATGGATGCAGGCCAGTTTCTCCTGCACTTTTCTGAGGGAAAGACCAAATCGTATTAGCAGTGAAAAGACTTAATCAGAGCATTATTCTTATGTTGCTGCAAGACTTTCAGATCTCTATACTACTCCGTAGTATAGAAATACATTATAAAATGCATCGACCATTTGGAAATCGACAGTATTGGTATATTATGGTATGGTATATTAATTCCATAATAAGTACTCTTTTTAAAAGTATGCTAAAGTATACTTTTTTTTTCACAAGGGGTTGCTATAGGGTTCAGTTAGAGAACAAAATGGATGCTTCTGAAATTAGTGGGGTTGCTCTAGAGCAGATGTGATATAAAGGCAACAGCACAAAAGCACCAGCCCGGTTTGTTCAAATCCTTAACCCTAAGTATGAACAACAGAAATTGCCTTATCAAAGCATGATCCTCTCAGCAGTCTTCACACCAATCTTGATCTTCTTCTATTCCCGCATTGCCAAAACACAACAACAGGATTTTTTTCTATAATGCTGCCAGGGTACAAATGAACACTTGCCAAAAATGAATCGCAAGTGAAAATTGGCTTTGGTGAGTAAATAAAATGTTGGCTGGTAACCTTTTTTTTAGGTAATGCAAAACAATACGATAGTGAAATCATAAGGTGAGTATGACATTCAATGGAAAACACATCAACTTCTATTTGAGACTGTTGTGTAAAGGACAGTTTGTGCTCTTTGCATCAAACTATAAAGTAAAGTAAATAATTCAAAATATGGTGTAATGTTGAATTCTCAATTTACCAGCCACTGTAAGATGTCGTTTTTAGGCTCTGAATACTACAGTTCATTTCTCTACAGCACTGAAAAAAAAGATACTTTGGACCAACATATAAAAAAAAAAAAAAAATAATAATAATAATAATACTCTGCTTTGTTATAGACAAATGTATTTTTTTTTTTTTACAGTATCTTACTATTTATGGTTTGGTTCAAACCCTAAATTTTCATGTAATAATAATCAATAATATTTCTTTTCCCAAAGACGAAAGCATTCACCAAAAATAAAAATATTATTGTAACACTTCAATATAAGGTTTCATTTGTAAACTTTAGTTGACTACCTAAGTTTACATGAACTAACAATTACCAAAACGTCTACAGCATTTATTAATCTTTATTAATGTTAACCTCAACAGGTTGTATATGTTGAAATGAACTAACATTAACATTAACAAAGGTTAATACATTTTGTAATGATATTTTGCTTGTTGTAAGTTAATTTACTGATTAATGTTATCAAATTAGACCTTATTGTAAAGTGTTAAGACTATTAAAAAGACCATACCATACTTAATCAGTTATTTTATTTTAAACGCAAGTCAGAAGTGCAATGGTGTGCTCTTACTGTAACTAGCTTAACCAGGAACAATCTGCTGGTTAGTAAACACAATGATGGAGAATACAATATAAAAAATAATAAACTGGCACAATCAAGGAATGAGAAACACTAAGCAAACATACCACGTTAACGCATTACAAACCTCTGAGAAGAATTAATGGCTTAAATACACAAGAAGAGGTAATGAGGAAACTAAAGGAACAACAGGTGAACATAATCAGTAAGCAAGGGAACTAGTCCTGCGTCCCAATGTCCATAATATCCATCCTAAATAAGTGAGATTAAAATAAGTGTGTCTCAAAGCATAGTATGTTGAAAAAAGTATGCCAGAAGTCTATTTCTGGTAGATTTTCAAAGTGTGGATCCACACTGCAACGGCTAATATAGCCCACAACTCATTGCCCTTATGAGGAGGATTCAGTTCAGAACTACAAACACGAGTGTTCAAAAAAACTACAAAATATGGCTGATGTGCATGACTGATGGTGAAGTATAGAGTTTTACATAAAGGGGTTTGAGTGACTACAAATAAACATTTAAGCTGATAGAAAATATTTAACGTTATCCGTCATATTTCAGCTGGAACAAAAATGTGGACTTTTTGTAAAGATCCGTTTGGTCTCGTAACTTTTAAATGCATTAATACAAGGAGAGTCTCCGCATGAAAGACCCACGAATGGCAGGTCAACCATTTCTCTCCGATACGGCAGGAAATTAAATGTGGAGGATTTTAATTGTGACAAGATGATTTACATGCCGGTTTACGGTGACAGGATGCGTATAACTAAGCGATAGAGAGCAACCCTTAAAGACTCTATTTTATGACGTGATTACATGTCCCAAAGCTTGTCTACTCATTTGCTGCACACTCAAAAGTATGTACTTTTAGGGCATAAGTACGCGAATTGGGCCGCAGCATAGGTCAGCTTACAATGACAGGGAACACAGGCAAACAGGAACAGGGACAACAGAAACAAAACAATGAAACTAAAGAGAGCAGAACATACATTTGAACATACTTTGGGGAGTGTTATTTGCTTTGAGATAAACTGAACAAAACAGGTTTAAACCAGAAACCATGATTTTCAATTAAACCAATAAACAAATGCATTTTTTAATCACTTTTTTCACTGCAGTTCTTGTGCCATATTTCCTGGAAGCCTGAAGAATTTTGAGGTATTGATGTGGTTCCTTCAGGATTCGTTCTGTGTTTAGGGTCCATGTCAGACAGGAATCTTTAGGAGTTCATGGTTTGCATCATTGCCTTGTTAAGATTGATTAGGGTGTGGTTCACTCTGTGTCTGTACTCTGAAGTACTATAGTAAAAAATACAATCCAGCTAATGGAGTTTTGCTCTGCTGTCAGTGATAGAAAAGACTGGTGACCACCCAAAACAAATTATTTTTTATTACATTCATGTACTTTATGACAAATTAAAGATACACATTCAGAACTTTCTGTTGTACATTAATGATAAAAAATAAATATGTTACCAAAACTGTTGTTTTTGTCAAGAACCAGAACTAGTAGTGTGCCTTCAATTTCCATCTGTAAAATAAGAGGAGACAAGGAGAGTGTGAACACTATTGAAAGAAGTGTGAAAGACTTGCTGACATGATCCAATAGGTAGAGAATACCAGAGAAGAATGGTTACATAGAATGCAGATGTCAGGGTTTCACTGAAAGAAAAAAAAGAAAAAAGAAAAATAAATGGTGTAAACAATTTTCACTCAGAAATTGACAGCAAGTTATTAGTATATTAATTAGGGATGCACTATACGAAAAATTTTAACCGATACCGATAACCGATAATTAAGTCCTTCTCATGGCCGATTCTGATACAGATACCGATAACTAATAAGTTCATATTTTTATATTATAATTTTCATATAATCTGCAATTTGTGAATAGAAAATCTAAGATGCACTGATGAAACTGATATTTTAGTAGCTCTGGCCTAACTATAATAGCAAACATCAGTCCTGACTCTTCAAATGTTTTTATTTTTTTTTGAAAGGCACCACAATACTTAGTAACAGAAAGGGTTTAACAGAACAATGACAAAACTATGGTTTATCTGCACTTAACAACTCATTAACAACAAATTTATATTTATATTATAAGTATTTCTTGCATAACAAAGAAATGCATACATTCAACCTTTAGTGCATGAGGAAGGTATATAGACTTTAAGTCACGTTTTTCAAATACATAATAAATAAAATACATTACAAACCTCTAAAAAAATAATAAAGTGCATCCTCAACGAAAGAGTGTAGATTTCTTTGAAATTATATGAGGGATGAGGAAGGTATATAGTCACATGTTTTTTTGTTTTTCTACTTACCCGCGAAAACCCGGAGCCTCTACCACAGAAAAAGGTTGGTCATCAATGACTATAAATTTCATGACTTTGTCGTTTATGTCGTTAAGTTTTAAATGCCTGCTGAATGGGGACATCGACGCTCAGTGTTTTAGGCTTAGCGCTGGTAGCTACTGCCACGACTGCTTCATATTCTTTTAACACAGCTTCGCCGTGATGACGACCTTTCATGTGAGATATAAGATTTGTTGTGTTAAAACTTGATGCATTTTTTTACTCCTCTTGGAATCCTTGTTGAACATGCTTTACAAATAGCAATGGCATTGTCCTCTGCTGCCACCGAGTAAACGTCCAGACCAACGAAGACATGTTCGAAGGTGATGACACAATGAACGCGACACAGTTTTAAAGCTGCATTTGGAAACCGATTGATTGATTTACAGCAAGTACTTTATCGGATCTAGTTATTGGATTTCATTTATTTATCAGAGCAATAAAAATGACGTCATTTTCACCCATATCGCCCGATAATTTATAAATATTGTGCATCCCTAATTTTAATTATTACAAAAAAAAATAGTCTGAAGTAAAAACACTGAAATAGTATTTTCTTGTGAAACATACTTCAATAATCTTTTTTACTAGCTTAAAGGGTTAGTTCACCCAAAAATGAAAATTTTGTCATTAATTACTCACCTTCATGTCGTTCCACACCCGTAAGACCTTCGTTCATCTTCAGAACACAAATTAAGATATTTTGGATAAAATCCGATGGCTCAGTGAGGCCTCCATTGACAGCGAGATAATTAACACATTCAGATGCCCAGAAAGCTACTAAAGACATATTTAAAACAGTTCATGTGACTACAGTGGTTCAACCTTAATGTTATGAAGCGACGAGAATACTTTTTGTGCGCCCTAAAACAAAATAACGTTATTCAACAATATCTAGTGATGGGCGATTTCAAAACACTGCTTCATAAAGCTTCGAAGCTTTACAAATCTTTTGTTTCGAATCAGTGTTCAGAGTGCGAATCAAACTGACAAAGTCACACCCCCCAGTGGTGAGCCATTGAAATTTTGAAACACTTGTGACGTAATGAAGCCTTGTTTAGTAAAATCACATGACTTTGGCAGTTTGATTCACACTCTGAACCACCGATCTGAAACAAAAGATTCGTAAAGCTTCGAAGCTTCATGAAGCAGTTTTTTTAAATCGCCCATCACTAGATATTGTTGATAAAGCCGTTGTTTTTTTTTTTTTTTTTGGGGGGGGTTTTTTGGCGCACAAAAAGTATTCTCGTCACTTCATAACATTGAGGTTGAACCACTGTAGTCACATGAACTGTTTTAAATATGTCTTTAGTAGCTTTCGGGGCAGCTGAATGTGCTAATTAACTTGCTGTCAATGGAGGCCTCACTGAGCCATCGGATTCTATCAAAAATATCTTAATTTGTGTTCTGACGATGAATGAAGGTTAGGGTGTGAAACAACATGAGGGTAAGTAATTAATGATAGAATTTTTATTTTTGGGTGAACTATACCTTTAACCAGGAAGACTGTCTTGGTCAATCAGCTTCATCACTTTGCTAGTCGACAAGATGGACCAGCACTAACCAGCATATAAGCCTGGCTTTAAGGCCTTAATTACAACTACTATTAAGATGCATTTTTGTCAATCGGATCACAAATGTATGGCGCTAAATACAGGTCTAAATGGGGTCTTAAAGGTTTTGAGCTTGTCCATTTTCGACCACTTCCAGAGGTAGTCGAAAACACATTTAATCGGTTTGCTTTCATAGTGTAGACGCTCATGTGGTTGAATGCTTTCAAACAGACACAAAAGACCGCCTACTCTCCACATGACTTATTGCGTAAACATTATGCGAAGCGTGCTAGCCAGACGGGACTTAAACTCTGTCGGCTGAAGACCCAAGTTTGGTTTGAAGACGAAAAACGTACCGAGCAAAGTGTTCTCTCACCGTTTCTGATTTCTAGCATGTACTCACAACGTTCAGCGTGGTCTTATGGCTATCAGAGCAGAAACGAAAGCTTCTGCTCTCCGTGTTTTTCCGTTGTCTTCCAGGCACGTTCATATGTAAATTGCGCAAGCTTAATTTGTCCATTAGATCAAAATATCTGAAACAAAAACCCATACATTTACCTGCTCATAGACCCTCCCCTCGAAGAAATCAGGACAGAAGTGGTTGAAAGTGGACAAATGAGACAGAATAAAACACCAGGTGTAAATGGGTATGTCTCCTTCCTCCACTTGTGATCCGATCAACCAAAATGCATCTTAATTTCAGGTGTAAACAGAGCCTATGGCTGTGAGAAGCAGGGGTGCTGATGGTGAATCAACATCTCCAGAGAGATTTGCATAACTTGCATGTAGAGATACGTTGGACCAGTTGGATATATGGTGAAAAATAAATCAGCATCAATGTCCACATCAGTTCATATTTGCACATCTCATATTTATACAGAAGATCCACATGTACATGAACACCTCCCTCGAATGTATGCGTTAAAATAAACTGTGTTTTGTGAGCGCACTGTGCAATCTGCAAATAAATGTCATTTACTTATAAATGACGAACTGAGCATTTGTACTCAAGTCATTTTGCATTAATGGATAACTTTGAGACAGAATACAAATGGAAATAGAAATGGAAATGGAAAACGTTTATTTGTGCATTAAATGAGAGATTTTTGTATTTGTTTATCCTTTAGTAACTTAATACATTAGAACGTCTCGGTTACAAAGGTAACCCTCGTTCCCTGAAGGAGGGAACGGAGACGTACGTCGGACAGACCGACGAATAGGAATCTCGCTAGAGAGGCCAATCTACTTCGAGTGTAACTAAACGAGCCAATGCACATTGGCATGCAATCATATGCATCAGCTGCTCGCCTCGCAGCGCGGGTATATAATGAGCAGCAGGTGCGTTGCATCTTCAGGTTTTCGCTGAGGAGCCGAACCGGATAGGCGGCAGCATCAGCGGGGTACAGCGACTGTGGCGACGGGACGTACGTCTCCGTTCCCTCCTTCAGGGAACGAGGGTTACCTTTGTAACCGAGACGTTCCCATTCAGTCGGTCACGTTTCGACGTACGTCGGACAGACCGACGAATAGGAATCCCTACCAAAGCGCCACAGGAGCTGCCCCCTTCCAGCGCTCTGTTGCAAGCCACCTGAACCCCCTTGCCCGAGGATGGTGGGACAGGGCTAACACAGAGAGAGTCGATCACTGCTGTTCCCCAAAACCCATTCAGTGAGACTATTGGATAACGCTGGGAAAGCGTACCCCTTCGCTGGGAAAGGAACGCTGCGGAAGCCACATCCTTCCCCGAAGGAGTTATGTGGAGAAGTACATATGGACTAACCCTGTAGGGCTGTGCTACATATGGAAGAGCTGGGGTGACTCCAACCCGATGAAGGGTAGGTTCTCCCAGAGGGAAAGACACGGGCTTCGTTTAGGAGCAACCGTGGAACCAACCATATGGGATCCCCGTAGGGTCACACATATGGAACCCAGCCTAAACCCGGTTCTCAAGGATACAACGGAGTATAGGCCTGGCGCCAGACGCTCCGCCACGTCGGCTGCCGAAGGGATATCGGAGGACTCGACAGGGTCTGCCTTGTAGGGACTCTCTGGAGAAAAGAAGCGCATGTAGCGCAGCAAGCCGACACTAAGCCGGGGCCTCTCCGTGCCTCTGACCTGTGGCGAGAACATGGGAGGAGACCGGCTCGACACGAAGGCTATAGTATCTAGCGAACGTGTTAGGTGTCGCCCAGCCCGCAGCTCTACAAATGTCTGTCAGCGAGGCGCCACGAGCCAGCGCCCAGGAGGATGCGACACCTCTCGTGGAGTGAGCATGCAACCTGAGCGGGCAGGGCACACCCTGAGCTTGGTAAGCCAGGGCGATGGCATCCACTATCCAGTGGGCCATCCTCTGCTTGGAGACAGCCTTTCCCTTCTGCTGGCCTCCATAACAGACAAGAGCTGGTCTGAGGTCCTGAGGCTTTAGGTTCTGTCTATGTACAGTCGCAAAGCGCGGACTGGACAGAGTAAAGCCAGGGCTGGGTCTGCCTCCTCCGAGGGCAGCGCTTGCAGGCTCACCACCTGGTCCCTGAAGGGAGTGGTAGGAACCTTGGGCACATAGCCAGGCCGGGGTCTTAGTACCACGTGGCTATCACCCGGCCCGAACTCCAGGCACGATTCGTCGACCGAAAATGACTGCAGGTCCCCTACCCTCTTGATGGAGGCCAATGCCACCAGCAGCAAAGTCTTCATAGACAGAATCTTTAAGTCTGCTGACAGCAAAGGCTCAAAGGGAGCAATCTGAAGTGCTCTCAGCACCAGAGTGAGGTCCCAAGAGGGTATGGAGAGGGGACGAGAAGGATTTAACCGTCTCGCCCCCCTAAGGAACCTGATGACTAGGTCGTGCTGACCAACAGATTTGCCATCTAAGTGGTCGTGGTAAGCGGATATAGCAGCAGTATGGACTTTTGAGGGTGGAGGGGGGACAGCCTACGCTCCAACCCTACTGCAAGAAGGAAAGCACGACTCTGATCGAGCATCTTCGTGGGGTCTTCCCGGCGAGAAGAGCACCACTCGACGAACAGGTTCCACTTTGGAGGCGTAAGCACGTCTCGTAGACAGTGCACGTGCCGAAGTGATGGTGTTAAGTACCTCAGGGGGTAAGTCACCTAGAACCTCCGCATCCCGTCCAAGGGACCAGACATGGAGTTTCCAGAGGTCTGGACGCGGGTGCCAAAGAGTGCCCCGTCTCTGAGAAAGAAGGTCTTTCCTCAGAGGGATGGGCCAGGGAGGGGCTGTAGCGAGGAGTGAGAGTTCTGGGAACCAGGTCCGGTTGGGCCAGTAAGGCGCAACTAACAAGACCTGCTCCTCGTCCTCCCTGACTTTGCACAGGGTCTGTGCAAGTAGGCTCACTGGGGGAAACGCATATTTGCGCAGGCCCCGGGGCCAGCTGTGAGCCAGTGCATCTGTCCCGAGTGTCCCCTCGGTCAGAGAGTAAAACAACTGGCAGTGGGAGGTTTCTGGTGAGGCAAACAGGTCTACCTGAGCCTTTCCGAATTCTCTCCAGATCAGCTGAACCACCTGGGGGTGGAGTCGCCACTCTCCTGGCAGCGCAGCTCGTGATAGCTCGACGGCCACACGGTTGAGCACACCGGAGACATGAATGGCGCGAAGCGACCTCAGATGCTTCCGACTCCACAGGAGGAGATGGCGGGCGAGTTGTGACATGCGACGGGAGCGTAGACCACCTTGACGGTTGATATACGCAACGGTCGCAGTGTTGTCCATACGGACCAGTACATGCTTGCCCTGAAGCAGGCCTTTGAGGCGGCTCAGAGCAAGGCGTACTGCCAGCAACTCGAGGCAATTGATGTGCCAATGCAGATGGGGTCCCGTCCAAACCCCTGAGACTGCATGCCCGTATTACGTGGCACCCCAGCCGGTGGCAGAAGCATCTGTGAACACCACAGCATGCCGGGACACCTGTTCTAGGGGCACTCCTGCCCGAAGAAACAAGGGGTCCGACCACGGACTGAAGGTTCGGCGGCACTCCTGAGTGATTGGCACCCGGAATGTGCCGCGCTGCCACGCCCATCTCGGGACTCGGCCGTGAAGCCAGTGCTGAAGCGGTCTCATATGAAGCAGACCGAGCGGTGTTACAGCCGCAGCAGCCGCCATATGCCCCAGGAGCCTCTGAAAGAACTTCAGTGGGACCGCTGTCCTGCCATTGAATGTATTCAGGCAGTTCAACACTGACCGAGCACGTTCCTCTGTGAGGCGTGCTATCTGCTCGACCGAATCCAACTCCATACCGAGAAAAGAGATCCTCTGCACCGGGGGCAGAGTTTGCTCTTTTCCCAGTTGACCTGAAGCCCCAACTGGCTGAGGTGTCTGAGCACCAAATCCCTGAGTTTGCACAACTGATCCCGGGACTGTGCTAGAATGAGCCAGTCGTCGAGATAGTTGAGAATGCGAACACCCCGTTCTCTCATGGGAACAAGGGCTCCCTCCACGACTTTCGTGAAGACGCGGGGAGACAGGGCCAGCCCGAAGGGTAGGACTCTGTACTGATATGCTCGACCTTCGAACGCGAATCTCAGGAATGGCCTGTGTCGCGGAAGAATTGAAACATGGAAGTACGCGTCCTTCAGGTCAATCGCTGCAAACCAATCTCGGGGACGGATGCACTCGAAAATGCGTTTCTGCGTGAGCATTTTGAATGGTAGCTTGTGGAGGCTCCGATTCAAAACTCGCAGGTCCAAGATCGGTCGTAACCCCGCCGCTTTTCCTGGGTACAATGAAGTAGGGGCTGTAGAACCCCGACCTCAAATCGGCTGGAGGGACCGGCTCTATCGCGTCCTTCGCCAGTAGGACTGCGATCTCCGCACGCAGGACAGGGGCATCGGCATCTTTCACTGTAGTGAAGAGGACGTCCCTGAACTTGGGGGGGGGAGCCGGGCGAACTGAATCGCAAAGCCGACCCTGATGGTCCGAAGGAGCCAGCGAGACGGACTGGGGAGCGCTAACCCGGCTCGCAGAGACCGTACAAGCAGGACCAAAGGGACCACCGGTGTACCCGCAGCAGGGCAGCGAGGTGGAACACAGGGACGCGGCTCGGGGGCTCTCTTTGTGAGGCGGCCCGAAGCGGCGTCACAGTGTGCTAGGCAACACTTACCTGGCTCCACGGATGGACAGAGGGAGCAGTCGAGGCTTTGGCTGCCCGCTGCTCGCTGCTGTCCACTGGCGACAGAAGAGGGGGATGAGAGTGGTGAGGTTTTTCTCCTCCCACTGCTCTCCAAACCCTCTTCAGACCTGGAAATGGAGGAACTGCTCTTTAAAATTTGGGTACCGCTGCCTCTTGGGTCAGTGGCGGAACAGAAACAAACCCAATAAAGGATTTACCACCTGGCCCTCCTCCAGGGGTGGAAGAGCAGCCCCACCCATCTCTGGGTCGCCCGTCTCAGGGGTGATTCTCACCAACCAGTTAAACAGCTGCAGAGACGGGAGGCGTCATCTCCCCCGCAATGGATACAGCAGAGCCTGCTGGGCCGGAGTTTCTTGCAGGGGACGACACCCTTGGCGACGAGCAGACTGAGGGGCGGCCCAAGAGGAACTCAATGGTTTGTCATGGGAAGCTCCCCTATCCGCTACTAACTGAGGAGAACCGCTGGGCTCAGTCCTCGACAGTGTCACCGAAAGGCCACCTCGTAAGATGGGAGCATTGAGAAAGCATTTAGCTTGACAACCTCTCACACCTCACAAGGTAAGCCAGGGGCACTTCTGGACCACGGAGGTGGACATCGTCTGGCTGAGGGCCTGCGCCGTGACTTTGATCACGGTTAGTCAACAAGCGCAGCTCAACCCCAGCACAGAACTACCCTCATGCAAAAAGAGTGCCTTGGCCTCACATGCAGGGTGGGTGTGGTCTGTGTACAGCCACCCCATCCAAGAGGGTAGTGAGAGAGGAAAAACTTATGCAGATTGGCACCTTTGGCATTCCATATTTATGGCACCAATATACCCCCATACTGCCAAGTTTTCCATGCACATCTGGAAGACCCAGGAAAGCATGGCTGTAAACTCTGAATCTGAGTCAGCATAAGCACACACCATTACAGTGGGCAGCGTCACCCTCATTTCCAGAGCATAACAGCACTCTCTCCGATGCTGCAATCGACGTCTGTCCCTCAGCTGGAGCTCTGAATGAAATGCTAGGTTCCCCTATGAGAAGGACCAGCAATCCAATCCAGAAACTGCACAGCTTGCAATGCGCTAGAGAGGGAGGGGCCCTAGGGGGTTGGTTCCCTGAAGGAACCCCTCAACCTCATGTCACCCAAGCCATATCAGCAAAGTAGACCTCTTCTGGTGCACCAGAGAGGGCGCTACAATGGAGATTACGCAAGGGAACCGCGCATCTAGAGCGCCGAGCGAGCGCTGGGTTGCCGTGACAACCCGCGCTGCAGCCCGGCAGCTCGACGGCACACGACACGCAGAGGAGCGAGAGGTTTGCTCTCGCTGATCTCCGCGGTCTCCCAGAGTGTCGGGCAGAGCCGCGGCTGTGCTTTTACACACAAGCGGCAGCTGGCCAACAACAGAGGGGACTCAAGCTTCCCGGAGAAAGAAGAGTCACGACCGGCGTGTCGACGTGATCATGTTCTCATATGAAAACATGAACACCCACGAACATCATTTCAGCACGCGCCCAGACATGCGAAACGGTGATCGTGGCCGTCAGTGAGGACAGGAACGATCGCATCCAGAAACACAAGTAGGATGTCGTCTTTAAAAAGACGCGAATCTACTTGTGTAAGCTCTTTCAGGGACTTTACTCTTTTAGAAGTGCTGAAGCACGCAGGGGAACGGCCACCGCAACACAGACAGGGATTGTGTGCAGCCTGTCATGTGCTTTCTCTCTCTTTGAAGGCGCTCACTCTTACCAGCCGTAAAAACGGCTTTTCAGCGCTCAAAAGCGCACCGTACCGGCCGTGAGAACAGCCTTCTGACGCTGTCAAACAGCTATTTGCTCAAAAACGGCAAACGAAACAGAAAAAGAGAGGACGTCGACCCCGCTGCTGTGCTGTTCGCCCGCACTCGGAAAAAAAGAGAAGTTCAACCAAAAGCTTGACTCGTCTTCTAGCAGACACTCGCTTGCAGAGAACAGGAACAACACCGTTCGGCTCCGAAGCGAAAAGCTGAAGATGCAACGCACCTGCTGCTCATTATATACCCGCGCTGCGAGGCGAGCAGCTGATGCATATGATTGCATGCCAATGTGCATTGGCTCGTTTAGTTACACTCGAAGTAGATTGGCCTCTCTAGCGAGATTCCTATTCGTCGGTCTGTCCGACGTACGTCGAACGTGACCGACTGAATGGGAACACTTTTGTATCAAGTTTACTAGATAAGCAAAACTTGAACGATATTAATATTATATTGATTTTAGGAAAAAATATGGTTACACTTTATTTTGATGGTCTGCTTAACTGTGTAACTAGTAACTCTGCAAGTGCATGTCAACTTACTCTCATTAGTGTATTAGTTCACTGTCTGCTTAATATCTGCTAACACTTTATTTTGATGCTCCCCAACAGACAGTCTACTAAGTATAAGTAACCTTGCAACCTTAGTACGTGTCAACTAACTCTCATTAGAGTATTACTGTAGCAGCTTGTTAGTAGACTGTTAGGTTAGGGTTAGTAGAATAAGGGGTTAGGGTTAGTGGAATAAGTTGACATATAGTTGCAAAGTTACTTATAGTTAGTAGAATAGCTGTTGGGGAGCATCAAAATAAAGTTTTAGCAGATATTAAAGGATTAGTTCACTTTCAAATGAAAATTACCCCAAGCTTTACTCACCCTCAAGCCATCCTAGGTGTATATGACTTTCTTCTTTCTGATGAACACAATCGAAGATATTTTAATGACACGTTCAAGCTTTATAATGGCAGTGAACAGGACCAACGAGTATTAGCTGAAGAAAGTGTCATCCACATCCATCCTTCATAAACATATTCCACACGGCTCCAGGGGGTTAATAAAGGCCTTCTGAAGTGAAGCGATGCGTTTGTGTAAAAAGAAAATCCATATTTAACAAGTTATGAAGTAAAATATCTAGCTTCTGCCAGACCACCTTCCATATTCTACTTATGAAGAAAGTGAAAAACTCTCACAGTTCAAAGAGCTTACGCTACGTCCTACGCCTTCTCTATTCAACTTATGAAAAAAGCTTGACGCGACGGCAGTTTATACTTTCTTCGTAACTTGAATATGGAAGGCGGTCTGGCGGAAGCTAGATATTTTAACTTCTTAAATATGGATTTTTTTTTTTTTTACACAAGCGCATCGTTTCGCTTAAGTACTCCCCCCCCCCCCCCCCCCATTAATTTCATTTGAAAGTGAACTAATCCTTTAAGCAGACAGTCTACTAATGCACTAATGAGAGTTAGTTGACATTTTGCACAGTTACTAGTAGAATATCTAAAGTGGACCATCAAAATAAAGTGTTAATATTATAAGCTAGAATCATATTAAGATATTTTACATTTATTCATTTAGAAGACACTTTTCCCCATGGTGTTTATACAACAAGCAATTAATTCTAAAGAGGCAGTAACACAAGAAGTGCTACAATACAGAGTTCCAAAATTGTTCAGCGTACAGGCTGGAACACAGAAAAAGGAAAGAAATGGATAAATGAAAGTATAGAGAAGATTCTTTTTTTTTTTTTCTTTTTTCTTAAAGGGGACCATTTATGCGAAATTCACTTTTATAAGGTGTTTGACCACAGATGTGTGTCCACAGTGTGCGTAAACAACCAGCTTATAATGTTGGTAAAGTGTTATATATTTCCGAAAATCATTTTAAGCCAGACTGCTTCACAAACGAGGGTCAGTTCAACGCTGGACAAAAGATTAAAGGTTGGGTAAGTAATTTTTCAGAAACACTGTTTGGAAGTTAGTCATGCCGAGACCAACAACAAACGTGTAACCAATCAGCATTAGGGAGCGTATGACAGTTGAGGAGAGAGAACGAGCAAGAGGGAGATTTAAAAAAAAAATAGAAAGAGAGATGCAGGAAGAGAGATGAGATACAATAATAAAAAAAAGCTCAAAAGGATATCACTGGAATGAAGGTTTTAGGACCCATGTTAATATTAGAAATGCTTTCCAGTGCTGGAAAGAGCTAAGCGGAAAGGCCTGAAAACTGATGCAGAGGCTGCTTTGATCTTGCTTCACATGTGAGTAACACTGGGTTTGATTGTCTGGAGCTGCTGTGCTGTTGGCCATTAACAATGAACACTTGTTTGTATTTACTCTTGTGTACTGTATGTTAATTTTTTTTGTGCTTCCTTGTCATTCGTTCATCATCTGCGCTTTATTTTTCATGAAGCATTATTTTGTTGCGCTTCAGCTGTGATACAGACATCCACTCTCGCATTGCATGTGTACCAGTGGTCAGATAGTGAGTGCTGTGCAGGTAAACTACTGCGCACTGATGACCGCTAGAGAATGCAGTGTTTGGCGTCATTGTTAGTGCACTCTCCTCACCTACCAGCAGAGATCGGGCCGGGGTTCGAGACTGACTTGGAGCAGGACGGTTAGGATTGGAGGTTTGTAGGCGGAGCAATAAAGAGAGGGGTGGGTTTGTGTGGGCTGATTTCAAATATCAACAATGTCCAACAGCTTTTTTGAAAAAATGGCTAACCCCACCTTTAACATGACGGCACATTCTAGTCAATGAGTTGAATCAACTCCACAGCAACTACATAAATTTATCCACTAACCATTCAGAAATGTCCAGATGCATTTTAAAAGTTGTAGCTTCTTCCTGAGTCTCTCCATCGTTGGCCGACACCACTACAGACAGTTTACGTTTTGGCTGCGTGAGATTCTCCAGCTTTGTTGTTTTTGAATAACCGAAGCGTGAGCTGTTAAAGCTCCGCCCTCTTCTGGAAAGGGGGCCGGGAGCAGCAGCTCATTTGCATTTAAAGGGATGCATACATAAATAGCGTGTATTTGCTCACACCCAAATAGGGGCAAATTTGAGAAGCTATAATAAATGATCTGTGGCGTATTTTCAGCTGAAACTTCACAGACACATTCTGGGTCACCAGAGACTTATATTACATCTTGTGAAAAGAGGCATAATAGGTCCCCTTTAATATACAGTGTCAGGATTCAGTCAAGTGTTCACAGAAAAGGTTAGTCTTTGGATGTTCCTGAACCATCATAAAGGAATCTGCTGTTCGATATCATGTTTGGTTAAGTTTTGTTCTTGTTTCATGCTTTTGATTCATGTTTGTGTCTTACAGTAACTTGTATAGTGAGTCATACAAAGAAAATAATAAACTGCATGTGGGTTCTCAAATATTGACTCTCTTCTGAAGATGATATTTCCAAGATCATTTCACAAAAGATGAATATATTTAAAGATACATTTTATGAACAGCTTACACAATTTTGCTTAAAAAAATTCTGGGTTAAAATCAACTTAATTTGGGACATTTTGGCAATCCAACACTGGATCAAAAAGGGATGAAACCAGTGCTGTTTTAACCCAGCTGGATTGGGTTAAATATTTGATTAGTCTAAAAAATACTATACTGCTTGGTTAACATTTTAAAATCAACCCAAAATGGGTTAAAAATTAAAATCACTTTAACAAAAATGACTACAGTAACAACACAGGCAGCAGAATATACAGGTGTATGTAATAGAGAAAAGGTGAAAAAAAGGCAAATCAATGGTTACAAAGGATATACAGTGAAACGAAGTTGTGTTTTAAAAGTTCAATGAACATTGTTGAATAAATATTGACTAACTTACATTTAAGACCAAATTTCGCAGTTATTTTTCTTTTCTTCCGCCACTGAAAATAGTCCCACTAGTGCCAATCCTTGGGCTTTGTGCGCTGCCAAGAAACACATGGGCTGAAAGCCTATAATAAACACTGAAAGTCAGGAATAAACTGTGAATTATAAAGAATTGACAGGATTAAAGTGTTTTAATCACTCCTCAAGAGCAATTCTGGCTTTCGATCACCACGCCAGTGATTTTGGTGTGAGAGAACAAACTACGACAAAACCCTCCAGTTTTAAGAGAACTCACTCTTCGATCATGGGCAGTTTCAAAGTCCTCTCTTCTCAATTAATTATCTTATAATTTCCACAAATATTCCTGTCATGAGTGTCATAAATGGATAGGTGAAGTGCACTCAGCACTCAAAAAATTGTGTGGCATGCGTCTTCTCTTTCATGTCTGCATTCCCAACTCAGCACCGTTTGGTAACTGATTATGAATGATTACCTACCCAAATTAGGTCAAATCAACCCAGCTTCCTCACAGTCTATATCCAGCGTTTGGGTTAAACAAGAAACCCAGCACTGTTTATAGTGAAACGTGTTTTGAAGAGGCCATATTATGCCATTTTTCAAAGTCTTGATTTTGTTTTTGGGATCTGCTAGAATAAGTTTTCATGCTTGAATGTTCAGAAACACATTATGAGGTGGTATTGTTGTAGCATCTCTCTTCCCATTCTATGAGAAACACTGTTTAATTCCTGTCTCTATGAAGCCCGTCCTTCCGAAAAGCACATTGTGCTCTGATTGGCCAGCTGGACCAGTGTATTGTGATTGGTAGCATGTTTGAGAAATGTCACAGCTCTTACCACAACAGCAAGTTTTCAGGAAATGAAAAAAAAAAAAAAAAAAAAAAAAAAACACTGTATTTTTAAAACAATTAAACAAAGTTGATATTGTGGCTTTACTGAGACACTTGCATGTTTCATGATATTATTAGCATTTTACCAAAATCAAGCTGAAATGAAGTTACAGGGTTTTTGACCAGCGAATTTTGGAGAAATTCGGACATACAGAACGTCTTTTGTCCGTCATTAGAATGGCTGCATCTGAGGCATTGCATTACGTTTTCATCAACTTAGAGGTTATAACATTTACTGTAGCTATGTGGGCGCTCAGATTTTTGTCATTTGGCCAAAATCTCATGTTATTAAAGACAAAGTGCTATGGATAGGCTATTTAAGACAGTATTGTCTTTGATTCGACAACAAATGCTAGACTAAGACATTCTTCTCCACTCATCAAATAAATTAAACAATTTGAGGATCCTATGGAGTTATGAGGTTTACTCACAATATGTTTTTAATATGTTTCATTGGTCAAATATTTGCAGTCACACTTTAGTTTAGGGTCCAATTCTCACTATTAACTAACAACAAACTACAACTTTTGCCTCAAAAAACTCCTAATTACTGCTTATTAATGGTTGGTAAGGTAGTTGTTGTAAACTGCCAATATCCTAGTAATATGCATGCTAATAAGCAACTACTTTATAGTGAGAATTGGACCCTAAACTAAAGTGTTACCATATTTCCTAAACCCACAATCAAACATAAAGGGTGACCAGTAATATTGATTTATTTAAAAAAAATAAAAATTATGGAATATGGAGATACAATGTTTCCAGCCGACTTTGAGGACATGTAGATATTATTACAGGGGAAAAAACTGATTATAAAAAGGGTACTTGGAGTGTTGCAGTGTGCAGCTACAGCGTAAATGCATTACTTTTAAACAAATCATATAAGTCCTGGAGGTTTCTTTTACATTTGGCGGTTGATGCCACAAACCCCCATTTCTACATCTTTCCAAAAGAGTCCTGAATGGTTGCCAGGGCATTGCTATGCGGTTGCTAAGTTTTTGCTAGGGTGATCTGAGTGGTTTCTTACTAGCCTAAGGAAAAAGGAGTCTCTTTGATATTCTGGTCTGTAGATATAGATGATTTAATCTAATCTCTCTCTCTCTTTTTTTTTTTTGGCCAAGTGATTGTCATCTGAAAAAATAATTCCACACCTCTCCTCAACAAGCCACATGATTATAAGACAAATGAAGCAGGAAGAGGACATATCAGAATGTAATAATATAGGTAAGGGGTTCGTTCCCTAACCCTGAATTTGAAAAAGTAGTAATAATAACGCTGCCTAGCAAGCACCACTATTAAATTAATGGGTATATTATTATTAAGCCCAGCTTCCACTCCACTCCAAAACCAACCACACCTGCAGTCTTTTAATATTCACGCTGTGAGTCGGAGCGCCGATCTAATGCTAGCAGCCTTTCTCTGGCAATCTGCAGAGAGTTGCACATAGCAGCTCTTGCACCATTTGGTTCTACTCGTCAAGTGGTGCGGTGCAAAGTGAAGCAAGGCTTGATTAGGTCTGCTCCTCTAGATCTGTCATTACAGAACACACTCAGACGCACACTCACACACATTTATCGGGGAGAGAAGTGAGAGCTCTACACTAGCGGAAGCTGTCAGTCCGAGAGTGTCTACACGTTTAAGGAGCAGACACAGATTGAAAAGGGTTATAAGCGTTCTCAGTGCACACATACACACCTCCATCTGTTCCATTGATTGGACCTGTTATGCCATTAGACTGCTGCTTAGATTGCTGAGTTTCTCACATGCATCTGAGTTATTGATTCGGCTGTGTGTTAGTGTATAGGGTATCATACATAGATAAAAGTAGTAATATTTCTTAATTATGTTATACAGTGTATAGAGTTTATGTTGTCAATGGCATTGCCTGTGGCAGTGGGTATACAAGAGAATCAAGAAATCATTATTTAAAGTGGATTGATACCCAAATCAATATATCAATAATATTGCATATTACATAATATATTACATTGATCACAAGATAATACTCACGGAATGATTTAACATACTTGGCTAAAAACATGTCTCTCATCTTTCCGGGATGCAGTGTGTATCCAATGTTCCCGGACCCATCCATGTTTGTTTTCCAATGTGGAATAACACAAAAAAGGTATTATCTTAAAGCTTAGAATCTCATCTTTTTAATGCATCTAACCATTTTGAAAAACTCCTAACGAGTGCTGAGAAGCGCCTCTAAACCGGAGTTTACTGCCCGTGGGCGCCATCTGGCTGCGAAAAACTGAATATCAATTTATTCAAGTATACTTTATACTATCACCACAAAATTTGAACCAGACACAGCTCACATGTTGGAGAGCATCACCAAAAAAGTTTGTCTCTGATCTTATTGCCTTCCTGATGTCAAATACAAAAATGAAAAATTATTATAAAAAATATATATATTTTTTTGTCTTTTATCAGCAGTTTCTCAGCATAAAAATGTCCAAATGTAATGTAATTTATTTTTCCTAAAAAGTGTTCTATCAAATGATACCTACCTTTTGACTCTCCTTGCTATAGTTTTGGAGTTATGAGTGTTTACTTTTGTGTATGTCTCTCAGAAAAAAAACTCCTTCAGGTCTTAAAGGTGCCCTAGAACTTTTTAAAAAAAGATGTAATATAAGTCTAAGGTGTCCCCTGAATGTGTCTGTGAAGTTTCAGCTCAAAATACCCCATAGATTTTTTTTTAATTCATTTTTTTAACTGCCTATTTTGGGGCATAATTAGAAATTAGCCGATTCAGGGTGTGTGGCCCTTTAAATCTCGTGCTCCACATGAATACAGTGAATACAGTAAGAAACGATGGTAACTTTAACAACATTTAACAGTACATTAGCAACATGCTAACGAAACATTTAGAAAGACAATTTACAAATATCACTAAAAATATCATGTTATCATGAATCATGTCAGTTATTATTGCTCCATCTGCCATTTTTTGCTATTGTCCTTGCTTGCTTACCTAGTCTGATGATTCAGCTGTGCACAGATCCAGACATTAATACTGGCTGCCCTTGTCTAATGCCTTTCATAATGTTGGGAACATGGGCTGGCATATGCAAATATTGGGGTCATACATATTAATGCCGAGTCTCTAGCCATTTTCAAAAAAATGCTAAAGACGTATCTTTTTCGTCAGCACTTGACCCAGTAGTAGTAGCACTTACCTTGACTAATATTCTTCTCCTATCTGTGTATTTATTTATTTAAAAAAAAAAAAAAAAAAAAAAAAAAAAAAAAAATTCGCTATGAGCACTTTACTGACATAACTGTGACTTCACTCAGCACTTATACACTGTTGTTCTCATGTTGATTTAATTGATTCTACTACTCTCATTTGTAAGTCGCTTTGGATAAAAGCGTCTGCTAAATGACTAAATGTAAATGTAAATGTAATGATCCCGACTATTACATAACAGTCGGTGTTATGTTGAGATTCGCCTGTTCTTTGGAGGTCTTTTGAACAAATGAGATTTATATAAGTAGGAGGAAACAATGGAGTTTGAAACTCACTGTATGTCATTTCCATGTACTGAACTCTTGTTATTTAACTATGCCGCGGTAAATTCAATTTTTGAATCTAGGGCACCTTTAAAGGGTTAAGGACTACAACAAACAGCTGGTAGGAACTACAATGAGCTTCTTCGTTGGTGATATCACAAACCGCAAAATTTACACAAATCCTGTCCCAGAGAGCTTACAACAAAGGGGGTGAGGCCATGTTGGGCTGCTTTAGAGAAGAGGAAGAGTTGTTGTAGTAGAGTGTTGTTATCATGCCGTCATTTTACGCCGGACTGCTTCACAAACGAGGGTCAATTTAATGCTGGATTAACACAAAAGATGAACATGACGGCACATGCTAGTGGATGAGTTGAATAAACTCCACAGCAACTACATAAATTTATCCACTAACCATTGAGAAACGTCCAGTTTCATTCTAAAAGTTGTAACTTATTCCTGAGTCTCTCCATCAGTGTCGACTCCGGTTTGAACAATGTAAAGGCCCGTACACACCGGGACGAATATCGCACGCGTTTATCGTCAGCGTTTTTCGAGACGTTTTTTGTGTTCACACCCAAGCGATTTTCACCGGCGATGTGCCGAGTGAAAGTGCAAATTCACTCCCTGACAGTATGTGGCGCTTGTGCTTAACGGTAGTGCAAATAAACATATGATATTAATAAAGTTAAAGAAGATTAAAAAAATACATATATAAAATGGCATACATACATACATAAATATATAGTGCAAGTGAACGGTAGTGTAAATAAACATATTTATGAAACAGACATTCTCAACTATTTTTCTTGAATGTAAAAGGAAAAAAAAGTAAAAATACAGAAATAATACTGTGGCAGAGCACCCATAGTGTGCGTCTCAATCAGCTCTCTACTTCACTAGTCAGGGCACTGATCAGGGATTCGGCCACATTCATTTATATGGTATACTGATACACGACCTAGGAAGCTAGGGAGCTTTTTGAGACGCAGGGATAGTTTGTAGGGGTCTTCCTCGTCTACTTACTTTCTCTTCGTCGTCTTGTGTGCTCGGCAAGACCGTTTTGTGCTTGAGCGCCACCAAGTCGTGTTTTACTGTAACTTCAGCAGCTCCAGGCACGTGAACAAAAGCGCCAATCTCATTGGTCAGCCAGTTTTTTACGCCTCGTGTTTTTGCGTCGGTGTGCACACTCACATTGGCGCCCGTTGTTTAGTCACGAGGCGTTAAACGTCGGCGAAAATCGCGCGCGATATTCGTCCCAGTGTGAACAGGCCTTAAGGCTGAACACCGTTACTGACAATCCTCAATTTGGCTGCGTGAGATTCTCCAGCTTTGTTGTTGTTGAGCAACCAAAGCGTAAGCTGTTAAAGCTCCACAGATCAGTTTCACCCCACAGAATCTCAAATGCCTGAGCTGAAAGTTTGTCATCAAACTGGTTGACCTCCCAGAAGTGTCTCCCATGATTGTGTTTTCAAACACCAGGCATCCGAACGCAAGATAACATGACTGTTTTATTGTGTTGTGTCTGTGTGCTCTGAGGCGCAAGTAATTTATGATGTACGATTTATGATGTTCCATTTTTTATCACAGATATTTTGTGAAATACTGTAAGCTAAATTCACGACTTTGGATGGAAACAAGGTTATTGTCTATCTTGCCACTTAAAAGCTATATGATTTTTTTCCCCTTGAAACAAAAATAGATATATGTAGTAAAATGGTTCAGGTTGCTCTTTTCATTAAGGAGGAGACAATATAGACCTATGTGAGAATTTTTATATGTGGGTTGGTAAAAGAAGGGAAAACAAACAAAAAAAAAATACACAGACATGTTTTTGGTTCTTATGTCTATTGTGAACAAGCATGCAATATATAGTAGTGTGAAATCATTCAATGAATAATAACTTTTCTGTTAAATATCTCTTTTTTGTGTGTTTGATGGAAGAAAAAGATCATGAATGTTTCAAACCACATGAGGCTGCTGACATTTTATTTTTGGTTAAACTAACCCTGTAAAAAAAAAAAAAAAATGTTGTGATTTATTAAATTAAGATTTTAAACTAAAGCTGGATTTTTGATTATCGTATGGCGTTTCCCCTTAGAGTATTCCGAACAAATACGCAGTACATGCACAAATAGATTTCTTAACAGATCAATTCAGTCTCATTTTCTGTATAAGATTTTATGGTTTCAACAGTACAGAGAGAACTGAAAAAATAATTCTCTCCTAAGGGCAAAATGGAGAACATAATAAATCTGAAGTATTAATGTTGTTCTCATATAGTTTAATGTATACAGTGGTGCTCAGAATTATTGGCACCATTGGTAAATATGATCAAAGATGACTGTAAAAATAAATCTGCATTTTTTTTCTTTTGATCTTTAATTCACAAAAATCTAACCTTTCATTGAAGGAAAATAATTAAAAGTGGGGGGAAAATCTCATTATGAAATAAATGTTTTTCTCCAAAACACGTTGGCCACAATTATTGGCACCCTTTTATTCAATACTTTTTGCAACCTCCTTTTGCCAAGAGAACAGCTCTGAGTCTTCTCCTATAATGCCTGATGAGTTTGGAAAACACCTGACAAGAGATCAGAGACCATTCCTTCATGCAGAATCTCTCCAGATCCTTCAGATTCCAGCTCCATGTTGGTGCTTCTTCCTTTCAGTTCACTCCACTCATTTTCTTTAGGGCTCAGGTCAGGGGATGGCCATGGCAGAAGCTTCATTTTGTGCTCAGTGACACATTTTTGTGTTGGTTTTGATGTTTGTTTTGCATCATTGTCCTGATGAACAATCCAACCACGGCCCATTATTGGATTTCTAGCAGAAGCGGTCAGGTTTTGATTTTTTATCTGTTGGTATTTGATAGAATCCATGACACCATGTATCTGAACAAGATGTCCAAGAGGCCCACAGCATTAAAGATCCAGCAGTAGATTTAACCATGGGCATGGGGCACTTTTTATCCATGTGTGCACCAAACCCATCTGGTGGGTTTGCTGCCAAAAAGCTCTTTTTTTAGTTTCATCTGACCATAGAAGCCGGTCCCGTTTGAAGTTCCAGTCTTGTCTGACAACTGAATATGCTGGAGATTTTTTCTGGATGAGAGCAGAGGATTTTTCTTGAAACCCTCCCAAACATCTTGTGGGGATGTAGGTGTTGTTTGATCATTTTTTTAGGCTTTCTGAGACTCAAGACTCAACTAATCTCTGCAATTCTCCAGCTGTGATCCTTGGAGAGTCTTTGTCCACTCAAACGTTCCTCCTCACCGCACATTAGGACAATTTAGACACACGTCCTCTTCCAGGCAGATTTGTAACATCTTTAGTTTATTGGAACTTCTTAATTATTGGCCCGATAGTGGAAATGGGGATTTTCAATACTTTATCTATTTTCTTACAGCCACTTTCTATTTTGTGAAGCTCAACAATCTTTTGCTGCACATCAGAACTATATTCTTTGGTTTTACTCATTGTGATGAATGATTAAGGGAATTTGGCATTTGTGTTTCCTCATGTTTATACTCCTGTGGAACAGGAAGTCATGGCTGCACAATTTCATACTCTTAGTCTCCCTGGTGTGCTAAAAAATGGGAATATGAATGGGAATATACTTTAGAGATATTTTATGCATAAAAAATTCTAGGGGTGCCAATAATTGTGGCCAATGTGTATTGGAGAAAAGCATTTATTTCATAATGTGACACCCCCCCCCCCCCACACACTTTCCATTGTTTTACTTCAATGAAAGGTTAGATTTTTGCTAATTTTATGAATTAAAGATCAAAAGGATAAACAATGCAGATTTATTTTTCTAGTCATCTTTGGTCATATTTACCAAGGGTGCCAATAATTCTGAGCACCACTGTATGTATTTATATATCAAAATATTTTTTGTAATATTTCAGTTTGCTTGTTAATATTTCAATATACAGTTTATATACAGAGTTCAAGCATGAAACTCTAACCGAACACTGATTGGTTCTTTCTATGCCGTGGCACCAGACAATCAGAAGTATTTCCAAATCCACGCAACAATATATATCGTACCCTGCGATCGACAAGTTGCGCAATGTGAAACGTCTCGGTTACATAGGTAACCCTCGTTCCCTGAAGGAGGGAACGGAGACGTACGTCGGACAGACCGACGAATAGGAATCTCGCTAGAGAGGCCAATCTACTTCGAGTGTAACTAAACGAGCCAATGCACATTGGCATGCAATCATATGCATCAGCTGCTCGCCTCGCAGCGCGGGTATATAATGAGCAGCAGGTGCGTTGCATCTTCAGGTTTTCGCTGAGGAGCCGAACCCAGCAGGCGGCAGCATCAGCAGGACAACGCCTGTGGCGACGGGACGTACGTCTCCGTTCCCTCCTTCAGGGAACGAGGGTTACCTATGTAACCGAGACGTTCCCATTCAGTCGGTCACGTTCGACGTACGTCGGACAGACCGACGAATAGGAATCCCTACCAAAGCGCCACAGGGGCTGCCCTCTTCCAGCGCTCTGTCGTGAGCCACCTGAACCCCCTTGCCTAAGGACGGTGGGGACCAGGCTCACGCAGAGAGGGTCGATCACTGTTGTTCCCAAAACCCACTCAGTGCGACAATTGGATAACGCTGGGAAAGCGTAGCCTTACATGCGATAAGGAACGCTGCGGAAGCCATATCCTTCCCCGAAGGAGTTATATGGATAAGTACATATGGACTAACCTTGTAGGTTGTACAACATATGGAAGAACTGGGGTGACTCCACTCGGTGAGAGATGGGTTCTCCCAGAGGGAAAGACACGGGCTTCGTTTAGGAGCAGCCGTGGAAAAGCCATATGGGATCCCCGTAGGGTCACACATATGGAACCCAGCCTAAATCCGGTTCTCAAGGATACAACGGAGAGTAGGCCTGGCGCCAGACGCTCCACCACGTCGGCTGCCGAAGGGTAACCGGAGGACTCAACAGGGTCTGCCCGTAGGGACTCTCTGGAGAATAGAATGCGCATGTAGCGCAGCAAGCCGACACTAAGCCGGGGCCTCTCCGTGCCTCTGACCTGAGGCGAGAACACGGGAGGAGACCGGCTCGACACGAAGGCTATAGTATCTAGCGAACGTGTTAGGTGTCGCCCAGCCCGCAGCTCTACAAATGTCTGTTAGCGAGGCGCCACGAGCCAGCGCCCAGGAGGATGCCACACCTCTCGTGGAGTGGGCATGCAACCTGAGCGGGCAGGGCACGCCCTGAGCTTGGTAAGCCAGGGCGATGGCATCCACTATCCAGTGGGCCATCCTCTGCTTGGAGACAGCCTTTCCCTTCTGCTGGCCTCCGTAACAGACGAAGAGCTGGTCTGAGGTCCTGAAGCTTCGAGTTCTGTCTATGTACAGTCGCAAGGCGCGAACTGGACAGAGCAAAGCCAGGGCTGGGTCTGCCTCCTCCGAGGGCAGCGCTTGCAGGCTCACCACCTGATCCCTGAAGGGAGTGGTAGGAACCTTGGGCACATAGCCAGGCCGGGGTCTCAGTACCACGTGGCTGTCACCCGGCCCGAACTCTAGGCACGATTCGTCGACCGAAAATGACTGCAGGTCCCCTACCCTCTTGATGGAGGCCAATGCCACCAGCAGCAAAGTTTTCATAGAGAGAATCTTTAAGTCTGCTGACAGCAAAGGCTCAAAGGGAGCAATCTGGAGTGCTCTGAGCACCAGAGTAAGGTCCCAAGAGGGTATGGAGGGGGGACGAGGAGGATTTAACCGTCTCGCCCCCCTAAGGAACCTGACGACCAGGTCGTGCTGACCAACAGATTTGCCATCTATTGTGGTCGTGGTAAGCGGAGATAGCAGCAGAATGGACTTTGAGGGTGGAGGGGGACAGCCTACGCTCCAACCCTTGCTGCAAGAAGGAAAGCACGACACCAATCGAGCATCTTCGGGGGTCTTCTCGGCGAGAAGGGCACCACTCGACGAACAGGTTCCACTTCGAGGCGTAAGCACGTCTCGTAGACAGTGCACGTGCCGAAGTGATGGTGTTAAGTACCTCGGGGGGTAAGTCACCTAGAACCTCCGCGTCCCGTCCAGGGACCAGACATGGAGTTTCCAGAGGTCTGGACGCGGGTGCCAAAGAGTGCCCCGTCTCTGAGAGAGGAGGTCCTTCCTCAGAGGAATGGGCCAGGGAGGGGCTGTCGCGAGGAGTGAGAGTTCTGGGAACCAGGTCCGGTTGGGCCAGTAAGGCGCAACTAACAAGACCTGCTCCTCGTCCTCCCTGACTTTGCACAGGGTCTGTGCAAGTAGGCTCACTGGGGGAAACGCATATTTGCGCAGGCCCCGGGGCCAGCTGTGAGCCAGTGCATCTGTCCCGAGTGTTCCCTCGGTCAGAGAGTAAAACAACTGGCAGTGGGAGGTTTCTGGTGAGGCAAACAGGTCTACCTGAGCCTCTCCGAACTCTCTCCAGATCAGCTGAACCACCTGGGGGTGGAGTCGCCACTCTCCGGGCAGCGCAGCTCGTGATAGCTCGTCGGCCACACGGTTGAGCACACCGGGGACATGAATGGCGCGAAGCGACCTCAGATGCTTCCGACTCCACAGGAGGAGATGGCGGGCGAGTTGCGACATGCGACGGGAGCGTAGACCACCTTGGCGGTTGATGTACGCAACGGTCGCAGTGTTGTCCGTACGGACCAGTACATGCTTGTCGCGAAGCAGGCCTTTGAGGCGGCTCAGCGCAAGGCGTACTGCCAGCAACTCGAGGCAATTGATGTGCCAATGCAGATGGGGTCCCGTCCAAACCCCTGAGACTGCATGCCCGTTGTACGTGGCACCCCAGCCGGTGGCAGAAGCATCTGTGAAAACCACAGCATGCCGGGACACTTGTTCTAGGGGCACTCCTGCCCGGAGAAACAAAGGGTCCGACCACGGACTGAAGGTTCGGCGGCACTCCTGAGTGATTGGCACCCGGAACGTGCCGCGTTGCCACGCCCATCTCGGGACTCGGCCGTGAAGCCAGTGCTGAAGCGGTCTCATATGAAGCAGCCCGAGCGGTGTTACAGCCGCTGCAGCCGCCATATGCCCCAGGAGCCTCTGAAAAAACTTCAGTGGGACCGCTGTCCTGCCATTGAACGTATTCAGGCAGTTCAACACCGACCGAGCACGTTCCTCTGTGAGGCGTGCTACCCGTTCGACCGAATCCAACTCCATACCGAGAAAAGAGATCCTCTGCACTGGGGCGAGTTTGCTCTTCTCCCAGTTGACCTGAAGCCCCAACTGGCTGAGGTGCCTGAGCACTAAGTCCCTGTGCTCGCACAACTGATCCCGAGACTGTGCTAGAATGAGCCAGTCGTCCAGGTAGTTGAGAATGCGAACACCCTGTTCTCTCATGGGAACAAGGGCTCCCTCCACGACTTTCGTGAAGACGCGGGGAGACAGGGCCAGCCCGAAGGGTAAGACTCTGTACTGATATGCTCGACCTTCGAACGCGAATCTCAGGAATGGCCTGTGTCGCGGAAGAATCGAAACATGAAAGTACGCGTCCTTCAGGTCGATCGCTGCAAACCAATCTCGGGGACGGATGCACTCGAAAATGCGCTTCTGCGTAAGCATTTTGAACGGTAGCTTGTGAAGGCTCCGATTCAAAACTCGCAGGTCCAAGATCGGTCGTAACCCGCCGCTTTTCTTGGGTACAATGAAGTAGGGGCTGTAGAACCCTGACCTCAAATCGGCTGGAGGGACCGGCTCTATCGCGTCCTTCGCCAGTAGGACTGCAATCTCCGCACGCAGAACAGGGGCATCGACATCTTTCACTGAAGTGAAGAGGACGCCCCTGAACTTGGGGGGACGCCGGGCGATCTGAATCGCATAGCCGAGCCTGATGGTCCGGAGGAGCCAGCGAGACGGACTGGGGAGCGCTAGCCAGGCTCCCAGAGACCGCACCAGCGGCACCAAGGGGACCACCGGCGTACCCGCCGCGGGGCAGCGAGGTGGAACGCAGGGACGCGGCCCGGGAGGCTCTCTGTGTGAGGCGGCCCGAAGCGGGGTCACAGTGTGCTGTGCAACACTTACCTGCCTCCACGGGTGGACAGAGGGAGCAGTCGAGGATTTGCTTACCTGCTGCTCGCTGCTGTCCGCTGGCGACAGAAGAGGTGGATGAGAGTGGTGAGGTTCTAGCCCTCCCACTGCTCTCCGAGCCCTCTTCGGACCCGGAGATAAAGGAAACTGCTCTTTTCTTGAAAATTTGGGTACCGCTGGCCGTTGAGCCAGCGGCGGAACAAAAGGAAACAACAAAAGATTCTCCACCCGGCCCTCCTCCGGGGGAAGGAGTGGTGCATTCACCACCTCCTGAAGAGCAGTCCCCTCCATCTCCGGGTCGCCCGTCCTAGGGCCGCTTGGACTTGGCCTTGCCACCCTTCTTCTTGGGGGGTGGCTGGACGGGCTGGGCGCCCCGCCCGCGACCGGCTCCACGGCGCCGCTTGGATGGAGGCTGCTGCTGCTGGGGCGCGGGAGCGGGGCGGCTGCAGGGGCGCCTCGGCGACGGGTAGTCTGAGGTGCCGCCGGCGGTGGAGGTGCAGCAGCTGACCGCCTCGGCAGGATGTGACTGATGGCCTCAGACTGCCTTTGTACAGCCGAGAACTGTTGGGCAAAGTTCTCGACCGCGTCGTCGAAAAGGCCGGTCTGGGACACGGGGGAATTAAGAAACCTGACCTTGTCGGTATCCCTCATGTCCGCAAGACACAGCCAGAGATGGCGTTCCTGGACCACCATAGTGGACATCGCACGACCCACTGACCGCGCAGTAACCTTCGTCGCTCGAAGCGCGAGGTCCGTCGCGGCACGAAGTTCCTGGAGAACTTGTGGATCATGACCACCCTCGTGCAGGTCCCTCAGTGCCTTGGCCTGATGGACCTGCAACAACGCCATAGCGTGTAAGGCAGAGGCAGCTTCCCCACAGGCCTGATAAGCCTTGCCGGTAAGATCCGACGAGTACTTACAGGCCCGGGAAGGGAGAGACGGCTCCCCCCGCCAGGTGGAGTTAGGGCACAGTTGCATAGCAACGGCCCGTTCCACAGGGGGTATGCGCGTGTAACCCTTCGCTGCCCCGCCATCAAGGGTGGTGAGGGAGGAGGACCCACCGACACGGTTTCGGGCAGTAAAAGGTGCCGTCCACGTGCCCGTGAGCTCTTCATGCACCTCCGGGAAGAAGGGCACTGGGGTGGGGGGCTGAGAACCAGCCCTGGCCACCCCGAGATACCAGTCATCCAACCTCGAGGGTTCGGGACACGGTGGAGGATTCCACACGAGCCCGACCCTGTTGGCGGCCCGGGAAAGCATAGCCATCATTTCCGGGTCCGTGTCGGGCACAGTTGTCACCCCCGAAGGAGGCAACTGCGCCGACTCATCCTCCCCAGAAGTATCAGGCTCACCCTCCGATGCAGCGATCGACATCCGGTCGTCTGGGGGAGCTCCGAAGGAAACGGATGGTACACACCTCTGGGGTGGTCCACCACGTTCCGAGGGCAGCTCTACTGGCTGCGGAGCGCACGAGGGGGAGGGTTCCTAGGGGGTTGGTTCCCCGAAGGAAGCGCGCTCACCGTTATCCTCAAGTCACCAGCCCCGCCGCTCGCAGCAACCCTCTGAGGAGGATTGGAGCGAGGCGTCGGGACCGGGACTCCACCCCTTTGCAGAAAGTGGAGTCTCGACCGCAACTCCGCGATGGTCATCTTCCCACAATGGGTACATGACTCATCCACAAACGCTGCCTCAGCGTGCCTTAAGCCCAAGCACGCGATACAGCGCTGGTGACCATCCCGAGGCGCCAGGTAACGACCGCATCCAGAAACACACAAGTAGAACGACATCTTTAAAAAGACGCGAACTACTCGTGTTAGCTCTTTCAAGGACTGACTCTTTTAGGTGCTGAAGCACGCAGGGGAATAGCCGCTGCAGCACAGACAGGGAATGTGCAGCCTGTCGTGTGCACTCTCCTTGAAGGCGCTCCTCTTACCAGCTGTAACAACAGCTTTTTAGCGCTCTAGGCGCACCGTTTCACCAGCCGTGAGAACGGCCTTCACGCTGATTACAGCTTTGCTCAATCAAATTAAAGGCAAAAACAAAAGGAGAATCGGCCCCGCTGCTGCGCTGTCCGCCTGCACCTCGCAACAAAGAGACGTCTTGAAGAGAGACTCGTTCACCACACTCGCTTTCAGTAGCTGTCTTCATAGAAGGTTTGGCTCCGAAGCGAAAAGCTGAAGATGCAACGCACCTGCTGCTCATTATATACCCGCGCTGTGAGGCGAGCAGCTGATGCATATGATTGCATGCCAATGTGCATTGGCTCGTTTAGTTACACTCGAAGTAGATTGGCCTCTCTAGCGAGATTCCTATTCGTCGGTCTGTCCGACGTACGTCGAACGTGACCGACTGAATGGGAAGCTCTGTTATCCTTCCTCCTCCGCAGCGCCACCTGTAGAGATCTGCCAAGGGGATTCTAGCCTTTTCTTTGTTGTTTTATTTGACTAAGCTGAACAAATTTGTATTTGCTCAGCAACAGCGTAGCAGATCTCGTACACCAAAATCAAGCCATGTATACTTCATGCTCCATGCCAATAAATGCTTGTTGAATTTAATCCACTCCGAGAGTTGTCATGACTGAAATATATTTTCGAATTAGATTTTATTTTTATATTTTATATTTTTCATTGCAATTTTAAAGTTTTAGTAATTTTGTTGTATTTTTGTAATTTGTATTTGTTTTTATATCTCTACATAGTTTTTATTGTTATAGTTGATGTAGTTTTTGTTATTTTAGAGCTTCAACTATTTTTTTTAAAAAATTTTATTTTTTTTATTTTATTTAAATTAATGTTAATTTTATTTCAGGTAATGGTTTTAGTTAATGATAATAACCCTACTCTGATGTCGGTTAATGGTCACATGACATAAACAAAATAAAATATAGACATATCTTTTTTTATTTTGATTCATTTTATTCAATTTTATTTATTTTTACATTTTTATGATTTAAGCATATTGTTTGGGCAGAAATATGTCCTTTTTACATTTTAAGTTGAATATGATCTGTCATACCACATATGAGTGTTTAGCACAGAATATGTGGAAGAAATAGAATGAATTCATAAATTCACAATAAATTTGAAAATGGATTATAACTAGATTTGTGTGGCCTTAACTGATTGTTTTTGTCAGCCTCACAAACATGATTGCATTCAGTAATTCAGAGCAACTCGACTGTAACTACAGCTGTCTTTAACATGTTCACTCTTTCTATTCCTCTTTCATCTCTTTTTCATTGATGCACTGACCTTGCTCGCTTCACACCTTGACAGCAAATGTGTGTGTGGGGGGGCAGGTCTCACACTTTAAATTGTGTATGTGTGTGTGTGTGTTAAGATGGATCACTGAAGTGTCCAGCACTTAAATTGCCTGTTTATTTCTAGCCACCTCATCATTTCCACTGGGAAGTGATAGCTGGCAGTGTGTGCAGCGGGGTGAGAGTGTGTGGGGGTCTTTTTTTCTTCTTTTTTTTTTTGAGGGTGGATGTTAGAGGGGGTTTGATTAAGCTGAGTGTTTTTTTAACAGTGCATGTTGGAAAGATCCAACAAGAAAATGCTGGAAAGCATTGAAGCATGATGAAAATGACTGTGTGTGTGTGCTTGTGTGTGTGTGGTCCAGGTATTTCCTGGTGTTGTATAGAATAAATGTCCCCACAAGGATAATAAAACCTGGAATTTTTTACGATGTAGGGACAAAATTTCATCCCCATGAGGAAAACAGCTTGAAATCATACTTAAATGATGATTGTATATTATGGAGAGTCCTTCGAAAACCCAAAAACCCAACAGTACAGTGTGTGTGTCTGTGTGTATGCATGTTTTTGTGGCATATCAGGACACAAATTTGTATAATGACATGGGTATGACATTACCCCATGTCCCCATTTTTCAAAAGGCTTATAAATCATACAGAATGAGTTTTTGTGAGAAAGTAAAAATGTGCAGTTTCCTGTGATGGGTAGGTTTAGGGGTAGTGTAGGGGGATAGAAAATATAGTTTGTACAGTATAAAAACCATTACGCCTATGAAATGTCCCCATGATTCACAAAAACAAGCGTGTGTGTGTGTGTGTGTTGGGGGGTCCTGGTAAACCCTTATGGTGACGAAATCTTTGACCTTGTGGTCCCCATGAGGAAAACAGCTTATGGATCATACTATGTTTTTTAAAATGCAAAAATGCAGAAAGCTTTCTGTGATGGTTGTTTAGGGGAAGGTTTAGAGTTAGGGGATAGAATATACAGTTTGTACAGTATAAAATTGAAAAGTTCTTCTTCTAAAAATCTAACCTGCAAAAAAAGTTCTTCTAACAAATGTAAAAAAGGGAGCTTAAGCAATGATTATTTAGTAGGAGTCAGTTTATTATTTTGTGTGAACTGAAAAAGATTACTCTAAACAAAGTTGTTTTGTTGACCTTACTTATACATGTCCAGATGTTGTCCCAACTTTCCAAATTAAGTCATCTGAACAAACAGTTTTAAGCTGCACAATATTGTGTAAGTTCACAGCATGCATTGCAGCATGAACAAAATGTGGCAACTATTATTAAAACAATGATCATTGCTCTGAAGCTTAATTTATGCTGCTGTCACTGTTAGCTGTCATATGGGTTAGAGTTTTGCCATACTTGAAACTTATTTGTAAGGTAAATGTGCATCTCATTGAAGAGGCAAATAATGCCAATATCTAAGGGGCTTTGAAAATCTAAGGTAAAGGTGAAAGAAAGAGGTTTGCAGCACCTAGAATTGCTGTAGTTTTCTTTGACCGTTTTTAAATTCAATAGCCTGCCTGTTACTCATTAGGGGAACAAAATTATTCAGTCAGTTGCATTAACTTAAAGGGGACCTATTATGTATAAAATACCCCACAGATCATTTATTATAGCTTGTCAAATTTGCCCCTATTGGGGTGTGTCCCTTTAAATGCAAATAAGATGCTGCTTCGGTTGCTCAGCAACAACAAAGCTGGAGAATCTCACGCAGCCAAAATGAGGATTGTCAGTAACGGTGCTCAGCCTTACATTGTTCAAACCGGAGTCGACAATGATGGAGCGACTCAGGAAGAAGTTGAATGCAACTGGATGTTTCTGAATGGTTAGTGGATAAATTTATGTAGTTGCTGTGGAGTTGATTCAACTTATCCACAAGCACAGTGGTTCTCAAACCTGTCCTGGGGACCCCCCACCACTGGACATTTTGCATGTCTCCCTCATCTGACACACCCAATTCAACTCCTGCAGTTTCTACTAATTAGCTGATGACTTGAATCAGGTGTGTTAGATGAGGGTGACATGCAAAATGTGCATTGGTGGGGGGGTCCCCAGGACAGGTTTGAGAACCACTGCACTAGCATGTTAATCTTTTGTGCAAAACCCATATGAACGCCCACTATACATAGTGTACCTGTTTGCAAAACAGAGCCATACACACCAGGCTATCAAATGCTGTGAATGGCCTGATATTTTTTCCAAAATATCACTTGGACCGAAACTCTGCTTTTTTAGCAATCAAGCTTGCCAGGGTCAACTTGCACTCTATACAACTTAACAAGACTAGTGTTCAGTGCTTGTCTGTGCAGCCAACGACAGAATTGTTAGCATGCTTTACTCCAACTTTTGCCACATGGCATTAGATCTGGTACATCGTTGTCACTTGCAAAAACAAAGTGGGTGGAAAATGGACTGTGGGTGGAAACGTGCAGATTAAGGGGCAGTGATGTTATAGTAAGATCCCCTTCCTACGTCACAAGGAGAGCGAAATCTGAGTGGCTTTTTTAGTATGCTTGCAGAAAAAAAGGCCAAAGCAAAGTTACTGGGTTGTTCTTTTTTCATGTTTACTGGGTTGGTAGCTGCAGCGGGGACCCGATTATAGCACTTAAACACAGAAAAAGATGATATGTCCCCTTTAACAAATTGTTTGTATTTGCCTTATTTTTTAGGTTAGGTCAATTTTTTTTTTTTACAGTGTATTATTGTTATTATTATTATTACTTTTATTATTATTCCTGTTCGATGATCACATGTAACAGATCTTTATAACCTACCAGTTTAGCTCCTCCTTAACAGCACTGCTAGGCTAAAGGGAAAAAAATATTGCAGATTTTTCAGATTTCAGATATGCCAACGTGATCTCATGAGAATACGTGTGTATTTTTACGTGAATGTACGTACATTTACTTACATTTTCATACGCACAAAAAAGTACAATATTGACGTATTTAAAGCGCTAAAACGTAAAAATACGTGCGTATTGACAGCAATAAAATGTAACTCATGTACGTATCAAAGTGTGAATGTGTATGAATTCCCATGTATTAATATTAAAATCGTGGCATTAATGTTTTAAATCTGTTGTATTCAATTGTCATATCAATACATGTTTTTAGTCGCATTTATTAAGTGCAGTTCGTTCATCTACTTGAAATAACATTTATGTTCGCAACTTTTGCTGCAAACTCGTTTCAGAGGATTACATAATGTTAAATATGACTACACTTTGAAACCTTAAAGGTCCCGTTTTTCGTGTTTTTTTGAAGCCTTGATTGTGTTATAGTGTGCAATATAACATGTGTTCATGTTTCGCGTGTAAAAAAACACAGTATTTTTCACAAATTTACTTATCTGTATACCACTGTTTCCACTGTCATAAAAACGGGCTGATGACTTCCTTGTTCTATGAAGTCCCTCCTTCAGAAATACGTAACGAGTTCTGATTGTGCCAGCGGTTCCTGTGTTGTGATTCGACAGCAGCTTAGCGCTCCTTGCCCGGAAAGGTCACGCCTCTTACCATAACGTGTGCTGCACATAGTTTTACATGTGGATTATTGTGGTGTTGTGCAGAATGAACACAAAAGACAATAATTCCCGAGAGACTGAACTCTTTAATCTCCACAAGCAGCGACAGAAAATGTACAACGTTAGCACTCACTCAGAAGAGTACCTCGTACGGAAAACAGCCATATGCATAAACATAGTCCCCTCTTGTGGCCATAATGTGTACTGCAGTCCAACATTAACTATTGCAGTAAGGATACCACAATTATAATTTTCGGAACCGAGTTAAACATAAATTGTAACCATTGATCTCTAAGTACAGCGTCCCTGGGAAGGCCAAACAAAGGTGATTGGACTGCGAGATGAAGATAACAACGTTTCGACGACATGGCGACAAACACACTCTACAAACGGAACTCTTGCTCTTCTCCGTGGGAGCGCAACAAGACCACGCCCCCTTTTTTGTGTATTCCTGTGGGCGGCGGTTAGTCAAAAAACTGTTTTAGTGACGTCATTAAAGAAGGAAGTAGAGGGATGTAGTCCAAACTGGCCGTTCGATGTAGGCGACTTCTGATAAATAAAATATCTCGCTTGGCATTGAACTTTGAGCTTTAAAATTTTACAGATTTTATTTATAATCTAACAACAACATTACACACTAACTAAAGTTTGAAACATGGGATCACGAAGAACGGGACCTTTAAAATGAATAAAATTTCTGTAATTGTTTAACCATTTTGTAATATTTAGTTTGTTTGCTGTGCAACACAGAAGGCGTTTTCTCCTATGCAGCGACTGACAATACAACCATAAGATACACCAAAACACAACATAAATTCACAAATCACATACATTTTATTTGTTCATCTTTAAAATCCATATGTTTGTAAGGAACAGATCCAAGTCCATCTTCATTCTCAATGATTCATATTTGAAAGTTGCGCCCTCAAGAACCTTTACGACATGGTTTATGGCACAGATATCGAACACTCATTGGTTCTCACCTGCTTTGTCATGTGCCGTTTTTCAGTGGGTTGACATTTGAAATGAGTGCGCGCCTTCACGGACAGAAGCCAGATTTATATTTTCATGGATAAATAAGTTAAATTCTGCTCTGTACCCTATAAAAAAACTATTACAGCCAGAGAGTGCTGCAACTCATCATCATTTGAACTACTTTTGGTACCACTTTTGACATTTTCGCAATAAATAAATGATTGTGATTACACTTGTTTGTCTCTTATTCTTTTATTTATAACAGTATAGTTTTAATAAATGGTTATTGGTAGGTGTACGGTTAGTGGCTTAAAATATCATTTCAATGTTATATTTTTACAAAAATGATCATTTTCCTTCACATTTCTGTCCATTATGTTTAATTCTTTTAACATTCTGTATAAAATGGGTATGTTTAGGTTCGGCATGGGGTTTAGGGATTTTACATTTATCTACAAAACGATAAAAAGGAAATTATACATATATCTTTGTGACATGAAAGATTCATAAATATCTTTCACAGAAAAAATTTAAGTATTTTTACGTTTTGGTCCTATAAATACATCAGTGTTGTATGTTTCAGCACCTTTCTTAACGTACAATGTTCGTTTTGTGTTTTTGAAAGTTACATATTAATACCTACGTATCAACAATGAGACCAGGCTGGATATGCAGATGTTTCTCCTAAAGTTAAAGAATTTGATGATAAATATTTGAGTTCATATTGAGATCTCTGACATTTGACTGCAAATCTGAGCACAGTCTGAGCCACAGAGGTTTCATGGGAATCAACCTACGAATGGCTTAATTCTAGCTGCATCTGCATACTAAAACGGGCTAGGAAAGAACAAATTATACACATCAAAAAAATTACACACTTCACCTTTAAAAGCATCTCATTTGTGATTTTTCATTCCCACAGAACTGCCAGACATTTTTTTCTTTCTACCTATTTTTCCTTTTCATTCAGAAATAATGGTATCATGAAAACCCCTCGTTTTCTATTACACTTTCCCTTTTTAACTTTCTTTTCATATTGTCTTTGACCTTTTTTCCTCTCCGTTCTCTAGTCCTAAATGAGTCACACTGAAACTCGTCTCCTCCAGCATTTCTAAAGAAGAGAGACAGACAGAACTCAGAAATAAGAACATAAATGTAGAAGGCTCAAAATGACACCATTATTAACAAAGGGAATAAAGAGAAATGGAATAGAAAGGGGATTCACAGACGATGAATCCATCCCACCTCCTTCCTGTCTGTGTCTGCCTTTTAGTCAGTCTCATTTGGCCGTTTGGCACGTGTCGCTGTGGAGGTGCTTGAGCAGAGCTATTTAAACAGAAGTGTGGTGTCTCATCTCGCTCTTCTCAGCTTTGTGTTCTCCTCAGATGTCTCTCTACCTCCCTCTGAATGACTATTATGCCTCAGTGCATTAAGAGTCTGGTCACGTCACCCTGTATGTGTTTATGTGTGTGGCGTCCAATCATTTCAGGTTACTGCATTTTCCGTTACTCCCACGGCTAATTAATATCAAACTGCATTCCTGTGGAATAGCAGCACATCTCTGGTTTACCTGCGTGTGCACGGGTGTGCTTGTGTATCTAAATCTCATGAAGAAATGTCTTTTCATGGACTTTGTATGGAATTATTGACATGGTTATTGCATTAAACAAATGAAGCTTGTTCAACTGTAATACAGAACTGACACCATCTTACAGGCATCATTTTAAATTACATTTGGTATAACAAAATACTTATTGTAAGAAACACACTTTTAATATGTAAGAGGGATTTGTCGTTAGCTGAAAAGTCATTTCAGAGACTGAGCAATTTACAAATTACATTTTGAAAAATCTCAGAGACAAATTTCCATTTACTTGGAATAACAGTCACTTATGAATTATTCACAATAAGACCAGAAAAGCACTTTAAGAAAGTATATAGGGTAGATTTTGATTTCATGTTGACTACAGATGTACTTTATTGCCGTGAAATAATATATGAATAATATCCGAATGGTCCTAAAATATGCTTAATTTTCTTTGTGCAAAATTAGGACTGCTAATTAAAATATTTATTTATGATTAATCTTTTTATAATGAAGCAGTGTTGGGAAAAGTTACTTAACTCTACTTAAAGGCTTAGTTCACCTAAAAATGAAAATAATGAAATTTATTACTCAGCCTCATGCCGTTCCACACCCGTAAGACCTTCGTTAATATTCAGAACACAAATTAAGATATTTTAGTTGAAATCTGATGGCTCTGTGAGGCCTTCATAGGGAGCAATGGACACTTCCTCTATCAAGATCCATAAAGGTACTAAAAACACATGTAAATCAGTTCATGTGAACGAGAATATTTTTGGTGCACCAAAAAAACAAAATAACAACTTATTTAGTGATGGCCGATTTCAAAACACTGCTTCATGAAGCATCGGAACATAATGAATCAGTGTATCGAATTATGATTCGGATCGCATGTCAAACTGCTAAACGGCTGAAATCATGTGACTTTGGCGCTCCGTACAGCAGATTCGATACGCTGATTCATTTATGCTCCGAAGCTTCCTGAAGCAGTGTTTTGAAATCGGCCACCACTATATAAGTCGTTTTTTTTTTTTTTTGCACAAAAAAAATATTCTCGTCACTTTGTAATATTAATATTGAACCACTGTACTCACATGAACTGATTTACATGTGTTTTTAGTACCTTTATGGATCTTGAGAGAGGAAATGTCATTGCTCCCTATGAAGGCCTCACGGAGCCATCAGTTTTCAACTAAAATATCTTTATTTGTGTTCCGAATATTAACGAAGGTCTTATGAGTGTGGAACGGCATGAGGGTGAGGAATAAATGACAGAATTTTCATTTTTGGGTGAACTAACCCTTTAAGTAATGCATTACAATATTGCGTTACTCCCTAGAAAAGTAACTTATTGCATTACTTAGTTATTTTTTAATGAAAAGTAATATGTTACATTACTTTTGCGTTACTGTTTCTCACCTGGGCTGGGTTTGCTTGTTTATTTTTGATAACAAAAAAGTTATATTTTTTGGTAAATTTTAAGGCCCTTTTACACCAAAAGTGAAATGAATAAGCCCTTGGGATGAAGAAAAGGCATATTTACGCCTGTACAGTAGAGGGCGCAGCTCAAACAAACCTTTCAGCTGTGCTGCCATACTGGATTAAAGAAGAATAGGATAGAGGAGAAGGAAGTTCAACACTCTTTTTACTAAATCTAATCTAAAGTAATTTTTGCCTAGTAAGTTTAAATTAGATAATTGAAGGTCAGCAGCAAAGACATTGGTTAATTTGTGTAATTTCATATAGTTATTACAGGTTTGCATATAATTCTGAGATTGTATTTCACTGTTTTTATTCATTTTGAGGAATACTGAATGTTTTAATGCAAGTGAGATGAGTAAATGCATGTTCACGTTTAGTCTAGAACTACAATAACCATCTTGTTACTTGTAATGCCTTACCCCCAACACTATGTCAAATTTAAAATATAGCCTACATTAACTGTGTTAAAATAACAGCCCTATAGCAAATTTAAAATTGTATTTATTTCTTTTGGGTTTTTTTGGGGGCTGAAAAGTGACCTTTCTTGAATTTTTATAAGATTCTTTGGAGTAAATGTCCATCTAATGTGCTTTTTATAAGCATTTCTGGCCTTCAAACTGAGCAGCATTTAAGCTCTGAGTAGAGAATATGATTCGGAGATTTAAGCCAGATGGGCTATGGCTATTAGAAGAAAGAAAAAGAGAGATTGTTTTAATAATAAAAGAGTATAATAAACAGTGCATACATGCTTCCCTTCACATTTAACTGCTCATTATAGAAGCCCTGTTTTGAGAACTGCTCTGCATTCAGACATCAAGAGCCATTCCTACTGTACACATAAAGCTGGTGGTTTATTACCGCTCTACTGCTCTCACATTTTTTTTATGGTTTAAACATGTACATGCACACACTGTGAAATGGGTTCTCTCAGGTTTGTATGCTGTTTCTTGTCAGTATATGAGTTCTGTGTCCAATTAATTCAAACGTTCTTCCCTCTGACAGTAATTCCAGCCTCCAATGTATTCAGAGTTCACAACCATCTCCCACTCAGCCTTCATCATTTCTGTTCATTTTCTCAGTCCTCTCTAAACGATAATTGAGAATTTAAGCACTGGTGTGTGTGTGTGTGTGTGTGTGTGTGTGTGTGCGTTCCCTATATTAAGTTCTCACAAGGATAGTAATAACCAGTAATCTTTACATAGACATAATGATTTTTATACTGTACAAACTGTATATTCTTTCCTTTAACCCTAACAGAAATCCTTCTGCATTTTTAGATTAAAAAAAAAAAAAAAAAAAAAAAACTTCACTTAGAATGATTTATAAGCTGTTTTCATCATGTGGACCAAAATTGTCCCCAAAAGGACAAGGTTTTTGGATATTGCCATCTTTGTGGGGACACTTTGTCCCAGTAAAGTAAGGTTTACCAATGAGAATAATCAATGGGAACAATAAGGTTTACAAGCAAACTTAAAAGAACAAATTCCTAATTAAACATTCTGGTGGAAAATTTGATTAAATGTCATGAAAATGACATTACATTACAATATTAATAGTCTCAAAATAGGCTTAATTTTCTGTAAATAAATATTTTTACTTGAATTAAGGTGAAATGGTATCCAGATGTGAAATTCACTCTAAGATTTCCTCGTGGATGCAAATTGTTGAGATCATGGGCAGAGTTCTATGTGAAAATGCTAGTTTCTATCACCTCTGCACTTAATTCAAAAGAGCTGAAGCTTCATTTCCATGCTTCTGACGGTAGTTGGTTTTACACGGTGTGTAGTTGACATAGTTGGTCATTGGATGGTCCAGCAGATGGACCTGGTTTCATTCTAGTAGACCAGGTTAACTTTTTTTATGTACACCATTCATGATCTTTTTCTGACAGAAAAATGTGTTGACAGACATGTAGACACAATAAAGCATGTATTCAAAGTGGCTTATTTGCTGAGGCAAAGTGACCTACACAAATTGACTACAGCTCACAGATTTTAAGTTAACCCCGTCCCCAGTTTTCTGTCTACAGCTGTGTTATAGGGCACACTTTCCCAAAGGAAATAAAAAATAATGAGATGGTGAAATAATGAGATGATTATTATCTTAATTGTTCCTGCTAGATAGCAGTGAGATTAAATGCATCTGCTAAATGCTTTTGCTTAAGTCTCCTGAAAAAACCCTCTAGTAATCTCACACTTGTCTCTTGAGTTTCAGAAGGGTTCTCAGAAATGTCACAAACTGCTCTGATTTGCCAAGATACCAAAGACAGAGATTCAGAGATTTTAGCTTGAAATCAAAACTTTCTTCCATGACTAAAACATCTAAGCTATGCACATTCATTTTAAAGCTCTATACTTTTACCAGGGTTCCCGACTGTATTTTTCCAGATGCTTGTGATAACAGGAAAATATATAGACATAGAGATTGGACCCACAAAGAAAACGCTTTTAGCTGAAGAAATAATCCGTTATAACTAGAAAATTTACATTTAACCCAACCTCAAGTGAAAACGGAAGTAGTTTACAGGGTAGCGATTTCGTATGTGCGATTTGATTCATTAAAAAATGTACGATTTTCAAAGGAATCTCATTATGAAGGACCACCCCTAACCTCTAACCCATCACTGGGGTATAACAAATCATATGAAAACACAAGAATTAGCTACCAATTGAGCAAAAATTAAAATAAATCACACATTTATATACACATACATACATACATAAATGTGTGTGTGTATATTTGAAATTTTAGGAAGAACATCTGAAACATATTTGAATGAACATTTTAATTACGTAGATGAAAACTATACCCTGAGCTATGAAAGAGCAGACTGTTTCCTCTGGGTTATTTGAACTATTTTGGAAGACTTTGAAAGACTGAAACACTCTGGATATTGGTATTTCTGCATTTGTATGGTTTGAGATGGCTTTTCTTTCCTATTGCATTTTACATAGAGGTCAGAGGATTCAATTTTAGTAGATTGAATTTAGCATTTTTATAGCCATTCAGCATTCTGGCATCAGGCCGAATGGATACGTTTTATTGGCAGATTTTGAACTCTATTGAGAGTGACTGTCAGTATTAAGAATGACTGACAGACTTTGAAATCTCCTGTCGCTAAAAGGCCCAGTGACACATCCACTAGTGATCCCTCTTTACATTGTAACTGATCGCTTGCCAATATTCAAGTCTTTAAAAATTAATTAAGATTGGCATTAAATTAATATTCTATATATGCAGCTTAATTAACTTTTTCTTTCTGCATTGCATATGCTGGTACAGTATGTCTTGAATTGTTTTTATTTTTATTTGTGGGTGTATATGGATGAAACTTGTGAACACAAGTAGTTCTAAAACAGGCAGCCCTGAAGTATCAGCAGAGATTGAGTCGACTAGATCATCCATTGTGAAGGCCTCATCGACACGACAGCCAGTAGCACAGTTCCTCAACAAACCGCTTCCTCAACAAAGCAGACTTATGATAGCAACCTGATTTGTAACAAAGCACTGTTCGCCAGAGGAGAACTGGCCCCCCGACTAAGCCTGGTTTCTCCCAAGGTTTTTTTTTTTCTCCATTTTAACACCTATTTGCCACTTGTTTGCCAACTGATGTCACCTGATGGAGTTTGGGTTCCTTGCCGCCGTTGCCTTTGGCTTGCTTAGTTGGGGACACTTGACATTTGACTTGACATTTGATATTCAACAGTTTTCTTGATATTTATTCAACAGTGCTTTGATCTGCCTGCATTGACACTATTATTTAAGAGCTGCTGTGCAGCCAAAATTTATGTACTGTACCAGTTATCAATGTAAAGCTGCTTTGACACAATCTGCATTGTAAAAAGCGCTATATAAATAAAGGTGACTTGACTTGACTTGAATTGCATTTACATTCACACTGTCTGTTCAGAATATATGATATATCAGCCTGGAACACAAACACAGATACACAGTAGCTCTGGTCCAACACCTGGAAAGCTGTCTTAGTGCCTAAATACAGTAGCCTGGGTGCCAGCCCGAACCCCGCCCACAACATTTTTTGGACGGGAAGTTCGGTCTGGACTCGATCCATTGTGGAGTAACTATGCTCGGGTCCCAGAATGCCGAGCCAATCAAATTGCCAAGGCGGGCTTTAATCGATGATGGACAGGCTATCTGCGGTTACGTAACCACCCACGTCATCAAAGAGCGCTTGGGTTGAATTGGTTTTCACCAACGATGACTGCAGCTGGAGAAGTAAGATGTTTATATTCCGCTATCACGTCTGTAATAAAATAAATCGACAGCGCATTAATTTTAAAAGATGAACAAAGAACCGTAATCACGGCATTTGTCGATGGGAAAGATGTGTTTGCCGTCCTTCCAACGGGATTCGGCAAAAGTTTAAGTACAAGTTCAACATACGTCACTTACTGCGTTGCTCTGATTGGTTGTAGGTCTATCCAATTGAGTGCAGAGTTTTTTTTTTTTTTACTGGTTCGGTTAACCATAATTCAAGTGCAATGGAGCAGTATCAGACTCACAGAATATGAGTATGACGAAGTCAGGCTATAAATACAGGACATTGAAAAAGAAAAAAAAATAGTAGATTTACTTTAAAATTACTTTAAAAATATTAAAATTCACAAATAATTACAAAGAAACAGCAAATAAGATGTTTAATTAAATGTGAAATTTTAAAGTAGAAAGACTTTTTTCTTGTAAAACGTACTCCAAAAATCTCGACCCTGGTGTGCAAAAAACAAGCGGACAGAGACCCCTGAAAGGTGGGTCTCGGTCCACTTTCAAATGAACTCTGGTGCGGTTCGACTGAAATATGAATGCAACATGGACCAAAGACATCTAAATGAACCAAAAACATGACATGATGTCACAAAATGCGACCCTAAAAAAAGGACATAATGTGCAAGCATACCTGTTTTTTCTCGTCATAGTCGGGATGTTGCCCATCACAGTTCGGTACAGGCATCAGAACCGCGTCTCCTCAAAGCAGATCTTCGTTTGTGTGTGACGAAGGGATTCCTGCCTCGGTTTTGACTCCTTTACACATTTAATAAACTTTTCACAAGTTGTCAGCTCCATCATATACGCCATCATAGGTACACACATACAGCGAGCGCATTTAGCCCAGAACACAGCATTGTTTTGGATGTTCGACAAGTTCTGTAGAAAAATACACATCATAAAAGCCTTTTTTTATTTTTAGGTTCGGTGTTAAAAATGACAGTGTGAACGCTAAGGGAACCAGGACTAAATGTATCATCTTGGTTCTTGGTCCAGACCATAAGAATCAAGAGAACCAATCTACAAGTGTTCTGGTAGAGCGCATTAATGACCTGATTTTCTAAACAAGGTTTGACTGTTCTGGGCTGCATTTCCCAAAAGCATCGTAAGCTAAGTTGATCATAGAGAACATCAGTGACAATGGTCTCCACGATCAACTTGGGCTCACGATGCTTTTGGGAAACGCAGCCCTGGTTTCTTTGAATCCATTTACTCCCTATCCATCTTTAATAAATGACCCATTTTCTTTCATACAAAACGTCAACAGGACTATACTGTCAGTGTGATCTTTAAAGCTGCCATCACTGAAAACTTTTAGCATCGCTAGCTCATATCTGATTATTGAATATTCTCTTTTGCTTTGTCTACAGAACAACCTTCCTTTGGACTAAACAAAAAATGATGAATGTGCTTTTTCCTTGACTGGTCCGGCACAACAGAAGGGGCTCCACTTCAATTAGCGAGGACATCTGAGGACGCTTCTTTCCTAAAGCCAGAACTGAACAATGACAGTGAACAATGGCACATAATTACAAATAACTCCTTTTTGTGGCTTTCCATTCTGAGTGAGGAAGAGAAGTCAGATTCTGTGAGCTTGTGTGCCGTGAAAGAGGATTTGAAATACTGGCTTGCAACTGAACTGGTTAGTTGGAATTCATAAGGGACCTTGGGAGAGATATCTTATAGTTTCTCCATTCTGAGGGCCATTTTATTGACAAAAAGTGAGCATACTATTGCTGATTTAAATGATTCAGTCACTTACTGTCACAGAATATTTTTACCGATTGGATAATTCTTGCGAATCTCAACTTTCCTGGACCGCCACTCCTCCGGATTAAACCCGCTCAGGATGTACACCATTGCATCTCACTGATTCTCAAACATCAACCCAATGAGAAGAAGCATACTCACAGTCTGGCAAACAACAGACACTCAAACAGCAGGAAAGAAATCCAGTGAGTCGATGTGGAGTCCATTAGCTTTCACTGCCAGATCTCCCTCAGAGCTGAAACAGCACCTACTCAGCTTTGGTGTCAGAAGTAAGAGCTCTCTCTATGTTATCTCCTTCTATCCCACTCTCTCCGGCTAGCTTATCATGATCCTGCTATTGACAGATCTGATGTCCAAACCAAACTTAAAAGGGTACGTTAGTCTTTGTTGTCGTGTTTTCAGGTTACTTTTGTGCCACCAGAATTGTCAATTGATTTGGACGTTATGTGGTTAAGGTCCATATTAAATAAGCAGTTATTGACAAATTATCGAGTGTAAACTAAACGGATTTGAAAACCTAGTGAGCTGCCTACCTAGACAGCATTTTCAGGCATCATAAGCTATAGGTGCATCCCTATTCGTGTACTTATGCATTATTCTATGTTTTTAAGAATAGATAGTGCGAGTAGTGAGTTCACACTGAAAAATCCAAAAAGAAAAAGTGCAATTTTAAAAAACCGGATGCACTAAATTAACGGAGTGTGGAATGTCGGACACTTCATGCACTCAACTGTCACAGCTTTTATTACATAGCGGACGGGGAGGGGCTGTCAGACTCTGATGATAAATGACAAAATAACTTTATAAAATTCACACACTACATGGATGAGTACATAGTGCATAAGTACATAGTGTATAAGTGCATGGTGTATAGTGCGTCATTTGGGACGCAACTTTAACTTGTGCCAAAATTTGGAATATTGCATAAAACATTTGCGAATTAAGCACTATTTCCATCCAGTGAGTAGAAGAGAACAAAATCGTCTCATCCTGATAAACTGGCGCTAAATATCACTAAGAAAAATTTGCTGCAATAGAAGCCACAAATATATAATAATTTTCATATATACACTGAACAAAATTATAAACGCAACACTTTTGTTTTTGCCTCCATTTTTCATGAGCTGAACTCAAAGCTCAAAGTACTTTTTCTATGTACACAAAAGGCCTATTTCTCTCCAATATTGTTCACAAATCTGTGTTGATGTGTTGCATTGCGTGAAGCAAATGGTGATCACACCAGATACTGACTGTTTTTTTTCTAATCAGACAGCATGTGAGGTGGATGGATTATCTCGGCAGAAGGAGAAGTGCTCACTAACACAGATTTAGACAGTATTTGAGAGAAATAGGCCTTTTGAATACATTGAAAAAGTCTTACATCTTTGAGTTCAGCTCATGAAAAATGGGCGCAAAAACAAAAGTGTTGCATTTATAATTTTGATCAGTGTAATAAATTACTTGCGCCTCAGAATGCATGTTTTCGTATCGCATAAAAAACTTATCCGACTCATTTGAGCGCATATGTTTTTTAAAATTTATGTGCACATTTCTTCCATTCAGCATGTTTTTATGTAATATCCCAAAATGCACATAAAAATAGGTGGATGGAAGACACTTTGACACTTAGACTTTCACTTAGACACATAACACAAAGATTATTGCAAATTATTCCATTCTTGTTTTGGCCCTTTGTTTTGAGTTCTCCAAGATAATTCTCCAATTAAATGGCAGAAAAAGCAGAAGATATATACTTATATGTGTACTTATGCTGAATACAGGTGGCATTGTGGTTCAGTGGGTAACAAGCGGTTGGATGGATGAATATTTAATACTGAAATGTATTAATGAATTACAATTCTTTCCCATTAAATTCAAATCTAAAGTTTTTTTGCAAATATGAGATGTTGGTCTACTGGTAATATTTTCAACCCAGGCTCATCAGAAAAACATGCCTATGATGACATTTCTGCAAAACGATATACATTGCTTCTTGCACTTTTCGCAATGCTTTTAAAGTTCAAAGTAAGTGGTGCAAAAAGTGCTTTCAGTTTTATCCGAAACAGATGAATTTAAAGAAAACATAAAAGGTTAATGCTCTACCGCATTTGGAAATAGCATAAGACATACACTAAATCATATACAAATCTAATGAGTGTTAAAAGCAAAAGTGAAATAAAATGCATTTGAAAATGCTTGCTTCAAGCTTTGAGCTTATTTATCATGACTCAGTGTTGAGCTACAAAACTTGAGTTTACTACATCAGAAAAGCCATATTGAGCTGGTTATGTGATACAAACATCAAAATGTAATTATTATTTACAAATCATGCACTATGGTAAAGGTGTTTTGAGGTAGTAACCATACAAAAATAAGTTTTTATTAATCAGTAACCTACCCCTGTAGCCCATTTATAATTTGTGTGAAAAGAATTTACTGCCATTAGTGTTCATTTCAGATAGAAACTGCAGTGAAATGTAGGTACATAAAAAAAAAAGAAAAAAAAAAAATTTAATGTGTTTAATGCATCATCTGTTTTTTCACATCCTGATGCTATGATTATGAGCAAATTCCAAGCTATATTGTACTAAATTGCATTAAAATCCATACTCTTTACCATGCATCATCTTGCTTAGAGCAGCAATATGTTTGGAAATAATGCTTCATGTCTTCAAGTCCATACAGGGCACTTTTCATAGAAATATTGAAACATGATACTGACATTATATACAAGAGAGGATCAATTCTCACATAAAAATACTGACACAAATGTTTAAATTAGTAATTTAAGCAATAAAATTACTGAATAAAACATTTAGTGCAAGTAGTTTGCATGAATGTGTAAAATCAGCTTTGAAGTAAAATATGAACAGACATTTCATCCAAACAGTAGAGCAGATAGAATGATGACAGAGACAGAGAAACACCATCTGGAGTTACTTCTCATAAATAATAAACCAAAGCTACAGTAAACGAGACATTTATTGTTATAGCTTTATAGGATGATTGAAGTTTATATTTATTATGAGATACAGAATGAATGTGTAAATATTTTTATATGTTAGGTGCAAATAATTATGATAAAGCAATGCGTGATTAATTATTAAAAAAAAAAAAAAAAAAAAAAAGATTCACAGCCCTACTTTTTACTTTAATAGATTGCTACAGTATCTTGTGTGTATATCATGATGATTTGGTGACACATTAGTTTGCATTGTTTTTTTTATTTCACTAGAACATAGCGAGCCATGAATAGACAATAGATTAGAGCTCATGTCTTAGAGCTGCCTGCAAAAGAACATTGCCACTGTCACTTTCCACAACTGATAACAAATTATAGTGCTGGACTGCCTCTTATTATAATGCACATTTCCAGAATGAAAATCCTGCTCAACAACTGTAGATTTTTCCTGTTTTAGACATATCCTTGCTGCAAGCTATTTCATAAAGTGGCGGGGACAAAAATGACCATATATATTTAAAGTAGGGCTGTAGGTTAATTAAAAAGATCCAGCAAATTACATGATATGCTTATTAATTAATTATATTAATCACAAATTAATTGCAAATTCCATTAGTTGCTGAGAAAAGCATCCAGATGAAGAATGGATTTGAATTTAAAGGTGCACTTTGGTTGTTTGTTCCAATCCGGCATCTCCAAAGTCAGCACAAAACGTTCCGATATTTTTTTATTTTATTTTTTTTTCTGTTGTGACATACAGTGGGTACGGAAAATATTCAGACCCCCTTAAATGTTTCACTCTTTGTTATATTGCAGCCATTTGCTAAAATCATTTTCCTCATTAATGTACACACAGCACCTCATATTGACAGAAAAACACAGAATTGTTGACATTTTTGCAGATTTATTAAAAAAGAAAAACTGAAATATCACATGGTCCTAAGTATTCAGACCCTTTGCTCAGTATTTAGTAGAAGCACCCTTTTGATGTAATACAGCCATGAGTCTTTTTGGGAAAGATGCAACAAGTTTTTCACACCTGGATTTGGGGATCCTCTGCTATTCCTCCTTGCAGATCCTCTCCAGTTCTGTCAGGTTGGATGGTAAACGTTGGTGGACAGCCATTTTTAGGTCTCTCCAGAGATGCTCAATTGGGTTTAAGTCAGGGCTCTGGCTGGGCCATTCAAGAACAGTCACAGAGTTGTTGTGAAGCCACTCCTTCGTTATTTTAGCTGTGTGCTTAGGGTCATCGTCTTGTTGGAAGGTAAACCTTCGGCCCAGTCTGAGGTCCTGAGCACTCTGGAAGGTCTTCGTTCAGGATATCCCTGTACTTGGCCACATTCATCTTTCCCTCGATTTCAACCAGTCGCCCTGTCCCTGCAGCTGAAAAACACCCCCACAACATGATGCTGCCACCACCATGCTTCACTGTTGGGACTGTATTGGACAGGTGATGAGCAGTGCCTGATTTTCTCCACACATACCGCTTAGAATTAAGGCCAAAAAGTTCTATCTTGGTCTCATCAGACCAGAGAATCTTATTTCTCACCATCTTGGAGTCCTTCAGGTGTTTTTTTTAGCAAACTCCATGCGGGCTTTCATGTGTCTTGCACTGAGGAGAGGCTTCCGTCAGGCCACTCTGCCATAAAGCCCCGACTGGTGGAGGGCTGCAGTGATGGTTGACTTTCTACAACTTTCTCCCATCTCCCGACTGCATCTCTGGAGCTCAGCCACAGTGATCTTTTGGTTCTTCTTTAACTTTCTCACCAAGGCTCTTCTCCCCCGATAGCTCAGTTTGGCCAGACGGCCAGCTCTAGGAAGGGTTCTGGTTGTCCCAAACGTCTTCCATTTAAGGATTATGGAGGCCACTGTGCTCTTAGGAATCTTAACCCTCTGGAGTCTGAGGCTGATTTGGGGCTTGGAGAAGTTTTGACATGCCCTGACATTTGTGCTTTTTTCATTTGTTCATAAACACATTCATAACACAAGTGTCATTACACTGTATCCAGCACAAACTAGGCTACAATAATATGTGAGGAACATGTATGTACATGTTTGTATTTTTGAAGGAATAATGTTTATGTGTGGTTATTGAAAAAACAAAAAACTTACGTCACTGAAATAAGGCCAAAAAAAGTATATTAAATCTGTGTTCACAAGACTTTTGGGTATTGGAGGTTGTAGACTAGAGTTTTTGCTTCAGAATTATGTAAAAATTATGCTGCCTACTCCTTCATATAAAACAATATATTGATTTAGTTTTTGTAAGACACTTTTTGTCAAGAAACACAGTATGCGTTGAGGCGTGAATGATCATGAATAATGGGTCATTTACACCTGAGAAGACAAAAGAATCACATAATAATGACCTGAAATGTCTTGCATATTAATGAGGTCTTTCAGTAAGGTAGGCTCTGTAATAATGTCTCAGCTCATAATAACTCATAATAATAAATAAACAGCAATACTGTGAAATATTATTACAATTTAAAAAGTGCCTGAACAATTATGTTACCTCTATGACATTTTATATAGGCTTTTAGCTTAAAAGCATGCACATTTGGAGAAATATTGATGGATTCTTATATATTTATGTCAATTTTCTATACTGAGAAGTAATATTTATTGTCATCACTATGAGTGCTAGATACTGTGTTTTTAATTCATACTTGCAGCCGGAGGGCGCTCTCTGTGCACATTTAGTCCACAAATTATTCTAAAGAAGAAGAGGACATTTCAGGAATAGTCTTTTCAATTCATACTTGCAGCCGGAAGGCGCTCTCTGTACACCTTTAGGCCACAAATTCATATAAAGAAGAAAAGGAACTAGGAACTAAAGGCATGTCTTCTAGAGATCGCTAACCACGGCTTTAACATCCAAATAAACACTTTTCAAGACAATAAATACACGATTGAGATGATGAATGCATGTATTGCCTCTGAATTTGCGTCTGAATAGTGCTGGGTCCGTGGGCGTGGCTGCATTAGCCGATAATGAGCTGAATCACAGACTTCTGACATGGCTCTCTTTTCATACAGATTACATAAACACAAAATGTTTGTTTTCGATTTGACTTGCATGATTTAAAACCTGACATTTCAACATTTCTTTGGACGTAAGTGTCATTTTTTTTGTCAATAGTATTCATAAGTTAAAGTTCATTTTCTGAAAACCATCAGATTGGACTTCGTTCAGAGGGAGATGAGAGATCACGCATCATGTTAGTTTTCTTTATTTTACAAAAAGCACAAAATTGTGTTTTTACTCTGAGTGTACACAAATAAAAGAAAACATTCTATAGTTTCAATTGATATATTACTTATGTCTCTATGACAAGAAATGACGGAGTATTTTAAGTCTGTTTTGCTGCAATGTTAAAAAAATCCTGCAAAACGCGCCAACGCGTTTTCAGACCTCAGGGAGTTAAGTGCAGCAGAATTTTTTTTGTAACCTTGGCCAGATCTGTGCCTTGCCACAATTCTGTCTCTGAGCTCTTCAGACAGTTCCTTTGACCTCATGATTCTCATTTGCTCTGACATGCACTGTGAGCTGTAAGGTCTTATATAGACAGGTGTGTGGCTTTCCTAATCAAGTCCAATCAGTATAATCAAACACAGCTGGACTCAAATGAAGGTGTAGAACCATCTCAAGGATGATCAGAAGAAATGGACAGCACCTGAGTTAAATATATGAGTGTCACAAAGGGTCTGAATACTTAGGACCATGTGATATTTCAGTTTTTCTTTTTTAATAAATCTGCAAAAATGTCAACAATTCTGTGTTTTTCTGTCAATATGGGGTGCTGTGTGTACATTAATGAGGAAAAAAAATGAACTTAAATGATTTTAGCAAATGGCTGCAATATAACAAAGAGTGAAAAATGTAAGGGGGTCTGAATACTTTTCATACCCACTGTATGTTTGAGTGAAACAGCTTTTCAAACAAGACAAAAAGGTAGGGCAGACTTGATTTTGTCCATCAGGAAATGATTGGATCATTGTGGTTTGCTATTGGTCAATCTCATTTGAGTGACAGGTTGCCCCGCCCTCATACCAGTAAACACGTCACACGCATTTTAATGGTCCAATCTGATTCCAGAAGAAAACAACATACAGTGTTACTCTACACTCTCACTGTGCTGCAATACTACTGTAAATCATGATCCTAATATTTATCTCCATACCAAAATCTCAATTTGCCTAGACAGTGATTCATTTTTTATGAATCATAAAAATATTAGTTTCTGAGACTAGTGTACCATGAGTGACTTTTATCTATGGTCTTTATACTGACACCTATTGACCTGGATGCATTAAGTTTGTATACTAACTGCTACTGCTATGTAAAGGACATTCTTGAATTCATTATCAACCCTTCTTTTGCACATTAACAAACTCTGGTGTGGTTTGCATCCCGAGGTAGAAACAGAAAAGCAAATGGAAAATAATTAGCATAGCTGCTAATTATTTTTTATAGATTTAAACTGGGAGAGTGTGTCTGAGCCCGAACATTACCAGGAAGGCTATTCCAGAGTTTAGATGTGAAAACACTCAACCTCCTTTAGTGGTCTTAGATATCCTAGGTACAAATCAAAATCCAGAGTTTTGTGACCGTAAAGAGCGTGATGGATTGTAGGGCATTAGAAGATTGGTTAAATGTACAGGAGCTAAACCATTTAGGGCCTTATAGGTCAGTAGCAATACTTTGTAATCAATACGTAACTTAATAGGTAACCAGTGTAGAGATGATAAAATTGGTGTTATATGATCATATTTTCTTGACCTTGTAAGAACTCTAACAGCTGCATTTTGGACCAACTGTAGCTTGTTTATTGAGGAAGAAGGACAACCAGCTAATAATGCATTACAGTAATCTAGTCTAGACGTCATGAATGCATAGCTTTTCTGCATCAGAAACAGATAACATGTTCCATAGCTTAGCAATGTTTCTGAGATGGGAGAAGGCTGCTTTTGTTACATATGAAATATGATTTTCAAAAGACAAGTTGCTGTCTAATATAATACCCAGGTCTCTAACTGTAGAGGATGAACAGTACATCCTTCTAGACACAATTTGTATTCTAAAAGATTGTGTGGTAACACTTTAGAATACTGATCCTTCATTAATGAATAACTACACAGGAACAAATGAGTAATGCATTATTAACACTCTAGTAACTACTATTAACTAACAATAAACTCTGATGAATGAATTAGTAAGTAATAGTGCTCAGTTAAAGGTGGTAGTTCACTATTAACTAATCAGTAACTACTGTTTTTTCATACCTCCCAGAGAACTACTAAGAACTACTATATACAGGTTCGTAATTAATGTAAATTATGAATAATGTATAATTAATTCTAGAGTAAAGGCTTTGGTAAGCCACTAGTAATGAGTGAAGTATTACCAAATACCTAAGAAGGAATTACTAATTATTTGGATCAGTATTCTAAAGTTAAAAGCATGATAACTCTCTAGTAACTACTGAAGTCACTGTAAACTTTTGATGTTTTTGTAAAGTTTAGATCCCTTAATCGCCTATGTCACTGTGACGTCACCGCTCTAGCTGGAGGCAAAACATAAATAAGAACTCATAGCAGGCGCACTAAGTTTGTGATTTTGACTTTAAAATGTCGTCTTGTTTTGTTTTTGGCTGCCAGAATAGAAGGAACAGGACTTTTGGTTCAAAACTAAAGTTTTACCAGATCCCGGCAGACATTCCTTCACAGAAATCAAAAAGATAATTGTGGTTGAAAGCAATACGGCGTACAGACTGGACGGAGACGATCATAAATAATACTCGTGTTTGCAGTGCACACTTCATATCAGGTAAAATAATCGATGCATATGTAATGGTGTGTTGGTTTTATCTAGTACAAATCAGCAAGTTTCTTTATAGGTGCAAAGTCGCCAACCTTCAGCACACTAGCTAGCTTAAATGTTAAACAAACATACAGCGATAGATGTGTGTGCCATCAATGAATGGTCTCTTCAAATAATCCACATTGCTATAGCCATAATCATAGTTAGCCCAGCGTTAGGTTACATTAGACAATAAACCTTGACAAAATTCCCCGAACCATCCGAAAGTAATTCATATGTTGTCTAGGAAATATCCAAAACTTAAGTAAATTTACAAAAATAGCTGTCACGGTGCCGCATAGTCTGAGTACAGTGACTGTACATATTCGGACAGTTCTGAACCTTCTTCTGCATCTATGTTTAATAAATCCCCCCTAAAACATGCTAGCTTACGCTTGTCAACATTGCATCCAGCGCCTCTTTTTGCCTCCAGCTAAGCCCCGCCCACCAGGAAACGTTGCAATGTTTACAAACTTTAAGGGGTCTATTGGAGAGTAATAACTCAAGAGTTACTATATAACTCTAAAGTAACTACTTCTTTTTTGGATCAGTATTCTAAAGTGAAGATCATAGTAACCCACTAGTAATTACTTAAGTGTTGCCAAATATAGCATAAGGAATTACTGTACAAAAACATACAAAAACATCAAAAGTTTACAATGACTACAGTAGTTACTAGAGAGTTATCATGTTTTTCACTTTAGAATACTGATCCAAATAATTAGTAATTCTTTCTTAAGTATTTAGTAATACTTCAGTCATTACTAGTGGATTACCAAGGCCTTTACTTTAGAATTAATTATACATTATGAATCATTCATGTTAATTATGAACCTGTATATAGTAGTTTCTTAGTAGTTCTTTTAGAGGTATGAAAAAACAGTAGTTACTGATTAGTTAATAGTGAACTACCACCTACAACTGAGCACTATTACTTACTAATTCATTAATCAGAGTTTATTGTTAGTTAATAGTAATTACTAGAGTGTTAATAATGCATTATTCATTTGTTCCTGTGTATTTATTCATTAATGAAGGATCAGTATTCTAAACTGTTACCGATTATGTGTAAAGGTTTTTGGTCTAATAAGTAATACCTCAATCTTATCTGAATTTAATAGAAAAAAATAACTGGTCATCCAATATTTTATATCTAATTGATAAGTAATTATCATTTAAATCGGATTAATTTTCAAATTGTTTGTTATCAATCAACATCTCAGGAAAATGTTATGGGGTTTCTAATCAAAATGTGACTTTCTGTTACAAAACAGGACACTGATTTCATACGTGACCTTTGAGGACACCAGGACTTAAATCATGATTATCAGGCATTTTGGAAGATACAACAAGTGAATAGTGAAATAAATTATATATCAATATTTATATTACTTATTAGATATTATTATGAAAATGTTGCCAATTTTTACTCCCATTATTACACTTCTTTTTTCATTACATGTTGCTCCAAGAACACATTAATATGCTAATTAAATACAGTGTATAGATGCATTGTACTGAATGGGAAAACAGAGATGTATGGCCATTTTACCCACATATTGCATAAAGTAAAATGGTATATTGATTCATTCCGTTCTATCTTTCATAACATAGTTTAAAAAAAATCCTGTAACCTAAAAATTGATTTGGGAATAAAAAAAATAAATAAAAAAAGCCATTGTAATTTAATGTCATTTTATTTTTTTAAACAACTTAGTCCTGGTGTCCACTACAGAGAACATAGCATAAAATATGAATTATATAAAGTATAATTTTTAAAAAAATGTATCTTTAAATTTTTCCTTAAGCTCTAAAAAAATGTAATCATGTGAAAAAAAAAAAAAAAAAAAAACTAAACTAAAGAAACTAATTCCATGTTTTCTAATAATATTACCAAGCAGCAGCATCTATATTAAAAACAGAAGAGGGCCTAACACAGACCCTTGTGGCACTCCATCATTTACTGACATTAAATTGGATAATTCCTCGTTTAAATAAACAAAATGGTAATGGTCTGATAGGTATGATCTAAACCACCCTAATGCCTGTCCTGAATACCAGTGTAATTTTGTAGACGATCTAAGAGTATGTTGAACACAGCACTAAGATCAAGTAAAACTAGTATTGAGATGCAGCCTTTGTAAAAAGCTAGAAGTAAGTCATTTGTAATTTTAACGAGAGCAGTTTATGGGGCCTGAATCTGGACAGAAATTTTTCATAGTTTTTGCAGGAAGGAGCACTATTTCAGAAAATAATGGTGACAAAACCAGCCAAGCCAGAACTGGTGGGAACAGATCAATGCGGTTGTGTCAGAATTTTAAATCGACTCGTCAAGAAAACAAATGAATCATTACATCTCTAATACTTACAGTTGGAATCCAACTGTTCCAACTGCTCAGCCCATCAGAATCAGATCAGACTGATGGATGTGGCAGAGGTCACTGATGCTATTAGACATCAGCAGTCAGAAAGCAGATTATCACTGCATGTTTTTTTTTTGCACGCAAGACTATTAGGATAGTGTCCGCTATAAAGGAATGATTTGGGATTAAAGAGTTAGAGGAAGTCAGGTCTGTGGTTTGCAGGAACTGGCAAATGAAAAGAGAATCAAATGAAGAGGAATTGAGAGGAAGATTATTTAATATTGAGGTTCAAATGCAAGCGTCAGTGTAAAAAAGAAGCTGAAATATGGAAAGAATAGTGAAAAATAGTGCCATGATGAAACAGAAGGGCATGAAAGCGGCGCAGAGAAATTGCGACTCAATCGCCTGCCTCGCTTCTCATGCAGGGCACGTTCGGAAAAGGAGAGAGAGATGACGAGGGGTGAGAGAGGGAGGGAGATGTGGCGAGGGGATTGAGATTGTTCGGCCTGGATTTAAACACACTGCCATCTTACAAAGAATGATGAATTGAATACAAATGCAGTTCTCCCGCTGAATAAATACACACCTTACTGATTCAACCAGACAAACGCACAAATTGAAAGGCAACATTCTTGTGAAAGCATCATCCCCTAAAAAAATCTACACTTGAGAGACAACAACAGACTGCAAATGTCACGCATAAATTCAGCTCTAAAACATTTGGTGCAGAAGCTAACGATGCAATGACACGCACCGGGCCAAGATATTGGCCAGCATATATTGCATATATTACAAATGACTTAAACGAAAATTTAAAACGTTGCCAGATCACTTATAAAATTGACACAACTTTCTGAGAGAGGATTCAGGTAGATTTTATTTCTTTTTTTCATACCAACATCAACATTTCCTTTTTATGGTTAGTATAGTTCTTATGGTGCCAACATTTGATTCATGGTATATTAATTTAACTTAATTTCAGTTTGTTTATGTATTGATTCAGGTCATTGTAATGTCTATAGTAACTAAAGATGTGTCCAAATGCTAATAGTGATTGACTGTAATTGCTTTTAATTGAGGCTTCTGACTTTTTAGTTGAATGTGAAGCGTTTGTCTTAATTCTGATTCAGTCTCTGTTATTGAGTCATTTTATGTCCAACCAAAGCAGAAAATATGAGCTACGTTTTAAGTCTAGCACATAGTAGAGGAACCTTTTGCTCAGTAAACAAGCTTTTAATATAATATAATAAGATACTTTCAGTAAAGATCATTTGCCCATCATAAAAACACAATAAAAAAAGAAAGAAAGAAAATTATGTTTGCTTAGAGCTTTATCCGTCATAGCTCAGGAGATTTAATTGAATTTTTTTCTCAGAAAATATAGATAGATAGATAGATAGATAGATAGATAGATAGATAGATAGATAGATAGATAGATAGATAGATAGATAGATAGATAGATAGATAGATAGATAGATAGATAGATAGATAGATAGAGAGAGAGAGAAATGTACAGACTGATTGATTGATTGATTGATTGATTGATTGATTGATTGATTGATTGATTGATTGATTGATTGATTGATTGATTGATTGATTGATTGATTGATTGATTGAATGAACGAACAACTGAGATATGTAAGAGATTTTCGTCCTCATAAAAGAGTTGGACATCTGTGCTCTGCATTATTTGTTATTGAAGAATCTTCTCACATCATATGGAAATAAGGAAAGAAATAGCAAAAGTGAAAAAGATGGAAAATCTGTGCTAATGGGGGGAAAAAAAAGATCCACATCATAATGAATAGCAAAAATGTGGCAGTGAAAGTCATATAAAGACGTGGAATGGTGTCTACAAAAGCTGGAGATTCAATAGTACATTCATTTATTTTAAACTCAGCACACAAATACATGCACATTTATTGAAGGACAAGGGCAGTATCAAGGCCATTTTTTTAAAACTCTTATTCATTTAAAATATACATGCGTGCTGAAATTAAACAACCTTTAATGCAGCCTGTTTTAAACAGTGGCCTCATTATTTATTAATGGGCATTCCCTGGAATTTCATTTCTGCTCTTTTTAAGATCAAAGCTGTGAATAGAGATGTTCACGTGTAGAGAAAGACATGTGTTGCCTCTGGGAACCGCACCTTAGAATGATGAATCATACAGAAGGAAGAGAGGGTGGGAGGACAGTGTGTTTAAGTCAGTGCTCAGAAATGAAAATTCTGTCATCATGCACTCACTCTCATGTCGTTCCAAACCCATAAGACTTTAGTTAGTCTTTGAAACACAAATTAATATATTTTTTGTGAAACCTGAGACATTTTTGTCCCTCAATGAAAGTCAAGGTTACCAAAACTTAAAGGGTTGAATGAATGAAAATTCTGTCATTGATTACTCACCCTCATGTCGCTCTACACCTGTAAGACCTTCGTTCATCTTCAAAACACAAATTAAGATATGTTTGATAAAATCCGATGGCTCAGTGAGGCCTTCATTGCCAGTAAGATAATTAACACATTCAGATGCCCAGAAAGCTACTAAAACATATTTAAAACAGTTCATGTGACTACATTGGTTCAACCTTAATGTTATGAAGCGACAAGAATACTTTTTGTGCGCCAAAAAAAATTAAATAACGACTTTATTCAACAATATCTAGTGATGGGTGATTTCAAAACACTGTTTCATGAAGCTTCAAAGACTTACGAATCTTTTGTTTTGAATCAGTGGTTCAGAGCGTGTATCAAACTGCCAAAGTCACGCCCCCCAGTGGTGAACTATTGAAATTTTGAAACACTTATGACGTATTGAAGCCTCGTTTACTGAAATCACGTGACTTTGGCAGTTTGAAGCTCCACAAGGTCCAAACCACTGATCCGAAACAAAAGATTCATAAAGCTTTGAAGCTTCATGAAGCAGTGTTTTGAAATCACCAATCACTAGATATTGTTGAATAAAGTTTTTTTTTTTTTTTTTTAGAGCACAAAAGCATTCTCGTCGCTTCATAACATTAAGGTTGAACCACTGTAGTCACATGAACTGTTTTTAATATGTCTTTAGTAGCTTCCTGGGCACTGAAAGTGTTAATTATCTTGCTGTCAATAGAGGCCTCACTGAGCCATCGGATTTCATCAAAAATATTTCAATATATATTTCAATCCTATTCATCCACAAAATTGCAGTCAAGCACATTATGTACATTCTCCTAAGGAATTTTAGGAGAATCATCTGAAGACAAAGTTGATACCTAAATGAGATGTTTAAGAGAATCACCACTTAGTATCCTGAGTTTAGAAAGAGCCTCGAGCAACCTGATTTCCAGTCCTGACTGAAAGTAATTTCCCGTTCCTGTTCCTCTCTCTCCTATCCATGATTACTGTCTCTTCTTCCATACTGTCCTGTCCATTAAATAGGAACAAAGCTCAGAAAAGCTCATAAGCTTAGAAAAAGCAACCTCTGAGCAATAAAATGTTCAATAATGGAGTCTTGAAAGAGATTGCAGAATTTCTTACAGTCTACCTGCTAGTTTTTAAAGAAGCCATATTATGCCTTTTTTCAAAGTCTTGATTTTGTTTTTGGAGTCTACTACAACAGGTTTTCATGCTTGAATGTTGCTTAAAACATTATTTTTCACATATTATATACACTGTTGCAGTACCTCTCTCCCAGTCTGTCACTAGTCTCAGCCTCAGACGTCACACCCACGGACCGTTGGCTGAGCATCTGATGGCACACAAAATTGGAAACACTCCAAGAGTTTCAAAGTCGTCATGTGATGGTGCATTTCTGATAGTCATATGGGGTGCTTTTCCCAAAAGCATTGTTAGGTCACAAGTTCAGTTGAATTGTGTTGGTAACGACAGAACTTGTGACCATAGTTGGCTTTGGGAAATGCACCCATGTTTAGTTCCTGTCTCTATGAAGCCCCTCCTTCCGAAAAGCAAAATGTGCTCTGATTGGTCGGCTGGACCAGTGCGTTGTGATTGGTCAACGCTTCGAGCGTGTTTGGGAAATGTCACAACCCTTACCAACTGCAAGTTTCAACACACTACTAACTCAACTCAACCAGGCCTTGCCCTGCCCTATCCAGGGGATCATAGGGGTCAGCTTGTGCTGTTTGCACCAATGGTCCTGGTGCTCAGCTTCCTTTGGCAGGCCTCGTTGGCTCAGTCCATAATCCAGCAATACCGATGATGTATAATATCTTCAATAATCTTATATAACAGAAGCACACTGCATGGGTTGTATATATCCTACAATGCAATGCCCTTGACATGACCTTCCATTTTTAATCTGATGAATGAACCAAAACAATATCAACCAAGACAACCGAGTCTTTCTTAAATATTTGATCAGACTGCACAAAGACAAAATCAGAATAAAAAGTATATATATATATATATATATATATATATATATATATATATATGTGATAAAAACTGGATGCCACTCACTGAATTAAACATGCTACATATTGTAGTGAGGTCATTTGATAAAATATGACAAGAGTAAGATAGCAAATGTCTATTGTCATACAAAGTACAGCATATTCACATACTAAAATGCATAATTTCCACATAATGTAGGCCTATTCTATTTCAAACATAGCCTGGGTAGTAAAACTGCTGTAATTTTTACTTGGTTCACAGTTTTATGTTAAGCTGCTATTATTTAGCTCTTAGAATGATTTTAAATCTGTTATGCAATGTCAAAAGTTACAAAGTGAAAATTATGATATATATTGTAAAAGAGCACTGACTGTGATTTGAAGCAACAAAGCAACCGAAAGTAATTTTTGAAAGTAGACATGACCTAACATGAATGTGTGTCGCTTATTATTCAGTGAACAACCTTGTAATATTAAATACCTTCTATCCAAATCCATTTTCATGCTATGAAGCTAGAATAAAATTTTAAAATTTACGGTAAAGAGAAGCCTGGCATGAAAAGACACAGAGCAGAGAATGGCACATGTATAATATGCAGGCCTTTAAAAAAATTCTGTGACCACTGAATGACTGTCATGAGGGCTCTTGTACAAGAAAATGACAAATTAATCATGCCAGTTTCTTTTACTGCTACTGACACATTTCAAACCGCTGCCAACAGGCTAGATGCTTTTGTTGCATATGACACTAAAAATATGCATGTTAGGAATGCAAAGTCTTTAGTAACATGTTGATAGTGCCAGTTGTAATATTGTATTAGTCACTTTTAGTTGGCACTGCGTGGTCGATAAAGATAAGGATAATATAAATTTTTCAAGTTGCTTGCTCAGATGACAATTTTATTGCTCAGATGTTGCTATTTCTTTTGCTCAGAACTTAATAAAAATAAACAATAACTTACAGTACATTCAGTAAGAGAACAGACGTTCAGATCATTTACTCTTGGGAGAGTTTGAGAAATATATTTGAGTTCATAATGAGTTCTCTTGGGGATACAGGCTAATCTGAGCTCTGTTTAGAACTTTGTTGAGATCTCTTGGAGACTCGTGTGAGATTCTTGAAGACTTTATCTCAGGAGAAAAGCAGATTTGAGAAAGATCTGTACATGATCTCTGTTTATTCTCATTAGCACCCATCCGAGATATTAAAAAGATTCCTTTGTGATTTTCTTTCCTCTGGGTGTCCAGAAATGGTCTTCAGTGTTCACAAATACAAAAACTAAGAAGAAACTGCACATTTTATAGCAGAAAACGTTTTTTATTTGATCAAATTTATTTGATCATATTTTATAAAGCGAATCTATGGAAGCTTGTTTCCACCAATAAACAAAAAACTAAAAAGGTAATTGTATAGTATAAAAAGTATAAAAGGTAATAGTTTATATCTCGCAATTCTGACTTTATATCACGCAATTGTGAGTTTATATCATGCAATTCTGAGAAAAAGAAAAAATGTGAGGAAAAAAGTCAGAATTAGGGCTGTGCCAATAAACGATAACATATCGAATCGCGATAAAATATATGTCAATAACGATGATAAGCTCTAGGCATTTTTACTCGATATGGATTAATATAGGAGCCAATCATACAGCAGAAATATGCGTCAACAGCCAATCAGCGTGCAGCTTTTAACGTTCACGTCAAAGAACAAAGCCACTTTCCTACGGCACTTTGCAAAGCGAACTCAATACAAGCACAACAAAAATTAGTGGAAGCAGCGATGAAAGTGAAACTAACCTCAAGTTATTATCCAAAAATGATGAAATCGTCGACAAAAAAGGTAGCACTAATTCAGTTATATGGAAGTGGTTTGGTTATTTGAAAAGCGACCAGGTGCAGATTAAAACGATCTGTTAAATATGTCATCGCACAGTGAAAAACAACACAACCAACCTATTCCATCACAGTGCACAGTGCACACTTTACTTGGGCGGGCCGCTCAGGTATATTAACCCTCTGGAGTCTGAGGCTGATTTGGGGCCTGGAGAAGTTTTGACATGCTCTGACATTTGTGCTTTTTTCATTTGTTCATAAACACATTAATGACACAAGTGTCATTACACTGTATTCAGCACAAACTAGGCTACCATAATATGTGAGGAACATGTATGTACATGTTTGTATTTTTGAAGGAATAATGTTTCTGCGTGGTTATTGAAAAAACAAAAAACTTCAGTCTCTGAAATAAGGCCAAAAAAAGTATATTAAATCTGTGTTCACAAGACTTCTGGTTATTGGAGGTTGTAGACTAGAGTTTTTGCTTCAGAATTATGTAAAAATGATGCTGCCTACTCCTTCATATAAAACAATATATTGATTTAGTTTTTGTAAGTCACTTTTTGTCAAGAAACACAGTATGCGTGGAGGCGTGAATGATCATGAATAATGGGCCATTTACACCTGAGAAGACATAAGAATCACATAATAATGACCTGAAATGACTTGCATAATAATGAGGCCTTTCAGTCAGGTAGGGTGTGAAAAAACCCTCTGTAATCATGTCTCAGCTCAATTTAAATTCTATTATATTCTTTAAAATATAATGTATTTCTGTGATGCAAAGTGTCTGAACAATTATGTTACCTCTATGGCATTTCATATAGGCTTTTAGCTTAAAGCATGCACATTTGGAGAAATATTGATGGATTCTTATATGTGTATGTCAAATTTCTATACAGAGGAGTAATATTTATTCTATATTTATTCTATATATCATCACTATGAGTGCTGGATACAATTCATACTTGCAGCCGGAGGGCGCTCTGTACACCTTTAGGCCACATCCATATAAAGAAGAAGAAGAACCAGGAACTAACGGCATGTCTTCTAGAGTTCGCTAACCACGGCTTTAACACCCAGATAAACACTTTTCAAGACAATAAATACACGATTGAGACGATGAATGCATGTATTGCCTCTGAATTTGCCTCTGAATAGCGCTGGCTCCGTGGGCGTGGCTGCATTAGCCGATAATGAGCTGAATCACAGACTTCTGACATGGCTCTCTTTTCATACAGATTACATAAACACAAAATGTCTGTTTTCAATTTGACTTGCACGATTTAAAATCTGACATTTCAACGTTTCTTTAGACATAAGTTTAATTTTTTTGTCATTCGTATTCACTAAGTTACAGTTCATTTTCTGAGAACTATCAGATTGGACTTTGTTCAGAGGGAGACGAGAGATCACGCATCATGTTAGTTTTCTTTATTTTACAAAAAGCACAGCATTTTGTTTTTACTCTGAGTGTACACAAATGAAAGAAGATATTCAACAGATTAAAATGGTGTATAACTCTTAATTGTATGTGCAACATTGACGGAGTATTTTGAGTCTCTTTCACACTGGTACGAAAAAAAATGCGGTGGTATCGCCGGCGATACCCTCAGACCTCAGAGTGTTAATGGCCGCCCAAGTATATTTGGAGACACATTTGTGCTTTTATCATTTTTATCCTTTTTTATTTTTTATCCGCCCAAGCTAATGAAACTATCCGCGAACGATTAACTAGTGGAAAATCTCCCCTCGCCCTACGTGTTTCGTACCTGCTCGTTACGTGTGCGTCAGAACTCCCGCCGCCATTCCCACGTGATTTAAAAGCGCAGATTTATGCAAAGCAATTGCTAATGAACTCAAGTTGATGAATTATTACAATGTCTACTTTATGGCCTTTATATAAAATGTTTTAGACGGTTGTAAGAATCTGAAGGATCAGCCCGCAATTGTGTAGACATTTCAAAATAAGAGTCCCGGCGTATTTCAGGCTTGTTTATAATCAAAAGTCACACGCTAAGTTTGTAAGTTGTCTTAATTTTTTTTTAGGCCAAATGTGTCTGTTTTTGTTAATAAACTATACTTTAAAATGTAATTAATGAACCCTCCAATTTTTCATAGTTGAGATATTCTTTTAAAGCTGGCAGCATTAACAGTTTATATATCAAAATATATATCGTTATCGATCAATATGGGAAAAAATTATCGAGATTACATTTTTGCCATATCGTCCAGCCCTAGTCAGAATTGTGCAGAATTGTGAGATAAGTCGCAGTTATACCTTTTTCATTTTTTATTCAGTGGCAGAAACAAGTTTCCATAAGAAGCATATCCTTCATGCCAAAAAACAACAAAAAAAACATGATAGCACAAGATTTAATTCGTATTCTCGTATTCAGTTATTCACATTTGAATATTCTTTTCTCCGCCAGTTTTCCTCACATGGTTGTGTGGCCTTTTTGTTCAGTCCCCTGCCATTTGATTGTGGAGGCGAACACAGCTTCAGCGCTAATGCTTCCAGGATTTATTTTTAATCAGCGATTCTGTTGGGACAGACATCGAGCCAGATGAATCCGATGGCAACAGGTTTTGATGGTGGAACGGCTCCTTTAGCATCCAACAGGGATCTGGAATATGTACTTATTTAACGTCACTCTCAAAGAAAGGCGGGAGGGAGAGAGATAGAGATATGAAGGTTTGATTGTCAGTAAAATGTAGTTGCACTGACAGCAGACTGCTGACACAAGGAGAATATGAAAACCATTATTTCTCCCTCTTCCTCAGGTCTTGTTAGGATTTGTGGCTTGTGTATATTATGTCAGAGACAATATGGAGTTTGGAACCACAATGTCGTTTTAAAGGAGAAGTCTGTAATTTTTGTCTGTGTTTCTCCTTTCCCACTTTACAGCAATAGTTCTCAAAAAACAAAAATGTGAAATTATTCAAAACCTGAAAGCTGTTATTGAATAATCAAAGTATGTATGCTTCTTTTACATACAACAACATATAATTGTGGCCAGTAAAGAAGTGGCCCATTCACATATTTGTCGGACACACTACAACTATAAGACTAAAAGATACTGAGTAACTTACAGATTCCAAAGTAAATAAAAAAAAGAAAGAATGAAAGAAAAAATTGACTAGGCTGACGTTTAAAAAATCTACACCCATGATATAAACACATTTTAGACCACCAGACATATATATGTCTTAGATACACAGCAGGTTTACCGTGAATACAGACAAGTTACCATGATACCACTACCAAATTTAATTCATTTTCACTAATTTTGGCCTGCTAAAGTTAGAACAGCCTGCACTGGATTGTTTTAACCCAGCTATTGGGTTGTTTTAACCCAGTGTTTGGGTTAAATGTTTGCCCAACCTGCTGGGTAGTTTTATTTAACTCAACGATTGTTTAAAAATGACTGTATTGCTTGCTTAAAATGAACCCAAAAGTATGTTGGAAATTAACATTTATTAATATGTTTAATAAATGAACATTTATTAATATGTTTAATAAATGAACATTTATTAGTAAGTTTAATGAATAACAATTTATCTAGTCAAGTCACAATACATATTGTTTCAAAGCAGCTTCACAGTGACAACAGGAAAATTATTATCGAGCAAAAGTTGTTTTTTGATTGAATAATTTCCGTTGTAAAAATGGTTAATTATTACTTTTTTGCCATTAATTTACTTGTTTAGTCTATAGGTTTGCATTTGTGCAGAAGCTTGGTCTTTTAAAACAAAAAGTGATATTTGCCAAATGACTTGTCTGGTCCGCATAATACAGAAAAATTAGTTGTGTCCGCGGATGTCTATACATAGGGAAAGGAAAGGGAAGGAGGCCTTCGCAGGGGATAATTTAGTTGAAACGATTTAGGTCCTTCTTCTCATCTGGATACGGCCTGGATCTGGAAGGCTGCGGCAAACCTTGGGATAAACTAAACATTTATTAAATTGCTTATTAATAAATGTTCACCTTTTGATTATTATTGTTGCCTCTAGTAATTATCTGTCTGATTTCTAATTTCCAACCTATTTTTGGTTCATTTTAAGCCAGACATATAGTAATCTTTAAACAATAGTTGTGTGGGAAATAAAACTGCCCAGCAGGTTGGGCAAACATTTAAAAGAACCCAATCACTGGGTTTGTCCATTTTCAACCCAACTTGGGTTATTTTTAACCCAGCATTTTTTAGAGTGAAAGACAGTTTATGTCTAACTTTAAAAAAAAATGAATGAGGGGGAGGGTAGTGAAGGATGTCCCGGGCCAATAAAGACTGGAGGTATGTGTTTAAGGGTTAAATAGTCTATTTTATTTCATATGGCGCTGTGCATGCACCACAAATAATATGATAGTCAGATATGAGTCTGTACTGTCCACTTTTCAGCAGTGTTGGTTCTGGAAGTATTTATTCCAGTCATTTTTACGGGTGTGAAACGGCATGAGGGTGAGTAATAAATGACAGAAATTTCATTTTTGGGTGAACGAACCCTTTAATTGCTTTAGTGAGGGAAAAAACTTCAATCCCATGAAGCATTTTGAATGACATAATACAACTGGAGAAATATAAGTTGTTAATTATATCTATAGAAACAATATTTTTTTTTAATGTTTTTTTAATATATATATTAAAACAAACACACATTTTACTATTTTGCCAGCGTAGCAAGACCGTCTCGATAATGTCATTTGTGATGCTTCATGGGAGTGGATGTTCCCAGCATGCTTTTTTGTCACAATTTTACTCTCTGATTGGTGGGATTTTTTCACAACAAGTGTACCGTAAATAGCCTAGTCAAGTCAAGTCAAGTCACACTGTAAAAAAAATCCCAGTAAAATTTACGGTAAAAAAACGGAAGCTGTGGTTGCCAGAACTTTACCGTAAAAAATACAGTAGCAACGTAAAAAAAAATATGTTAAATTTACGGTAAAATAACGTATTTCATTGACTGATATAATGTTAAAAAATGCAATAAACATTAATTTAACAAGATTAGATGTAACATAAAACCCTAATGTACATAACTGATTAGAAAAAAATGAGAAAAACTAAGAAGAAAAAGGGTTATTTCAACGAAAATATATAAAATGTGAAGTGTCACGCAGGGAATTGTGGGAATGTCAATTTACATTTTTTCACTGTAAATTGTACAATGAATTGTTATTTTTCATTTCCAAAAACTGTGAATTTAACGGTATTTTACCGTAAAATTACATTAAATGTACCATTAGATCTATTACAGTTATTCACCGTATATAGCATGGAAACTTTCCGTAGCAGCATTTTTACAGTCTTTTACTGTTAAAATCCGATCATTTTTTACAGTGCACCTTTATTTATATGGCGCTTAATACAATACAAATTGTGTCAAAGCAGCTTTACACTGATAACAGGAACATGATTCAATGATGCAAACAGAGTTCATTTCGGCTGTACAGCAGCTAGCTAAGATAAAGAACTATATTATCTAATTTACTGTGATTTTGTTGATTAATGTATTAAGTTTTTAATACACTGACACATACATTTAATACTTGTTTTTATTAAGTTAAAATATTGAATATTGGCAATAATCAGCATTATGTGTTTGATCTGAAAAGGTTAAAATGTGTTTTACTTCACAACTTGAACAGGCTGTTGTAAAAATAAATTGATAGATTGATAGTAAATTGATAGCAGGAGTATGAATAGACTTGACTGGCATGCTGCCTGTCTCAGTAAACTGACGGATGGATTAGGTAAATCTTTTAACGCTATGTGAAATCCACAGTGGGACCTGTATAAAGAGACATCTCATCCCAAAACATCAATCCAAGAGCTCACTGACTTAACAGTGTCTCTCACCCCTGTCCCTCCATCTCCCTCGCAGCTTTCATTCAACCTTTAATCGCTCTGTTTCCTCAGTTACTTGTAAACGTCCATCATCATACCCATCGCTCTCTCTCTCTCCTAAATCTGACATTTTCAGTTCCCAAAATATTTACAGCAATGCATTGCCTGACAGATAAGCTGTAATGGCGTGTAACGACTTTCCACAGGAATATTGCAGCCGACACATGATGCCATAAATTTGTGTTTTAACAGTGTTTACAGTCCATTTGTCAAAAAGCCAAAATACAAACTTCAAGATCTATTGAAACATAAGCATGCTTTTAAAAAATATGCACGGTCTGAAGACCACAACCATTCACTTCTACTTCAGTATTCATTCAGTCGTCCAGTTTTTATGCAGCGAGATTGGAGACTGTATATATATATATATATATATATATATATATATATATATATATATATATATATATATATATATATATATATATATATATATATATATATATTTATTTATTTATTTATTTATTTATTTATTTATTTATTTATTTATTCATTTATTTATTTATTTATTTATTTATTTATTTATTATGCAAGTGACACATCAATAGGATTTCAGTACACAAACATTTAGATTTTAGTTTTTCTAAGAAAGTGTTTGTTTGTTTGTTTATCCATGTCTTTTTAGATAACTGGTATCAATCTCAGACAAAATAATTTGGCTGAAATGCATCTTTATGCACAACTGCCAGCCTGCATGGAGAGGTTATCAAGACTCAAGAGACACCAGCAGCTTCAAATACCTGTTTGCTGCTCAACACTGGCTTTTTTTTATAGCCGCCCTTTTAAAAGAATAATTTTTTTTTTTGACAGGAACTTTCATTAATAAGCCTTTATCTGACCGAATTCTGCTGTGCTCTAGATCACTCACAAATCTTATGATAATTTGATAATCTCCATTCAGTTTCACACAATATTAGTTGTTTTCATGCCTTTTGCACAACATTGCACCATTTCATGCTTTTCATCTTCAGAAAGATCTTTCTTCCTCCCCATATTGCATGAGAACTGGGACTTGCTTAATAATGTGGAACAACCTCTAAATAGGGTTTCCATGTACATAACTAAAAAGACATGGATAAATAAACAAACAATCACTTTCTAAGAAAAATAAATAAAAAAAAAAAAATATATATATATATATATATATATATTTATATATATATATATATATATATATATATATATATATTATTAGTCAAACAATTTTACATAGATATAAAATATAAATTTAAATACTTTGAAATTAACTTGATGCACATTTACTAGACTTGTAATGCACAAGTCTAGTAAATGATTCTCAGAGTGGTTATTTTTTTCAATTTACATTGAACATTGCTAGGGGAAAAAAAAGATACATTGCATTGAACACATGTGGATCTATACCGGGTATGTTGTCATACTATATGGGCTAAATTGATACAACAGGAACCTGCTGTTTATTGACAATCATTTGAGAAGGATAGCTTTGTTTAAATATGAAATACTATCAAATGTATTAAAAGATATCATTCACATTATATCTGTATTTAAAGTCTATAAGCAATGTAATGCCTTTTCAGCAAAATTTTAATAATTAAGAGATAAAAAATTATTCATGAAACAGCAAAAATAAAAAAGATAACATACCAAAATGTCAAACCTTTGTTTTGGGCAACAAACAAACAAACAAATAATTAAATGGGCACTAACAATACTTTCTGAATGCACTCTAGTTGATTTTAAATGAATGTGTTAAGCTGTTTCAAAACAATTGGGACATTTACTATTTTTGTTTAAACTCACCATTAAATAAAAAATGCCAATTATTTTTTTAAGTAATATTGCAGTATTTATTATAAATTATTTATCTGTGCACAAATAACATCCACTCACTCTTCCTGCGATCAATTCCCGATAGACAAAATAAAGTCCTACCCTACATTTTTTTTTTCTTGTTCAAGAATCCGTTTAACTCAGATACAGTGTATGTCACAATAAAGAAGAAAAGATGATCACAACTTTCGTTTCACACTGACAGTCTAGAACATTTGGAGCTGTTTTTTGAAACCAATAGGCTGTACATAACAACAGCTAGATGAAACAAGCATTTTTATACAAATGGACGTGTGACTCCAAACCTTATTGTTATAGTATGGCTCTTGTGACAAATAGCCTCAGGAGTATGGCCAGACTAGTGTATTGTTCTCTTCAAATAAAACACAGTTTTACTATAAGCTACCAATTGGCAGTAGGGATGCGCTGAAATCATTTTATATCACTGAGTTTAGTGGTAGATACAGCACTGAAGCGATGCAAACAGAGTCATTCAGATGTTCCTCTGGTCTGTCCCAGAGTCCCTGAATGTAAATTGATATAGTCTTGTCCTGCCCTCCCAATGGATGGAATATTGGAAAGGAGAGAGAGCAAGACACCCCAAGGCGGCAGTCTGTCTGGACAGCCCCATTTTTACAAGTCCCCTTGTGACTACACCACACTCCTTACTCACCTCCACATGTGCACCTAAACATCTCATATACACACTGAGGATGGCATGCATAAAACATATGCCATCTACAGATACAAACATCCACATACCAGCATACAGTATGTGCACATATACATACAAAGACACCAGCTGTGTGGATGGTCCAATTACAGTCAATCTGTAAGCTATTTTGTAAGCTATGGTGTCTGGGTCTGACACACATATAATCAACATAGGCTCATTGCCAAGATTTTTGCAAAACTAACAAAAAACAACAAAAAAATACCTATACATACAATTTACTGCATTTCCAGCTGAAGCGAACAATAGTAGCAGTTAAACACAAACAACTTTTATTCCTTTACACAGAAATTATGATTACGGGGGCAGATTAAGACTTATTTTCATACAGTTCACAATGCTATCACTGCTTAAAAATATAGCATTGCTGGTCATCAGCATAAGGCAGGGGTCAGCAAAAAAAAACATTTTCGGCACTAAATTTTCACTCATTTGTTTAAAAGACCTCCGAAAAACAGGACAATCTCAACATAACACTGACTGTTACGTAACAGTCGGGACCATTAATATTTATGACCCCAATATTTGCATATGCCAGCTCATGTTCAAGGCATTACACAAGGGCAGCCAGTATTAACGTCTGGATCTGTGCACAGCTGAATCATCAGACTAGGCAAGCAAGCAAGGACAACAGCGAAAAATGGCAGATGGAGCAATAATAACTGACATGATCTATGATATTATGATATTTTGAGTGATATTTTTCAATTGTCTTTCTAAATGTTCCGTTAACATTTTGCTAATGTACTGTTAAATGCGGTTAAAGTTACCATTGTATCTTACTGTATTCACGGGGAGACAAGAGAGCCGTCGCTATTTTTATTATTAAACACTTGCAGTCTGTATAATTCATAAACACAACTTCATTCTTTATAAATCTCTCCAACAGTGTGTAGGGTTAGCTTTAGCCACGGAGCACAGCCTCAAACTCATTCAGAATCAAATGTAAACATCCAGATAAATACTGTACTCACAGGAATCGATGCATGCATGCAGCATGAATGACGAACACTTTGTAAAGATTCATTTTGAGGGTTACATTAGCTGTGTGAACTTTGTTTATGCTGGTTAAGGCAGTCGAGAGCTCGGGGGCGGAGGAGCGCGAGATTTAAAGGGGCCGCGCACTGAAACAGTGCATATATAATTATGGCTCAAAATAGGCAGTTAAAAAAATTTATAAAAAAAACTCTATAGGGTATTTTGAGCTGAAACTTCACAGACACGTTCAGGGGACACCTTAGACTTATATTACATATTGTTAAAACTGGTTCTAGGGCACCTTTAATTGATGAAAAATGCAACTAGAATTGCCTGTGACAGACTGTTACAGTGTCTTTTGTAACTGGTATTGAGCTGTTACTCTGTGTTAAATTCTGTAGTAGGACAGTCATTAACAAAAAGCCACATTAGTGTGGCAGTGTCCGGGTTTTACACTGGATAAATTAATAAAGCGGAGTAGTGACCTGGCAAGTATCTTCATTCACCAACTTCCTTTAATGGCATGTTTGAGTAATGCTCTTAACAAACTATGTTTTATTTCCTCTTTCTATGAATAATAAATGTGTATCATTTTAATTTTCTTGTTACACAATGGAGCCTAACTTATTGCAATAATTATTTGACGTAGCCTACTTTTACACTCAGCATCTTCACGCATTAAACTGCATTTGTTTGCCTACTGGAGGTAAGCTATTACGTCATGTGCAGAGTGATGTTAACATTGAAGCTAGTTTGTGAGAGAAAAAAAAAAGCACTATCAAAGAGTCTAAAGAGGAAAGCTGACAGCGAAAATAGGGCATACAAAGAAGAATGAAAAGACAACTATGCGTTCATCCTACCTTGTTTTGTGAATGCAAAGCCTGCAAAGTCGGCGTGTCTTATCTGCAATGAAGTTGTCGCTGTTTTCAAAGAATATAACACCGTGTCTACACCGGACATGAGCTACACAACAAATTCTCGACAGTGAACGGATTCTCTGTTCTGTTTCTGACGTAGTCCAAGTGCTTTGTAATTGTCGGTTTGTCGCGTTCAGTGTAGACAGCTTTTAGCTGTTGCGAAAAAAGTCATGTCTGGTGTAGACACGGTGATAATATTAGACGGCACCACGAGATGAAGATCTATTTCAGAACCAGCCGCTATCAAAATAAGCTGGCTGCGGGCGTGGGCCAGATATTATTACTGTTATTATGGCCAGTTTTGGCCCGCGGGCTGCCTATTGCCGACCACTGGCATAAGGTATGTTCTGCATGCTGGGACCGGCATTGGATGCTGGTTTGCTGGTCCCCAGCATAGGGAGCAGGAGTGCTGGTGGACCAGCAACACCAGCTCAGTTTTGCTTGAGAATAGTATGACTATCCCGCTACACCAGCAATACACTAGCTCTAACCAGCATAAACCAGCCTGGACCAACATGGAATTTATGCAGGGTTATATAAAAATGTTTAGCAGGGATATTATGCCCTATTATCATTAAATACTTTTAATAATACATTTTTACATTCGCATCACATAAGCAGCTACATATTTATGGATTTTCTAGAATAACAAGGTTGCTCAGTAGCTTACCTTGTACAGCACTGCACTTGTGATACGGAGCACTCAGGTACGAGTCCTGTGAAACACGAGTCACAATAAAAGAGCTCAATGAAACCATTTACATGCACCCTCGTAATGCGATTATAATGGGATTTTGGCAATATTGCGATTAAACTTTACCTCATGTAAATGCAATACTTCGATTAAAGTAATGCAATTAAGCTCATAATTGTAGTAAGCATTTTGTGTTTTTGTCAATTAAAAGAAAACAGAAAAAAAAATAACAAAATGCTGTCAAAAAGCAAAAATTAAGATATCATTATATAAACGTAATGTCTAATGTTAAAGTTGTTGACATAAAGCCTGGAACACACCAAGCTGACGGTCGGCCGACTAAGTTTTCTCAGTGTGTTCCGCACCGTTGGCTGAAGTTGGTCCTCGTCTGCTTTTTTTTCGGCCGATTCAACGTTGAATCGGTGTCGGAGCTCATCGGTCAGTTTGGCCATCTGATCATTCTGATTGGCTGTTCAGCTACTGACGCCTGCTGGTATGGAAAGGCATTTCTTCTTACGCAGGCGCAGAACGGACGTGCTAATTGGCCATCGGGTGTTGAGCTTCGGTTTGGTGTGTCAGGGCAACTTTGGACCCAGATGCTGCCGACATGAGCCAACCCCGCAGTCTGCTTTCATCGGCACTAGTTCATCGATGTCGGCTTGGTGAACACCCTGAACAAACTTTCGCTACTCACTAGACATTTTACAAAAGTGTCACGAAACATGAAACATGGAAGAGTCATTGGAAAAACGTGCAAGGAAAAAAAATTAGGTAACATCTATAAATTTTAAGCATAGTAAGAAATTAATTGTTTTAAAAACAAAATGTTTACATTTTCTTAAGAAAATGTGAGAAATGCTTGCACATGCAAATCACCACCAAACAGTAATGATTAAAAATGACTTTCCCCAAATAAAGCCCACAGGTTGGAATCCCTGCTCTAGAAAATACACATGTGTATATTATCATAAGCATATATTGTGGATCGTCTCTGCTTCCAGTTGAGGCTGAACATAAAAGTGTGTGAACCTTGTAAGCTAAAATACCTGCTTAATCCAGACAGACACAAACATGTTTCCTAATCCCTCCCACTCCCTCTGCATATCAATCTGTCTCCTTCTCTCTCAGTCATTCATCTCTGTACTGTATGCAGTGACCTGAATACTCAATATTGGTCAGCAGTCTCATTTGACCAGATGTTTTTCTTAAAACACAGCATATGTTGCTGCAAACAGACATGCACTGCTTTTACACTAAACCGTAGCTCCATTTTCACCCTGTTGTATTTGTACTGTTTTTCCAGTTATGCTTTTTCTGCCCTAAAATTGAGTCTCTTCTTAGGTCATTGGTTATACCTACATGAAACATATGCTTATTCAGTTCCACATGAAACATTTTCTGCCACCTTGAGATTTTTTGAAAATCCTACTTTTTCAAATTTATCCTAGGTTGTTTGTCCAATTTGCACAAAATTTGGTATGTACTATCAACAGATACTCCTGACAAAATGGCATCAGTGTCATCATTATTGGTGTTGCCCATAATGACGAATTGGCCTATTTCTGGTAAACACAATGTCCAAACTTTACAAAAGTTGGTACACATTATGATGATCTCTAAATTAAAGTAAATCACAGAAGAAGACTGTAATGCATTCTTTTAGGTCTCATAGTCATCATGCAATAAAAAATTAAATAGGAATTAATTTGTTCTAAATGATACACTTAGGCCTCGTTTCACTGACAGGGCTTAGATTAAGACAGTATTAGACCTTAGTTCAATTAGGACACTTAAGTGGCTTTTGTAAACATGCCTTAGAAAAAAGCATTACTGGTGTGCATCTTGAGACAAAACAATGCAAATTGTGCAAATTGCTTTCAATTAAGACAGCTCAAACATGTATTTTAGTCTGGGACTAGGCTTAAGCCTTGTCTGTGAAACCAGGGATTAGTGTATAACTTAGTGTATAACCAATAACCATACTATATCCATATTTGTCCTGAGTTTAATATAATTAGTTTGCAAAGAAATCTGTGATCTCTGAAACGCTTATAGATAAAGTAGTATGTTTACCTTTTTATATATCCTAATGATAGTGAATATTTTTTTTTTTTTAGCTGCCAGACGTGACTAAATATATTGCTTTCCAATTAAAACACACAAAATACTTGAAAAGATATCTCACTAACCCAGATGATTTCCATGACTATATTTTTATTTTTTTATTTATTGTGTTTTTGGTATATATTTCATGTGTTGTTTATTAGTTTTTATACGTCTAATGCTGTTAGCCTAATAGGGATTTATTCATTAAAAACCCTCTTTAATGAGAAAAGGATGACTAGTCTGATTATAATATAAATTTTATAATCAGATGATTATATATTTAAAAAGACATTGTCACGCAAAACTTACCTATTGCCTATTATTTCTGAAGTGTGGCTATCAAAATAGTAGCTTAATTAAATGTTTTTACAATATGAGTAGCTTGTAACTTAGCAAGATATTGTTTCAAGGTAGTGTTCCCAACACTGCTTCTTTTAGGGGAAAAGGCTGGGTTATATCTGAACAAATCCACAAATACAATTTTGTACAACATAATATGGCATAAAAACCCATGGTGCACTGCTACATGGTGAGAAGTAGCTTGTTACTGGAAAAGATAGATTATTTTGAAAACTTTGCTAAGGTACTGTTGCTAAAGTAAATATAGTTAACTTAGTAGCATTGCAACTTTTAGTTACAACACTTGTAATACATTAGCTTTTTATTGAAGAGGAAGACATGTCATACTATATCAGTCTTTCTCACTCAAAACATTCTAATACTTCATGATTAGTGCATCACTAAATGAGGCCAGCAAGTTCAAACACCAGTTGAACTGCAAGAATCCAAAATAGATTAACATCAGCATTACTAAGCAATTGGACATGATTCAATTAACATGTGCTTCCATGTATGATGTTAGCCTTTCACTGACTTTTATTGGAACATCATAAAAATCTATGCAAGGTATTAACTTGCTAACTAGTGTGTCTCTCTCTTATCTATTTGCAGGGTGAAAGAAAACACACCAAGTCCAAAGTCCAAATGGACTTCTGAATCATCGTCTGTAAAGAACCATTATATTGGTTGAATTGTGCTATAAAAGGCAAGCAGAGGTGAGGAGAGCTTGCTGGTTGCATGATGGCTCCTGAAGGTATAGGGGAGCTTCGAGACTTGCTCTTCTTTCTGCTGCTGTGCTTCACACTGTTGGCAGAGCTACTGGAGATGACTGCAGCTTCTTCACAGGGATTGGATGGTGAAGGTGACATAGTGTGCCCTTCTGTTTGTCGCTGTGATGAGGACTTTATTTACTGCAACGACCGTGGATTGAGCGCAATCCCACCTCTACCACCATCTGCAACTGTCCTTTATCTTCAGAACAATCACATTGATAATGCAGGGCTTCCTAGGTCCTTGGAGCATCACACTACTGTTCGTGTTATATATCTCTATGATAACGAGCTTGATGATTTTCCCATGCATTTGCCACCTTCATTAAGAGAGCTCCACCTGCAGGACAACAACATTAGAGTGTTGCCAAGGACTGCACTTGCTAGACTTCCGCTCCTTGAAAAATTGCATCTCGACGACAACTCTGTTTCTACAGTGAGTATTGAGGACCAAGCCTTTGCGGACAACCCTCGGCTACGTCTACTCTTCCTTTCCAGAAACCACCTTTCCAGCATCCCATCTGGTCTTCCTGCCTCACTTGAAGAACTCCGTTTAGATGACAACCGAATCTCCACAATTCCCACTCATGCCTTCCGAGGTTTGTCCTCTTTACGCCGCCTGGTCTTGGATGGTAATCTTTTAGCTAATCAACGCATAGCTGACGATACCTTCTCACGCCTGTCAAACTTAACAGAACTCTCCCTGGTCCGTAATTCACTTCAAACACCGCCCCTTAACTTGCCCAGTGCCCATCTGCAGAGACTCTCCCTTCAGGACAATAACCTTATACACATGCCTCGGGGTTCACTTGATGGAATGCGCAGACTACAACGCCTAGATCTTTCTGGAAACAATCTGACTACCCTTCCCAGAGGATTGTTCAGGGACTTGGATAACCTTGGGCAGCTGCTTGTGCGAGGAAACCCATGGCACTGTGGGTGCAACTTGCGCTGGCTACATGACTGGCTGGAGGCAAAGGGGAACACAATTACTGTGAGAGGCTTTATCTGCCAGACACCAGAGCGAGTCCGAGACATGGCACTTAGAGACCTCACAAATCAGATGGATGAATGTGAGTTAGCTGCTGCTGCTGGTGGAGGAGTAGGTACAGGGGTTGGCGTTGGCGGTAACAGGGTGAGTGGAGGAGCGGTGGGAGCCATTTCTACCACTCTTTCTCCCCCTCAAGGGTCCCTGTTCACTCTTAGATCCAAGCGACCAGGCCTGGGTCTTCCAGAAACAGGGTTGGACTACACATTAAGCAGCAGTGGTGTGGGCAAGAACCTAGCCCTGAATGTGAAACCCTTATCCCATGACAGCATCCGTGTTACTTGGAGTGTAGCACAAACATCTTCTTCCTTTCGATTAAGCTGGCTTCGCCTGGGAACTAGCTCTGCCATGGGGTCCATCACAGAAACTTTGGTTAGAGGTGACCGGCGGGAGTACCTTCTCACTTCCCTGCAGCCTGCTTCCAGCTACATCATCTGCATGGTGCCTCTAGTGTCTAACAGTGGAAGCAGAAGCAGTTTGCCTGGCGGGGACACAGAATCAAATGAGGTTCCAGTTTGTGCCAGAACAGAGACGTCTGATCCCGGCCAGCCTGATGATGAACAAGGGGAAGATGAGAGCTCTGATCAAATGACTTCTCTTCCACTTGCGGGAATTATTGGAGGTGCAACGGCAATAGTTTCCCTTGCTCTTATTATTGCCATTTTCTGCTGGTATGGGCACCGTGCAGGGCACCTCGCATCACGAGACCATTACAGCCATAGTGGCTCTCGCAAGAGCAAACACTATGATGACTACATTGAGTCAGGCACAAAGAAAGACAATACCATCTTAGAGATCAGAGGTCCTGGATTTCAGATGACACCAATGGCAACAAGGCAGTCTCTTCAACCCAAACCAGTGCGAGAGGATTACATTATACACACCATCTTCCCCTCGAATGGCACAGGTCTATACAAGCCATCCCAAAACATAACCAACTCTGGCTATGGTACCAACCGTGGCTATAGAGAAGGAGGCATTCCAGATATAGATTACTCTTACACATGATAGCTTTGATTTAGAAACCATAATTAGGAGTCATGTATTGCATAGATACACAGTTTTTAATCAACATGGGCTCTGCAGAATCCCTTTGTGCCTTCTGGTCTCCATTACAATGTAGCCTGCTGTTCATGAGACTATAACATTTTTAATTGGCCCAGATGCTTATAGGAAGCATTATAAATGTGGTGCCAGGAGGCATTGATGCCATTTCAGGTGGTGATACCAAATGCTATTTTCACCTCCCGGTGTAATGATCAGTGTCCCTGACATTGCTGTTTTATCTCTGGCTGTGCATTGAGGTGGATTCAAGGGCAGCCCACACTGCATTCAGCTTACAGACAGTTCACAGAACTCAGTGCATATATGGGAGAGAGGCAGCCTTCTCAAAGGAAATAACCAACCTGCTATACATTTTAATAGTTGACTCCTATGAAATGAAGGTCCCTGAGTCAAGGATTTGATCCAGGATTGTGAGTCCTGCATAAAGGAAGATAACTTCTTTGCTCAGAGAAACTGGAAATGCGTTGTGGGATGTGATCCTTATGGAAAATGCATGGGTTCACATGCATAGTTGTTTTTTGGAGATATGAGCTGCAGAATATGACTACTATTCCTATTAAAGAAGGAGTGTCTGGACCAAGCAACGACATGGCCCTAAAAAACTACAGCAAGGTTTGAAATGCCTCAAAAACTAAAATAATTTGAAATCTTATACACTTGAAAGCTGCCTGATGCTACTATGATAACGTCCAACAAGCGTTACGCTGATTGTTTTACTTTCAGACTGGTGTAAAGTTGAGAGGATGAATGAAAGGCGTTTATGTGTCTTGAGAACTTTCAATTTTTAAAATTGCAACTGAACCCTGGTGTGTTGATAGATACAAACAACGCAAGTTAGATATTTGACATTGTCATGACTCTGTTCCCTAGTGATTTTTGTTTCTTGGTTCTTTCCAAATTTGTTTCACTTTAACTTTTAAGTTATAAAGCCCTGCTGATAGTTTCAATGAAATATTCAAACAAAGGTTTTCCTCTATAACTGAGGTCACTGTGTTATCACTTTTCCATTTTTAAATCCCCCAAACAACCAATCAAAGCTATAGCATCCAGACAAGCCAAGCTATCCCACTATATCAACAAACTGTCCCGGTTTACACAAACATGGCAGTCTCACACTTATTAAAAATGGGAATATATGTGTAAAAAACTTCATGGTAACACAAAACTTTCTTGTTTTTAATAGATTGTCCCCAGTAATGTTTTGCACAGAGAGTAAACCAATGTTTTGTTAAGGTGGACCATGGTGTTGCTTAGCTACGTTCTTAGCACAATATTGCTTATTTACATCTCCAAATGTCACTGAAGAGAAGGATATGGCCTCGCTGCTAACCACAGCAGTTGTACTGTTACGAGTTTTAGGAAGAAGAGGGAGGGTGTTAGAGGGAAACCAGGATTTTGAACCATAACACTGTGGACCATCACTGTGGGAGATAGAGAGTGCATTAGATTGTTGTATAATTTTGTGAGGTGGATACATTTTTGCTGAAAATTCTTTTTCATTTATTTCCTTGTGTAGCAATTATCCGTTTGTTAATGTCTTCAACCCATTAATTTAAGCCAACAGCAGGAGAGAATGCTAATAAAGGAGCTCTTATCAGTCAATTTACACAAAGGTAGACACTGAGAAAAGGTATGTGTGTATTGTACGAAAGACTTTCCCCGAGTCTCTGGACATTTCTGTTCTGCTCTGCTGTATTTGTGTTTATGTATTTGAGGACTTGTGGAGAATTTAAGACAGCTTACACTGCCTTGTATTTTATGTACTCTTTGGCAATGTACTGTACTTGTCAAAAATCGGAAAGGATGGATGGAGAGAGAAAGTGAGAGAGAAGTAGAATGTTTCAAACTGAAAAATACCAAGAGATTTCACTGATAAAACATGGATTTCATATTAAAACAGGGGCCTAACCGAAATGAAGGCTGTGGTGTTGAGCTGTGCATGAAATGTTTTGTCATCTTTTTGCTGTCTGCTGTTGTGCTGGCGTTTGGTCTTTCTCCTTTCTCTCTGCACAAAGGATGACTACTAACTTCTGTTTCAGAGATGGAAATGAATCAAGACTTCATGGCATTTCAGTACAAATTGGTTTTACAGTCTCACAGTAAGTTTTTCTTTGTAAACCAAAAATATCACTGTGCTTTTAATGAGCCTTTTTAAATTTTACCTGTGGGGTTTTCAGACTTTTATTTATAGGCCAGATGATAGACAACTACCCACTGTTGCCATTGCTTTGATAACATAGCCCATTTACACACACACACACACACATATGTATATTGTTGGTTTGTTTTATGTAGTCATTGTTTTCTCACTTTCATATGATTCCAAATTCAACATGAAATTTACAAGAAATGGACTTTTGGAACATATAAAAACTGTTTTGCAGATTGGCGAAGCAGAATGTTGATAAAACTTATAGTCATTAGGGGCTGCCAAGCTCCAAAAAGGACAAAATGTCACCATAAAAGCACAAAAAAAGTAGTGTGTATGACTCTGAAGACTATATTCCAAATCTTTTGTGTGAGGAACAAGTCGAAATTGAATTGTTATCAAATCAAATTCATGCTTGCACTCATTCAAACATGAAGCAATAGCTCTCCATCCATTCTCCAACCACTTATCGGAATAGTTCTCATTCTGTAGCTATATGAAATTAATGACACAAGATGCCACGAGTTCTTGTATGTCTTGTAATCAAAACTAGCCAAATTTAACTGAATGAAGGTTAGTAAATGCTTAGCTCATTTTTGGCTGAACTGTTTGCATTCATCTCAGGTATAATTTGCTACTGCTCTCAAAGGAATATTCACTGCACCTCAAGAGCACTCGAAACCTATTTTATTTCTCATGATTTCTGTAATGCAGATTCATGCAGCTCTCACAAAGGCAGTGAGATTGCAGGTTTTGCAACTCTACAGGTGTAAATGGGGTCTTGCATTCAACTTCCACCTATCGTATTTTTATCTCAGCTTGCAGCTGAAATGTTCAGGCGTTCATTTCCTGTTTTCACTCCCCCCTCCCATCTTGAGAAACCTCTTTGATCCGCCGCCATTGTTTTCATTTGAATTTGCAGCATGTGCAAAGAAGGATTACAGAGTCAGTGTGTGTCCTGATGATGTTGTTCTTTAGGGCTTCAAAAATATGGAGGTGTACATTAAAAGTATTTTCTGTTGCAATTTTTCCTGTCTGTTTTATTTAAACCATCTGCAAATTCGGTATCTCCTGCCGACTCTGACCAGCAGTTGTTCCACCTGCACCCCATTAACGCAGATGTCTCTTTGCACAAGCACACGCTCCACTGTATACACACACACATACACAACCACACACACACCTTCTGTTGTCACCCCTGAGACAGGAGCTCAACCTGCATACTCATTCTGTAAAATAACAGCAATTCTTTTCACCTCACACACAACCCGTTCTCACTCCCAAGGCATCAAATACTGCTGCTCGAGTTTTTCATGTCACTACACACAGATGATAAAGGTGTCCCTTAGTGCCTTTATAGCAATATGGTCATTAACTCCATTGCTTTAAGCACAAAACCTTTAGCGTCGAGTGCTTTCATACTTGGATCAGTTGCTTGGTACCAGCCAGAGTTCGATTTCTCCTCCCATCACCCACTGAATTGTGTTCACACTGTTTTTTTTTTTTATTATTATTCCTAACTGCAGTATTTGTACATTATCAAAGCAAAGCGGCTGTTGATAGGTAAGAACGACGCAGGAAAATGCGGCAAAATGATAGTGATACTAATATTTGATTGCATACAGAATTTGATCTGCAATAAATCGCTGAGCCATTTCAAGTTTTGCTTGTGATACTTGTGTATTCTTTTGTCATCATTGTATTTCAGACATCGCCACCTTGAGTAATAAAGGTTAATTGCACTTACTGAGTCATCAAAGATTGTTGCGCAGAAAAAAAAAAAAAAAAAATCGTACACTATTACATATCTCGGGTTGCTAACGACCCATACACTTTTTGAAAAAAAAATGAATTAGAAAACAGACATTCTTTTATCATTTTATTTTTTTCTTGTTAGATTGTTTATGAATAGAGGAATACTAACAAGATTGATGTTTATAACTTCAAAAAATGAATGAGGGGGAAGTTGGTGAACGATGTCCTGGGTCTATAAAGACCAGAGATGTGCATTTAAGGGTTATTATTATTATTAGTATTATTATTAGTAGTAGTAGTAGTTTTAATTTTAACTTTTATTATGAAAAAATGAATACCAGAAATATATCACTGTTATAAATTACAACTATTATAAAAAATAAAAAAAATATGTGATATAATAACATTTGTATTTTACACTACAAGTTCTAACACTAATATTTATGTCTTAAATCTTTCACTTTAAAATGTTCAAACCCTCAAGTTTTTAATTTTTCAAATCATAAAGCTTTTATTTTGGCAGAATACTGGTGGAGTGCTGTAAACGTCTATCCACATTATGTAATTGTGTAATAGCTTTGACAATCACGCTAAGCTGCATTGTGAAATTCATTTATTTCGATTAATTGTGCGGGATTGTGTGTATTTATTTTAATGTTACATTTGATTAAATTAATTAGCTTGTCATCATGAAACCCCTGCAGCTCCCTCACAAACCCCCGGGGGGGGGTTGCAAACATGTTTGGGAAACACTAAAAAAGTAAGAGTCCATTTCTGCTGAAGGCGAGCAAAAATGAAATATAGGCTACATTCTTGCAGCTTGCAGTGCATCAGTCTCTCTTTAGAAAAGCGAGTGAGAACACACAAACTGATTCACCAAATCGCATGTCATCAATAACGGTTCACTCTCACGATTCCTTTTATATCAGCAGTGAACCGTACTGGAGTTCCAACCATATTGCAGACCACCTTTTTAAGTGGGTGGGCAACTGAGTTCAAACAGCATTCACATCATTCAAACGAACCAAACTCTGACTTCAAATGAAAGTGCTAGTATGAAAGCACCCTTATGATGTTCCAGATTTCAAAAGGAAGCTGTGTTTTAAATTGATTAAGTATTTTTGTGCATTTAAAGGCAGATTTACTAACAGTTTGCACAGCGCATACCCTCTTTTGGCTTTTAAAAACTACTATCAGGATTTATTCAGACATGCAGCATTTAAAGGAACACTCCACTTTTTTTGAAAATAGGCTCATTTTCCAGCTCCCCTAGAGTTAAACAGTTGAGTTTTAACGTTTTCGAATCCATTCAGCCGATCTCCGGTTCTGGCGGTACCACTTTTAGCATAGCTTAGCATAGTTCATTGAATCTGATTAGACCGTTAGCATCGCGCTTAAAAATGACCAAAGAGTTTTGATATTTTTCCTATTTAAAACTTGACTCTTCTGTAGTTAAATCATGTACTAAGACCGAAAGAAAATGAAAAGTAGCGATTTTCTTTGCTGCCGTATCATGGCTGCAGCAGTGCAATGATATTACGCAGCGTCTCTCACAAACATCTCCATGGTTGCAAGGCACGTTCCCTGTGTAAGCAGGGGCTCACAGGCGCTGCGTAATATCATTGCACTGCTGCAGCCATGGAACGGCAGCAAAGTTCCTTGATTATTACGCCGGAAAGAGAGTATAGTTCCTAGCCATATCAGCCTAGAAAATCACAACTTTTTATTTTCCGTCGGTCTTAGTACACGATTTAACTACAGAAGAGTCAAGTTTTAAATAGGAAAAAAATCAAAACTCTTTGGTCATTTTTAAGCGCGATGCTAACGGTCTAATCAGATTCAATGAACTATGCTAAGCTATGCTAAAAGTGGTACCGCCAGAACCAGAGATCGGCTGAATGGATTCGAAAATGGTAAAACTCAACTGTTTAACTCTAGGGGAGCTGGAAAATGAGCCTATTTTCAAAAAAAGTGGAGTGTTCCTTTAAAAGTTTGTGACCAGTTTTGCAAACAAAAACCCATTTTTATTTAAAAATTATTTACCGCTCAAAAACACATTCTCAGCAGATCACCCACAGAACTTTCAACTCCCATCAGATGTTTTATTAGATTGCGGCCGCATGCTAATTTCCCCTGTTTAGTAAATGTGGCCCTTAATCAGCTGCTTCTGTATCTGAAGAATTTGGAGTGATGATATTTTGGGGTATTATTTTCAATTTGAACTTGGCAGTAGTTGATGCCTTGAGAGTGATAGCCTGTCACTCAACCATATCATCTGAAGGCTTCCTCTTATTCTCTGTCTGTCATATGTCACTGGTGCACTCTCATCTCATCTCTATGGCCTTCCACACTGTCATAACCGAGGCATCTGGGAATGGTGTAATATGACTCCTTTATGCTGTCTAAGTGATGTAAGTGATGCAAGCGGTTAATGACCCCTGGCTTATAGAGTTCAGTTGTGTGCAACAATAGGAAAACATTCCCGATACAAGGCTTCAGTGGATTTCAAAATGGATTTCATTTCCTCATGCAGTCAATTTTATGTTATTGGAAAATTACACCAGATCCCCTCTCATAACAAGTTATGTGGCAGAGCATGGTACACTAGAGGTATCAGATAGTTCTTTGACATATACTGGTACTGAATGATTATAACACTGTAAAAAAAAAAAAAAAAAAGGAACACTATGTAACTTTTGGCCCGCTAGAGGTTAAAAAACAAAACTTCATGCATTTTGCAGGAGAACATTGTTTTGGTTGAGCTTTGGCTCTGATTGTGTGGATCCTGCTGCTCATAAAACTTTCACTGGCTAAAGAGATTTAAAACCAGTTTAGATGGAAAGGATCTCAAGCTGACTAGCTTAAGACATTATTGTAGATATACCCCTTAATAGACATGCTTCTTCCTTGAAAATAAATACCAGCACAGCGCTACAACAACCATAATGAAATGACCCTTAACAATAGATCATGTTTTACAATGAACTCTGTTAGAGAGCTACATATGACAATTTATCTGTTCAATAAAATACCTTACTCACCTGTTGAGTAAAACGGCAAATAAAAACACCATATGCGTGTTGCTTTTACAGCATTTCAAATCCCTTGATTCTCATCATCTCCGAAAAGTCAAGACAATGTTGATTCTTGTTTTATTACAAGCTTTGTCACTTACTCTTTTAACCAGCAGACTCTCCTCTGTTCAGCGTTTTTTTTTTTTTTTTTTTTAAATGGGGGATTAATAAACACTTATAATAGGTTTACCATAGTGAATCGTGGTAAGACAAAAACACGTTTTGGAAAAAAAGGATTGGTGATGTATTGATTCATTAACTTTTGTTAATTATGAACAAAAAAGTTACATAGTGTATCTTTAAAAAAAAAAAAAAAAAAAATGCCAATGCCAATGTTAAAATTTATTGAAATCAAATTTATTCACAACATAAAAAAATATTCATCAGTTTAGTAAATTTATGTTTTAAGGATGTTTAGATACTTTTTAAAGGAAAACATGACAAAATACTGATTAAGATGGTTTAAATCATTTTTTGTGCAGTGTATAAAGCACCATGGTATTACATTTTACCATTATTATTATTATTTGCTGACATTAAAAGCATGAATGAAATTGTTCTATACTTTTTATTTGTTGCCCCTATATCTACAACAAAACCAGCAAATATATGTTATGGTAAATACTGTACTGAATAGTGCTGTACCAAAAACGTGTAACGTTCAGTCCAGTTTACTTGATAATAGTGTTATTGTGTTATCATGTAACTTTCAAGATGCACAACAAAAATCACACTTTTTTTTTTTTTTTTTTTTTGCAAATATAGTTAATGTAACTTACATTGAACTAAACCCTTGATTATTATTAAAGTTGGCAGTATACCAGATACACAGTGCACACAAATGCATCATACTTTTTAATTCAATCCTTATCCTTTTGTTATATTTACTACATTTTTGTCCTTATTTTTCAGACTAAGAGAACCCCTTACTGTTTCTCATGTTTGATGCATATTTCATTCTATGAACTGCTGTTGGATAATGTCATCAAAGCAAACAAATGCTGCTATCATTACTTAACAAACAAAACCTGAAACCCCCAGTGAATCACATTGTTATGTTTTAGTTCTGTTCTTTTAAGTGTTTTTAAAAGTAGAAAGTATGAGGTCACTGACTGTCTAATGATTGTTTATTTGTCATCTCACAAAGCGAGAGGAAAACAGTTTTATGAATGTCTTTTTTTGTAGGTTGCAGCTTTTGAAAATATGACTCTCTCTTTCTCTGTCAAGCTGTGTGATGAAAACTCAGAGACAAAAACACAAAAAACAAAAAACAACACTATTTTGTATAAAGTATGTTTTTTTTTCTATGTGAATAAAGGCAAATGTACTGAAACTGCCTCTGGGACTGAGTTCTTTAAACAATGTGAACTTGTTAACTTGTATGTTTTATCTGTTATATGTGCATTAGAAAGATATCAGTACCAAATAAAGTACTTGTATTCATGTTCAATTGCACATAGTAGTTAACGATAGCTAATATAAAGTAAGACTGAATAATTCTCCCAAAAAAGAAAATGTATCATTACTCATACATAACTAGATGAGTTAGCTTGGTGTTTACTCAAATACAGTATGTTAATCTCTGCAAAGCAAAACATGGATTTCTGTCATGACACCAGTTTTAGCATGTTATTGAATACGGATATGTTAATGTATTAGGACTTGGCAGAATAGATCTGCTATGCTGCTGATTGTTGCATCTGCTGCTGCTGCTGCTGCTGCAGAGCAAGTATGGACTTGCTACTGCTAACAGATACACAGACATGCTGCTGTGAGCATATAAAATATGCTGCTGCTGGATAAATAGACATAGGCTACATTAATCCTATAAAAGGTTTAGACAGGTGGAGCTGGGGGAGGTGGAGGGTTTCAGGGAATTTTGAAAGCGTGCTGCAGGACTAGCTTACAGCAAACAGGACCAGACTATTTAAATGTTGAGCAAGCATTGGCTGCAGGATCAGCAGAAGCCAATTAGCTTCTGCCATGTGGTAATGATTTGCTTGCAGATCGCATGGAAAGGACCTATCAGCCTGTGCTCTCTAGAGTTTCATGACTGAACTAGATATTTATATTGATTTCTATTGCTGTCAAAGCAATGGAAACTGATACAGGTATATTTCCAGTCTGTAACACACTTTAGAAAAAAAGGGCAACACAGATATGAACTTGAATTTTATTTCTTTAAAACAATCTTTCATCCACCTTCAAGGATTGTTAGGCAAAAAGGTGTCTTTTAAAGAAATCCTTACAATAGGCAACATATGTACTCCACTAATTATAAAAATAATTTGAAAATAATCCCAAAAAGGAGCAATTAGTGTTCTAGTAGCTTGTCAAATGTGAAATAATTCTTAATGGGGACCTATTATGCCCTTTTACAAATTCTTGATTTTGTTTTTGTTGTCTATTAGAATAGGGTTTCATGCTTGAATGTTTAAAAATAAGAAAACTAGAAAAGCAAAAAAAAAAAAAAAAATGTTGTTTATAATTGTTATTATAATTGTTTTTTTTTTCACATATTTTACATCGTTGCTGTACCTCTCTTTCCAGTCTGTCTGTATAGTTTCTGTCTCTATAAAGCTCCTCCTTACAAAAAGTGCAATGTGCTCTCATTGGTCAGTTAGACCAGTGTGTTGTGATGTAGGATGACCTAGAGCACAGACATGAAGAAGGTCCACAGAGGAACCATTGGATGGAGGAGCTATGGTGAAGTGTTGGTAGAGAGTCTAGATGTTATCAGCAAGATGACTAACTGAAGTGGAGATGGTGGAGGTAGAGACCCAGACAGAGCCAAAGAGTTAGCATGGAGCCAAAGCTGCAGGTGGGCATGACCGAGGTGGAGGCATGGGCTTGGCAGACTGGGACAATGGTGGAGATGGAAGAAAGGAGTCAGAAGGGTGGAGTCTCAAGGCGCATCTGCTGACTTGGAAGTCTGAGGCAGAGCCAGAGCTACGATGGTCCAAGGTGAAGCCAGAGGGACGAGGGAGCCGAGCAGACCTGAGGGATGACGGTCCATGGTGGAGCCGAGGGAGCGTTAAGCCAATGGGTTGGAGGGCCGAGGTGGAGTCCGAGGCTTGGAGGCTTAAACTGGAGCTGAGGGGTCCACAAGCCAAGGCAGAGCTGATGACTTGGAAGCCCCAGGTGGATCTGTGCAGCAGAGCAGAACCACTGGAGGAGCTGAAGGGCTGAAAGGACAGCTGAGACAACACTGATGAACTGGTTGGCTTTGGCAGTGGAGGAAGGAGAGGGAGGCTGGGCAGGACTATCCACAATGAAGGAGACTTGGATATGGGCTTAATCAGCATTTTCTCAGCACCCCAGCTCATTGCACTAACATCAGTGATGGGAATGTGGGCAGGGCTCCAACCATACCCTTGAACTTCATTAAAATGCCCTCAACAACGGACACTGATGCCAGCTCACACACCTTGTCAGACTCTGCATTGGGCTCGGGCTCCAGGAGGAAATCAGCCTCTGGATATTGCTCTGGCTTTGTTTTCAAGGCTGGCTAGAGCTCCAAGTCAGTGGTGGGCTCTGGCATATCCTCAGTGAGCATGGCTGAAGGTTGGCTGAGCTCTGGATCTGGAGTGGGGATGATGATGTCCTCTTCAGCGATGTAAACAGTAAATGGTGAGTTATTTTCTACCAGCACACACTCCACAAACTCAGCAAAGCTTGCACTGGCAGTACTGCTCTTTGAGGCTGATGTTGTAGAAAACACATAGCGATTGGTAAGGGTAGTGAGTTAGGCACACCAGATTGAGAAGGTCCCTTCTGTGATCCTTGAGGGAGCGATCCCCCGCTCCAGTAGGAGGAGATGGACAAGGGGGATATTTATTTAATAGTTAATTTTGCTGATGAAATCTTTTCTCGGTCTTGTGTCAGGGGTTAGCTGTATAGATGATCCAAAGGATGATGCATGATGCAGAATGAATGAATATAATACTTTTTATGAACAGGAAGATATATTAAATTCTACACAGGACAAAATAACTGAAAATAACTGACATCTGGAAAATAAAATAGCAGTGTAACAATGTTAAAGGAGGTAGGACCGGCGATTAGTAAACATAAATTTAATCACCAAATAAAAAAAAATAAATAAAAAAAAATGAAAGTAAAATGGCAGCCCCTCACGGATGATTGCCACATAAACTTAAATAAAGCACCAACATAAAGACCAGGCCTGATCTTCTCTCGTCTCGCACCTTAACCTTTCAAAGCTCCTCCGTGGGACTCGAGACTGGTGTGGTGCGCATGTGACGCTCATTCACACTCTCACCACCGGCCTCGCTCCTTTCCCACGGCTCTCTGCCCCGCCCCGCTCAACACAGGCAGCACACCATGTAAAAATCATTGACCTCAAGGTAAATATTTCTTATGTTATTTTCAGTGGAGGTACAAACTTAAAAAAAAAAATAATAATTTTTTTTTTTGAAAAACAGTTTAAATTGTATGGTTTAACTAATCAAACTTGACTGGATGGTAGACATCACATAACTGCTCGCATGTAGACATTTATACACTGGCTAAATGTAGTGTAAAAACTCTAAATGTTACTCTGTCTCACATAAACACACTTAGCTGTGCTCTGCAGAATTAATTATTTTTTGTATTTTTGTGCTACTTTGTTGACTTTGCAAAGAGATTCTGTGGATGCATGTGAAGCCAGGTTGAGAAGTATGCATCAGTCCAACGGAGAAGAGCTATGATTCTGTCTATCCCTGCACCTGGGCCCTCTCTGAACAGAAGGAGAGAAAATAAGAGAGAGGTGAGAGAAATGCTGAAATGATTATTCTGAATCAACATCCTCCTCATCTGTGGGGAAAGAATCTGCTGAAAATGACTCTTTTTAGTCAACACATGTGGCTCTGAACAGCCTTCCTCAACTTACCAGAAATGGCTTTGTTTGTCATTTCCACAACAGACAGACAGTCCTAAGGTAATAGTACACCAGTCTCTCTCTCTGCTTTCCACTCTCTCTCGTTCTCATTTATCTTTCTCCTAACTGCAATGGCACAGCAATATCAACATTTCTCTACTTTTTATTTCTCCTAGGAATGGACATGAAATAAGCAAAATTGTTCACCCTCTACCAAAAAAAAAAAAAAAAAGAAAAGAAAGAAAAGAAAGAAAGAAAGAAAAAAAAGCCAAAGCATCAGGTTTTGTGTGTCGCTGTAACAATGCTTGTCCAATCAGATTAGAGGACCAGAGCTAACTGTTATAAATAAAAAACCCACCAGCATTTACTTAAAAATTTGCCGGCCAGCACCAGCATTTTTGACCATGTTCACAAAAATTTCATAACCCCAAGAAAATTTTGTTGTACAAATATGTAAACAGATAATATTTCAAAATGAAGAACAGAACCTCTTTCATTTTTCTTTTATCAACACTAGAATGTAAGTTTAACCATTTCAAACAAAAAGCTGAGTGTTTTTGTCAAAGACTGAATCTGATTCAGAATGATGATCAGAACATAGATGGAGTAGACTGAGTCCATCAACACCTCCAAACCTTGCACAGTCAAATTCCTCTTCTTTGGTTCGACATCTTTCTCAGTACTGTTACACTCTAAAAAATGTTAAAACAACCCAAGTTGGGTTGAAAATGGACAAACCCAGCGGTTGGGTTAAATGTTTGCCCAACCTGCTGGGTAGTTTTATTTAAACCAACTATTATTTAAAAATTGCTATATGGCTAGCTTAAAATGAACCCAAAATAGTTGGGAAATTAAAAACCAGATGCAATTAGAGACAACAATAATAGACAACAGGTGAATGTTTATTAATAAGCTTTAATATTTTATTAATATAAATTTAATAGTTTATTAATATAAATGTATTAATAAGCAATTTAATAAATGTTTGTTTAATAATTATTCATTGAACATTAATAAATGTTCATTTCCAACATACTTTGGGTTAATTTTAATTAAGCAATACAGTAATTTTTAAACAATAGTTGAGTTAAATAAAACTACCCAGCAGGTTGGGCAAACATTTAACCCTACCGCTGGGTTAAAACAACCCAATTGCTGGATTTGTCCATTTTCAACCCAACTTGGGTTGTTTTTAACCCAGCATTTTTTAGAGTGTAGGCTGTTTTGATTTATATATTTTGCTGTTGAATGTTTTATGATCACATTAGCTTACTTGTTTACTTGTACGTCCAAATTTCATTCATCCCGTATTCATTCTATGTAGAACATGTTTTTTTAACGATCATGAAGTAAATTCAAATTTAAATGAAGTACCTACTCATTATTATGCGATTTCGCCCGCACCAGTTGTGTCATAAATGACAAAAAATCTTTGAAATCTCATAAAGTGATTGCATTCACAACGAGCAATTAGAAAAATTAGCTGATTAAAAATTTCAGAGCTGAGCATAGCTATGTATTAAAATTCCCTAATATTTTCTGGTTTTCTATGACTGTACACTGATTAAAAGTGTAATAGAAAGGTAAACAAAAGACCAAGATATAATTAAATGTGCTAAATTAAGTGAAGACAGATCTAAGTTTAGTAATGGAGGCACAGACACAGCAGATCACCAACTGTCCCTCATATTGTGGCATTCAAAGACATACTGTGCTGCTCGTCGCATACTTGATGACAAGCGCTAGAGCAAGACACATACTTCCCTCCACCCAGCTGCTAGGTAAATGATGACTGTGAAAGGCATGTTGGGTCGGTGTAGGCTTGGGTAACAGGGTGAAGTGACAGAGGGCCGGAGGCTGTGCAGTCAAACATGACAGATGGCCTCTCTGGAGAACCCATACTGCACCAGAGGACACAATCTTACCGTCCATCCTTTTCACTCACTCCCTCTCCTCATTCATACTCCTTACTACCCCTGCAATTCTAGAGCCTACATGTTACTTACACTTTTTAAAATTGCTTTAGTGCAATTTTCACAAGCAAGTGGTACATTTTCAAAACTATTCTTCCTTTGAGGCTATACAAAATATTCTTTTTACTATACAAAATAATATAAATCTATAACTGCCTTTCATAATGCTATTGCTATCAACTATCATCATTTGCATCTCTACTCATTGAGTTTAATGCATTTTTCTATAATTTAATCTTGATTGTAATGGTTATTTGGTACATATATTGATTTCTATAGATATAGATTCTAGGACTGGCGTGCAATTTCTTAAATGGATAACTAAATGTAATGAATTCTTGTTACAGTATAAATGATTTATCTCAGATAATAACCACAGTGTTTGTGTGTGTGAGACAGAGAGACAGAGATCATTTGCAATTTGTGAACACAGAGCAGTACAAGATCGAGTACAAGGGAGATGAAACAATCTTTGACTGTGTAACCATCAGATTGATCAGAGGTAGGGAGACAGATGGCATCAAATACAGGCATTTTTCATTACAGTATGCCACGTGATACTGTAAATAAAGGCCTTACCAAAGAAACTGACAAATTACTGTATCTCACCTTGAAAGTGTCAACTATAGTATATACTCATTCATATTTTACAGTGAAAATTGTATTGGCAGCAAACTGTTCTAGTGCACTTTGTGGCCATGTCATACCTTCATCACACCTTTTGATAAGACAATGGACAGAACTATGGATTTTATGTCTGTTACATAAGTTAGCCAATGTAAGTTTATTTTCCAATATGGCAACTGTAGTCTGAATTACTGTAACATCTTTAAATCAGCAACAAGCATGATTTGAAACGTGTCTTGCATTTCAAATTTAAATTTATTGCAACATATCTGCCATTTATTTAAATATCAATAATTACACATTTGTAATGAAGTTGCAATGTAGTATATTTAAAGGTGCAGTGTGTAAAATTTTGGAGGATCTATTGACAGAAATGCAATATAATATACATAACTATATTTTTTGTGGTGTATATAATGACCTTACATAAAGAACCATTTAGGGATGCACCGATATGATTTTTTGGGGGCCGATACAGATTTTAACAAACAATTATTGGCCGATGCCGATATTTGTCATTTCCTCTCTTATTTGAAATGTTTTCATCAAAATAGATAGTACTTTGATCATGTTTTAAAGGTGCCATCGAACGTTTTTTTACAAGATGTTATATAAGTCTAAGGTGTCGCCTGAATGTGTCTGTGAAGTTTCAGCTCAAAATACCCCATAGATTTTTTTTTTTTTTTTTTTAAATATGAGCCGATTTATGCTGCTGCCCCTTTAATTCTCGTGCTCCCCGCCCCCGGAGCTCGCGCTTGCCTTAAACAGCATAAACAAAGTTCACACAGCTAATATAACCCTCAAAATGGATCTTTACAAAGTGTTCGTCATGCATGCGTCGGATTATGTGAGTATTGTATGCTGTTATATTGTTCACATTTGATTCTGAATTAATTTGAGGCTGTGCTCCGTGGCTAACGGCTAATGCTACATGCTACATTTTTAATTCGAGGGCACCTTTAAATAAGAAAAGTTCAAAAACCTGCATTAAAATATACTAGAAGGTTCATTGTTGCATCTTCAAATAATTTTTAATGAACATGGATTGGATCCATTTAACATTCAGCAGGCCTACATAAATACAACTGAACAAAGATATATATGAAATAAACAGTTTTTTTTTAGGTAGGTCTAATAGTTTTCAGGTACTGAAATAAAAAAAAAAGTAAAATAAATTATATTCATGTTAATCCTTCATTATTGTAACAGACGTTATGGTGATTAATCTTCTAATTTGTTTTTGTATACATTTTAAAATTTGTAAGTTAAATATGAATGAGATCTGCACTCCATCTGCTTTTTTAAGGCTGCTGGACTCTTATTTTGTTGGGTGTTCTCGTCTACGGAGCTATAATACAGGTAATGGAGAGCATACAGTTCTTCTGAGATATTTTGCAGATTTAAAGTTTGTCAGTTGCGCCACCCCCAAAAAAGCATATCTGTATGTATTTATTTACAGTTAGTTGTAATAAGTGTTTTGTGTAATTCACTGTATGTTGATAATAATGCATTGGAGAGAGAGATTAATGCACACCTATTGTGCTCTGTATTGTTAAGCTTTTGTGGTGATTTTTTTTTTGTTTGTTTGTTTGTTTTGTTTTAGTTTTTGTTTTTGGAGTGAAAACAGACGCAATAAACTTAATAAAGCATCAGTAAAGTTTTGGTCATCATCACTTATGAAAGTTACAAAAGTTATTTAGTCAAGAATAGTGTGTGATCTTTTGTTATTTGATTAACATTAAAGTGCAGACAGCAGCACTAGGATTATGCAACAATCATTATACAGCTCAGTGCCTTCACGCAGTTAATTAATAAACCATCGGTTTGTTATATCTGCCTTTTTCCTGCTATAGCGATATGTCAATGGTTGTAAATTGAGCAAAAATGGGCTGATACATCGGTGCATCCCTAGAACCATTATGTTTTTATTACCTTAGAATGAATAATTTCTATCTCATACACTGAGGGTCCCCCCTCCATGTCACCATTTTGCGCCAGTAAGTATCTACAGCAGCCCTAAATGGACAATACTCTACAGAGCGTGTTTCATGGTGTTCTTCTTCTAAATCGTTAGGGTTTTAAAGGCAGCTTGCATTGTCACTATGTTGAATACGCACGAAGAAGAAGTAGTAGTAGTAGTAGTAGTAGTAGTCGTCTGGTTTATTAGAAGCAGAGACCGTTCTTTGTTAGAAGTAAGAAGAAACCTCATGGCTTGACTGGCTAACGTACTCTCTGCTGTCTCAGACGACGACATTTTTGACTTGTGTCGGCCAGACGGCCACCATAGCTTCTCAAATCACATGAAAGGGAAGGGTGAGCTGCCGTTGGTTGCAGTTTGCAACCTCACCACTAGATGCCGCTAAAAATTACACACTGCACCTTTAAAATATATTAACTATAAATGCAATATCAAATAACAGACAGACAATTACAGTTTTTTGTTTGTTTGTTTTTTACATATGCTTTAGTTTGTTAGTCAAAACATTTCTTAAAAGACAAAAGATTATTAAATTTAAAATGTACTTTAAAGTTTTAATTTGACATTATTACAAAGTGTGTCAAATATTAAAGTGTACACTCTTTAAAGGATTAGTTCTTTTCTGAATTAAAATTATATATATATATATATATATATATATATATATATATATATATACTACGGCTGCACGATATATCGCATGATCTACGGTTCGGTGTATTAAAGGGATAGTTCACCCAAAAATGAAAATATGATGTTTATCTGCTTACCCCCAGGGCATCCAAGATGTAGGTGACTTTTTTTCTTCAGTCGAACGCAAATTATGATTTTTAAATGCAACCGCTGCCGTCTGTCAGTCAAATAATAGCAGTGATTGGGAACTTGAACAATAAGAGTCGAAAAAACTTCCATAGAGAAATCCAAATTAAACCCTGCGGCTCGTGACGACACATTGATGTCCTAAGACACGAAACGATCGGTTTGTGAGAGAAACCGAACAGTATTTATATAATTTTTTACCTCCAATACACCACTATGTCCAACTTCGTTCAGCTTCCGGCTAGTGAGGTCTGATCGCGCTCTGACTCGGAAGTGATGTCTCGCGCTCATTGAAGTATATGGGCGAGACATCACTTCCGTCACCAGAACGCGTTTTTTGACCTCACTAACAGGAAGCTGAACGAAGTTGGACATAGTGGTGTATTAGAGGTAAAAATTATATAAATAATGTTCGGTTTCTCGCACAAACCGATCGTTTTGTGTCTTAGGACATTAATGTGTCGTCACGAGCCGCAGGGTTTAATTTGGATTTGTCTAAGCAAGTTTTATTTACTGTTATAGTTGAAGTTCCCATCCACTGCTATTATTTGACTGACAGACGGCAGCGGTTGCAGTTAAAAATCATAATTTGCATTTGACTGAAGAAAAAAAGTCACATACATCTTGGATGCACTGGGGATAAGCAGATAAACATCAAATTTTCATTTTTGGGTGAACTATCCCTTTAAATGCCGCTCCATTTGAAAGCAGGTGATGCCGATTTAGCGGTAATCAGGGAACCGGCTTTACTGACGAAATGCGCGTGACAATCTCATGTGATATATCGTGCAGCCCTAATAAACACACACACACACTTCCACCCGGTAAACCCCAGTGAAGTCCACTCTATGGAGAAAAATCCTGATATGTTTTTCTCAAAAAACCTTAATTTCTTTTCGACTGAATAAAGAAAGTCATGTACCTCTTAGATGACATGGGGGTGAGTAAATTATCAGGAAATTTTCATAGAGAACTAATCCTTTAAGCACACTCTTTAAATGTAAGAGTATTTCAGTAATATTATTGTTACGGGACACAGACTCTGAAACAGAATAATCAGGTGAACAGGATGTTTTATTGAGAGCACTGAGCGTAATGGCAGAAAACAGGTGAGTAGACAGTGCAGTGATACATTCCATGAATGGAGATGGATAGGAACTGAAATTTCCTTTCTTACAGATGCAGGGAATTGTGGATGGCTGGATAGAGCACACCTTGCTGACTGGTAGGTATGGAGATTCACATAGGAACAAGAGGGTGACACAAAGGGAAACAGACGCTGGAGAATATTGCAGGAGCATAACACTGGCGGCAGGTAAGTGGTCCAAATACTCTAGAGACTGGACAGTGAACTGGTGCGAGGTCTGTGCCTTTATGAGGTGCTGTTAATGAGGCTGATGGAAAACAGGTGTGGGTGATTGCTGAAAGCTTGCAGGTGAGCAGAAGGAGGGATGATCGTTGACTGAGCTGGTGACCGTAACAATTATATTATCCAGTTTTTTTTAAATACACTTTAAGATTTTAAATACACTACAGGTGCACATTGAATGCAATTAAGTACACTTCTTTTTCCACAAAGGTTTTCCACATGAAAGTAGATGGTGATTATATAAAAGCTTTGTGCATGCCCATTTTTTTTTTTTTTTTTTTTTGTCCTTTTGAAATCAAACTTTTAAAGTGCATGTAAAAGCTCTGGCTTTTAGTGTGAAAGCACAATGCAAGTCTACTGATGTAGTTACACTGCATCGCTGCTTACACAAGCGAGACAGGCCCATCATGCAAGCAGCAGGAAGTCCTGCATTTCATTTCAATTCAAGCATACAGTAGGAGATGTACATGCATGGCTAGAAGCCCAGGGGCGTTACCAAAATGGTCATCGAGTGAACTGACATGCTTAAAAAAGACTTTGGTTAAGAATTCCACAGAGGTCGAATGGACTGGAAAGAATGTAAAAGGAAAGACGGCTTTTGTTATAATATTCTCCCCTTCTGTCTCTGTCACTGTTTGTCTCTCTCTTATTGATTATCCCAGAAAAAGGGAGAGGTCACCGGCTACACATTTGACTTTTTCCCCCGTCTTCTTGTTCATTGACCTCCATTTGTCTCTGTCTCGCCATGCTCCCTCCGTTTCCTGATCTTCAATCCAACCGTCTATTCATTCAACCCTTCATTTCTGACTCTTTGTCCTTCATTTGACTCTCATAAATCAATCAATCATTTTCCTTTTTATCTCACAACAGTAAGCGTGGCTGAATTGCCTACAGCCATGTGCAAGGTTGAAAAAACTAAAATGGAGCATCAGAGAGAGCAGGACACAGCATTTACTTACCTTGCAAATCTTATTAAGAGAGGGGATTGAATTATAATGTATTATTTCATTTGATTAGTGCATTTCAAAGCAGCTAATTAAGCATGGAAAGATAGCATTAGCAAGGACAAATTTTCGACTGTGTGTATGTGTATTGTGTGATCACTACTTTCTAATGAGGTCAGCAATATTTTGAAATGATGTTAAAAAGGACAAAAAGAAACTGATAAAGCTAGTTTTAGTCTCAGTCTACGTTTCAGTCAATAGCAAACAAAGTAAGATACATGTTTCAAATCACTCTCGTTGCTGAATTAAATATGTAACAGTAATAAAGATGTCACGTTAAAAAATGGACTTACATTAACTCACTTTGGTAATTGAAATGGTGACTTGCAGTAATTTGACAGTCCCATGGTAAGGCCTTGGTTTACAGTATCACATGGCACATAGTGAAGCAAAATGTCTGTATCTGATACAGCAGTTACCTGCTATCTGTCTCCCTCCTTCTGATGCATCTCTGATCAATCTGATGGTTTCACAGTCATTGCTTGTTTCCTCTTCCTTGTACTCTATCCTGTTCTGTGTTCACAAATCACAAGTGTTGTCTCAGGCGCGCACACACACACACACACACACAGACAGACACCCCCACAATGTAGGATTTACCATGGCCACACACACATTGAGTTTCTATGTTTAATGGGGACTTTCCATAGACATAATGATTTTATACTGTTGTATATTCTATGCTCTACCTATTTCTACCTGCATTTTTACTTTTTCAAAAAACATCAAGCATGATTTATAAGCTGCTTATGTTTAAAAATACCTGCATATATTTACATCTGTGATTTTTGTAATTACATCTATAATTAACTTTTCGCCGAGCCCCGCCCCCCTTAGTTACTGTTGCTTTGTCCGACAAGTCGTGGCGCTGTCACTCCACACGCAGTGAAAAATACATCGCGGAACAAAGAAGAAACTGACCACACATCGACAGACAAGACAGAGCATGTTACTTATGATATTAAACAAAGTCCCAGCTTTCAAACCGTGTAGTTATTAAAGAAATTCAAACAATAAAAACCGTTTTGTTGCTCTTTAATGTGTCGTGACCATGGTCGTGACAGATTGCTGTTGATCCTCAGCTCAACCGCTCGTAAAAACCGATCATCTCTTCCTATTAGTCCATGAACATGAGAATGAATGTTGTTTCAAACGCGGAAAGACGTCAATACACACCATTTTTCAAGTTTAACTCCACCGAGGTTAATCTTTTAACTACTGGCTGCTTTGTCGGACAAAATGGCGGATGCGGCGTTCTGATTGGTTAGATCGCTTGTCAATCAAACTCCCGGCGAAAGGTCAATTACACAGTTGACCCTCCCCTTACACCTTAACCTTCCCTTAAACCTAATCACCCAGGTGAAAAAAAGTACACTTGATGATATGATATGATATGATATGATATGATATGATATGATATGATTGATATGATATGATATGATACTTTACTGTCAGAACATGTCTGAAATTTTTCTTACATCACAGTATATTTTCCATGTTTGCAACAATCATCTCTTACACATCACTTAATCCACACTCTCAAAAAAGTACTTCTATAATGTACTTAAAATGCTCTATTTTTGCACATTAATTTTGTACTTAATATACTAAAAATTCTTCTTTAGTACTTCTTAAGATCATCTTAAGAACATCCAAGTGTACTCAACTGTGCTATTTTGAGACACCATGAAATATGAACTAAAATGTGCTTTTAATATGCTATCTCTGTATTTAAAAATGTATTTAAGATATCAATTATAGTACACTTGAACCCATAGATTGTACTAAAGAAGAATTTCACCAAACCTGCCATAACCCCCATATCCCACATAAATGTCAGAAAATGTGTTTTGCAGTACAACATCAACACAATAAGGGAATTGTACCAAACAATTATTTTGATGATGTACAGTAAGTACATAGTATTTTAATAATAATAATAAGACTGCCCAAAAGGACTTTGACTGACATGTATTGCAAACAATCACAGTTTGTTTTGTTCTGCATCATGTTTAAAGGCATGAAAATGTAAAAGTCGATGTCCCTACAATAACAGACCAGCATGCATCTAATAAATGATTCATTCAAGAACGCTGTGCAACTTCACATACTTCTGAAAATCCAGAGTTCAATTCTATCCTGATAAGCGCTTATTGTCACAGTTGTAAAAACAACTGCATTCTTCTGCGAGGGGGGCTGGCCTAATTACATTTGTTTCCAGGGGGACTATTAAAGAACGTGACACACAAATCTCCCGGACATCCTGTAGAATTCAACCAACCAGATGACGACTTTGAAAATCCTGAAGTGTTTCCAGATAAATGTGCCATATGCTTCAGACTTTCAGCCAATGGTCCGTGGCTGTGACGTCTGAGGCTGAGACAAAATCAAATCCATAATGTTTTAAATAGTATTTATCAAAAGATATCAGGCCATGAGTTTTTGTGCTACAATGGTTTAGATTTTGTGCTTGTGCTTAATGATCTGTTGTGACATTAGTACAAAGAGTTTTTACAGGCTTGTGAAAACAGCACCAAAGTAATAAAAACTGTAATGCAATTGTGAGGCTGAACATTAGAACAGCAGCAAGTATTTATCAAGAAAATCGCTATAAGCAATATGACAGGAGCAAGAGTGTTTTGCATATGCAGGCACAAGTATAATGGTCATCACAACACTCCTGGTATACAGAACAGCAGCATGAATGGTTTCCCCCTCGGTGGAAACATGCTCCCGATAACATGATGTGGTGCGCACAAGGAAATCTAATCTAATCTCTTATCTTGAAAACATACTAATGCAACACAGATACAAACACACACACACATGTTCCATGCCACACACAGACATGCTTTAATCACCAAACACACAATCTCTGCTCTTTTCTAAAGCCTATTGGTTTTTGTTGTTGTTGGTTTTTTTTTTTTTTTTGCGCTTTTGTGATTTAGTATTGACCCTTTCTCCCTTGTGTAACACACACACACACACACACACATGTTTGTTTTTGTGAATTGTGGGGACTTTCCATAGACTTCAATGCATTTTACACTGAACAAACTGTACATTCTATCCCCCTACCCTGCCCCTACCCCTAAACCTAACCCTCACAGGAAACTGTGCAAACTTTTACTTTTTCACAAAAACTCATTCTATATGATTTATAAACCCATTTACATTGTGGGGACCGCTGGCTGGTCCCCACGATGTAGGTGAACTCAGGTTTATATTACATCATGGGGACATTTGGTCCCCACAATGTAATATAAACAAAAGCACACACACACACACACACACACACACACACACACACACACACACACACACACACACACACACACACACACACACACATTCTCTACTTTGATTTAGTGTTGATCTCCTTCTCGCTGGCACACACGAGCCATTAATTACACGAACCAGTGCCTTAATCCTACGACTATTCCCACATGGACACAGCTGTCTGGACATTGCTGCAGATGGAATAAATCAATCACATATCACTCCAGCAGTCTCTCTCTCTCTCTCTCTCTCTCTCTCTCTCTCCAACTCTCTCTCTTTCTGACACAGAAGATGTCCTTTTTAACATTTCCCATCTTTTCTCCTCATCCTTATGTTACCACTCCTGGCTCAAGGGGAAGCAAGAAAATGAGGGACACATGTAAATTAGGCTAAGAAGAAAGGCTTTATTAATCATGAAAATCAAAGTAAATATTCATTGAAGCTGACAGTTGACAGTCTCTTTTTAAAGTAGCATCTGAACCTGCAGCGACAGGTGTTACAAATGGATTTTATGGATTATTTTGTGGGTGGAGCAACAACAAAAACTCCCGAAACCAAACAGCAGGGGTCGCCACAACTAGGCACCTGTTCTACAACTGTTCTTTCTCACTCTGTTTCTATGGGTACATTTACACAACAACGATGTACTAAACAGGCTTGGAAGGGTTACTTTAAAAATGTATTCCGTTACAAATTACTTCATTAAAAAAAGTATTCATTAATGTAATCCAAGTACCACAGTATGAAAGTAATGTAATCTGATTACTTTTGGATTACTTCAAGGTCACATATACAGTGCCCTCCAAAATTATTGGCACCTTTAGTAAAATATGATCAAAGGTGGATGTGAAAATAAATCTGCATTGTTTATCCTTTTGATCTTTCTCTTAACCTCATTAAAACAGGTTAACGGTGCCAGTTCAATAAAGTCCATGACATAGTTCTCAATGGATCTGTCCCCTTGACGGAGACCTATTAACTTGGCAGATTTGAAATTCTAACCTTTGATTGAAGGAAAACAGTTGAAAGTGGGGGGAAACTCACATTATGAAATAAATGTTTTTCTCCAATACACGTTGGCCACAATTATTGGCACCCCTAGAAATTTTTATGAGTAAAATATCTCTGAAGTATATTCCCATTCATATTTACATATTTTTTTTTTAGCACACCAGGGTGACTAGGAACATGAAATTGTCCAGCCATGACTTCCTGTTCCACAGGAGTATAAACATGAGGAAACACAAAGGCTAAATTCCCGTAATCATTCATCACAATGAGAAAAAAACGTCTCGGGTTACGGATGTAACCCTGGTTCCCTGAGTAAGGGAACGAGACGCTACGTCAATGACGTGATGGGAACCCTCTGTATTTTGTGTTCGTGAAGCACCTCTGTATCTAACCAATGAGATAACGTGACGTCAGAGGCGGGTAACGTCACGGACCAGGAAGCTATAAAGCATATCCGGAAACAGAGAACGCTAGCTTCTGGAATAGTCTGAAGCAAACGCTCACAGGTATGCTGGGGGGACGGCGACGTGACGTAGCGTCTCGTTCCCTTACTCAGGGAACCAGGGTTACATCCGTAACCCGAGACGTTCCCTTTCGTGGGAACTATCGACGCTACGTCAATGACGTGATGGGAACGCTATCCCAACTACGCCGTATCTCCAGGTACCTGTCTATTGTCTTGTAGAACTACAGCACCTGGAGCAGAGACTACATCTAGGCTATAAAACCTTATAAACGTATTCTGGGAAGACCATCCAGCTGTATTGCAAATATTACTCAATGATACACCAGAGACTAACGCTTTGGAAGCGGCCATCCCCCTAGTGGAATGAGCACGGACAAAGAGTGGACACGCATGTCCAGCTGCTTTATATGCCAGTGAGATAGCCTCGACTACCCACTTGCTCATTCTCTGCTTGGACGCAGGGGCCCCTTTTTTAGAAGACCCGTAACAGACAAATAACTGATCAGTTTTACGCCACAGGGCAGCTCTGTGGACATAAGCATCTAATGCCCTAACTGGACATAGCAGATTCCGTTTTTCCTGATCCATATTTTCGAATGGAGGAGGACAGTAGGCCTGGAGTACGATAGGACCTGATATATTAGTAGGGACCTTAGGCACGTAGCCAGGTCGAGTATGCAGAAACGCTTTAACCATGCCAGGGGCAAATTCCAGACATGAAGGAGCCACTGAAAGTGCTTGTAAATCTCCTATTCTTTTTAGAGATGAAATTGCAAGAAGAAATATGGTCTTTAGTGTTAGGAACTTGTCCGGCACTTCTTCTATGGGTTCAAAGGGTGCCTCAGCTAACCCTTGCAACACTATAGTAAGATCCCATGCTGGAGTCCTAGGACGTACTACTGGCCTCATCCTCAATGCACCACGGAGGAAGCGAATTACCAAGGGGTCTCGACCCACCGAGACACCTCCAATAGGAGCATGGTATGCTGAGATAGCTGCAATATACACCTTTAGTGTAGAATGTGTTAAACCTTCGGAAAACTTTCCTTGGAGAAATTGAAGTACAGAATTCAATGGAGCATGGACAGGGTCCACATTATGTTGACTACACCAAGTAGTAAATAACTTCCACTTATACATATACAGCTTCCTCGTGGAGGGAGCTCTGGACTGAAGGATGGTCTCCACAACCTCGGTTGGAAGACCAGCCTCTATGAGCCTTGCCCCCTCAGGGGCCAGGCCCACAGTTTCCACATTTCTGGGCGGGGATGAAAAATCGTGCCGCCCGCTTGAGACAGAAGATCCTGTCGGAGAGGTAGCTCCATGGGGGAGCCGTGAAGAAGAGATATTAGATCTGCGAACCATACTCTGGTCGGCCAGTACGGGGCCACTAATATTAGATCGGCCTTCTCCTGGCGAACCTTTGCCAGAACTCCCGGGAGCATCGAGATCGGAGGAAATGCATACAAACGCAGCCTCGGCCACGTTTGCAGCATGGCATCCAGCCCTAGAGGTGCTGGGTGAACTAGAGAGTACCAGAGAGGACACTGGGTTGACTCCTGAGTAGCAAATAGATCGACTTGAGCTCGACCGAAGTTTTTCCAAATAAGCTCCATCACCTCGGTGTGGAGCTTCCATTCCCCCGGTCTCGGACCCTGTCTCGACAGGGTATCCGCCCCCACATTCAGATGCCCTGGAATATATGCTGCTTTTACTGATAGAAGCTTTCCCTGGGCCCACAGGAGGATCCGACGGGCCAGTTTGCATAAGTGGCGAGACCGCAGACCCCCCTGATGGTTTATGTAAGAGACCACCGACGTGTTGTCCGTGCGGACCAACACATGATGGCCCCTCAGGTCTGGGAGGAAGTGTCTTAATGCATGAAACACCGCCATCATCTCCAGCCGATTTATGTGCCAGGAGAGCTGATGGTCCTCCCATAGACCTTGAGCTGAGCGACCACTCATGATCGCCCCCCAGCCCGTGAGGGATGCATCTGTCGTAAGCATTACGCGACGACAAGAAGCTCCCAGCACGGGTCCCTGGGACAGGAACCAAGGCTTTTTCCACATGAACAGAGCACGAAGGCATCGCCGCGTGACTTTGATCATGCGAAAAGGATTTCCCCTCGGAGAAACCCCTTGGTCCTGAGCCACCACTGTAAGGGCCTCATGTGCAGCAGGCCAAAAGTTATCACGTTGGACGCAGCTGCCATCAGACCCAACAACCTCTGAAGTTGTTTCACAGTGAGTGACTGGCCTAACTTCACCCCATTTACTGCCCCGAGAATGGAATCCACACGGGCATGAGATAGACGTGCCCTCATTTTGGTAGAATCCCAAATTACCCCCAGATAATTGGCAACTTGACTCGGAATCAGCACACTCTTTTTGGCGTTGAGCCTCAGCCCAAGCTTTTTCATGTGTGACAGAACAACATCTCGATGTTGGACTGCCAGATGTTCTGTTTGAGCTATTATCAACCAGTCGTCTATATAGTTCAGCACGCGGATGCCCTGAAGTCTCAGCGGAGCCAGAGCTGCATCCACGCACTTTGTGAACGTGCGGGGTGATAGAGATAGGCCGAACGGAAGTACCCTGTATTGATATGCTTCGCCCCCGAAAGCAAATCTGAGGAACTTCCTGTGTGAAGGATGAATGGATACATGAAAATAAGCATCTTTCAGATCTATCGCCACAAACCAGTCCTCGGATCTGATCTGTGGGATAATCTGTCTGAGTGTAAGCATCTTGAACTTCAGCTTTTTTACAGATCGATTTAGCACACGTAAATCTATGATCGGTCGCAACCCTCCATCCTTCTTTGGAACAATGAAATAACGGCTGTAAAACCCTGACATTTTGCTGGGAGGAGGAACCCTCTCTATAGCTCCTTTTCGCAAAAGCGTCATAACCTCTTGTTCCATAACCAGAGACTGCTCTGGGGTCACCACTGTGGGAAGAACCCCGTTGAACCCGGGCGGATGATAATTGAATTGAATTTTGTAACCCTGTTCTATCATGAGCAGCACCCAATTTGAAATGTTCGGGAGACGTTTCCATTCTTCCAAATATTCTACTAAGGGTACCAGCCTCTCGAGACTGGTCTCTGGTGTTTTTTGAGCACTTGGCTCGTCTATCTGAAGCGGCGCACCGGCAGATAGAGAAATCAAGTGCGAACCGACCCTCCTCGGAGGATCGGTGGGAACCTCTGCGCCCTGAAGCACACTGGGTGAGCACCGAAGAGGAGTGGCTGATAGATCTCTCGTCAACCGAAACCCTCCGGAGGGGACTGCCCTCGTCGGTCCTGAGCACCTGGCGTCAGGACTTCTTTTTCGAGACCTTCCGGGACACAATGACGGTCCTCAGATCCGCCCTGCCCCCGGGAGGTCTCACCTGTGCTGACCGCCCCGGTCCCCAAGCTTTCTGCGGGGGAGCCCGGGCGGCCACACTGGTCTTCTGTTGCTCTCTATGAGCTGAGGAGCTGGCTATCGGCCGAGGCTGCCCCCGCCCAGCAGCCTCGGGGGGAGTTCGGCGGGGAAGAAACCTCTGGAAGGCCGCAGATTGTTTTCTTGTCTCCTGGAACCTCTCAACGACAGATGATACTGCGTCGCCGAAGAGGCCCTCAGGAGACAGCGGCGCATCCATGAGGATGTTTTTATCTTTCTCTTTGATATCTGATAGATTGAGCCATAAATGCCTCTCCGTGGCCACCAATGCTGCCATGGAACGGCCGATTGACTTGGCCGTTTCCTTGGTGGCCCGGAGAGCTAAATCAGTTGCTTTCCTTAGCTCTTGAATCGACTCAAACGTAGCTTCCCCGCTATCATCAATCTCCCCCAGCACGTCAGCCTGGTAAGCTTGCAATATAGCCATAGTATGGAGGCAAGCTGCAGCCTGACCTGCTGCCGAATAAGCCTTACCCACCAAACCCGATGTTGTTCTGAGAGGCTTAGTGGGTAATGTCGGTGTCTTGAGGGACGATGCAGACTCAGGCGAGAGATAGCCCGCAAGCGTCTCTTCAACCTGAGGCATCGCCCCATAGCCGTTGTGTTTCAGCCCCAGTATATTGCTATAAACTGATGTTTGGGGGCTGAAAACACGATATTGTACTGGTTTCTCCCACGACCTCGACACCTCGGTGTGGAGGTCGGAGAAAACGGCAGACCCCGACGCTGTGGTTGTGACCGTGCGGGGAGAAAGCGCTCATCAAGTTTACTCTTTTGCTTACTGTCGCTTCTCTCCGCGGGCCAGTCTATTTTTAACTTAGCGACTGCCCTGGTCACAACCTCCAGCAGCTCCTCATGTGCAGGGGAAGAGGATGGCGGTTCCTCAACCCTAGCTTCGACACTCTCTACATCAACCTCCTCGGAGGAAGATATATTGAGTGCCGGTGTCTCTCTTCGGGGGGAAGAAACCGCAGCGCGTGCTTCCGCCACCAAAGGAGAGACACTGGGTCTGGCAGGTAAGGGAAGAGATAAGGCAGAGCCCGTCTCAACCCTCTCCACCAGATCCATCTGTGAACCCCACGAATGGAGCTTCCGCTGAGCCTCGGCTGCAGCGGGACCCGATCCGCGGGGAACACTCGCTGCCGCGGCACTCTCCTCGAAGAGCGCGCGGCGCGACCTCAGCACTCTGAGAGTGAGCCTGTCACAGTGTACACAGACAGCCCCCTCGAGAGCTGCCTGTGCATGCTCAACTCCCATACAAATAACGCACATCTCATGTGTGTCCCCACCAGATATAAAACGAGTGCAGGGATGCACACACTTGACAAATTGCTGCTTGGCCGCTACTTCACTTTCGGCCATTTTCTCGTGAATAATGTGTCTTAATAGTGCTTAGAAACTCTTGTCCTCGGACGAAGAGATCACTGTGTGTATATATAAACAGACAGACAACACCAAATAAGACATACAAGATAACAGATAGCGCTTGCTGAAGACAACAGAAGCTAGCGTTCTCTGTTTCCGGATATGCTTTATAGCTTCCTGGTCCGTGACGTTACCCGCCTCTGACGTCACGTTATCTCATTGGTTAGATACAGAGGTGCTTCACGAACACAAAATACAGAGGGTTCCCATCACGTCATTGACGTAGCGTCGATAGTTCCCACGAAAGGGAACAAAGAATATAGTTCTGATGTGCAGCAAAATATTGTTGAGCTTCACAAAATAGAAGGTGGCTGTAAGAAAATACCTAAAACATTGAAAATCCCCATTTCCACTATCAGGGGAATAATTAAGAAGTTCCAATAAACTAAAGATTTTACAAATCTGCCTGGAAGAGGACGTGTGTCTAAATCGTCCTAATGTGAAGTGAGCAGGAGAGTTTGAGTGGCCAAAGACTCTCCAAGGATCACAGCTGGAAAATTGCAGAGATTAGTTGAGTCTTGAGCCTCAGAAAGCCTAAAAAAATGATCAAACAACACCTACATCCCCACAAGATGTTTGGGAGGGTTTCAAGAAAAATCCTCTGCTCTCATCCAGAAACAATCTCCAGCATATTCAGTTGTCAGACAAGATTGGAACTTCAAACGGGGCCGGCTTCTATGGTCAGATGAAACTAAAAAAAGAGCTTTTTGGCAGCAAACCCACCAGATGGATTTGGTGCACACATGGATAAAAAGTGCCCCATGCCCATGGTTAAATATATTGCTGGATCTTTAATGTTGTGGGCCTATTTTTCTGCTGGAGGTCCTGGACATCTTGTTCAGATACATGGTGTCATGGATTCTATCAAATACCAACAGATAAAAATCAAAACCTGACCGCTTCAGCTCCAATAATGGGCTGTGGCTGGATCTTCCATCAGGACAATGATCCAAAACAAACATTAAATCCAACACAAAAATGTGTCACTGAGCACAAAATGAAGTTTCTGCCATGGCCATCTCAGTTCCCTGACCTGAAGCCTAAAGAAAATTAGTGGAGTGAACTGAAGAGAAAAAGCACATACATGGAGCTGGAATCTGAAGGATCTGGAGAGATTCTGCATGAAGGAATGGTCTCTGATCTCTGATCTGTTTTCCAAACTCATCAGGCATTATAGGAGAAGACTCAGAGCTGTTCTCTTGGCAAAAGGAGGTTGCAAAAAGTATTGAATAAAAGGGTGCCAATGATTGTGGCCAACGTGTTTTGGAGAAAAACATTTATTTCATAATGTAAGTTTCCCCCCACTTTCAATTATTTTCCTTCAATGAAAGGTGAATGAAAGATCAAAAGGATAAACAATGAAGATTTATTTTCACAGCTGCTTTTGCTCATAATTACTAAGGGTGCCAATAATTGTGGAGGGCACTGTATATTACAGAGAGTCTCTTTTCACCCACTATACCGATTGGTTTTAGTTTTAAAGTAATATAAATATTACTAATAATGTTGTCCAGTAGAATATGAGGATATATACAATTTAAAAAGGGGAAAAAAAATGTTAGTAAGATTAGGACACTTATGTGGTTACTGTCTTACATGGATGCTGTCTGTATGCAGTAGACGGCAGAGCAGCTCACTCTTGAATCAGAGCCAATGTTTTTTTTTTGTTTTGTTTTGGGGGTTTTTTTCTGCATGATTATGTGATTATGCACTGCTCTCTTTAGCATGCTACCGGTCTTTCCTCCTCATATACACGTTTATCTCACACTCTACTCGTCTATCTCTCCACAGCCGTCCTCAGCGTGCTGTACTTCCTTTCCTTTTGGCAGGGCCTCCCTCATTTTTCTCTTCATGCTGTCTTTTTTTCTGCAGGCAATCTAGCTGTGCACTGGGCTGTGAAAGACTCTCTCTCTCTCTCACACACACACACACACACACGCACACACACATTCAGTTCAACACATACACACACTAACATTAATACACACTCAAGACACAAACATACAGATTTATACAGCCTCTCAACACCTTTCAGTGCAGCAACAGCTATTTGGCACATGAAAAAGAAATTTTACAGGTAAGTGTCTCTATCAGCCGAGACAGATGATTTTTCTTGCATAATCATGCCATGAAAACACACACACATTAAGTCTGAGAGAGACATGATTTTTATACTGTACAAATACTGTATATTCTATCCCCTAACCCCCACAGAAAACATTAAGCATTTTTACATTTTCAAAAACAAACATACAAACAAAAAGTCATTTAGTTTGATTTATAAGCCGTTTTCCTCAAGGGGACCGAAAATTGTGCGGTGTCCTGTCCAGATGGGAACAATTCAGTCTCAGACAGTGTAACAAATGGGTGGGCCAAATGCTGAAAAAAGTCAAGGATCGAGGTGAGTCAATTGGGCTTCCTCTCATGCTGATAGGATAGACTAGTCTAGTCATTTCAATTGGAAATTGTGCTTTCGGGAGTTTTGTGTGAGAGCGAGAAAAAGTTCCCATGCAGATTTTGATCATGTTCAAGCTGGTCACATGAATTTGCAGCACAGACAAACAGAAAGCTGCTTGGTTTGAAAGCAAGCTTTGCTTCATACATCTCGATACTATTGACAATAGACAATGGACTTTGCCAACAAAATTTCCCTGAAATATCAATGAAAGCGCCAGCACAAGTTCTACCAGGAAGACTTAAAGGTGCCCTAGAATGTCTTTTTAAAAGATGTAATAAGTCTAAGGTGTCCCCTGAATGTGTCTGTGACGTTTCAGCTCAAAATACCCCATAGATTTTTTAATTCATTTTTTAACTGCCTATTTTGGGGCATCATTAAATATGCGCTGAGGCTGCGGGCCCTTTAAATTCTCATGCTCCCTGCCTCCGGAGCTCACGCTTGCCTTGAACAGCATAAACAAAGTTCACACAGCTAATATAACCCTCAAAATGGATCTTTACAAAGTGTTCGTCATGCAGCATGTCTAATCGCGTAAGTATGGTGTTTATTTGGATGTTTACATTTGATTCTGAATGAGTTTGAGGTTATGCTCTGTGGCTAAAGCTAACATTACACACTGTTGGAGAGATTTATAAAGAATGAACTTGTGTTTATGAATTATACAGACTGCAAGTGTTTAAAAAATGAAAATAACGACAGTCTTGTCTCCGTGAATACAGTAAGAAACGATGGTAACTTTAACCACATTTAACAGTACATTAGCAACATGCTAACGAAACATTTAGAAAGACAATTTACAAATATCACTAAAAATATCATGTTATCATGGATCATATCAGTTATTATTGCTCCATCTGCCATTTTTCGCTGTTGTCTTTGCTTGCTTACCTAGTCTGATGATTCAGCTGTGCACATCCAGACGTTCTGCCCTTGTGTAATGCCTTGAACATGAGCTGGCATATGCAAATATTGGGGGCGTACATATTAATAATCCCGACTGTTACGTAACAGTCAGTGTTATGTTGAGATTCGCCTGTTCTTCAGAAGTCTTTTAAACAAATGAGATTTATATAAGAAGGAGGAAACAATGGAGTTTGAAACTCAGTGTATGTCTTTTCCATGTACTGAACTCTTGTTATTCAACTATGCCAAGATAAATTCAATATTTAATTCTAGGGCACCTTTAATGTCATGTCAAAATTCATAATAAGTTAGGCCAGGTGGCATTTCTTGACACCTGGTATAAATGAGCACTGAATTCTCTGTTTCACATTCGCAGTTGATGATGCTGACGTTCTCCCCAGGTTGGCCCTGTCCATCCATCGGGAGTAGGCTCCGCCCCTGCCATCATCTTCAGGCAGGATCAGCCAAATCTGCATCCCCGGGATTCGGACAGGGCCTACGCCAAAGAACTTTTCCGTACAACTAACCATGAAACATTGTACCTCATTACCATCTGTTTATACTTTATGGAATAAATAACATGTAAACATTCACCAGGGGCATTTCCTCCAAGGAGGCAAGGGAAGCAGTGCCTCCTCAAAAAAACTGGATGAAAAAATAATCAATATTACAAAAATAAAACAATGCAAATGTTACAAAATTTGACATTAAAAAGTGTAAAAGTCACTTGTTTTTCTAAAGAAACACTGTCAAACGGCGACACCCGCAGGTAAAGTTACGGCAGGAGTCACCGTCTCTGTGCCTCCCTTCAGCTCATAGAAATAAAGCAGAAATAAAGTGCGTGGTGGGTTTAGTGGGGGGTAACTGAGAATGAATGGGGGAAAGTCACTTGAGAGGAGGCAATGCCTCAACTGCGCTATGATTGGTTATGATCGGTTTTGATTGGACATGATTGGTTTGTGCGATAAATCCCACCTCTTGTTTTCGTGCGTGTTCTCGTTGAATCAGCCTGAATGATGACAGTGATGGCGTTAAAGGGTTAGTTCACACAAAAATAAAAATTTTGTCATTTATTACTCACCCTCATGCCGTTCCACACCCGTAAGACCTTCGTTCATCTTCGGAACACAAATTAAGATTTTTTGACAAATTAAGACAAATTAAATTTTTGACATTTCCTCTCTCAAGATCCATAAAGGTACTAAAAACATATTTAAATCAGTTCATGTGTGTACAGTGGTTCAATAGTAATATTATAAAGCGACAAGAATATTTTTGGTGCGCCAAAAAAAATAAAAATAACGAATAACGATTATGAATCAGCGTGTCGAATTAGCGGTTCGGAAAAATATTCCACAAAAATTCTTGTCGCTTTATAATATTAATATTGAACCATTGACTGTACTCACATGAAGTGATTTAAATATGTTTTTAGTACATTAATGGATCTTGAGCGAGGAAATGTCATTGCCGGCTATGCAGGCCTCACTGAGCCATCAGATTTCAACAAAAATATCTGAATTTGTGTTCTGAAGATGAACGGGTGTGAGTAATAAATGACATTATTTTGTCTTTTGGGTGAACTAAGCCTTTAATGGGAAGACTAATTAAAAAGTAAGTAAACAACTGTCACTTACATATCACCGCTTTGTGTCATGTTAAAATCAAACTCGAAATGTCCTGAAAATATGTTGACTGCGGGGGTTTTTAGTGAGCAATCAGCATGGTGAAATTAAAGGTACATGAGTGATCAGTGTGTACAAGCTTGATCACTGCTGAAAATATACTGACTTAAAAAGAAAAGCTGAATATTAGTTAATAATAACATAAATACTAGTTTAAATTGTTACTGCCTTTAGTTATTATTTTTGAATAAATGTAAAAATGAGTAAAAACACTAACTTGATTAAATTTATATTTGGTTTTAATAAATAGAAATTGTATTTGGTCTCTTTTTACATAATGTTAACTTAAAATTGTGTAACAGGAACATAAATGAGGACGGATATGGAAAACACCACTGCACACCACTGACATTCACCTCTGAGTCTTTCTGGTAGAACTAATGTGATTGCACCTTCTTTACCCTAAGTATGAACCTTAGCAAGCATCATTTAAAAAATGGCCTAATCCTTCTGGCGTATTTCTACAAAGGAGTAGCATGACTACATTGGGACAAGTTTGCTTTGGTTTTAATGACTGATCCTGGTGCAGTGGGAACACAGGTTTACCTCCCAGCTCTGATTTCACAGGTCCTCTGCTGTTTACAGGCTCTCTCCCTTCTCAGTCTGTCACTCCCAATCACATCAATGTGCACAGGACACACACACACACACACTGAGAGAGACATTTCTGAGGACAGAATCTTTAGACAGAAAAGTGGTGTGGAAGGACTGTGAATTTAAACATCTGAGTGACAGGTTTTTAGTGGTGTTTGCTAAGGCAACCCCTAATCTAGATATTAAATTCAAACTCGTCCTGCTGCATGCTTTTGAGGTTGAAGACCAAATGAAACCTCAAACCACGTACAGCTTGTTGGGAAAAGGTGTGCTATTGCTTTTATAAATGTTCAGACTTATGAATTTTGCCTGGTGGATGATAAAATGGCTGAAGAAAACCATATATACAGGTCACAATCCTCCTTACTTTTGATAAAAGAGCAATTCTGGCCATTTGAACTTAAATGTGTCTGGCTTCCAGTCTGTACAAAAACAGTCTGTTATGCTGCTTGATATTGGAGAATGTTATTATATTATTTTAACTGAATATCATAATCAGGAACACACTGATTTGTAGTGGCCATATTTGTATTGTTTACTGTGCTTTGTTATTCTTCTTGTTATTTACCTATAGCAGCTAATGAATCTGAAGTCTCACACATTCACAGAAAATAGCTTACTTCCGCGTTGTAAAATAAGGTGTGTATATTGGAGATGGGTTCTTTACACATGGGCTAGTAAGAGCCCCAGCTCTGTGTCAAATCACATTTGCTAACCACTATAGGCCAAGACTAAATGGCAGATTTACTTGTGACACTTCACTTGGCAAACATCCCCATGTCAGCATTTATAACTCTGATATGGTGAAAGCTGGATTTCCTGCCAAGCTCTTGAAATCTACAAACATCCACTGATTGCATATGTATAGCTTTGAATGCATTTTAAAATAGCCTATATGATTTGTAGATGTTAATTCATTGTCAATCTAATCAGGTTTATAATGTGTATTGAGTAGACAGAAAATTATACATTAGCCAAAATTTAATGCAAGGTTCATGACAAAATCCCAAGACTTTATCTATTGTTACAGTGTAGGAACAAACAAATGAAGTAAGTAAGAAAAAATAAATAAATAACAATGGCCCCTGAATTGCCATTCATGTTAATCACTGTGGGAAACAATGATATTCATTGTATTTACCTATTATTGCAAAATGTAAAAAAAAAAAAAAACATGGGACTTTCATAGTGCACACAGTATATCCTGTTATTATTGTGTTTGTGTCTTGGCTTAAGCATAATTTGTGTGCATATACACGTGATAAAAATTATATAATTAAGTTGAATTATTTAAATACACAATACATATCGCATGGTCCTGTGCGCGCACATACAGATGCAACCACATGCTGTGACTGCCATCTGCTGTAAGATACTTGTAACTACAGTTACATGGAGCTGCAGATGTTCATGAAAAGGAGTGATGATGAGTATGGAAGAAAAGACAACAGAAAGAAATTGCGAAAAGTCACTTAACCTGATGATAGACATGATTCACAGCAGTGCCATCTTTTATTTTTGTACAGGAATGAAAGTGAGGCTGCGAGGGATAGATATACATATCTTCTGTGGTTTGTACTTTTATTTAATGTGTTTTTGGATTGTTCTGCTGATGAACCACTGTAAAAAAAAATATCTTTCTGAAACATTTCACGCTTCCAGAGGCCTCAGGGTGTCATAGCTGATAGTTCAAATTGGCTTACTCCACCCAAGCTTCTTTGGGAAAGAGAGATTGTCACACCAAAGTCAACTCCAGAGCTTCTGGTGGGAGACAGACGGGCAGGAGGTCAGACAGACAAAAAGGTGGTGACAGGCACTGAGTAGAGTAGACAGACTGATTCCACAGCATTGATTGCTGCCTGCATATGCAGTGCTGACACTGATGAAACTGTGTGAAGTGCCTGTGAATGAAAGCTGGTCTTTAATCATCCACACTAATAGATGTGTGTTTGGGGGATGGGTGTTCAGGTATTCCCAACATTATGGGAACAAAATGTCCCCACAAGAATAGTAATATCAGAAATCTTTGATTTATTTATTTATTTATTTATTTATTTATTTTTTGTCCCCATCAGGAAAACAGCGTAAAAATCATTTTATATGATTTTTTTTGAAACTGCAAAAATGCAGAAAGCTTTCTGTGGGGATTGAGTATAGGCTACAGTTTGTATAGTACAAAAATCATCATGTCTATGGAAGGAACATAACATGATAATGTGTGTTCAAGTATTCACTACGTTTTGGGGACAAAATGTCCCCACAATCAAGGCAATGAATCCACTGAGGTCATGAGGCGAATTGAAAGCGAGAACCCAGGTGCAGTTTATTGATGTGAAGTTTTGCAGTAAAATATCCAAAAAAAAAAAAAAAAAAACCACTAGGCCAGTGTTATATATTTTGTTCACTTGAGTACTTACAACATCCCAAATGTTTGCAACTATTTGTAAATCGTGAGAAAAATGCAATTTTAACCAAGGCTCCGGGACGTGTGAGGAGTCGCCTGTCAATTGCGTCATACCTGCGTTACCCTCGGTTTCCAGTTTTATTTTGTAGAAACCATGGAAACGGCAAAGACACTTTAATATTCACATGTTTTAATAGACAAGGGAACAACTGTTTTGATATATTTATAGACAGAAAACTAATTATTGTTATATATCTGAACACGTTTAGTCTTATTGTTTAAACGTAATTTTCTTGATTTTTGCAAGTACCATGCTTTACCATGTCTCAGAGAAAAACACTATTTTGTGAAGTAGCTAACATAGCATAATCAGAAGCAGCTTTATTTGTAGTAACAGTGAGACAGCATTTTCTCCATCATACATACGTTTTAAAAAATAATTGCATGTCATTTATCAACACAAGCCATCCAGCATTTAATATGATATTCTAAAATAGATCTATGTTATAACATAATTTAAAAATGTATCTAATGTATGTATCTAAGCTGTGTGCGCCGGCGATTGTGGCATAATAAAAGTCCTGCTGCTTGCGGCGTGTGTTGCGCAATTGCTCCAGCTCCTCGTTCAGCTCCCACAACACTCGCTCCTGCTCTGCTTCATACTACAATAACGTTAATAATCACATCCATGAACATGATTTCTTCCTGAGTCCTATCCCAATTTTTTTCCACCGGCCATTGATGTGAAAACCACGGGCACGTTCAAGTTCAAACCGGGGCGCAACGTTTTCCAGGTTGAACGACATGTTTCCTGGAAACGGTGCAACGGGTTTGAGATACGTTTTCTCTTGTTTGGTGGGTGTGTCAGAAATGTCAGCCCAATCAGCGGCAACCTGTATATAAACCACGCGGTATTAAAGAGACAGCTCGCACAATGGGTATTAATGTAACATAAAAATGCTATACTTAAATATTTTGCTATTGGATTGTGAAGTGACACTTTAATACATTTTTCTATACTCCTCTGATTATATAATAGTAAATATTACAATATCATAGCACAACAACAGTGATCAGCAGTAATGATAAGCCTAATACTCACAATAAAATAATATAGATCAATACAGTCTCGGAGGTAAGAAGTGGATTATCCTTCACCTGAAATGTTTGTCTTTTTTCATGCTGAAATGCAAGGCAAATGTTGTATCATAATAATTAGTAGTTTCCACAAATCCCTTCACTTGTTTGGGATTTTCTCTTTTATCCTGAACAGAAAGAGCAGTGACTGTAACATCGAGTGTATTTATACCGATTTAATCAGGCTCCAAAAATTCTTCAAAAAGAACACAAAGAATGGCCTTCTCAGTTGCCATAGTTGCAACTCTTGCTTCATTAGAACAGGGTGTTTAACGCACCACCGTTTCCGTTTAAAAAACGTTTTGCAACATTTTGTCGGGGCTAAACGCAGCCCACATGTCCCAATATTTCGCTCTAAAACTTGGCGTCATCAAGCTACGCTTTTGTTTTGAATAGGCCTCTAGCGACCTCTAGTGGACATCAAATATTACATAATGCACCTTTAAACCAACAACGTACTGTAGACTTGAAATAACGTGACTTAATACATGGCTTGACTGTAAATTAAACATGAACATAAACATGGACTTGAAATGACGTTTTATTAACAAAGTTCGGGAGGATCACGTGCAAATAATCTATCAAATCAACTCGTCATCAGCAATTAACATGTCTATCCTAGCAGCATGAGAGGAAGCCCAGTCGACTCACCTACATTCCTTGACATTTTATTTAGCGTTTGGCCCAACCGTTTGTTACGATGTCCGAGACTGAATTGTTCCCATCTGATGACGAATCCCTCGTTGACCAGGAACTTTCGTCGCATCCCACCCACCGCAACCAAGCCTCCAGCAACATTTTGCAGCCTTCGTCCCAGCCGTGTCGCTTCTCATAACCCCAAGACACCGAGGTTGCACTCACCCCTTATCATCAAGATGTTCACTATCAGCTTTAGCATCCTCCTACACATCGGCACACCCTACAACCCCTGCATTAGAAAAATGGACAGTGTTGGGGATAAGACAAGCACTAATCAGCGCAGACATCCATTTTTCCAGGAGAATGAATAAGATAGAGCTATACAACCTGTAAGTTTCACTGCAGTCAGCACTCCGATCTCCAAAATCCACACCACCTTCCAAAGCCGCTAACAAAGCGAGAAAGAATCTCCAGTCCCTCCCTTGCAAGATCAGTTCTACAGCAAGCGCCAGGCCGCAGAAGCAGACCTTCAGCCAGTCTGGGCCACGGCTGCTGGCACCAGAGGCGGACCCATTCCCAGCCCCAGTAGCTCACTATTTGGAGCTGATATTCCCATAAACCACCCACTGAAACCCCTCCTTTATGCCTCTCTCAGTTCCATTCATCAAGCCGTTTCCAAGAACCCTCCAATCCTACCTAACTGCATGGAAGTGTTTTAAGTCTTTCTCCACATACTCCACAAACACCCTGCCTTTTCCCGAATTTTCTCTGCTCGCCATCACTTCACTCATTTCTCATCTCAACATCACCAAGAACGCCCAAACCAACTCCATCAAAGGTTACCTAAGCGGAATCCAATTTTCAGTTTACCCATTTTCAGTTTATCCTCCTCAGAAATAGCCGATTCACAGACATCTGTGCTCATCAAAGGTATCCAAAGAACCCAACCCACCCGTCCAGAAAGCTGGCAACCAGTAACTTTAGAAATACACACCAAATGTATCTCCACCCTCTGCCGAGGATACCACTCCATCAAAACCACCCGCATACTTGATGCAGTGTTGATATTGGCTTTTTTCTCAGATGCTCAGAACTCACCATCACATCCAGCTTCAATCCAAAAGTCCATCCCAAAATCTCAGATTTATCAGTGTTTGACGACGAAACCATCTCTTACATTATATAGCAAACCAAAACAGATCAAATGTAAAATCTCCTACCAATTCAGCCATACCAATCCCTCTTAGCCTACCTTCATTTCAGAAGTTCACAGGCATATGACCCACTTGACTCTAATCGCCCTATCACACATTTCTGGTTTCAAAGACACCTTAAGTCCATTTTGCTCCAATCCCTCCCAGCAGAGCTTTTTTTCCAGCCATTCATTTCATATAGGTGCAGCAAGTAATAAAAACTGTAATGCAATTGTGAGGCTGAACATTAAAACAGCTGCTATAGTATTTATCAAGAAAATCGCTATAAGCAATATGACAGGAGCAAGAGTGTTTTGCATATGCAGGCACAAGGCTAATGGTCATCACAACACTCCTGGTATACACAGAACAGCAACATGAATGGTTTCCCCCTCGGTGGAAACAAGCTAAATGTAATTCAAAACCCAAAAACAAACGTGACAGCAGTATTCAAAATCCTTGTCCGTGTGGGGACATTTTATAGTCCCCATGAGGAAAACAGCTTATAAATGTGTTTATTTATATGTGCTTATAAGTGTTTTTTGGAATTGTAAAAATGCAGAACTTTTTCTGTGATGGGTAGGTTTGGGGGTAGGGTTAAGGATAGGGGATATAAAAAAAGAAAATGGTGAGAAAAATAAGAAAATAAAATAAAATAAAATAAGAAAATAACAACAGAATTGTCATTTGGTTGAACTATTCCTGTAGTAGTTGTCAGCTTGAAACTGTAATAATGCAGTGCAGGCTTTACAAAAAGACTGTTACTGGATGATGAGAACCCTATTGTGTTCCTTCTGATATTCTTATTCATCTTCATTATTTTTCTATTATTTCTTCATCATTATTTTTCTGCCCTGAAAGTATATGGGCATCAGAGACCTTACCCAAAAATGAAAATTCTGTAATTTATTTCTCACCCTCATGTCGTTCCACACCTGTAAGACCTTCGTTCTTCGTGAGGCCTGCATAGGGAGCAATGACATTTCCTCTCTCAAGATCCATTAATGTACTAAAAACATATTTAAATCAGTTAATGCTAGTACAGTGGTTCAATATTAATATTATAAAGCGACGAGAATATTTCTGCTGCGCCAAAAAAAAAAACAAAATAACGATTTATATAGTGATGGCCGATTTCAAAACACTGCTTCAGGAAGCTTCGGAGCGTTATGAATCTTTTGTGTCGAATCAGTGTGTTGAATCAGCTGTTCGGAACGCTAAAGTCACGTGACTCGAACCGCTGATTCGACACACTGATTTGACACACTGATTCATTATGCTCCGAAGCTTCCTGAAGCAGTGTTTTGAAATCGGCCGTCACTAAGTCGTTATTTTGCATTTTTATCAAAAATATTTTTTTTTCGTTTTATAATATTAGTATTGAACCACTGTACTCACATGAACTGAAACTGATTTAGATGTGTTTTTAGTAAATTAATGGATATTGAGAGAGGAAATGTCGTTGCTGACTATGGAGGTCTCACGGAGCCATCAGATTTCAACAAAAATATCTTAATTTGTGTTTCGAAGATTAACGAAGGTCTTACGGGTGTGGAACGGCATGAGGGTGAGTAATAAATGACAGAATTTTCATTTTTTGGGTGAACTAACCCTTTAAATCATAGAGACCCCAAACTTGGCAGGATGGACCCAATCATGCACTTCTACTCAAGCAGACACACACATTCAACAATAGGTGGTTTTTAATAAAGTGATTTATTTGCAGTGTGTTCCTGTGATTTGCAAAACCTTGAATGTGCACTAGAAATCAATGTTTTTGAGCAAGGACCATTCTGAGCCGAGGTATAGTTTCCGTAAAGTCTGTAGGCTTTCACACAGAGAAGGCAGCTGTGGTTAAACTAAGTAAAACAACAACTGTTGTTTTTGCAATACCAATACATAGATTTAATTGCATAAAGAAAAATTAAAAGTGGTCAAGCAACCTTGATATGGATTGACCCCAAAGTCCCTTTAAGTGTTATTCAATAGTCTTTGTTGACCCTTAGCCAAAACAATGGTTTTATATTTGTGTACATCATAATGTATTTATTTTTCAATTTAAACTATTTAAATTTTTGCTGGATAGCATGCTTTTAGTGGTTATTTCCATGTGACAACATGCTCCGCTATTGGTCACCATGGCATGTGTATCACGGTAAAAATGTCTCAGTAGCTTTTTTGTAGACAAGATTTTGAAGTATATCTGAATTAAAAGTATGTGCTTCAAAAACAAACCTAAATGTGAGAAATATTCACTGGAATAAACTTATATATTTTGAACTTTATATATTTATGAACTTTACGATATATTAATACAAATATGTTTTATTTATTTAAATCTGAATGTATGCTTGCGAATTTTTTAGAAAGAAAAAAAAAAAAACGACGTTATACTGAGAAATATGTCCCATAGAGACATCATGGCATTTTGAAACGAAGATAATTCCAGAACAGCTCTGGAACATTCAACATTACTTTTCTCATCAACCTCATCGCTCGTTTCCTCAACAATCAACCGTTAATCCAATCAGAGACGGCAGCGCTGCTACTACGGTTGGAAAAGTAACACTTTCCAGTTCTACTTCTCATATGTCGCTTTCATTCGGTTGCCACGCATTTAGCACAGATTCGTACATTTGCTCCAGAATTTTCTGGAGGCTAATTTTGCTTCATAATTACAAAAATAATCTTTTATGAGATATTAATATGAATGAATGCACAAATTACAATACATAAGAAAGTGAGCCTACGAATAGTTTGTATAAAGTAATTTCCTTTCAATTGTGACATAACACGTTACGCGCACTCACTGACGGGGTTAAAGTAGAGTACCTGGCAACCCTTCTCCCGGCTACATTGATATAGGCAGAGAGGCGGAGCGACGCTAGTGTCTTGGTAGATTCTGGAACCTCATGCCCACGCGATGGAGAAAGTAAGTAACTTATATAGAACAGCCTGTATTATATATTATGAAGAAGACAATAGCTTTTTAAATCATCGTGCAAAATAAACTGTTAAAAGTGTTTTGCTTATTTTAAAGACGTAGTCAGTGTAGCTCAGTATAAACCGCATCAATGATAGTAAGGGCTAACGTTAGTTGGCTAACAACGCGTTAGCAGCTGAATATGTCACGCTGTGCTTTAACCTGCAATCTGTGCGAACGATTCGTCTGCAGTGGTTATCTTAAAGAAAATGATCATTATAAATACAGATGAGGTTCTGTGTGAGTAATGCAGGTTTATTCATCTGGTCGATCTCCTCCATCAGTTAGCAAGTTAGCCTAAGCTCATGTCAGATCTAGAGACTTCTGTGTGTGAAGGGCGGACCGTCACTTCATTCAGGTAACTTACTCGTGCTAAGACTAAACTATCTTTTATATTAAATTATTATTATATGGCTCTCCAATCAAAGTGTCCTTTAGAAATATTAATAGGATTGTGAGGTCTACATAATTCGGTACCAAAGAATCATAATTGGGCATGTCTTATTATAGGATTCTATCATAATAACACTAATTAAAATGAGTTGTTTTTATTGCACTTAAAGGATAGTTAAAAAAGTCCCGTTTATCCCGTAGTGTCTTTTTTTCTTTCCTTTCATTTCTTTTGGTATTATGCAATTCGTATGGGTCGCTATTAAATAATTTAAGCGAGAAAAAAAAGAAGACTTTAAGCAATGACTTTGCAGGGAGAAGTGTTGAAAAGTGCCTGAATGTAAGTTGTTGGCATCACCTGTCAGTGACGTTTATGTCAAATCTCGACAACAGATGCTACTGAACATCTCACACAATTCACTGTTTCTTAGAGCTTCCGTTTAAAACCACGGCAAACAAACGCAAATTCATGTAGGATCAGTTGTACAATCAATAAAGGATTGGTTCATGCAAAAATGAAACCCAAAATGGGATTTCCCAGCTGTTAATAAGTTCACACACAAGTCCACACGTCTTAGTAACTACTGGCTAGTTTGTAAGTATCTCTGTACTTTATTTGGTTGCACCATTTGTTCTTAAAGTCACCATAAAATAAATAATAATAATAATCAATTTACCTGTCACTCACATGAGATTAGGCATGTGACGGTATCAAATTTTCATGTTACGATTAATTGAAGCTTTTATCACGGTATACGGTATTATCACGATATTAAAATAAGTTGCAAAACCATTTTTGTCATAGTTTAACAGGTTTAAGAACTCTTTTTGTAATAAAACAAAAACAACTCTGACTGAAATTTTCAAACAGATTAAAATGCAAAAGAATTAGGCTATAAAGAACAACAGATAACACTTTTCTCTATTTAATGCATTAACTAAGATTGAGCAATAGCTACATTTGTTACAGAAAGTGTTATTTTTTGTTAATGTTAGTTTAGAAACACAACTGATCATTGTTAGTTTTATCTCAGGTCCATTAAATAAGTTATTTTGATTTTAGTAATGTTATTAAACAGTAACTAAGAAATTAACATTAATTAATAATAATTAATACTTAATAAGTATTTTTATTGTCAGTTTAATGATAATGAATTAACATGTTAACTAATAAAGCTGTATGTTTTCAAAGTTTTACTGAAAAATAACAAATAATCAGAACATTTCTAATCATTAGGGCATGTTGTAGTCCAGATTAAAATATAAAAATGTTTAGGTTTGAAAATAAATATCCTTTTAAGTCTTTTTTTAAGTAATCAGTATTTGGTGCTGTGATGAACAACACTGAGATTACAAAAAAAATGAATGGCTGTTTGAAGCATTTTAAAAACTTCACTAGCGCAGTTACTTTGCACGGTTTCCGTGGTAACCGCTGCACGCTGCTGTTCCATCAGCGCCCTCTGCTGTCAGAGAGTGAACGCGCACTTTCATTCAGCTCGTCTCCTTCACTCGTTCCGCCATGTGCTTCTCGTGCACGTTGGGATTGTTTACGTCTGAGCACGTGTCCTTTTGACGCAGAATACAGCGGTGTTGTGCATTTTATACGATTGATGGGTAAAGTATTCTTAATTGCCTTATAAAAAATTAATAATTGGTAATAAATTATTATTTACGGTATTCTGAAGTGCCGACGATTACAATATCGTGCATATTCATTATCGCGATTTATCGCATTACCGAATATCGGCACAAGTCTACATGAGATCGACCAATAGCGAACCGCAACAATCCAACGATCCAATCAGTTCCCGATGGACAAAATCAAGTCCCGCCCTACTTTTTTTTTCTCGTTTGAGAAGCAATTTCAAACAGATATACATTACAATAGTGAAGAAAACACTGATGCAACTTCTGTTTCATGGCAAGACGTAGCTAGTAGGTCGTAAGCTCTTCGTAAATTAGTCGCATTATAACATTGAATGATTTACCCTAGAAGTGTTGATGTCATGCATTTCAGTTTATCCTTGATTCTGAGCATTTTTACCTCGCATATCTAACAGTAAAATGTTTCCACTGAAATACAATACTAAAGTATTTTAAATGTGAATAACATTCAGAAACTGTATTTGAAATTAATAAGGATTAGTAAAGAAATACATTGACTGATTTTTAATTTAATTTTTTATTTTTTTTGCATTCACGTTTATAGTTAAAGTAAACAGACATGTTTAGAAACAACAAAAAAATAAAACTAAAAACAAAAATCTAATTGGATTCAAAATCTTAACAAAAACTATAATAGGTTTTATTGAAAATAGTGACATTCATTTACTAGTTGGTTATTAGCATGTATATTACTAGGATTTGGCTGTTTATTAGTTCTTATAAAGCACATATTAAAGGGATAGTTCACCCAAAAAATGAAAATTTTATGTTTATCTGCTTACCCCCAGGGCATCCAAGATGTAGGTGACTTTTTTTTTCTTCAGTCGAACGCAAATTATGATTTTTAACTGCAACCGCTGCCGTCTGTCAGTCAAATAATAGCAGTGATTGGGAACTTGAACAATAAGAGTTGAGAAAAACTTCCATAGACAAATCCTTATTAAACCCTGCAGATCGTGACGACACATTGATGTCCTAAGACACGAAACGATTGGTTTGTGCAAGAAACCGAACAGTATTTATATCATTTTTTACCTCTAATACACCACTATGTCCAACTTCGTTCAGCTTCCGGTTAATGAGGTCTGATCGCGCTCTGACAACGGAAGTGATGTCTCTCGCTCATTGAAGTATATGGGCGAGACATCACTGCCGTCAGCAGAGCGGGTTTTTTGACCTCACTAACAGGAAGCTGAACGAAGTTGGACATAGTGGTGTAAAAAATGATATAAATACTGTTAGTTGTCTCACACAAACCGATCGTTTTGTGTCTTAGGACATTGTGTCGTCACGAGCCGCAGGGTTTAATTTGGATTTGTCTAAGCAAGTTTTATTTACTGTTACAGTAGAAGTTCCCATCTACTGCTATTATTTGACTGACAGACGGCAGTGGTTGCAGTTAAAAATCATAATTTGCATTCGACTGAAGAAACAAATTCACCTACATCTTGGATATACTGGGGGTAAGCAGATAAACATCAAATTTTCATTTTTGGGTGAACTATCCCTTTAATGCCTTATTCTGCGTGACCATATTCTATATCCCTCAATCCTACCCAATACCTAAACTTAACAACTACCTTACTAACTAATAATAAGCAGTAATTAAGAGTTTGAGGCAAAAGTCATAGTTAATTGCTGGTAAGTATTGAGAATTGGACCCTAATTTAAAGTGTGACCAGTAAGTTATTCACAGTGCTCTCTTAAAATTTAAATATCAACATTATCATGTTTCTAAAGAAGTGAAGTCTGTCAGGTAAAATAAGTGCTTACAGATGCAATTCAGTCAACCTGCTGTTTTATTCCAGCTGTTACTCCTGGTCAGCGGCTTACATAAATATTTAGTTTATAAGTAGTGTTATGTTTCAAGTATAATGGTGCAAAATGTTTAGTATTGCGTAACTTTGTGCTCCTTTACGACAGAACTAGGCTAAGTTGCAACTTAAGCACAGCTGGTGCATCTGACCCGTTTCTTGTTGAATTAAATACTTAATGCTGCTGCTGTTCTTATCCTGACGTATTAAAAAACTTTATTAAATGTAAATTTTTACTTTTTGTCTATCTTTGTCACTAGGTATCACAACTGAAAGATCAAGGTAACAAAGCGCTGAGCGCAGGAAATGTTGATGAGGCGGTTAGGTGCTACACAGAGGCCCTGACATTAGACCCTTCCAACCATGTCCTCTTCAGCAACCGGTCTGCCGCCTATGCCAAGAAGGGCGATTATGACAATGCCCTGAAAGATGCCTGCCAAACAATAAAGATCAAGCCAGACTGGGGCAAGGTGAGTTGTTTTGTTTTTTTTTTGTCTTTTTTTTTTTTTTTTTGCCATTTCTACTTTTGTTCTCTTCTTCTTCCAGAGCCATTCTTCACTTTTCATGTGTTGTATTTTACCTTTTTTAAAGGGTTACTCAAGAAAAGCTGCTGCTTTGGAGTTTCTTGGGCGACTAGAGGATGCCAAAGCGACCTATCAGGAGGGCTTACGTCAAGAGCCGTCTAATCAGCAACTCAAGGAGGGACTTCAAAACATGGAAGCACGGTTAGCAGGTAAAGAATGTTTTCATGCTTGTGCCATGATTTTGGAAAAACTGCCACAAAGCCAGGGTTTTTCCTGCATTTAAAATATTTGTTTGATCATTTAATGTAATGTTAGCTGCTGTTCTGCAGTACTGGTACTCGATGATCTGCTTTAAAACACTCCTGTGAGTGTTTGTGTAAGTGCTCTGTGTAAGTGTCAAAGGTTTCTATTTGCAACCTGTTTTTGCAGACAATTACAGACATAGGCCTACCTGTTGAGCTTGTGAATGCAATGGCCAATCAGACGTGTTCAAGTTATTCAGAATCCACTTACTACCTTTTAAAACGGCTGAGTTTTTGTTCAGAGCGACTTCTGCAGGCTAGCGAATCCTTTCATCGTTAGTTGACTATAAGAGGCTTAGTCAACCAAAAATGTTGTTAGTCAGTTATTTGCAGAAAAAAAACACCTTGTGGCGAAGTCATGCAGTCCATGAGGGACAGATTGGGTCGGGTCCATGTGATAATTACATTATGTCTGTCAGGAAATCCAAACGTTCGCCTGTCATTTGTCGACCTCAAATATGGCTTATCACTTGAAACGTGTAAGTAGTAGCGTCTACTCTAACGTTAACCTAGATAAATGTGTGCTATTATTAGACGCATATCCAAGTGTTTGTGCGGAGTGTGAAAGCTGAAGTATAGCATGCTTTACTGCATGGCATAGAGGCGCTGGAGCGATTACTTGCATTTTTTCCTGATAACAGTGGAAAACTTAAAATACGCCATCATTTTTGGTCATACAGGCAAGAGTAATACATCATTCTTTCTACTTTTATTTATGTAAACTCACAATAACAAGAAAACATTATGCCTTTGTAAAAGAAAACAGGATGCGCTTTCTGCCGTCATAGTCTCTGTGAACTTGAGTGCGTCAAAAAAAAAACCCAAAACACCGTGTATAAATGCCTCACAAACATGAGAAATATATCTATAGGAAGCTTGAAATGACAAGCGATTGTCAACCAATTCAAGTAGAAAACAAATATTCTCAGATGATGTAATATGATCCGTATGAAACATGCATACTGGTACATCCACTTCCGTGGAAATCACGAGTCAGCATTGTTGGCTTAATCTCTGCAGCCGAAAACATGATCAATGAATTATTAAAATGTTTAGACTGTCTCCTTGCTGTTTTTTTTTTTTTTTTCACAAAACATTCATAATCATGTCGTTGTGCTGTGGCAAGCTTGATAGCTGATTAGTGTGTGTGTGTATATAATATATATAATATATATATATATATAATAATCTCACAGTAGTCAACATTTGAAGTGGATCAAAAAAGTTAATCAAAATTGTCCTAAGAACTAAGTTGTCCTAAGAGGAAAGTTTTAGGACAACTTTGAAAGGTTTTGATCCACTTCAAATGTTGACTACTATCTCACAGAAGTGAGTACACCCCTCACATTTTTGTAAATATATCTTTTCATGTGACACTGAAGAAATGACACTTATACAAGCTGTACACTCACTACTTTACATTGTACAACAGTGTAAATTTGCTGTCCCCTCAAAATAACTCAACACACAGCCAATAATGTCTAAACTGCTGGCCACAAAAGTGAGTACACCCCTAAGTAAAAATGTCCAAATTGGTCCCAAAGTGTCAATATTTTGTGTGGCCACCATTATTTTCCAGCACTGCCTTAATCCTCTTGGGCATGGAGTTCACCAGAGCTTCACAGGTTGCCACTGGAGTCCTCTTCCACTCCTCCATGATGACATCACGGAGCTGGTGGATGTTACAGACCTTGCGCTCCTCTACCTTCCGTTTGAGGATGCTCCACAGATGCTCAATAGGGTTTAGGTCTGGAGACATGCTTTAGCCTCAGTTTCTTTAGCAAGACAGTGGTCGTCTTGGAAGTGTGTTTGGGGTCGTTATCATGTTGGAACACTGCCCTGCGGCCCAGTCTCCGAAGGGAGGGGATCATGCTCTGCTCATTCATGGAACTGTCCCTCAATGAACTGAAGCTCCCCAGTGCCGGCAGCACTCATGCAGCCCCAGACCATGACACTCCCACCACCATGCTTGACTGTAGGCAAGACACACTTGTCTTTGTCCTCCTCACCTCGTTGCCGCCACACACACTTGACACCATCTGAGCCAAATAAGTTTATCTTGGTCTCATCAGACCACAGGACATGGTTTCAGTAATCCATGTCCTTAGTCTGCTGGTCTTCAAACTGTTAGTGGGCTTTCTTGTGCATCATCTTTAGAAGAGGCTTCCTTCTGGGACGACAGCCATGCAGACCAATTTGATGCATTGTGCGGTGTATGGTCTGAACACTGACAGGCTGACCCCCCCACCCCTTCAACCTCTGCAGCATTCATGCATCTAATTCCCAAACACAACCTCTGGATATGACGCTGAGCACATGCACTCAACTTCTTTGTCGACCATGGCGAGGCCTGTTCTGAGTGGAACCTGTCCTGTTAAACCGCTGTATGGTCTTGGCCACTGTGCTGCAGCTCAGTTTCAGGGTCTTGGTAATCTTATAGCCTACTCCATCTTTATGTAGAGCAACAACTCCTTTTTTCAGATCCTCAGAGAGTTCTTTGCCATGAGGTGCCATGTTGAACTTCCAGTGACCAGTATGAGAGAGTGAGAGCGATAACACCAAATTTAACAGACCTGCTCCCCATTCTCACCTGAGACCTTGAAACACTAATGAGTCACATGACACCGGGGAGAGAAAATGGCTAATTGGGCCCAATTTGGACATTTTCACTTAGGGGTGTACTCACTTTTGTGGCCAGCGATTTAGATATTATGGCTGTGTGTTGAGTTATTTTGAGGGGACAGCAAATTTACACTGTTATACAAGCTGTACACTCACTACTTTACACTGTAGCAAAGTGTCATTTCTTCACTGTTGCCACATGAAAAGATATAATAAAATATTTACAAAAATGTGAGGGGTGTACTCACTTCTGTGTGATACTGTGTGTGTGTGTGTATATCTCAAGGGCAGCCCTAATTATAACTAACAAAGTATAATCACAATATCAATAAGAGATCCGTTGCAGAGCATAGACAGCTTCATTGATTATAACAGGAGTTTTGCAAGAGTGCAGCTTTGTGTACCTCGCGTTGAACGGCTTCAGTATAATTGACAGCTTCAGTGATTATAATGTCTAATAATACATGTGTATATATTTTTCATACTGCTAACTACACATTGCAAAGTTTCTGGATTGACAACTGTATTTAAATGCGAGATTGAAGCTGATTCACATGGGTAAGGTACTTTGTACTGTGTGTGAATGACCGTGTTCGTCCGCCGTCACCGTAGACCACTTTTGACCAGGAAAAACTCTGAAAAACTGATTTCAACAACCTCCAACTGTGTTTTTTTCTTATTCAAGTCAAAATATTCACTCAGTCTGAATAAGCCTTAAAGCACATATACCATTGAAACTGGTGTACTTTAAGCCTCTTTGGGTCAAAAAAGCCTAATAGTTCCACAAATCCTTTTTTCCACCTAGTTTCCACCTGTACCAAAGTCTTTTTTTATTAGCTTTTTTTCTCGTAAGATTAAAAGGTTATTTGTAGCGTGTGGTGGAGCATGGCAAGAAATTCATTCTCAGATTTACTGTGATAACTGATGTTGTCTTGTACTTTTCAGAGAGGAAGATGATGAACCCATTTTCCATTCCCAACTTGTATGAAAAGCTGGAGGGTGACTCCCGAACCCGAGCGCTGCTGTCTGACCCCAGCTACAGGGAGCTGCTGGAGCAGCTCAGGAACAAGCCCTCGGAGCTTGGCACGTAGGTGCTTTCTGTGCCTTTCCGCTGCTCGCTTTCTTTGTCTCTTGTATAGTGGTCGATCATATATTGCATTATGGGATACAGTATCTCACACAGAGACCCTGTGTACTGCACACTTTGGCAAATATTGGATTATCTGATGTTATCTGGATATATAGAAAATTGTCATACTCTGCACATACCATGTTTTCCAGTAAATGTGAGTAGTATGTCCTTTCTAGCATATTCTAAGAATGTTATAATATCTAGTCATTTCTTTTTTCTTTTTTTTTTTTTTCTCAATTGTTTTGACCTGTAGGAAACTGCAGGACCCTCGTGTGATGACCACTCTCTCAGTGCTGCTGGGGCTGGATCTGTCTGGCATGGATGAAGATGAGGAACCGACTCCGCCCCCTCCCCCTAAACCCAAAGAGACAGCTCCGCCCCCTCCTAAAGAGGAAGACCTACCAGAGAACAAGAGAATGGTACTTTTTGTCAAAACATATGGTTTGGTGTAACATGTAGTACTCTGACTGAAGTGGCTTAATGCTCGTGTCTGACTCTGACCAGGCCTTAAAGGAGAAGGAGCTGGGAAACGCAGCGTATAAGAAGAAAGAGTTTGATACTGCACTGAAGCATTATGAAGAAGCTCTAAAGCATGATCCCACCAACATGACCTATCTGTCAAACCAAGCAGGTAAGAATTATACATATTAGAGACGTTGTGCAGTGGTTGAAGCTAGAGTGTGCAGTTTTGTAGAGGCTAGCAAAAGCAAGCTAGATTTGAAAGCACAAGATCCCACTCTCCCTTCAAATCGCTCTCCAAAGCCACGCCTCCTCCAAAATGCATTAACGTGCTTCGCTAGAGCAGAGTCTGCGAAGCGTCACGAGAGATGGTGTTAAATTACCTCATATCTCAAAGCACATACAATTACAATAATAAACGTAAACAATTGAAGACCTCTAACTTGTACAACCTGACTGCTGCAGATTGATTTCAGCATTGATGTTGATAAAAAATAAAATGAATCTAATATTTGGAAACACTTTAACAGTAAGGTCTTGTTAGTTAACATTAGTTAATTCATTAACTAACATTAACTAACAATGAGCAATAGATTTGTTGAAATGTATATTAATCTTTGTTAACATTGGTTAATAAAAAAATACAACTGTTCATTGTTTCTTAGTCCACAGTGTATTAACTAATGTTAAGAAATAGAACTTTTGATAATAAGAAAAGTTAATTATTAAGATTAATAAATGCTGTAGAAGTATTTTTCTTAGTGTAATGTTAACAAATGAAATCTTATTGTGAAGTGTTAGCTATATTTTATTTCAACTCTGCGTATTTCAGTTAATAAAACATTTAATAGTTTAATAGTTTGGTTTTAGTTAACAATAAACCTGATGTTGGCTTTACAAAACAATGTATAAGCAGCGCAGCAGAAGGCAAAAGCATGTTCTGTGAATGACCATTTAACCACTTAAAAACAACAGCGAGGTGCATAGCATCAAAATAAGAATGCATCCTTTGTGCTCATTATTGTGTTTGTTGACCCTTGCCCTTCCACTTAGCTTTGGTTCAAGTGTGTAAATAAAAGGTTTGGTGTTGAGTTTATTTTAAAGTCTAAAATGGGATAAAACCACCATAACTGCTCTCACAAACACACAACTGCTGTAAGTGGATACTTCTGATTCAGAATATTTGTTTTTGCTCTTTCAGCTGTACATTTTGAAAAGGGGGATTTTGATAAGTGCAGAGAGCTTTGTGAGAAGGCCATTGAGGTGGGCAGAGAGAACCGAGAAGACTACAGACAGATTGCCAAGTAAGTTGGTTTTTTGCAACAAAACTGAAAAATAAGTGCTAATTTATTTCTGGTTATGGCCTAATGTCGAAGTTGATTTCCATTAGAAGTGTAAACGTTTTATACATCAACTTTACATCAAGTACAAAATCTTTTTTCCTGTCCTTTTGCAGGGCATATGCCAGGATCGGTAACTCCTACTATAAGCAGGAGAAGTACAAAGAGGCGATCCAGTTCTTTAACAAGAGTTTGACGGAGCATCGCACACCTGACGTCCTCAAGAAATGCCAACAGGTCATTGAGATTTGTTGAAAAATTCATATAGATAACTTAATATATCTTTCCTGTTACTGTGGTGTCCTGGTCATAATGCACCTCAAAATTAAAGTGATGAAATCTTGCAGGCTGAGAAGTTTTTGAAGGAACAGGAGAAGCAAGCCTACATCAATCCAGATTTGGCTCTGGAAGAGAAAAACCAGGGCAATGATGCCTTCCAGAAGGGTGTGTATACAAACCAAATCCAGACATTGCTGTAACCTCACACAGGAGATTCCCATTTAAAAGTAAGATGTTTTGTAATGGTTAAGATTGTGATTTGAGTTGTTCTGTTGGTGTGTGTTGTGTAGGTGACTATCCTTTGGCCATGAAACATTACTCCGAGGCCATCAAGAGAAACCCTTACGATGCAAAACTCTTCAGCAACAGAGCTGCCTGCTACACCAAACTACTGGAATTCCAGCTGGCCCTAAAGGTACGATCATACATCAGGGCTCCAGGCTAACATTGAAGAGCAGTGGCACCGGTGCCACTAATTTTACAGATGGTGGCACTAGCAGCTGATTTGGTAACCCCGCACATATAATATCAATAATATTACATGCTTTGTTTCTTAGAAATGCACATTTGACAGTAGCTTGAGCTAGTTGGTATTTAGATACAAATTTATTTTCATTAACAAAATCGGTAACGCCTGTAAAAACCTCATTTATATAAAGTAAAACTTAAATATTCTGACTGTACGAGTTACTAAAATGAACCAAGACTCTACTCTTACTAAAATGAACCATTGGTCTCATACGTTTGTAGATCACGATAAACCACATTTAAAACCACACATAGCACCTCATTACAATGGCAAAAAATGTAGGGCTGCACAATTTATCCCAGGATACAAAACATAACATTGAACTTAAACTCAATTATTGCTTAAACGCGATTCTTAGTGCAATTATGAATTCACAAAGGCTACGATTTGTTTATTTATTTTTTTATGCGTAGCTTGTCAATGAATTATGGCTCCAACATGTCAAACATCTTTCCAGACATGAGAAGCATTTATTAACATCTTATGTTAATCATGTTTTTACTCCAAACTCACTTCATAACTACAGTTGAGCATCCTTCTGTGAGATGTGGCTTCTTACACAGAATAAGGCAGTCGTGTGTTTTAGTCATGTTTAATTAAAGTGTTTCAATCTTCTGTTTATTCAGATATAGCGATATGACGCGTGATATCTACTTTTGTGGCAGGGCATATTTAGAGAGTTTCTGCGCAAGAGCTTTCAGATGGAGATGCATTTACTACTGATCACAGTGCCGTACAACTCATAAAATAATCACAGCCTTTGCCAAATCGCGTGCGGTTTAATTGTGATATATTGTACAGCCCTAGTAAAAAGTAACTATGGTTTCTGTTGTATTTAAGAAAAAAAGGTAGCCTTGGGTCATTTAGTATAAATATAAATGCACAAACGGCTATAGCTTAATAACAAAAATACTGTAATTATATTTCATTTCACCTTTAATACATGTAACACGTTAAAAATTCTATATAAATATCACACATTTCTGCCACAATACCATGGATACAGGTGATTTTTGTGGATTTAAAAAAGCCTTCAAACTGGATCGTTGTGGCACAATGTTTCTACTGGTTTCTGTATCAGGGTTGTTGAGAGAGTCTACTTTTTAAATCACAAGACATCAGTGGTTTGTATCTGAGAACTCTGCGCCAAACTTAAAGGCTTCTTGTTGGTTCTCACAACACTGTTTAATGGTCACGTGATCAAGACCAGTAAGCAGCTAAATGCATTTGCTCTGTATTTTGGGCCGAGCTGATAAATGGTCCTTGTGGCACGGTTCAAATGAGTAGCTCTGTTTCGTTCCTCTTTGGTGCGCTTACCAGTTAGTCAAATTGGTAGTGGCACCAGTGCAACCTCTAACAAAATTGTCACACCGGCAGGAAAAAAGGTAGCAAAATGCAACCATTTAGTTGTGTCAGGCCTCTAGACTACATGCACGTACACACACAAACACAGTGGTTCTTTGAAATGCATATGGTAGGACACCAATTGTGTGGTGGCATGATGATACACCAGATCACATTTTGAGATTTGGTCACATGTTACATACAGGGAGTGTGAGAGCATCTGCTGAATCCTTCCTCCTTTTACCTTGGGGCACCAGCTAAGGAATTTCACCTTAACTGTAAGGGTGTAACGATACTCTCATGTCACAATTTGATAGAAATCAGTATCCTCTATCGTGAGTTCAGTATCATAACACAATATTTTAAGCCAAAATATAGTTTAGTTTATTATTAAAATCATATTATTATTTTGACCGGTCCTAAAACGGCGGGTTTTATGACACTTTATGCTGCGTTCACACAATATCCTTATTACAGTAGTCTCGATGCCAAGATGTGACGTTACATTCAGAGCTCAGACTGGGAATTATGCATTTCTTTGGCAACATTAACATTATATTTGGCCTAAATGAATCTGCGCCAGTCAGGTGGTACAACGGTCACGTCGTACAAGTAGGAGCTCTCAGGAACTTCCATCTTACAAGCTGTAATTACAAGCTCTACGAGAAAGTGACAGCTTTTTACAAGTTAAAATCTCGTAATTATGGTAATTTATTTATTTTTTATTAAAATGCAACTTTAATAGCATTACCCATAACAGTCAATAACAAGGGGGGAAAATTATAGAATTATTGAGATCGACTAGTTGTTGACTAGTTTACCATTCTGTTAACCATCAACTCTTGGTCTTTTTATCAGGACTGTGAGGAGTGCATCAAACTGGACCCTAACTTCAGTAAGTGTTTATACATTTTGTTTGCTCTACTTCTCTGTGACAATAAGTTAATGTTTCCTGCAAAAACCTTTTACACTATCACTCTGACTTTATTTAGTTAAGGGTTACACACGCAAGGGAGCAGCACTGGAGGCTATGAAGGACTTCTCAAAAGCAATGGATGTGTACCAGAAAGCTCTAGAGCTCGATTCCAACTCAAAGGTATGCATGACCTGCTCTTTGATGGCATAACTAATGCATCTCTGAGCTTTTTAGGAGGATTGTGCTGGTGAAGATGGCTCCACACAACTAACATTATATTTCTCTTTCTGTCTCTACAGGAGGCCACAGAGGGTCTGCAACGCTGTATGGTGAGCCAAGCAACACGTAACGACAGTCCAGAGGATGTGAAACGGAGGGCCATGGCTGACCCAGAGGTGCAGCAGATCATGAGTGATCCTGCCATGCGCATGATCTTAGAGCAGATGCAGAAAGACCCACAGGCCCTCAGCGAGTAAGACACGCATCAAATATTTTATCATTTTTAATTTATTTATTTTCAGCATTTTACAATTGAGCTGGGTGTATCAGATTAGTGAGAAGCATAAAATGTGTAGTGTGGAGAAGGGAGAGCATTGATAAACCTCGATTTTTAAAATATAAACGGGTGAATCTCAAAACAAATTTGTTTAAAATAAAAAGTCTATGCAGAATTTCCCTTTTTTGGGCTGTAAATTTAAAGGTAGAAATATAACAGTACTACCATAATTTAAGTATGCAACATGAAAATAATCCAGCATCACTGTTATGACAATTAGGGATAAAACTTAATTGGCATGAGAATGTCAAATGTAAAAAAAAAAAAAAACCTAATTATACAACAATGGGCTTCCTTTTTAAGCAAAAAAAAAAAATGTATATACAGTGTATACCAATGAAACATTACATTATGACCACCTATCTAATAACCTGTAGGACCTCCTTAAGCCCGCAAAACAGCAGCAACACAGCAAGGCATTGATTTGATGAGGTGGTGATAGGTCACCTGGGGTATCTGTATGGAAGTAAAATAATGCCAAATGTTTTTGAAATAAAAAGCTTGTTGAATTGCACTATTTGAAAAAAATATGCATTACATTAGCTGTACTTGCATTTAGATGCACTGTATTTTTAAGGCTTGCATTTTTATGGGCTGAAATTCAACATGGTCGTATATTTAGGCTGTGAATATTTCAATTAAAAATATTTCACACACATTTTCATTATTAAAAATTCAATAATTCATATTCACCTTTTAGATTTCACTTCCAAAATATTCATTCATGTTTAAAAATACAACCTATAAAATTCAACTAGCAATTTTCAGTCCATTTTATTTCGCTTTACAAATTCGCTTCCACAAATTCAGTGGCTCAAATTCGGCAGAAAATTCAACATTTCACATCCGGGAACTGCAGGAAGAGCAGTAGAGTGCCGATGCATCATCTCTATCTGCTGTTAGTCTTCTTCACCAGCAGGTGCCGCTAGCGGCTGTTTAGGAAGACCAAAGCAACGCTAGTAAATCATTCATTCATAAAAACGGATTTACAGAATTAGAGCAAGCGGTAAGTGAATGTGTGATGATTATCAGGGCCAGTATAAATGCAGAAAAGCTGATAAAGACACAAAAGCTGCATTTATGTTTAATTCAGTGTATTTACGCTTACTTTCCCAGTGTAGCTACAGCTTTCTCTCCAGTGAACAAGATAACGTTATTGCCCGATGCTGGTGTATAGATCAAACGTTAAATCTGAGATAGACATATATTTCTCTCTGTTGTTTAGTTTCCTTAACTTTATATCGCAGCGCTGTGTTGTAATACTAGGGCTTCCCTCATCCGTCATAGCTGCCATCAGGACATATAAACTCTTAACACAGCTTAATGGACTCGTACAGTGATATAAAAGACCAAACTCGCACCTCATTTGTGATGTAGGTTAGACTATATAGGCTCCAAGAAAGCAGATACTGGCATTAAGTTGATTTGACGCTGAACGTTTGATTATGATATTCGCAAATTTAGGGACTGTCTCTAAAGTTACAACATTATGTATTAACGTTTCTACCTTCAATAGCATTTAAAGAGAATGACTTAGTCACAAAACCAACTGTAAATTGTTCATCTAGGTGTCAGGTATAATGCAAACCTTTTAGATTTTTGATGGTTATTAAAATAAAAGGTAACACTTTATATTAAATAGTTGATATGAACGAACAATGAACTGCACTTCTACAGCACTTACTAATCTTTGTTAAAGTTAATTCCAGCATTTACTAATACATTATTAAAATCAAGAGTTGTATTTGTCAACTTTAGTTAATGCACAGTGAAGTAACATGAACAATGAACTGCTGTATTTTTATTAACGTTAACAAAGATTAACAAATACAACAACAAATGTGTTGCTCATGGATAGTTCACATTAGTTAATACATTATGAACCTTACTGTAAAGTGTTTCCAAATAAACTGTCAAGTAATATGTAAAGATTGCTATGTATTTCACTACTGTATTGGATCATACAAAAAAATGCCATAATTTAAAGCTCAATAGCATATGATGAGAATGATTTAGTCACCAAAACTACCTGTGAAGTGTTCATCTATAGGTGCCAGGTCGAAGAGTGATGCACCCTTCTCTCTCTCTCTCTCTCTCTCTCTCTCTCTCTCTCTCTCTCTCTCTCTCTCTCTCTCTCTCTCTCTCTCTTTCTCTTTCTCTTTCTCTTTCTCTCTCTCTCTTTCTCTCTCTCTCTTTCTCTCTCTCTCTCACACACACACACACACACACACACACACACACACACACTCAACTCAAAGTACATGCACATATACTTTTTCTTTTTTTTACACATTCATCACACAATTAGTTCTACTTAGTTAATTTTATTTCTAAATTTAATTTAAAATTTGTATAAGCAGGATAATCTATGATCAGGTAAAATAAAAAATGAACAAAGTAAAAAAAAAATTGTGTGATGAACGTGTAAAAAAAAAAAAAAAGAAATAGTATATATGCATGTACTTTGAGTGGGGTGTGTTTGAATATGTATATGTGCATGTGTGTCTACAAGAGTTTGGTAGAAGGTAGAAACGTGAATACAGAATGTCGTAACTTTAGAGACGGTCCCTAAATTTGCGAATATCATAATCAAACGTTCAGCGTCAAATCAACTTTATGCCAGTATCTGCTTTCTTGGAGCCTATATAGTCTAACCTACATCACAAATGAGGTGCGAGTTTGGTCTTTTATATCACTGTACGAGTCCATTAAGCTGTGTTAAGAGTTTATATGTCCTGATGGCAGCTATGACGGATGAGGGAAGCCCTAGTATTACAACACAGCGCTGCGATACAAAGTTAAGGAAACTAAACAACAGAGAGAAATATCTCAGATTTAACGTTTGATCTATACACCAGCATCGGGCAATAACGTTATCTTGTTCACTGTAGAGAAAACTGTAGCTACACAGGGAAAGTAAGCGTAAAGACACTGAATTAAACATAAATGCAGCTTTTGTGTCTTTATCAGCTTTTCTGCATTTATACTGGCCCTGATAATCATCACACATTCACTTACCGCTTGCTCTAATTCTGTAAATCCGTTTTTATGAATGAATGATTTACTAGCGTTGCTTTGGTCTTCCTAAACAGCCGCTAGCGGCACCTGCTGGTGAAGAAGACTAACAGCAGATAGAGATGATGCATCGGCACTCTACTGCTCTTCCTGCAGTTCCCGGATGTGAAATGTTGAATTTTCTGCCGAATTTGAGCCACTGAATTTGTGGAAGCGAATTTGTAAAGTGAAATAAAATGGACTGAAAATTGCTAGTCGAATTTTATAGGTTGTATTTTTAAACAGAATAAATATCTTGGAAGTGAAATTTGAAATGTGAATATGAATTATTTAATTTTTGATAATGAAAATGTGTGTGAAATATTTTTAATTGAAATATTCACAGCTTAAATATACGACTGTGTTGAATTTCATCCCATAAAAATGCAAGCCTTAAAAATACAGTGCATCTAAATGTAAGTACAGCTAATGTAATGCATTTTTTTTTTTCAGTTAGAGCAATTCAACAAGCTTTTTATTTCAAAAACATTTGGCATTAATTTACTTCCATATATCTGGTACCATAATTGGCAGCAGGTCATCCAGTTTCCATACTTTGCGGGGTGGTGGTAATGTAGTGCGACCCTGCTTTTCCAAGTCAAACCGCAAATGTTCGATTGGGTTCATGTTAGGCCAAGGCATTAACAGAAATTCACCATCATCACCTCAAACCACTCCTTGACTATTCTGGCAGTGTGGCATGGCACATATCTTGTTGGTAATGGCCATCACCGGCAGGGAACACAGTTGCCATGAATGGGTGCATTTGGTCCGTAACAATGTTCAATGTACAAATGAAACCTGATAGCTGTCAGGATTGTGCTGTTGGGATAATGGGGCCTAAAGTGTCCCAAGAAAACATTGCCCACAGCAAAACATCACCCACAGCATAACACCGCCGCCAGCCTGTGTCCACCCAACAGTGCATCCAGGTGCTATGTCCTCTGTTGGTAATTGGCATATCCACACTTAGCCTTCGCATGATGGACCAGGAATCTTGATTCATCAAATCAGGCCACTTTCTTCCAATCATCCACAGGCCGAGCTCTATAATTTGGGCCAATTTCATGCGTTGTTGGCGATTGCATCTGGTTAGCACGAGGACCCGGCTGGGGGTCCATACGCAGAAGTCTGCGATGAACTGTGTGCTGTGACTCATTGTCCTGGTCACCACTGTTGCAGCTGCTTGTGATTTGTCGCACTGTGGCCCTGCGGTCAATGTGAACGATGCACGACAGTCTCTGCTTCCCTCTGGCATCAATGAGATGCGAACAACACACGGCTGAATGACGGTTTGTCGTTTGGCCATACGTGCCATACATACTCTATACAGCAGCATGTGAACAACCTACAAGGCACACTGTTTCCAAGATCAAAGTTCCGGGGCGCCGTGCCATCACAATTTGTCCTTTATCAAAGTCAGATAACTTGGCAGCTTTTCCTATTCTAACACCGAACACTCTACTAACCAAAATCCGGTCCTCGGGTGGTGTATATATATACTGCTCTGTGAACTGCACCTGTGGTACCGTTTGGTTGCCAGGCGTGCTCATTGCTCTGAGCTGGGGTTGGTCATAATGTAATGGCTCATCGGGGTATATAATATAATATAATATAATATAATATAATATAATATAATATAATATAATATAATATAATATAATATAATATAATATAATATAATATAATATAATATAATATAATATAATAGGTGTGTATATGTGTAAGTATTATTTTTTTATATATATATAATTATAATATAATATACATTTTAAAATGTATTTCTTCTTCAATCTCTTCTCTGTCCATCCAGTCATCTAAAGAACCCTGTCATCGCTCAGAAAATTCAGAAACTGATAGATGTTGGGCTAATAGCTATTCGGTGATCCAAGGAACCAGAGGAAAACCAGGACATTATTCATCTACAGAAAAACAACAGAAGAATACGAAGGATGGCGGCATTCCAAACAAATTATTTACTTCGCCAAATTTAACAGGCACTCTAACCCTTCTCCTCCCACTCTTCCCAAACAGGAATGTATTTTTTTTTTAAGCCTTAATTGGATTGAAAATCAACACAATTGGTCTTCCCTCCACACTATATTGACCAGTGTCAGTTGTACAAGTCATGGTTTTCATGCATTTCAGTGTTCATGGAATGAAAAGATCTAGCCTTAGTGACACCAGAGTGTTAAAAGAGGTTTTGAGCCTTCATATTAAAAGCATTTTTATTATTGCCTTTTTCTCCCCCTTTTTTTTTTTTTTTTTTTTCTTTCTTAATATAATTTCGTAATGTTTAAATGCAGATGTTACTCTGAATCTGTCCTCTTACGATTTTTGTACGTGGGGGTTTTGTTGTTTTCCCTGCATTGGAGGAGAAGTGGGGAGGGGAGTGATATGACATTAGCTTGCCATCAGTGATTTATTTTCACATAGTAGGCCTGTTAGAAATCTGTCTGTCTCTGAATCTGAATGCTTTGCTATTGTACTATATAAATGCACTTCTATTTGTGAGGGAGAGGTTCATAGCTCAGTGGGCTTGTTTAAGCTCAGTTGCCTCCCACCTGTTTTGCTTCAGTTCATACTTTGCGATCGATTAACTGACTGTGATTTCAGCATCACCATATTGAAATGCAACATCAGTTTAATAAAGTTCTGGATCCATGAAGTCGTGTGATGTTTGTAACTCAGCATTCATTCAATGTGTTGTCATTATTTCTGTAGTATGCGTATTGTGCATATCTGTGAACTTTGTTCAAATACTGAGCCAAAACATCATGGGCCACCTGCTTAATATGCTATTGGTCCTCTGCATGCTGCCAACTGACCCGCCGAGGCATGGACTCTACAAAACCCCTGGAAGTGTCCTGTGATATTTGGCACCAAGATGATAGCAGCATATCCTTTAAGTCCTGTAGGTTGTGAGGTGGAGCTCTGAGGATTGAACTAGTTGGTCCAGCACATCCCAGATGCTTAACTTGATTGAGTTTTGAGAAATTTGGAGGCCAGAGCAACACCTTGAATTCTTCATCATGTTCCTCAAATCGTTCCCGAACAATGTTTGCAGTGTGAGTTATCCATCTGAAAGAGGCCTCTTCCACCAGGGAACACCATGAAGGGATGTACCTGGTTGTGTTTAAGTGCTTGGCACGTGTCAAATTTACATCCACATTAATGGCCCAGGGTTTTCCAGCAGAACATTGCCCAGAGCATGTCCACGGTTTGCAGTTAGTGAACACAAAAACCTAATGAGTGTGCACTAAATTGGATGTGTTAAATACAGAGGATAAATTCTGAGTATAGGTTACCATGGCCTTCACATGTCAGTTTCCCCTTTCATTGTCAATGTTCAAGTATATCTGCACCGAATGGAGGGAAAAAAGGGTATAATGAAGCATGAAGCATCAGTGCAGACCATGAAGGAGGTCCAAGACTTTTGGGAAAAGGCCCACATTCCCTTTAGGCCTTTTCAGCACACAGTGAAGAAGTTCGAAGACCTTGTAGGAAAATGGGAGGCCTTGAAGAAGAACCAGAGGTGAAGGAGTGAAACGCACCAGAAAAACAGAAGAATCTCAGATCATCATAAATATCTAGATCAGATCTCAATTTTGTTCTAAATTCACTTTCTTTACAGTACAGAAATTTCAGATTTTACGTCTGCAAGAACTTATATGTCGATATATCGGACTGTCATCATGATCTCGATCAGATCGCAATTTTTCAAAGATCAGTTCTCATCGGCAGCATTGTAATTTGACATTTTAATACTAACACTTACGTGTTCTCGTTTTAAAAAACGAATTCAGCCTTTACTAATGGTCTTGTATAATTATTAATTATATGCTTTTATGGTCATTAAGACAGAATTTCAATTTTGCTGAGCACACCCTAAACGTACTCCAATCTCAGTGAAGTTTGGTGTGATTCCATATCTCATGAAGGAGAGAGTTGACTGGGCGGGTGAGAGCAAAAGATTTCAAAAGTCCGAAAATAAGGGCCACGTGATGCTTTGTCATTTTTTTTTTCAACAAGGGGGTGCCATCCCTCCTCAAATCGAGCCGTGCTTGTGGGTGTTTTTTTTGTACTATTTAGTGGTAGTACTAATGTGCAAGACTGTAAACTATCACCATTACAGGTGTAAGTTTTGTTGTTGTTCTTAATGGAGTGGGACCATCCTGGTATACCAGCTGGGTCAACCTGCATCAGAGACCTAATGAAAAATACAGTAAAGACCGTAATGTTGTGAAATGTTACTTCAATGTAAAATAACTTTTTACTATAACTTACTAAACTATAACTTAATGTACTATAATAACTTTTTTTAGATTTGATATTTTAAAATGTAATTTATTTTTGAATTATTAATCATTACTCCAGTCTCAGGATTACATTTTTAGTATATTTTTTTATCCAAAAAACAACAACAAAAAAACTTGGTGACTTGGTTACTACTACTTTCAAAAACGTTACAAAATCTTAAAGGGTTAGTCCACCCAAAAATGAAAATTCTGTCATTTATTACTCACCCTCGTGCCTTTCCACACCCGTAAGACCTTCGTTCATCTTCAGAACACAAACTAACATATTTTTGTTGAAATCCGATGGCTCAGTGAGGCCTATATAGCCAACAATGACATTTCCTCCCTCAAGATCCATTAATGTACTAAAAACACATCTAAATCAGTTCATGTGAGTACAGTGGTTCAATATTAATATTATAAAGCGACGAGAATATTTTTGGTGCGCCAAAAAAAACAAAACAAACCAAAAAAATGACTTATTTAGTGATGGCTGATTTCAAAACACTGCTTCATGAAGATTCGGAGCAATGAATCAGCGTATCGAATCATGATTTGGATCGCGTGTCAAACCGCCAAACTGCTGAAATCACGTGACTTTGGCGCTCCGAACTGTTGATTTGACACAAAAGATTCATAATGCTCCAAAGCTTCCTGAAGCAGTATTTTGAAAATGGCCATCACTAAAGTTATTTTATTTAATTTTTTGTGGACCAAAGATATTCTCGTCACTTTATAATATTATTGAACCACATGAAGCGATTTAAATATGTTTTTAGTAGCCTACATTTATGGATCTTGAGAGAGGAAATGTTGCTTCCTTCATTTCAACAAAAATATCTCAATTTGCGTTCCGAAGGTCTTACGGTTGTGAAACGACGTACATGAGCGTGAGTAATAAATGAGAGAATTTTCATTTTTGACTATTTAACTATTCTAAACTTTTGACCGGTAGAAACCAGCAAAACAGGTAAAAGCAGCATATTGTGGGCAATCCAGGCATTAGTTTACCTAAAAAAAGGAAATATTCTGACTGTAGAACAACGCTTCACAGGCACTTTGAATTTTAAATTACATTTAGGATAATTAAAGCTATGAAGGTTAAGTAGTTCTTTAATAAATGACACTATAATAATGATTTACATTTTAGAGCTGTCGGGACGGATTTCGCGGGAAATTGCTAGAGATGACAGTCGCCTGCGCGTGTCAAATCATATCCATACACGGAGAAAAGTACCTGAAGGTTTGTTGTCAGAACTAGTAAGAAAACGAATCATTCACGGCAAACCTCCAGGGAATCTGAGAGTTAAAATAGAAAAAAAAAGAAAAAAAAAAATCGAAACATATTCATCCACAAAGGAAGCAGAGCCGAAGCACAACCAAAACAATGTTCTAATGCAAGTTTTAATTTTTACCGCCAGAAGCCAATTATTTTGTAGCTTTAAAGGTACAGTATTTTTAAAACCTTTTGCTGGATCTTATTCGTCTTCCTGAACAATTTATGCTACAATAGTGGTGTTTTTTATAGCTATTTACATGGTTCAAATCATTTTTTTATTAATTATTTTATTAGATTGCAAAACAGTCAAGTCATCTAAACTTTCAAGCAGAAGAAATGGTGCACATTCAAAGTGAAGCCAACATATCTGATCATCTATTTTTATTGCAGTGCTTCAAAATCTACCCAGCAGGGAGCACTATATACTAGTTACCAGCATACTAGAACTGCTGCTATATAAGTGTAGTAATCTTAAGAAAAGTCAAATTTATTCAACTTTGAGAGAGCAGAAGTTTTCAAGATCCCACTGACAGCCATGTAATCGTTAACACTTTACAATAAGGTCTCATTTGTTAACTAATGTTAACACATACAACTTTTGATCTTGAAATGTATTGGTAAATGTTGAGATTAGCATTAACTAAGAATAATAAATGCTCTAGAAGTAATGTTTGTTGTTAGTTCTAATGTAGTTAACAAATGAAACCTTATTGTAAAGTGTTACCATTATATCAATATGAGTACGAGTGCAGAAGGGAGACTAATAATTGGCTTTGTTTCATTTCAGAAGAGCATCTCCAGTCTCCGTCGCAGGAAGAGGAAGAGAAACCTATTTATGGTCAGCTGAACCCTTAAGAAATCAGTCTAAAAAAGAGAACAGCTATTCACTTGTACAGCAGCACAGACGAGGTGAAACCTCCACAGAGAAAGATAGGGGAGGAAGTGACTGCACATGTCTCACAAATTTCTTGAGAGACAGAGAGATAGAAAGTGCTAGAGACTAAGGGCGTAGCCTGTACATCGCTTAAGATTTTTGGAACCACAACTAAACGAGGTAAGAAACAGAAAAAATGAAACTGAACAGAAAGGAAGGGTGGGATGTTTTGTCTGGCGACTGTTGTGAGTTTTAGAAATGGAGAGAGGGGTGGGCACGCATGGGCCTTCAGGCCTAGATGGATTGCATTTGACATGATTCTTTCTTAAGATTTTTTTTAAATATCTAAGTGTCAATTGGTGCACCTTGCTACATTAACCAACATTTTTATTTTTTATCTTTTTCGTAGATCTTGTGTGTATATTGAATCGAATAGCAAAGGTCATTGATCACATTAAATCCACACAGCATGTTTATTTCTTTTTTCACTAATTAATGTTTTTGAAAATTATGCAACTTAAATTTAATATAAAGTTGACTTTATTTTTTAGCACACAGAATAAAACTATCAAGCAAATTTTAGAGAAGAACAAGAATGCTGAGAAAGTTAAAAAAGTCCCTATGCAAAGTACTTTCACACAGTTCCAAATTTAAATTTGATTTAAATAGTTTTATATATATATATATATATATATATATATATATATATATATATATATATATATATATATATATACACACACACTTCAAAATTTAAATTATATTTGAATAGTTTACATATATATATATACACACATTTTTTTTTTAATTTTTAAACTTAATATATTATTATATATATATATCCGTAAATTCTTGATGTTAAAACAATTAATCATGAATTTGACAATCACCCAGTTGTATGTAATTGTGCTGATCAAAGCAAGCCCAAACTGAAAGCAGGTTAAACAGATAACATGCAAAACTATAGAAAAGGGAAATAACTGAGATTGTGGAAGCATAATATCATATGGCATTTCTATTCATATCAGAATGGCAGTGTGGGACCTGTCCATCAGTGTAGAGGAACTGGGACCAGAGGCCCCACCTCTTAAAATCAGTGTCACTTCGGATCTACATATTGGTGGAGTCATCCTTAAAGTTGTGGAAAAGTCACGTGAGTTTTTGATGTCTGATTTATTAAAATATGTTGTGTTTTCTTTTGCAAGGGGTGTTCGGATTGTTGAGTCTAAATCAAGTCTTTAAAAGCAAAGTCAAAGTCAATTTTCACACAACCCCGTTCAATGAAAAGCATACAGAGCGATCTTCTTTTGTGTTCCACAAACAAATAAAACCATATGTGTTTCGATCGAGATGAGGGTGATGACAGAATTGTCTTCTCTTCTGTAGAAATAAAGAAGGATTGGTCCGATCATGCTCTGTGGTGGGAACAGAAGCAGCAGTGGTTGCTGAAACCGTCCTGGACGCTGGATAAATGTGGAATTCACGCAGACGCCCGACTCTGCCTCACGCCCCAGCACAAGCCCCTGCGCCTGCTAATACCCAATGGCACCACCCTCCGCCTGAGGGTCTGCTTCTCCAGCCCTGTGTTCCGCACTGTCATGGGCATTTGCAAACTCTTGAGTGAGTTTTAGCTCTTCTAGCTTCTGGCTTTGAGATCATTTGAGAACATCAACTTTGCCTAACATTCTGGCAAGGTTCCCTTAAAGTTATGTACATTGCTATGTACCTGTACGTTACTGTTTGTTTTCTCTTCTTTAGATATTCGCCGCCCAGAGGAACTATCCCTACTTTGGCCAGTAGAAGGGAAGAAGAAAAAGAAAGATAAAGATGTTGAGGAAGAGGTGTATGACATCACATGCGCACCGCTTCCTTCAAGTGAGCAATACATATACAGAAAATATTAATTCCAAACCAATTCACATAAACATAAGACCCAATGTTAGGCTCTGTTTCCACCTAGTATTAAGATGCTTTTGGTCATTCGGATCACAATTGGACGAGGGAGACACATTCCCGTTCACACCTGGTGTTTTAATCCATCTCTGTTGTCCACTTTCAACCACTTCTGTCCTGATTTCTTCGAGGGGAGCTTCTATGGGCGGGTAAATGTATGTTTTTTTCAGATCTTTCGATCTAATGCACAAAATAAGCTTGCGCAATTTATAAATAAACGTGACCAGAGATGACAGAAAAATACATAGAGAACATCAGCTTTTGTTTCTGCTCTGACAGCTGTGAGAACACAGCAAACGCTGTGAGTATGTGTTAGAAATCCGGAATGGTGTGAGAACATTGTGCTTGGGGCATTTTTCATCTTCAAACCAAACCTTCAGCCAACTTTGTTTTGTGTCTGTTTGAACACATTCAACCACATGAGCGTCTACACTACGAAAACAAACGTTTTTGAATGCGTTTTTGACTACCTCTGGAATTGGTTGAAAGTGGAAAAGCTCAAAATGTTTTAGAGCCCTTTTAACGTTTTTGAATGCGTTTTTGACTACCTCTGGAATTGGTTGAAAGTGGAAAAGCTCAAAATGTTTTAGAGCCCTTTTACAACTGTATTTAGCAGCGTCTAATTGTGATCCGATTGACCAAAACACATCTTAATACAAGGTATAAACATGGCCTTATCTAGCCTACTTAACTGTTGCTAGAATCAGAAATGGAAACAGAATGACCTTTCTTTCCAGGTATAGTTACACACACACAAAAGGATTTTGACATGGTGACAGGAGTTTCCAGTAAAAGAAAGACACAGATAATAAAATAATTACATTTTATGTGTACTGTATATTGCTTTTTACAATACAAACACCTTTCATCAATATAATACCGGCACAATATATTTATTAACACAAGTAAAGGTCATGTAAAGCTGGTCTAAAATTGAACATTTTGTATATGTTTAGTTATATAGAAATATTTTAGATATTTGCTAATTTGTGCAATTGCAGCCACCATCCTGAAGCTTGCCAATGGCATGCCTGCCTTCTATGCTGAATCACCTGAAACTGAGGCTGTGTACAAGATGCTGGCAGTCAGTCAGCCTGCCCCGGCCCCAGAGACCATTGCTAAGATGTACCGGACAACTAATGTAACAGAGAAAGCACAAATTAACGGCAGGTAGGATAATACGCTAAAGGCAACATCAAGTACACAGGGCCACTAAACACACAACACTGAATACTGTGTGTGAAATGGTTCTAGACAGTGCATTTAGAAAATATTCAGAACCCCCTTTTTTTTTTTAAATTTTGTTTTGTTGCAGGCTTATGCTAAAACACACTATACCCCATAACCACAAAGCAAAAACAGATTTGTGGTAACAGAAAAAAATAAATAAAGAACCAGTATTTTTTTATAGTTTGTCAAATTTGCACCTATGTGGGTGTGAGCGGAAACACACTGTGTCCCTTTAAATGCAAATGAGCTGCTGATTCCCGCCTCCTTTCCAAAAGAGGGTGGAGCTTTAACATCCCGCGCTTCGGTTGCTCAACATCAACAACGCTGGAGAATCTCACGCAGCCAAAATGAGGATTGTCAGTAATGTCAGTAATTGTTAGGTGTTCGGGGTGGGGTTTATGTAAATATTAGGGTTAGTGATGTCACTAACCCAGGAAGAATCTTGTTGTAGTCCCTACCAGCCATTTGTTGTAGTCCTTAAACAGAGAACTATTTAGAAAATATCTCCCTTTGCATTAAACTCTGAGCGTTGTTGATTGAAACTTTGCAGATGTTGTTTATGCTCAAACAACAACGTTACACACTGACTAAAGTTTGAAATCATAAAAATTTAAATCATAATCAACCACCCCGAATTAGTGATGCCACTATGCTTTTTGAAACCAATGCAGCAGAATTTGTTTTAGTCCCAGATCTTTGCATCATCGTTCGGAAATCATTTTGGCATTAGACTGCAACATAACTAATAGTGAGGTCTAAATACTTTCTGAATCCACTGTACATTTTCCAAACATGAACTGTTTTACTATTGAAAACACTATTTTACTATAAGCAAAAAAAAAAAAAAATTATATTGTTTGGACATTTACTTTTTTTAGGTATTATTGGTAACATGTAAATACAGTGGTACATTCATTCATTCTCTTCAGCAATGTGATACCATCAGTGTGATACCAATCTGATACCATCACACATTACCTGCACATTTAGGATTTTATCAGTACATTAATGACCCCAGCTACAGTTGCATTGTGAGACTGCTGTGAAAATCAGTGAGAATCTGCTGTAATGGTGATATGATCTCTGCTCAGGTGGTTGGATTCGTCCCGTTCTCTCCTACAACAGGGAGTCAAAGAGAATGATAAACTTATTCTGCGTTTCAAATACTATAGCTTTCACGACATCATACCACAGGTAGGCATGACACCATCACTCTGTTCTTGATGTGTTTCTCAATTAGAAAACAGATTTACATTTTTAGTATGTAAGGTTTTTCTTGACAAACTGTATTTTTTATTTATTGTTTAGTCTTATAGTGTTTGGCTAAATAAGCATAAAATAAGTGCAAAATGATCAAATAACAACCTTAACCAGTAAATATCATTACAACACATCACATTATTCACAATAATATTTTGTACAGTAATCTGTAAAAAAGCGATTACTTTGATGTCACCAACAACAGAATTTGACATTGTAAATATAAGAATACACTTAATACAACACTGAAAATATTGTTGTAGAAATTTACTTCTGTTTGAACTTAAAGTGGTCAGACTTTGATGATGCCACCACCTCAGAAATGAACATTGTTTTTTAAATAGTATTTTTCATAAAATGCATAATCTTATAGATAGTAAAAACAGCAATACTTGTTTTTTTAACAAAAATCTTTTTATAAACCGTAAAATCTAAATAGTGATTCTCCCCCCCCCCGTACCTGCCAGGCAGATGCGGTACGTCTGACACAGCTGTATGAGCAGGCGAGGTGGGCCCTCCTGTTAGAGGAAATTGAATGCACTGAAGAGGAGATGATGGTCTTTGCTGCCTTACAGGTATAGGTGATGGAGAGCAGATATCAATTCATCATACACATGAACAATTATCTATATAATAATCTGTTTTTGTGATCTTTATGTGTGTATGTGTGTGTGTGATTACATCAGTACCACATTGGGAAAGTGTCTCTAACAGAGCAGTTTGTGGCATCTTGTCCTGCTATGGACGATCTAGATTCAGCTCTACAGTGCCTGGAGGTGAAAATGGAAGGAGAGAGCAGTGCAGATGACATGCTGGTCAGTTTCATGACATATACACACCACTGCAACAATACTTTGAACTAAGCTTTTAGAGCACAGGCACATATTTACATATTCACAAAAAATAAATGCAAACTAAAAGGACAAGTCTACACCAAATCAGTCGCATGCTAATGTTTTTATATTCCTTACTTTCGCTGCATTGTTCCAGTCTTCAACTGGCTTCTACAGACTAGCTAAAAAAAAAAAAAAAAAAAAAATAAAATATATATATATATATATATATATATATATATATATATATATATATATATATATATATATATATATATATATATATATATATATATATATATATATATATTTTTTTTTTTAACTTTCCCCCCAGCATTACTATTATTTTTTATATATATAAAAACGTTGCCACTGCCAGCTTTTTTTCATCATTTTCACAAAACTTTTATGGCCCCCAAAATATTTTGTTGTATGAATATCTCACTATGCAATGTTCAACAACAACAACAACAACAACAACAAAAAAAAAAAAAAAAAACATTTTTTTACAGACTACAATGTCCAAAAGAAATGCTTTTATCACTTGTTTCTTCTCTTTTGCATGTGATTCTCTACTCTTTCTCATAAATAATGGAAAATTCTGTCAATGGAAGGGAAAGAGTTAATTACAGATATAAAAAAGCTTAATAATTACTTAGTAAAAAAAATATATTTCATGCTGGGTAGTTCAGTTGTTTTTCTCTCCTATAGTAGTTCATATGGGGCAAGTCTTCTGTTTCACAAAATGTCATGCTATATTGTCATTGTGTGTTAAATGACCTATATTTGCATTTCCTGGGCAATTATGAGGGAAATGTTCAAAAGCTTTGACATAGTTCTGTGTAGTTCACTGGGTCCCCAGGACCAGATTTAAGAACCACTGCTCTAGCATACAGGAGTTTGGGAAAGGTAATAAAGTGGGCCATCTTGGAGAAGCAGGATGAGAACTGACTGGGAATGAAATGAGTACTTCCAGCAGCCTCTGGAACACCAACCTCACCTGCTGGATCTGCACCTGGAGAGAGGGAGAAGGATGAGAATATCATCTAGGTATGTGAAGTAGAACCCAACTGGGAACAGAGTGACAGATGATACCGGCTGCTATGGCCACCATTTCAGGAGCAAACATGGAAAAGTGGTGCACTCAAGGTACCAGGGAGAAGATATATGGCACAGTCATGTGTGGGGCAAGAGAGGCGGCTTGGGACTGACTGAAGACCATCTGCAGATAATAAGATAGGACTGACCAGCAGGCTCACCAGAATGAACAGGAGAGTTGTTAATCCGAGGCTCGTGCGAAGAACGATCGGCGGTGGCAAAAAAGTCAGAGGGGCTGGCGCCCCAAGTATCACCAGTCAGATGTGCAGAAGTAATCTCCTCCTCATTACAGCTCAATATTGGATTCCACCGCTGAGCGGGCAGGAGATCCTTCGGCCGGATCCATACTGGCCAGTATGTGAAGTCCGTTCAGTATACAGATACTGTATAGAAACTTTATTGGGAGTCACTTGAAAACAGAACAGCGAGTCGCTAAGTTCTTGAGCTGAGCTCCAGCTGGCTAGGCAGAGGAATGAAAGAAAGTCGAAATAGGCCAAGGTCAGTATCGGGAAGACTGTCTAATCAAGGGAAGGCACCAAGTAAGAGTCAGAATCAGGGTCATAAACAGGCAGAGATCCATACCAGAAAACAGTCCACCAGTGTGACTGAATACAAGGGATGATCAGAGGATGACACCAGGCAGGACGGTCAGGAGACCAGGATACCACCAGTGAACTGAGCAAGGACACAGCAGGAGCTTGTGACGACAGATGACAGAAAGGACAGACAGGATCAGGATAAAACCAGGGAAGTTCACAAAATGATGTTTTATTAACAAAGTCCGGGAGGAACACATTCAAATGATCTAACTAATCATCACATCACTCCAACCAGCAGTCAGCAATCAACATGTCTACCCAATCAGCATGAGTGGAGACCTATAAGACGTGGGGAGTACTCTGGGTTCGGGCCAAATACTTTCCTCAGACAGCAAGCCAAATATGCATACTATTTATCTGATTATTTGTAAGTGTGAACTCGTGAAACACTCTGGCACTGGAGAAGCATAGAGCGAGCATAATAAGAGAAGCAAGAACGAGTCAAAAAAAACAAAAAAAACAATGGCTGATGGTGAGAATCAGCTGTGTTCTGCCACCACGTGGAGAAAGGAAAACAAAAACAAAGCTAAGAAAAGGTAGAGAAGGCAGCAATCAAACCCAAGTCCTGACAATTATTGACTTTTAGATGACTTTTTAGCATAATTTAAGCTATTATGAAAACAAAACTATTTATGCAAAAATGAAAGTAAAAATATTTGTCAGGAAATTAATTAAAAATAACATTTAAAACAGATTTGAAAACTTGCCCAAAACTGATATTCATGAACAATACTCTTGTCATGAGAACACAGTTCAACCTTCAGCTAAAACCATGCATTTTATGGTTGACTCTTGCTTCGCCAGTGTGGTCTTATTTATTTTTTTGTCATAAATGTCATAAAATATGATGACATTGGAGTTGTAATTTGATGTTTCATATTACACTATTTTGGTGATAGTCACTCAGTCACTTACATGTATGGGTCATCTGAAATGACTGTTGGCATCACTAACATCTCAAATGTCCATGCAGGAAACGATGACAGCACCAGAACTACATGACTACTTGAAAATATTCAGGTAAGAAACAAATCCCAGCCTCCAATTTTCATATTATTAAATCTCCCTAGCTAACTAATGCTGATATTATGCTTAAACTGTGTAGCCAGAAGAACTGGCCCACCAGGTTTTTTGTTTCTCCTCCTGCATCCAAGGAAGTGTTTTCTTCCTTATCACAGTGTGTATTTCACAATGTGTATGGTGAAAAGTTCCATACAAACAACCCTGACTCTTTAAAATATCCCTGTTTTTTTCTCAGACCGAAGAGGCTGACACTGAAAGGATATAAACAATACTGGTTTACATTTAAAGATACGACCATCTCCTACTACAAGAGTAAAGAGGAAAGCAGTAAAGAACCAATTCAACAGATGAACCTTAAAGGTAATCACACGCTCATCAATTAAAACATGTATGTACACGTCACACAGATGAACAACAAGTCTTTCATCAACACAGGTTGTGAGGTGGCCCCTGATGTGAGTGTTGCTGGACAGAAGTTTTGTATCAGGTTGCTAATACCTGGGCCAGAGGGCATGAATGAGGTCTACTTGCGCTGTGAGCAGGTAAGTCAATGATTATCTGTGTACAACAGCTCAGCTACATTTACATTTACATTTAGTCATTTAGCAGACGCTTTTATCCAAAGCGACTTACAAATGAGAGTAGTAGAATCAATTAAATCAACATGAGAACAACAGTATGTAAGTGCTGAGTGAAGTCACAGTTATTTCAGTAAAGTGCTCATAGCAATTTTTTTTTTTTTTAATAAATAAATACACAGATAGGAGAAGAATATTAGTCAAGGTAAGTGCTACTATTACTGGGTCAAGTGCTGACGAAAAAGATACGTCTTTAGCATTTTTTTGAAAATGGCTAGAGACTCAGCTGCTCGGATAGAGCGTGGCAGGTCATTCCACCAGCCAGGAACAGTCCCGGAGAAGGTCCGTGAGAGTGATTTTGTGCCCCTATGTGATGGCACCACAAGGCGCCGTTCACTTGCAGAACGCAGGTTTCTGGAGGGTGCGTAAGTCTGAAGTAGTGAGTTAAGGTATAGCGGTGCAGAGCCAGCTGTCGTTCTGTAAGCAAACATCAGCTATGACATCAGTATTATTAATCAATGGCAGCATAAAGGCTTTCAGACCTGGTGATCTTAAGTGTAATTTAAAAGTTCTATATATAAGGGTTCTGTCAGGCATTTCATATATAGAATCTTTTAGGGTTTCCATCATAGGATGATTTTGTGGATTTAGTTTTAATTAATTAAATCTGTTATATTTTATGAATTAAGCAGCTCATAAACTTTATTAATAGAAGAATGGAGTCAATAACCCTATGGTTCAATATAGGGTTAACTCTTCTAAGAGTGTGGCCTGGCTAGATTAGGCCTTAGCTTAATTAGGGCTTTTAAATAGCTTTTATAAATGTGCCTTAGAACAACAATAACAAAAAAACATTACTGGTGTGCATCTTGAGACAAAACAACGGCACTGACATATTTTAAGAATTGTCAGTGCAAGTTGTTTTCAGTTAAAACATCTCAAACACGCATTTAGTCTGGGACTAGGCTTTAGTCTTTGAAACCGGGAGTAAATGTACTTAAGTGGAGGGGGGGGGGATTTTTTATTTTTTATTTTTTTTGAGAAAACTTCTTTTATGTATTATAACTGAAATGTACAGATGCACATAGACAAAGTGTAAAAAACAACAACAACAACAAAAAACACTGAAATGTGAATTTTTGAAATTTTTCCCCCACTATTCTGAAAAATGAAGAAGTCATAAAGAAGTTAAGGAACCAAAATAGCCCAAAATCTAAATCTTCAATTTAAATCTAAATGTCAAATATAAATTCTATCTGTAAATCTTAAATCTTAAGTATAAATCCCACATATAAATATATTCTATATAAAAATTAAACTAAATTAAATTTTTCTAATGTAATTGTTAAATTGCTTAGTTTCCACTGAAATATGTTCCCCAAGTGTGTACCATTAATCAGTGTACAATTAATCAACCATTAATATTGCTGGTTTTCACTTTCCAGCATTCTAGAGTTTACAAAGAACTCATGTGAGCTGCAGTTCTGTGTTCTGTGGGTTTTCATATAGTAGAAAATGGACAGAGCTGTTTATATATATATATATATATATATAAAAGCATTGTAAGCCTAATTAGATTGTAGAGCTTTGGTGCCAGTGGCTTTGTCTGGTACCAAAAACCAAGAAAAACTGTAACTCGGTCTTGTTCTCAGGAGCAACAGTACAGCCGATGGATGGCAGCATGTCGTTTGGCCTCGAAAGGCAAGACTTTGGCTGACAGCTCATTCTCTAGTGAAGTGCAGAGCATCCAGTCATTCTTGGCCATGCAGAAAACCACACCTAGTACTAACACAGCTCAAACAGATGAAAGTATTAATACACACAGCCTTGTCTCTCCACGCTACCAGAAGAAGTACAAACCCAAACAGGTACCACGTTTCTGGGTTACTGGCATACACTTGAACTGGTTAATTACTACATTATTAGTCTTGAGTGTGGCATTTCATTTCTGCTTTTTTGTTCCTCTTGAACTTTATTTCTCTTTCCATTTCTCTCCAATTGTTCAGCTCGCGCCGAGGATCCTGGAGGCCTATCAGAATGTAGCTCAGCTCTCATTAACAGACGCCATTCAGAAATTCCTTCAGATCTGGCAGGCTCTGCCTGACTTTGGCCTCTCTTATATTGTAGTCAGGTGGGTTTAGTAAAACTTGTTTGTAGGCTGAACCTGTCATGCACTAGTGGCATGCACTTTTTTTTAAGACTGTGAGTCATGGTAGTCTAGTGGTGTAATTATGCAAAGTAATAATGTTTATTATGCATGGGGGATGGGTTTAGATCCTGATAAAATATACAAAAATAATTTGACATTGACAATCCCGCTGACTAATGGCTTCAACAGAAACATGTACCATCGATTTATAACCTTAAGGTAGGTCTATCTTGAAACATTTAATCGTTAAAGGGTTAAAAAAAGAAGAAATTTCTGTCATTAATTAGTAATCACTCACCCACATAATCTTCAGAACACAAATGAAGATCATTTTAATGAGTTTTCTGTCCCTCCATTGACAGCCTACACAACTAACACTTTCAAACCCCAGAAAGGCAGTAAAGACATCATTAAAGTAATCCATGTGACTCCATTTGTTTAACCTCAATTTTAATGAAACGAGTGCTTTGCACAAAAAAACTTAATTTACCATTTTATTTACAAAATATTAATCTCCAACGCGCATACCACTGGAGTCACATGGATACGGTGAGTGTGTAGAAATCAGGAATGGTGAGAGAACATTGTGCTTGGTACATTTTTCATCTTTTTCATACATTTGTCTTCTTTCATCAAACCAAACTTGAGTCTTCAGTCGACAAAGTTTAAATCCCATCTGGCTACCGCGTTTCCCATACTGTTTAGGGGTTAGGTCAGTAGGCAGAGAGTAGGCGTTTGAACACATTTGACCACATGACGTACACTACGAAAGCAATCCAGTCCAATGCATTTTCGACTACCTCTTGAAGTGGTTGAAAGTGGACAAGCTCAAAACATTTTAGACCCCGTTTACACCTGCATTTAGCATCGTCCACTTGTGATCCGATCAACCAAAACGCATCTTAATACCAGGTTGAAACAGGGCTTAAATTGTATTATTAATAATAACGATATTGCTACTAAAAGAATCTAAGCAAAATAATCAATTACAATCAGGTTGTAAGTGACATCAGAAACAACATGTACAATTTCTGTCCACATAAATGCAGGTTTAAGGGTTGCCGCAAGGATGAGGTGCTTGGCATTGCCAATAATCGTTTAATCCGTATTGACCTGAGTGTTGGAGATGTTGTGAAAACCTGGAGATACAACACCATGAGGCAATGGAATGTCAACTGGGACATCAAACAGGTAATCTGCCTATAATCTGTCTTTATGTATATTATGAGATTGGTCCATTTTTGAAGTGCAAAAGCTTCTTCCAAGTTCTCGGATTGATAATGTCACTATGTCAAATAATAAATCCCTTCCATATCTGTACCAGGTTGCCATTGAGTTTGATGGGAATGTGAACATCGCCTTTAGCTGTGTAACTGCAGATTGTAAGATTGTCCACGAGTACATCGGCGGCTACATCTTCATGTCCACACGAGGTCGAGAGCAGAGCGAAACCCTGAACGAGGAGCTGTTTCACAAACTGACAGGCGGCCATGAAGCTCTATGAGGGGGAAAAAAAATCTGTAAATCTATGGACTGATGAAATACAAAATGAAGAGAAATCTGCCAAAAACAAACAAATAAAAACTGATAAATGTTTATTAATAACCACCAAAGTATAAATTCACATACTGATATAACCATTCATGAATATGTACCTGAAAAAAACAACACTATTGTGTCTTGACTGGTTTGTGAGACCTGAGGTGTTTCATTTTGTGACATTTAGCTATGTGGGATTTCTCTGTTTTTGTCTTATTTAGCTTTGATCATTCTTACGGTAGGTTATTTGCAGTGTTATTCTCTCTATTGTAGTTATTAAATTTAATTTTTTTTGTAGTTATCAAACCTTGTCAGGTATTTACTTTTTTAAAGTTTAGTTTCTGATGCATCTGATTCTTATTGTTGGATTTCTATTATATTTAAATTGGTAGAGAGAGGGAGAGGGAGAGGGAGAGAGAGAGAGAGAGAGTATATCTCTCTCAATTAAGCTCAAAGGTCAACTTCAGAGTTCCAGCTTTTGGGTTCTTGTATTAAGCATCAATGAAAGGCTATGGTGTTCAGTGGTGCCGGGCCGGGATACAATGATCGACTCTGCAGCTCAAGTGTTAAAAAGGATATGTTGTGGCAACATAATTTGGCGCAGGAAACCGCAATGCAAGTTTCACAAGCACTGCGTAGAGCAAACGATGAAAAGCAGCATCCTGTGCACTAAAATTTATTCTTAATCAAGTATGCTTAAACGATGGAGACTCGAATTGCAATTATATATGTATATTATTTTAAAATGGTGAATATATTATACTAATACAATTAGTATTTATTTATATACAATATTTTTATAATATATATTATAAATAAATAAAATATACAAATATAAAATGTATTAATTTGCTATATTTAATATATTTTATAATATACACCACTCTACTGATATTAATTAGTTACATCTTTCAGTATTATGGGCATAGAATTACCTGGTTCTTCATTAGGAATTTACCATTTAAAGATTCTGTAAGAAGATCTTGAACTACGCTGTTGGACATTGTTGATATTTGAAATCAACCCAAACAAACGCACCCCTCTCTTCATTGCTCCGCCTCCAAAACTCACCATCCAATCCTAACCACCCTGCTCAGAGTCGGTCTCGGAACCCTGAACTGATCACGGCTGGCATGCGAGACAAATGCACTAACAATGATGCTAAGCACCGCATTCTGTAACTATCGTCAGTGTGCAGTATAGTTTAACTGCATAACTCCCACTATCTGGCCTCTGTTACACACGTAATGCACGTGGATGTCTGTTTATCACAGCTGACGCGCAACAAAATGCTTCACGAAAAATAAAGCGCAGTTGATGAACGAATGACAAGGAAGCACAAAAAATGAACATACAGTACACAAAATAAATACAAAGTGTCCGTTGTTAGTCGCAAACAGCACAGGAGCTCCAGACAATCAAACCCAGTGTTACTCACATGAGAAGCGGGATCAAAGCAGCCTCCGCATCTGTTTTCAGGCCTTCCCACTTAGCTCTCTCCAGCGCTGGAAAGCTTTTCTAATATAAACGCGGGTCCTAAAGCGTTTTGCCCAAACATTCTGATGCAGAAACTTGTGAAAATGAGATCCAGGCGGATGATAAAGTTAATGAAAAATTATTTATTCATTACAATTAAATTTAGCCTCACACGCAAACCTTAATTGATAATGCAAATACCTAATAAAACCAAAAGGTAAAATAACCATCATAAAGTATCAGTCAATAGTTAATAATAAATTTAGAGTATTCTAATAAATCCAGAGTATTGTATCTAATAGATGAAGATCAAAAAGAGCAATAATTAAGAAATTTGCAGATAAGAGACAAGAAGTAGGAGAGCAAAGGAGGAAAAAGCTGAATTATCAATGACTCGGTCAGCTTTATACCATGAGCATATAGGGAAATTTACATCCCACACAAATTGATGTTTTTGTTCTAAAAGAAAAGGTTAATTTCACCCATTACGTCATCTACTGTCAAAATTAGTTGTTTTATCCCCTTTTGGGAATTTTGCAAATCTTACACTATTAAATGTCAGCAAACATTGATTAATTCTGAAAAAACACCACTTTTGCCGTATTTGGCAGGCGTCCAATGTCTAACCACTAACGTGTCAGCGTGACCTGTCACACTGGAGCACTTGAAGAACAACTGAACATAACAAGCATACTCTTAAATATAAAATAAGGGTACAATAACAAGTAAATCCTTGAAAATATGATAAGAATTAATATATATAAAGTATGAGTACATAAATATAGGAAATCAAAAGTGAAACTGATAAATCATAAGCCATAAACGATTAAAAATAAATATTAATAAAAGTGCATGAATATGAATATTGACCATTTCGGATCCATCACATTCATTCCAGTGATATTCTTTTGAGCTGTTTTGTATTGTGTCCCATTTCTCGTTCTGCTGTTTTGCTAAAAATGTGTTTATTATCATGAAGGTCTTTTGTACGTAATTTTGTATGAATCCAGATCTTCTACATTCGCCATGTTGTCATTATCATGTGACCTACCAGCGTCAGTTTCACTGCCATTCATTAATCCTGCCCTGTGGCCTCATGGGATAGTAAAGTGTTCATTCAATGCACACTTTAGAATCTCGCTGGGAGTAGTAGGTCATCCAGGTACTTTTTGCCCACTCTTTTATGAGTACTGTGAATTCCGACATGTCACATACTGTTTTTCGTCTGCTATATAGTAGGGAAGTATACGATTTCCGATGCAGCCTATCAGTTTTTTATATGATTTCAACGTGGCTTCTTGATCCTGTTACACTGAATGACCTCTAAAAATCTGCATATGGGACAAAAGTCCCCTGGTTATTTTGGTCATTAAGGAAAACAGTAAGACGTAGTCCTTTAAATATATCACAGCCAACACTTATTTGAGCATGCCAAGAAAACAAATATATATTTTATATACATTTTTATATATATTTTATATATAACTGGTATTTTATATGTTTATTTAAATAGTAAAATCTATTTACCATTACAATTTTGCAGTTTGGAGCATTATTTCACCCATATTTCGACATTTTATTTTAACAAAAGTTATTTAAAATATTAAAGTATACACTTTACTTGGACGTAATGTGTTTTCTATGTATATAAAATCACTTTTGTAAATGTAATTTGATGCACATACAAAATGGGGAGGGGACGTCTCCTCTTTGACCCAGAGAGAGCAGTTGACATAACGATTACATCCTTACACCAGTAGGTGGCGACAAATGACTTATAAAATGTATTTGTCAGTGAATCATTCATTCAAGAGATTTGTTCAAACACTAACAAGACTGTAAAGTACGAGTGAGTCATTGAATCATTCATTCAAACCTATTATTTTTTGTTCATTCAAATTAGTTAAACATTTCAAATAGACTGTAGCAATTAACATTTTGTTAGGACCTCTGGTAAATTACTTATTTTGTTTAGATGTCTGTTCAGAATTGTGGGAGAATCGTGAATGCTATTTAAAAACAAAAAATGTGATTTTTAATTTATCCAGGATCGTGCAGCTCTAGGGAATGTAGTACATCCAGATTACATTCATAAACGCATTCATACTATATAGAATGTACTTTCTTAGCAGTCACAAAGTAATTACTTATTCAAAATAAGTACCTACTCAAGAGAGTACAAGATTTCAGATGCAACCTAAGCCATTCGACAGTCTGCGACTTAATCAAAATAAGCCCTGAAGACCGTGTGGTACTGCAGCAAAGTGAGTTTATTGCTCTTAAATATTTGTCATATGGGTGGCCAGTCGATAGCCTGCAATATAAGCTGAAGTAGAAGTTTCATCATTCAGGGTAATGTTTTTGTCATTCGCTGTATTGCAAATTCTCTGTTACACCACAGTGTCATCCGTTTCAATGAATTACAGTATTTCTGTATGGATACAATTTTAGCATCTTATTTATATTTCAGATAAATGAGAGATGTTTAACACTGATAAATATGTTGAACTTTATAAATATTAATAATGTAATGCATTTTTGTAATGCATACATTTTGTTAAATTTTGGGTGTTAGTGTTCTTTTTTGTTTTATTATTGTTAATTGTTATTATTATTATTAGGGCCAAGCACAGAAGGTGAAAAGGCACATATTGTATCTGTTAGTCATCCTCCTTTTCTTCCACTCTAGAGTCTATGGCAGCCAATAATTATAAAATTTGGATGAGACAGAGGACTGTCTCATCATGATCCACAGCAAATTTGGAGTGTCTAACTTAAACCCTTAAGTTTAGTTCTTGTGCCACCAACTTCTCAAAGTTGCACGTATGTTTATGCTAATAACTTTTGAACCATAAGGGCTAGAACCTATTTTTTCTGATTCCTCAGCTCATGCCGAGTCAATTGATATTCTGAAAGCGTACTTTTTTTTAACTTTCCCTATTTAGTCTGATTTTCACCAGAATTGGCTCTGATCATCTTCAGACGTGCTGGCAAGAAGTTGTTCAATAGATCAAACCATATAGCGCATCAACTAATTCAGCAACGTTATGACATATTGTGACCTGTGACCAAAAATCTTGGTATCTGTCATCACAATCATGACTCGAATGTACTTGCAGTTTCGGCACAGCACCACCTACTGGTCAAGAGATTTGAAAAATTTACATTTTTCCTGCACAAACTTTTAAAATCGTCCATTGTTCATTATAAAGGGATTTGTTATGTTTGTTTTTCAGGTTGCACAATTAATGACATGCCTTGTAAAATAAAATGCTTATTATTTTTCAACATATGCTTCTGCTGAAATGATACCTCCCTGAAATTACTTTTTGCAGGTTGGGATGTCTGGGTTAGGTGCCTTGCTCAAGGGCACCTCATTCGTTTCATGCCAGCACTGAGAATCGAACCCACATTATATTTTGTCTTAATATAAAGTAATTTTTTTTTTTTTTTTTTTTGTCACAAATATCAATTATTTGAACAAATAACCAACAGTTTCTTAAAAACAAACACTTTCTTGAGGTGAATACAAAATAATTAATTAACATGCTTTTTAAACAGCACATGAGTTTTGGTAACAGGACTGAGAAAACATGCATCCATCTTCTGCGTTGAAACATTGTAAAAAATAAATAAATAAAGTTGCCTGAGATTGACCAATACACATTTTGAATAGTTAAATATGTGTACTATTAGATACAGTGTTGAAAAAATATAAAAAATAAAATTTAATTTTGAAGAGTTTCAACAAGCAAATGTCACCCTTTCGGTGGAATGGCCCGTCTTTTAATGCATACTAACAAGTGACATACTTTAATGATATTACACCACTGGACTACAAAACGTATTTTCTTTCAGAACTCTAATTACCACAAACAGTTTGCTATCACGTGATACTTGCTACTTTTCTCCGCGCTGGCTATGATGGACCAATCACAATCGTTTGTGTTCACTGCTTAAATAAATAAGTTTGTAAATATCGCAGGATCCATTTCTTTTTACTTTAATGTCATTATAAAAATCATTGTAGCTAATACGTTTAAACGACGATACATTTCAGCATACGGATGCCTCGACTACAAACGGCTTGCCGTCAAGCGCGCCCCCTGGAGCAACAATCCGGCGCTCTCTTTTTACCCACAGTTCTCTGCGCTGGAGGTGTTCTGTGACTAAGATGGCGGACTCCTCGGTAAGCATCTCCAGTCAGTTGTTTTATGTCGTCTGAATGCTGTTTTAAAACATGCTTGCTCTTTTGCCGTTGTGTCCCAATAGGTCGAAATCATTGAAGGCTGTCGTCTTCCCGTGCTGCGAAAAAATCAAGAAAATGAAGACGAGTGGCGTGAGTATCAGCCTGAGGGATCCGTTCAGAATGTAAACAAAGGACTCGCAGTGTGTATTAGGCTAAATTATTCTGCCGGTTTATTTAATAAGGCACTATTTCTCTCGAACGTTAATCATTTGTTATAAAATTGTTATAAAACGCAATGTTGTGATGGTGTCAGGTGATGCTTTACTGTATGTGATATGGAACTGAATGATGTGTGATTTACATATTCCAAGATTAACATACAAAACACCATTGCTGTAACGTACTATAGTAAATTTTGTTAGAGAGATGGCAGACTGGTGATGTGAACACATGGCAGTGTTTAATTCCTTATTTTTAAAGGATTAGTTCACTTTCAAATAAAATCTTTCCTGATAATTTACTCACCCCCATGTCATCAAAGATGTTCATGTCTTCTTTCTTCAGTTGAAAAGAAATAAAGGTTTGGATGAAAACTTTCCAGGATTATTCTCTTTATAATGGACTTCAATGGTCTCCAAACGGTTGAATGTCAAAATGACAGTTTCAGTGCAGCCTTAAAGGGCTTTAAACAATACCAGACGAGGAATAAGGGTCTTATCTATCGGTCATTTTTGAAGAAAAAAAATGTAAATGTTCATGCTTTATATAAACAAATGATCGCCTTCCAAGTGGTTCCACCAAAACTGCATTTCTGTATTCCTCAAAAAGCTTTGTCCTACGACGACTCTATTCTACTTACGGAAAAAATTGAAATGGCGCCGCATTCGTTCCATAAGTAGAATAGTGAAGGCGTAGGACATACAGCGTAAGCTTTTTGAAGAATACGGAAAGCGGAAGCCCGTGCAAGGTAATCATTTGTGCTTATAAAGCATATACAGTTGTATTTTTTTCGAAAATGACCAATCGTTTCTCTAGATAAGACCCTTATTCCTCGTCTGGTATCGTTTAAAGCCCTTTGAAGCTGCACTGAAACTGTCATTTTGATCTTCAACCATTTGGAGACCATTGAAGTCCATTATAAGGAGAATAATCCTGGAAAGTTTTCATCAAAAACTTTAATTTCTTTTTGACTGAAGAAAGACATGAACATCTTGGATGACATGGGGGTGAGTAAATTATCAGGAAATCTATATTTGAAAGTAACTTTTCTATCTTTTAACTAATTCTTTAAGCTTTCATCTGTTTGAATGCTCCTTTATCCTTTTATTCCTTCAAAGCTTTGGCTGAAATTCTCAGTGTCAAAGACATTCCTGGGAGAAAGCTCTACTATGTCCACTACATTGACTGTGAGTATTAACCATTTGCCTGACATTTAGATAATAAATAATAATACTTATCTCACTAATACTGTTTGCTAACTGCAAAGAAAATAACATTTATTTACTTTCTAATTTTTTTGGAAAGTTAATAAGCGATTGGATGAATGGGTGACTCCAGACCGGCTGGACTTGAAAAAGCTCCAGTTTCCAAAAAAGGAGGCAAAGACCCCTACGAAGAACGGCCTGCCAGGGTCTCGCCCCAGCTCCCCAGAGAGAGATGTGGTAAGAATGTTAGGATTTCTGTGATGAAATGTGACACGCCCCCACATCAGTGGTTGCCCTTTGTTTTGAAACATTGTGTCACAAACAATTGTTTACGTGCCATGTAATCCTTTTCCATCCTCTCTTCCTTTCTGTTCAAATTCAGAGGAAGAGTCTAGATCTCAACGTTCAGTCTGCTTCAGCTCCATCAAGAGGCAAAACCCTCCCCACACCGGTACAGACAAACCCGCCCATTGTACACTAATAAAACTCAATCTGTCAAGCGAGAGCTTTTAATCAATGGGCTGAGTTTAGTTCGAAAAAGCTCATCACACTTTCCAACAAGTGTGAGGGATGCAATTTTTGCCTCGACTCAATTTACATTTGCTTATTGTCAAGCAGCTTGAACATTTTATGTAATGATAATGTTACCACTGTTAAAGGATTAGTTCGCAAAGAAATAAAATTTCTGTCATCAGTTACTCAACCTCATGTTGTTTCGAACTTTTTTTCTGTGGAACATAAAATAAGTTTTTTTTTTTTTTTTTTTTGTCCATACAATGAAAGTCAGTGGAGTTCATTGTTGTTTTGGATCTTCATTGACTTTCTGTATGGACAAGATTCTTTTGTGTTTTCTTTATAAGATCTTCCACAGAAGAAAGTCTGACCAGTTTGGAACAACATGAGCATAAATGATAACAGAATTTTCATTTTGGGGTGATCTGTCATTTTAATAAGGTAATAGTTTCCATGCCAGACAGTTCTATATAGTCATAGTATCTGTTTCAATTCATAGTATCTTGTTGTTGTTGTTGTTGTTTTTTCCCCACCTAAAGCAAATCAGTTCAGTGCTGTTTTCCAAAATGTATGTACAACAACAGTCAAAAGTTTGGAATAATTTTAATATTTTTGAAAGAAGTCTCTTCTGCTAGCTAAAGCTGCATTTGTTTGATCAAAAATACAGTAAAAACATTAATATTGTGAAATATATATATATATATTTTTTAAAATCTTTTTTTAATGTGTTTTAGTTTGCAATTTATTCCTGTGGTGCAAAGCTGAATTTTCAGCATCATTACTTCAGTCTTCAGTGTCACATGATCCTTCTGAAATCATTCTAATATACTGATATGGTGCTCAGTTATTAATAATGCTTCTTATCAGTGTCAAAAACAGTTTGGTTATAAAGTATTAAGCAGCAAAAAAACTTTTTCAACCTTGATAATAATAAGAAATGTTTTTTGAGCACCAAAACAGCATATTGGAATATAATTTGAGACTAACAACTGGATGACAAAGCTGCAGAAAATTCAGCTTTTTCATCACAGGAATAAATTAAATTTTATAATATATTTAAATAAAAATTAGTTTTTTTATTTTTTTATTTTTCAAAAATAGTTTTATATTTGAAATTGTAATATTATTTAACAATATTACTGATTATATAATATTTGTTCAGATACCTGCAGCCTTGGTGAACATAAGAGGCAATATTAAAAAAAAAATCAAATTTTTCACTGCTAGTGAATATGAAAGCATTTTCCATATTGATCATAATATAGTTTCATCATTCATTACCAACATACTCGTTACTCCCTGTAATATCTATTTTAGAACATGAGGTAAGTGACTGGAATTCACTCAATTATGATTCATCAGCTTTTAGTGGTGATTATTGTTACTCATACTTGGGTTTAGGGGTTTGTTCAAATCCATAAACTTAAGTAAACTTTTTTTAAGATTCACGTATATCACCTTTTTTTATTTTTTTTATTGAACCTTTTATTATATCTTATTTTACTGTCAGGAGCACAGGAAATAAATATGTAAGGACAAATACAAATTAACTTAAAAAATTGTGGTAATCAAATAAGTTAATACATTTAGATTTAAATGTAATCAATTGAAATTTGCTTCATGTAATTAATAAGTATGTTATTACTGTGCAATTTCTGAAATAATTTCAAGATAGACCAAACTTTTATTTTGTTGTAATGAAGACCTTTGAAATTGTTATGGAGTTATTTTAAGAATGATGTGATTTTTCTTTGCAGAGAAAAAGTTATTTGTCTTTCTGATTGCTCTTTCAGAAGAGAAAAGCAGAATCTGTGTCTTTGGCAACACAAGTTACTGCAGCAACTCCAGTGCCTTCACTTCCTAGTTCTGCAGAAGCAAGTCAGGCCTCGGTTTATCCAGCCATGAGGGACACTTCCTTCAGCATTAAATCCAGAGAAGAACATGAACCACTCACCTCTCTCACCACGGTAAAAAAAAATTGAAATGAATAAAACATGGTCTCTGCTAGTTTAATCTGTCGCAATAGTTAAATAGCTATTATTTAATTACCAGAATACAAAAAAAGTTTCTTTTTTTTTCTTTTTTACATTATTTGAAAAAAATAAATAAAACTTAACTATATAAATTTAATTTGGACTTTTTTCCCCCTTTTGCTTTTTTTTTATTCTTGAAGAATGGCACAGCACGTCGTCTTATTCCTTCCCAGCCGGGGAGAAAAAGGAAAAATTGCGGAGGGACTGATGAGGTAGGATCTGCAACTTGATTTACAGATGTTTCTTAGCACTACATGATGCACTTCTTTTTTTTTATTTATTTTTTTTATGTCTATCGAATCTTAAAATTTCTGAATCACATGTATTGATCACTCATTTTTAAATACATTCTTACAATCAAATATCAAATTTTTCATTATTTGCCTAAAAGTGGCTGGCATAAAGTTAGCATATCTTGTAGCATAAATGTGTTTAATGTGGGTGTGTGTATCTTCAAAAGAAGGTATAAAAGAAAAAAAAAAGTGATCAAAAAACATTGAATGTAAGGTTTTGGTTCTTTTTCTTTCTACTTAACATTTTAAGCACTACATTTCTGGGCTGTTAAAAAACAATTAAAACATGAGGCCGCAAGTCCCATAGTCCCCTAATCATCAAATATTTAAAATGTTTTTTTTTTTCCTACTCATAATTATCAGATTTTTTTTTTTTTTGCTATCACCTGTTTTCCTCCACTCTCAAGTAAAATGTCCCAAAGCTTTGCATCCACTTGTGTTTTTCTGTTAGATGGTAAAGGTGTTCCAGAATAACAACCCTCGCTGCTCCACCGTCTATTTGCCGCCAGGAGAGGTCCGGCTCCTTTACTTCCCATTGCCTTGATTGTGTGTCTGTTAAAGTGGAGGCATTTAGGAGAGGCTTTTAGAGAAAAGTATGAAACTCAAACTATAGAAATTCAGCTAAAAAGTCATTGGATCTCATAATTGCAAGAGTCTGTTGTTCTTAGGCTATGGAAGATTATAGTATTTCATTTTCTTTTTCAGGTAATTGGGTAATAATAAATGAGTACTTCCTGATATTTGCAGGTGTGATAGCAAGTGTGTAACCAATTGCCCTAGCAATATAATAAAGTTCAGAGATGTTTTTTTTTTTTTTTTTTTAATGCACAGGACGTTCACTGCTGTTAGATGCCTTCCCATCATCTCTCTAACTCTACTGTCTGCTCTCAGGATTCCCAGGACAGTTCTGATGGTATCCCCTCTGCCCCTCGCATGACTGGTAGTTTGGTGTCGGACCGCAGTCATGATGACATCGTCACGCGAATGAAGAACATAGACTGTATTGAGCTGGGCCGGCACAGGCTAAAGCCGTGGTACTTTTCTCCATATCCACAGGAGCTCACCACCCTACCCATCCTCTACCTTTGTGAATTTTGTCTTAAGTACCTCAAGAGCCTCAAGTGTCTCCAGAGGCACCTGGTAAGAACTTAAGGACTGATGTTTGACAGCTTTAGAAAAAATGTCAAACTCTCTCACAGCAAAATATGAGAGTCTGGTTCTGTCTCAGTAAAACTGTACCAAAAATGACGTACACTACTGTTCTAAAGTCAGTAAAGATTTTTTTTTTTTTTGAATGAAAATACTTTTTTCTGCAAGAATGCATTAAATTGATCAAAAGTAATAAAGACATTTATAATATTAGAAAAGATTTCTGTTTCAAATAAATGCTTTTCTTTCTATTCATCAAATAATCCTGAAAAATAATTATAATTTCCAAAAAATATATATGAAGCAGCACAACTGTTTTCAACATTGATAATAATCAGTGTTTCTTGAGCAGCAAATCAGCATATTAGAATGATTTCTGAAGGAACATGGGACACTGAAACCTGGAGTAATTATGCTATGCATCACAGGAATAAATAGTATTTTAAAATGTATTTAAAAAGAAAATATCTATTTTTAAATTCTAATAATATTTCACAATATATATATTTTTTTTTGATCAAATAAATGCAGCCTTTGAGAGCAGACAAACCTTACAAATCATTTAAAAAAATCTTTTGAACAGTAGTGTATCTGTTGTAATATTTTTTTCTTCATATTTTTGTTTTGATAGTTTACTGCAAGCAATATTGCACAAGAATGTACAAACAAACAAAAAAACCCCGAGGTATATAGCCTACCAAATTTGCTTCTAAGGTGCAGTTGATATAACAGCTGTTTTATAGGCTGTACTATATTTGAATTGCTCATGTCCTTTATTTGTGCAAGTTAAACTATTCTTACAGTTCAATTTGTCAAGCTCTACTTGCATCTGGCGATGTTCTTACATTATTTAGCTGATTTCGTTACAGGTATAAAAATTAAATTCAGTCTAATGAGATGTTTCCAATCAAAGCCCAATATTATTGTAAATTTATATTACCATAATCAGTTTAATTTTTTGAAAATTTACCTTCTATATTTGCCACTTGCACTTCTTATTTGGATTAGCAAGCACCTGAGCACAGACACACTTAAAACGTCAAGCTTTAGTGTGCACTTGGCTTAAGCAACATGCCCTCAGATAACTGTCACCCGTCTATAACTGTTACAGACGAAATGCAACCTTCGACACCCACCAGGAAATGAGATCTATCGCAAAGGAACTATATCCTTTTTTGAAATAGATGGCAGGAAAAACAAGGTGGGTAACTTCTAGTTTGAAATGATTAAAGTGTGTGTATGTATATGTATGTATACAGTGTATTTGTGGAAATAGGAATATATTCATGAATATGAGACAATTGCTATTTTATCTAAAAATCTAGGTCATCTGAAATTGTGAAGTCCTACAAATTATAGCATTAAGAGTAGACCAGCACTTACTTTACTGTAGCACATGGTTAAACTGAACATGTTGATTTAGAGGGTTAGGGTTGTGAGGGACATGTTTGTGGAAATACATTTCATGATGGCCTGTTAAATCTGTTGTTTTTTTCTTTTTTATTGCACAGACATATTCCCAAAATTTGTGTTTACTGGCCAAATGCTTCCTGGACCACAAGACCCTGTACTATGACACAGATCCTTTCCTCTTCTATGTTATGACAGAGTATGACTCAAAGGGATTCCACATAGTCGGCTACTTCTCCAAGGTACAATATACAGTTGTGGTCAGAATTATTGGCACCCTTGGTAAATATGATCAAAGATGATTGTAAAAATAAATCTGCGTTGTTTATCCTTTTGATCTTCAATTCATAAAATTTAGCAAAAAGGGGGGGGGGGGGGGTCACATTATGAAATAAATGTTTTTCTCCAAAACTCGTTGGCCACAATTATTGGCACCCTTTTATTCAATACTTTTTGCAGCCTCCTTTTGCCAAGAGAACAGCTCTGAGTCTTCTCCTATAATGCCTGATGAGTTTGGAGAACACCTGACAAGAGATCAGAGACCATTCCTTCATGCAGAATCTCTCCAGATCCTTCAGATTCCCACTTCCATGTTGGTGGTGCTTCTCTTCAGTTCACTCCACTCATTTTCTTTAGGGTTCAGGTCAGGGGATGGTCATGGCAGAAGCTTCATTTTGTGCTCAGTGACACATTTTTGTGTTGGTTTTGATGTTTGTTTTGGATCATTGTCCTGATGAACAATCCAACCACAGCCCTTTATAAGATTTCTAGCAGAAGCGGTCAGATACCAGCAGAAAAATAGGCCCACAACATTAAAGATGGAATAGTATATTTAACCATGGGCATGGGGTACTTCTTATCCATGTGTGCACCAAATCCATCTGGTGGGTTTGCTGCCAAAAAGCTCTTTTTTTTAGTTTCATCTGACCATAGAAGCCGGTCCCGTTTGAAGTTCCAGTCTTGTCTGACAGCTGAATATGCTGGAGATTGTTTCAGGATGAGAGCAGAGGATTTTTCTTGAAACCCTCCCAAACAACTTGTGGGGATGTAGGTGCTGTTTAATAATTTAATTTTAGGCTTTCTGAGACTCAAGACTCAACTAATCTCTGCAATTCTCCAGCTGTGATCCTTGGAGAGTCTTTGTCCACTCAAACTCTCCTCCTCACCGTGCATTAGGACGATTTAGATACAGTACCTCTTCCAGGCAGATTTGTAACATCTTTAGTTTATTAATTGAAACTTCTTAATTATTGGCCTGATGGTGGAAATGGGGATATTCAATACTTTAGCTATTTTCTTACAGCCATTTTCTATTTTGTGAAGCTCAACAATCTTTTGCTCACATCAGAACTATATTCTTTGGTTTTACTCATTGTGATGAATAATTAAGGGAATTTGGCATTTGTGTTTCCTCATGTTTATACTCTTGTGGAACAGGAAGTCATGGCTGAACAATTTCAGGTTCATGATCACCCTGGTGTGCTAAAAAAAATGTAAATATGATATACTTCAGAGATATTTTACTCATAAAAAATTCTAGGGGTGCCAATAATTGTGGCCACCGTGTTTTGGAGAAAAACATTTATTTCATAACGTGATTATTTTTACAGTCATCTTTGATCATATTTACCAAGGGTGCCAATAATTCTGACCACAACTGTAGCTTTGCTTGCATCAATGCACTGATATTCTAATTGTTTTACATTTTGGCTAGTCCTATTTTTGTTTGTTTTTTATATGATAGGCTTGCTTGCATTGTGTTTCCATTGTCTTTGTTTTTTTCCTCCCATTAAAGGAAAAGGAATCAACAGAAGACTATAATGTGGCCTGCATTTTGACTTTACCACCGTACCAGAGAAGAGGCTATGGCAAACTACTAATTGAGTTTAGTGAGTAATCATATAGTTATGACTTTTTACTAAGGAACATAGAATGTGATCACATTTTTTATTATTGTATTTTTACTATGCGTTTAAAGTTATCGCTTGCCATCTCAGAATAATGAGTAAGGTAGTACAAGCTAACCTTAAATAAAAAAACCCTGAATGTTTGGGCCTTGTTCGCATCTGTCAGGTTATGAGCTATCAAAAGTGGAAGGAAAGACAGGTACACCAGAGAAGCCTCTGTCTGATCTGGGTCTGCTCTCCTATCGCTCTTACTGGTCTCAAACAATTCTGGAGATCCTCATGAACCTCAAATCGGAGAATGGAGAACGGCCACAGATCACCATCAAGTTAGTATCTTCTTCTTTAACTTCACTATCAAAAATCACAACCAAAAAGTGTATGTGGGAGAGTTTTATTTAATTTCACTCTTTTCTTTTCCTTTTTTCGTAAAGAAATTTACATTAATATTTTTGGCATTATAACATTATTTTATTGGCAATTGGCGTACACCCTAGCATTCTCCGACTTCTAGTTGAGACGCACTGTAGTGTGTTTTAATTAAAGAAGTATATAGTCTGCATGACAGTTGTACAGCATCACTGTATTCTTAGAAGCGAGCAGATTATGATGTGGTGTTTTCAGAATCTCAGACCGGTTCACAGTAAATGTATCACACTCCAGCTCTGCAAGTGCTGATGCAGCATGCATTGGGGAGTGTAATGTGTGGCAGTTTTCAAATTTGCATGATTTCCAAATTTTGGGGGCAGATGATCATGGCAGAGATTTATAATGAGAAGTGGGCGTAAACTCAGACACTTAAAGATATATGCCAATATAAAAGCTTGAGGGTTTAAGTCTTGCAAGTGAAAAATTAAGTCATAAGTATTGTAATTTTACTAATTAAAGTAGTAATAATCATATACTTATGAAATATTTTTCTAATTTTACAGTGCAGTTGTATTACAATAGTAATATATTTCTGTCTTATTATTATTATTATTATTACATTAATAATGTTATTATCATTATTAAAATTATTACAATTCCACAACTACTGGGCCCGAGGAATCTGACAGCAGAGTTTCAGATAAGAAAGTACTTTGATTATGGTCAAAAATAAATTAGCTTTGATATTGTTCAAATTATTTAGTCTTAATATTGTGGCAATTTCCCCTGTGGAATAAAAAATGGTATTAAATTTGAATATTTTTCAAGATATTGTACCAAAGAAATTCTAGTATTGTGACACCTCCACACGCCCAATTTTCATTACTGTAAGGAGAAAAAAAATTTCATCAGAGATATATTAAATTGTAAGCATGCATCATGGTAATATTTGTTGTGCTGCCTTTATTTCATGCAGATGTTAAAAAAAATTACAATAATGATAATCTAATGATAAACTTGTTTAATGTGTTTAATTCTCATAACATATATTACAATGCAAAATACAACTTTATGCAAAATATAATTTTTTCCTTTAATTTTGGGGTCAAATACGAACCAACATTTTCTTCCCAACTCACTTTCTTCTTACTCATATCCATTTTGATGGCTCAGTTTTAATGAAGCTTTTAAAGAAATCAATTTGTAGTTGTTTTGTTTTTAACGTTATGATTCTCTCAGTGAAATCAGTGAGATTACCAGTGTCAAGAAAGAGGATGTGATATCAACTCTTCAATACCTCAACCTCATCAATTATTATAAGGTAAGCGATCAATTGGGATGTTTGCTTCCTCATTCTCAGATTTCCCATCCACCCTAATTTGATGTAGCATGTTAATATCATTACAATTGGTGGTTTTCTAATTTTTGCTTAAGTTGAGTTCAGCTTGATTGATCTCCTTGCAGGGTCAGTATATCCTCACCCTATCAGAGGACATAGTGGAAGGTCACGAGCGGGCCATGCAGAAGCGTCACCTTCGTATTGACCCCAAATGTTTGCATTTCACTCCTAAAGACTGGAGCAAGAGGGGCAAGTGGTAAAGACAATGAGGACTGCTAGCATCCAGCTAACATGCCACATGCTGCTCAAGGAATTCAATTCAAGAGACTGTAATTGTTCCACAAACAGACTTGACTTGAAAAACAAAAACAGTGTAATGTTGTTAAAAGTTTCCACTGTCCACATCTGCATGTTATGTGACCTACTTTTACAAATTTCATATTGTGTGAAATTCATGTTAGTCTGTTAATTGTCTGTATGTGAGAATGGAAGAATGTGTTTTTAATGTACTTTTCTCCCACCATTTCAAAAGATCCTCCTAGATTCCTATATTTATGGTCCATGCCATGTTTTATTACTTTGACCAATAACAGTATTCTGCACACAGTTATCAGCACTCTGTAGAGACATGACCTTATTCGTTTTCATTGGTGAGCTGTTTACTTCTGGTGATACAACCCGTTGGTACAAAATGTAGGCGTACCCAGCTATGCAACAAAGTTAAAAGAAACTTTATGTAAATAAGCAGCGGTTTTCAGGAGCAACTACATGGCAGTGAAGTCAGTGCACATGTGATCGTCACATGCCAGATACTGTAATGTGTGTTAAGACAGAGAAGTTAATCATGTTGTTCCATGTTGTTGACATGGAATCAGTTTTCTTTCCCCTAAAGAAAAACCATTCTGGAGGGAAAGGGTTATTTGGATGGAATCTGTGCATAAATAATATAAAATATAAAAAAGATAAACAATTTGCACCCTTTGCCATTGCAGCTATGAATATGCGGCCACACAGAGGCATTTCTGATAAACACCTGGCAATACATTTTTTTTAATTAAACTACTGCATATGTTTAACTTCTTTGTTTTGCCGACACATGAAAGTCGCTGTTTGTTTGCATAAAGTTAAACTTTACTCAGCTTTGCTTTGCTGTGCATGCCTACATCGACGCTGGAAGTCGGCAGCTCTCCATTGAAAATTAATTCAATCATGTCGCTTTATCGCTGGTGGAGTGAACAGGGCTTAAATGGGGCGTTACAGTGTCATTGTGTCTGTACATAATATGCTACACTTAAAATAAATGTCTTTTTTATACTGGTATTATATGTGTCTAGGGTCAAATGCACATGGATGTATCTGAATACCTGCACATTTATTACTTTTTTTTATTATAATTTTTTTTTACTGAATGTAAACCAGCAAACGCTGCACAAAATTGTTGTCTTTTAGGTAAATGATAATGTGTATAGAAATAGTAGCTCTAAAGTATTTATAAAGTCATTTTCTGTCATTTTAAAATTTGTATAACCCTCTGTTTTTTTGTGACTTGTACTTGCTATTTGAACAAAAAAAAATTGGTGGACGGATTACTAAATGGTATTAAGTCATTTGCACTGTTCAGTCAAAAATAACTGTGATAGGAAATTAATGGGAAATATGAAAAAATGTGAAAATACAGAGCAATTATTCAAATCTACAAATAATCTACAATGAATTCTAAAATATCAAGAGTGCAAATTAGCCACAGCTGCTCTCACACACATTTATTGGCCCTGTTTACACCTGGTATTAAGATGCGTTTTGGTCGATTGGATCACAAGTAGACGAGGGAGACACATTCCCATCTACACCTGGGGCCTGTACCATGATGGTAGTTGAACAAACTCAGGGTTATAGGGTTAGTTTCGAGTTGACAAAACCAAACCACTCCAATCCGACTTTGTTGGTGCCATGATGCTGATCATCAATTTTCTCTATCAACTCAGTCTTTGATCTTGAGTTTGTGAAGTGTGTGCACATGAATCTGTGACATCAGTGCCAAACAGCCAATCACATGCCTTGCAACAGAAATAAAATGTGATTCACTTCTTGTGAGAGAGCCAGCGCGATTCAAACTCTCACTGAAAATGAAGAATTTAAATGCATTTACACTAATGGAAAATACTTGTCTGTGAAAGACGACAAATAAAAGAAATGATCTTTATCAGTGCAAGTGAAAGTTGTGGAGTTAGTTTATATAGTTGATAATATATAGCGATAGAGACTTAAACATACAAGGTCACATGTAGTAATTTTTAAAGAGTATATTTACTCCGTATTTAGGCCTATATTACATGTGATCTATATATATTAATATTCATTGAAACTAAGTGCTTAATAACTACTGTTACACTAAATTTGCGTGTGTGCAATGGGTTAATAAAAAAATATAGATCATATAATTATACAAATAATATATAAATTATATTATCATTAAAACCAGACAATTTCATCGTTAAATATTTGTTTTTACTATATAGTGATCTTTAATTTAGAGGAAGAGAAACTGGGGGAGTGACTATTACGTTGGGTGTGTCAGTGTCACTCAGCTTACCGATTGGTCCAATTTCAATTTGAAATCTCTAACCCAGAACATAACCTGCCCCGGAGCAGGTTAGTCGTGGAACATAAGTTACTATGGCAATGAACACCACTAAAAGTCAAGTTACTTTCATGGTATCTAAAACCCAGGATTGGCGCAAACTAATCTGAAACTTACCTGGCTAGCCAGCTAATCCAGCTTCATGGTACAGGCACCTGGTGTTTTAATCCGTCTCTTTTGTCCACTTTCAACCTCTTCTGTCCTGATTTCTTCGAGGGGAGGGTCTATGGGCGGGAAAATGTATGGGCTTTTTCAGATCTTTCGATCTAATGGACAAAATAAGCTTGCGAAATTTACATACAGTATTTCACAGAAGTAAATATATCTTTTCATGTGACAACACTGAAGAAATGACACTTGTACAATGTAAAGTAGTGAGTGTACAGCTTGTACAACAGTGTAAATTTGCTGTCCCCTCAAAATAACTCAACACACAGCCAATAATGTCTAAACTGCTGGCCTCAAAAGTGAGTACACCCCTAAGTGAAAATGTCCAAATTGGGCCCAAAGTGTCAATATTTTGTGTGGCCACCATTACTTTCTAGGACTGCCTTAATCCTCTTGGGCATGGAGTTCACCAGAGCTTCACAGGTTGCCACTGGAGTCCTCTTCCACTCCTCCATGATGACATCACGGAGCTGGTGGATGTTAGAGACCTTGCGCTCCTCCATCTTCCATTTGAGGATGCTCCACAGATGCTCAATAGGGTTTAGGTCTGGAGACATGCTTTAGCCTCAGCTTCTTTAGCAAGGCAGTGGTGATCTTGGAGGTGTATTTGGAGTCATTATCATGTTGGAACACTGCCCTGCGGCCCAGTCTCCGAAGGGAGGGGATCAGGCTCTGCATCAGTATGTTACAGTACATGTTGGCATTCATGGAACTGTCCCTCAATGAACTGTAGCTCCCCAGTGCCGGCAGCACTCATGCAGCCCCAGACAATGACACTCCCACCACCATGCTTGACTGTAGGCAAGACACACTTGTCTTTGTCCTCCTCACCTCGTTGCCGCCACACACACTTAACACCATCTGAGCCAAATAAGTTTATCTTGGTCTCATCAGACCACAGGACATGGTTTCAGTAATCCATGTCCTTAGTCTGCTGGTCTTCAGCAAACTGTTAGTGGGCTTTCTTGTGCATCATCTTTAGAAGAGGCTTCCTTCTGGGACGACAGCCATGGAGACCAATTTGATGCATTGTGCGGCGTATGGTCTGAACACTGACAGGCTGACCCCCCCCACCCCTTCAACCTCTGCAGCATTCATGCGTCTAATTCCAAAACACAACCTCTGGATATGACGCTGAGCACATGCACTCAACTTCTTTGTCGACCATGGCGAGGCCTGTTCTGAGTGGAACCTGTCCTGTTAAACCGCTGTATGGTCTTGGAAATCTTCTTATAGCCTACTCCATCTTTATGTAGAGCAACAACTCCTTTTTTCAGATCCTCAGAGAGTTTTTTGCCATGAGGTGCCATGTTGAACTTCCAGTGACCAGTATGAGAGAGTGAGAGCGATAACACCAAATTTAACACACCTGCTCCCCATTCTCACCTGAGACCTTGTAACACTAACGAGTCACATGACACCGGGGAGAGAAAATGGCTAATTGGGCCCAATTTGGACATTTTCTCTTAGGGGTGTACTCACTTTTGTGGCCAGCGATTTAGATATTATGGCTGTGTGTCGAGTTATTTTGAGGGGACAGCAAATTTCCACTGTTATACAAGCTGTACACTCACTACTTTACATTGTAGCAAACTGTGCAACATTCAAAATGTGTACTGCTGGGGGTGCTACAGGAATAGGGTTGAGAACCACTGGTTTACTTCATTACTTTGCTGCAGCAGCAGTTTATTTCTGCCTTGTAAATGCGTTTAAATGAAAGTTTTAATAATGACCTCGAAATCTTATTGCTGAATTGTAACATCTCTCACGAGAAGTCGAATAAACTGATGCTCTCCATGTTCCGTGTGATTGGTTGTTCACTGCACATCACACATTTTCAGGTGCGTGTACTCCAATTTATCACAGTTTCTGAGTGTTTATAGCAAGCATTTTGAGCCCGCTGAACCTGATCTAAACCAGGTAGTACATGTATAGTTTTTCTTTTGTCAACTCTAAACTTACTCTTAAAACTCAGGCCTGGTTTCACAGACGGGGCTTAGATTAAGCCAGGATTAGACCTTAGTTGAATAAGGGTGGCTTTTATAAACTTGCCTTAGAAAAAATATTACTGGTGTGCATCTTGAGACAAAACAATGGCACTGAGATGTTTTAAGATATGTCCGTGCAATTTGCTTTCAGTTACAACAGCTCAAACATGCATTTTAGTCTGGGACTAGCTTAACCTCTTCCACTCTCCCGGCCCGTGGGCGGGCCGAAACGACGTCACAATATTTTCACTTATTTTGTTTTAAAATTTCTGGAGATACTACCAACCCATATATGGTACCATTTGAAAGCTTAGAATCTAATCTTTACAAAGAATATAATTAGTTCTGTGTTTATGTTACACAAATTAGTAAGATAAAGCTTAAATATACAATCATGCCAAAAACGCCCCTCCCCTTGACTACGATGAGGAAATATAAATATGAATATGAATTTTTCGCATATTTCATAAAACAGACATGTCATATATCAGAAGAAAGCTCTCGTTCTCAGGAATTCGGCTATATAGTTTATTTTATTGTTTTAACAACATCATTTGAACGATCTTCAAAAGAATCGCGCAATAAATTTGATAAATGTGGAAAAAACAAACACAAACGTCACATTTCTACCCCTTTCAATGCTTCTCTAAGATAAAATCAGCCACAAACTCTATATCATCTTTTACCTTATTAAGTTTTCTTTCAAATGAGCCTACTTTCACTTTTCTGTGAGCTTATATTGGTAAATAATCCACTGTTATGTCGCGGTTGTCCGAAACACAAAATGGAGACGAATGAAGAAACACGCGATCTTCACACCATCATCCAAACGGTCTGGCTTCCTTCAGTGATGACGATGATATACATATCAGGCATGTGTATAAAGCTAAAGATCCTTTTTGTCCAGGGACATGTCAATCAAACTTCTAGTCCAATCAGATGGCGAGATATTCAACAAATCATTGAGGCAGACAGGCGGGATCACACCGTAGCTTCAGTTTCACGTGGTGGGCGTGTGATCGCGTTGCGAGTGATGAGAGGAGCTGTTTGATGGAAGATTTGCATGTGTTTTCATAGTTTGTGTATTGTTTTGACTTCTAAAATGGCATATGGAGAGGGAAAAGTACCAATGGCACCGATAGAAACGTTTTTGAAGCACTTGAACGTGATGAGGCATTGACCAGTGACGCCGTGTTATGATTTGGCGAAAATGACAGCTCGCTTTTCTCGAGGGATTCGAGAGGACTCTGCGCTTGACTGGTAAGCTCATATATTCCTGCATTTACAATGCTAATGCTTATTTAATGATAAAATTATTATTTTGAAATGGCAAAGCACAGCAACTAAGCCAATAAACTGTTACATTTGACAAAACATTTGACGAAACTGCGTATAAGTATGCATACTCATACATATTAGTATACAAGTATGCAGACTTCAATAAAATCGTAATTTGAGTAAATCTACATTTTGAAATCGTCAAATGTATATTATTATATTGTAAACAACTAACTAACAACTTTTATTTTTTGTTTCAGATACTGCATGAGATCCTGGACCACCGGTGTTGCAGTCGATTCTGTTCCCTTTGGAATGTGTGTTCCCCCTGCTGACTGCGCATGCGCCATGAAACACCGCTGGATGGACGGAAAGCGAAGGAGGACAAAAATATTGGCGCTACGTTTAAATGTCTTGCACTGTAGCATAATAAAATGATTCAGTCCAGTTTTATTTCTGTGAATTAAATTAATCTTGGACTTGTTCATAGTTTATGTATTATGCCTGAATTTATAAATTTGAATTGTGCCAACACAAATTAGCTTATGTCCAAACTTTATGCCTCATATTACCATTTAGCATTATTGCAAATTTGATTGTTCCCTTCAGAATCTGTGTTCCCCTTTTCACAAGCATGGGGACCCAAAAGGTTCAAAAAACTATTTTTCCCCTCGAAGGTGGTATTTTTTTTTTTTAAGCATTTTTTATTTATTTATTTTTTTTAAATCTTTATTCCTTTTCCAATTTAAAATGCACTACAGATTTTAATGCCATGTTTATTAAGGCTTTGGTTAGTACAGAAGCCTCCATTGCAGGCCTATTTGAACCACAAGGAGTTCACAGGTGATTTTAAATGGCAAATTTTATAAAAGAAAAGAGTTTACCCAAAGTGAAAATTGAGAAAAAAACCCTCCAAAAACAAAGGCTTCATAACTGAGTCATTTATTGCAAGAAACACATTTGTATTCTTTCTCTGTAGATGGATTGCCCACACGTTTTAAATGGAACCACCGCCCGCAGTAGTCACAAGCAATCTGTCAACATAAAAGAACTTCAGAGTCTTCAAATGTTTCAGTCTCTCCTCCAGTGTCTTCAACTGTTTCTGCCTCTCCACAAAAGTGGCACAGTTCACTTAGGTCATCTATGGAGGTACAACACTAGTGAAGGTGCACACCAAAAAGCACATCAATGGTATTCATAAGTAGCCATACCAGATTGGTGTAGCAGTGTTAAAGCAATCTCCATTCTGAACCGTGTTATGTCTTGTGGCTCACTGGAGAAGTTTATTGTAGAATTTTGCACAATGTGTTCTGCAAACTGAAGTAATAAGACAAATTAACTTTAAAGTATTGTACCATTTCAATGGACATTTAATATTTTTATATAATGCTATCACACCTTCAAAGCAAACACGCCACATGAAATAGTGTCCCTCTGAAGTGGGTGAGGCAGGCTTTCACAAACCCAGTGTGAAACTGAGACACCTTTTGCCATCATCAGGGCTCTACAAACAAGAGTTTTCTTTCAAGCATACATGTTTCACAATAACACTACATCTGATTGTGTTGCATGAAAAATACCTTGTTGCCTCCAAACACTTTTTCTTCTTGATTGATTGATTTCATTAGTGCCCTTTGAAATTACACATTAATTTTGTTAAGAATGTTATATTGCACCCTTGCATCTTGCATGTGAAAAATATTAAAGAAGGCAATAATGACAACATATAATTGTATCCATATATATTTATTCATTTTTTTTTATATAAGGAACAAAATATAACATAGTATCTGTTTCCCTTGTGACAATAATTTGAGGAACTCAAATTTTAGCATGTGTAGGCTACTTTGGAAACAGTGAACATTGTTAATACATTTTGTATACTGTTGTTGTATATCATAAACATGTCATCTCTGTATTTTTGCTATAATAATAATGCTAAAAAATAAAAATGCAGTAATATGAGGCATCAAGTTTGGACATAAGCTAATTTGTGTTGGCACAATTCAACTGAATAAATTCAGGCATAATAAAGTAAATACAGGCATAATACATAAACTATGAACAAGTCCAAGATTAATTCAATTCACAGAAATAAAACTGGACAGTGAGAATCATTTTATTATGCTACAGTGCAAGACATTTAAACGTAGCGCCAATATTTTTGTCCTCCTTCGCTTTCCGTTCATCCAGCGGTGTTTCATGGCGCATGCGCAGTCAGCAGGGGGAACACACATTCCAAAGGGAACAGAATCGACTGCAACACCGGCAAAGATGGTCCACAGCTTCACATCTTCAAGACAGGCCAGAGGAAGGTGATGCTCTCAACACAAGGGACAAAATATTATAGTGATGCACAGAATGATAAAAATGTGGAGGATGTAGATCATGTTTACATTGTTAAAGACCACATACATTTTATTTTATGTGTTATACTGTCTTGTGTCACCTGAAAGGAGAATAAAAAGTATAAAACGCTAAACAAAATCTCATTCTTTTATGCCTTTTAGCATAGTACTTGTTTTGCATCTCAGAAACAAAGATGAAAATGAAGAAAATCAATAAATAATAAAATAAAGTGCTATACCATATAATAAAAATAGGATTTTTGGGGTAATGCAGTCTGTAAAACATGTTTTTGCAAAGGACAATCCAAAGAACACTTGCATACGCTAAAATATCATTTTGCCTCCCTTCAGTTACATTTCAATAACTTCTGTTTAGAAGATGATAGATTCAAAATATTTTTTTCTAGTACAAGCTGTCACCTAGTGGAATCAAAGAAAACAATCAGCAGGTCCCTAGAGCAAACAGAACCTGATTTACAGATTTTCAAAAACAGGATTTTAAACAAAAAAAACAAAAATCGCCTATTTTTTAAGTGCTTATTACAGTATTTTAAATGCATACAATGTAATTTCTGAAGTATTACAGTCTGATTTTGTTATTTTGAGAGGTTTTCTTTACAATGACACCAATATTTTACATTTCTCTCACTGTATGTGTGAAGGGCGAACATTTAAACTTTGGGTTTGTCAAATTCAGGCGGAAATCTAAAAAATGCCTCAGAGTGGAAGAGGTTAAGTCATGTCTGTGAAACTGGGGGTTAGAGTTTGTTCAGCTAGCTTCATGCAACAGGACACTGGTCTCAACTACAACACTGTCTTGCCTACTCAGCCATCTTAGCGCTAACCTGCTGACTTAATAAATCTCTCAAATATATAAGAGATACACAGATAACCAAATGGCACAATACTTTTTTCTTCATTTTGACTATTTAGAGTGCCTTGCAAAAGTATTCAGACCCCTGGATTTTTCACATTTTGTTATGCCTTATGCTAAACTACTTTAAATTCCCTTTGGTAACACTTTCTATGAAGCCTTTATAATGCAAAATGCCTTAAAAAAAATCTTCACAAATCTTGTATAATCTCATGCATAATCATACCAACATTATACAACTTTGCCATGTGTGGTTATAACTTTTAACAGTATGATGATTATAACACACAAACACATTATGTCCACTTAAGTTAGAATGGATTATCATTCCCACATATTTTTGGGTGAGCTATTCCTTTAACTTAGTAAGTCTCCACTGCCTGTGTAGTAACAGTAAATCCTACTGTGAATGTTTAAGATGTTAATACACAGAATTAGAAAAGCTGTTAATTCTGTTAATTCCAGAGTTGCAATAGCTCTGTCCTTACACAACCTCATGGAGTTAAGAGTCCTTTTTACAACACTGTTTTAGACTGTCGTGATGCTACTGTGAACAAGCTCAAAAGATGTTACCGTCTAGACTCACTGTCGAGAGTTCATTATCCTCAGGACTAAAGTGACTACCAGGTGATTTCACGGTTTTCTCTTATGACCACAAAAGAAGATTTGGTTTGTTTTGTTCCATCTTAAAATGTATCAACAGTAATTTAAGTTTCATTAAGTTCACTTAAGTCTCATAACATAGGCTATCATTTTCATAACTGTTATACTATAAACAGTGCAGTATTTTTTCCCTGTCAAAGGTATAGGCACTGTTTTCCTCCACGAATTGTATGATGAAAAGAAAAAAAGAAAGAAAAAAACAGTGACGTGTCCGTTCACAAAGGCATCTCTGTTTCATGCTCACAGTAATCTTCTTAAAAACAGCGGCTTGTTCGCCAGAATTCCACATCCAACAGACTTCCAAACACATGCTTTAAAGGACTTCAAGTAGCTGTTATCTTTGATAACAAAATATTCCTTAGAATTGTCTGTCACAATCCAGGACAATATTTAATAATGTTAAATAATTATATTTAATAGTATCCTACTTTTTTCCTGAGAACTTGAATATTTACAGTAATCCTATACAGTATTTTGGTTATGGTATTTGTGCATTTAGTTATTTAGTTATTTGTGCATTTATATATATATAATATATTTGGATCTGAACTCTTCATATATATATATATATATATATATATATATATATATATATATATATATATATATATATATATATATATATATATATATATATATATATTGCTGGCATATGTCTACCTTTTACTCTTAATTGTCAACATTTTTAAGTCAAAACGTTGTAATAAAGGATGATAAGTGGCTATTATGAGAAGAATTTGACGTAATGAAGAAAGCGCTGTTCAGTGAGAGAGAGAGAGAGAGAGAGAGAGAGAGAGAGAGAGAGAGAGAGGCAGCGCCTTTATAAGCGCATGTGACGTCAGTATAGTGGCGCAGCCGCGGAGGTGAAGATGGTGCTCATCAAAGAATAGTAAGTGTTACATTTCATTTTTTTTTTTTTTTTTATTTATTTTATGGACGTTTCTGTTTCGTTATTACACAGTGAATAGTTTTTATTGCACTTTACAGAGTCTCTACATAGTTTGCGTGACTTTTAGATGTTGTGCGTTTGTGTGATAATGTGTGTGTGTGATGCCGGTGAACTCAGGTCTGGCCTACCGGCTCTGACAGCAACTAAACACATGCAGTTGGTCATCACCTTTACTGTTGCTTTCCTCTATTACATGACGTAAATTATCTCAAAAAAGTGGCGAAGAGTTATTAGTAGCTCATTTGTAACTTTGTCTGCTTGGAAGTTTTGTTTTAAGGGTAGACCGGGGCTAGTTGTCACAGGGTCTATAGGCTATGATGGTTTGAGTCAATAGTCTGCAAATGCTTTTTTCTCTAGCAGTGGTTATATATAATGTGTGTGTAAATTAGATTTTTATGAATTCTGAAAAATAATAATAATGATTTTTTTTAATAATAGCACATGGATAAGTTAACAATAAAAAAGCAACTGAGTGAGTACATCTGAAGTTGCCTTATAAAGTACATTAGAAGGCATATGTACACATTAAACACTTTGTTCATTCTTGTTCCTTAAAGGGATAGTCCACCCAAAAGTGAAAATATTCTCTCATTTATGCCATCCCATTTTATTTCTACTGTAAAAAAATAAATAAAATAAAATGGACCAAAAATTGCCCTCTGAATATTATAGGTGGTATTTAAAAAAAAAACAGAACATTTTGTAAATTTAAGTTTGAAAGGTGAATATGCATTATTGAATTTTTTAATAATGAAATTGTGTGTGAAATGTTTTCAGTTGTAATATTCACAGCTTAAATATGTCGAATTTCAGCCCCCCCAAAATGCTGGTTTTGTCATTTCAGGAAAGTAACCATTAAAATCCTAAGTAAGAAAGAAATTACTGAAATTACGTCTCACAAAGAATAACAGTTAATTTTATAATGGTTACTTTTCTGAAATGAGACATTCTCGATGACGTATACTGCTGAGAAATGTGACCTCCGGAGAACCAGCCTTCAATATGAGATACAGCTACTGGTATTGCACACGATCTTCATGCAGTCTTACGGGCAAAAGTTCACTTCAAGAATGAATAAATTAGCATCAACAAAGATGTGTGGTCAATATTATAATATTTCTTTATATAGCATACACTTTTGATAACTTCAGTATATTGTGCAGCAGTATATATATATATATATATATATATATATATATATATATATATATATATATATATATATATATATATATATATATAATTTTCATTTTGGGTGAGCTACAATATCCCCTGTGCCTGTCATGTTCTTGACTCACCAAGAATGCTATGTGTAAATTGTATTGCATTGTCTTTTTGTCTGTATGTAAGTCTCATTTCAGTATCTCTCGGTGTGTTTCAGCCACATTGTTTTGCCATGCACTGTTGAAGAGGTGAGTTTATTATTGCTTTTATTTTTAAATAGTGCAGCTAAATATAAATCTATACTGTCAAATTAATTTATAAATTCTTTAACTCATGCCTCTGTGAAAGACTGTGAACATAGGTTATAGTTTTACTACAGTAGCATATTGAAGTATTTACAGTAGCATACAGTCAATAGTCTGGAGACCTACTCTTTTATTAATACTATTTGAACGCCATTGGCCAGCATACTTACACTGGTGTGATTCAATAAGGCTTTAGTATGGTGGTGTAAGAGGGTTTCCCCATAGCATTAGCTACTTTTTACATCTAAAAAAGCTGCAATTTTAACAGGGGTGTGAATACTTTTTATTATCACTTTACACATGCTGGCCACTTTATTAGGCACACCTGTTCAGCTGCCCATTAACACAAATATTTAATCAGCCAATCACATTGCAGCAACTCAATGCATTTAGGCATGTAGACATGGTCAAGATGATATGGTGAAGTTCAAACTGAGCATCAGAATGGGGAAGAAAGATGATTTAAGTGACTTTGAATGTGGCATGGTTGTTGGTGCCAGACGATCTGGTCTCAGTATTTCAGAAACTGCTGTTCTACTGGGATTTTCACGCACATCCATCTCTACGGTTTTCAGAGAATGTCCAGTGAGCGGCAGTTCTGTGGGCAAAAATGCCTTGTTGATTCCAGAGGTCAGAGGAGAATGGCCATACTGGTTCAAGCTGCTAGAAAGGCAACAGTAACTCAAATAACCACTTGTTACAACCGAGGTTCAGAAGAGCATCTCTGAATGCACAACACATCGAATCTTGAAGCAGATGGGCTACAGCAGCAGAAGGCCACTCCTGTCAGCTAAGAACGGGAAGCTGAGGCTACAATTCACATGGGCTCTCCGAAATAGGACAATAGAAGATTACAAAAACGTTGCCTGGTTTGATGAGTCTCAATTTCTGCTGTGACATTCGGGTGGTAGGGTCAGAATTTGGTGTAAAAAACATTAAAGCATGGATCCATCCTGCCTTGCATCAATGGTTTAGGCTGGTGATGGTGGTGTAATGATGAGGGGGATCCCTTAGTACCAATTGAACATCATTTAAATGCCACAGCCTACTTGAGTATTGTTGCTGACCATGTCCATCCCTTTATGACCACATCTTCTGATGACATCTTCCAGCACCATGTCACAAAGCTCAAATCATCTCAAACTGGTCTCTTGAACATGACAATGAGTTCACTATACTCAAATGGCCTCCACAGTCACCAGATTCAGTAAGCAGTATGGTAGAATCCATTCTGAACATAGCCTAAATGTTTTTGGTTGTTATGGTTTGTTTCAGTATCAAGTAGGTCAGCTGTACTCTGTGGCAGAAGCCAGCAAGAATGAGACCGGCGGAGGAGAGGGCATAGAGATATTGAAGAATGAGCCCTATGAAAAGGCTGGCGAGAAAGGACAGTACACGCACAAAATCTACCATCTCAAAAGGTATATACATATGAAGATGTGGGTGTACCTGTATGCATACCAGTGATGACTTCACAAAAAGCCTGGCTTTCAGTACAATTTGACAACATATTAATTTGAACATCATTTGTGTTTTTCATTCTGTATGTTCTGCTGCCCAGCAAAGTACCAGGCTTTGTAAAGGTGATTGCTCCTGAAGGCTCACTTGTGTTCCATGAAAAGGCCTGGAATGCCTACCCTTATTGCAGAACAAGTGGGTGGAAAACTTTGATACAAGCTTATCGGTTATGCATCACAGACTGTCAGGTTAGAGATGTGCACAGTAAAGATATGCACCACCCAGTGAAATAAATGCTTTAAATTGGTTAATTATAAAGTCATATTATACTTTTTTTTTTTTTTTTGGCTTCATCAGTAAATTTCTATTCTAAACATTCAACCTTAAGTAAGTTGCACTTTCTTTATGTTTGATCAATCATGTTTCAGTTTTTTAGGTTTTAAGAATTTATATTCATATGAAGTTTACTTTTAATATATGTTTAATATATATGTTTTTTCTCTTTTTTTGCAATACATGTTTGCCACAGTTGTAACGGTAAGTGCACTGAAAACTGTTTGTTCGTTGTATTAAATTAAATGGCCTCTTTTTGTTTATCATGTGTAAGAAATGGCATATTTCAAAACCCTGTTAAATGGTTTGACAAACACAGTTTTCTTGAAATTTCTTCAAGTGCTTAAGTAAATGTCATTGCAGGACATAACCATACTTTTTCTCATTCCAAAAGGCATTTTATTAGACAAAAAAACTGCATACACGCATTCAAGCCAGCAGCCATATCACCCTGTAGCCCAAGACTGGTTGCCCAGTGAAGCTAAGCAGGGCTGAGCCTGGTTAGTACCTGGATGGGAGACCTCCAGGGAAAAACCAGGTAGCTGCTGGAAGAGGTGTTAGTGAGGCCAGCAGGGGGTGCTCACCCTTTGGTCTGTTTGGGTCCTAACACCCCAGTATAGTGATGGGGAGCACCGTCCTTCGGATGAGACGTTAAACCGAGGTCCTGACTCTCTATGTGGTCGTTAAAAATCCCAGGATGTCCTTCGAAAAGAGTAGGGGTGTAACCCTGACATCCTGGCCAAATTTGCCCATTGGCCTCTGTCCATCATGGCCTCCTAATAATCCCCATATACTGATTGGCTTCATCACTCTGCCTCCTCTCCACCAATAAGCTGGTGTATGGTGGGCGTTCTGGCGCAATATGGCTGCCGTCACATCATCCAGGTGGATGCTGCACATCGGTGGTGGTTGAGGAGATTCCCCCCTCAATATGTAAAGTGCTTTGAGTGCACAGAAAAACGCTATATAAATGTAAGGAATTATTATTATTAATTATTATTACAAGATGATTCATTAATATTATTTGGTCATTTTCCTGAAAGACTGTACGTTTTATTTGCATCAAGTTTTAGGCCGTGTGTCCACCAGAGCGTTTTTAGCCAGGTGAAAACGCTAGGCGCTCTGCTTAAAACGCCCGTCTGTGAGCGCTTGAGAGCGCTTCTGCAGCGTAGCGTTTTTTTCTAATGAGACGCTTTGTTGCTATGATACGGAATATCAGTTGGCCAGTGTTGTATTTGTCCCGCCCCTCCTTCACTCTGATTGGATGGCTGGATAAAAAGTGACAGTGATGAGCGCAGCGTTTTACTCAAAGTTGAACATTCTTCAACTCGAGGCTACCTGTAAAAAACGCCGAGCTCTCAGCGCTTGAGCATGAAAAAGATGCTCAGCGCCTCGCTACGCTCCTGGCGTTTAAAAAATGCAGCGTTCCCATTGAAAACAATTGAAAATACGCTAGCAGCTGGAAAAAAACGCTTAGGTGGACACACGGCCTTAGTCAACTTTTAGGAGTGCTTTAACATTTAGAAAGCATGCCACAAAGTTAATAGATATTGACTAAAAGCAAAAAAAAAAATCTTGATCTTGATTTCACTGGGTCTTTAATGCCCAATGGTATAGTAACTATGGTTCTCTTTCAGTCGGTCACGCTTGACATTACATCAGAACGTACTGACGAATGGGGTCTCGCCCGAGAGCCCAATTACCTTAGAGTGGTAACAAAATGAGCCAATGGTACACTGAGTACCTTGGTCTGCGGAATTTGCATCACAATCTCTGCACCACTCTGTGGGTATATAAGGAGCAGCGAGAGCATACTCTCATTTAAGCTTTCACTGAGCACTTCATTGTTGCTGTGCTTTCACCAGAGTGTGCATCTACGAGTCTTCAGTGGTGTTGGTGTGACGGTGCGGTTCAGCGGAGATTGTTGGAAGAGTTTCCTGCTTCTGTTCCAGCTCTGTGTCTCCCCTGTGTGCTTCAAGTCTCACGTGTCTAGGCTTTCAGCATGCTGAGGCTGCGTTCGTGGATGACTCATGTTCCCACTGTGGAAATATGACCATTCAAATGAGGTAGAGTCCCCTCTGCCACGCCCCAATCTAGTTCCTCTTCTCGTGAAAGGGGCTACTTTGGCTGGTGGCCAGGGTGATCTGAAGGTGAAGGTGTGGGCCTCTGTGATGAGACAGCCTCCTCGGGCCACACCCCCCTAGCAAACACCGCAAGCTGTGGAGATTCTGGCTGAGTTCACTGATCCCTCTCGTCAGGGTCCCAGCATCTCATTCGGGGCTCCGGCGGACAACCAGATGTCGATCGACAGTACCACAAGGCAGGCTTGAGTCCTTGGGAGATGAGGATTTGGCTGCGTTGCCTTCCTCTGGGATGCCAGCGTTGCCTGAGTCTAAATACCGAGCTGACGGCCATGCTTTCCTGGGCAGCTGAGAGCATTGGGCTCGAGTGGAACCCTCCACCGTATCCCGAGGGCTCAAGGCTGGATGATTGGTTCCTGGGGGATGTACATGCTGATCACCAGCGCCCCCTACCAGTTTCATTCTTCCTGAAGGTACATCAGGAAGTCACCAGTTTGTGGAAGGCACCTTTAACTGTCTGAAACCATTCTGGGGCTACCTCTACCTTCACTGCCCTTGATGGGGGAGTGGCCAAGGGGTATGTGGGGATCCCCCCAGTGGAGCGCTCTGTTGATATACAGCTGTTTCCTCAGAACGCCTCCACCTGGCTTGGCGATCACAAGCACCCGTCCAAGGCCTGTAATTTCTCGTCCACGCTTGTTGGCAAAGCTTACAGAGCTGCAGGTCAGGCCGCTTCCGCCTTGCACACCATGGCCATCCTGCAAGTACATCAGACCAAGGTGCTTAAACAGTTGCACAAGGGCAGTGCTGACCAGGGACTCATGCCGGAGGCGCGCACTGCTACGACCTCGCTCTACGGGAGACGAAGGTCACTGGTTGGTCCCTTGGTCAGGTGATGTCCACTTTGGTGGTCCAGGAGCGCCACCTATGGCTAAACCTGTCAGACATGAGGGAGTTTGATCGGACTTAGCTCCGCAACTCCCCGTCTCCTAGGCTGGCCTCTTTGGCAATGCGGTCAAGAGTTTCGCCCAGCAATTCTCGGCTGCTCAGAAGTAGCCTGAAGGGGATCAAACATATTCTGCCCTGGTGGCCTGCTGATGCCTTAACACCTTAACAAGCCCGTCTTCGGCTTTATCTCTAGAGATGTCAGCTCTCCAGGAGATGGTAGCAGGACCACTCCTTCCCCTGGAGGAGGGCCGGGTGAGAATCTTTTGTTCTCGTTTTCTTTCTGTTCCACCTGAATTCTCAATCAAAGAGCTGTTTTCTCTACCTCCGTGGCTTGAAAGGGCACGGATGTAAGCAGGTGACATAACACCTCGCAGCTCTCATCCCCCTCTTCCTCGGTTGCCAGTAACCAGTAAGAGCCAGCCCGAGAATGCCTTCTCACGCCCCCTCTGCCATTATGTGGAATCAGACGTGTGTACACACGCCCTCACTAAGGGATGCTATGCCTCCCATGTCAGGGCCTTCTGTTCCACCATGCTGTCCCATCGTGGGTACGCCTGTAGTTCCTCTGACCCCACTGGCTTGGTTTCTGGGGGCCTGGCTAGAGCTCCCCAGTCCACCCCGCTGGCTCATCCAATCGATCAATGCGATTCAGTTCATCCGGCATCCCCCCTGGTTTCAGGGTGTTCGCTCTATGATCATGGGCAATTTGATCATACGATTGTGCATTCGTCGTATGGATTGGTTTGCAGCGATCGACCTAAAGGACGCATACTTTGATGTTTCCACTCTTCCTCAACACAGACCGTTCCTGTGGTTTGCTTTCGGGGGGCAGGCATAACAATACAAGGTTCTCCCATTCGGGTTGTCCTCGTCTCCCCGTGTCTTCACGAAGGTTTAGCTGATTTGAGAATGCTTCGGAGATGCTCAGGTAGACCTGTTTACCTCTCCAGACACTTCCCACTGCCAGTTGTTTTACTCCCTGACTGAGGACACCCTCGGCACGGAGGCTCTGGCACACATCTGACCACAGGGCCTATGGAAGTATGCATTTACCCCAGTGAGCCTTCCTGCACAGACATTGTGCAAGATCAGGGGAGGACGAGGAGCAGGTCTTCATGGTTGTGCCTTATTGGCCCGGCTGGACCTGGTTCTCCAAACTTGTACTCCTCACGACAGCCCCTCCTGGTCAATTCCTCTGAGGAAGGACCTTCTTTCTCAGAGAGGGGGCACCCTCTGGCACCCGCATCCTGATCTTTGGAACCTGCATATGTGGGTTTTGGATGGGACGTGGAAGGTTTAGGTACCCTGCCTCCTCAAGTGTTAGCTACCATCACTTGACATCTACTAGACAGGCTTACGCTTTGAAGTGGAACCTCTTTGTCTCTTGGTGTTCTTCTCATCAAGATGACCCCTGGAAATCAGGTCAGTGCTCTCCTTCCTTCTAGATGGGTTGGAACGAAGGCTGTCTCCTTCCACCCTGAAGGTCTATGTTGGCTTCCATTACGGGTCACCATGATCTCATTGAGGCTAAGTCTATTGGGAAACATGACCTGATTATCAGGTACCTGAGAGGGGCCCTCTTGGGACCTTACAGTGGTTCTATCTGCGCTTCAGAGAGCTCCATTTGAGCCTTTGCTCTCAGTACAGCTGAAGATTCTTTCTTTAAAAACAGTGCTCCTGACGGCATGGGCATCTGTTAAGAGGGTCGGGGACCTGCAGGCATTATGAGTTGATGAAGCATACATGGAATTCAGGCTGGCCAACTTGCACATTATCTTGAGACCCCTGCCTGGATATGTGCCCAAAGTTCCCACCACTCCTTTTAGGAACGAGGGTTACATAACCTAGACGTTTCCTGTACTCCACAAGACTGCATTTATTTGATTAAAAACACAGTAAAAATGTAATGGTGTGAAATATGAATTTAAATAATCCATTTCTATTTTAGTATGTTTTAAAATGTAATTTTATTTTTCAAAGCTGAATTTTCAGCAGTCATAACTCAGTGTCACATGATCCTGTGATATTAGACTGATTAGAAATAAATAAAATCTTACTGACCCCAACCTTTTGATTGATAGCTGATATAGTTCTCATTAATTCACCCCATTTGAAATTGAACCTGCAAACATGATGCTTTGCGACTGAATCAAATTAAGAGATCTTTTAGGAATTTATCTGTTTTGAAATATTAGCCTATATATTATTTCATATTGTATGCACATAGACCTACCATATGGTTATTTACTGTAAAGACAATAAAATATTTTGATTTTTGTTCTCCCAGAATGAGTACATGAAGGATGATTTTTTCATCAAGATTGAGACATGGCACAAACCTGACCTTGGAACACTAGAGAATGTGAGTGCTTTTGTATATATTAATTCGAAAATGTATTCTGTGTTTTCATGAAACATGCAATCTGTGAATTCAGTGGGCTCATAAGAGGGAATACTTATCAAACTGGTTACGTCCTGAGGTTGGGTAAGGGTCAATGTAAATTATATCAAGATCAAATTCCATTTTAAATGTTATCATTAGGGTGAACAATACATGATAAACTGGTAGAAAATTGACATAAATTTTGGATTATTGTTTATATTGATTATTATTTGGATAGCTTCTCCTCTAAACTTCTCCTATACCTTCTCCTCTTCTTCCTCTAACCTATGAATAACAGGTTCACAAATTGGACAGTTCTACATGGAAGTCTGTGGAGGTCACACCCATTGACATTGCAGACAACGAACAAGTAGCCCCTGGTGTAAGTACCCTGTTTTATTGAGCTACTACACTCAATATAATTACAAAACAGAAATAAAACTTCCTATTTGAACATCTATAACCTATTTAATCATCAGGGTTCCCATGAGAAAGAAAACCTGGTATTAACAAGAAATTTTTACAGGTGTGATTTCCTGAAAAAGTTGTCAAAATTAATAAATTCTCTATTCTTTATAAACATATTACAAAGAATACTCTGTAGATGATGAAATATTATAGACTACAGTGAAACTTGCTTGCAAGCCAGCCAGTATGATAGCATCAGTCAGTCTGTTGAGCGTAACAGACTCATCAGGTGGAAAAAATGTCATAATGGTTTCCAATGGGACATCTTCAAATGTCAAGATGTTTTTGTCTTATTAGTGTTCAAATGTTTTGAATTAGTCTGGTAGATAAAGTACTATAGTGTATTATTTACATGTATGCATTTGGCAGACCTTTTTATTCAAAGCGACTTATTGCATTGAAAATATACATTTTATCAGTTCATGCATTCCCTGGGGAAAAAAAACAAAAAAACATGACATTGCTAGCAGGCTGATTTGTACATTGTATCCCCCCTCCCCACTTCTTTATTTCCATATTTCCAATTTGTTTACTATGTATGAATACAAGTATGACTTTTTTGGGACCATTTAGCCTTTCCCAATCTTGTTTTCCCAATTTTAATTCACATAACATCAAGTGCGACAAAATTAATCTCCAAACTTGGCAGCTAACAACCAAAGTTCTACCAGAGGTTAAATCCGTGTGTCTATCGTGCATTGTTTTCCTAAATCCACCGGGTGGTACTGTAGTGCTTGGGCTCCTCATCGCTGCTTCCAACTATATTTATTATACTTTTTTTTTCAAGGTTTCAGAGGCTTTTGAGGCCCTTAACCTGCTCAAAAACTCATGAGATTTTTTTCACACATATCAGAGTCCTGACAAAAGGTAGCACACGGAAGTGGCAGATAATCTGACATCAGTTTATCTGCATGTAGATGTCCGACAGGAGTCTGCAATAAGCCATGGGGGATTTAATGAAAAGCATGCCAAAAGCTGTCAAAAATGCTTGTGCTTGAAGCAAGGCACTATTTTCTTTTTACCTAAGAGAAGCTCCTGATCTTTCAGTGTCTCAAAACGGCTCAGTTTGCATTAGTGCATTAGTGGCTACATTTATTTAATTAAAAATACAGTAAAAACAGTAATATTGTGAAATATTATTACAATTTAAAATAACTGTTTTCTATTTGAATATATTTCACAAAGTAATTTATTCCTGTGATGCAAAGCTGAATTTCAGCATCATTACTCCAGTCTTCAGTGTCACATGATCCTTCAGAAATCATTCTAATATGCTGATCTGCTGCTCAAGAAACATTTAATGTGTACAATTGTACAAAATATTTGTGTACAATATTTTTTTTCAGGATTATTTGATGAATAGAAAGTTCAAAAGAACAGTGTTTTTCTGAAATCTAATCTTTTGTAACATTATAAATGTCTTTACTGCCACTTTTGATTGATTTAATGCATCCTTGCTGAATAAAAGTATTCATTTCTTTAATTTCTTTTCAAACAAATAAAAATAAAAATTCTTACCGACCCCAAACTTTTGAACGGTAGTGTATAATGCTACAGAAGCTTTGTTTTTCAGATAAATGCTGTTCTTTTGAACTTTCTATTCATCAAGGAATCCTGAAAAAAAAAAAAAAGTACACAACTGTTTTCAACATTGAAAATAATCATAAATGTTTATTGAGCAGCAAATCAGCATATTAGAATGATTTCTGAAGGATCATGTGACACTGAAGACTGGAGTAACGATGCTGAAAATTCAGCTTTGCATCACAGCAATAAATTACTTTGTAATTTATTTTGTAATTTCTTTTATGCAAATTTATTACTTTAGATTTTGCTTCTAACTAATAATTTTATTAAGTAAAGTTAATGACAAATATAAGAAAGCAAAACCAATTTAACAAGGTCTTCGGTTTCAAGAATCATGCGTACATGTGAGAGGGTGGAAAATAACTTTAATGTAATGCCCTCTCTGCCATTGATTAGCTAGTTAAGAGTGTTTGTGTGAGGGGAAAGAGGGATTATGGTCTAATGAAGCAGTTTTCTCTGGTGTCCTGGCTGTCCGTGTCTTTGGGCCCTATCAGACTCTGGCCTCAGGCATGGCTGCAGGCATTGTGCTGAGAACCGTGAGTTGGGTTCGAGTAATTAAGGGCTTATATAGCCTGGCACACAAACAAACCTCTGCTTTACATGAATTCACACCAAGCATTGTTACCGTATCATCATGCTTTGGCCTCCAGACAGCACACTTGGTATTAAACAGGTCGGTTTGTTCTCAGTGTGACAGTGTGTGTGTGTGTGTGTGCACAAACCCTCAATGCCTGTTTGCCTCTCTAACTGTACAGAAACTGAGAAGTTGTTATTTTGCCGGAGGCGTATCATGATTTATTTACAATTGCGAGACCCTGGAGGTCCAGTTAAAATTAAATGCTTTTCGTCCATTTATTTTACCAGCAGCTGTTTTTCTCACCATCTCTCCCAGTTTCCACCCTCTCAGGTTTATTAAGTCTGTTTTTTGTTCCCTGTTTTTTCTTAACTTCTTGCTTCACTGCATCTGTCCTTGAATACTTTTTAATGACTTGGGCTCTATTAGGCATAACCTAAGTCTATATGGGCGTACTTGACTCAAGTTTTGACATATATTCCCTGATGAATCTGCTTACTAAGGGTTTAAATTTTGCAGTTTTGACAAGTAAATAAGCTCTTCAAAAAAAGTGCAGCAGCTTTCCAAATGTTATATTGATTAAGAGTGTGAGTATCCACAAAATGAAAGTTTATAGTTAATTCACTGATGTTGATGATCAAGTCTAATTCACAAAATTTTAGATACATAAACTAAGCCTAGTCATCTGTTATATGCAGGACTACAAGGCAGATGAGGATCCAGCTATTTTTAAGTCAGTCAAGACCGGCAGAGGACCATTGGGACCCAATTGGATGGTAGGGACCCCTTTTCTCTCCCTTCATTTTAAAACCATATGACTTTATTTTTTTATTTTTTTAATAACCCCCCAAGCAGTTACAATGAATGAAGACCAGAGTTTGTAAAGGATTAAAAAAAGAGAGAAAGGCATCATATATATTATGTACACTGCATTCCAAATTATTATGCAAGTGACATATCTGTAAGGTTTCAGTACAATAAACATTCAGATTTTAGAAAATGTTTGTTTGTTTGTTTGTTTATTTATCCATGTCTTTTTAGATAACTGGTATCAATCTCAGACAAAATAATTTGCCAGATCTATGGAAACCCTACTTAGAGGTTGTTCCACATTATTAAGCAAGTCACAGTTCTCATGCAATATGGGGAGGAAGAAAGATCTTTCTGAAGATGAAAAGCATGAAATGGTGCAATGTTGTGCAAAAGGCATGAAAACAAGTAATATTGTGTGAAACTGAATGGAGATTATCAAATTATCATAAGATTTGTGAGTGATTTAGAGCACAGCCAGATAAAGGCTTATTAATGAAAGTTCCTGTCAAAAAAATTTATTGTATTAAAAGGGCAGCTATAAAAAAGCCAGTGTTGAGCAGCAAACAGGTATTTGAAGCTGCTGGTGACTCTGGAGTCTTGATAACCTCTCCATGCAGGCTGACAGTCCAAACCAAACCTCACAAAGAGAAACATTTACAGTGGGTGTAGAAATACATGAAGACTCATTTTTAAATAGTTTTATTCACTGACTAATGCGTACTACAATGGATGGTCTAAATGGATGGATTTCTGGATGGTTGGTGAATGGCCACCATGTTCCAACAAGACTGTGACGTCAGTCAGCAAGGAGCTGGAGGGTGATGATTTGGGCTGGAATACTGTGAAGTAAGATGGAAGGTCCCTTTAGGGTCTCCACATATCTTGCAAAAGTCATTTTAATACCCTCGGAGTTCAGAACTGGCCATTTTCAGCTATAGTATAAAACCACACCACAGCATACCACAGCAATAAAACTGTTTGAAAATGTATTTCTACACCCACTGTAAATGTTTCTCTTTGTGAGGTTTGGTTTGGAGTGGCTGAAATGCATCTTTACGCACAACATCATTGCATGAGAACTGTGACTTGCTTAATAATTTGGAACAACCTCTAAGTAGGGTTTCCATAAACCTGGCAAATAATTTTGTCTGAGATTGATACCAGTTATCTAAAAAGACATGGATAAATAAACAAACAAACATTTTCTTAGAAGAACTAAAATCTGAATGTTTATTGTACTGAAACCTTACTGATATTTCACTTGCATAATAATTTGGAACGCGGTGTATGTATATATATATATATATATATATATATATATATATATATATATATATATATATATATATATATATATATATATATATATATATATATATATATATATATACACATACATACACACACACACATACATACATACACACACAGTGGCATGCAGTGGTGTTCTAAACATTAGGAGGCAAAGTCCACACTTAAGCCACGCACACACTTATCGATCGTAAGGCCGATTATGAATGTAAATTGATACTTATGACTGATCGCCCTCAAACACGTCCAGTCAGAGCCAGTTGCGTTCAGTCTTGCGTTACAGTCGGTGTTCAAATTCCATGTGCGAGTATATAAATCGGCTCCAGTCGAAGGAAACAATCGGTATGTGTGTTCAGTTCAGTCTTTGAATGTTTCAGCTGTTTGTTTTTAAATCAAATGTAAATTCATGTCCCAGTATAATGTTGTCACATTTTCCTGGTTAAATAAACATTACTTTACATTACAAACAAAAAATAAACCAAATACAATTTTAGTTTGTATTTTTACGTTATATGTAATTAATGTTCTATGCGCACGAAAACAAGAGGCGGAATTTATCGCATGAGCCACTCATAACCAAACCATAACCAATCACAGTGTGATGGAGGCACTGCCTCCTCTCATGTGACTTTCCCCTGTTCATTCTCAACTAACCCCCCGTCAAACCCTTTGGGGGTCTGTTAAAAGTCAATGGGCTCAGGGGAGGCAAGAGAGATGCACCGCGGGTGTCGCTGTTGGACAGTGTTACTTTAGAAAAACAAGATATTTATATCATTTTAATGTCACATTTTGTAATATTTGTGTTGTTATCATTGTAATATAGATTATTTTCTCATCCACTTTTTTGAGGAGGCTCTGCCTCCCTTGCCTCCTTCAGAGGAAACACCCCTGACACACACACACACACACACACATGCGCATGTGCACACACAGCAGGGAGAGATGGGCTGAATGTCAAGGTTTTCAGTGAATAATGATTTCAGTCCATTCTTCAAATAAAGCTATCACACTTATAGCACACAGGCGGGTTGTATGGGCCACTTTTATTTTTTAAGTTAACTTAATTTGCATGGTTTTCTTCCTGGTCTTGTGAATTTAAACCGCAGTGCAATCTAAAATAATAGTTCAGTAAGAATGTACAGTGCTATTTCTGCAATGACCCCTGTGTAAATTACCAATGAGTGCATTAGTGGAAGTGTTTTGCAGTTAAGAACTAATGAAGATGAATCACTCCGCTTTGATGGACCGTAAAAGGCATCACAGTGATTGGCACAAACTAAGACATGTGCGTGTCCACATGAATATGAATAAGAGCTGTCTTCACTTGTGTGTACTGAAGATTAGATTAATCTTCACAAGGCTTGTTAGATTGTGGAGCATCTATGTGTTTTTGCCAATTATTACCTCATCTATTCTGGACATCTTCTATAAGTAAAGCATCTGCATAATGTATCTCTATACTGTAATTATTTGATTTTAGGACCTCTGTACTGTATAAGTGTTTGAGGTAAAATTTAATTTCTGCATGGTCGACAGAGTTTCATTAATGTATGTTTGAAACCTCACAGAAAGAACTGGTTAATAACCCTGACTGCCCACGAATGTGTGCTTACAAGCTTGTCACGGTCAAGTTTAAATGGTGGGGCCTGCAGAACAGGGTAGAAAGCTTCATTCACAAGGTAAGATCTCCAGAAATGCATTAACTCATATATATTAGAAGTGGTTTTAATTTAATACCATCTAAAGTGAATTATTATTGTATATTAGGAATACAACTCTACCAAATTTCACTTTTCTGAGATATTTGTTATTAATAATTTTAACATTTTAAAGGGATAGTTCACCCAAAAATGAAAATTCTGTCATCATTTTCTCCCCTCAAGTTGATTCAAACGTGTATAAATGTCTTTGTTCTGCTGTACACAAAGGACAATATTCTATATATGTTGGTAACCAAGCAGATCTCACCCCCCATTGACTACCATAGTAGGAAAAAATAATATGGTAGTCAATAGGGGGCTAGTTCTACTTGGTTGCGATCATTCTGAACTATCCTTTTAATGTTGACATTCCTACTTAAAATTTTACTATGTATTTAGAGTAAGTGTAATTCTATCATGTAAATGTACTGTTTGTCTGAATTGGGTTATAATTCTGTGGAATAGTTTGGGATTTATGTGTTTTGTTTTTTGGTCATTTACTAAGCAAGAGAAGAGAATCTTCACCAACTTCCACCGGCAGCTGTTCTGCTGGATTGATAAGTGGGTAGAGCTCAACATGGAGGATATCAGAAGGATGGAAGAGGAGACACAGAAAGAGCTGGAGGAGGTGCGTATACTCATACACATTCACACATTACACAGATTGTGCTAAATCTGTAGTCAAACCCCGACTTAGCTGTCATGTAGAAAAGCGCTGGTTAGTATGATTTTTTTTTTTTTTTTTCCATTTTAGTTTTATCCAGATAAGTAATGTTGTTTTAGGAGACATTTTCTCCCAGAATACTTTTCAGGGTTTATAACTTTTGTAGGGGTGTACAATACATCTGCCATAATAAGCAATTTTTTTTTTTTAAATATAATAGTTTAATAATATTATAAAACGTAGCATAAAATGCTGTTCCTTGAGGATCACTTATAATGTTAATAACATTTTTATCACACACAAAAAAATATATGCAGAAAAATTATTATTTTCAACCCTCATTCTGAGCCTCTGTCAGAATGATATGCTTTTTAAGGAGCAGCTCCTTTAAAGGTGCCCTATAATCATAGTTGAATAACAAGAGTTTAGTACATGGAAATGGCATACGATGAGTCTCAAACACCATTGTTTCCTCCTTCTTATATAAATCTCATTTGTTTAAAAGACATAACATAACCTCAACATAACACCGACTGTTACGTAACAGTCGGGATCATTAATATGTACGCCCCCAATATTTGCATATGCCAGCTCATGTTCAAGGCATTACACAAGGGCAGCCAGTATTAACGTCTGGATCTTTGCACAGCAGAATCATCAGACTAGGTAAGCAAGCAAGAACAATAGCGAAAAATGCAGATGGAGCAATAATAACTGACATGATCCATGATATCATGATATTTTTAGTGATATTTGTAAATTGTCTTTCTAAATGTTTCGTTAGCATGTTGCTAATGTACTGTTAAATGTGGTTAAAGTTACCATGGTTTCTTACTGTATTCATGGAGACAAGAGCCGTCGCTATTTTCATTTTTAAACACTTGCAGTCTGTATAATTCATAAATACAACTTCATTCTTTATAAATCTCTCCAACAGTGTGTAATGTTAGCTTTAGCCACGGAGCACTATCAAACTCATTCAGAATCAAATGTAAACATCCAAATAAATACAATACTCACATGATCCAAAGCATGCATGCGGTATGCATGACGAACATCTTGTAAAGATCAATTTGAGGGTTATATTAACTGTGTGAACTTTGTAAGTGCACTGAATTATAGTCGAGAGCTCGGGAGGGCAGGGAGCGCGCGATTTAAAGGGGCCGCAGCCTGAATCGGTGCATAGTTAATGATGCCCCAAAATAGGCAGTTAAAAAAATTAATTTAAAAAAATCTATGGGGTATTTTGAGCTGAAACTTCAGACACATTCAGGGGACACCTTAGACTTATATTACATCTTGTAAAAACTGGTACTAGGGCACCTTTAAGACTTAAGGCTGTCAGTAAACAGCCACTGTTATGATTGTTTAACATCATTGCTTTGGAAAAAGTATTCCAAAGTATTCCCCCCCCCCCAAAGTATTCCACAAACAATTGAAATTGTTTACGTATGGTTTTACTACGGTTGGCTGCTGTCAAGTCCAATACAGTTGGCTGCTTCAGCTTTCAACAGGTTTCTTTAAAAACTCTCCATTACAAAAGCTGCAGTCAAATGCTCTGAACAAACATTTAATCTTTAGACGCAATCCAGGACGTCATTAAAAATAAATCATCCACTTGTTTCTGATGCTGGGATCCTTCTGAACTCTGTACAGTAACGCAAAACAGGACACGTCAAAGCAGAGATTCTTTTACTCTTCCATTTGTCCTGTTGTCGACAGACTCATGTGCATGGAGCGTGTCAGAAATTGAGTTGGTACACACTAAAAACTCCTGGGTTAAAAAGGGACCAACTAATTTATGGGTTATTTCAACCCAGAAAAATGGGTTATTCTTTTTGACCCAAATTTTGGGTTAAAATAACCCAAAATTGTAGTTAATATAACCCAACTTCTGGGTCAAAAGAGCAACCCCAATATCTGGGTTGAAATAACCCAGAAATTAGTAGGTCCCTTTTTAACCATAGGTCAAAGGTCAAAAATAACCTAACTTGGATTACTATGCAAGTATGCCTTATTTCAGAAAATAAAACTTCAGGCACTTACACACTTCAAGCACTTTTTTACACTTAGACATTTTTATTGCATTAAATTAAATTAAACTCTACATAAGCTCAAACATAAACTTAGACCTATTTATCTTAGGTCACACTGTAATAACATTAGACATTAGAAAAAATAGAAAAACAACTCATTCTCTCTCAAACATTTGACAACATTCAATAACTGGATTGAACTTGAGGGACACAATTTTTGATAGTGTCCTCATCTAAGAGAAGAAATGCCTCCTCATCTCTGTCTTCACCTGAAAGACAGAAAACAAGACAACATGAGTATTGTTAATTAAGTCGAGACAATTGTGAACCACTCACCAGACAATCTTTGATTATCAATCTAACAAATAATCACTTTTAAGGGAATTTAAGGAAAAAAAAAAAAAAAAAAAAAACATGGCACAATTTGCTAGTTAATTAATGTGGTTCTTTTGCAGCATTACCCATTTTGTGTGAATGACAGTCTATACTGTCCATCTTTTCTTTCACTAACAAGTGTAATGACATTAATGCAAAGGTGAATATCTGGCCCATTATTATGCATAACAGCTTAAAGACAAGGCACATGTATCTTTTTACTATAAGGGTTATTATAGAGATGCATTCCCCACTGTCAAAGATGTTGTGACTGTCACAAAATCTTGCACTGACACATTTAAGCCATATTAAAGAGATGATATGAGGGCAGTTAAAGGGATAGTTCACCAAAAAATGAAAATTTGATGTTTATCTGCTTACCCCCAGGGCATCCAAGATGTAGGTGACTTTGTTTCTTCAGTCGAACACAAAAGATGATTTTTAACTCCAACCGTTGCCGTCTGTCAGTTTTATAATGCGAATGAATGGTAACACAATTTATCAGAGTCAAAAAATATGCTTAGACAATTCCAAATTAAACCCTGCGGCTCGTGACAACACATTGATGTCCTAAGACACGAAACGATCGGTTTGTTTCGTTGTTATTATAAATTAATAATTTATAATAACAACGAAAACCACAGCAGAACTACAACACACCTCTGTGTTTCGCGAACAATTCTGCGGCTTTGAACAAATCGTGAGAGTCAATGATTCAGTGATTCATTCACAGCCACTTGCTTCGTTACTGAATGAATGACTCAATGACTCACTCATAAAAACAGTGACTTGCTGCCGCCTGCTGGCAGTTTTAGTTTAATATTTAAAAGTTTTACTTAGTTTTACCACCTTAGACACACGTCTCGGGAGCAGTGGAGCTTTTATTATGTCGCAGTATTATGCTTCCGCTTCTTCCGGTCATATGGTCATACGGTCATCTTCCGGCATATGTTGGGTAACGCAGTTAGCGTATGTGGGGTAACAACGCACGGACACAGTCCGTGTCCTGGTTAAAATTGCTTATTTCTCAGGATTTTAAACATTCTTGGAAATATTTGAGATAATGTAATTACACAAGTCAACAAAATATACAACATTGTTCTAGTGGTTTTTGGATACTTTAATCCAAAAATCTTGCAGATTGTGCCTTTAACATGACGCAATGCTCACATTTTGACAGGTGTCACAGTTGTTAAAGTTACCATGAAATAAAAAAAGAAAATTCTTTTTTTTTTTTTTTTTTCAGAATGTTGCAATGTTGTTGTGTTTTTTTTGTTTTTTTAATGATTTATCTGTGCACATCCTTATTTTTTTGCATGTGCACTCGTAATATTTAATCAAAAATGTTAACCTCCCCCTCGCAACAACGTTCTCTTTGTGACTATGTCTCGGCAGAGGGTGGGACTATATTTCCTTCACAACTGACAGTAAACTTGCATTCAAATCTGCCATCTCTCCCTTTCTTTTCCCCCTGCTTCGTTCCTTCACTTGGCCCACCTGCTGCAGACCTGCCAACCTTGGAAAATTTTTTCGAGTACCAGTTTGACGGGACAGGACATTTTATATTTTTGAGAATACAATACACAAAGCACAAACATACACCCATCTTCGTTAATCTAATTTTGACTGTTAAAGTTTTATAATTTGACACAATTAAAAATTTCACTACACCTGCTCAAAAGCATTTTTTTATTCATGATTAATATTGCATTGCATAATGTGTGCTTATACAAACTGACAACCACAAGTGAATCACATTCACATATTTAATATGGACTAAACATTTTTGTTTGCAATTTCAAGTAGGCTCTATTTACATTCAACTAACCTGATAGTTGAGTCCTTTACACAGGTTTTGTAATGAAAACTAGTCTAAAATTAAGAAACCCTTAGAAAAGAGTAAACATTGAGTTTACATGTGATTCATTTAAAATACTTAATTTATTATTCCAATATCCAAATATGTTAAAATATTTGGACATTGAAATAATATTGGATATACTAAATCCCACAGAAAAAAAGGTATCTATTTGTAACATGCTGTATTTGAAGAAGACAAACATTCGCTGATTAAAGGTTAGCCAATACAAACATACTTATAGAAAACAGTAAACAGTGAATAGACAGGACCCATACGTGCAAAACGAATCGAGTATTCAAGAATATAAAGAAGTTAGTTATATAACGAGGGGTTGTGTTAACTAAAGAGTCCGCCATTTACCGAATCTTAAAAACACGGGTGGGTAATTAGGGGCCAAGCACCGAAGGTGCGGAGGCACCTATTGTTATTGTTAGCGTTCTTTTTTTAATTTTTTTTTTTTTTTTATTCTTCTTCTTCTTCCGCTCTTGAAGTCTATGGCAGCCCATAGAACCGCTTGCGGGAAAGTTGTGACATTTGGCACACAGTCAGAGGACAGTCTGACCTTTGTCCATAGCAAATTTGGAGACTCTAACTCAATCCCTCTAGCGCCACCAGCTGTCCAAAGTTGCACTTATGTTTATGTTAATAACTTTTGAACCATAAGGGCTAGAAACACAATTCCTCGGCTATTCCTTGGCTCAAGACGAATCGAACGCACCATATGACGTCATTTTCCGTCATGAAAATTTTTCCGCCATTTTGAATTTTCTGAAAAACTTACTTTTTCGAACTCCTCCTAGGCTGTTACTCCGATTTTCATGAAAATTTAATCAGATCATCTTCAGACCATGCTGACAAAAAGTTATGGAATTCAAGTTGATTCCTCAAACCGTTTTCGAAAAACTAACGAACGAATTGTACGTAGTGCTTGCAAAAACAGAAGTAAGGCTGTATCTCCGCAACGCTTTATCGTATTCAGACCAAACTTGGTACATGTCATCACAAGCATGACCTGAGGTACCATGCAGTGTTTCGGCGCAGCGCCACCTACTGGTGCGGAGATATGAAAAATGGGTATTTTTGCTTATAACTTCTGATGGGTTTGTCCAAAAATTTGGTCTCGTTGGATTCGGGGAATCATGCCGAGTCGAATGATATCCAATTTTCCCAATTCGGCCATTTTGGCCGTCGGCCATTTTGAATTTTGTGCTAAAATGCTGTATTTTACGAACACATTAACGTATCTTTACAAAACTTGGTATGGGTCATCAGCACAATGCCCTGAAGGAGCCTGAGAAGTTTCGGCACAGCGCCGCCTTGTGGTCAAAAGTTATAACAAAATTTACAAAAAATGCTAATAACTTTTGACTGTATTCACCAATTGTAATGAAACTGGTCTCAGTAGATTCCTTGGGTCATGCTGAGAACAAAGATATCAAATTTGCCATAGTCAGCTAAACTTCCTGTCCGCCATATTGTTTTTCTTTAAAAACCTACTTTTTCGAACTCCTCCTAGACCGTTGCTCCGATTTTCACCAAAATTGAACCGTGTCATCGTCAGACCATGCCGACAAAAAGTTATGGATTTCAAGTCGATATGTCAAACCGTTTTCGTATACCAGAGCAAAGAATTTGAGGCATGATGCAAAAACGACTCTTGAAGCTGTATCTCTTCAGTGCTTTGACATATTCAGACCAAACTTGGTATGTGTCTTCACAAGCATGACCTGAGGCAGCATACTCTGTTTCGGCGCAGCGCCACCTACTGGAGTGGAGATATTAAAAATGCCATTTTTGCTTAGAACTTCTGATGGGTTTGACCAAAATTCATAAATTTGGTATGGGTCATCAGGACAATGCACTGAAGGAGCCTGAGAAGTTTCGGACCAGCGCCACCTTGTGGTCAAAAGATATAACAAAATTGACAAAAATGCTAATAACTTTTTTTTCTAATTGCTCACTACTGCTGTTGGTCTGATGCTCCCAGCCATGTTGGCTTGCTTCTTGTGCCATTTTTGTGCTTGGCCCCGTAATTGCTGCTTGCAGCTATATTTAAAATTGTTTTCTGACAAAAAAATAACACAAGCAAGAACAAATTTTAAACCGCGGCAATTTTCATTTTACAATGATCTTCCCTCTCTGTGCTCGCTGGCGCTTGTGTGTATGAGAGAGAGCCAGGGCTGGACTAGGACAAAAAAATGGCCCTGGCATTTTTGCTCAGACCGGCCCACCACAATCGGTCGGACACCACCCAGAGTATTACAATTATTTGGTACAGTTATTAAAAGTACACTTAGTAAGAGTAGGATTTCTAGATGGACAATGTGCTCCATGATATAAAAGCTAACCCTTAGAACGTGGATGTAGAATACTGATAATTCTATAAAGAATTTTTTTATTTTTTTTTTCACTGAAACAGACAGCAGAAAAACTATAATTTACAATTACAAATATACTTAGTTTTAAATAGCACAATGAAAAAGAAAACTATACTACCAAATTACTCACAAAAAACGTCCTAATAAAATGATAATTAATGCTATTCACTTGCCATAAACAACCAAGTGTTCACACCAGAGTAATAGGGTACAAGAGCAACAAAACATAACTTTTTATAGCTGAAAAGTGAGATCTAGTAGACCATCATCACGACTAACAGCTATAAATAGACATAGTCTCGTTGTGAAATAAACACATCATCAGTAATATTACATTATAATAATAACCTGATTTTTTTTTTTTTTGAAAAATCAAATTGCATCATTGCAGGTTTTTCTATGAGAAGGGCCGTTACTGCATAAGTGAACTCTGATAGCTACAAGGGCACTGCTAACTACAAAAAACAGTGCAAAACAACTTTTGCTGTGCTATTTGACTTTAGCTGACTGAGTGACCAGTGCAGTAGCCTATAGGTGACAGTCTGACTTTATAATAACGACGACGATTATGTTGTCTTATAATATTCATTCATTTAAGCATCATCGTCGTCGTCGCATCATGAGTCCATCGCTGTTAATCATGTAACTACCCTGCTTACCGCTTCTATTATACTCTCCTGCTTACTCTGTCCCTCATTGGCTTCACTGCTCTTCTGCCATACAGGTCTCATCAATTGTCTTCTATGTTCACCTGTTTTTGCACGTCAGGTAGCCTACTGTAAGTTTGGAAACTGAAGCTATAGTAACCGCACTAAACATGCCTGTAATTTTTGCACGTTGAGGCATCAACCTCTACATTTTTTTTATTTTTTTTATTTTTATTTTTTTTTGCCCGCAACTTCTCCGCACCCCCCTTGCACTTGCATTTGCACTTTTGTTTCTCCATCCTCCTAATCCACAGATGTTCTGGCGAAACAGAGGGGACGGGGTGGAGTCTGTTAAGAGATGTGATTGGGCCAGCCCAGTGTCAGTATGGAAAATGAACCAATGGGCCGCTGTCCCTGCTTTATGGGCCGGTCGTTGGTCAATTTTATGTTTATTAAAAAAAAATCATATCATATAGCGGCCCCGCCCTCAAGTGCGTCGGCCCACCGGGCATTTGCCCGGTATGCCAGATTACCAGTCCAGGCCTGGAGAGCTCGCGCAGCACTGAGACAACAGTGCTTTTAAATGCATAAGTAACTAATGAGCTAGTTTTCATACAAAATAAGTAGGCTATGTAACATAATTAGGTACTTTAGTTAGTATTAACACAATAACGCAACACATGTAGGCTATACGTTTCTCAACACTGACAATAAATAAATAAACGCCCGTTTCTCCTGACTCGCTCTTGTCAATCAGTCACACATCACAGCACTTTCATAATCACTAAGCCATATAGCGATTTCAATTTTATTTAGATTTGTTGTTCAACATTACTTGAGCATTTTATACCCGTTTACCTCAAGGAGTCAGAAGTACCGTGACTGCTGTACTGTCCTCGCCTGAGAATTCAGTCACTGAGACGGCGGGAGTGGAAGGAGGATCGCGCAGAATTTTTTGTGTTGCTGTCGATTTGCGGTATCTTTTTATTGATAGGCCGTATGCATTTGTCATTCATCCCCGCTTGCTATTTGGGAAAATGAACCCAGCCATATGTTTGGTCAAACTCTTTCTTTTGCTGGATTTGAGTACTACGCGCGCACAGAGGACTCAACGGGTTTTTGCGTAGTATAGAGTGACAAATCGTTCGCGAAATGCGTACATGTTGGCAGGTCTGCTGTTGGCAATCTTAGTCAGCGCGCCCACTGATTGCAATTGCACCTGTTTCTCTTTGTTTTCCTCTCCTGTGCTATTTAAACAAGTTTGTTTGCCCATATAATCTTAAAGGTATTGGGTTAGCTAGTTTGGCTTGCTGTTCACTGATGAGGGGCTTGATGAAGCAGCTTCAGCTTGAGCTGTGATATACCCCCACAGTGAATAAATAATAGGATATGATTACATAGGACAAGCTACCTGAGATGAAGGTGGAGTTTGGGGAGGTGGAGAGATGTTGGAACAGCTGAGACTGAAGAGAGGAATATTAGACTGAATATTAGCAGCTGCTAATATACTCTGGCTGTTGATTGGAAGATTAGATGGGCTCGCTCCTCCCTAAATTACGTTTAGGAACTTCACTTAATGTCGCCCTGTTTCTGGCCTCTTTGCCAGTTTATTGTTGGATGCGTTATTGCTGTTTATTTGCAGTTCAAGAAGTCTGTCAGTTAAGTCGAGTCAAGTCTGTCTTGTCGTGTTTCTGTTGGGACGCTGACTGAGGTGCTGTGTGTCTCTGCTGGGGCTGTCTGCTCATTACTACCTGGGTGCTGCGAGTTCAAGTACGCTGTCTGTGACGAGACTTTTCCTGAGTTACCAAGTCTTTTCATGAGTCAATTACCAGTTCTGCATCCTGCTTCATCCTTTCTGCCTTTGGACGGCAGACTGCCTGAGTTATTTATTGAACCAAACTGAATAAACCTTTTCTGTTTTCTGTACCTTGCGTTTGGGTCCTCTGTCCGCTCCCTGACAGATATTGATGAAAAGTCGTTATTTAGTTTTTTTTTTTTTTTTTGGAGCACAAAAAGTATTCTCGTGACTTTATAATATTAAAGTAGAACCACTGTACTCACATGAACTGTTTTAAATATGTTTTGAGTACCTTTCTGGACCTTGAGAAGTTCGGTGACATTGCTGGCAATAGAGGCCTCACTGATTTCATCAAAAATATCTTAATTTTTGTTCCGAAGATTAAAAAGGTCTTACGAGTTTAGGACGACATGAGGGTGAGTAATAAATTACATTATTTTCATTTTTGGGTGAACTAACCCTTTAACTATCCACTTTTTTTTAAAGAAAGTTTGTTTTTTCTGCAAATCTAACTTCAGCATTAGATTGTAGATTATAAAGGTTTTTAAATTCACTCCAGCATGTCAAAACTTGTGACTATTAGTGTACTAGTTATTCTTTTGAACGCATCTGCAAACTGTAACTGCATCGTACTTGGCTTTGAATCCATATGAAGCTAGTAAAAAGCCAGATTTTGTGCACTGGCCTGTAATCGTTTGCCTAGAGACCACCCAGCCTTCAGTATGAATCCAGACAGAACAAAAATAGCATTGTCTTGTGGTGCTTCCAAACCTAGCATGCTTGCTGAGTTTCTTTGGAGTGCAGTCCAAATGCAGTTCTTCTGCCATCCACTGACGAATAATGGCTAGATGAAAGCAGAAGGGAGAGGGAAAGAAAAGAAACTGGAAAGAAAGATGAGATGAAATTGAGCAGATGGAGGTATTTAGTTTTTCATAACCCTTGATGGAGTTGTCCAAAGGATTGACAGACTCTGTTTTGAATTTCGGATGTATCAATATTCAGATATATGTTGCAAATTTATTTATTTATTCAAATTTATGTATGTAGTGTCTATAAAAGGATTTTGCACAATATATTGTTGGGTCATTCTAAAATTGGTGGCACATGTTGTAACTCACTTTGAAAATGGCAAAAAATTAAACAATGTACACAGTTCCTTTAGAAAAATGTAATTGTGCTTATATATGAATATTTACTTCAAAGTGGCCCAAACTTTGCATATCTTTCAATGATTTTATGTTTTCATTAACCTCAAACTCTGTCAGATGTAACATCTGACTCTTGGAAATTGTGTTAAAAAAAAAACAACTAATCTGGGGTGCGCTTCCCAAAGGCATTGTTAGCCAACTATGGTCGCAAGTTCCATCGTTACCAGCGTAGTTTAAAGATTTGGTGTTTCCCAAAACCATAGTTCCTACGAACATTCGCAAACCGCGTTGTGTGATTTGAACTATGTCTCTCGACCTTTGGTTGGAAACATAGGGCCAGATTTGCTAATCGTGCAAACCCTCTTTTGGCATTAAAAAATGACTGCCAGGAAGACATGCAGTGCAAAATTAGCACTGAAAAAGCATAGACAGTTTTTTCTGTGGCTTACTTTATTGCATATGGATTTGGAGGAGTTTCCCTTTCAGATGCAAAATTTATGGGAGGAGAGTATATAAATTAATCATGCAAGGTGATTTACTAAAGTTTGCGCTAGACAATTTACTGGTATTTGCACCATTTTTTATGCTTAAGGGTGCGTTCACACTTGTCATGTTTGGTTTGATTAAAACGAACCCTGGTGCGATTGCTCGGTTAGTGCGGTTCATTTGAACATATGTGAACACTGCCATCCGAACCCTGGTGCGCACCAAAAGATGGGTCTTGGTCCGCTTCCAAACGAACTCTGGTGCGGTCCGAATGATATATGAACGCAACACGGACCAAAGACATGTAACCAAACCAAAAACAGAAAGACGAGACCCTAAAATGGACAGAATCCTCACGCATGTCGGTTTTTCTCATCATAGTCACGAGTTTGCCCATGACAGGCATCAGACGCGCATCTCCACGCAGCAGATCATTTGTGTGTATGACGGATGGATTCCCGCTGCCGTTTTGACTACTTTGCACATTTTATAAGCTCTTCACGAGTTTCCAGCTGGCCAAAATACCATCACATGCAGGCTACGGACCGATACACACACACAACGAAATAGGCAATACGTCATAAAATCCGAGCAATCACGTTGTGAATGTATCCCTATGCCTGAAGGTTCGGTATCTTTTGGTTCGGTGATAAAATTGCCAATGTGAACGCTAACCGGACCAGGACTAAATGTTTTTTTTTCTTTTTTGGTCCGGACCAAATGAACCAAACGAACCGAACTACAAGTGTGAATGCACCCTAAAAAGCATGTTTTAAACCAGTTGCATGTTTTAAACCAGTTGCATGTTTTAAACCAGTTGCAAATTTGCACTGCTCTTGGTATATTGCGTTTGTCATTATGGAAATGGTTCCTTTGAGATTTTTTTCTATGGGGTTTTATAATTGGTTATAAATTGAAAAACCCCAAGGAAAATCTCGAAGGAACCAGTGGCGAATTAAACTTGCGGGTTCTGACGTCATACCTACACCACTCTATTACTCCACCACCTGTGTAACGTCATTATTGTTGAACCAATGTGGTTCGAACAACGGATGTGTGACAAGTTTTCGGGAAACATTTGTGACTAGCTAGTTAGTTTCTCCAACAATGCATTGTACTATGGTGTTTAAGCTGCGAGTTATGTCGTTGGATGGAAAACGTACCCCTGATTGGATGTTTTAATTTTTGCAAAGCTTTTTTCCATTTGTCTGTGCAATATGCATCAGATGGAATAGGTGATTGTGTGTTATTGACTACTGTTAAAGGGTTGGTTCACCCAAAAATGAAAATTCTATCATCATTTACTCACCCTCATGTCGTTCCAAAACCGTAAGACTTTTGTTCATATTTGAAACATAAATGAAGATATTTTAAATATCTTCTCAATTGACAGTCTTAGCAACTACCATTTTGACACTTCAAAAAGTTAATAAAGAGTAAAACTATGAATTGACCAGTTTAGTCCAAATTTTCTGAAGAGACACAATCGCTTCATATGATAAATAGATTTAGTTTAGGCTTTTTATGTTTATTCAGAGTTTCTGTTCAGAGTTACACAGAGTAAACAGTTTGGATTGACCTGGGGAGACCAGCCCCAAAATGTGATACTTTTACAAGGACAATAAAACATGGTGTAATAGTTTTGTGATTTTGTCCCTTTTCAAGTTCAAAGCAATCCTCCCACAAACACACACCATTAAATTGTCGAGAAGGAGATTCTAAATAAACAAATTTGTTGTTGAATTTTGATGTAAAATATTTGATCTATGACTGATAATTTGTAGACTTTAAAGGGGTTAGTTCACCCAAAAATGGAAATTACCCCATGATTTACTCACCCTCAAGCCATCCTAGGTGTATATGACTATCTTCTTTCAGATGAATACAATCAGAGTTATATGAAATAATTTCCTGGCTCTCCAAAGCTTTATAATGGTGGTAAATGGAGGATGAGATTTTGAAGCATAAAATAAATGCATCCATCCCTCATAGAAGATAACCACACTGCTCCGGGTGGTTAATAAAGTTCTTCTGAAGCAAAGGATGCGTTTATGTAAGAAAAATATCCATATTTAAAACTTTAAAAACTAAAACAATTAGCTTCTGACCGACAGCCTTATGCATCATTTTACAGCAAAAGAGTGAACTCTAACCTGCCGCATTACGCACTGACAAACGCGGAAGTGCAGAGGATAGAGCAAAACAAAACACCGGTCACGAATTAAAAGTCTAAAACAAGAATTTTTAAAGAGAAATGTTTGAGAATTTCAATATAGGAGAAGAGGAACTTGTTGCCCAGCCCTGTTTGTTTGAACAGTGAGAGGTACCAAAGCTTACGCTACTCCTACATCACATAAGGGGTTACTCTTTTGTCGTAAGGCGACGTGTGTACTGCTGTCTGCCGGAAGCCAGTTTTTCTTACACAAATGCATTGCTTTGCTTCAGAAGGACTTTATTAACCCACCAGAGCCGTGTGGTTATCTTTTATAATGGATGGATGCACTTTTTTGGGCTTCAAAATCTCATCCTCTATTTACTGCCATTATAAAGCTTGGGAGAGCCAACTCCGATTGTATTCATCTGAAAGAAGAAAGTCATATTCACCTAGGATGGCTTGAGGGTGAGTATATCATGGGGAAATTTTCATTTTTGGGTGAACTATCCCTTTAAAATATTCCATTTTAAATGTACACATGGTTTTTGGCAGAGGTAACCAAAGTACAGTGGGTACGGAAAGTATTCAGATCCCCTTAAATTTTTCACTCTTTGTTATATTGCAGCCATTTGCTAAATTCATTTAAGTTCATTTTTTTCCTCATTAATGTACACACAGCACCCCATATTGACAGAAAAACACAGAATTGTTGACATTTTTGCAGATTTATTAAAAAAGAAAAACTGAAATATAACATGGTCCTAAGTATTCAGACCCTTTGCTCAGTATTTAGTAGAAGCACCCTTTTGATCTGATACAGCCATGAGTCTTTTTGGGAAAGATGCAACAAGTTTTTCACACCTGGATTTGGGGATCCTCTGCCATTCCTCCTTGCAGATCCTTCCAGTTTTGTCAGGTTGGATGGTAAACGTTGGTGGACAGCCATTTTTAGGTCTCTCCAGAGATGCTCAATTGGGTTTAAGAACAGTCACAGAGTTGTTGTGAAGCCACTCCTTCGTTATTTTAGCTGTGTGCTTAGGGTCATTGTCTTGTTGGAAGGTAAACCTTCGGCCCAGTCTGAGGTCCTGAGCACTCTGGAGAAGGTTTTCATCCAGGATATCCCTGTACTTGGCCGCATTCATCTTTCCCTCGATTGCAACCAGTCGTCCTGTCCCTGCAGCTGAAAAACACCCCCACAGCATGATGCTGCCACCACCATGCTTCACTGTTGGGACTGTATTGGACAGGTGATGAGCAGATCCTGGTTTTCTCCACACATACCGCTTAGAATTAAGGCCAAAAAGTTCTATCTTGGTCTCATCTGACCAGAGAATCTTATTTCTCACCATCTTGGCAAACTCCATGCGGGCTTTCATGTGTCTTGCACTGAGGAGAGGCTTCCGTCGGGCCACTCTGCCATAAAGCCCCGACTGGTGGAGGGCTGCAGTGATGGCTGACTTTCTACAACTTTCTCCCATCTCCCGACTGCATCTCTGGAGCTCAGCCACAGTGATCTTTGGGTTCTTCTTTACCTCTCTCACCAAGGCTCTTCTCCCCCGATAGCTCAGTTTGGCCGGACGGCCAGCTCTAGGAAGGGTTCTGGTCATCCCAAACGTCTTCCATTTAAGGATTATGGAGGCCACTGTGCTCTTAGGAACCTTAAGTGCAACAGAAATTTTTTTTGTAACCTTGGCCAGATCTGTGCCTTGCCACAATTCTGTCTCTGAGCTCTTCAGGCAGTTCCTTTGACCTCATGATGCTCATTTGCTCTGACATGCACTGTGAGCTGTAAGGTCTTATATAGACAGGTGTGTGGCTTTCCTAATCAAGTCCAATCAGTATAATCAAACACAGCTGGACTCAAATGAAGGTGTAGAACCATCTCAAGGATGATCAGAAGAAATGGACAGCACCTGAGTTAAATATATGAGTGTCACAGCAAAGGGTCTGAATACTTAGGACCATGTGATATTTCAGTTTTTCTTTTTTAATAAATCTGCAAAAATGTCAACAATTCTGTGTTTTTCTGTCAATATGGGGTGCTGTGTGTACATTAATGAGGAAAAAAAAAAAAGAACTTAAATGATTTTAGCAAATGGCTGCAATATAACAAAGAGTGAAAAATTTAAGGGGGTCTGAATACTTTCCGTACCCACTGTATATATATTCATTTATTTTGTTTGTTTCAAGTCAGTCAAATCAAACTGTTTAAATGAAAACATTTGTTATGCTGTGACCTCAGTGTGACATCTCCTATCAGAAATTTATCTAGGATGCGTAAAGGATTTTTTGACAAATGTTTTATAATTCTTACATTAAGTCACCAAAACAAATAAATGAGGAACAAAATCACAATGGCTCCATGGCTCATCCTTGTCACTAATATGCAAGGAAAAGAAAACAATTAAAAAATTCAACTGTCCTACAGACAAACATATATTTTTAATAAAAGCAATAACTGCAAAGTACAGTTTCAAGGCCAGCAAGAAATATTTATGCACAGTAAATTTCCCCAGTTCAATCTGCATTGGCAATAAATAAATAAATAAAATCTGTATATAATACTTTACTTCACATTTTAATCTTGGAATTAGTTTATCACAGTGGAAATGTATCTGCAGCATGTTTTCAACAAGAAGACACTCACCCATTACCAAGTAATAGAATTCCTTCAGAGAGCAATTTTTGTTGTCTGTAGAGGGTGAATGGATAAAAGGTAGAATAGCTGGTCCATTGCTTGGGAAAAGAATGTCTGTTATTGACTAACAGTGACTCAGTCCAACCTCTGTGCGACACTAACAGAATGTCTGTGGTTTTCTGGGGCTCTAACAGTCTGTGCGCACTTGATGTGTGTCGAGCATGTGTGGCATGCTTCAACTTTCATGAGGGCTCATTAACATACAAATGGATTTCTGTGCTTGAAAAGCACCTGTGCCATGATTCCAAATGAGGAATGGACGGGTTAGTTCCCACTGCTTTCTGCTCAGGTGATATTAACGTTTGTCTGTTTAAGAATTCTTACCGAGCACCACCAATTTCAGCCAGTAATTGGCTTTGTTACGACTTGAGCTCAAGGTCCTGAACTCAAGTCGGTTCTTCCTGTCATTTGCACAGAAATACACACACACACACACAAATGTATTGAAAGACGTCTCTATGCTCATTAAGGCTGCATATATTTGATAAAAAAAATAAAAAATACAATAAAACAGTAATAATGTGAAATATTATTACAATTTCTAGGAACTGCTTTCTATTTGAATATTTTAAAAATGTAATTTATTCCTGTGATGCAAAGCTGAATTTTCAGCATCATTACTCCAGTTCTGTCATGACAACTCTTGGAGAGATTGGCATGGTAATGTATATGTCAATGTTAATGTATTTGGTCTTGGCAGAATAGATCTGCTACACTGCTGTTGCTGCAGATCAAGTACTGAGACTTGCTGCTGCCAATACATTCAAAAACATTGCTGTGAGCATGTAAGACATGCTGCTTCTGCACATATAACATACATGAAATAACCCCTGTAGCAGATCTATACAGGTGGAGCTGGGGAAGGTGGAGCGTTTCTGAAAGTGCACTGCAGACAGCTAACAGGAAACACTACCAGTATTTGAATGTTGAGCCGCAGCTCATTGGCCACTGATGCAGCAGCAACCAATCAGCTGCACAATGTGGAAAGAGATGCGATTGCTGCCAAAATCAGTCTGCGTCATCTAGAGTTTCATGACAGAACCTGGTATTCTTCAGTGTCATGTGATCCCTCAGGAATCATTCTAATATGCTGATTTTGTGCTCAAGAAACATTTCTTATTAATATCAATGTTGAAAACAGTTGTGCTGCTTAATATTTATGGTGAAAACTGTACCATCCAAAAGTTTGGGGTATGTATGAGTTAAAAAAAAAAAGGAGAAAGAAAGAAATTCTTTTAAATTGCACATTAAATTGATCAAAAGTGACGGTAAATACATTTATAATAGGGATGCACCAATATGAAAATTTTTGCTGATAGTGATAACCCATAATTATTTATATTTGAAAGCTGATTACCGATATATATTGGCTGATAAATCTGAATCCAAATTTTTATATTATTTTTGAGAGCCTGATTACAAAGATAAAAGTTTCATCATTAAAAGCCATGTCCCAAGCACACAATTATAATGTTCTCATTATAATTTTATGTAGCTTATACGACAGACTTGCGCTGCACATGTTGCACTTAAAGGATTAGTTCACTTTAAAATTTTCCTGATAATTTACTCACCCCCATGTCATCCACGATGTTCATGTCTTTCTTTCATCAGTCGAAAAGAAATTAAGGTTTCTAATGAAAACATTCCAGGATTATTCTCCTTATAGTGGACTTCACTGGACTCCAGACGGTTCAAGGTCAAAATGACAGTTTCAGTGCAGCTTCAAAGGGCTTTAAACGATACCAGACGAGGAATAAGGGTCTTATCTAGCAAAAAAAATGTAAATGTATATGCTTTATATAAACAAATGATCGCCTTCCAAGTGGTTCCACCAAACCGCACTTTCATTTTCTTCAAAAAGCTTACGCTGTATGTCCTACGCCTTCCCTATTCAACTTATGGAACGAACGCAGCACCAGTTCCATTTTTTCCGTAAGTAAAATGTTTACATACAATGTAAGCTTTTTGAAGAATACGAAAGTGCGGTTTTGGTGGAACCACTTAAGGCGATCATTTGTGTTTATAAAGCATATACAGTTGTATTTTTTTAAACCATTTAAAGCCCTTTTGAAGCTGCACTGAAACTGTAATTAAACCGTTTGGAGTTCATTGAAGTCCACTATAAGGAGAATAATCCTGGAATGTTTTCATCAAAAACCTTCTTTTCGACTGAAGAAAGAAGGACATGGACATCTTGGATGACATGGGGCTGAGTAAATTATGAGAAATTTTATTTGAAAGTGAACTAATCCTTTAACTGTATTTTCCTTTTTGAAGTGACTCAAATAATATATATATATATATATATATATATATATATATATATATAGAGAGAGAGAGAGAGAGATAGACAGAGATATATATAGACAGATTTATTCTTATATTATATATATATATTATTCATTATATATATATATATATATATATATATATATATATATATATATATATATATATATTATATTATATTTTTTATATATATATATAATATAATATAATATAATATAATATAGGCCTATACCGATATGGTGGCTGTTATATCATGCATCCGTAATTTATAATGTTACAAACAATTTCTTTTTCAAATAAATGCTGTACACTGAACGTTCTATTTATCAAAGAAATCATGGTTCCCAAAAATATTAAGCAGCAAAAATTGTTTTCAACATTGATAAGAACCATTATTAATAATTGTGCACCAATAATATTTGAGCACCAAATCGTCTCGGTTACAAAGGTAACCCTCGTTCCCTGAAGGAGGGAACGGAGACGTTCGTCGGACAGACCGACGAATAGGAATCTCGCCAGAGAAGCCAATCTACTTCGAGTGTAACTAAACGAGCCAATGCACATTGGCATGCAATCATCTGCACCAGCTGCTCACCTCGCAGCGCGGGTATATAATGAGCAGCAGGTGCGTTGCATCTTCAGGTTTTCGCTGAGGAGCCGAACCAAGCAGGCGGCAGCACAGCAGGACAACAACTGTGGCGACGGGACGTACGTCTCCGTTCCCTCCTTCAGGGAACGAGGGTTACCTATGTAACCGAGACGTTCCCATTCAGTCGGTCACGTTCGACGTACGTCGGACAGACCGACGAATAGGAATCCCTACCAAAGCGCCACAGGAGCTGCCCTCCTCCAGCGCTCTGTTGTAAGCCACCTGAACCCCCTTGCCTGCGGACGGTGGGACAGGGCTAACACACAGAGAGGGTCGATCACTGTTGTTCCAAAACCCATTCAGTGAGACTATTGGATAACGCTGGGAAAGCGTAACCTTCGTTTGAAGGAACGCTGCGGAAGCCACATCCTTCCCCGAAGGAGTTATGTGGAGAAGTACATATGGACTAACCCTGTAGGGCTGTGCTACATATGGAAGAACTGGGGTGACTCCAACTTGATAGAGATGGGTTCTCCCAGAGGGAAAGACACGGGCTTCGTTTAGGAGCAGCCGTGGAAAAAGCCATATGGGATCCCCGTAGGGTCACACATATGTAACCCAGCCTAAATCCGGTTCTCAAGGATACAACGGAGTATAGGCCTGGCGCCAGACGCTCCGCACGTCGGCTGCCGAAGGGTAACCGGAGGACTCAACAGGGTCTGCCCGTAGGGACTCTCTGGAGAATAGAACGCGCCTGTAGCGCAGCAAGCCGCCACTAAGCCGGGGCCTCTCCGTGCCTCTGACCTGAGGCGAGAACACGGGAGGAGACCGGCTCGACACGAAGGCTATAGTATCTAGCGAACGTGTTAGGTGTCGCCCAGCCCGCAGCTCTACAAATGTCTGTTAGCGAGGCGCCACGAGCCAGCGCCCAGGAGGATGCCACACCTCTCGTGGAGTGAGCATGCAACCTGAGCGGGCAGGGCACGCCCTGAGCTTGGTAAGCCAGGGCGATGGCATCCACTATCCAGTGGGCCATCCTCTGCTTGGAGACAGCCTTTCCCTTCTGCTGGCCTCCGTAACAGACAAAGAGCTGGTCTGAGGTCCTGAAGCTTCGAGTTCTGTCTATGTACAGTCGCAAGGCGCGAACTGGACAGAGCAAAGCCAGGGCTGGGTCTGCCTCCTCCGAGGGCAGCACTTGCAGGCTCACTACCTGGTCCCTGAAGGGAGTGGTAGGAACCTTGGGCACATAGCCAGGCCGGGGTCTTAGTACCACATGGCTATCACCCGGCCCGAACTGTAGGCATGATTCGTCGACCGAAAATGACTGCAGGTCCCCTACCCTCTTGACGGAGGCCAATACCACCAGCAGCAAAGTCTTCATAGACAGAATCTTTAAGTCTGCTGACAGCAAAGGCTCAAAGGGAGCAATCTGAAGTGCTCTGAGCACCAGAGTAAGGTCCCAAGAGGGTATGGAGGGGGGACGAGGAGGATTTAACCGTCTCGCCCCCCTAAGGATCCTGACGACCAGGTCGTGCTGACCAACAGATTTGCCATCTATGTGGTCGTGGTAAGCGGAGATAGCAGCAGAATGGACTTTGAGGGTGGAGGGGGACAGCCTACGCTCCAACCCCTGCTGCAAGAAGGAAAGCACGACACCGATCGAGCATCTTCGGGGGTCTTCCCGGCGAGAAGAGCACCACTCGACGAACAGGTTCCACTTCGAGGCGTAAGCACGTTTCGTAGACAGTGCGCGAGCCGAAGTGATGGTGTTAAGTACCTCGGGGGGTAAGTCACCTAGAACCTCCACGTCCCGCCCAGGGACCAGACATGGAGTTTCCAGAGGTCTGGACGCGGGTGCCAAAGAGTGCCCCGTCTCTGAGAAAGAAGGTCGTTCCTCAGAGGAATGGGCCAGGGAGGGGCTGTCGCGAGGAGTGCGAGTTCTGGGAACCAGGTCAGGTTGGGCCAGTAAGGCGCAATCAGCAAGACCTGCTCCTCGTCCTCCCTGACTTTGCACAGAGTCTGTGCAAGTAGGCTCACTGGGGGAAACGCATATTTGCGCAGGCCCCGGGGCCAGCTGAGTGCCAGTGCGTCTGTCCCGAGTGTTCCCCTGCTCAGAGAGTAAAACAACTGGCAGTGGGAGGTTTCTGGTGAGGCAAACAGGTCTACCTGAGCCTCTCCGAACTCTCTCCAGATCAGCTGAACCACCTGGGGGTGGAGTCGTCATTCTCCTGGCAGCGCAGCTCGTGATAGCTCGTCGGCCACACGGTTGAGCACACCGGGGACATGAATTGCGCGAAGCGACCTCAGAAACTTCCGACTCCACAGGAGGAGATGGCGGGCGAGTTGCGACATGCGACGGGAGCGTAGACCACCTTGATGGTTGATGTACGCAACGGTCGCAGTGTTGTCCGTACGGACCAGTACATGCTTGCCCCGTAGCAGGCCTTTGAGGCGGCTCAGAGCAAGGCGTACTGCCAGCAACTCGAGGCAGTTGATGTGCCAATGCAGATGGGGTCCCGTCCAAACCCCTGACCTGCATGCCCGTTGTACGTGGCACCCCAGCCGGTGGCAGAAGCATCTGTGAACACCACAGCATGCTGGGACACCTGTTCTAAGGGCACTCCTGCCCGAAGAAACAAGGGGTCCGACCACGGACTGAAGGTTCGGCGGCACTCCTGAGTGATTGACACCCGGAACGTGCCGCGCTGCCACGCCCATCTCGGGACTCGGCCGTGAAGCCAGTGCTGAAGCGGTCTCATATGAAGCAGACCGAGCGGTGTTACAGCCGCAGCAGCCGCCATATGCCCCAGGAGCCTCTGAAAGAACTTCAGTGGGACCGCTGTCCTGCCGTTGAACGTATTCAGGCAGTTCAACACTGACCGAGCACGTTCCTCTGTGAGGCGTGCTATCTGCTCGACCGAATCCAACTCCATACCGAGAAAAGAGATCCTCTGCACCGGGGCGAGTTTGCTCTTTTCCCAGTTGACCTGAAGCCCCAACTGGCTGAGGTGTCTGAGCACCAAATCCCTGTGCTCGCACAACTGATCCCGGGACTGTGCTAAAATGAGCCAGTCGTCGAGATAGTTGAGAATGCGAACACCCTGTTCTCTCATGGGAACAAGGGCTCCCTCCACGACCTTCGTGAAGACGCGGGGAGACAGGGCCAGCCCGAAGGGTAGGACTCTGTACTGATATGCCCGACCTTCGAACGCGAACCGCAGGAAAGGCCTGTGTCGCGGAAGGATCGAGACATGAAAGTACGCGTCCTTCAGGTCGATCGCTGCAAACCAATCCCGGGGACGGACGCATTCGAAAGTGCGCTTCTGCGTGAGCATCTTGAACGGTAGCTTGTGAAGGCTCCGATTCAAGACGCGCAGATCCAGAATCGGTCGTAATCCGCCGCTTTTCTTGGGTACAATGAAGTAGGGACTGTAGAACCCTGACCTCATATCGGCTGGAGGGACCGGCTCTATCGCATCCTTCGCCAGTAGGACTGCGATCTCCGCACGCAAGACAGGGGCATCGACATCTTTCACTACAATGAAGTGGACACCCCTGAACCTGGGGGGACGCCGGGCGAACTGAATCGCATAGCCGAGCCTGATGGTCCGAATGAGCCAGCGGGACGGACTGGTGAGCGCTAACCAGGCCCCCAGAGACCGTACCAGCGGGACCAGAGGAACCACAGGCGCACCCGCAGCGAGGTGGAACGCAGGGACGCGGCCCGGGGGGCTCTCTCTGCGAGGCGGCCCGACGCGGCGTCACAGTGTGCTGTGCAACACTTACCTGCTTCCACGGGTGGACAGAGGGAGCAGTCGAGGCTTTGACTGCCTGCTGCTCGCTGCTGTCCGCTGGCGAGAGAAGAGGGGGATGAGAGTGGTGAGGTTCTTGCCCTCCCACTGCTCTCCGAGCCTTCTTCGGACCCGCAGATAGAGGAAACTGCTCTTTTATTGAGAATTTGGGTACCGCTGGCTGTTGGGCCAGCGGCGGATCAAAAACAGAAGGAAACAAAAGATTCTCCACCCGGCCCTCCTCCGGGGGAAGGAGCGGTGCGGTCACCACCTCCTGTAGAGCAGTCCTCTCCATCTCCGGGTCGCCCGTCCTAGGGCCGCTTGGAATTGGCCTTGCCACCCTTCTTCTTGGGGGGTGGCGGGACGGGCTGGGCACCCCGACCGCGACCGGCTCCACCGCGCCGCTTAGCCGGAGGCTGCTGCTGCTGGGGCGCGGGAGCGGGGGCGGCCGCAGGGGGGCGCCCTCGGCGACGAGCAGTCTGAGGTGCTGCGGGCGGTGGTGGAGCAGCAGCTGACCGCCTCGGCAGGATATGACTGATGGCCTCAGACTGCTTCTGTACAGTCGAGAACTGTTGGGCAAAGTTCTCGACCGCGTCGCCGAAGAGGCCGGTCTGGGACACGGGGGAATTAAGAAACCTGACCTTGTCGGTATCCCTCATGTCCGCGAGACACAGCCAGAGATGGCGCTCCTGGACCACAAGTGTGGACATCGCACGACCCACTGACCGCGCCGTAACCTTCGTCGCACGAAGCGCGAGGTCCGTCGCGGCACGAAGTTCCTGAAGAACTTGTGGGTCATGACCACCCTCGTGCAGATCCCTCAGTGCCTTGGCCTGATGGACCTGCAACAACGCCATAGCGTGTAGGGCAGAGGCAGCTTCCCCACAGGCCTGGTAAGCCTTGCCGGTAAGATCCGACGAGTGCTTACAGGCCCGGGAAGGGAGAGACGGCTCCCCCCGCCAGGTGGAGTTAGGGCACAGTTGCATAGCAACGGCCCGTTCCACAGGGGGTACGCGCGTATAACCTTTCGCTGCCCCGCCGTCAAGTGTGGTGAGGGAGGAGGACCCACCGACACGGTTTCGGGCAGTAAAAGGTGCCGTCCACGTGCCAGTGAGCTCTTCATGCACCTCCCGGAAGAAAGGCACTGGGGTGGGGGGCTGAGAACCAGCCCTTGCCACCCCGAGATACCAATCGTCCAACCTCGAGGGTTCGGGACACGGTGGAGGATTCCACACGAGCCCGACCCTGTTGGCGGCCCGGGAAAGCATAGCCATCATTTCCGGGTCTGAATCGGGCACAGTTGTCACTCCCGAGGGAGGCAGCTGCGCCGAATCGTCATCCCCGGAAGTATCAGGCTCACCCTCCGATGCAGCGATCGACATCCGGTCATCCTGGGGAGCTCCGAAGGATACGGATGGTACACACCTCTGGAGTGGTCCACCGCGCTCCCCCGGCAGCTCTACTGGCTGCGGAGTGCAGGAGGGATGAGGGTTCCTAGGGGGTTGGTTCCCCGAAGGAAGCGCGCTCACCGTGATCCTCAGGTCACCAGTGCCGCTGCCCGAAGCAACCCTCTGAGGAGGATTGGAACGAGGCAACGGCACCGGGACTCCGCCCCTTTGCAGGAACTGGAGTCTAGACCGCAACTCCGTGACGGTCATCATCCCACAATGGGTACATGACTCGTCCACAAACGCCGCCTCAGCGTGCCTTAAGCCCAAGCACGCGATACAGCGTTGGTGACCATCCCGGGGCGCCAGGTAACGACCGCATCCAGCAGCACACAAGTAGAACGACATCTTTAAAAAGACGCGAACTACTCGTGTAAGCTCTTTCAAGGACTGACTCTTTTAGGTGCTGAAGCACGCAGGGGAATAGCCGCTGCAGCACAGACAGGGAATGTGCAGCCTGTCGTGTGCACTCTCTTTGCAGACGCTGCTCTTACCAGCTGTGAGAACAGCTTTTTAGCGCTCTTAAGCGCACCGTCACCAGCCGTGAAAACGGCCTTCACGCTGATACACAGCTTAATTTGCTCAAATAAAAAAGGCAAAACACAAAGCAAAGAAGAAAAAATCGGCCCCGCTGCTGTGCTGTTCCTCCTGCACCGGACGAAAAGAGCAGTCAGAGAGAGAGCTGGCTCGTTGAAGTCCGTTCTTCAAACACTCGCTCGTAGAAACCACCGTGTTTGCAGTAGTTCGGCTCCGAAGCGAAAAGCTGAAGATGCAACGCACCTGCTGCTCATTATATACCCGCGCTGCGAGGTGAGCAGCTGGTGCAGATGATTGCATGCCAATGTGCATTGGCTCGTTTAGTTACACTCGAAGTAGATTGGCTTCTCTGGCGAGATTCCTATTCGTCGGTCTGTCCAACGTACGTCGAACGTGACCGACTGAATGGGAACAGCATATTACAATGATTTCTAAAAGATCATGCGACACTGAAGTCTAGAAAAAAGGCTGCTGAGAATTTAGGAATAAATTACATTTTAAAATATATTCAAATAGAAAACTTTTAAACTGTACTAATATTTCACAATATTACAGTATTTGTGCACTCTAAAAATGCTGGATTGTTTCAATCCATGTTTGGGTCAAATATGGACAAACTCAACCGTTGTTTTAAACCCAAGGGTTGGGTTTGTCCATATCTGACCCAAACAGGTTGAAACAACCGAGCATATGATCAACACCCAACCTGGTTGAGCATAAGAGACTTTCAAAAACATTAAAGATCATAATAATTCCAAAATTTGATAAGTAATGTACTGTATATGTTTGTTTTTGTGGCAACTACATGAGCCATAATCTATGACTCTGTCCAAACAGAAACATCTCTTTCTACAATTTCTTTTTTAGCTTCGCAAACAAGGTCAAGTGCGAGGAACCAGTGCAGCTGATGAATGAGACCAACCACGACCACAACGGCTGAGGATAATAAACCTGTCCTCAAGAAGAGAGACAACGTTGTCCTGTCCAACTCAAAGCAATTCAACCAATCCCATTAGATTTACTCAATCATGAGCTCTACATTTAGATTTGTTACTGATATTTTAGATATAAACTTCTCTCCCCCATGTGCCTTTATCACAAATGCTGAAGCACTTTTTTTTGGTCTTGTTCATTCACTTGATCATTTAAAGCAGTTTTCCAGCCGTTTCCCTCAGGGCAGGGCCAGGCCATACCGTTAACTTCCTTCGCTCTTGTCTTGTCCTGCCTGGGCTTTATTAAGAACTGACTTTGGGAACATCCCATTTCCAAACACTCTTCGCTCCAAAGAACACAACTGTACAAGCATATATATACACACAGATGCACAACACTCCCAGGTGTGAATTCCTGTATGGTGATTTCCCCTAAGACGTTTAAGGTTGATGATTGCTTTCAGTGCGTTTAATCGCATGCTTCTTTTCAAAATCTGTTGTAACACTGGCCTTTTGGAATATTACAGATAGTGTTCAAAGTGTTCAAAGATTATGTTCTATGCTAAAGAAACTGATTAACCAAAAATGAACATTTTGTCGTTTACTTCAGAGAGGTTGGGATGACTTAAGAGTGAATAAATCTTAAGACTTAAAGTGAATAAAAAAAGTAAATCTGTATTACATGAACATTATTAAAGAGCCAGTGTTACAGTATATTTGTCAAGGTACTTTTACACTGTTTTCAAGATATGTTCCTCCATGCTTGTACTGACTTGTCCTGCCTTGTTTTTTTATTTTTTCTCTGTGTATGAAATATCTTTTACCTCATTGAAAACTTAAACTAGTCAATTTCCAACTGGCAAAAAATCACATTTTTGTAATGTAATGCTGGATGCATTTAGAATACAAAAGCAGTATTTTTAAGTTTGTGTAACACGATGGCATAAATAACTGTTGAATCAAAATATGAAATCCTCCATCTAAGAACTTCCTACAGAGTTTAATATCCTATAATGATCTGCCATACTTTGTGTTTGCAAACTGCATTTAAATATAGTTGAATATTGTTATAAAGATTAAATGAGTTCCGAAGGGGCACCTTTTATAATGTTACTGTCTATGCGATGGTTATATTTAAATTTCGCAAGCACATGCTGTCAAGTATACCTGCTTGGATAATCATTTTTCTGCTTGTTTATGGTTTTTTTTTTTGTTGTTTTTTTTTTTTTTACATTCCTACTGGTGGGAGAATAAGCAGTAACATTTTATTCTCATTAACTCTGAGTACTGTATTTCCTGACTTCAGACAAATGTGTTATCAGAGAGAGAAAAAGAAATAGTGTATTGGGACTGGTTATAGACAATATCAAATCAAGTGTTTAGTTTAGAAATCTACTGTTTAATGCTTATAGGAATTAAAATGTGATTTTGAATGCATGTGTGTAAATGCATCTGAAATTCAAAATAGTGAGAATGTTCTTTTTGTGTGTGCTTAAAGATAATGAAATATAGTTGATTAAATTTCAACATAATTTTGTCTCATCATCTCATGGTTATTTTGTGAAGCCAATCATCACTATTGTTGCTCACATAGAGTTACAGACTATCAAACCACACAAAACCAGTTCTGTAGGTTTCTGGATCATTTGATTGAGCCTCTTTGCCAGTTATTCTAGACGGACTGTTGCACAATCCAATATTTCTGAACGAATTTTGGCTTATTGAAGCTTTTTATTAATAGGATTAAAATTCTTCACATTTTGCCCATTTATAAAAAAAAAAAAAAAAAAAAACATCCTGAAACAAATTTGTACAAAGAATTTCTAACAAATATATTTATAAAATTATGCAAATATTATTTTCATTGTAAGTTTTTTCCCCCTCAGTATTTCATATAGTGGTCTACTGAAGGTTTGTGGGGTTTTACAGTCCTTTTAATTAATTATTCATTATTTAGTTATTTTTAATTGTGAAGTACAATTCTAAGTATACATTATAGTAGTAAACAGAGTATTTGTTCAGTTGTACTGAATTTTTATATAGTGCTTTTCTGGGCACTCAAAGCGCTTTACATATTGAGGGGGGAATCTCCTCAACCACCACCAATGTGCAGCATTCACCTGGATGATGCGACGGCAGCCATATTGCGCCAGAACGCCCACCACACACCAGCTTATTGGTAGAGAGGAGACAGAGTGAGGAAGCCAATCAGTGTATAGGGATGATTAGGAGGCCATGATGGACAGAGGCCAATGGGCAAGTTTGGCCAGGATGTCGGGGTTACACCCCTACTCTTTTCGAAGGACATCCTGGGATTTTTAACGACCACAGAGAGAGTCAGGACCTCGGTTTAACGTCTCATCCGTAGGACAGTGCTTTTTGTCAGTATAGTGTCCCCATCACTATACTGGGGTGTTAGGACCCACACAGACCACAGGGTGAGCACCCCCTGCTGGCCTCACTAACACCTCTTCCAGCAGCAACCTAGTTTTCCCAGGAGGTCTCCCATCCAGGTACTAACCAGGTTCAGCCCTGCTTAGCTTCAGTGGGCAACCAGTCTTGGGCTACAGGGTGATATGGCTGCTGGCCATATCACCCTGTAACCTGTAGTTCATGATCATATCAAGTCAGTTTTTAACACCCATATCCAATAGGTTTGGAAAGCTGAAAGAGTTGGCATAAAGCAAGCAGGAGGAATGTTCAGTCTGGCCACTGATCTCTTGGCTTGCATCTCTATCTTCCCTTTACTGGATGAGCGTCACAGAGAAATAAACTGAGCTGCAGAACAGTCCCTTAGATTGTTTGAAAATGTTTCTAAAGTAGTATATGAGCAACAGCAGAAATCATGTTCTGTCCACTGTTCAAACTGGAACATTTAGGATTGGTTTGTGTTGGAATTTGGATCTCCTTCTCGTCCCTCAATGGAACCTTTGCATACAATCTTTAAACAGGCCTTGACGGTTTGTAAAATGAATCTCTTGCTTCTTAATATTGAACTTCTTTAAAATCTCTTCATGGAGATTTTTCATGGCACATGATATTTCAAAACGCTTGAATTTCATGATAAAAATCCTTTTATTGTGTGATTTCTTAATTTAAAAACTATCAATAAACATGAAATTGTTGCATTTAATGGGACAGAAGAGACCGTGTAATGATACAGAGAAATGAAACTACAGTAGCACAGCTATGTGGGAAATAGATCAATGACAACAGTCATTAACTAAACTAAAGCCTCTATAGCGGTTCTGACTGACTGCAGTCCTAAGGTCGAACAAATCCACTGTGCTAATTTTGGCCTTCTGTTAGAGCTGTGATGTACTTCCTGCGGTCCCATGCAGGATGAACCCAGGTCCCAGAGAACATTTCCTGCATGACATGAGATGAGGAAATACTACAAAGTGTCAAAAAAAAAAAAAAAAAAAATTGAACAGTTCACTCTTAGAAGGTTCAGTGTGTTCTAGAACCCTAAGAACCCTTAATGTCAAAAATGTTCTATATAAGGAGAAATGTTACTTTATTTCAATGGCCCACTTTAGACATTCTTCTAACCATGAGTAACTTTGTTACTACGTCAACTAACTCTCAGTAATCACAATAACTCTCATTAGAGCATTATTAGGCTGTTAGGGTTCGGTTTAGTAGAATAAGTTGACATGTAGTTGCAAATTACTTATAGTCAGTAGAATGTCTGTTGGTGGAGCATCAAAATAAAGAATTAGCAGATTTTAAGAAGATTAGGAGCCATGATCACAGAAATCGGCACGGTTGTTTAACGATTGCAATCTTTCGTCTGGGACAGCCAAAAATCGTGCAGTGTATCCCGGGCTTAAGGCTGCATCTGAAATCGCATACTCTCTTGAGTAGGTACTTGTTTTGGATAGGCAATTACTCCACGACCAATAAAAAAAGTATGTTCTATAGTATGAATGTGTAGTATGAATGTAATCTGGATGTACTACATAGTAGGGAAGAATGCAATTTCAGATGCAGCTTAAGTGTTCTATTACTGTTGCTCCACCTCCATTTTCTCCATTTTTTGTTTCTCTCTGTGAACAATTGCTTTCCTTTAGATGACAGATGATACTTAAACCCTTGACCTACAGCTCTAAACTGACTACTACTGACTGACAGGATTGGATATTCTTCAGAGAAAGGGTTGCATTGCACTACTTCCCCTCCACAAAGGAAGGACAACTCTGAGCAAAATAATAATAAAAAACAGAAAGGATTTTTGGATGTCATCAGTTTTAAAAACAGGCAGTTCCAAAACAGTGTCATGATGAGCATTGCTTTATACCACTGCCAACTTCTCTGTTCTAAGACTCAGAATTGTATTTTTACTGGTCCCACGTACAAACTGCCACAGAGATAAATTCTTTCACCAGCTTATATTTGATTCTTGTTATTTTAAGAAAGTGAATTTTGCAAGAAATAATTTCAGGAAATTACTGGTAGACAATAGTCTATATGAATAGACTACTGACCTGCTTATAGTTAAGTGTTCACATTGTTATACTAGCAGGTGTAAAGAGTACCTGAAAACTATACTTAAGAAAAATTATACCTTGCAGCGAAAATGACTATTACAAGTCTGATTATAACTGACATGACACTGAAAAACAAGGAACAGTTGATTTGTGAGGAGAGCAATCACATTTTTATTTTCTAAAATCGAAATAAACCTGAACACCTCAATATTGCAATAAATCAAAGTCGACAGCCTCTTAAACATTTACAAACAGTCAAGTCTCAGTTAAGCCCAAGTGCTCAAACATGGCATAAGTAAAACAATATCCTTCAAAAACGTCTCTTGATAGATAAAATTATTAAAGATCAAATAGTCAAAGCTTACTTGCACCGGACGTGCTGGTTTTGGCCTCGTTACTGGCTGCATCCGTGTCCTCATTTTATATACGATACTACCTGCTAATGCACTTGCATTGCATTCCACTCCACTTTTAGACACGCTCTCACAAACTTCCCTAAGCACTTCCTCTCGGGGGAATCCCTGCCGCCATTTTGAAGTGCATTCCACTTCGTGAAGTGGATGAGGGAAGTTTATGGACAGACCCTCGCTGCCTCCATTTTAACAGAGAGAGTGAGTCTACTTCATATGTACACTTCAGTCAGCACCATATACCACAATGCAATACGATTGTGATGTCACCGCATATCGCATTTAATTTACTCCACCACAAAAACTCTATGATATATTATTTTTATTATTTTTTTTTAAATATAATTAAAACAGCCCAAACACACCTATAGAATGCTGCATTAAACAATTTCGTAAGGGAAAAAATAAAAATAATCAACTCCATAGCGGATTCCAAGTGATCAAGGGTTTAGGACATTCCAATTCAGCCAATTAAAAAGGTTCTGCCAGTAGTGGGCGCTCATGCAACGTAAGCAATGACGTACATCCGAGTCGATGAGGCTGAGGGAAGTTAGCGAGGGAAGGGCATAAAAAAAATGAACTGGAACGCAGCCATAAAGTAGCCTTGTGGGCAAAAGATGGCGATATCACTTCTTTTTTAACAGAAATAAACTGCTGCAGAAAAAGTTGTCATGTAAAATTTAATGAGTAATTGCATTACTCGTTACAAATATGTTACTTATTTAAAATAAGTAAACGTTGCTAATATCTTTGATACTCAGTAAAAGTACAAAGTAGCAAATAAAGACACTTAAGTACTGTAACTAATTTCATTTACTCAAATACTTTACACCACTGGTTACTTGATAGTGTCCCTCAGACTTTCACCAGTTTTATTGTCTGTTAAAGGTGCCATCGAATGTTTTTTTTTTTTTACAAGATGTAATATAAGTCTAAAGTGTCCCCTGAATGTGTCTGAAGTTGCAGCTTAAAGTACCCTATAGATTTTTTTTTAATTATTTTTTTTAACTGCCTATTTTGAGGCATAATTAGAAATGTGCCGATTCAGGCCCCTTTAAATCGTGCGCTCTCCGCCCCCTCCCGACTCTATCATTGCGTAAACAAAGTTCACACAGCTAATATAATAATAATAATAATAATAATAACTTTATTTTGTATAGCGCTTTTAAAGTCATTTCTCAAATCGCTTTACATAAGTAAAAATTAAGATAAATAAAATAAGCAAAATAAAGACACATTACAAAAGATATTTATAAACAATAGGGAAAAAAAAACATCCCATGACAACCACAAGAATCACTTTTCACCCAAATGCTTCCCTAAAATAATGAGTTTTAAGTGATGATTTAAACATTTTTAGGGATGCTGCATTTCTAATCTCGGAAGGCAGAGAATTCCATAACTTTGGGGCAACTGAAGAGAACACCCTATCACCCATTGTTCTTAACTGTGTTACCGGGACAACTAAAAAACCAGCATCAGCCGAACGAAGTTCACGTGTCGGAATGTATGGTATTAAAAGCTCAGCAAGATATTGAGGAGCAAGTCCATTTAATGCCTTGTAGGTTAACATAAGAATTTTAAAATCAATACGAAATTTGACAGGCAGCCAATGCAAGGTCTCTAAAATAGGTGTTATGATCTCTTTGTCTTGTCCTAGTCAAAATACGCGCAGCAGAGTTTTGAACCCACTGTAGTTTGTTCAAAGTAGATTTTGATGCTCCTGCTAACAGGACATTACAATAATCAATTCTAGAGAAAACCAGGGTATTAACTAATTTTTCAGCTACAGGAAAACTCAGCATGGACCGTAATCTGGATATATTTCTGAGATGAAAAAAAGAAACTTTAACAGTATTTCATACGTGAAGATCAAATGTTAAATTGGAATCAAATATTACTCCCAAATTTTTAAATTTGTTTTGGAACTGAATAACAGTTCTACCAGAAAGACTCAGGAGGCAAAATGACGTAACACTGATATTTATTACCGAACGGTAAGCAGAATATATAGAAAGTTTATGATCTTTGGCGTAGGCCCCGTCCGTAGCTCACGATACTGAGGGTTGCAGACGTTGCGTATCCTGCCTGAAGCTGAAGGCAGGGGCGTAGCCAACCCCCGAGGAGTATGGACAGGGACCATCCTGGTGGTGGTGGGGAGGATGGAGGTGAAAGTTTCCGTCAGCATCTGCGAACTCAGACAAGCGTAAGTGCTGATCTTTTATACTCCAAGTGTTAGATAATGATTGGTTAGATCTGAATTGATAAGTGACGTAACATTTGAGTCTTCCCAGCAGAACTTGCGCTAGAGCTTCATTTCTACCAGAAAGACTCAGGAGGCAAAATGACGTAACACTGATATTTATTACCGAACGGTAAGCAGAATATATAGAAAGTTTATGATCTTTGGCGTAGGCCCCGTCCGTAGCTCACGATACTGAGGGTTGCAGACGTTGCGTATCCTGCCTGAAGCTGAAGGCAGGGGCGTAGCCAACCCCCAAAAATGGTGGTGAGACGTGACTGCCGGGACGGAGCCCACTTCCCCTCAAAACTGTGAGGGGGAATGAATACCCACCCGAGAAGAATCTTGCAGTTCCTGAAACAGAGAAAAACATATTAAAACGTAAAAGGAAGAGAGCGACAAGGAAAACAAGCAACACGGAGAGGAGGCCGCAGTCGGCCACGCAGCCACGATAGGCTACACAGAGACAAGGCCGCGATCGGCCACACGGCCACGATGGGCCACACAGAGACAAGGCCGCGATCGGCCACACAGCCACGATAGGCCACACAGAGACAAGGCCGCGATCGGCCACACAGCCACGATAGGCCACACAGAGACAAGGCCGCGATCGGCCACACGCCACGATAGGCACATAGAGACAAGGCCGCGATCGGCCGCACAGCCACGATAGGCCACACAGAGACGAGGCCGCGATCGGCCACACAGCCACGATAGGCCACACGGAGACAAGGCCACGATCGGCCACGCAGAGACAAGGCCGTGATCGGCCACGCAGCCACGATAGGCCACACGGAGACAAGGCCACGATCGGCCACGCAGAGACAAGGCCGCAATGGGCCACACAGCCACAATAGGCCACACAGAGACGAGGCCGCGATCGGCCACACAGAGACAAAGCCGCAATGGGTCACACGGCCACGATAGGCCACACAGAGATGAGGCCGCACGAGCCCCCAAAAATTGAACAGCTATAGAAGCTGGAAATGATTAAATGAAATACGAAAACACCACCACCAGTATTTGCATGATTTTACCTTAAACTTGACTTGAGAGAGCTTGTTGAGCTTCGAGGATGGTTTTAGAATCTGGTCTAATATAGGATTCGAATGCAGAGGAGGACCATCTGCCCAGGAGCTTGATGGCTGAAGATGAAACTCCTCGTTGGGCTGCTGTGGTGGCAGCCCCGATCCTAAAAGAGTGACCAGTATATAGCGAGGGGGAAAGGCTGCAGCTTTCTATGGTGGTAGCTAAATGAGTCCTGAACCAAGCTTTAGTGAGGGGTGCTCCATCAGGTAAGAGGAAAAGGGGAAAATGATCGAGAGTTTTAGGCCGGACTTTGAGATATTTGATCATGGAATTGAAAGGACAGAAGCTGTTATTAAGTTTAGAAAAGGTTAGAGTGACACCAGATCCTTGAGAATCATTCTTAGAATGCTTCAGAAAAAGAGTAAATAAATTGGGTGAAAAACCTAAATCAGAAAAAGACAGACCAAGGGCAGGATTGAAATGTTTAGAGTCTGAAGTAAATTCCCCTGGGCGCATGAAACCGTAGAAGGCTGATAGAAACACTGCTTCCAGCAAAATGTTAATATAAGGGGAAAAGAGACCATTGCGGATGGAAAGAATTAATCTTTGTAAAATAGACAAAGTAATTGGAAGGCGGTGATCTGGAGGTTTGCTGGACGAGTTAGCCATCCCTTTGAGTAATAAGCGAATGGATGGCACGGAGAAAAGACTTGGGTAATTAGGATTAAAATATCTTGCATAAAATTGAATGCCTGCGAGCGACCTACGGATGGAAGAAATTTTAAGTTTGCGATTTTCAAAATTGTGAACTAGAAAAGCACAGACGGTCGATATTAGAATGGGAAATAAAGAAATCTGAAGGGAAAAACAAAACATAAGAAATGAAGACCATGCTGAAGTATAAGCTTTAAGTGTGGAAGGAGCCACGCCTTTGGAGATATAGTGACTAGCCGATTTGAGCAATTGGTCTAATTTAATATGATCCTTGCTAGTGGAGGGCATGGTGTTGGATCCTGATTGGCTGAAGGGCAGAGCCGTCTGAAAGCCTGGAAACGAAAGCGAGAAAGAGTCAGCAATGATATTACGGTGACCAGGAATGTGCGCGGCCAAAATAATAAAATTATGAACGACGGATTGCCAAATTAAACGTCTTAGAACTGGCATGATCAACAGAGAGGAAGATCTACCTTTGTTGATGATAGCGACCGTGGCTTCGTTATCGCAAAACATCATAATACGTTTGCGAGACCACTCGGAGCCCCAGAGAACACTGGCTACCGCCAAAGGGTAGATTTCATGAAGAGCGGAAGAGACGGAACCTGATTCAGGCTTGGGAAATGCTTTTGGCCATTCCTCGGCAAACCATTGCCCTTTAAAAAACCCCCCGAAACCGATAGAAGGGGCAGCGTCAGTGAACAATTGCAAATCTATGGATGATTCAGGAACATCATTATAGAAAAAGGAAATACCGTTCCAATGATTTATTAAGCGAGACCAAAAGCTGAGATCAGACAAACACCCTTCGTCTACCTGAATTGGGTCGCTTAATTTTGGCACGGAGTGCGCGAGAGTTAACAGCCGAGAAATAAATGTCCTGCCTTGAGGAATAATACTCATAGCGAAATTTAAGTGACCGAGCAGAGAAAGCATGTCGCGCTTAGATACGGAAGGTAACGAAGAAAAAGTTTCCAGAAACTCCCTAATTCGTAAAAGCTTCTCGTTTGGAAGAGAGGCTTGCATGTTGACAGTATCGAGTAAGATGCCGAGAAATTCTAGCGAAGTTGAGGGGCCCATGGTTTTTTCCTCTGAAAGGGGAACGCCGATATCACTAAAAACTTGCTTAAGCGTGTCGAGAATTGAAGATTGGGAAGAAGGAAAATCGATCAGCAGAAAATCGTCGAGCAAATGTAAAACGAATGGAAGTTTACAGGCGTTTAGCAGGATCCAACACAGGGCTTCAGAAAGAGAATTAAAAATATGGGGACTACTTCTACACCCGAACGTGAGCCTCACTGCAAAGTAAAATTTTGATTCCCATCTAACGCCGAATAATGGCCAGTCGGAGGGGTGAATGGGCATAGTCTTGAAAGCATCAGTAATGTCGGCTTTAGCCAGCCAAGCGCCTTGACCGGCTATCTTGATTAAATGAATGGCATGGTCGACTGAAGCATAATGCAGAGAAAACGGAGCTAAAGGGATTAGTTCGTTAACACTTGCGGTATGAATAGAATGAGGAGAAGACATGTCGAAGATGAGACGTTTTTTACCAGAATATTTACGAGTAGCAACGCCGATAGAATTGATCCGAAAAGGAGAAAAGGGAGGAGAAGCAAAAGGGCCAATAACGTAACCTTTATTTACTTCCTTCTCTAACAGAGCTGAAACCACATCAGGCTCTGATAAAGCGGATCGAAGGTTTTTTGTCACAAAAGAAGATGTAAGATGGGAAAGGATGCCCACCCGAAACCCTTGAGACAGACCGGTGGTTAAGTAATCAACGAAAGTTGGATCGGGGTGAGAAGAGAGGTAGCTAGAGAGGACTGGAATATTAATAGGTGTTGATGGGTGTCTGTTCAGAATTTTTTCTGAATTTGGGTCTTCCCTCGGGTTGCTGGCCTGTACCGGCGAGGGCAGACTGATTTCGGGTGTGGATCCTTGCAAAAGCTACAAATATGAGCAAATTTACATTGAGAAAAGGAACACACAGACTCATTGAAATTATTACATAGGCTAATGCCGTTAAACTCCACAATAGGGCGACCTTTACGGTCGAGAGGAGCGCTTACGTTTTCAGCACTATGGACAGCGGCCGGGTCTTTAGTAGCGAATGCTTTAGGGCAGAATGAAGCCGAGTGTCCGTGAGCGCTACATATAGTGCATGCTAAGATCTTTTGACCGCCAAAATGACGGACGAGCAGTTCGGTGTCGGTAACTGACCAGTTCAGTTTTGTGTTGTACAGGCAAATGTAAGAAGCGGATTTGGCAGAAAAAGATTTGTGATATTCGTAAAATAGAGTTCCTCCATATCTTTGATTAAAATCCGCCATCATGGTTAGGTAAAGATCGAGCTCTTCCCTTCGATCTGGGAACACTTGGCACAGAATGTCTCGGTAGATGCTGAAAGCAATAACGAATTCGCCAAATGAGAGATTTCGTTGTGATCTGGGATCGGACGTTTTGAGAAAGACTGCCACGTCACCACAGTCAACCATTTGTCTGTCAGCTGCAGGTGAAGGAAGCAATAAGGTTGCCAGGTTTATGTTCTTACCTTGGATGATGTTAGCTCTTATTTGGGGTGACACCGTTACTGCAGCAGGTGAAACAAAACTCCTACCAAACTCTTGAGCTGGAACAGCCGTGGAGAGACTGAAGTTTGGCGTAGCGGGCACGGCCGAAGCATGTTGGAATGGCGTCTGGATCGTAAGAGAAGCAGGCAAGGCAGAAGAGGTCGAAGGCACACACGATGAAAAGTTTAATCCGGCAGGTGGAGGAAAATCCGTTGGAGTTGCTAGAGCGCTTGGAAAAGAATTTGCTGAAAGGTTAGAGGACGCAAAGGAATTTTCAAATTTCGAAACCTTTGATTCTAAGCCTTTAACGGTGTCAGAAAGGCTTTGAACAACCTGAATGAGCTGCGAATTAATATCCACAGGTCCGGAAACGGTCGGAGGAGATGTTATCCGTGCAGACTGCGAGGATCTTTTGGCTGAATGTGGAGAAGACGACTTGGCGGCCCTCTTCTTTCCGACTTGTTTGGTGTGGCCTGACGGCGCTGAAGTTGAAGCAGCGGTGTCGGCCGTGATAGGTGGACTGCCTAGGGTATTTTGGGCCATGAGAAGCAAGTCTTCTCTGGATAATCCTTGGCTGACCGGGATTCCGACAGCCTCGAGAGTGTTGATTATTTTGTCCGAGGGCCACTGAACCCATGAGGTGTCGCGGCACTGAATGCGCATACTACGACGCAGGGGAAGAGGAGATGGTGGAACGAAATCCTCCTCGGAATCTGAATAATCGCACACGGTATATCTGTTAGAAAACATAGCAAATTGGTTTGCGACTGACGCTCCGTTAACTGAAAGTTTCCGTCAGCATCTGCGAACTCAGACAAGCGTAAGTGCTGATCTTTTATACTCCAAGTGTTAGATAATGATTGGTTAGATCTGAATTGATAAGTGACGTAACATTTGAGTCTTCCCAGCAGAACTTGCGCTAGAGCTTCATAACCATCCACATGTAAAGCTACAGGTTCCACTCTGCGTAACCGGTGAGGCGTACCAATGAGCATCACTTCAGTCTTATCACTATTTAGACATAGGAAATTAACAGACATCCACTTTTTGATTTCAGTGATACAGTTAGAAAGAAATGAAAGAGCCGCATTTACATCAGGTTTTGAATGAACGTATATCTGGGTGTCAACGGCATAAAAATGAAAGTCAAGACCAAGAGACCTCAAGAGTTGGCCAAGAGGAAAAATATAAAGACTAAAAAGCAGAGGGCCTAAAACTGAACCCTGAGGTACACCATATTTTACCACACCAACCTCAGATCTACAGCCACCTAACACAACGAATTGTTTGCGATCTGAGAGATAAGATTTAAACCAGCTCAAAGCAGAGTCAGATACACCAAAGAGTAAGGTACAATGATCAATAGTGTCAAATGCTGCACTGAGATCAAGCAAAATCAGTATTGATAAGCATCCAGAATCAGAAGCCATCAATAAGTCATTTGTGACTTTAACTAATGCTGTCTCAGTGCTATGCATTTTTCGGAAGCCAGATTGAAGAGGCTCAAAGAGGTTATTTACAGACAGATGGGTGAGCAATTGTGAGGCAACTATACGTTCTAAAATTTTAGCAATGAAAGGGAGATTAGAGATTGGACGAAAATTGTTTAGATTCTCAAAGTCACAGCTATTTGTTTTTGGAACTGGGGTTACAGCAGCAATTTTAAGTGCAGATGGCACAACACCAGAAGACAGAGAGTCATTTATAATACTTAAAATAGCCGGACACAAGGAAGAAAAGCATGACTGAAACAACCTAGCTGGTATGGGATCAACAACTGAGGTGGTAGCTTTCATTTTTAAAACCACATTACACAAAGATTGAGAATCTAAAGTGGAGAAATTCTGAGAGATAAACACCAAAGAATTCTATGTTATTTACTATAGAAGTAACAGATGTATGAGTAGTAATCTGATCTCGAATCACCTCAATCTTATTGCTAAAATACACAAGAAACCTGTTACACAGTTGAACAGAAGAAGAAACATTGAAGATATTCTTTCTGTCTAAAAGGTTGTTAATTGAATGAAACTATTTTTAGGGTTATCCTGATTACTTGCAATAATCTGAGAGAAGTGAGCAGACCTTGTTGATACAATTTCAGCCCTATATTCACCCAAGCTGTCTTTCCAGGCCTGATGATACACAGTTAAACCAGTGAAGCACCATCTGCGCTCCATTTTGCGTCACTGAGTTTTCATGGCGCGCAGTTCATCGTTATACCAAGGGGCAGAACGTTTAAAAGAAACAGTGCGTGACTTCAAAGGAGCAATAGTGTTTAGCCTGTTTACTTTGTCATCCAATGCATCAGATGGTAAAGTACAACTTGTAGCAGAGTCAATAAAGTCAGAGAAGTCAGTGGGCACGATAGATCTCCATTTGCGGTAGTTAATAATACGGGAAGTGGAAGTAAGAATATCAGTTAGCTCCAAATTAAATAATATGGCAAAATGGTCGGATAACCCAAAATCAGAGACCGACAACTGAGACACAATTTTACCATTTTGAATCACAAGATCTAACATGTGACCTTTGTTGTGTGTGGGACAGTCCACAACTTGGTGTAATTCAAAACACTCTAATAAAGATGTAAAGTCTCTTGTTGTTGAAGTGTCTTTTTTGTCCATGTGAATATTAAAATCACCAAGAATAAGAATTCTCTCAAATTTTAAAACCAACACAGACAGTAATTCAGCCATAGGCGTAATTTGCGGGTGGGACGGGTGGGACATGTCCCCACCACTTTTTGAAAGGGTCGATATTGTCCCCACCACTTTTTGAAACATCTTAAGGATATCTAATACAAAATAAACACCTATAGTTGATTATCAATTTGTGTTAATAATATGAATCATATTATTATTATTATTGTAATAATACAATCCCCCCATACACATTCCTGTCCCACCCACTTTTTAAAGCAAAGTTACGCCACTGAATTCAGCAAAATCAGATGTAAATTCTTTGTTAACCTTGGGAGGCCTGTACACAGTCACAATGACAGTAGATAATGAGGCAGAAACTCTTAAGGCAAGGCATTCAAATGAGGTAAACGGAGGGATATCCACAGAACATAGTCCATAAAGCTGTTTAAACAGCACAATGATACCACCTCCTCTACCCGTTGAACGCGGGAGATCGCATAATCCATATCCCTCAGGGGTCAGTTCATTAAAAAGCAGACCATCCGATTATTTATGCCAAGTTTCGGTTAAACAAATAAGATCCAAGTTGTGGTCCGTAATTAAGTCAGATACAGTCAGGGCTTTGTTATTTACAGAGCGCACATTTATCAGTGCAGATTTCAGCAATCGCAGCGGAGCGGCCGAGCCCGGTGCAATCTCTCTAGGCAATACAGCCAAATTTTTAAAATCAGCCCGCGTTGGTCTCCAAGGCGACTTCTGCGGTTTGCGCAAGGCAACTGGATAGAAAACATTATTTTGATACGAACCAAGGTACCTACACCGTGATGATCTATGTAGATAACGTTTTGGACGAAGAATTCCATAGGTGTTGCAGAGTGCGCGTGGTTCAGTCCCCAAAGCATAATTCCCATTTAGGTTCAGCAGCTGGCGAGAAGTGTACCTTAGCCATGCGAGAGGAATCCACGCGAACAGTAGCATCACAATTGTGCAAGTCCTGGGTCGCACAGTTGTTGATGATTAGTGATCCGCAAACACCCAGAGATAGCAGCAGTAATCCAGTGACTGTAATGCAATTCCACATCACGATGAAAACATAATGTTTTAAATCCATTAAAACTTTAAAAAACAAATACTTAACGGGAGAAAGGAGCGGCAGCCAAAACGCGCCAGCGTGCCCTTTCAACCGGAAATGGCATTATAGTTCCCTCAATAATATAATAATAATAATAATAATAATATAGCTAACCCTCAAAATGGATCTTTACAAAGTGTTCGTCATGCAGCATGTCTAATCGCGTAAGTATTGTATTTATTAGGATGTCTACATTTGATTCTGAATGAGTTTGGTAGTGCTCCATGGCTAAAGCTAACATTACACACTGTTGGAGAGATTTATAAAAAATGAAGTTGTGTTTATGAATTATAAAGACTGCAAGTGTTTAAAAATGAAAATAGCGACAGCTCCGTGAATACAGTAAGAAACGATGGTAACTTTAACCACATTTAACAGTACATTAGCAACATGCTAATGAAACATTTAGAAAGACAATTTACAAATATCACTAAAAATATTATATCATGAATCATGTCAGTTATTATTGCTCCATCTGCCATTTTTTGCTATTGTTCTTGCTTGCTTACCTAGTCTGATGATTCAGCTGTTCACAGATCCAGACATTAATACTGGCTGCCCTTGTGTAATGCCTTGATCATGGGCTGGCATATGCAAATATTGGGGTCATACATATTAATGATTCCGACTGTTATGTAACAGTCTGTGTTATGTTGCGATTTTCCGGAGACCTTTTAAACAAATGAGATTTAAATAAGAAGGAGGAAACAATGGAGTTTGAGACTCACTGTATGTCATTTTCATGTACTGAACTCTTGTTATTCAACTATGCAGAGGTAAATTAAATTTTCAATTCGATGGCACCTTTAAGCATGACATGTCCCTTTTATTAGACTATACACAATTTTTTTTAAACCAGTTCTATACAATTGCATGTTTATCAAAAAAAAAAAAAAAAAAAAAAAAGATAAACTTATTCAGTGTCAAAATAATAATAAAAATAGTCCTGAATCAATTCATAATGATTAGATCAAAGAGACATGGAGGCTTTCAATGTAAGATCCAACATCAAACTAATTTTACAGAACAATTCTAAAACATTTAAACATTTCAGTCCATATGCAATAAATGAAGATGATTCCTTTCACCTATTGTTCATGTTCACCTAAAATCCATCATGGTTCTTAGACTCAAAACCTATTGTTTCTCCTCTTTTACTATTAGACATTTACAATAAAATTATTTTCAAACAGTTTTCCACCTGTATTTTTTTTTTTTTTTAATGGTGATTAAATTTTTAGGGAATGTCCTATTATTCTATTCTATTCTATTCTATTCTATTCTATTCTATTCTATTCTATTCCACTTTGTTTTATTACATTTCAGTTAATGTTTCATTTTTGTACACTGCTTTTCTTCATTCTATTGTCTTACTCTTTCTGTGCTTCCCATATTTTGCCAAATTCCTTGCAGTCGACTGTGAAGAAAAAAAAAAAGAAAAAGCGTAGTTCTGTTGTTCCAGTGTTCCTGACTTCATCATGTTCTCTTCAAGTCTTTCTTCCACACCCCTCCCACTCTCGCCCACCCCTGCCTTCCTCTTTATGTTCTCAACAGCTTGTAACATTGTCTTTGACTGCCTTGTCATTTGGCACTGATTAAATTCTGGGACAAAACAACAATCTCAATTCCAAGTACCCTTCCAGACATCGAATGGAGACTTGTGGTGATAATTTAAGGTCTGTCTCCTGTTTGCCCAGTTTGATTTTTATTTATTTATTTTTAATTTCTTATCTCTCTGTTTTGCTATAACCTGCTGTTTCTAATACCCAAATAGCATTTATGATTCAATCGTTGAAAATATTCTCACTGTACTGACTAAACTTAAAAGTAATACACAAATATAAACACAATAAATGAAATTCATTTTTCACTTCACCACTTTGTATAGTAGCTATTCACATTGCAATAAGACACTAGACTTAACAAAAGAATGTGTTATGGATTGCAAGGAAAAATGATTATTTCCGTTAACAACCAGTGTGCAGTTACTCACCGTTTCCAAGACTAGATATGCTCTATAAATGACCTAAATTAAAGGATTCAATCATCTGTTTTTGTAAAAATATAAACAATAAATTAAAGTAAATGAAGTAACAGTATTTAATATATATATTTTTATTTTATCATTATCTTAACCCACGGAACCCTACAGATAAAAAAAGCAGTTTAAAGAATGGATGGATGGAAGGAAGGAAGGAAGAATTACCTGCTAGTATTCAGAGATTCGTCTCATCAGCAGAATAATGGTGTGTTTGGGGGTTTCAAGGATCATGAGTGCTGGTTTAAAAGTAGCTTACTTTTTTGTTACCAAGCATAAACTGTAATGCAATGCACACTTATACTCTGTTTGTACACTTGCAGGTTGTTTATTAATCGCTAGATGGCACTGTGTCTTTTTCACGGAATTTCCACAGTGAAAGCAGTTCAAAGGAAAATGGATTTGCTTTTCAAACGCGCCTCCTCCTAAATAGGAGAAAAACGCATTACTTTAGAAAAGTCAGTCTGTTCTATGCTTAAATGCCATTACATCGAGATTTCGTATTCGTGTTATGTTTGAAAGGACAGCTGATGTTTCAAATAGTCACTGTTGTCACTTGACCCTCATTTATTTACAGCGTGTGTGGTTTTCTCATGCAAGATTCATTTAAGAGTTAAATGTGAAGGTCCTTTGGGTAGAATAACAAATGCTTGTAGTAAATGATTAGGCTATAGCCTACTTATCTCGGCAAAATTGCTTATTTTATTATTGTTGTTATGTTAGAAGGGACAGAAGATGTTTTTAATATGTAACACTCATTTATTTACATTGTGAGTTGTGGTAGAATAACAAATGCTTAGTAAATGGGTGCCTTAATTAATTTATTAGCCTATTATTATTATAAAGCTGCTGTGTTTTAATATGCGTCTAGGGACATGGGGAAAAATAATGCTATACCTTATATGTTCATTTAAAGTAAGAAACAACTCTGTTGATCAAAAGCTCAGACTGATTTAGGCCTATTAGTGTATTTCGTAATTAAAACAAGAAAAACAGACAATAATAGCAACTCTGAATAGTCACTGTCAGATTCTATGAGTGGTGTACGTTCAAATCTTTATTAATGGTGATGTATTCAGTTGATGGAACTCACAACAGCATGCGGACGGGTTTTCTCTTCTCGTCCGTAATAACATTATTAGGGTAACTGAAATGCATGCAGTTTTACGCACAAGCGTGACAGTAGCTAGTAGCTACATTTAAAGAGGATAATCAGTTTTCACACTTGATCCATTACTGTGGGCAGCAATGCTTTGTATAGGGTTCATGACGCTTTGATACATTCAAAGCGTACTTCATACTCGGATAGATAGATAGATAGATGATAGATAGATAGATAGATAGATAGATAGATAGATAGATAGATAGATAGATAGATAGATAGATAGATAGATAGATAGATAGATAGATAGATAGATAGATAGATAGATGAAAATGTGTCGCTGCCTTTGAACTAAATCGCATTCATTTCGAATGTAAACAGAATTATGTTAATTGGTCAATTAATCTGAATGGAAATGTTAATTCGCAGTTTGATGTGCGCTAACAATGCAAACTCCGGGTGGTAATTATGCCGCGCATTTGCGCTTTTGTTAGGCATTTGCATGGGGCTGGACTGAGGCTCCCTACAAATGGATTTTTTTCATGCTTTTTCAATCCACAAAATCTAGGTTTTCACTGTCGAAAAGTCTACGATAAGTGTCAAAGCATCACAAATCTCTCATGGAGCTGTTCAGTTATCAGCAGCCGTAAATCAAGATATTAAACGCACAAGAATCATAGCTGGGGTCGACAATGTTTTGATTATAAGATGGTATTTTTATTTATTTATGTATTTGCAACTGTATGTTTTACTGACCCTAGCCCATATATGATAACTATAAAATGTGCATAAATACTGTAAAGCCAAAATAACATCAGTGTAACTCATGACACTAAATCTAATGCTATTATTTTGCTATACACTAACAACATAAAAACCGATATAAAGCACTCAAATTTACATAGCCTAACTAAAACAAAATAATAATAATAAAAATTCAACAATGTGCATGGATGTTCTCGGGGGTATTTTGGAATGCTCATTTCTCCATAAAAAGGGGCAATTGATATTTAATTGTTATATTGCCTTGTTAAATATAGGCCTATTTTCACAAATGTCCAAAAATTCTATTAATCATACTTATATTATTATAAAAAAATATAACTTCAGGCCTATTGTTAAATATAAGTACGTTTTCTATGTATAATCATACTTTTTCTTCTAAAAACACAGTAAAATGAAACGCATGGTATATAGCACTTTTCATTATTTTCCATTGAGAGGAGTTTTTGCAGTGAATGGATTTGGATCCAATAAAGCAGATATTTTTCTCTGAAGCACCTGAAAACCTTTCTCGTAACGCAAATAGACAAACCCTGGACTACCTTAAGAGTTCGTCCCTCCCTCGGCATGTATGCCATTGGCTGATGTTAGCAGCGGAGGACCTTGCTGAAATGCAAAACTTGTTGCTGGTTCTTGCGGTCGTTGCGCGCAGTGCTGAGCGTCTCAGACATCAGTATGTGATCTATCGGTGAATCGTTTCCAGCTGGAGTGGAGCAAATCTCAAAACCGGTGCTATTAAAAGAGGACCCCCTGAATGTGCAAGTGTTGACTGTAATTGAAATTGCAGTCAAGCTGTTCGATTGCGCGGAAAATGAGCAGGACCGATGGGACTGTGTTGCCCAGCAGCTCAGTGGTGGCGGGCTTTGGATAGCGCATGTGCTGCCTATCGCTCGGAGCTCCAAAAGACGGGCGCACAAAGACGGGTGTTCGGGGTTTACCCCCTAATACACGGGACTTTCTCCTGTCCTTTACTTTGGTGTCATCGCTTGTTCAGCTCAGCCCAAGGGAACTATTTCTTTACAACTTATGCAATTTTAAAGAAGCTTACCCATTTCTAAAAGAAGTGGATACCAAATAATACGCTGTTCTGGATTCATATGGACATGGATATTTTTGTGGTACTCTGGATAGTGTTGTGATATGCGTTCAAAATGGATTTTTAAATAGAATGTTTACCTCACTCTGGACATTTGACAGCATATTGGAATAATAGTCTGTGGAGGATGATTTGACGGAACATGTTTTATATATTTTTCTATATGTGTTGTAGCTGTCGTGAGATCGTCAGGTGAGGGTGTATTTGTGGTAAGAGAGTTGTTTTTTTATAGCAGTCTTGTTTTGCTCTTATGTAGAGCAAATTTCGGCAAAAAAAAACTTTTTTTCTGTTCGGTGCAAATATTACACGTCGTAATTTGTTGTTTTATTTACATTTTATGTAATACTTTTGAAACAGTGAAGAAAAAACATGGAACACATTATGGACTAGACCGTGAATTTTAATATTTTTGTAGAACATTTCGTATTACAGTTTAAAATTAATTTACAATATCATAGAATTTCTCAGTAATTAATTATACATTACTGTGATTTACCACTACAAGCGTATTTTTTTTTATTATTATTAATGGCAATATCACATTTGAAATTTACCCCTATATTTCACAACTTGTTGATGTTACTTGAGTTTGCCAAAGAAAGAAAATAAAGTAGACCGTAGACAGTGCAGTGGAGCCAGGAAAGCTGGTTGTCATGCGGGACTGATTGTGGGAAGTATGTTTGGGCTGGAACAGTTTGGTCCACAGATTAATAACAGAAATTTTGGCCACACTGAGAAAAACTTTAACCAGCCAAGAGTGAGCATGAACTCTCATTACAAGAGCCCAGGTTTTCATGCTGGAGGCCCACAAGGGACAGTCGAGCCTGGTATGGGCCCACTTAACGAGCCTCCTGTGATTGAGATGAACATTAACATGAATGGAGGCGAACAGTATGGTGGATTTCAGCGAGGACATTCTGAATTGCATGTGGGGAATCTCCAACAGCAACAACAGGCCTCGATGCATGGATTTTTTAACCCTCAAAGACCTCATAATCATCCCCATGGACATCAAACACATTCACACCATCAACACTTTGGTGGAAATTTTGGACCTGAACCTGGGTCCTCTTGCTTACACAGCGGAAGGATAATGGGTTACAACAGCGGTATGGGGCTCCAGCAGGGATTCACAGAGGGTTTTGACCCACTCTCTGAGGGGCAGTCAGCAGATGGCTTCTCTCAGCAGCAGTCCCAGCAGCAGCAAAGGCCAGGCTCCATGCCTGATTTTCAGCACCATGGACCCCCCAGCGGAAACCACCCTGTCCCTGCCCCATGTCTTCCCTTGGACCAATCACCTAATCGTGCTGCCTCCTTCCATGGCCTGTCTTCCTCATCCTCTTCGTCAGAAAGTCACAATCTAGAGCCCAGACGAATGCCCCCACCAGGTGGTGTTGATGGACTGGACTACAGCTATTCCAATGAGCCCTCATCTGGACATTTTGAAGTGTCTGTGTACTCCCCCTCTGAATCTGATTCTCAGCTTTCTCATTTTGGGCCTGGGCGTCAGGTGCCAGGGCCCAATTTTCCTGGAAACCCAGGGTTGTCTCGTGCTCCTGGAATGCAGGGCATCTCTAAAGAACACCCCCATGCCCCCCCTCAACAGCAGCAGCCCTCAGCCCAGCACAATGTGTTCTTTGAACGTTTTGGGGGTGGACGCAAAATACCAGTGGGGATAGAGCCTGGATCCAGGCATCCTCTCTTGCAGCAGCAGCCAGGCTTGATTGGCAGACAGAACACTTGCCCACCATCTCTCCCACAGCCCCCACAATCAGAGACGGGTTCCGCAAATGCCGGCATGCAGGAGGGAGGCGTCATGATGCCTGGCCAGCATAATCAGTTTGAATACCCTATTCACAGACCAGAGAACAGACGGATGCATAGTTATGGCGACCCCATGTTCAACATGCAACAGCAGCCACCCCCTCCTCAGCAGCCTTCCAATCAGAGGCTGCAACACTTTGATTCTCCTTATTTAAATATGGCTAAGAGGCCCAGGTTTGATTTTCCAAATGCCACTCATGGCGGGGAGAGTTGCGGCAGTTGGAACAGTGGTATGCATAACCCGCCTGGAATGGAGAATAATCTCTCTCCAGCAGCCTACCCTGGCCTGCCTGGAGAGTTCACCCCCCCTGTGACGGATGGCTTTTCAACAGGCCCATCACTGCAGCTTACAGGGCCTGAGCAGCAGTCAATGCAGCAGCAACAAAATGCAGCATCGATGATCAAGCAAATGGCCTCACGGAGTCAGCAACAGCGGATGAGACAACCGAATCTGCAGCAGCTGGGTCACCACAGTGATGTTCCTCAAGGGCCCCTGGGGCATGGGGGCCCGGTGGGAGGCATGCCTCAGTCGAGTTTCGAGAGAGAAAACGGTGGGAGGATGGTGAACTTTGATGGACGGAACCCACACATAGCTTTGGAGAGTGGGTGGTTTCCTGGGCCACATCCACCTGGGGAAATGCTGGGCCATCGCATGGGTCCAGGTGGAGAGGTGGGGGCTCATGAAATGCAGCAAAATGGTCCTGGCATGATGTTCAGAGCTGGTGTGAATGGAATGGGCATGCAGGAGCCTATGAGGATACCGGGGGAGGGCCACGTGCAGCCCTTACTTTCACCCAACATCCACTCACAATTCAACAGTGGCATGGGAAACCTCTCACAGATGCAGTCGCCCAGTACAGGTGTTGGTTTGCCCAACACACCATCAGAAAGGCGCCCTAATGACTTTCCAGGACCACCCATGGGTGGTCCGTCCTCTTTTCCCTATGGGGGCTCTAATCGACAGGGAGCCTCTCTCTGTAACTCTCAAGGAGTGAGCACCTCACCAGGGAGTTTTACATCCCAGTCAGACTTTCCCACTAACCAGCGTTCCTCAGTCAGCAAACTTGGGGGACTCTCCTTAGGGAATTTTAGCAAAACGAGTGGCAAGGACAATGTTTTTGGACAGAGCTGCCTGGCAGCCCTCTCTACTGCCTGTCAGAACATGATTGCCAGCCTGGGGGCCCCTAACCTCAATGTGACATTCAACAAGAAGACTCAGGGAGAAGGGAAACGAAAGCTGAGTCAGACAGAACAGGACCTGAATAACAGTGCGGTTAATGGCACTGGGAATGCTGGGACTGAATATTTCCCAAGCATTGCTGCCCCCCAAAATGGGCAAGTTCCTCCTGCTGGAAATAGCAACACTAAACCACCGGGTCAAAATCATACGGTGCAGGGGGAAGCCAGCACCCTCTCCCCAAATTACAATATGGACACTACCCCTTGCAGTGAGGGGAAGGCAGCAACAGGGAGTGGGAGAGGGAGAGGGAGGAGAAAAAGAGACAGTGGCCATGTGAGCCCTGGGATATTTTTCCCCTCTGAAAACAGTAACCCTGTTGTAAGTCCCAGCCAGCAGGTGGCCTCAGCAGCTGGTGTCGGGGAGAGATGTACAGGCACACCTCAAGAGAAGCCCCACACCTCTCCCTCATGGGGGAAAGGGGGTGACCTGCTGCTGGGAGATCAGGCTGACCTTATGTCATCTCTTGACAGTGGCATCCAAAGTGTATCAAAGTCTGAAGTCTGTTCACCTCGCATGGATTTTACAGATGACGTGGGCACACATTATAGCAATGAGGATGAGGTATCATCAAGCTCAGATGCTCCGTCCACTGTGAAGGCTGGCCGCAGCCCTTTGTTAGGCTCGCCCAAGTTGCAGAGAGACAACGGACTAATAGGTGGGCAGAAAGGGCAAGGCATGGGCCTCTCCAACCACACTACCTCAACATCGGATGGCTTTGGTGGAGTGGGCCATCCGGGTACACCAGGTATGGAGCAAGCCCGTACACCCTCTAGCACCTCTGGCCAAGATGAAATTCACCCACTAGAAATATTGCAGGCTCAGATCCAGCTTCAACGGCAGCAGTTCAGCATTTCAGAAGACCAGCCTTTAGCTGTAAAAAATAACAAAAAAAGCAGTGACTGCAGTGGTCAAAATGGAGATGGAGAGCTTTCTAGCTGTAGCCCGGATGCCGGGAAGGGCTCTGTGGGCACCATTGATCTGGACACACTCATGGCTGAGCAGCATGCCACCTGGTATGTGCCCAGTGACAAGTCTCTGCTTGAGGATTCAGAGGAGGAGAAGTCTGTTTGGGAAAAAAATAAAGTCCAGGGAACCATCAAAGAAGGTAAATATTTATAATTTTACTACAGTACAGATTTTTTATTTTATTTTATTTATGCCAGTAAAATACTCTATAAAATGTGTGAGGTGGCAATATTTTTAAATGTATAGCCTTTTTTTTTTAATTTATTTTCACTTTCTCCCTCTGTCTTGCGCACACACACACAAACATACTCATGTAGGCATACATGCAAAATGCTCTCCTTTACATGATAGTATTTTTAAGCAAGAGCAATGATATCATTTTCTCTGCATTACGTTATCATTAAAAGGAAAATTACATACAGATCTTTGCGATGCAATTATTTATTTGTTTTTTAGATTGTTCCGATATGATTTAAGGTCATAACTATGTTAGTCAGGGCTTTAAAAAATGAAAAAAAAAAAAAATGTTATTAAATTTAAATGTACCAAACTAAATTTAACAGAACAAAGGTAGTTGAAAAAAATTATCATGTAAAATGGCTTTGTGAGGAAAAAAAATATTAACACTTCATAAAAAGTACAAATAATTAAAACAAAAATGCAATACAATATAAAATACAAATACAATACAAAAATGAGGTCATGATTTCTATGTATTAAATGCATTTAATTTAATAGAGTACCTAGCCTACCTTTGTTTTTGTTTTGTTTTTTAAAGAAACATCAAAATCAAGTGGCTTTCTAAACATTTGCAAAAGCTAAGCATTTATTTAAGGATTTTGGCAGTTATATTGTGCTACATTAACTAACAAAGGATAAATAAATAAATAAATAAATAAATATATATATATATATATATATATATATATATATATATATATATATATATATATATATATATATATATATATATATATATATATATGCGTGTGTGTGTGTGTGTGTGTGTGTGTTATTGTTATTATGATGATTATGATTATTATTATAATTATTATTATTATTTTTAAATTAATTAAATTAAACCTGCTCAAATGTCTGTAATTGAGTTCTTAGTATGGCTTTTTTAGGCCACTGTTTTGATACACACTTTGATGGATAGAATAGTTTAAGAATTTTTCAAGGCTTTAATGTTTTTATGCTTTATAAAACATACACAAAGTGCCAATATTTTAACAATAAGTTACATAATTGTTTTCAAAAATTTTCGTTGACGGTACATATGAAGTTCCATGTGTGTTAAACCTAAAGACCAATAGAACAACTAATGAAGGTTATAGCTGTGTAATAATACTAATACTAATAAAAATCATTATTATTACTGATGATGATTACTGTTAATAATAATAACAACAATAACAATAATTTAATAAGCCATCTTCTAATGCATTCTGTGTCAGCTGGTTAATGGCAAATTCAATTTTTTGATTATTTCTTTTAAAACATTTCTTTAAAGACCTATTATGTCTCTCTTCTTATAATACTTTCTTACACATTTACATAAAGCAGCATAATTATGTAAACCATGAGCTCATACATTTGATGTGTGCGTCCTTCTTCTGGCACTTGTCCTTTAGTTTAATCAGTATATGAAACGGTAATTGTCTTTACTGAAAAGGCAGCGGGACGGACACGCATAATTGAATCGCCACAGCCGGAGTGCGCTTTCACACGTGTTAATAGTTCGCCCCCGGTGTGCATTATGTGCCCCTTTGTTTGGGCTAACTGCAGGTGGGAGGGTGCAGGGGGGAGCTTTCAGAGAAGGCAACCTTAAGTCAAGGTCCATTGTTTAACATTCAGTGTTGTCAAGTGCACCATCCCCATCTCTTGGCACTTATTTTGTCTTATAGACTAGCAAACGCATCCACCACCACACAGCCAAATGGATTTGTTGCGCATCTGTCTATGCAATCAGTGTAAACCAAATGCAAAACATTGTCTTTTTCTCTCAGTATTTCCCTCCTTTCTTTTCCCCCACCAACTGTGCATTGCTCTCCTCATTTTGCAGTCTCCTTCTCTCCTTTTTTTCCCTCTCCTCCTCGCATTCAACCCCCCGAGCTGTAAACGCACGTTGTGCTGGTGCGATCGATAGCTAGTTAGCACAAATCACCAGCCTTGACAGATTTTCATTTGAGTGGCGTAGACAGCAGAGATGAGAGAAGGGTTACAAAGTGTTTGCGGCTTGTGAAATTGCATCGGATGCATTGCACGCCAGCACACAAGGGGACTGTTAAATTCTATAAGAGGTTCATTCACACCGTAATTTTTATAGGCCTTTATAACACTTAACTTTTAAAGCATATGAATGCTTCTAGTAATTTTAATTAGGTGACTAAGGTGCTTATAGGACATTGTTAATATGGATTTATAGGATGCAGTAATTTATTTTATGAGTCTCAAGATCATTAAGGCGCCTTGAAATTAATTGCACTCTGCTGTACAAAGTGAAAATGTGTAGTTGTGAACTTAAGCAGCTATTTCTAGCAGATATGACCAATACAAATTTTGCTTGGTGTAACCAAATGTAGTCAGGTATATTGAGTCATATTAAAAAATATTTCTGACTTATTAAACGCAGTTTATTTCAGTGTTAAATCTTGAAGCACTTGCTACCCAAGTTAACATTATTATGTATATAGATGAGTAAAACATTTCCTATGATTAAACGTATTAGCTCACAGTGTATTGTTCAGGAATATATCCTTGATAATATTTAGATTTTTTATTATATATATATTTCTTAGGTTTTCATAAAATAACCACAGATAACAGATCACATTATGCCTAGGAATATACACAGATTCAGCTGTCAGTTCTAGCAGCGCAATGCGGCAATGTTTTGTGCATCAATTTGTACTTCTACACATTTAAAAATAAGATTGTAAGTACCATTTGACTTGAAGACCTTGACAGGTTACATCAATTTTGATAATGTGCAAAAAATAATTTTAACATAAAATGTTTGATTTTTATTTTAAAATAAATCCTGCATGAGTCTATTTCATGTAATAATGTTTTATGTTAAAATTATCTAAGCAAAATATCCTACTGAATCTTTCTTAAATCCTCAGTCCTTACAGGTGTCAAACACACACACTGAAATTTCATAGCCTTTCATAGCCAAGTATGCATAACACATACCAGCAGACTTTTTGGATTTGATTTTGGATTGGATGTGTGAATTTGAAATGGAACATCTTTGACTGGGTTGCAGGGTTTTCATATTTGTTCTTTGTTCTGTGTACTGTCAAACACCAGTAGTGTTGACTCGTCTGATCACAAAAGCACAAAATTCAACTTAGTCACTATTATGTATACAAACTCCAGAAGTACTTACAAAACTTACAGAAATACTTACATAGTTATTTTTGGATGGTTTTGTTTCCCAGTGGGTGTTCCTGTGCTTCTGTGATTGTCGCCCTCTCTCTGGCTTCTCTCTCAAGTCTCCTTGTTAGTGCAGAGTTTTGAAAGGCGATCTTTGCTAGTTTGATGTAACTTTCACTTCCTGAGAACACAGGGTATGTTTTGTACTGCATAATTATAATTATATATATATATATATATATATATATATATATATATATATATATATATATATATATATATATATATATATATATATATATATATATATTTTTTTTTTTTTTTCAGAGAATAACATTTAAATTTTGGGTTCAAATTTCAGTAAAATAATTAGTTACATGTGAGTTAAATCTGACAAACCTCCATTTGGGGATATATAAACACACATTAAGATTGGATTAGTCTTTATTTATAGTAGTATAAGAAAACAACTAAGAGGTCTGTGGTATTTCTTGTATTAATAATTGCCTATACTGTGTATATATAGGTAATTATTATAGAAAAAAATGATTGTATACTGGGGAATATAACTCTTACTTAAGTTTTTTTGTGACAGGTTTTCTAATGTCTTGAGCAGCAGGTGTGAATACATTGTACGTCACTTTTGTGTGTGAGCTTTTGGTTGTCATCAGTCATTACTGCAGTAGCTGCACTGCTGAGGATTTCCTTTTGGCCCCCTGAAGTGTTTACTGCAAATGGTACTAATGACCCCCACTGGACTCTTTGTGGACATGATAAATGACAGAGCAACTTACGCAGGGTTTTATTATGCCTGTCTAAGATACAGACAATATTTCTGCATTCTCCTGCATGATAGGTAGACAGTTTAAATGGCTGAGTTCAAAGTTAATGTCAGCTGGGTTTGTGCACCTTACGTGTCCAATAATACCTTAATATAATGGTGGGGAGTACTGATGAGTGACCAAACACTCAAAGTACACTTATTTCTGTAAACAACCTTTCTAACTCAGGACAGCGTATAAGCGTAACACTTTACTGATGCTTCATTTGTGACAAGTTGCAAAACATGAATGATTTTCATTACTTTCCCTGCCTTGCTTTTTTTTGTTTCTTTCTTTCATTCCATTCCTAACACCCAAAACAAAGCTGTGATTCACATTTGGTGTAAAATGGAAAAACAGCTCAGGGCAACTCATGCTCTCATTCTGTCACTAGCTTGCTTCTTATTGACTTCCTCCAGAACGTATACCTTCACCAATTTACCAATCATTTTATCAGTGGTCGGAATTTGTAAACGCATTTGTGCTAATATTACAACCCATACGGCAAAAAATATATACATTTCAAGTATATTTTTAAACAAAACACAGCAAAATCCAAGAAATACATTTCCGTAAATATTTTTTTCCCACGGATACATTTTTGACCATTTCTTTGTATATTTTATAAATATATTTAAAATCATTTCAAATATGTTTGCCCATATTTCAAAGCAAGAAAATACATTTTCATATTTCACATTTAAACTCTAAAATACATGAACATAAGACATTTGAATAAAAATCAGCAATTAACATACTTTACGAAAAAAAAAAAAAAAAAGTTTAGGAATAGTTTGAGAAACATGACAAAAAGTTCCAGGTGTTGGAGAGCTCAAATAAGCCAAGCAATACTTTTATAGCCCTGCGGTGGGATTAAGCTTCAGATGATTTACTTGTTCTCGTCTCTGAAAATTAAGATGGGAAAGGAAAGGGTAACACACACACACACACACACACACACACACACACACACACACACACACACACACACACACACACACACACACACACACACACACACACACACACACACACACACGCACAAATAGATAAAAATACCTTTAAGGTTTTTTAAAAGCTTCCTTGATAATGTAGCCAAAAATTCACCCCTTTTTCTCCCAAAGGCAAAGATGTTTGAGGATGTGTTTGACAAATGTGATTTCTGATGTGCACATACATATCTACAGCAGAGCACATATTGACTTAACATGTGACAGTTAGACTTAAAGCCTGCCTTAACAAGTTATATGCTTCAGTTTGCTTCTAGAAGAATCTTCATTGTACAAGCTCACATTTTGTTTTCTTCTATTTTGAAATTGTGTTTTCCAAATACTTGTTTCTCCTACTTCAGCCCTCTTACTGTATGTGTGTGTGTGTAAAAATGTTACCAGGCAGGGTGATGGTTATGTCATTTGTGATGCAGGTTGTTGTCCGGGAATCATAATTAATTTGGGGGGAAAATAACAAATGGGTTGTGATTTTACAGCTGCTAATTGTTAGGAAGAAGAGAGAGAAAGAATAAATGGTCATTAGATGGTTCATATGGTGCTTCTCAATCAACTTCCTAGGTCGTGAATTAGTATAGTACACAAATTTGGGACAGTGATAAGGCACTGTTCTGAACCTGTCTATACATTTGTTATTTAAAACATGTATCTTGTGTCATGATGTGTATTGAGTTGGCTTGAGTGATTTATGTTTCACGCTTCAGAATTTCCGGTAAAGAAACATAGTGAACATCGATGCTCCCTGGTTTTTAGGGTGCATTGTGGGACTTTTTAGGGAGGGAACGTTTCAGTGTGATTTTTGCTATTGTGACAGCCCTTAAAATGGCCGAATCCATGATCAGTGCCCTGACTACTGAACTAGGGAGCTGATTGAGACGCACCCAAAATAAGAAATCTGTTTAATCAGGATGCATTGGCTAGTTATAAAAATGCAATGCTCTTTTCTGCTTATAGACATTTAAAGCCTATTGATAATTGATATATTTTGTGCTGTTAAATAATTGAAAATAAAAGGAAAGGAAAATAGAGAGCTGGTCAATTTGAACAACTATTAATTAAGTTTATAAAAATTAATAAGTAAATTTTGCTTTAAATAATTGTAAAATAAATTGTAATTTTAATAATAATTATTAATTTAATTACGCTTGTAATATTAATAAAAAAAATTAAATGTTATTTAAATATTTAGTGTCATTTTAATATATTTGTGTATTATTAATATAAATGTGGTCCCACGTTATTTTAAGTTTATATTACTTTATATTAAGTATCTAATTATTGTTTTTACATTGTACTTATTATTATTTTTTTTAAATATCTGCAATTACAGCTGTAATTATCTTCTGTAATTACATCTGTAATTACACAGATGTAATTACAGCTTAACCCACTCTTAAACTGAATCATACCACCAAACCCATCCCTAACCTACCTGTATCCCACCTCTATAGCAACAGCAAGTATTTTGCAATATATAATGAACATAAGTACATTGTACCTAACAAATGTTCTTTTTCTTTGATGAAGTATTGTTAAAGTAGTGCTTAAAGACACCTAATATAAAGTGTGACCACAAATGTTTTCAAATATAAACATAAGATCAGACAGTTCTGTCATTTCCTCTACTGAGGATTGAGATAGAAGCCGGACTTGAAGATTTGTGTCTTGCAGCAGTAAATCACATATTAGTTTCCCAAGTGTGTGTTTTGGAGGAGGGGGAGGGTGGTAGAGAGAGAAAGAGAGAGAGAGAGAGAGAGAGAGAGAGAGAGACCTGAACTCAAACCTCCCATCAGACTCCTGCAGGAAGGGGAATTTAAGCTTTCAAACCTTCAAATAAGTCTTTTGCAAATTCTCTTGTGGATAGCAATTAAAGAGCCAGCATGCAGATCAAAATTAGCATATTTTCTCTGGAATCCCAAGGTCCTTGAATCAGTGCATTACGCTGTGAACAGAAGTAGTATTTCCTGATCAGAAATGAATGGGGCCATGTGTGGGGAGTAATATTTAAAAGAAAATGAGTAAACCTACAATCTGGAGTAATTCTGAACAACAACAAAGGAATAGAAATAAGAAGAAAATATTTAGATGCACCTAAAGTTGGCAGACGCTGACTTTTCTTCCAATGCCATTGTCAGAAATTGAATGATATTTAAATATATATCTTTCACAACTGTGATATTTTAGATCAATATTAACAGACACAACATTAACTAGATTTGCATTTTGTGATGGAAATACCAGTAAAAATAGTTTTAGGCATTTTGTTTGAGACTAATGATATAAGGAAGATAAGACCAGTCACAATCTCTGTAAGTTTCTGAGACCAAAAAAAAAAAAAAAAAAAGGGATCAACAGAATTTTTGAGATTGGGGAATATTACTACAGCATTGGCTAATAGTTATTTTTTTCCATACAGGTTTTTCTTTTTTTAAATGTTGTGATATGTGTGGATTTAATGTTGAAAGTGCTGTATCAGGTTATGTGTGTGCTGTGTTTTGGGATAGACACTGGGCCTCTTAAATACATACATTTGTGTGTGACTGTGTTTTGGGGTTGCACAGTTCTCACATTGCTATGTGTGTGTGTGTGTGTGTGTGTTGGGGGTAGCAGCAGGCAGCTTGATGGCTGCTGAGCAGTGTGTGTGTGTTTGTGTTTGTGAATGCTTGGTTGCTTATCCAGGCCGTAGTGCAGCCTGCTGTGCCCAGCTACCACGGACTATTGGCAAACTCTGCAGGACGTAAGAGAAGAGAAAAGGACCGAATGCGTGCATAAGTGTGTGTGTGTGTGTGTTATTGCCTTAGGCGTGTGAAGTTAGGTGGGGTGGGGGGGAGGATATGTGTATATATTTCACACCATATAATAGATTACAACACCATATAAAGATGTGATGTTCATTTGTGTGTCATCATTTATGCAGTCCCACCTCTGTCTTTTCTCTGTTTTTATAACACTAATGTCTTTGCCTCCTCTCTGGATTCCTTTTCCCTTTATTTTTGTTCCTCTATCCTCAGGGTTTGGGGGATGGGGTCGGGTTATTGACCTTTCCCTACACCTTACCATTTTTTTTCTGCAGTACTGGTCCAGACAGGCTCGAGGGCGAGACCAGGCGCCCGTCTCTCAAAATGGCTGACACATAGCATGCGTGTGTGTGTGTGTGTGTCTGTAGGGATAATTGTAACACATTTTGGGTTTTGCAGATTTATTCAGAAAATGATTAGCCTAAAGATTTGAAATTTTACCTCAAATGTCTTTGGTGTGTCAGTATTAATTTTTAATGTCAGTTAAATGTATAACATAATCGGTAAACTGGAAGTACACGAAGGCCATGTCAATTCCTAACACTTACTCTGTAGCGTAAAGGAAGCATGTGATAATTTTTACAGTAAATGTAAAAGAGCTTGTCCATATTCGTAAAGATCACATCACAGAGGATCACATCCTTAAAAACTAAAATTTCTAAAGATGTTTTTACTTATATACATTTTTATGTACATCTGAATAAAGATGTTAATTGGGTACAAAACTGATACAATTATAGTGTTTTGAAATGTCATTTTCTCTATTTCTCTGTCTATCAATCATTTCTTCTCTCATATTGGCATTTCAAATACAACCCCTTATAAACCTTTGTATGGATTTTGTTTTGTGCAGTAAATGAGATGGGGGCAGGGGGTTGACATGTGTGTCAATGCTTTGGAAGGGTCATTATGCAGGTAAATTAGGTCAAACAGAGTCAAAGGTCAGCTTTCCCAGAGCTTTGTGACTCCTTGACTGAAGGGTCACTTTGTTTTTGTGCAGTGAAACGGGGGGAATAGGTCCTAAAGCCAATGCTAATGCATACTCACCCCCATGTCATCCAAGATGTTTATGTCTTTCTTTCTTCAGTCAAAGACATTTTTTGAGGAAAATATTCCAGGATTTTTCTCCATATAATGGATTTCAACATTTACCAACGGCTTCAAGATCCAAATTGCAGTTTCAGTGCAGCTTTAAATGGCTCTACATGATCCAAGACGAGGAATAAGGGTCATTTTCTGAAAAAAAAAAAAAAAAGATATACTTTTTAACCACAAATGCTCATCTTGCACCGCTCTGCGATGCGGCATGCATTATGTAATCACGTTGGAAAGGTTGCATGTGACGTAGGCAGTAGTTCCGCGGTAGTAGTACTCCATCTCATTTTCTCCTTCAACTTCAAAATCGTCCAACATCGTTGTTTTACCTTTTTATTTGTAAAGGCCGTTTGACTTAGTCTTTGCATGCTCGCTTTGTAAACATTTGTGACCTTTCCAACATGATTACGTAACGTGTGGCGCATCGCACAGGCAGTGCAAGATGAGCATTTGTTAAAAAGTATATCATTTTTATTTATTTTTTAAGAAAAAAAGGCTAATTTCACTAGATAAGACTCTTATTCCTTGGTTGGGAACATGTAGAGCCCTTTGAAGCTGCACTGAAACTGACATTTTGGACCTTCAAGCCGTTGGTAAGTCTACTATATGGAGAAAAATCCCAAAATGTTTTCCTCAAAAAATTTCTGTTCAACTGAAGAAAGAAAGACATAAACATCTTGGATGACATGAATGTGAGTAAATTATCAGGAAACTGAGGCTAATCCTTTAAATTTGAAAAATCACTTAATTGGTCTATCACAACACAAGACACTTTTTAAAGTGCTGTGTAATATAATTATTACATAGATTTCACTAACAAAATGTAATGGTTACATCAACATACTGAATTTCTTCCCCCTGTGTTTTTCTTTCAGAAGTAGATCTTTCTCAAAGTAAGACCACAGGAGGAGCAGGTTCCTCGGGGACCACTGGAGGAATGGGTTCTCATCTCCAGTGCCTGTCAGTCCACTGCACAGATGAACTTGGGGAGTCTAAGGGGCGCGGGGGACCCGTTCCTTCCTGGCGTTCCCTTCACTCGGACATCTCAAACCGGTTCGGAACCTTCGTAGCTGCGTTGACTTGAAGAAACAGAGCAGGAGAAAAGAAGACCTTTCAACTAGCAGGATGAGGATAAGGAAACAAGACTTCCTTTTTTTTTTATATATGGAGGCAGTATAAATCAGTGTTTCTTTGTCAGGAGAATTTGTGCCCTTTTTGTAGAAAAAAAGAAAAGAAAAAAAATGAGGACTGTCACACTGAACTTACTGTAGGATGGTATATAAAAAGACAAGATGATGGTGTACCAGTACTGATCCAGACCTCAATATTTCTTTATATGTCTATGCATTCTGATGGCTATTCTGTTCATCCATTTTTGTGTATTCTATGCTTCTCTCATGCCCACTTTTTTGCCCTCTCTGGGGGTTTCATTTTTTTCATCTTTGAAATAATTATTGTTCCTTCTTCTTATTAAAAATCCCTGATTCTGTATAAGATCTAGGGTCTTTTCCTGACCCTCTAGCCCACACGGCAGACCTCCCCTTCCCTCAGGGCAGGTAATTCTATTGTCATCAAGGGACACATGAGTGCTTTGAAATTTGGTCCTTGCAGGCATGCTGCTTGCTGCCTTCTTTGGAACCAAAAGGGGGAATCCTATTAGAACATGATTCATAGAAATTCAATGATGTGCCATGTCTTTTCAAGCTGTCTTAAAATGCTTTAATGTGGAGCGCTGGCCCTCCCCCCACCTTTCTCCACCGCTTTTGGTCACTCTAATCTGGATTCCCTCATTACTTGTATATTAGGTTTACAGCATTTTCCATGTATCCTTTTAAATCAAAATTCCCATAGCCCATCGGATTGTTTCTTGAACACCAAGGATGCTTCAACACTGGTATGCCACACAGCTAGAGGAAACCTTTTGATGTTAAATGGATATCAAATAGAAACCAGAATATTGGTATTGCACATGTAATTTTTTTAGGCAATCTTATACTCTTTAGAAAAATGTTACAGTTGACCTTAAATACCTGAAAAAGGTTAGATGGAAGGTCATAATGGCAATGTGGAGATTTACAGAGGTCCTTTTTCTTTGTTTCTTTTCATTTTTTAAAGTAATATGTAAAGTGCAGTTGTCTGTTTTCCTGCATATTGTATATATATGTATATGTTTTATTGAGTAACTAAATAACAATAAATATGATGTTAATGGTGACGGTTGCGCTTTGAAGAATTCTGTTTGTTTTACTATTGCTGTGAGTAGCAGCAAGTTTTCTTTTTTTTTAAGATTGCACTTACAATGAATGACCAGTGGTTCCCAAAACCATGGTAAACATTTAAACTATAGTAATATGTGCTTATTTTACATTTTTTAAACTTAAATTTATTAATAACTGTAAAATTAATTTGGGCATTTGGTTTTACTTGTTTAACACTTATTTACACGTTTTTATGATTATCATTTGCCATCATCTGTCAAACAGAAGAATTTTATAATAACATTAACAATAGTAGGAAACATTATTAAATTAAATAATTATTGACATAATTTGTCAAGGTAAATAGTTAGACTGTAAAAAAAGAATGGTTATACTTTAACTTAAAAATATATATAAGTTACCTGGTTGCCTTAAAATTTTTCAGTTCATTGTAATAAAAAATTTGAGTTAATACAATGAAGGTGATTGTTTTAATCAACAGAAACTCAAAATGTTTTCTGAAGCACATTAATTATTGAAGTTGATTTGACAAAATGTTGTGATAACAAATCATGAAAATATATTTTTTTTAAAGTATATGAATGTCATTAAACTTTACTATATTTTTATATATATTCAGAAATGAACTACTCTATCAATAACTAATTTGTTTATCTTCCATATAAGAAGTTTATGATAAAGTGTTTCCCATATGCTTTAGCTGTAAGCTGTTGTTATTTTTATCAACAGGCACATCTCCTATTAAGTCTAACTAAGTGTAAACCATTTAATTAAAAAAAACCCATTGAGCTTTGCAGCATGGCAAATACTGTCGAAAAAGCCAATTGGCCCCATGCTGCTTGAGCTGGATGCTGAATTCCTATAAATACATAGCATGTTTGTTCAGGGCAGATATGCATCTTTGAGAAAATACCACAATGTTGACCTTAGTCCCCCCCCCCAAAACCACCCTGCTTATGAACGCACCCCTCCACCCACACTTTACAAAGATCCAGAGGTGAATGTCTCAGAAAGGGGAGAAAAAGAGAATGTGCGTCAATAACGTAGGTGCTGAATTTGCTTTACTCATGCATGCTGCCTTTCTCTTGGTCGATTTTACTGAATTTTACATTTAAAATGGGTGGGCAGAAGAAAGAGAGAACCAAGAAGAGAAATCAGAGTTGAAATAAATGCTACAAAAAGGCCTTTAAGGCACTCAGAGCTTTCAAAACAACAAAGACAACCACAGAGTACTCCAATATACTTAAACCCTGAATGGAAGTTATGCCCACTTCACAAGAGAAACTGAAGAATAGTTGTAGTTGTAATCTCTTGATTGCACTTTATCTAACCTTTGAGAGACTAGGTTTATCAAAGCCTTGAGACACTGTGCCGCAGAAAAATGACTGAAATTATACGACAACATGACATTACTTGATTATCAGCAGGCCTAATAGTGGGGGTGAACACATCTGCATTCATTCAGAGAAAGCTGTACACATTCTGATGCCTATAACAATGTTTTCACAAAATATCAGAAAAAGGTTGGAGGAGCTAAAGGAATAGTTGACCCCAAAATTATTATATATATATCCTACTACTACAGATTTATGACATGGTAAACAGTACAATGGTAAACAGTAAACTCTACAGTTTCATAAACAATGTCTCAAACTGTGCTTAGATCAGAAATCAAAGCATGCAGTTAAGACTAATAAACTCAACCCACTAAAATTGAAAATTGCTGCTTGAAATTTTTTCAAAGTGTTGCATTGTGTTTTTTTGTAAACTAAGTTAAATGCACTTTTTCTGCCACATTGGATTTATTTTACTGAAGAAGTAATCAAATGAGCTGATTGCATTTTTACCTATTTGTTCATAATGTATGGCTGATGATTTATTTGTGTACTTTAAGTACTGTCTTGAGATAAATGTGTCTAATAGAATGCTGTATTTAGTGAATGGGATTTCACCAAGTACAATATGTTCCTGGAACAACATTCCGATCAACCAATCAGATTTGAGAAACAAGTTTACAGTTTATATCAAGTTTAGAATCAGGGTTAGGTGCTTCTACATCACTGTTATTCATCTATCATTCCCCTCTGATATTGGGGATAACTTATCTGTAGGGTTAGGTTTAGGGGTAGGGATATGGTTAGGACTAAATGTACAAGCAGGAATGTTGTCTTACTTGGCAAAATTGTGGTTTGTTGTTTTGTACTGTAGTGATTAGTAGAGATACAAAGATACTACAGAACTTTTATCCTCTGTTTGGACACTTGTCTGGCGTTTCTTTGTCCATGATCCAGTTTTTGAGACTTGTCTATTCTGTTCAAGAACAAATTTTAAAATAAATCAAATCCAGAGTTACCTGTTGAAATCATATTGGAAGATGGATTAAAGATTATTGAGTATTGCTAATGATCTACAGCTGGTGTGCAAGTGAGAAAGTGGAAAATGTACCGCCAACAGCACAGCAGTCCTTCATTTATTCTTCCCCAAAAGACACACACGCACATACACACATTCCTTTACATGCTCTTAACTCTCACCTCTGCTCCAAAGCATTCTTTTACCCATTTTTTTTTTTTTTTTTTACATGTGTGCCAAATACTCTCTTGAAGCCTCATTTGACAGGATGTCTCTCAGCGTGTATCTTTTCCTCTCAAACCGTAGTTACATTTACAACTAGTTTCACTGTCTAAATGGTTCAGTGTTAAAGACTGATATTTAAGTGATAATAATAAATTCTTTTTAAGTTTCTTTAATGTTTTATGTCTGAGACTTCTCCAGACTTCCACACATGCAGCTCCATCAAATCCTGTGTTCACACTCTTCTTTTCCTTATGACTCATTCACATACAAAGCACTTCTACACACATGGGAAGCAAGTCTAAGTGTATGTTAACAAGACAACGATATTGTAAAAATGTACAGACAACAACGTTGTCAAAACGATCCTCGTTCACAAGGATCCATACGTAAATGATTAAAAATTTCTGCTGCCAATCCAGTAACTGTCAATGTCACTTTGTAAAGAAAAGCGCCGATAGACTGAACATGTAACACGCATGATGTCACAGTTTTCACAAATCCATGCTTTTGTAGTTTACACGGAGACGATAACAGTATAACTTGCACAAAACCCATTTTCAAACGTTTGCATTTTCAGGCCCTCCCAAAATGCCATTATATATAAATAAATGGCCAAAATGCATAAAAATTTTCTGTTTTTAGTTGAAAACAGTGTCATGTAAACGGCCCAAAAAAGCCACTAAGCCATTTATCTCCTACTTTCCACAACAAGAACTCTTTTTTCCTTCTGCTGGCTTGGGGTTTTTAACCAGCAGTTAACCACAGGGGAATATATGTGTTTGGCAGCCTAGTAGAGGTCAGGCTCATGAACATTCAGTGGTCTTGCAGTTATTATTTTTTTTTTTTCTCAAACGTGCATTGGTCAAAACTTGTCACATTGCCAAAATTTTTAACATATTCAGAGAAACAGAAGTCTGTGTGGACCAGACGGTGAAATATTTCATTGCTTTCACAAAATGCATTCAACGACCATATCTTCCTAAATCCATGAACTCTTTTGTCATTCATACTCCACCACCTCTGTAACACTATGCATTCAAAAACATAGGCAGCTGACTTCTTGCCTCACTGCCTTATCAGGCAATGACTCTGTAGGCAAAACTGATTTCAGACTGACTAACAGTTTAGACTAAAGACAGCGTAACGGTTTATTGATCTACAGCAAAATAGAGCGAGTCTTGGTGATAATTAATGCTGGGTACAACACTAAAAGATTTGTGAAAACTTATAAGATGTTCAAAGTGTGAGAGACCACAAACAAGAGGACAAACCCCGCCCCCCTGGATTTAACCATTTTGCTCCTATAGTGTGTGGTGTGCCATGATGTACGGAAGAGGATTAGGGCCAAGCAATAATAAAAAAACAAAACCATCTCGAGATTAAAGTTATTAAATTTCGAGAAAAAAGTCGTTAAATTTCAAGAAGAAAGTTGAGATAAAATGTTGAGAATAAACTTGTTAAATTATGAGAACAAATTCGTTAAATGATGAGAAAAAAGTTGTTAAATTTCGAGAAAAAAAGTCGAGATAAAATTGAGAATAAAGTCATTAAATTACGAGAAAAAAGTCGTTAAATTATGAGAACAAATTCGTAATTTAATGAATTTGTTCTCGTAATTTATGGACTTTATTCTCAACATTTTATCTCAACTTTTTTTCTCAAAATTTAACAACTTTTTTCTCACAATTTAACGAATTTGTTCTCATCTAACGACTTTTTTCTCATAATTTATGGACTTTGTTCTCAACATTTTATCTCGACTTTTTTCTCAAAATTTAACGAGTTTTTTTTCTCATAATTTAACGAGTTTATTCTCAACATTTTATCTCGACTGTTTTCTCAGAATCAGAATCAGAAAGAGCTTTATTGCCAGGTATGTTGTTTACACATACTAGGAATTTGTTTTAGTGACATTTTGTTTTAGTGACATTTTCTTGAAATTTAACGAGTTTTTTCTCATAATTTAATGAGCTTATTCTCAACATTTTATGTGGACTTTTTTCTCGAAATTTAATGATTTTTTTTCTCGAAATTTAACAAATTTAATATCTAGATGGTTTTATTTTTTTATTATTGCTTGGCCCTAATCCGCTTCCGTAATGATGTGACAAACACACACCAACAGATTTTCAACCGGAGTCCCGACTGTGAACACGGGAAACCTCGCAAAATCTCTCGAGACTTCAGAATAAAATTGACATACGATAGGCAGGATGAAATTGCGTTGATAGTGTTTGAAATGATTTTGGTATGTTTTACCGGACACATTGTATAAACACTCATGCAGTTGCCATAAATCGATCCTCCATCTCTGCTGTGCAAATTCATTTAACTTTGTGCTGCGCCATGACTACGTTTGTTATGCTTCTGTCTTCTGTCAGCTCGCTTTCTGATTGGATTGCGCGCGTTTGTCCTCTAGGTTCCCCCCACACATCAGGATTTCTGATTGTAGATATTCAACATTTTGAATATTTACGATTCGTGATCGGGGCGCCTCTGACGTTCTTCTGAGCAGATTCAGTCACTCTTAACACTCCTCACACCACAGGAAAATCTGATAGGATAATCTGTAGAACCATCAAGATAATCGGGACATTACCTAGGATTTTCGGAAGGAGAGAAGTCGGCCCAAAATCAGCCTGATTATCTTCTGGTGTGTACAAGGCATAAGCAAATATTTAATTATACTACAATAGTAATCTCTCACTAGAAAATGACATCAAAAGTGGAAAACGTTGGTCAAAAATGTACATTTACACAAACTATCCACTAACCACAACTTTAAGACGCCATCTTTATTTTTTTCAGCTCAACTGCCACAGAATGGAAAGCACAGGATTGTGGGATATCAAAGGCAGTGAAGAATACATCTATGCTGCCTACAAAAATCGATGAGATAACGATATCTCAGGAGACAGGAAATGAAGCAAACATTGAATTTGGATGTGCCTTGATGCCTTCCTACCTTGGAATGCATCCTCCGAAGACAGCATTTTTAAGCTTTCAGATGTAGCCCGCATTTGTAGCACATTTGTAAATGCTAACACACTGCTTTCAAAAACAGAAACACATGCTAATAATTATTTTGAAAAAAAAAAATAGATACTCTTATATCATTTTTATAATAAAGTGAAATTATAATCATTCCAAATAGCTAAATCAAATTTCAACTGAAAGCCTACCTAAGGTGTCCTGTTTTTAGTCCCATTATTAGTAAAAGGGGATGGCTATTAAATGATTTTGGTTATAAACATTAATCAAGGAAGAGGGGTTGGGTCATTACTGTCCATAAATTGATTTTCTTTTTCATTTTATTTCTGTTTTATTTGAATATTTTTACCTTATTTGCCTCTCTTTGTATTATTTTTCTATGTTGCATTAGTGGAGCAAATGCCAAGACACCTTCTTTGAATGCTTGCATACTTGGCTATTAAAACAGTAGGTCTGATTCTGATATGACATAAAAACATAGGGCAGTGGGGTGGCTCAGTGGATAGAACTGTTGGGCTCCCATTTCAAGCCCTGATTAAGCCAGGTGTTGAATGTGTGAGGGAACACAGTAAGAGCTGCATGCATTTGTAGGAGGTTCTGATACTGCTTTCACTCCATACATTTTGCAGATTCCACAAGGTAAACTTATGGCCGCAACTGTATTTGTATAGGCTAGATATGTCAATATATGAAACACACACACGCACGCACGCACGCACACACACACACACACACACACACACACACGGTACAAACTGTTTATTCTGTCCACTTAACCCTACCCCTACCCCTACCCCTAAACCTACCCATTACAGAAAAGTTTCTGCATTTTTACATTTAAATAAGCTGTTTTCCTCATGGGGACCAAAAAATGTCCCCACAATGACAAGGATTTCGCATATTGCCATTTTTGTGGGGGACATTTTGTCCCCATAATGTAAGGTTTACCAGGACAACACACAAACACCCACACATTGTGCTGGTGACACAGGTCAGTGAGAGTGTGGTTGTGTGTGTAGCTGTTCTAGTCCTCTTCTCTAAATCTCTCTACCCTGTGGGGGGCTAATTCAGGAAGGAGCCCCAGGTTGTAAGACAGTGCTCTACGGTGGGATGGGGGTGGTTTGTGCTCTTTCTACCCCATGGCATGTTGCCATCCCTGTCTGACTGAGCAAAGATGACTGCCCGCCCCCTGGGTGTCTGTGTGTGTTTGTCTGGGATTTCTGAGACGGATTTATGCAAAGCTTTCTGAACCATTTTAATTCATTGGTCACCATCTGTACCATCCAACACACTTTCTGATAAATATAATTATTTTCATAATTTTGATCCAACAGAAGTATAATTCCTTTGACCAGCATACGTGCGACCATTCTAAATGAGTTTAGTGTAATTGGCAAAAAAGAGGGCAATAAATTAACAGGGCATCAGCATACTATGCGGTTGAAAACTTTATTTATTTATTTTAATAACAGGCATTCTGTGCTAGCTACTATATCCCTTCAAGCAGGACCCTATAGGTTTTAAGTCCACTGTTTTTATGCCCTTCCCTCGCTAACTTCCCTCCATCTCGTTCACTCAGATGTACGTCACTTACACTGCATGAGTGCCCAGATGAAACCCTTGCAATGGGTCTAAATGGAAAACGCTAAGCCCTTGATTACTTGTGGGTAATTAAGTGCGAGCACTGCAAGTTGTGTAAATGTTGTGATATCACAGTCATGTTGCATTTTGGTCTATGGATCTGCCTAAAGTGTACATATGAGTAGACTCACTCCCTCGGCCAAAATCGAGGGGTTGAAGAGTCTGTCCAAATAAACTTGGCCTCAAAAGTGGACGCTCCATGGAGATCGTCCTGCTGTCTGTTCTGCTGAAACTCTTCGACTGGCAAGAGCAAACTCCAGATAATCTGTTCTTATTGTACTGGACCAGTCTGCTGCCTTTGACACTGTAAACCACCAGATCCTCCTGTACACCAAATCTGACTTTTGCATCACAGGTACTCTGGTGGCTTCAGTCTTACCTCACAGGCAGATCTTTCAATGTTTCATGGTGAGGAGGGGTGTCTTAGTCACACCAGCTAATCACTGGGATGCCTCAAGGTTCAGTGCTTGCTCCTTTTATGTTCTCTCTTTACACAACTTCATCAGGAACAATCATAAAGGCACATGGCCTACCACTGCTATGCAGATGATTCACAGCTATATCTGTCATTCTGACTTGATCATCACACTGCCTTGGATCATATATCTGCCTACTTTCCAGACATCTCTGCTTGGATGAATGAGCTCAACTTTGTGAAGATGGAGCTCATTTTCATCTCTGCAAACCTGTCATTTGACCACAACATCACTGTGCAACTGGGGTCAACACTAACAACAACCAGGACTACAAGCAGCCTGGGGATAGTATTCAACAACAAAGAGGCTAAGTAGTGGGAATACATCCATGACGCGTTTCGATGCAAAAGGTTTTAATTACAATGTAGAAATGAACAGCAACATGTTGAATGAAGACGGTAAGATAAACAAAACAAAATGGTCAACAGAAAGTGAGCATCCCAGCTACTGACCCCCTTCCTCCATGCTATCCACATGCAAACTAACACGTAATATGCACCTATGCAAAGTGACGTAACAAACTGGAAGTGACAATTTCAAAATAAAAGACTTCAAACCATATCTGGCACCTACAATGGCTGTTTAACTCTCTTCTAATTATTCCCCTGCGTATTGACTGAACTATATCTTACACACCTCCTTCACACACAAGGGAAAAGCAGATTGTCCAGACCTGGTGACTTCAATAACACGTGGTATCAACATCCATTTTGGGATCCAATCACAAATGGACAGCGCTGAATACAGAAGTAAAAGGGGTCTGAATGTGTCCTCCAAATGCATTTGTGATCTTAATCAGATGTCCAGCTTTGAAGCTGCTAAGGGATGCATATGGCAACATTGCATTTGTAGTGTAAACGCTAATGCATCCTGATGTGCCTCGAGACAACAATAAAGGACCACATACTCAGAACACATAACCAATGCACCACGACAAAGGATTTATGCTTTGCCACATAGATACAGCTTAAAAAAATCATCTGATTATTTTCTGTATGTCTGAAACATACATAAACACACATATGTAGAGTAAAGAAATCCTATTGATCAGACTTTATTTTAAATAACTTAAAAGTACATTGTAAGCTCTAAATTGCTTTGGGGCATTATTCATTATTCAATAAGTGACAAGCACTTCAACAATTTTAAATATTTCTCTTTTGTACATTGTTACATAGCTACACAGTTTAATATTGCATGTTCCAGTCTCTGGTAAACCACATTTACAACAATTACCAAATTCATGTTTGCGAGTAATAAAAAGTGTACGATTAAGCGCAGTGTGTCCAATGTGGAGTTGAGATATTATTGTCCTTCCAGTTTCCAAGTTTGTCCTTCAAATTCAGACAGGTTTTTACTATAGGTGACGATCAGTGGCATGGAGACAAAGTCAATGTAATAGGTCAATCAAAGTGTGATGTAGGCATTCCCTCCTCTCATGTGACTTTTCTCAATTTATTACCCATTCATTCTCAATTGTCCTCCACGGCATGTATTAGAATGTCCATTCATTTCTGGGTTCAAGTGCTCCAAAAGCAAACAACAAAGGGTGTTAATATACACTCAAAGGGTACTGTAATACTATTGAAAAACATCAGAGTCCCTCATCCGAAAAATCAGGGTCTCTCGTCTTTTTGACTCTGCCTTGGTCTGCTGATCCTCTTGCTCCACCTTGGCTTTCTAAGTCTTTAACTGTGCCTTGGCTCTCCAATTCTCTGGTTCTCCAAGAGAATTGTCTGTAAACTTTAACAAAAACAAGGTTTTGATCATGTCTAAATAAATTTATATGCAAATGCAAACTCTAAGTAATTATGCCTGAAAAGATTGTTCTCATTAACTAAGGAATACACAGCTAGAGATACATACAACTGTTTTAGTGTGTTAATTTACTTAAAGGGACAACATTTAAGTGAGAGAAGATTTACATTGAATAATCTAAGTATTAAAGGGATAGTTCACCCAAAAATGAAAATTTGATGTTTATCTGCTTACCCCCAGCGCATCCAAGATGTAGGTGACTTTGTTTCTTCATTAGAACACAAATGATGATTTTTAACTCCAACCGTTGCCGTCTGTGTCATGATTGATCACAGGAAGCAAATGCAAGTTAACTGGTTTATTATGAAGAAGACAGAATAGCACACAGTCACTGAATAGGCGGGCCTCTGGTGACGCAGGGATTGAGATGGTCGACTGGTGATGCGTGGCTGTGATGAGAAGTGCTGGTGAAGTAATCCAAGGTCCAGACATAGAACGAGAACACGAAGAACACCGAACTGGAACAGGTGAAAACACGACTAGAACTCCGGGCAGGAACAGGACGGAACAACACAGCACAGTACACCAAACAACGATCTGACGGGGAAGAAGAGAATGAGGTGAGCTATTAAGGGGTGAGAGAATGAGCAGCAGCTGGTGAGGTGATGACTTGCAGCTGGTTCCACTGATGAGCCACGTGGCCTGGACACACACACACACACACACACACATACACGCCCACTGCTGTCACAACACAGAACACGCGACAGAAAGGAAACAATGCATCTGCGAACCGTGACAGTACCCCTCCTCCCCGACTCCCTTACCTGTCGATTGTAATCATCGATAAGGGTGTGATCCAGAATGTCTCTGGCAGGTACCCAACTCCTCTCCTCCGGACCGTAACCTTCCCAGTCCACCAAGTACTGAAATCCGCGTCCCCTCCGCCTAGAGTCCAGAATACGGTTGACCGAATAGGATGGTTCCCCGTCTACGAGTCGCGGCGGTGGGGGAACCGGGGCTGGCGGATTAATGTTGGAATGAAACACGGGCTTAATTTTAGAGACATGGAAGGCGGGATGAATCCTCCTGTACGCCAGAGGAAGTTTAAGGCGGACTGCCACCGGACTCATGATTTTGGTGACAGTAAATGGACCAATAAATTTGGGAGCAAGCTTGTTAGAGACGGATCGGAGAGGAATATTCTTGGTAGAAAGCCACACTTTTTGACCCACAACGTATACGGGAGGCTTTGACCGGTGGCGATCGGCCTTGGCCTTGGTGCGCTCCCTCACTTGGAGAAGAGTCTCACGGGCTCTCGTCCAAGTGCGGTGACACCTCTGGACAAAGGCGTGGGCAGAGGGGACCGCGACCTCGGATTCCAGACTAGGAAAAATAGATGGCTGGTAACCTACACTACACTCAAACGGTGACAGGCCCGTGGACGACACTGGTAACGTATTGTGGGCGTACTCCACCATTGAAAGTTGCTGGCTCCAGGAGGAAGGATTCTTGGAGACTAAACATCGCAACGTTCGCTCCAAATCTTGATTGGCTCTCTCAGTTTGACCATTGCTCTGGGGATGAAACCCTGAGGATAAACTGACAGTCGCCCCCAGCAATCTACAAAACTCTTGCCAAAATTTTGACACAAATTGGGGACCCCTGTCAGAAACCACGTCCATCGGGAGGCCATGAAGCTGAAAGACGTGGTCCACGACAATAACCGCTGTCTCCTTGGCTGATGGTAATTTGGGCAAGGGAATAAAATGAGCCGCCTTCGAGAACCGGTCCACTACGGTCAAAACAACCGTGTACCCCTGGGAGGGTGGGAGGGCGGTGATAAAATCTAGCGAGATGTGGGACCAGGGTCTCGAAGGGACTGGCAGCGGTTGGAGCAACCCATCCGGGGAACGATTGGAAGTCTTACCAACGGCACAAACTGAGCAAGCCAACACAAAATCGCGGACGTCCCGAGCCATACGAGGCCACCAGAATCGTTGCTGGACTAGAAATTTAGTGCGTTTAACCCCTGGATGACACGCTACATTGGAACAATGACCCCACTGGATGACCATGGACCGTAATCCCTCCGGCACAAATAAGCGGTTCGGTGGACACCCGGGCGGAGGCGTTACCCCTTCTAAGGCCGTCTTGACCCTCGATTCGACCTCCCATGTGAGTGTGGAGACCACTACTGTGTCCGGTAAAATGCACTCGGGAGTAGACGGGCGTTCGGAACGATCAAAAATGCGTGATAAAGAATCAGGTTTGATGTTTTTAGAACCCGGGCGATACGAGAGAGTAAAGTCAAAACGTCCGAAAAAAAGTGCCCACCGAGCCTGCCTGGAGTTCAATCTTTTGGCAGTCCTAATATATTCCAAATTCTTATGATCAGTCCATACAATAAAAGGCACCCCTGAACCCTCTAACCAGTGGCGCCATTCTTCCAAAGCCAACTTGACTGCCAGCAACTCCCGGTTACCAATGTCGTAGTTACGTTCGGCAGGAGATAAACAATGTGAAAAAAACGTGCACGGGTGCATCTTATCGTCTGCGGGAGAACGCTGGGATAACACTGCACCTACCCCCACCTCCGACGCGTCGACCTCCACCACAAACTGCCGTGATGGATCAGGGGCAACGAGAATGGGGGCTGAAACTAAGCAACCCTTCAGTTTGGCAAACACAGCCTCAGCTGTGTCTGACCACCTGAACGTAGTTCTGGGGGAGGTCAAGGCAATCAGAGGTGAGGCTAGTTGGCTGAAATTGCGAATAAAACGCCGGTAGAAATTGGCGAACCCCAGAAACCTCTGTAGGGCCTTACGGGAATCTGGACTTGGCCAATCCACCACAGCCTTAACCTTCTCAGGATCCATGCGTACTCCCTCAGTCGACACAATGTACCCTAGGAAAGGAACAGACTGTGCATGAAAAACGCATTTCTCCGCCTTGACAAAAAGCCCATTCACTAGCAACCTGTGAAGCACTCGTCGAACATGCTGCACGTGCTCCTGGAGAGATGAGGAAAAGATCAATATGTCGTCCAGGTAGACATATATGAATTGATCGACCATATCTCGCAGCACGTCGTTGACGAGTGCCTGGAAGACCGCGGGGGAGTTGGAAAGCCCGAACGGCATAACCAAATATTCAAAGTGCCCCCTAGGGGTGTTAAAAGCGGTCTTCCATTCATCCCCCTCCCTGATGCGGACCAAATGATAAGCATTCCTTAAATCCAATTTTGTGAAAATAGATGCTCCCTGCAACCTCTCGAAGGCTGAAGACATTAACGGCAAAGGATAGGTATTCTTTACCGTTATGTTGTTCAGCCCCCGGTAATCAATACAAGGTCGCAGCGATCCATCCTTCTTACCCACAAAAAAGAATCCCGCCCCCGCTGGAGAAGAGGAAGGGCGGATGAACCCCGTTGCCAGTGAATCAGAAATATATTTCTCCATAGCCTCCCTTTCTGGAACAGAAAGTGAATATAACTTGCCTTTAGGCGGAGATTTACCTGGCAATAAATCTATGGCACAGTCATAGGGACGATGCGGAGGGAGAGAAGCAGCCCTAGACTTACTGAACACCTCCTTCAGGTCATGGTACTCAGCGGGCACAGTAGACAGATCCACTGCTTCCTCCTGCAAAACAGAACCAGAGACAGACGAACATGCAGAGACAAGACAAGACAAGACTCATGACACTCCTTGCTCCAGGCCACAATGGAATTCTGGGTCCAGTCTACTCGGGGGTTGTGTTTGGTGAGCCAGGGTTGACCTAAAACGATGGGTGTGAGGGGGGAATCAAAAATCAGGAAAGATGTGAGTTCGGTGTGGTTTCCGGAGGTGATGAGTGTGATGTTCTCGGTGCTGTATGAGATGGTGGGTAGACTCTGTCCGTTGAGGGCGTGCACCGCAATTCTGTTGGTAAGAGGGTTGAATGGAATATGGAGTTTAATGGCAAAAGGTCTGTCCAGAAAGTTACCCTCGGCCCCGGAATCCAACAGTGCCTTGCAGTCGTGCGTGTGATTCGACCATCTCAATCTCACCAGGAGGAGCGTAGATGTAGATGAGGTCTTCTCGGCGGAGGTACCACCCGACAGTAGCCCCATACTTACTGTCGGGCTTGCCCCTTTTAACGGGCAGTTGTACACGAAATGGCCAGCTCCGCCACAATATAAACAAAGTCCCTGGGACCTCCGCCTTTCCCTCTCCTCCCGGGAAAGCCGAGCTCGACCCACCTGCATGGGCTCGTGATCTTGAATCGGGCTGACCGTGTCCCCGCCACTGGATCGCAGACCTTCCATTCCGCCAAGCGATCTGTGGATAGGAATCCTCCGCTCGACCCTCGTCAGTCGAGCATCAACTCTTAGCGCTAGATCAATGAGTCCATTGAGTGTAGTCGGAAGATCCAGCACGTAGATCTCCTTCTGGACACGGTCAGCCAGCCCATGCAGGAACATGTCCCACTGCGCCTCCTCGTTCCAGTGACACTCAGCCGCTAACGTGCGAAATTCGATGGAAAAATCAGACACCGACTTCTCTCCTTGACGTAGTTCCGCCAGTAACCTGGCGGCTTCTCTCCCAGCGACCGACCGGTCGAAAACACGCTTCATCTCTGCGGAGAGTGCCTGGAACGAGGCGCAGCATGGATCCTGGTTCTCCCACACCGCCGTCCCCCAAAGAGAAGCCTTCCCGGTGAGTAGGGTGAGCACGAACGACACCTTGCTTTGCTCCGAGTTGAAAGTTCGAGGCTGTAATGCAAAATGCATAGCACATCGAGTTAGAAAAGCTCTGCAAAAGTTCGGTTCACCTGAGTAGGATTCTGGCACCGGAAGACGAGGTTCGGGACTGGCGGCGTTCTCAGATGTCGGGGGGAGGACGGCCGGTGTGGGCGGCGCAGCGGGACTCCGAAGAAGCTGGAACTGCTGGGTGAGCTCGGACACCTGCGTCACCAAAGCTTGAACCGCCGGCCCGGTCTCGTTCAAATTCTGCTCTTGGGAATCCATTCTGCGAATACTGCGGTTGATAAACTCCTCCAACGCTGTCTGCGGGTTACTCGCTGCTTCCATCCCTTGGTCAGATCGTTCTGTCATGATTGATCACAGGAAGCAAATGCAAGTTAACTGGTTTATTATGAAGAAGACAGAATAGCACACAGTCACTGAATAGGCGGGCCTCTGGTGACGCAGGGGACGCATTGAGATGGTCGGCTGGTGATGCGTGGCTGTGATGAGAAGTGCTGGTGAAGTAATCCAAGGTCCAGACATAGAACGAGAACACGAAGAACACCGAACTGGAACAGGTGAAAACACGACTAGAACTCCGGGCAGGAACAGGACGGAACAACACAGCACAGTACACCAAACAACGATCTGACGGGGAAGAAGAGAATGAGGTGAGCTATTAAGGGGTGAGAGAATGAGCAGCAGCTGGTGAGGTGATGACTTGCAGCTGGTTCCACTGATGAGCCACGTGGCCTGGACACACACACACACACACACACACACACATACACTGCTGTCACAACACAGAACACGCGACAGAAAGGAAACAATGCATCTGCGAACCGTGACAGTCTGTCAGTCAAATAATGCACGTGAATGGGAACTCTATCAATAAGAATAAAAAAAAAAAAACTCGACAGACAAATCCAAATGAAACCCTGCAGGTCGTGACGACACATTGATGTCCTAAGACATGAAACGATCGGTTTGTACAAGAAACCGAACAGTATTTGTATTATTTTTTACCTCTAAAACACCACTATGTCCAACTGCGTTCAGCACTCGGTTAGTGAGGTCTGATCGTGCTCTGACAACAGAAGTGATGTCTCGCACTCATTGAAGTATAAGCACAAGACATCACTTCAGTTGTCAGAGCGCATTCAGACCTCACTAACCGAATGCTGAACGCAGTTGGACATAGTTTTGTTTTAGAGGTAAAAAATGATCACCAAACCATTTATTGTTGATTTTCTATTTTTATTTTCCTTCCTTCCTGTTTTACTTTCTCTGATACTTTTGAAAAAAAGAAAAGAAAAGGAAAAAAAAAAAAAAACTCAGATAAATGCACTCCGTTTTTCTCTCTTTCTCCCTGTGTGTTATTTGCCTCTGGTGGGTGATACTTTTGGGAAAATATTCTTTTTCTCTCTAAATCCTTCTATTCTTATTTCTCCCTCTCCTGAATGACATGCATGTCACTGCACAGTCACGACATCACAGGCTGCTGCTGCTGCTGCTGAAGAAGACAAGCAACCCCCTCCCTCCGCACTTTCCCTCCATCCATCTCTATGAGTCCCACTCAAACACAAATGCATAAACAAACCTAATTAGTGAATGACAGCAAGCTGGCCATTGGAAGAGCCTCATTAAGGCTTACAAACTGTTTCACGTCAACTACTCTGGCAATGATTTATCATGTCTGGCCACTAAGTCAACAGTGTGTTTTTGTCTGTGTGTGTGTGTGCCATTTCCGAATTCCTCTTTCTCTGAATGCAAGGCAGTCTGTGGCAGTATCTCAGTTCCTTGGAAACATCTTTTCTCAGTTCCCTAGTGGTCATACAAATTTGAACAAGTCACATTACAACTCATTAGTCTACCAGTGCGTTGGCAGTGCACTTGAAACAAAGCTGACTCACAAATTCCATAACTTGGCAGTCTCTACTGTTGATCACTGCTCAAGTGGTCCTAAACATGTATTAACACCTGATGAGAGTTTGTATTGTTCTTCATTTCTCACTTTACAACCTTGATGCAGTGAGCAACTTTTCTGCTGCACAAGTCACCATTATGTCACCACAGACACATTTAGGTCTAAAGTTTTGAAGGCTCAAGGTAAAATGGAAGCATAAAAAAAATAATAATAAAAAAAATAATGGTTGTTTGTTTATGTACTTGAAGCGTATCAATGATACCTCTGTCAAATCAATGGCTGTAATCATATTAAACATAACACACAACACAATCTAGAAATTGTTATGGATATAGATTACAATTTCAATCTTAGTTTAACTTTGTTCTATGCTGAAACATAATTATCTGTCCCAAAACCGTGTTTCCTGTCAAGGAATTTTATTACAAGTTTTGTATACAATGGAATCAGGTACGTAAACTGATCAATAGATGAATCAAGGAGGACACTTAAAGGGTTAGTTCACCCAAAAATGAAAATTATCCTATAATTTAATCACCCTCAAGCCATCATTAGTGTATATGACTATCTTCTTTCAGTCAATCACAGTCAGAGTTACATTAAAAAAAATATTCTGGCTCTCACAAGCTTTATAATGATTTTGAAGCCCAAAAAAGCACATCCATCCATCATAAGAGCAATCCATAGGGTTCCAAGGAGATAATAAAGGCCTTCTGAAGCGAAGTGATGCATTGTAAAAAAAAAATATCCATATTCTTTTGAGTAGATTCATACTGTCTTCATAAGTTAAGCACTGTTTTAAAGTTTCTTTTAGTCAGACAGGAGAGTTTGTTTACCTGCTTTACTAGTTTCGGCTACTTCCTGTAGCCTTCGTCAGAAGCATCACTTGATGTTGCTGTGACGTGTCTTGTAGGCTGCTTGGTTGTTTTGCCAGACAGTACGGAGAGCTTGCGCCCCCTACTGTCTGCTGACTTCTCCAGGACCACATCCCAGGTGTGGGATAAGGTGTAGGCTCCCTCGTCCCGGTTCATAGTCCTTGGTGCGCGTTTCCTAATTTCAAGCTCTAGAATCACTGGGCTTCCGTACACGAATGACATATGACATATTGACGAATGCGGAAGTGCAAAAGATAGAGCAAAACAAAACACTGGTAACACATTAGAAATCTAAAATGAGAATTTTTAAAGAGAAATGTCAGAGGAGCTTGAGTTTGTTGCCCAGCTCTATTTGTTTGAACCGCGAGAGGTGTCTACTGTCACTTAAGCCTACTCTACTCCTACATCCAATGTCATACGCCAGAACTCGCCTGTCTTGTGAATGTGTGAACGGACGATACCGACAGCTATGATTAGTTTATAAAGTTATAAATATGGTTATTTTTCTTACAAAAATGCATAGCTTCGCTTCAGAAGGCCTTTATTAATTACTTTTATGATGGATGGATGTGTTTTTTTGGCTTCAAAATCTTGGTTACTATTTACTCCCATTACAAAGCTTGGAAGAGGCAGAATATTTTTAAATATAACTCCAATTGTGTTTGACTGAAATAAGAAATTCAGATACACCTAGGATAGCCATTGAGTAAATTATGGGATAATTTTCATTTTTGGGTGAACTAAAGGGTAACTGTTTGTCTTGCAGGAGATTGTCAAAGGGAGAGTTATATATAGGAGAACACAACATGAAATCAACTATGGAGAATCAGTGAAGGAGATCAATGATGAAGAGTCAACAAGTGAGATAAAAGATGGAGAATCAATGATAGAAATCAATGAGGGAAAAAGGTTGGAACCTCCAATGGCTGTCCAGGGAAACAGAGGCAGCAGGATAGCAGTGGAATGGTGTCAGTCTGGTGGCTGGTTGATGGAAGGAGTTCTTTGCATTTTCACCCCAGGGCAGGAATTGGCTCCAGCTGTGCTGATGTTTGTGACAGAATGTCAGCAGGAAGTGTCCTCCTGGTGGGGCTTCCAAGAAGCTTGTGCACGGTTGATGAAGACTTATCTCCCCAAGCTATAGCACTTCGGTGGACCAAATGACTGGAGAGTGTTGGAGGAACCAGAGATGTCCGAGGATGATGTCTGCTGTGGAGCCCACCAGAAAGGGATTCTTGGTGAGTCCATCCATTGTGGTTGATCGGCGGGAAGTGCAGTGTTGAATGACCATGCAGATATGATTTCATGCGATGAGAAACCTGGATGGAGATTTGTATGAATCATTCAAGCCCCTTGGCCTTGTAATGGTTTCCTGTTGCCTTGTTCACTCATGCTAGAGATGCAGCAGCAGGGTTTTTCCATGGATACAGCTAAGATAATAATAATCTCTCTACTCTCTGGACGGGCACTGCAGTGAGCTAACACCATCTGGGAGCAGGCCAACTCAGTCACGTAATCCTTGAACAAATTCCTCTCTCACGTCCGTGAGGTATTTGGTCATCTTGCTAGAGATTCTTCTATAAATTTAACAGCTCAATCACCACTAAGGCAAGCGGTCTATTACTAATTATGCACTCCAGTTTTGAACTCCAGTTTTGGATGGGACGAGTCAGCCCTTTTGACAACTTACATATCTCAGCCTCTTCGGCTGCATATCTCAGCCTAAGACGACACCATGGGGCTGGCATTGTGGGTGATGGCGGTAACTGGTGTGCATGGTGTCTGAAAAGAAGTGAATGACGAGCTAAAAGCATGTGCTTCAAAGCTGGCTGGAGCAGTGAGTACCTGACAAAGCTGGTCCACCGTTTCCTCAATGGAATCATAAATTGAAAGATGATGAAGTCCTCGCTGAATTCATAATGGCAGTGTTGTCGTCCGTCAGGGAATCACAGACTTGTAGATATGAAAACACTTGCAGGGATTTATTACTGGTTTGTGATAAAATGTGATACAATCTGTATATAAACAGTTTTAAGCTAAAAGGGACCTATTATGCAAAATTCACTTTTTTAAGGTTTGAACACAGATGTGTGTCCACAGTGTGTGTAAACAACCAGCCTATAATGGTACAAATCCACCCACTACTTTTTTATAATCCCTATAAATCATAAACAGTTTCCCCAAATGAACCGTTCCAGATTTCCCCCTACTCTTATGTAACAATAGGGGGAAGCCCCGCCCATGACTGATGATGATCTGCCCTATTAGCTTAGCTCCTCCCCTGAGTGAGTGTACACAGTCCGCCATGTTTACCTCCTCACCAGAGCATTTAAAGGGTTAATTATGTCATTTATTACTTACCCTCATGTCGTCCTACACCTGTAAGACCTCCGTTCATCTTCGGAACACAAATTAAGATATTTTTGATGAAATCTGATGGCTCAGTGAGGCCTCTATTGCCAGCAATATCACAGAACATCTCAAGATCCAGAAAGGTACTCAAAACATATTTAAAAAAGTTCATTGTGAGTACAGCGGTTCATCCTTAATATTATAAAGCGACGAGAATACATTTTGTGTGCCAAAAAAAAAAAAGAAAAAAAAAAAGACTTTTCACTGATTTCAAAACATTGCTTCAAAGCTTTACTAATCTTTTGTTTCGAATCAGTGGATGGTGCACAAAAAGTATTCTCGTCGCTTTTGTCTTACATTGCAAACACCCATAATATTCTGTTTTTGGTTATATCATATACACACAATTATTCAAAACGTAAAGCTCTTCTTTCATGAGCTCCTATGTACATTTCTGTACAAGACTGAAAGTAATTGGCAGAGATATGTTGAAAAATTCATGGTAAACACGAAAGCAAGATTGAAACCAAACTATTTATTTTTTATTGTAAGCATTTGTGGTTGCGAATACAGTATTACACAGTATGAAATAAAAGAAATACATCAACCATGTGTAGTTGGACAGAAACAATGGTTGTGTTTGAAAAAGGAAATCAAGATACTTCCTGTTAGATTTTTGTGTTACATAGAGAATTGTGTGTTGTGTTTTGCAGTATTTTATGAAATTGAAAACTAATTCGAAGGCCGAGAATTAGTGTATGATTTTGCAGATTTGGTATGTGGTTCTGATATCAGGTTTCAGAAACTGTGTGACAAGTAAGGATTTTGTGTGTAAGCAGTTGAAAAAAACTGTAATAGACAGATCTAATATACACATTCTGACTGCGTTTGTGAACCTTGTGTGTTTTTGACATAACCATGTGTGTATTTGACATTTCAAGTGCAATAAGACACGTAAGAGAAATCAGTTTCATACTAGCAGGATGCTCCGCCTGACAGGCAGCTTTCTGTGTGCATGCTTTGGATGTGTCCGCTTAGAAAATATCAGAAGTTTAAACTGTTATGGCTTTAAAACACATGCAAATAATTAAATTTAATGACGATGAAGACCTGCAATGTCACATGATCGTATAGATGATAATCAAAACCAAAGAGATGTTTTGTTCGTTTTTGGCACAGTATCCAAGGCATGAGTTGTACAGGCTCTTTTGGATGAAGAAGACTGGGTGGGAAGCAGCAGCTCATTTGCATTTAAAGACACATGCATGAAGACAGCATGTTTTTCCTTCCACTCAAAAATGGACATTTACTACATGGTAAAATAAATTATCTGTGGGGTATTTTAAGCTGAAACGTCACAGACTCATTCTGGGGACACCAGAGACTTATATTACATCTTGTAAAAAGGGGCATAATAGGTCCACTTTAACTAGTAGCAGAATTTGTATTCTAGGAAATATGAAGAGAGGGAGAAATACATGTAGGACAACACAACCAGAGAACAACAAGAGAAATCAGTGATGTAGAATCATTGAAGAAGATCAACGAGGGAAAACAGCAGGTAAGTGTAGTGGAGTCTGTAATGTCTTTATTTGAAGATTGCGGAGACTAGATGCTGACTGAAGGTTTGGGACGAACATTAGCACAGTCTTTGTATGCGACTCAGTGAAACCAAATATCTTAGAAATGTTTCAGTAGTTGGTTGTTTCAGATCATCGGCTGGTAAAGCGTTAACGCTTCTACGCTCCTCTGTGCTCTCTGCTCCCAAGGTGGAAAAGAGGACTAACTGTAACAGTCTAGCCAGGGTCTTGTCATCCCGCTGCATCCCAAGACAGCGCCAGCATTTGCTTTGGCCAGCACCCCACATTTTTGTGCTTGTTTTTCCATTTTACCTTTACTGTTGTCTAATGATTTTGGGACTTGGAAATTGTGGAGGAGTTTATTACAGAGGATACATTGACAATTACAAGCAGAATGGGACCAGTTAAATGGTTTTGCCCCTTTTTTTTTATTTTTAAACAAAATATTAAACTTCAGTGCTATAAATAGTTTACTTTTCACTTGCCCTTCACTCACATCTTATAATGTACTGCGGTACTGTGGAAACGTTACTGAAATTGTGATTATATACTGAAGTTTCACATTTACCCTAAAATAAAGACTATTGTAACATTTTTAAGCTGTCTGTGTGATTCTCACGTCCATTCACTCTTTCATTAATTCATTCCAACTCCCTATTCACATGTTCTTGAATGGGAGGAGTAAAGAAGTGATCCATGCAGAATGGGTGAGGGAGAGAGAAATAGAAGGAGGGGAATGAGGCGGACCCCTTCTGTCTTTCTGCCTTCACAGAAAAGAAAAAAACAATTGGTGTGCAAATGGCTTGTTTGGCAAAACTCAAAGTGTATTCAATCTTTTTACTCAGTGTGTTTCTCTCTCTCTCTCTCTCTCTCTCTCTCTCTCTCTCTCTGTGTGTGTGTGTGTGAGAGAGAGAGAGAGAGAGAGAGAGACAGAGAGTTTATATTTGAGGAGACTTAGACAATCTGAGCACAGATTTCTTCTCCATTGCTGTCAAGTATAAACAATTGAGATAAGAGATCTCATTGTGCGTTTGTTTTTTTTCTATGACATTTGCCAAGGCAAGTGGTGCTAAAAATCTATGGAGATGATATATGCAATTATGAACAGTTTTAATAACACTTTCATTAGTGAAATATTAGAAATAAATTCATTTGTCATTGGGACTGTTCGTAACTAGCTTGTGTAATTTAAGTCTCCCTCAAAATCTTTATAATCTATTTAGCATGCTCAGGCTGAGTGCAGTGGTATTTACAGTCTCTTTTTTGGACAAGAAAAGCCCATGAGTCTTCTTTCAGAAAAGACCATGGTTCATGAACTGCAATCATTTTATTTTAGGTGTGTCAGGTTTGTTAAAAAGGAAGCAGAAAGTTAAAGGAATAATTTACCTTAAAATGAATACTCTGTCATCATTTACTCACCCTTACATAATTCAAAACTGAAGTGGCCTAATCTTTCATAAAACATAAAAGAATTGTTACACTTTGTTCCACAATTGATGCTGTATTCCATAAAATTCAGAACAGTGATCGAAGGCTGTCAAGCTCCAAAAAGGACTCTATAACCACTAGAAAGGCACCATAAATACTGCATGACTTCTGTACTACAGAGTTTCAAGTCTTCTGAGGCCATATGACAGTATTGTATTATATTAAACTGACCCTGTATGGAAAAAGGTTGTGTAAAAAATTCAACATTCTATTTGTGATGTGCAATAGGAAAGACCAGAAAAAATGTAATCTGAAGTATACCAGTCATCCATTAATGTTAATAAGTACAAAAGGCCTGTTATTTCATTAAAATATTATTCTTTAGTGTGCTATATTTTTATGCTAGTAGGTGGTGTTAAAAATTGCTCTACAAAATGTGTAATGCAGTGAGTTCCCAAGGACCAGGATTAAGAACCACTGTGGTAGAAGCTATGTAGATTGTGGACATAGTCAAAATGTTTTATTTCCAGTGTTTCTGTAGCCCAAACAGTAAAGCATGGTGTTAGCAAAACCTAAGTCATGGGTTCATTTCCAGAACTTGTACACTCACTGGCCACTTTTTTTTAGGTACACCTGTTCAACTGCTTGTTAACGCAAATATCTAATCAGCCAATCATATGACAGCAACTCAATGCATGTAGACATCAAGGTCCAGACAATCTGCTGAAGTTCAAACTGAGCATCAGAATGGGACAGAAAGGTGATTTAAGTGACTTTGAACATTGTTGGTGCCAGACAGGCTGGCCTGAATATTTCAGAAACTGCTGATCTACAGGGCTGTGGGCGAAAATGCCTAGTTGATTCCAGAGGTCAGAAGAGAATGACCATACTGGATAAAGCTGCTAGAAAGGCAACAGTAACTCAAATCACCACTTGTTACAACTGAAGAAGAGTGTCTCTGAACGCACAACACATCAAACCTTGAAGCAGATGAGCTACAGCAGTAGAAGACACACCGGTGTCACTCCTATCAGCTAAGACCAGGAAACTGAGGCTACAATTTGCACAGGCTCATCAAAATTGGACAACAGAAGATTGGAAAAAGGTTGCCTGGTCTGATGAGTCTCAGTTTCGGCTGTAACATTCAGATTGTAGGGTCAGATTTTGGCATAAACAACATTAAAACATTGATCCGTCCTGCCTTGTATCAATGGTTTAGGCTGGTGATGGTGGTATAATTGTGTTAGGGATATTTTCTTGGCACACTTTGGGCTCCTTAGTACCAACTGAGCATCTTTTAAATGCCAAAGCTTACCTCAGTATTGTTGCTGACCATGTCCATTCCCAGTTTACCCATCTTCTGATGGCATCTTTCAGCAGAATAACACACCATGTCACAAAGCTCAAATCATCTCAAACTGGTTCTTGAGCACGAAAATGAGTTCACTATACTCAAATGGCCTCCACAGTCACCAGATCTCAATCCAATAGAGCAGCTTTAGGATGTGGTGGAACAGGAGATTGGCATCATGGATGTGCAGCCGACAAATCTGCAGCAACTGCGTGATGCTGTCATGTCAATATGCTTGACGGTTGGTTTAATGTCTGTAAATTAGGAAATTAAAATGTAAATATTAATATTAAAATTTGGAGTTGTACTATAAAATCATTTTTTATTTTTATTGAATAATTGAAAAATTAAGCTTAAAGTACTTCTTGAGCACCTGTTTTTTTTTTCTTTTTTTTTTTCATTTCTTTAAATTTGTTCTGTCTGCCATGTTAGTATAAATCAGCTGAAACAGCAGGTGGAAACTACTTCGTTGACCCGTTAAAAACGTTAAAAACTCCTCATCCAGCAAAGAGGATAACTAACTTTTTATTAACACATTTAATGGCAATATTCAGATAAATGTTAATAATCACCCCAGTCTTTAAGCATGCTTTCCACTGTATCTTTGTTGCTGCACCTGTGTTGCTTGGCAACCACTTTGTTGAATTGTTTCTGAAGAACTACATTGCTTAGCAGAAGAATACACTTGTTATCAATCTAATTATATTTTTTCTTCTCCGTGTCGTGCCTAACAGCACCCCTTAGCTGTTTTTATTTCATTGTAAACCATGGCTTCACAGGACTTATTGCTTTAGTAAATGGTGACTGAACCCTTTCTTTTAATATCTGGATTCTCTTTGTTTAAAGGTTTTATTTCGTATCTATTGTAATTTAGTGGGTGGAATTGGCTTTAACTGGTTTCAGCATGTCAAAATCTTCCATATGAACTTCAAAAAGCCCATAAAGTTCAGTGTCTATTCATCTGAAGGGGTCTGTCTTGCCACAGGCTCAAGTTGTTCAGACATTGTTTGTAAGCCAGCTGTGGCCCATGTGAACTGACATGTTTGCTGTATATTGGACGACTGAGATTATTTGTGTGTCTGGGTTTATTAATAGCAAATGCCAAAGTTGTGGGACATGTCTTGTTTGAAGATTGATTACTGCTTAAAGGAGCATAATGAACTAATTTATGAAAGCATGGATAAAAAGTAAATATTTATGATACATGTAGTTATAATTCTCAATTTGCTGTTATAGATTTACTATAACCAATGTTGTTAATACTAACGTGCCTAAGACTTTTGCAATCTTAGGATTATGATTAGTCATTTTTTTTGTCTTAATTTTCCCTAAAGATGCAGACAAAAGTAAATAAATAAATAAATAAATAAAAGAGCATGTCATTCACAAGTCATTCTCACAGACTAATAGTGCTTATAAAATTTCATGTTATATTCATATTCAAGTTGTTTTTGGTATTCAGACTTCATACAGAATAATGTCTCAAATATTAGTATGTTCTTCCATTGTACAGCTTCAGAAGACATGGAATATAGAGAATAACTTCTGTGGACTTTTTTTATAACACCATCATGGTGCTTTTACAATATTTAAAAAAAAAAAAAAAGCTTCAGTCCATAATCATTGGAATTACATGGAAAAGAACAACCAGCAGCCAGTGTCTGCAGATGAGTAAATAATTTTAAAAAATATAATATTTTGGTGAACTATTCCTTGAATACTGTGAGGCATGCATGTACACATTCCAGACCCGCTGCTGTTCTGTAGCGATAAATTGCACACAAACTCACAGCACATCTCTTTGTTCTGCCTGACAGATCATTCAGTTCATTTTCAATGCTGTACCAGACCTAAATGAAAAACTGCCAGCAGCTAATTAAAAATCAAGCTTTTGCCAACTTCTCAAAGTGCTTCAAATGATTTTCCCTTGCATACTAAATAACAGTGACCAGAGTACTTTGCAAAGGTTTCCATGTATCAATACTACTAGCAACAACAAAAGTAATGGAAATTACTATATTTCTTGAAAAACATTCAAAGTTTTATTTTGACTAGTAAGATCCAATGAATAGATACCCAAGACCCTTTGAATACCCCCACTGTCAGTCATATAACAAAAGCTAACAAAGGAAAGAATTACACTGCAATTCTTCTACGTTATTGTTTTAACATAAATAGTCGGCTTAAAGTGCTTAAGGGGGGTGTTTGGTCTGTCCTTATTGTTACCTGCAGAGAAAAAGATAGGACCCAGTAGTTGATTAATGGGCCAGGTGTAAACAAAGCCCTTGAAACAAAAGCGTGAGTGTAAAGAATTAAGATAAGAGGAAACTGCAGTCAAGTTTACCTTCATCCCTCTTCTGCTAATGACCTCAACTGTCGCTTGCCATCTTCTAGAGCACAGGCAGAGAGGCATACGTGTGTAGAAACAAGTGTGAGAGGTAGAAAAGAGGCCCCTGATATTAATTCATCTAAAAAAAAAAAAAAAAAAGAGGTAATCATAATTTTGTCAGAGTATGATGACTGTAATAAGTGCACGATCACAAATGAGGTCACACAAAGAGTCCTTTAATAAATTCAACAAGGAACATAGGAGAAGTAATGGAAAAAAAAAAGCTCAGGAAACATAAATGTCTAACATAAACAAGACCAAACACAGAACAGAAAAGAACTCAGGATTTAAATACACAGGGAGAGTAATCAACAGAACAGAAACAGGTGTGTGAAACTAATTAACATCCAAGGAAACTAACTAGGGAACACAGGTAGGCAAAACAGGGACAGAACACAGCTAAAACAGAAAGCAAAACTGAACATATGTACATTACACTTTTACTTAAAATGAATAGAGATAAATAATAACAAAAATAAAAGATGGCCCACTTGAAATATGTTCAAGGCCATTTGGGTTGTAATTTGGGTCTGGTCATTGAATTGCAAGCCCTAAGCTGACATGCTAAGCAGACAAGTCATTTTTAACTCATTTTGCAACCTAAGTGACTGAGTCTCAAACTTGGGTTCACATAGACCAATGGATACTAAAAAACTTGCCTTAAACTAATCCCCTCCTGAAAAACCACTCCAAGATTTTCAAGATTTACACAACTTGTCAAGGCAGAGACACTTGCAATAAATGTAAACACAGAGTCACCAAATGTGTGTACCTGAGTGTAAAACATTTTTAGGTTTCTAATAACTGCATTCTTTGGAACAATAATTGGCATGCCCCTCCCCTCATGCAACAGTCACATTTTTAAGATTTAACTTACATATATATTAATGCAAAACCAGCAGTGAGATAATGTGAGAATATTCACTGCGTCTGAAATTAAATACTACTTCCCTACTATATGAAGAGTAATATGTGCGAATACATAGTATTCGGAAAAACAGTAGGCGAAAAGTCATTGGATGACCTACTACTTCTTCTGAGATTCTGAAGTGTGCATATGATGATCACTTTACTATCCCATGAGGCCACAGGACAGAATTTATGAATGGAAGTGAAGCGACAGTGACAGTAACAACATGGATCCGCCTGATCTAGTATGTCTGAATTTTGTTTATACTACCCATATCCATAGTATATAGAATGCACTTTTTAACGGTCACAAAGTAAATTCAAATTCAAATGAAGTACCTACTTGGGCAGTACACAGTTTTGGACGCAGCGATTGAGTTTATTATTTTCACCATCTGTTAACTATATTTTAAATACAATTCCTAATTGTAGGGAGTGTATTTTGCGTCTGCAGAAAATTGCAAATGGCGTTGGGAAGGATTGTATTCAACTATGAACACACAAACTATGAAAGAAATTGATGCTTTTTCACCACTAATTAACAAATTTAGAATTCAATTGACTCCAAATATGATCAGTAATATTTTAAATTATTATTAATTTTTGAACAACTGTTGTCTATTTGTATATATCATGTTAAAAGCCCCATTTTCAACATTAATTACTTTACATTAATCTACAAAAGCTTTTTTGTGTTACATAATGTTCCGATGTGCTAATTTGTGCTCAAGAAACCTTTTTTTTTATTAAAAGAGTAATGTTATGTCATGTTCTTCAAATCCTGTGAATAAATTTGGTCAAGATTTGATCATGTGGTAGGTAACACGTTTTCTAGCCCTACTATTTATCTTCCAGTTCCCAAGAAAACCATTTGCTTATGGCAAGGTTTATATCTGATGAATAACAGGTTTCAGGAGTAGCTCCCTGAGTCTCCTAGCAACACATGAGGAGCCCGTGGTACACTGTTACCTTTCCATCCCACGACCAGGATTCTTCCTTCTTTAAGTGAGAAAGCTTTCATGTTGGGAAATATGAATTTGAAAGGCCAATACCCTGCCGACCACCACTTCATTCCCAACAACAGACACACACACACACTGTCTCCTCATATCCCCCAAAGCAATGTCAAGCACACCCCTAACCCCCACCCCGTCGAAGGGCATTGGCCTCACGTGTTTTACCCCAGCAGCAACTGTTCTTTGAATGGTAGCCAACATAAAAAGAGGCAGATCAGAGTGACTGCTCTCTGCCGCTAGTGAACATGAGGAAAAACTGTGAAGCATGTAAAGATCAGGGAGATTTGAAGAGAGGGAGACAGAGATAGAGGGAGGGCGAGAAAAAGACAAAGAGAGAGGGAGCTACAGCCCCTATAAAACTGTCATAAGCAATGCTCTTGTGTCTGACTGGAACTACAGAACAGAATGGTAGATGAAGATGTACGGGGCCTTGATACCGTAGTTTCAGCCTCTTCTGACAATATGGTTCATGCCCCATGAGCAGGTCCAGACCTTCGATTCTCACAGATTCTGCACTGATTTTCTGAAAATCTTTAGGATTCTGTCATAGATCTATCGAAAAAGATGAACTCAAGGCATAGACTCCACAAGACCTCTGAACATGTCCTGTGGTATCTGGCAGCAAGACATTAGCAGCAGATCCTTTAAGTCCTGCAGGTTGTGAGGTCGGACCTCCATGGATTGAATTTGTTGGTCCAGCACATCACATAGATGCTCATTCGGATTGGGATCTGGGGAATTTGGAGGCCAAGACAACACCTTGAACTCTTTGTCATGTTCCTCAGACCATTCCTGAACAATTTTTGCAGTGTGGCAGGGTGCATTATCCTGCTGAAAGAGGCCACTGCTATCAGGGAACACCATTGCCATGAAGGGGTGTATGTGGCATTACACTGAGCATTACTGGCCTGCCTTCTTCCCATGGTGCATCCTGCTGCCATCTCTTCCCCAGGTAAACAACGCACACGCACCTGGCCATCCACCTGATCTAAAAGAAAAAATGATTCCTCATGCTAGGCAACCTTCTTCCATTGCTCCATGGTCCAGTTCTGACGTTCACATGCCCATTGTAGGCGCTTTTGGTGGTGGACAGGGGTCATCATGGACACTCTAACCGTTTTGCGTCTATACAGCCCCATATGCAGCAAACTTGGGCAGCATTAAGTTTTTCAGCAATTTGAGCTACAGTGGTTCTTCTGTGTGATCGGACCAGGCGGGCTAGCCTCCACTCCCCATGTGCACTGAGCCTTGTTCGGTTATGTCAAACAAACATGAAAAACTATTGCATACTGGAAACACTCCACAAGACTTGCCATTTTGGAGATGCTCTGACACAGTGATCTAGCCATCACTATTTGGCCTTTGTCAAAGTCACAGATCTTTTCCCTTGCTAATTTTTCTTACAACAACACTTTGCATATGTGTCATGTATACTCATGTGGTCATTCACATTGAATATATACATTCTGATAGACACTAAGGAGGCAGTTTTGGTCAGAATAAGCTGCAGTGTGGACCAGACTTTATGACAGTAGTAAATGATTGGTTACATTCTTCCCCCTAGTTTGCCTTGGTAAGTTGTAGCACTCAGCTGACATAGATAGGAAACTCTAGTGGGAACCACATGCATGGTTCTTCATCTTGCTCTTCACTTGTTATTAGCAGCTACTTCTCTGCCAGACTGGACAGATGAAGAGGTTACTTTCTACTGTAACTCTAGTACACACTTCCATAGCTCGATGTATCTGTTGCATCAGCATCTCTTGCTCTAGCAGTCAATTTTATGCCAAGGTTGTTGGTCAGTTGACCTATCTCGCTAGCCAGATCAGATTTCCAGATTTCTAGCATGTGTACTTTTTTCCTTTGACTCGATTTCTGTCCTGGCATGTAAACAAATTGTGATGATGACTCTTGCTCTTCCTCTCATATTTCTTGTAGTAGTTCCAAAAAGGTGGGAGGATGATCTCTTCGTTCTCTACGATGCAGAAGAACAGTTTACATGTCAGTCACAAAAGACCCCCGCAACAACTGCTCTGGCTTAGCTAAATTAGCTATTTATGGATTAACACTTCTTTTCTGTAAATCATTTCTCTGTGTAATAGAAAGTTAGGCATCTTTAATTCAAATGCTTCTTGTAAACACACATAGAGGGGCCCCTGAATGAAATCCTGAATGATCTGGATAATCTCCAAAACTGGGCTCGTAAGACTATCTTCTTCTAAATGTCCAATGTGTAACCATTAACCTAGTTGTGCAACCTGTTTTTGAGTAATCACATTTCTGTGCACTTGTGTTTTAAATGCTGTCTTATTTCAATTCATAAGTGACAGAAATATAGTTCTGTCATGACAGCCCTCTGATTATTTGGCATTGCAATGGGTGTGACAATGTTAATATATTCGGTCTTCGCAGAATAGATCTGCTACGCTGCTGCTGTTATTGCTGCTGCTGCAGAGCAAGTACGGGATTTGCTACTGCCAATACATACATGACACGCTCCCGATGCTCAGTTAAAAAAATGCATTCCTGAAGAAGGGAGGGTGCGACGGGCTTTCATACATTCAACATGTCGGAAGTGTACGCAAGGAAAACTGTCAGTACGCTAAATGTAAAAATAGAAAAGTGACCGTACTGCATGCATATCGCCACGTACCAGCCCATTTCAGGCACTGCCCATAGCAGATCTATACAGGAGGAGTTGGGGAAGGTGGAGGGTTTCTGAAAGAGCGCTGTACTGCTACAGAAAAGGCTAACCAAATATTTGAAGGTTGAGCACACAAGCTTATTCGCTACTGATACAGCAGGAACCAATCAGCTGTGACTATAGGATGATATGATTGCACACAGGTTGAGTTAAGGACATATTAGCCTGCACCATCTAGAGTTTCATGACAGAACTTTGTATTTATGTATGTTAATTCTACCTCTTTCCTTTTGGAAAACTGTCTCATCTTATCCCACTCACTCCTTTAATTATTATAATTGGACAAAACAGCACCTCTCACACACCCACAGAAGCTCTATGCACTTCACTGAGACAAACACACAGATGCACAACTCGGCCTTGCGTATACACAGTGTACTGTATGCTATTATTTATGAATGTAGAGAGCGGGGTTGCGTGTTTTGTCTGTTCTCTGTATATGTATGAGTGTGTGTTTCTCTGTTAGCTCCATGGCAGACTGTTAAATCATTCAGTCTACATCTGAATCAACAGCTCATGTTTCACTTTGCTTGCAAGTCTTTGCTGGCCCAACACACACAGTGTACACACATATACACACAGGATGATTTGAGTCTTTTGGGGAAGCTGAGTGTCTACAGTGTGGTCAGAGGAATTCAAACAGTGAGAACAGGTTTGTGCAGTGATATGTAAGAAGATTTGAGCTTTGTGTTGTTGTAATCCTATAGCAAATCATTCTGCATTTAAAGGCACAATATGTAAGATTTTTGGATTAAAACTGAAAACGAATTGTTATATAGCTTAACACATTTAATCTTGTTTAAATCTCGTTTTCTTGATGATATCAATATCATATTCTAATATTAATCTAGCTTACTGCAGTGCAATGAGTGTCTCATAGCAGTGAATGCACAGAGTAACATTATAACATCATTATACTACTGCTTATACTACTGTAACATTAATAATCTCATCCATGAACATGATTTATGCTCAAATCCCATCAGATTCTTTTCCTATGGTTGTGAGGTGCAGACATGCCCATGATTCAATCATAGCATCATCAAGCTACGCCTTTGTTTTTAAAAGGTGACCTCTAATGACAAAAAATTACATATTGTGCCTTTAATCACGTATATGCTTTTATGGTGAAACTACACCTTTTTGTGTCATGTCTATTTTTACCATTCAAATGTGTAATATGGCATGAGCAGCACAGCAAAATGGACTTGATCTGTGGCAAAATGATCACAGCACTGTTACTTCTGCCCTATGGCTCTATTTTGACAGTGTTTAAAACTGCATTAGCTCCGTCATGCACCATCATTACCCCAAACACCATAAAAAACATGAAAATCATCAAAATTGTTGTTTCCTTTGTATAATTTACTGCGTTTGTAGTGTAATGAGCCACAGCCACTTATTTCCACAGCCAGTAAGTTTGAACTGTTCTCAACCAATCATTGATGACTTGTGACAGACCAGACCAAATTACAGTTGATCTTTTTTTTTTTTTTTTTGGTCAGAGTGTGCCTATGAATGTACAATATATATTTATTCTTATTTTTCAAAATTACTCAATCATTTTGAATTATCCATCAAAATTTGGCAAAGTTGTGATTAATGCTGCTTCTGTCCTCACATATCAGTGTACTTTCTTCAGGTTGTTTCTTTTGTTAACTATGGGGATTTTTGAAATCTCTGTCTACCCCATTATTGAACTCTCTGCCTGTCCTGTATCAGTTATCCGTCTCATAACCCTCTACTCATGCTATCCAGTTCTTTGGCACTATCTTTGCTGGCTCCATTTAGTCCTTCAGCTCCTCCTACGCTGGCTCCTAGCATCTTGGATCCATCTTGGGCTTCCTGTTCACCAGCTCCACCCTGGTGTGTCGACCCTCTACTCCACCTCAAACCTGCGATGACCCCAACCCCTGCAAGGATTTCAGATGACGCAAACTCTGGATCAACATGCACCCATCCCAACTTTTGCTATATATCCTAATCATTTGAGCTTATTATTTCTGCCTTAAATTAATACATTGTTTAAACTGCCAGCTCTGCATCCTCCTCCTCTGTCCTTGCCCTCTCTCCTCTGTTGGACTGCTAACCCTAACCCTATTTTTTTTTTTTTTTTTTTTTTGATGTTTTAAGGCATGTGAATATTCTTAAGAGGGGAGGGGTTTGTAATTTGTATTAAGTTTGTGTATATATATATATATATATATATATATATATAATTTTTTTTTATTTTTTTAATGAGAACGTCTATGTAGGGAGTCCAGTCCTGCTCCCGGAGGGCTGCCTTCCTGAGTTTAGCTCCAACACATCGGGTCCAGGTGCATTAAACGGAGGTTACAACTAAACTCTGCAGGACATAGGCCCTCAAAGAACAGGATTGGGCACCCCTGGTCTTTTGTTTTTACACTATATATATATATATATATATATATATATATATATATATATATATATATATATATATATATATATATATATATATATATATATATATATAGTATATTTTCTTTCTGCTCTCTCTCCCCCACCTCTTCTCTATCTGTGGCCTGACCTTGTCTGCCCTGAGTGCATTCAAAGGCGGTGGGATGCCTGTAATTGGAAGGGATGGGATGGAGCCGGGGGTGAGGAGGAGTGGAATTATAGATAGATAGGGGAGAGGGAGTGCCTTAAGAGGTAGTTAGGGAGAAATGTACAAATTACATTTTTTAAAGAACCATGGAAAATGTTTAAATAGGTAAAATGCCAATTAAAGAACAAATCAACTTGCAAAAATTAAGAGATCTATGTACAAAATAACAGAACAGAACAGTTATGTAATTATATCAGCTGTAAGAATTAAACAACTTAGCATTAATGAATTAATATTACAATAAAATTAATATCTGTTTGTCCACTGAATATTCAGTGCAATCATATATAACTTCTAAAAAGACGTTATTTTCCTGGCCATGGTGGTTGGGGACTGTATGAATTACTCAAAGGTTTTTCAGGTTTTGCAAAAAATGTAGCCAGAGTCACATACTTGCAGTGCGGTTTAAGAGAGAGACTGAACTTAATGAAATAGAAAGACAGCAAAGGGGAGAGTAAACACAAGTAACAGTCAAGAGAAAGAGAGAGAGGAGATGTGTGTGTCTTTATTAGCACCTCTCCTTCTCTCATTTCATTTGTTAATTCAGCTGGCAGGAGGGTAACACATCATCAGCCTTTTAATTTACTGGATAGCCAGAGGCGTATACACACACAGCCTCTTACACACACACCTTATTAACACAGGATATGGGAAAAGGAACAATCATGTATCTATAATTAGATGCAACTTTGATGAGATTTGAAGATAATGCTCAAATCATTTAATATGGCATCAATAAGGTAACACTTCAGTAACACGCTATTATAACAAGACATTAACAAACATTATATAATGTTTAACACACAATTAAAAAATAATTATTTTAATATATCAACTATGACTATTCTAGCATGTATGTAGGGTGGTAAGTGTAACACTCAATAAATGGTAGTATCAATTATAGCTTAATACCCAATGAATTTAACCATATCAAGCAGAATTCCTGGAAAGTTTCATTTAAGCTATAGATATTGTTTTGAGTGAGTAAAAATGCCTCTGCTGACTTGCCAAATTTCAAAATTTTAGTCTATGCATTCCCTGAATAATAATAAAAAAAGTGTTTGGTTTATCCTTAGACTCTCCTCTGCATTAACTAATGATCTGTGAAATGTGTAATTTTAAGAGATGTTGCTAGTGGGAGGGGAAAGTAATGTTTTTGATTAAACATTACGATTCACATTATTTTATTTATTTATTTTAAATATGTGCACGGATAAAACATTTATAATAAAGACTGAAATATTCCAATAAAAAAATAAATGATGATCAATTTTGATTTCATGATGACTTTATTGATTGTTTCCAACTAAATAAAAGTCCATATATAGACCAAAAAAAAAAAAAAAAAATGGACCCAATTTACACACGACTGTGTGTAAACTTTTAACAAAACGTAATTCCACTCAAAAAAACAAAACAAAGAAGGCACATGGAATTTGATGTGAAATCCTCAACTTCAGTTTAACATGGGGCTCTTCAGCGGAACGCAGACTTGTGGTTGTTTAAAGCTGTGTTCTGCAGATGATTGCTGTATGGCATTGTTGTAATATTGACCAATCAAAGGCAGATGAGAGCTCTTTCCACTTCATGATGAAAGAGTACGAGTCTTCATATGTCACTCTAGAACTTCATTCATACTGATGGCAGATCAGACACTAATGTTTGTGTGTGTGTGTGGTTGGGTTCGATTTGTATCATTACTGACTGTAATAAAATACATTATTTTAAAAGTTTAAGAAAGTGTTTAAATAAACCATAAATTTTTTAAAGTTTCAATTCTAATATTTATTTCTTAAATTCTTCATTTTTTTAAATGTTAAAATGTTAGAATACTGGTGAACCTAATGCACATTGCATTCCCAAATGCAGAGTAAACTCACAGCACATACAGTCTACAGAAGCAGCGTTTGGACCGAGCCACTCTGAGACGCTTAAAACACTGTAAGCTCTTTCTATGAAACACAGACAGCCTTTGATTTAATAACCACATTTTGCTAGATTGCAATTAATTTCATTGACATTGATTAGTCCAGTGGTTCTTAAATCAGTCCTGGAGACTCACTGCAAATTTTGAAAAAAAAAGAAAGAAAAAAAAAAAAAGAAGGAAATTCTGTCATTAATTACTCACCCTCATGTCGTTCCACACCCGTAAGACTTTTGTTCATCTTTGGAACACAAATGAAGATATTTTTGATGAAATCTGAGAGCTTTATGTCCCTCCAGCTACGCAATTGAAATTTTGACGTATCAAAAAGTTAATAAATTGATTGGTTTAGTTCAAATTTGATGAAGAGACTTGAACAGATTGAATTTAGGCTTTTACTCACATGTAAACATTCATCAACATACACAGCAGTTATGGTAAACAGAAGCTCAAGCATTTCACTTGACATGCGAGAACCAATGAGGTTCATTCTCATGTTACGCCTCACGTTTGAGCTTCTGCAAGAGGTTTGTTCTCGCATGTCATTCAGGTTCGATTGTGCTTCTGTTTATGTTCGCTGATCAATTATTTGCGAGTAGAAGCCTAAATTAAATCTGTTCATCATAAAAAGCGATGAAGTCTCTTCAGAAAATTTGGACTAAACCACTCAATTCATATGGATTAGTTTTACGATCTCTTTATGAACTTTTTAAAGCGTCAAAGTTTCAATTGCGTAGCTGTCTATGGAGGGACAGAAAACTCGCAGATTTCATCAAAAAATCTTCATTTGCATTTCGAAGATAAACTACAGTCTTACCGAAAGTCTTTGAAATGACATGAGGGTGAGTAATTAATGGCAGAATTTTCATTTTTGGGTGAACTAAACCTTTAAATACATCTGTTCTCATTTGAGAAGCCATTTCACTCAGATACACGTCACAAAATTAGTCATATCAGAATATCTGTTGCAGGCCTACTTAAAATTAGACACAAGACAGATGATTTCTGTAACAATAATGCTAACTAAAAAACAGATTCAATATTCCTCAAAATTAGTAAAAACTGCAAAATACGAACAACAAATATTATGAAAAAGTATTTATTTGTTAAATATATTTAATCTTGTTTTAATAACCAAGGTCTTTGCTGCTTGCCGATGATCCAATTGTTTGTCCAGAAAAAAAAGTCCAGAAGGGCAGCGCAGGAGCATTCGTGTGACGCCCTCTACAGTTTGGGTGTGAATCTGCATTTTCTTCAGCCAGATGCATATTTCGTTTTTGGTGTAAAAGGACCACACATCTGCAATTTGTTTTGCTTTTCACATCGTGTTTGTCGTGAAAGGGCCTTTACATTATATATAAAAATAAAAAAGTGGGTGACGAGTGAGCAAGTGAGACGAGAAAAAGTTACTCAAATACTTAAATACTTTTGCATAGTTTCTTTTTTAGGCAGTAACGCAATATTGTAAAACATTACTTTTAAAAGTAACTTTCCCCAATACTGTCAATGACATTACAATTTTTTTTATTGATTCTGCAAGAGAATGCAGAACCAGCAGTGCAGTGTAATGTCAATGTTATTTTTTTTATTTTATCATTGACGCATAAATGTTGATTTAGTATTGTTTCGATGGTTTCTTGCTATCTGGGACACATGCATACACACGCACACACATAGACACCCAGCAAAATCACACACAAAGCTCTTGCTTTTCATGACTTTTCCCCTCTGCCCTTATGTATTCCACCATTTCTCTCCTCCTCCTCTTTCTGAGCCCTCGCTGCCCCTGATTCACAATCCACCTTGTGCTAGGGCCCCCCAAATCCTCAGTCCAGCCTCTGTCTGTTCATGTCTGGCTCTTTCTGACAAGGGAGGGAAAGAAGGAGAGAAGGAGGGTGGAGAGAGGGACTGTTTTCCTTTGTTTCCTGTCACAACACAAGCTTCATCAGGAGACCCGGCTTCTGACCCCTTCAGATTGTGTGAAACTGTAGGGAGTCAGAGGGAAACGCTTCTCGTTGCATTACGATGTGTGTGCGCAGTTCATGCACGTGTAACTGTGCAAGCGGATTTATATCAAATACGCTTGGTGTTATAAATGTCTATATGCTTTGGGGAAGTTATTTTCAAACTGAACTACCATAAAAAGTAACCATAAGCTAACTAGTACATTGTCTAAACTGAAACTTTTAAATTAGATAATCAGAGGATATCAGCATCAAACTTCATTTTAATACGCATAAACACTAAATAAAAAACAGTTTCGTTTCAATAGCTGAATTGAAAACACAGTGCTACAGCAGTATTTAACTAAATATTTATTATGCTTCTAAAAAGACGCCATAAAATGCCGCAGAGGGAGCTCCATGAACACATAAAAACAGCAGTGTAATGCAAGTAACTTGTAACTAGAAAACCAATTCTTTTCTGAAAACAGCTGAGCTACTGTCAGTGCTGAAAAGTTATGTATATGTGAGTGAGTGTGTGTGTGTGTGTTAAACTTTCTACACATGCGTGTGTGTGCGTTTGTAAGGGAACGGACCATCTGTGTCTTCCATCAGGGCCGTTGAGATCCTGCTGAGTCTACTGTCAGGCGTTGAGACCCCGGTCACCCATCACAAAGCCCACTGGGGACGAGCCCGAGAGAAAGAGGGAACAGAGCAGAACCACTGCATTCCACAGAAGGAAAGAGATGTGGAATCTGAGACAGAAAGGATAAAATCAGACCAACAACTACATAGAAAACATTTACGTTGTACGCTACTGGTCTGGTAGAATAATAATTTCAGCACAGAAGACATGGCTGCTAGAACATAATAATAAAAAATGATGAGGAAAAGCCATTTCATTCTTAAAACAAAAGTTTATCTTTTCTATCGTCTATCTTTTCAGTTTTGAGCTAATTTTGTTGTTGTGTCTTATAGATGTTTATATATTTTTAGCCTTTTTGTTTAGAGATTTTTGGAAAACAATTCTGTTTTACAGTCATTTCTTTTATATAAAATGCTATATAAATAAAATTGACTTATCTTTTACAATGGACTGTTAGAGGAATAGTTCATCTGAAAATGAACAGTAATAAACTCATACTTTACTCATCCTCAAGTTGTTCTAAACTCAAATTAGTGGAAAACAAAATAAAATGTTAAGATCATTTGAAAAAAAAAAAAAAAAAAAATGTCTAAGCTGCTTTGTTCCATTCAGAGAAAACATTTCGACTCATAGAAAAAAATAAAGGAATAATTATAATATATGGGTCTGACATGACATCAAGGCAAATAGTGATAAAAAATTCATATTAGGGTGAACTATTCTTTTACATTTAGTTTTTATTCCAAATCTTTAGAAGTCATATGATAGTTTTGTGTGAGGAACAGATTGAAAATCTACCCTCTGTTATCTCAAATGTCAGATTTGACAACAATGAAACTTAACATGTTTTTAGATATATAATATGTTTTTGGACATGTGTCCTGGTATTCTTGGAAGTACCTTGGAGCCCCATGGAAACACAATTGACTATTTTAATTGTTTAGTAATGCACCGTGGTATTACTCAAAACACCACAACAGTATTAAGAGTCGTTGTGCTCGCTCTTTTCTCAGCTCATTGTTTCTCTCTCAAAGGAAGTCACAGACACATGAGATGTGAGAAAATGAGACAACACTCTACCATCTGAAGTTCAGTTAAATATAGATAAAAAAATACTTCCATCAGTATGATTAGAATATTTCTTATGTGCCAGCTTGTCTTGGCAGGCAGACTGCATGAGCAGTTCGTGAACTGAGAGAAACCGAGAGAGAAGAAACAAATGAGCAAAATGAAAGGTATGGAAGCTTGTTTCCGCCACAGAATAAAAGAAAAGAAAAGATAATTGCGACTTTTTATCTCACAATTCTGACTTTTTTCCCCCTCACAATTGTAAGTCTACATCTCGCAATTCTGACTTTATAACTCACAATTATATCATGTAATTCTGAAAAATACTTTTTTCACTCACAATTGTGTTTACATAGCAATTCAGATTTTTTTTGCGAATTTATGCTGTATATATATCACAATTATGACTTCTTCTCTCAGAATTGTGAGATATAAACACACAATTGCGAGTTATAAACTCTAATGCTGAGGGGAAAAAAGACTGACTTTTTTCTCAGAATTGCGAATTTACATCTCACAATTCTGACTTTATAACTCGCAATTGTGTGTTAAAAAGTCAGAATTGCAAGATAAAGTTAGTATTGCAGCTCTACTTCGAACACATCTGAAAAAAGGTTTTAGCATATACCCATTTGGTTGCCATAAGGTGTTTCTTACTGGTCAAAGTTTAAAGAAACCACCTTCAGGACCCAATGGTTACGTTTACATTAATCTGGATTCTCTCCAAAATGCTCTCCGTCCACACTAGCATTTTCAATCATTTTCCAAAAGTTTCTCTCCCACACTGAAACATCGGAAAACATTTAAATCATCTTACTGCACATGCGTAAAACATACTAAAAGCTCCCTTTTTGAGCTCTCATGCTATTCTTCTGGCACAATCATTTTAATAGTATAATATCCCACTACTTCAATCAGCATTCCATGTATGGTCTAAAACTAAATTTTTCATTTTGCCACAGGACTGCAAATGTTCTGTCTTCTTTGAAGGAATATAATATAAAAATTACACATTGTAACAGTAACATTTATCTTTAGCGACACTGTGAAAGTGAATAGGACATTGCAGGCATAGATATCTATGGGTACAATATGAGTCACAGGACTAAACATGCATTATCATTTTCAAATTCCTCACTACAATGCATTTTATAACTTAGGAGAGCATCTTGAAAAGTAAAATTTTCGCAGGACAAAAACATTGTCTCAGTGTGGACGGAAGGCCAAATTAAATTAATCCAAATTAATGTAGACGTACCCAATGATATTACTCTTTATCATCCATTATCTAAAATAATCATACACCTCTCCCCAGAAAACCACATGATTTGAGGTATCATACATGTCACAAACAGCACTACAAGTAATGTTTGTTTTATCAATTATGTTTTATACAGTAAATGCATGCAAATAAATTCATATAAGTAAAGATATAGGTCAATTTTTTGACCAGACATATAATGAATCTGACATACAAACACAATTGTCTGTACTTGTGCTGAGGTCTGTGTCCCCAGGGCCACAGCAGGATGTCTGTCAGAATGTATGTTGCTGATTGATACGGTGACCCACAGCTCTCCAAAACACACGTCACCTCCTGTCTGCATACTGGGCTTGCCTGCTGGCTATAGCACATACGAGACAGACCTAACATGTGCCGACTCAACACAAAAATCTCTGTGTTTGTGGCTGTCGAAGGGTAAGAGCTGGTGGAACAGCAAAGGATACAGTATGTGTGCATGTAATGGGCTCTCCATTGTAGCATTAGATACATGTCAGAACTGCCATAGCAATCAAATGAATCATTTCCTAAGTAAGTCATTTTATGATGCTAGGCTGTTGCTGGTGGTTGCAAAAAACAAAACAAAAAACGAATTCACAAATGTCTCAAATGCATTGATTGTAGAGCTAACATTTGTACACTAATTATCCTGTTTCATTGCAGGTATCTGGAGACTACAACTCCAAGAGCAAAAATCCATAAATGCTATGGGCCACATAGAATTATTTACCCCAACAATTACACACAAAATCTTAGTCACGTTTAGTCACGCTTAGTCACTTAGTCAGGCATATATGTCAGGTTTGTGGAAGGGAAGGAGCGAGGACTCAATTTGCAGGGAATTAAGAGGGCTTTTATTAATAATAAAAATAAAACAAAAACACAACAAAAACTACCCCGTGGGGGAAAACAGACTTGGCAAAAACAGGACACGACTTGACTTGGCTTGACTTGACTTGAGCGGAAACACCAGGGAAAATGTGACAACGAACCAGCACAGGACTGCAAACACAAGGAGAATAAATAGGAGAGCAAATAAGGCAGGTAACGAGGGAGGACAGGTGGAACAAATCAACCAATAATCAGGTAACAAGGTGGGCAGGGTCAAGACAATAGACATGAGAGCACATGGCACAAAGAAACACATGACAAGCCATGTGCTCACAACAAACAAAACAAAGACACAAGCACATGGCCAATGAAGACAAATCACAAGCCATGTGCTTACACAAGACGAGACATGAACACGTGACTATGAAAACTCATAAGCCACGTGTTCACACAAAACAAGACAACATGAGAGCACGCAGCCAGTGAAACAGACTGCGTGCTACACAAGACAACGCCACAACATGAAAGCACGCGGCAGGTGAAAATAACCGCGTGCTACACAAAACATGAGACAAGAGTGCACGGCAAGTGAAAGTACACACAAACCATGCGCTCACAATAAAGACAGGACTGGGAGCGCGAGTGTCCGAATCCCGACACAAAACCGAAACCAAACTAGACACAAGTGCCGGGATCCGAACGCCACGCTCCCAACATGAAACAAGGCACGCAGACAAGAGAGCGCACAGCCCCGAGAACCCTCGAGACCGTACGCTCACACAAAAACACGACAAGAACGGGAGTGTCAGAGCTCTGTGACAAAACCAAGAAATAAACTAGACCGAAGTGACAGAACCCTGACAATATAGGCTTGATCGACTTCATGCAGCGCTGCGCAGACCGATCGGCGTCTGACTTAAAGCAATGCATGCTGGTTCGAAATTTTGTCAGACTTGAGACAGCGCAGACACCATGTGACTGTGACGTATGGCAACAAAGTACAAGAGTGATTCCAGAGCAGTCGGCTGAGTCAGCCGGCGCAGCTTCTCAAGAGCATGAGCTCTGATGATTGGCTGGATTCACCGCATGACAACAGTCCAACAATCCAACAATCATGTGTGTTTCGTGTTTATTCTCATACCTTCAATTCCACTAATTCTCACAAATCTGTATTTTTATAACAGTTAAAGCTCTTTTCATATATTATATTGTGTCATGTTTATCAAAATAAATCTGATTCATGAGTTCACACTTACAAATAAGTCAGATTAGTAAATGGTATGCGTATATGGCGTGTTGTCTGAGGACAGGGCTCTGAGCTCTGTATTTGGCCTGAACCCAGAATGCTCCCCCCATATTCTGGTTAGGAAGATAACCAGGCGAGTGTGAGGAGACGGGGTGGTGGAGGGATGCTGAAAAACTGTTGAGGATATAGGTGAATCTACTGTGTATTTATGATTCTCTCCATTTATGCTGATTGGGTAGACATGTTTAGTGCTGATTGCTGACTGTTGGTTGAAATGACATGATGATTGGATAGATCTTTTGATAGTGCTCCTCCTGAACTTTGTTAAGAAAACATCATTAAAAAAAAAAAAAAAAAACGTAGACCCCATTTCAATGGTATTTAAATAATATATGCTTATGTTGAACTTTATTCTTGTACAGACAAAGTATTAAGCGGTACATAAAGTATTGAATGAAAAATGTCACTGAAACATCTATGTATTTGATACATATTGCATTTATTTAACTTTAGCTGTGATAAAGTATGCAAACACTGCATGAGTGTCAGCACTGGAAACAGAAAGTGTCCAACTTTGGTTTGGTTTCACGTTCTTGTTTTTATGTCTCTTTTCTGAAATTTAGTCAAATAGTCATGTTTCATGTTTCATGTCATTTCCTTCCCCCCCTCATGTGATTTTGTCCTGTGTTCTTGCCATGGCGGTCTTTTAAATGATTTTTTTTTTATTTTACCTTAAATTTTTTTTTTTTAAATGCCTCTGGTATATGTGAATCATGCAATGAGGCTGGGATATAGAATTATTTTCAATGTCCCACTCTTGTAAATGTGAACTGAACTGAAGATGATTTGATGAATCAAAAGATTCTTTCGAGAAATAGGATCTTGCCAGAGAGAAACGTGTGTGAATAAAAGAGAAAAAAAGATTGCCATCATTCCCAGAGAGTGATGGAGAGCAAAGGGCAAGAAAGAGAGGGGATTTTCACTGCTTGGTCCCTGAATGACCTTATATTTTCAACACCAGACTCTCAGGTGATGACAGCCTGTTGCAAAGTGTGGTAATAGGCAATTGATTTCATTCTGCTCTCTTAGTGGCAGCCACACATAAATCAAAGAGTTTGTCAGGAACTGGGCAGAGAATGTATGTGTGTGTGTGTGTGTTCTGAAATGAGCCAAAGTCCTAACTTTTTAAAAAAAAATTTTTTTAATGTTTTTTAAAGGTACATTTATCTTCCAGTTAATAATTACACATTACTTACACTATGAACAAAACGACAACCAATATTTCGTTTTTTACATCAACAATGTAATTAATGTTCTATTTAGTAAAAATGAAGTACATTTTTACATTTATTCAAAAATAACTACAAGGACATTGTAACAAATTTCATATTTGATCTATATTTTTTAACTGATGTTCAGCTGTTCTAATTATTTACTGTAATGGTGAGGTATCTTAAAGGTACCTTAACACTCAAAGGTCGGGAAATGCGCCGGCGCGTTTTGCTGGATTTTTTTCATATAGCAGCAAAATCAACTTAAAATCAACTTAAATTGTGTAAGTCAAATCAAAAACAAATATTCTCTGCTTATGTAATCTGTTTGAAAAGAGAGAGATGTCAGTCGTTCGTGAGTCATCTCATTATCCATTAATGAGGCCACGCCCATGGAGCGTGCGCTATTCAGACACAAATTCTGAGGTGAAGTATGTAGTTTCTCTTGCGAGCTACACCTGGGGGGTGTTCCAAAAAGCAAGTTATGTGATTTATCTAGGTAAGCTTACACAGAGTATGTGGATAACCATCTCTGGGTTATGTATATAACCCAGTTCCATGAGAATGTTAACGAGACCCCGCGTCATGGTTTTGGTGGAGGAGAGAAGACTTGAAGAACGACAGGATGAAATGGTGAAGAAGGCACCTTAGGGACATAATCCATCATAAATATAATAAAACACAACATAAATGTCCCAGGCCTGGTCCTTTCTCATCTTCCACTGTCGTCACTCATTTTATCCTTCCAGAGCTCCTCCGTGAGACTCAAGACCAGTGTGGTGCGCATATGACGCTCATAAACACTCGCACCACCGGCCTCTGTTCCCGTGGCTTTCAGCACTGCCCTGCTTGCCACACTATCTAACACCTGATGCCTACTTTGTCAAGTCTTTGTCGTCAGTTAGGAACCTGGGTGTGCTTTTTGATACCAATCTTTCTTTTGAAAGCCACATTTATAGCATCTGTAAAACCACATTTTTTCACCTTAAAGATATATCTCATTTGCGACATATGCATTGCAAACATGCGTTCATGACCTCAAGGCAAGGTTATTGCTCTACTGGGTGGTTGGGTAGCCCTGCACACTTAATAAACTCCAACTGGTCCAAAATGCAGCAGCTAGAGTTATTACTAGAACCAAGAATTATGAACATAATAGCCCGGTTCTGTCAACAATGAATTGGCTCCTTATTAAACATCACATACATTTTAAAATCTTGCTAATTACTTACAAAGCACTAAATGGTTTAGCTCCTCAGTACTTGAGCGTGCTCTTAATGCATTATAGTCCTTCACGTCTATTGCAATCTCAAAATTCTGGCCAGTTGATGATACCTAGAATATCAAAATCAACCACAGGCGGTAGATCCGTTCCTATTTAGCACCCAAACAGTCTTCCTAGCCTTGTTCAGGAAGCAGACACACTCTGTCAGTTTAAATCTGGACTCAGTTTAAATCTGGACTAAAAACACTCTCTTTAACCTGGCATACACATAACACATTGTCAGATTTTTATAATTCACATCCGTTAAAGGATTGTTAGGCCGCATAAATTAGGTTACCTGGAATTCCATAACACTGATGTACTTGTTACAAGAATGGCATCTACGCTGATATTGGTCTCTCTGTTTATCCCGAGGTTACCGTAGTCAGCTGTATCCGGTCCATATCCAGATCAGATGGTGGACCTGCATTTTGACATGACCACAACGCAGCCCTGAATGTCAGCAGAGATCCTGTCAACTAGACAATCCCCTGTGAAGGCCTCGTTGACACGACAGCCATCAGCCTCATGTAACGCATCAAGCCTAGTTTATATTCGCTGCTTCCGCACAAGCGCAAAGGTATGCGCTGCAAAATCGACAGCATTGCAGTGTGGGTGGTCATGCTTGAGAACCCATTTAACATGCCGGTGTGCACTGGCCAGGCAGGTATGTCTGTACCAATACCCTGTTTGCATTTGTCCAAATTAATTGCTTACATTTACAAAATGAGCTTACAACAGAAGAAATACACCAATGTTTAATAAAAATGTTCATGAAATTCAACGAAAATGCATAATGAAATTAGAAAATATTTAAGAGATTATTCAATTTAGTTTTAAACGTTCTCATATCTGTATATTTTGGTCTAATATCACAAGAATTAATCTCAAGGTTTACTGGGTTTTACACAATTCTTTGACTCTTTTGTAGTGTGGGTTTGGTGAAGTGTACTAAAAAAACAAACATCGTCGCATATACATTACTTCTTCTCACCACTGCTTCATGATGGTTTAGAGGACAATTACTCCAATGACTCGCCCCGTCATTTCAAAGAATAGTACAACGGTGAACGCGTCAAGTACTGTATAAATGCCGCGAGCCAGAGAGTATTGTGCCTGCTAGTAGCCATGCCCCAAACTCTCACTATAGATTGAGCTGGAAAGAGATTGGTGGATCTGAGAAGATGTCTCTCAATGATTTGATGGTGCCTGGGGGGCTCAATGTTTTCATTTTTGGGGAGATAAACCCCAAAGTATTCAATGAACAATAAACTGGGTTAAGAGAATGTTTTAACAACACAATCTTATATACTTCAGTTAACAAATTTCAGTTTACAAGTTTGACAAAAGAGATTTATAGAGTAGCAATTTTACTGTTGCAATTCTGAAACTACACTATGCTTATAACTTAGTTCAGTCTCTCTTCAAAATTTCTCCCTACAAAAATTTGCCAAAGTATTCTAACGACATAAAACTTCGGCTACATAACTTTCATACTTCAACCTTCAAAGTGTTTTTAAACTTTCAGCCAAGCCCTTGTCATAGGCTGGATGTTCACACATCACCTATTTATTATAATTACTTGTTTATTCTACGTACCTGTAATAAAGCTTCTCGCAGGTTCATCCTCAACCTGCGTGTTTTTTGGCCTGAGAGTAACCAATTAATGAAGTCACTGATTTTAGATTCCTGTATAATAGTGAATGTGATCTTATAAATGCACTTTTTATGGAATATGGTTATACAAGATTCTTACACAAGCTTCATGTTTGAGTAATTGATTTAAATGTATAAATGGAAATGTCCATTTTGCAGGTAGTAGGTTGTAGTCTTGTCTAGTCTCCTCTGCTCTGCCAAAATACTTTAGGCCCCTTTCTCACTGTCTTCAGCTAGATGAAAACTTACTCACCCCTTCCCCCAGCAGAGACTCCTGTGACTCTCAGTTATGGAAGCAGGAGTCCAAATAGACAAAAATGCAAGGGTGTATGTGTTTTTGAATCCGTCTGTTTTGTTTTGGCCTTAATACAGTAGGTAGGGGAGAAAAAGCAAGAATGATGGTGGCCTGTCTTGACAACAGGAGTAGCGGAGAAGGAGAAAGGGATGGATGGGGAAAGCGAATTTTGGGAGGAGGGCTGGAATCTGGGGATCTAAGTTTCTGTGTGCCTTGATGATTCCCAGATGTTGAAGTAGACCCTCCCCCTCTAATGACTTGTCTGCTTGGGTTAGAGCCACTGAGTCTAGTCAAGATGAGGCCCATCTCTGTATCAATTCTTTCTTTTCCCCCTTTTCTTTCTAACTCTCTAATTTTGTAAATTTATGACACAAGAAGGTCCAAGCCCAAGCTTCACATGTGTGTGTGAAGTTATGTGAAAGTGTACATCTGCAGAATATGAATGCAGAATGCCCTACAACTGGACTCAGCGTCTACTAAATCAATTCAGATCTTCAACACCTACCAAATCTTTTCAGTTTTGCATAGCCATATTTTAACAAATGGCATAGAATCTGGCCCATATTGCCAGACTGCTGCATCCCCACTGTTAGAAATTGAGTAGAAGTCAGCCAATCAGAGAGAAATGGCCAAATTTGCAACATTTTGCAACAGTACTTGCCAGTTTTCTGTGAAACATGTATCAGACTGTCACAGGGGCGGAGCCAGGGGGTGGCCAGGGATGGCCGTGGCCACCCTTGGCCTAAGCTTGCCCACCCCTTTGGCCACCCCGCTCACAACCGCTGTTTCAGAATAAATTTTTTTGTTGACAAGAATTGCGTTTATTTAAACGCAGAACCGTCTCTTTAAGACCACAAAAAACCGGGAGACTTTTCAGACGCGCACTCCAACTTCGCCTCAACAGTGAACGGCGAACATTATATAGCTTACGTCAATGTTTCTCAACTGGTGGGTTGCAAGACGCGCAGTTTTCAATCACGCGCAAATACGGCGCACTGTATATTAGCCTACTCACAATAAATAAAGCGTAAAAGAAACTACGAGCATGCAAAGTCGTAGTTCTGTCGTCTAAATGACAAAAAAAGCGATTAAAGCTGCATTAAAACTGTGCATGCATGTATGTAGGCCTATTTGAAATGTATGCGTCACATGTCTCTGGACTAAAATATTCTGCTATGTCAGATCACAATATAGGCCTAAGGCACAAACTGATATGTAATTTTTTTTAATGCATAAATAAATGTAAGAACTGTGTATTTGTATTAGAAGATGCTAATTTTGCAATAATTTATAAAGTACAAACAAAAGTTCTAACATTTAAATGCTTAAAATAATTAATTTTACATTCTGGCATTTATGTGCTGTTGACTTCTGCATCAGCAAATGGGAATTCAAAAGAGAACACTTTTTTTTTTCTTTGTACTGGGTTTAATTTAGGTATGATAGAACTGTTGCTATTATTTATTTTGACTATATAGAAAGTTTAAAATTTAGTGTTTACTTTTTTGGTTAATTTTTGAAACTACAGTATTTAGTTATCTGCATGTCTCATCCATAGATATGCAACAATGGAGAACAAGTTATTGGGGGTTTTGAGAACTAGAACAAGCTGACTGAACAAGTTGAAATTTAGTGTGAGCCACTTTACTAATATGCCTGCAAGTGAGGAATGTAAAAAAAAAATAAAAATAATAATAATAATAATAATAAATAAAAAATAAAAAGGTCCCATTCACTCATCTCAATTAATTAAGTACAAATGAACTGTATTAGTTGTGTTGTAGGCACAGTTCAGTACTTTATAGTCAGACTCATTTTTATGTTGAAATAATGAAGATTTCTGTGCCACCCCAGACTGGTTGCTGGCCCCTGCCTGGCCACCCCTATGAAAAAATCCTGGCTCCGCCACTGGACTGTCAGCGTCCAATCCCCATCAGACTGTGGGCAGTCCAATCCCCATAGAGATTGCTTAGCTGTCTTTGTAGTTTTCAGTATCATCAATAAACTAATAAAGAGACTCACAATCTCCAAATAATTAATAAATCTTCGATAATCGAATTCTTCGATTCTTCTTTTTTCCACCCCTGGAAGTCAGCCGACATTGGCTTAATGTAGCACCATCTTGTATATGTTACATATTACCACGCTTGTTTGTACAGTTTTAACCACTTCCCTTTTTTTCTGTGCTTCTAATATGTAAAGCTGCTTTGAAACAATTACCAATTGTAAAAGCGCTATATAAATAAATTTGACTTGACTTGACTTGATAGGATTTGGTAATACTTTAGTCATTACTAGTGGGTTACCATGATCTTCACTTTAGAATTAATTATTAATTATATATTATGCAATATTCACATTAATTATGAACCTGTATATAATAGTTCTTAGTAGTTCTCCAGGAAGTAGTTAATGATTAGCTAATTGCGAACTATCACATTCAACTGAACACTATTACTTACTAATTCGTTAATCAGAGTTTCTTGTTAGTTAATAGTAGCAACTAGAATGTTCATAGTGCATTACTCATTTGTTCCTGTGTAGTTATTCATTAATGTTGGAACAGTGTTCTAAAGAGTTACCAATATCTTTAAACAAAGCAATTAGTAATGGCCAAATAAGTTTGATCTAAGTAGGATTAGCTTAATGCCTGTCCTTGAATGCCAATGTAATATTCTATATCTGTTATGATCTAGAGCAGAGGTGGCGATCTCCGGTCCTGGAGAGCCACAGTCCTGCAGAGTTTTGCTTCAACCCTAATCAAACACACCTGAACAAGCTAATCAAGGTCTGAAGGGTTACTGGAAAGCTACAGGCAGGTGAGCTCTGCAGACTGTGGCTCTACTGGACCGGAGTTCGTTACCCCTGATCTAGAGTGTCAAAAGCAAATCATCATCATAGTGATCTGTGATATCCTTACTTTGAGTTTGAATATCTACAACGACAATATCAAATAGTGTATGATTAAGGTGATGACTGGGTCCAGTGACATTTAGTTTGACCCCAAAAGATTAAGTCTGTAAACACCAGTTTACCAGTTACCAATATGTCTGATAGAAATTCTGCTAATCTGTGTAGGTCCCCATTTTTCTTAAATGGTCCACATCCTATACCTTGTCTTTGATTCGACATGGTTGCATCTTAAGGATGAGGCCAGCTCATTGGAAAACATCTTGGTTACTATTGTAACCTGCGTTCCCTGATGGAGGGAACGAGACGTGGGTGTTGATGTAGTGACACAAGGGGTCGCACTTGGGAGCCCCAAACACCTCTCATATTTCAGAAAAGGCCAATGAGGATTGGCGAGTGGAATTTGCATGCCTTTCCCCTGGACATAAGGTTATAAAATGTAGTGTCTGGACCAATCAGACACACAATTATTCATTATATTTAATGAATTATCCAGTACCTCACTCTCTCAAAGTTCTGTGAACCCATACCCCTAAAACTGCAACTAGCATCCCAAACGTAGCTAACATACAGGCAGAACTAGGTGTCCTGTTACAGGACACAGGAAAACTGAAAAGAAATTTTATGATCAGAAAGAATTTTGTAGAGGCTAGTGACTCTGACTTCATTATTTCTGAGAAGGACAAATAAACCCTCTTAATCCTGAATATTCTATATATAACCACGTATCCAATTTTCCCATCTCATGACTTTGCTTTTATGGATTAATTCTCTCTTTTGAACTATTTTGGTATAAATGTTCCAGAATTGCAAATTTATAGTTAACTGAAATCACATGGGTAGCATGTTTGGTATCTACAGACTCCAACTTCCATTTCCTGTTTGGTGATTTATGTTACATGTTACTAACTCTGTGACACTTTAGTATTATAAGAATCTAGAAGGTTCTTCTCTCATTCATCCAATCCAGTGTCTTATGCTAATATCCTGCCAAAGGCAAAAAGACTCGTAAAGTTCCCTCCAAGAGAACAACTCCTTATTGGCTCAGACACCTCAAAAGGGTGTGACATCTTCAACCATTAAAATGACTGATTACAAGATAACAGTCTCTTCCCTCTCTTTTCCGTTACTGAAAAACACTGATGTGAAGATGATGCTACTAGGAACTTCTAAGGAACCCCGAGCTTGTGCCAGGCTTCAGCCTAGACCTTCCATTCAAAGATCCTCTGAATCCAACTGGTTCTCTTTCATTAAGACAATATTAGCAAAGATTCAATGGGAGCCTCCACAAGTTGCATCTGAACAGTTTTAATTCAAATGGGCGAGACATGCATGTATCAAACTTAGTCTCATTATGTGATACATTAAGTATCCTTATCCCTTTTAAAGAAGGGCCTATTAAAACTAAACTGATGGTTTGCTCAAGACTGTTGATCTGCTTAATTTCAAACAATGCTGTAACTTCTTGCTTTCCTGTATTCTGCTCCAGTTCTCTCTTTCCCTTGGTAAACTTTATGCATGTATGTGTGTGTTTGTTTAGTTATGTGTTTATAATTTAGTTAAATAAAACTTGTGTGCACACTCTTGCGAGTTGATTCTGATCTGCTTATAAAACCAATGTCCCTGATAACAATTTGATCACAGCTACGTGCTAAGAAAGCGATATTTTTCCGTGGCCTCATCTTTCTTGAAAAGTTGATATACAATCAATACTGAGTGTTCGGTGGCCGACATTGACACTATTGACACTAGGGGTCCCTATAAAAGACACCACAACCAGCTGAACAGTGTTACAAAGTTTGGCGGTGCAGATGTCGGCAAGCTGCTGCGTGCTGGTAACTAGTGCACTCGGCTATGTCGTAACCTTCCCAACACTCCCTCTGATACCCAACCCTAATGTTGTGAGTGACAGATAGGGAATTTTTAACATTGTGGTCATTTTATACCACAAAGTCACAAACTTGATTTGCAAATTCAGTGACTGAAAAGCTTTGCACCTTTATTCCAAGCAGCTCAAGCAATTTGATTGGAACTTGGGATTTTGCCAAGTATGTGCCATTTTTGTGTGCAATCAGCAAACAGATTGATTCTATCTGACATTTTCTGGATGCATAAAACCCTTCACAAACCTTTTTCTCAGGGTGTATCATAGTCAATGACTTGTCAAAATCGTATTTTTAGAAATGTATTTATTATGTATCCATGGTGTGTTGTGTGCACAACAACTTTCTTTTTTTCCCCTAGTAGGTCTTCCTGCTGAAAAGAATACAGTAACTTAGATCAGCAAGCATATTTTCTTTGGTTGTTCAGGCTGGTTTATGTTGATTAATGCTGGCTACATTAGCTGCTGGAGTGTGTAGTGGACTAGTATACCCATGCTGTTCACCAACAAAAAGAAGCCTGCTGGGCACACCGCATACTAGCATGCTGTGCAAAGCATCAACATGCAAAACAACATATGCTGGTGAACAGCTATGCTTGCCTTTTCTGCAGGGGTGTTAATTTGTCCTTTAATTCTGTTTCATATTCTCTGAAGGTCTACTGAAAAAATCTAATTGTCTTTGCAATGTATATATGTATATAAAAAATACAGTTGTCAGCATATTAAGACATGTCAACACTCATGCTTCACATGCTAACTGGTACACTGTGTATGGAAGGCGAGCTGGTATTTAAGTTTTTTTAAATCAGTTGTAATTTCAGGCATTTCTGGTAGCAAAGACATACATTAAATTATGTCCATTATGAACACCTGTTTCTGTTTGGAGTGGCAGTGGTTTGTTCTGCCTCCTTTCTTTAAATGTTGTAAGATAGTACAATTTCTAATTGACTGCTAATTTTTAAAGTGGTTAAGACATGAAAAATCAAAATTGCCTTGATCTTTTGACATACATCCTATAGGGTTGAATATGGAGTTGGCCCACCCTTTGCAGGTATTACAGCTTCAACTCTTCTGGGAAGGCTTTCCACAATGTTTAGGAGTGTGTTTATGGGAATTTTTGACCATTCTTCTAGAAGTGCATTTGTGAGGTCAGGCAGTGATGTTGGACGAGAAGGCCTGGCTTGCAGTCTCTGCTCTAATTCATCCCAAAGGTGTTCTGTCGGGTTGAGGTCAGGACTCTGTGCAGGCCAGTCAAGTTCCTCCACACCAAACTCGCTCATCCATGTCTTTATGGACTTTGCCTTATGCACTGGTGTGCAGTCATGTTGGAACAGGAAGGGGCCATCCCCAAACTGTTCCCACAAAGTTGGGAGCATGAATTTGTCCAGAATGTCTTGGTATGCTGAAGCATTAAGAGTTCCTTTCACTGGAACTAAGGGTCCAAGTCCAACCCCTGAAAAACAACCCCACACCATAATCCCCCCTCCACCAAACTTTACACCTGGCACAATGCAGTCAGGCAAGTACCGTTCTCCTGGCAACCGCCAAACCTAGACTATTCCATCGGATTGCCAGACAGAGAAGCGTGATTTGTCACTCCAGAGAATGCGTTTCCACTGCTCAAGAGTCCAGTGGCAGCATGCTTTACACCACTGCATCCGACGATTTGCATTGCACTTTGTGATGTAAGGCTTGGATGCAGCTGCTCGGCCATGGAAACCCATTCCATTAAGCTCTTTATGCACTGTTCTTGAGCTACTCTGAAGGCCACATGAAGTTTGGAGGTCTGTAGCTATTGACTCTGCATAAAGTTGCTGACTTCTGTGCACTGTGCGCCTCAGCATTCGCTGACCCCGCTCTGTGATTTTACGTGGCCTACCACTTTGTGACTGAGTTGCTGTTGTTCCCAATTGCTTCCACTTTGTTATGATACCACTAACAGTCGACCGTGGAATATTTAGTAGTGAGAAAATTTCACGAATGGACTTATTGCACAGGTGGCATCCTATCACGGTACCACACTTGAATTCACTGATCTCCTGAGAGCGACCCATTCTTTCATTCTTGATTTTATACACCTGTGGCCATGGAAGTGATTGGAACACCTGAATTCAATGATTTGGAGGGGTGTCCCAATACTTTTGGCAATATAGTGTATAAGAGGTCTTTGTACCATTAAAACATCTTGCAAGTTTCACAGCTTAAAGTGTATTAAAATGTATTAAGCAGCATTTGTTGCATATGTGTCACCTTGCTTAGCCCAGTTATCATTTAATTGTGCCTATGACTGGATGCGCGCATCGCATCGTGTTGCGTCAAAACACGATGCGATTGAGGCTGTCTACACTGGATACCGTATACACAAGCATAAAGAATGTTGTTATTGTCGCATGCCGTTTAAACAGCTCATTTGCTCATTTCTGTAGAGACTTCAGAAGGATATCAGCGTCAGGAACAAGGATGGGTTATTTTTAACGCTGTCCTGGATTATATGCGTCTGAGGATTACAGTATATGTTTGTTCTGAGAATTTGACTGCAGATTGTTTTGTAAATGAGGCACAGTGTAATGGGGAGTTCTAAAGATGAAGCTGACAGCTGAATTGGTTCTGAAAGCACCAACAACCATGCGTAAACAATTTCATAATGCTTTGCCTGTAAAGGATGGTTTTATATGGATAATGTTTTAAAAAAAACGTACTCGTGCAATAGCGAGTCAGTTTTGATACGGTTTCATATGCAATGACGTTAGCCAATCGTGACAGTGGCCATTTACTGAAAAGCCTTAAAGGAGCACCCCCTTAAACTAATAATTTCAGACAGAGGGTCGGGTCATGACACCTTTAAATATGTTACATCAACATGCAAGAAAAAGTTACTAGCCAGCTTTTCTACACTTTCCATTCACTGCATGCAAAATACACAATAATTTTAAGGACAATCCCCCTGGAGCAAACTGTATTAAATAAGCCGTTAAATCTAAAATTTGCATAAAGAGGAGTGAATAGTGATGTCACTATATGGGTAAGATTGCAATCATGAATATTAATTAACTTATGCTGACATTGCTAGGTAATCTCCCTAGACAGTTCAGTCATGTAATCTATTTAATATTCATGAGACATACAAGTTACATGCTGCCTTGGCACTGATACACAATATCAAGACCATTTTTCTTTTTCTTTTTTCATTTATTATGAATTAGCCCTGCGATTAATTCGAGTAGTAAAGGTCATGTTCATAAGGTCAAAACTTAAATAGCAACCATCATTTATGTATAAATTCCACAGAATGATTATTGACTTTGACATTATAAACTTTTGAAAGGAATAAAGATGTGTAATTTTGTCTTATTTATGTCTTACTGCCCTTCAGAAGCTTCAGAAGATACATATATCCCAGTAGACAAAACAACATAATAATAACAAGATAACTTACCCTGATCAGTGTATTCAAGACATTACTTTGTCTTGTGGACTATATGTAAACATCTGTTATATTAAGTAGCCTTAGGGCAGTTTAAAGATTAACATTTTGAAGGTTCTGCAAGGTGTATATAAACTTTTGACTGTATATGCTCAAGCTGCATGGCATTTAATGATACCTATGCTAGAAAAGTCATTTACAAAGCATACTGAAATACACCAATAGTGTGAATCTGGACATTTAAAAGGACAGAAGGATGGATTTTTTTTTTCCCCTTCAAGTAATAGGTTAGGTGAGTGAAATTCTATTTATACTTGCTTGCTGTGTGTCATTTTCTTCTTTTTTTTTTTATTATTTTTTTTAATTAAAACCCCTCAGGAGAGAATCCCCAGACCACTATAATTAGTGTGCCTCATAATCTATGAGCCACCACTGCTGCCAAGCTTATAAATATATCACCTAATGTATCATACAATACTAATAAATTAGCTGTCTTACTCATCTCCAAACATGATGGAAAATCTAAAAGACAAGTGCCTCTAAAGAAAAAAGTGTCAGCACCCATGCATCGTGAACCTGCACACAAAAACTGCTTACCCTTTAAATGTGCACACACAGCAAAGTCTGTCTACTGATAAATCTCAAAGCTTGTTTGATAATCACAAATGTGCTTTCAGAAACTATTTTTGTCCTACCCTCTCCATCACATACATAAACTAACACACACACCTTCAGACTCTTGCAAACAATAAATTGGTGAGAACATTTAACAAGTTGATTTCCAGATGGTGGCAGAAGATGAGTCCTCTAACTTCAGAGTCAGCAGACTGGTGAGAGATCAATGAACAGAGACTGTGAGCCAGGGGCAGGAAATCGAGCCTAGATCTCCAAAAAATCAATCAGCAATTTAAACTCTGTGGGAAGGGGGTGGAAAATGTGTGAAAAGTTGATAGCAGAAAATACAGAAACGGGTAGCCTTGATTTTTTTCAATAAAAAGAACATCCCTAGTAAGTAAAAGCTGATTGAATCCATCATAGTTCAGTCTAAAGGTGGATGGCTACTTTTGGCTGTAAAGCTCCAAAGGTTATTGTGTAGTATAGTAAAAATGAATGTTGCATTAAAAGGTTTATTATATTTATTAAACAATATTAACAATTTTTCTTTTTTTTTTGAGAATTGCCCCACCCCATCCCTGTAGACTCCCACTACGGGATTGTATCTGTGTATTGAACTTGGCTGGAGTTAATGTATTGAATGATGTTAATAAATTCCTCCTAAGGTGAAAAAGCTCAGCAGTGAAGTAATAATGGCAGAGGAAGTGGTTGATGTGGTGTTTAGGTCAATGTCTGAGATGCCACATTGACATTATTGAACTGGCGAGCCATCCACTAACAAAATGACTGACAGACACCGGACTGGTGATCGAAGTCATGGATTCTTGCTTGGAAAAAAATAAAAAAGTAAATAATACAGTCTGCAAGCAAAAGGAAGATGTAAAAAACAGCACTAGTCTTCAAATTACATGTAGAAAATGATGAGTAGGCCATTGGAAGATGGTTTATAGGTTATTCAGTGTGGTTACTACAACCATGTAATTTATTTAAAGTGCATTTTTATATTGTTCTAATCAAAAATAATGGTTTCATTCAGTTTGTCTGAAAGTAAATAGCACTCTCCAAAGGAAAGCAATTTAAATAGCAAATTAATTAAAAAACTAAATGAACTAAATTAAACATTGAATAACATTTTTTTTTTTTGTTTTTCATATTATAGCTAATTTAGTTTTTGGTAAATTAAGTTGTAAAAAGACAAAAAAAAAAAAAAAAAATTGATCTTGACGTCAGCCAACCACTGCATTGCTAATCACTGATCATGATTTCTAGTATTGCTATATATATTCTATCCAATGAGCACAAGAACACCCAGTAATCTCAGACAACTTAATCCTGATATTTTAATCAAATCTGCAAATTCATTTCAAGAACCAAAATATTCAGAGATCAATTATCATGATAGCATCTGTCAAATTATCTCAGACGTATTAAATGAGTTACGAAGAGCAAACTCCTGGACTGAAAACCACTGCTCTACATCGGCCATATATTAGCCTTAAATCAGCCTTAAATCAGCCATAGAGTTCAACAGGTCGTTATACCCATAGACATTCTTTTTCTATTCTCCAGTTTGTACCTGAACTAACTGTGTCTTTACTCTCAGGATTCTAAGTCGGTGGGTAAGGGAGCACAAATTTGTACACTTGCGCACACACAAACAAATAACATAACATCGATCTAGGGCAGTGGTTTCTCAGTAATGCCCCCTCTAATACATCAGTCACAGAGTAGTGACTCTCTTTCTGTCTCTCTCTCTCTCTTATAAAACACACTCTTACTCGAACATCAAGACATAAGCTCTATTGCCACAGCTTTTTTTCTTCTTTAACGTAGATACTAAACATGTACAGTCTATTACATATAGTTAATAATGTTACATGTTCTTTTTTTATCAAACCATTATCATTAAATTATCCATATGCTTCTTATATGTTTGTAAATTATGTTAAATCCATGTTTTGTGAATATGTTTTTTTATGCCTCCAATTCAGTGGCCTCAAAACATTTACAAACTAAAAGGTTGCATTCAACACTGAAGTGTATTGGAGAGTTTGAGACTTAGCGTAACTCAAAAAGTGTTTGTCTAGCAGTGAACATTATCATCAAGTCCTGTGCCGGTCACATTGGGCGACAAGCGCCTTTCAACATGTTCGATCCATAGCCACCTTCTTGACATCTTCCCATGTGATGCTGACGTACTTCAGCTCTTCTTGGAACGTCTGTCTCCATGTCTACCTTGGTCTTTCCTGTCTACTATATTCTCCTGGTGAGGTCCAATTAATAGATGTCTTTAAGTGGAGATGTTTGGGCATGAAGTCCAGGTAGAGTTTCCTGACGATGTTGACATTTCGGCCTGGGACACCATCCAATGTCATGATGTTCCATGATGATTCTCTATGAATGGAGTCAAAGGCTTTATTAAAATCTGGAATTTGACACTCTGCTCGATGATGTTCCGTAACATGAAAATCTGCCCACTACAAGAGCGTCCAAGTTGGAATCCTGCCTACTCTTCAAGCAGCTGCCAGTCCACTACATTCTGCAACCTCTAAAGAAGGATGATACACAGGATCTTACCAGGACATGAGAAGAGGGTGATGCATCTCCAGTTGCAACTTTTCGATTCACCTTGCCAGCACTCATTCAGCAAGCCTGTCAGCTTCTGAGTCACTACGGTTCCTCTCTCTTTCAGGAGTTCAGCTGGGATCTGACACATTCCTGGTGCCTTGTTTTCAGCAAACGGATGGCCTTCTCCACTTCGGCAGTTGTAATGGGACCCAGATTCACAGCCAGTTCCACAATTGGTGGGCTGCTGAAATCATGTGGAGATGTTGAGGTGGGCTGAGTCAACATCTTGAACTGCTCAACCAACCAGGCATCCCATTCTTCTAGGCATCCCGTTCTTAATCTGCTCTTAACCCCTGGAAGATCTCAAACAATGTGATATAGCATCCTGGAGTCATCTCTGTCAGCCGCTTCCTGGGTTTCAGCTCACTTCTGCTCTAGCCAATCCTTCTTATCTTCTTTACAACTGTGCTTCACTTGACGATCGAGCCTTTGGTATTTTGCAGCTGCCTCCTTCTCATCATCTGTTCTCGCCAGGTCACTCTGCTCCTTTGCCTTCTTCATCAACTAACTCCCAGGTCCTGTCCTGCAGCCACTGCTTTCTCTAGGTTCCTCATCTGCTACTAATTGTATCTTCTCTGACTTTGACCACTGCCTGCTGGAACTGAGTCAATTCGTCCTTGATGTCGCTGTGGCCTTGCAGGAGTTGGAACCTATTTTCTAGCTTCAGCTAGAATTCCTGGGCAATGGCGTGGTTCTTAAGCTTCTCTACAGCAAATGGGTGAGCAGCTTCTTTTTCTGGATCTTTTCTAAACTTCTTAGTGAGTAGGAGATAATGATCAGAACCATCATATGACATTCCTTTAAGGCCGATCTTCATTATCTACTGAAAAAGATGTAATCTATCTCATTGAGGGCAATGCCGTCTGGTGATCTCCAGGTCTCCTTATGAATCATGTTGCAGGCAAAGTAAGTGTTACCAATGCCAAGCCCATTCATGCATAGACCTATATCACCATGGTCTTTGTGTATCTGGATTGGAAACGGGTAGTGAAGTTTGCCACACTGGCAGATTGTCTTCACATTCCAGGTTCTGATTCTTGTGGTCAATAGGGCGCTCATGAATGATCATCGTGACGGGTGTTGGGTGGCCTGAAGGTTTTGTCCAGACTGTCATGAATGAAGACCCTCCATCACACTGTTGATCATTTTGTTGATTTCTTCTTGCTGTTTCTGTAGCAATAAAAGGTTTTATGGAATCGGGTTGCTAGCCCTATGCCCAACCCTCCTCCTTTATCCTGGCTTGGGACAAATGATCTAAATCTAAAATATTCCTATGATTCAATTCCAACTTAACACTAAATAAAAGTAAATATTAAAACTAAATGACTTTATCCGGTATACTTAGAGGGCTCTTAAAAATGTATATCCCATTAGTATTTTTTGGGAGGGGTTACGAAATAGGAAAGAAATTTCAACAGGAGCCCTGTTCACATTCCTTGAAAATTATTTGACTAGAAAAAAGTGCATGGCAAAGATATTAGGCATTCACTTTCTTACAAATTTCAATTTCAGTGGCATGCATAAGTATCATAAAATTAAGGAATTTGAACTTTCCTAATGGTTGACACATAGCTCCTAGTTGGGCTATTGCCTTAGCCTTGTCTGTGGCTGTTAAATATGTTACAATTGTATGCTGGTTTGGCTCACAATTGGGGATTAATGACATACAACAGTCAACTGTTACAATTGATTAGTCAAAATCCATTCATTCATCAATATGAACTATTGCAATATTTAATCACAAAGTTCTTGAATGAATGAATATATTTATAACATCTGAGTTTCAAGTATTTTATATTGTGTTATGATGATTAATCTTTTATTTATTTATGTAAATTGTTTGATGTTTCATCCCCTCATGTCCATTAAAGGATAAAAACTAATTGGATAAAACGACTCCTGGATGTAAGCCAAAGTGGGGCTTGCAAGTGTGCTTCTGTGCAGTTTTCATTTAGGTATTTCGTTACTGGCTCAAGCAATGCTTAGCAATGGCTTGTTCACCTTTATCACCCTGTTAGGATGTTGTTAACAGATGACTTTTCTCTGGCAAATCAAGCAACTGGCATTAAATCCAGTTGAGTGCCCCTCAGGTTTGCAAATTGCTTGCACCCAGTTCAGCCCAGTTTACCCTACCTAATTAGAATCAATTTGAGGTAATGGTGTGATCAAGCACATGCAATTATCAACCATTCTTTATCAACATCCCAAGGCTTCATGCTGGAATTTGGCTCTAATGGTCATTTAGAGATTTCATATATGAATGCCTTACAAGAAGCAAAAGCAATTCTGCTGTATAAATTTCTCATCCTTTGCATTCCTTTACACATTAAGTGAATTGACTACACAGCAGCACTTTTGCACATGAAATTTCATTGCACTTTACTGACCATATGCAATCCAGTTTATCCAGGCTCTTAATACACTGAAAAAGCACTTTGCTATTACTATTCAAATTGTCATTGTCATTCTTTTCCATGCAACCATGCATGATTAAAATTTCTCAAAAACAATTGGTTTGGCACTGTTAACGCTTCACTATTACTGCCAATGGAAAGCAGGTTTTCATTTAAAAGAGATGCATGCATTTTCTATAGATAATTGCAGCAGTAATTCACTAAATGGACTTCAAATGATGGAGGAAAGTGTCAGAATCAAGCACACATTCAAGGGCACAGTTTAGACAACATCACTTACAACATTCAATTCAAAAGTCAATTAAGGTACCTAAGTTACAGCACTAATAAATAAATAAAAATTAGCAAAGAAGGCTACATTGTCACTGAAATTTATATAAATTTATATAAATACCCTCTACTTTCATGTTTCAACATACTGAAGACTACAACCAATGTTCTCACCTAATTCTGATTCAGAGAAATCTGAATTGAGATGGATAATGACACTACTATCTTCAGTAGAGTTGCTTTTGAAGATATTTTTTTTTTTCAAAATTGATGAAATTTGCAACATTAATACTGTTAGCGAACTGAAATGAATCAACATCGAGCTGACTTGAATTGAATTATGACATTATTGTCCTCCATAGAGCTTCTTCATAGCTGAACTCAATGTTTCATAATTGATTGTTACTGAAATGAACTGAACTGAATGAACATTGAACTAAATTGAGCTGAATAATTACACTTTGTCTTGTGTAAATCTGCTTTACAACAGAAATTGAAGTCATTCCATAATTGATGAATTTTGCAACATTAACATTGTTTGTTTCCTTCATTACTATGAAGCTGCTTTGAAACAATGTGTATTGCATATAGCACTATATTGATAAATGTGACTTGATTTATACACTTTCATCATTCGCAGTTACACATTGTATGTGAAGTACAGTTGTTGTACATGATAATATAGTTAAAGAAAGAGACAAAAACATGTACATGCAGGAATAAATCTCTGAAATTATGGTTCTATTTGTGTATAGGAATACACAAGTTATTCTGCTGAATTACTGTAATTATAAGTAATTCATGTCTTTGTCATGTCACTCCAAAAATGGTGATTAGCATAGCAACATTTTCCCATTTTGATTGTGTCTATAATTAAACTGTGCAAGTATGATTAAAACTAAAAAATGAACAAGACATGCTCAACACTGAATTCTGAATATTGTCTCCTTTTCAATCCACGACTGAAATTGAATATGCAGTAGAGCAGTGGTTCCCAAACCTGTCCTGGAGGACCCTCAGCACTGCACATTTTGGATGTCTCTCTCATCTAACACACCTTATTAGTAGAGACTGCAAGACCTGAAACAGGTGTGTCAGATTAGGGTGACATACAAAATATGCAGTGCTGGGGGTCCTCCAGGACAGGTTTGGGAACCACTGCAGTAGAGTAAAATATTTCTGACTTGGATCTTTTATTTTTTGTTATTCAGTCATGCCATGTCTTCATTCTTTTGTCATTTTAATTCTCTGTAAGGGAAACAAAAATGGTTAGTTCACCTCCTGAATCTTCTGGTCTGAGTCATTTGTTCTTTTGTTACATGACAACAACATAACTTATGTACAGGAAACAGATATGATACTATCACCTCATGAGTTCCTACACCAGTCCAAGTTCTTTGTTCTTTTGGCACATGACAGCCAAATAGGGTTGATAAAGACAAAGAAATTATTAGCCTATAGTTGACCTCCTGAGTCCAGGCGCTTGTTTTCCTCATTGTGAACTTGCCTTATACCCTGCTGAAAAATTCAGCATTGCTGGTCACCAGCATAACATATGTTTTGCATGCTTGGACCAGAAACACTGAAGAAAAGAGGAACAAAAAGAACAAAAAAAATAAAAGAGACAAACAGACAGCACAACAACTACTGATGCCCAGCCACGCAGCGTTAGTTGAAATCAACTGCAAATACAATATCTCAGCAGAGGATGCTTAAACAACTCCAAAACCAGTTTGGATTGATTTTTTTAATATGGTACATGTATAAAAGTTGCTGAAGTCTGTTTGAAGTTGCCATTATGGTGATTAGTGTTTCATTTAGTTGGGCACTTGGCCCTTGACTTTGGTTCATTTGACAGCTGGATTTTGACACATGTCAGTTCTCTAATAACATTAAAGGTGTCCTCGAATGAAAAAATGAATTTATCTTGGCATAGTCAAATAACAAGAGTTCAGTACATGGAAATGACATACAGTGAGTCTCAAACTCCATTGTTTCCTCCTTCTTATATAAATCTCATTAAAAGACCTCTGAAGAACAGGCGAATCTCAACATAACGTAACGTTACGTAGCAGTCGAGGTGTACGGCCCCAATATTTGCATATGCCAGCCCATGTTCCCAACATTATAAAAGGCATTACACAAGGGCAGCCAGTATTAACGTCTGGATGTGCACAGCTGAATCATCAGACTAGGTAAGCAAGCAAGAACAACAGCGAAAAATGGCAGATGGAGCAATAATAACTGACATGATCCATGATATCATGATATTTTTAGTGATATTTTGTAAATTGTCTTTCTAAATGTTTTGTTAGCATGTTGCTAATGTACTGTTAAATGTGGTTAAAGTTACCATCGTTTCTTACTGTATTCACGGAGACAAGAGCCGTCACTATTTTCATTTTTAAACACTTGCAGTCTGTATAATTCATAAACACAACTTCATTCTTTATAAATCTCTCCAACAGTGTAGCATTAGCCGTTAGCCACGGAGCACAGCCTCAAACTCATTCAGAATCAAGGTAACAAAATATAACAGTATACAATACTCACATAATCGGACGCATGCATGCCACATACATGACGAACACTTTGTAAAGATCCATTTGAGGGTTATATTTGCTGTGTAAACTTCGTTTATGCACTGTTCAAGGCAAGCACGATCTCCGTGGGCGTGGAGCACGAGAATTAAAGGGCCAGTAGCCCTGAATCGGCTCATTTATAATGCCCCAAAATAGTCAGTTAAAAAAATGAATTTAAAAAAAAATGTATGGGGTATTTTGCGCTGAAACTTCACAGACACATTCAGGGGACAACTTAGACTTATATTACATTTTTTTTTTTTTTAAAGTTCTTTAAAACAGAAACTTTCAATTTTGATCTTTCATTATCAAGTTGCTATTAACTGTTGAAAGAGCTCTTCTCATAACTCATGCTACTGAATAAACAACCAATGATAATGCTCTTATTTGTTATTTTTCTTTCCTTTCATATCTCTAATTTTTTTTGTTTTGCAATGTACACAAGCTCTTTTTAATTGATTTTAACTGATTTTTGTACAGGAGACAAATACTTTCACCAGTTTGAATTTTTACTTTGTTATTCAAAACTTTAGATTGATTAATAATATAATCATAACTAAATCAATTAAAATTTTCAGTTCTACTTTCAACAACGGGAGCAAAAGAAATTACAAAGTTATAGAAATATATTATCAAAAATAATGCTTGTCCCAAAACACTTCTTGCATACAGACAACTGGCCTGAACCAGCTTCACCAACTCTGTTTTACTTAAGAACAGCATTTCTATGCTGGTCCAACAACTAGATCAGCACTAAACCAGCAATGACCAGCATAAACCCACCTAGACCAGCATGGAATTCATGTTGGTTTATGCTGGATTTTTCAGCAGGGTAAGTACCTAAAATATCACAGGCTCAGTGAGGCTCAAAACATCATAGTTATCTAACATTCATTCATTTCACTCAAATGTGACAAAATTGATGACAAAAGTGAATTCTGTAACTGATATGGAGCAGTCACCTCTGATAACAGATCACACTAATTTGTAATGTAGACACATGCATTTTCTGTAAAGCTGCTTTGAAATTATATGTACAGTGAGAAGCGCTATACAAATAAATGTGAATTGAATTGAATTGAATAGGTTGTTTGCAATCACGTGGTTCTGGTGACGCGCGAAATTCCGGTGGAGGGCAAGCAGTGAATATTAGAATAGAAGAGATGGGGAAAAGTCCTTTCTTTGCTGGTTTAGAAAGGTATAAACAGAAAATCACAACATATGTTGGACGCGATCCTTATGTTATGAAGAGGAGCGACTTTTCCACTAAATTAAAAGACTTTCGACTGCCATCGAGGAGACAGATATAGGATGTGAAGCTGCCGTCACGCCGCGTTCAGTTCTAGTCTGGGTTTCTTTCTGTGAAGTTAGGGCAGTATTTTGATTTTTTGTCATGGTTGTGAAAAATGTCGCCATTGTAGATCATTTATGCTGAATCGGGAATTGTAATAAGAACTCACGATATCGTTCGTGGAAAAAAAGGAAGGTAGGCCTAATATAATTTTCACCTTGGTTGAGAAGGTGAGGAAAGACGACTGTATCATGTAGCATGTAATAATGTCACTAAATAAACCCATGCACTGCCTTTCACTCAAAATAGTCACATACTTTGCTGAGATTTGTATTTGGTTTTTGTTTAATAATTAACATTATGTTTTAGAGTGTGACCACTATTGAATACAGTTGTCCGAATGTGCGAATATAAAACCAACTTTACCCAAGTTGCACACAGCCACTTCAAAACTGTTCACGAGCTTCTATGGGTTTGATTTTGGTTGTCATTTGTTGAAATAAATACAAAAATACAGCGTTTCTGTGTCCTGAACGTGACATCGATTCTCCTCCGTGGTCATATGGAAAGTGAATATTTACAAAAACAACATTAAAACTAGTTACATTTAGTACATGCTTCCAACAAATAAATGGATCGACTTCTGTCAGCTTGTTGAACACATTTATTTTATTTGGACATGTTCTACCATACGATAGCTGAAGCAGCAGCGCGTGACTGTTCACTGTAGCCAGATCAACATTGTGACAGAATACTCAAAACTGAAGTGAAAATACCAAATTATAATTAAATAGGATAAAATATCTTATCCTCCCTGCAAACGATAGCTTGAAGAATGTGAATATTTAACCAAGTCAAAAAGATAAGCAGGTATCCATATTCATTTAAGTATCAGCAGACGCAAAACACTATAAAAGGCGACAACTTTTAAAGTTATAAAACGAAATAAAAACGGTATAAGTTATGTAAACGATATAAACACCTTCTGGGTTCTCGATTTTATCGATTTGAGCAACCATAAATGACGCAAAACATGCGAATATTGAGTTTTTGATAGGATTTCTATATAGAAACATCACTCCCTGCCCTCCAGACTCATTTTGCGCTGATGCTATGATGTCATGTGCAAACAACCTATTGAACGCAAACTGACTAACAGCAGATTTCTAGTTCTCACCATGCTTTGCTTCAGACTATATAGAGAAAATGTCGAAATGAATGATATTTATGTGTTTTTGCACAAGACTGATATGAAGGAGTTCTGTTAGTTTATGTTGTTTAATGTTATTTTATGATGGGATTCAAAGGAGTTTCTGTTTGGGGGGCTACCATTGTGCTGAAGAGTAGAGCCTGTCAAGGATGGGACATTGAATACTAAAAATATGTTGAATGTTATTCTATTTTTGAAAACTAATAACTTTGCAGCACATAAATATATTTTTTGATATTTCTAATTCTAATGGTTTAATTAATTTGTGTTTTAGCTACAGAGTGTATGAGAATAGAGTCTACAGTTATTTAATATTAAGAAATATGTTTTTTTTTTTTAAGTGAATTCAAATGAAATAAGTTTAAAATGTACTCATAAATGTAAGTTTAAGGCAACTGGTTTTCTGAAATGAAATGACTTGTTGGGTTTTTCTTTTCAAACTTATGTGTTTTTCCAGTGTTGTTCACAGTAGACAAATTAATGAAGCTCAAGTTAATTTCCTAATTACTGCTATGTCCACCCTACACCCCAGCTAAACCACTTATCTATAGCACACTTCCACTCTCTTAGAGCCATAAATCTTCAGACTAACTTCTCCACCAACCTCCTGACCTCTGTGTGGAGGAAATCTGGGCATGGTTGTTAACAACTGCTACCAGCTTTGTCCACATGCCACACAGCTATCATAGTCCTGGGGTTATGAAAGTTTGGCATACTAAATGTACAACACATATTTTTAATAAATAACAAGGAAGCATTACGCTATATAATTCATTATGCATATATATATATATATTATATATATATATATATATATATATGCATCATTACTCCATTCTTCAGTGTCATGTGATCCTTCAGAAATCATTCTAATATGCTGATTTGCTGCTCAAGAAACATTTGTTATTATTATCAATGTTGAAAACAGTTGCGTACTTTTTTTTTTTTTGAAGTGAAGTGAAGTGTCATATCATTTATTCTGACCTTTGTCTAACTGACATGTTTTATTTTTTCCCCTTATCTCTTGCTTTCATTCGGCTAATAAATTAAATACACTGCTGAACAATAAGCAATAATTTGTTCATTTTTCCCCTCTTTATTTTCCTAATGACAATTTTATAATTAGTTTATGTAGCCTACTACAAACACTTATGCATGAAGTCATCATGGATTTTATACACTGTAATATATATATATATATATATATATATATATATATATATATATATATATATATATATATATATATATATATATAATAATAAAAAGTAATACAATGTGTTTTTAAAGCCACTCAAACAACTTAATGAGGCAGTTTATCGGAATAGAAAATATACTTTATATATTTTTTCAGCAGAAATTTTATTTTATAGTTTCAAGAGTGAAATGCCATTTCTGTGTGTGGATAGATGTACTGTATACACTGTAAAAATAAAATAAAATAAATAAATAAATAAGAATAATTAACTAAGTTAAGTAAAATTAACAAAGAAAATAAGCAATTTAAACTTGACCATTAAAAGGTTGAGTAATTTCTACTAAGTTTCTTTTACAATACATTTTACTGAAACAATATAACACTGAATTAAACCATGCTTTTAAAGTGTATGTTTTACTTAGAAACTTCTAAATAAATAATACAACAGATATTGTGCAGAAAATATATCCATATTTTAGAAATAACACAGCAGCTGAACACAGAGACCTCAATATTTGGTACACAATACACAATGACGGTATCATTTGATGGATCGTTTCTGAGCTTGATTCTGGCATTTTGAGTAGAAAATGAACTCCAAATGTCACAAAATGGCAAGTTACTAAACATAACCACAAAAAGCAATTATAAAACAGTGTAAAAACAGCTGGAAAACAGTGAAAAATCGACCTAATTAATTATTCAAGGCCTAGTGCATGATGGGAACACCAGTATCAGAAAAGTTGAGTTGTTTTGCTTAATTTTATAATGTTGATATTTACGCTTTAATTTCTACAACTTTAAATTGAGTACTACTAATTTACTTTTTTTTTTATTTTATTTTTTTTATTCTTGCCTGAATTAACTTTAACTGATTTCATGTAAAAATTACACTTGTTTTTTTCCCCTGTACTTCACCATAAAATCATTTCTTACAGTGTATTTCTCTGTGGGATTACGTTGGGGGGTTGGGGAAAAGAAAAGAGAAACAAAAAAGATGAAAGAGTAGGACAGATTTGGTGCCACATACAGTTAGTGATGCTGCTATTCATTGAATGAACCTTCCGGGATTCACTTCTCTATGTCATGAATTTGTATATTATGGTCATGGTATATGGTAAGACAGTAAGATGTCCCTGTGGGAAGATAACCCAACCCCCTCCCCCCACCCTTATTTTTCTCTCTCTCAACCATAGATGGCTCAAAATCTCATCTCAACACATTTATCTGAATATCAACATTTCTGTCAAGAGAACCCTCATGACGTACTTGTATTTGGTATTTGGGGACAGTATTTGGAAGATTTAGTCAGACAAAACAGTTTTGAGGTTAATTAAATCTAATTTTTTCTCTGAAAAATAGTCAACATTGTATTATGTCTGTTTGTTAATGAGGGATTTGTGAACAAATTGATGTTTTGGGATTTGTGGAGTAAGATGTCCCCCAGAATTGGCACTGAGGGCCTCAAGTGTCATGTTGTTACTAATGTTTTTATGTTGTGAGTTTGGGTTACATGTCACTTAAGGGGATTGTGAGAGTGTCAGATGACTCCTTCGCATCAGCTCAGAAAAGTCATCATTTTAACAGTAAAGAACAAAGGATTGTATAAGAAATGAAAACCATATAAATTGGAAGGACTTTGTTGGCTGACCGGTCTGAGTTATTAATTAATTATTAGTTATTAATAAGATATCGATAGACCTTAACATATAAGATTCATGCAAGGATGCCTGAGAATTTGGTTAAAATTGGGTATCTTACAGCTGCATAATTATAATGCCTACCAACTGTTAAAATTTCAATGATGAGAGTACCTCTGATGCACTGTATCCGAATAAGTTGGCAAATCTAAAAAAAAAAAAAAAAATGTGGCAATTGGTTATACTAAACTTTAAGAAATTCAAAGTTTAAAGTAAGCAGAACTGGCAGATTTTGTACTTTTAATTGTTCTTAAAGGAACACTCCACTTTTTTTGAAAATAGGCTCATTTTCCAACTCCCCTAGAGTTAAACAGTTGAGTTTTACCGTTTTCGAATCCATTCAGCTGATCTCTGGTTCTGGCGGTACCACTTTTAGCATAGCTTAGCATAGTTCATTGAATCTGATTAGACCGTTAGCATCGCGCTTAAAAATGACCAAAGAGTTTTGATATTTTCCTATTTAAAACTTGACTCTTCTGTAGTTAAATCGTGTACTAAGACCGACGGAAAATAAAAAGTTGTGATTTTCTAGGCCTATATGGCTAGGAACTATACTCTCATTCAGGCGTAATCATCAAGGAACTTTGCTGCCGTTCCATGGCTGCAGCAGTGCAATGATATTACGCAGCGCCCGTGAGCCCCTGCTTGCACAGGGAACGTGCCTTGCAACCATGGAGACGTATGTGAGAGACGCTGCGTAATATCATTGCGCCTGCTGCAGCCATGATACGGCAGCAAAGTTCCTTGATTATTACGCCTGAATGAGAGTATAGTTCCTAGCCATATCAGCCTAGAAAATCGCAACTTTTCATTTTCTGTCAGTCTTAGTACACGATTTAACTACAGAAGAGTCAAGTTTTAAATAGGAAAAATATCAAAACTCTTTGGTCATTTTTAAGCGAGATGCTAACGGTCTAATCAGATTCAATGAACTATGCTAAGCTATGCTAAAAGTGGTACCGCCAGAACCGGAGATTGACTGAATGGATTAGAAAACGGTAAAACTCAACTGTTTAACTCTAGGGGAGTTGGAAAATGAGCCTATTTTCAAAAAAAGTGGAGTGTTCCTTTAAATTGAAATATTTTAGTAAACTAATTCATACATTAAACTTAAAATTATCATGTAACCCCAACATAAGCATTTTTATTGTTGGAAACTTAGCAAACTATAACTAGATAAAACAAAAAATGTTAACTTGCTAATTTGCTAACAAGTTAACAATTGCATGTAACACTTGCTGAATGAGTAAAGCAACATAAAACATTCAAAATACTGCTCTCAATCCAAGCAGTTTGCACCACTTGTCACCATGATGGTAACTCTCCAAAAACCCATATTAACAGAAACTCTTTTAAATTAGCATTACAAAAAATTAATAACTACTAAATCTTCCACTTAACATTAATCTTGCACACACAATAATAATAATAATAATAATAAAACCTTATTTAACACTTAATTTTAGCATTTACTCTCTCTTTCGTGTGACATGAGCAAAGCAAGCTGGGAAACAGAAACCCCAGCCCAGTTTCAGTTAAACTTATGTTCGTCTAAATTAAAAGAAATAAGTTCATAAAATTTAAAGCAATGAAACAGTTCAGTTTACTTAATATATATCAGTTCTGTGAACTTGAAAGAAAGTGCTAAATACTCATAAAAGTTCATTTGACTGAACTAATTTATTTAATTTAAGTTTGCAATACTCAAACCAATTAATTTTGAGCGCTTTACAGTGTCTTAAAATGCTACTTGCTAGGTTTTGCAACAAAGCAACTGTTTACTAATGTCATTATAGCATATTTAGGGGATTAACATGTTTTGTGTGTTATATCTTGATTTGCTTGGTTCATAAAATCCTGGAATCAATGAGTGATCTTTACAGGGATGCGACAAGAGTGAGGATATCAATCAACAGAAATGGCAAAGTAATTGTTTTTCCCCCCATGTTGCGAATGACATTTTTGGAAATGTTCAGAATCAAAATAGCATCAGTGTGAGCAGCTCTCAAAGTTTCTTTTCCATCATCCAGATGTGTGTGTTGTTCACTGTTGTCATAGCAACCAAACCTTTTCTCTTGAAAAAGGGGCCTAGAGGCTTCTGAACTGCATATTTTAGGTGTGGAATGTGACTCCCCTGAAAGCAAAATGGGGCAAGAGTGTGTGTTGGGCAGTAAGGCAGTGTTTGAATGTTGCATGAAACCATCTTCTGAAATCTGATTACCATTATTCAATACTAGATTTTCACATTTTCAGAAATAAAATGTCAGTGGGTTTGTCTGGAATGGATTAAATTGTCATTTTCTCTGGAGTAGTGGTACAACTGGTAGACATTGAGTAGTCTTTACTCATTGTCATGGTAATCTCAACAACCATCCCTTCCCCCAGCTTATGTTTAAATGACTTAAACCTCCCACTTATTGAGTCTGGTCCATTTAAAGACCTTTGAAAAGTTCCAATGGTGGAAATGTGATTAGCCAGGTTTCCATCCAAGGATGGTTTTTTTTGCGGAAAAAAGGTTTAGCGCTTCAAAATATTTAGCGATATAGCTGATGGAAATGCCATTTGTCAATAAAATTTCCCAATTGTCGACACAATATTTTTCTGTTTATCAATACTTCAAATGTCAAAAAAAAAAAAAAAAAAGGTTTGTAAACACTCTTTGTTGAGAAAAGGGCTTTAACACAAATAAATTTGGAGTTACATGACAGAATTGGCCTATAGCCTGCAGCGTCCGCATTCGTGGTGTTGCTCCCGTTAAAGCACCTGTTGGAGACTGTTGGAGTTTTCAACGCTGACAAAAAGAAAGTGGTTATAGGCTACACAAAAATCAATATGACACTTGTAAATAAAATAATTTTAAAAGTGCAATTTATTAATAGGCTATAGAATTTTATCTCAAATAAATTTGGAAAATAAAGTGGTTGGAAAATAAAATGTTTACAGCTACATCTGTATGGAAAAAAAAAATCGGCAGTGATTCTATGTTTTTGATCGGTTTGATGTTATAAACCAGAACAAATAACTTTTTTTGCTTTGAATAATCTGCTTTGAATGCGTTCCCGGCCTTGTCAAACCGTGACTGGCTTGACTGCATGTTCAAGGCGTTAAAGATTGTTGCAATATGCAAAGACTTAATATTTCACTGTACCAGTCTTTTTATGGAGCCTAAATTTTTTTGCATATCAGACAAATGAGCTGCTCTGTGTCCAAACCTGCGTTTCGTCAAATAAAGGCAGTAAAGTCCTGTCTGAGAGATGCTTCACTTCTTCTTTGTTGTCTTCTTATATTTTATATTTAATAACATTATATGTGAAAATAAGCAGTGGCCTATAGCCTACTGGCAGGGCCCTTTCTAGCCTTTCTGGCACCCTAGGCGAGATCCCTATTGCCCAGTTCCCACTTTTCAATAAAACAACTATGCACATCCATGTTCAAAGGTAACTGGTAAACAACTACAAGGAATTAAAACAAATTAACCTTGGCATATTTGAGCATATGTTTATTATTTTCCATAGCTTTAAAACTGGACACGCCTAGACTTAATTGCTGCAAAAGTGTAAATAATGTCATCATAGGACATATGCCTGGAAACATCCCTGTTTATGCTCATACAATCAGACATGGCATTGCCACATACCATTTTAAACACTTTTGGATCTATTCTATATAGCTAAAGCTGTAAACAAGAAGTAAACACTTACAGTTAAGACTGGGGCTTGCCTCTGATGCTTCTCTTCCTAGCAACTGCCTTGTGATTCTCTAAAAATTTGTTGAGTGCACCTGTCATAATTGTTTGTACCATTAATATAAAACTCTCCCGCATAAACGGACAGATTCTCACAAACCCAAATCACAATGACTGTCTGTCTGTGACTTCAACTGCACTATTATAGCATAAAGAAATGCATTTATTTGATGTTTTTAAGTTATTTCTTGATATGCACTGAATTCATGTAAAACTCATTTTTATTTTTTTTTCTGTTGAAATGTTCGTTTAGCAGGTCCATGCTGGTTGTCAAACTTGTCATAGTTATGACACTATCACTTGGTCAATTTACACCAAACAGCCATCTCTGAAAATGATTTTTTATTCAACTTTACTATAATATTCCGCTGCTGAAATAAGCATGACGTGAGGTAAATCCGTCTCGTGCTAATATGCAGTGTCGTGTTTTGCTCGTGATGATGGAGCGACTAGCTTGTAGTAGAACAGAACAATTAAACAATTAGTAACATACTTGTATTTCGCTTTCACCATTTTATTGTTAAAAGGCCAGCTGGATGCAAATAGCCATGAGACGGCAAATTTCGCAAATATTTTTTTAAATATTTGCTGTCAATAACAAAACATCACAAAAACTGGATGGAAACTTGGCTATTGTATCAAGGAACATATAAAATAATTTTTTGAAGAATCTTTATACAGCTTTTGTCCATAATCACTCATACACTCTAAAAAATAAAACATTGGTTCAACAACAACAACAACAACAACAACAACAAAAAATATGTTAATGTTTTCCACTAGAATTTTTAACTTAAGCCAATTGGGAGAATTTTGAGTTGATCCAACATAATGTTTTAAGTAAGATGAAGATGTTTTTTTTGCCACAATAAAAACACATTTCTAAGTAACATGAACTTAAAAATTGTCAACATGAATGTAACTATTTAAGTTGATCCAACATAATGTTTTAAGTAAGGTGAAGACGCTTTTTGGACACAATAAAACACATGTCTAAGTAACAAGTAACATGCTTGGTAACACTTACCAATCACCGCTTGTCACCATGATGGTAAATCTCCAAAAACCCACATTAACAGAAACTCTTCTAAATTAGCATAACAAAACACTAATTACTGCTAAATCTCCCTTACCATTAATCTTGTGCAAAAAACATTATATAACAATTAATTTTAGCATTTACTCTCCCTTTCAAGTGCCATGGGAGGCAAAGCATGATGGGAAATATAAATCCCAGCCCAGGTTCATTTAACTTAAGTTCGTCTAAATTAAAAGAAGTGTTCATACAACTCAAAACAATGAAACACGTTTACACGTCATCAGATTGTATTTACATTAACAGAACTTAAAATTAAATACATTTTTGATTAACTGAAAATGTTAAACTATGACAAGTCATGAGAGTATATATCGAATCAATAGGCATAATTTGTGTGTTATCCAAGCTCAATAAAATAACAATTACAAGTAAAAAGTCTAACAGCATTTCAGAACTTGATTTTTATTTCACAACAATATATATATATTTAAGTAATTACTAAAGGTCCCCTGAATTAGTTTTTAGAGTGCATGAGATGGCAAATTTCACAAATATGTTTTGTGCATATTTGCTGTCAATAACAAAACATCACAAAAACTGGATGGAAACTTGGTTATTGTATCAAGGAACATATAAAAATATTTTTTTTAAGAATCTTTACACAGCTTTTGTCCATTATCACAGTTCATAGTCAACCAAGCTCCAAATAACAATAAAACAATAAAACACCATGACATAATTCCATATAACATGGACTATATTCCAATTCTCATGATACATTTTGATTCACCGATCTTCATTAAATCCACATTCAGACGAGTGGGAAACACAGTGTGATGATGGTCTTGTGATGTGGAAGAATGTGGGATGGAGAATGAGATCTCCAATAAGACTTTAAAGGCTATCTAAATTTATGTCTAACCCTGTTTTATTAATTAAAGGGACTGCATGATGATGTTTGTTCCTTTATATATATTTCTTTATTATTAAAAATTTATTTTGGCAAGCTGGGCTGGAAAACCTAAAAAAAAAACAAAAAGAAAAAAAAAAAACATGGACCATATTTTTGTTGTATTTTAATAATTGCAGTGTCAAGTACATGAGTAAAATCAACATTTACAGGTTAATTACAGACCAATATTGTTTAAATGCATAGCAGTAATATCCTAATCCTTGATTTAAACTTATCAAAACCTGCAATAGAACTTTCTGTGCTCACCAGCATATCTGGCATCTTACCACTCTTTCACATTCTTTAAGAGAACCATGCCAGTTCTGAATGGCCCTACAGCAAGGGCCAAAGCCAAGAACTGACTTATTGTGTAAATAAAGTCTTGGAAATTATTTCCAGACTTTCCTGGTGTGTGTGTGTGTGTGTGTATGTGTATGTGTGTGTGTCATTTTTGTTTCTTCAAAATGACTAGAAACACTGGTCCCCTCTTAGCCAGTGTAGAGTGATAGTCCCGTTAGTAATATAGGCATGTGTGTGTGTGTGTGTGTGTGTGTGTGTGTGTGTGTGTGTGTGTGTGTGTGCATTAAAAGAAAGTGTGTTTCACACTGTCCATGCCTTAATGAAAGTATGCCATCTATCATGCCCCCATCGGACTCCCAAACCACAGCCATTCTACCAGTCTGCAACCTTCAAATTATACTCATCCAGGGTCAGAAATGAATTTTTCCATTAAGGGGCAATATTCTTTTTTATAAATGTGTAAGGGCATTTTTTAATAATTACCCTGTTTGTGACAAGTTTTACATCTTCAGGTCCGGGAAATGAAGGAAGTGTGCAACAAAAGTATTTTTATTCACAAACTGTTCACCAAAACAAAATGTAGCACAATGGCTTTTCAGCATCAAATACAGTAGCTCCACAGCACCACATGCTCTCCATGTGATCCTGCCCTAGGACAAGAGTTTTATTCCACTGCAAAAGTGAACACCTGCTAGTTCTAGTTAACCAGAGGCATTTTCCTTACCAATTGAGTTCCTGATCTTTTTCTCTGTCTAAAGCAGATGCTAAACCATGTCCCCCTTGATCCCACTGCCCGACTCGAGCAGGGTAGTCATCCAGCCTGCCACCAACTGCCCCGATTCCTGAAGAGGAAGTCGGCCACAGCCACCATTCTCTGGATCACCTGAAATTTAAATGGCTGTAAAGCTAAATACCAGCGGGTGATACCTTCTCCCTCCACCACCTGGGAAAACACAGCTCCCAACCCTCCATCCAACATGTCTATCTGCAAAACAAAATGGAGAGAAAAATCAGGAGATTGCAACAATAGCCCACCGCAATGCAAGGTGGGAGTGTGATGATATGGAGCGGCATGAGGTGTTGGGGAAGATGACATTTATAGATTGCACCATGAATGCCTGTGGATGTTCAAAATTCTGGCTTTTCCAGCATGATAATGGACATTTCCAGCATGATAATGATCCAAAGCACATTGCCAAAATCACGTAATAGTTTCTAAAAAAAAAAAAAAAAAAAAAAGGGAAATTATGACCAGGCCAAGTATTTACCTGACTTAAATCCAATAACACACTTTGAGGTATTTTAAAAGGATAGGTAAAGCAGCACAACCCTGCAGCACAGAGCTAGAAAAGAAATATCTTCATAAATGTGTGTAATTTTGGTATCCACAGGGGAAGATTGAGTTGTCATCAAAAAGGTAGATATACAGGTGCTGGTCATATAATTAGAATACCATCAAAAAGTTGATTTATTTCACTGATTCCATTCAAAAAGTGAAACTTGTATATTATGTTAATTCATTACACACAGACTGATATATTTCAAATGTTTATTTCTTTTAATTTTGATGATTATAACAACTAAGGAAAATTCCAAATTCAGTATCTCAGAAAATTAGAATATTGTGAAAAGGTTCAATATTGAAGACACCTGGTGCCACACTCTAATCAGCTAATTAACTTAAAACACCTGCAAAGGCCTTTAATTGTTCTCTCAGTCTAGTTCTGTAGGCTACACAATCATGGGGAAGACTGCTGACTTGACAGTTGTCCAAAAGACGACCATTGACACCTTGCACAAGGAGGGCAAGACACAAAAGGTCATTGCAAAAGAGGCTGGCTGTTCACAGAGCTCTGTGTCCAAGCACATTAATACAGAGGCGAAGGGAAGTAAAAGATGTGGTAGAAAAAAAGTGTACAAGCAATAGGGATAACCGCACCCTGGAGAGGATTGTGAAACAAAAGGCATTCAAAAATGTGGGGGATATTCACAAAGAGTGGATTGCAGCTGGAGTCAGTGCTTCAAGAACCACTACGCACAGACGTATACAAGACATGGGTTTCAGCTGTCACATTCCTTGTGTCAAGCCACTCTTGAACAACAGACAGCGTCAGAAGCGTCTCGCCTGGGCTAAAGACAAAAAGGACTGGACTGCTGCTGAGTGGTCCAAAGTTATGTTCTCTGATGAAAGTAAATTTTGCATTTCCTTCGGAAATCAGGGTCCCAGAGTCTGGAGGAAGAGAGGACCTGTACTTAATTGGCCAGCAAACTCGCCTGACCTTAACTCCATAGAAAATCTATGGGGTATTGTGAAGAGGAAGATGTAATATGCCAAACCCAACAATGCAGAAGAGCTGAAGGCCACTATCAGAGCAACCTGGGCTCTCATAACACCTGAGCAGTGCCACAAACTGATCGACTCCATGCCATGCCGCATTGCTGCAGAAATTCAGGCAAAAGGAGCCTCAACTAAGTATTGAGTGCTGTACATGCTCATACTTTTCATGTTCATACTTTTCAGTTGGTCAATATTTCTAAAAATCCTTTCTTTGTATTGGTCTTAAGTAATATTCAAATTTTCTGAGATAATGAATTTGGGATTTTCCTTAGTTGTCAGTTATAGTCATCAAAATAAACATAAAAGAAATAAACATTTGAAATATATCAGCCTGTGTGTAATGAATAAATATAATATACAAATTTCACTTTTTGAATGGAATTAGTGAAATAAATCAACTTTTTGATTATATTCTAATTATATGACCAGCACCTGTACAAAGTATTTAAACAATAAAAGATTTGAATCTCTGTTATTAAAACAAATACCCTACAGTTCAACTTACAAATAATACACTTATTGACTAAAATGGACAAATCAAATCAAGTCATCTTTATACTTTATACCATACAGATTGTTTCAAAGCAGCTTTACAGTGATAAACAGGAAAACAACAGAATCAATGCAAATAGAATTCAATTCTGCTGTGAAGCAGCTCTAAAAAACACAATGGTGTCATCATTCAGCTGAAGTCAGTTCAGTGTTGATTTAGTTTGGTTCGATAACTGTGTAAAATTCATCAATTATGAAATCTACAGTTATGAAATCTATGCAGCTCTACAGAAGTCAGTGTCATTATTCACTTTGAGTCAGTTCAGTGTTGTCAATTCAGTTCAATAACAGTACTGATGTTGCAAAACGTGTCAATTATAAAAAGAAGTCGAATCAGCTATAAAGCAGCCTTGCTAAAAAAAGTGGTGTCATTCAGCTCAATTCAGTTTAAGTTTCTGAATCACACGTACACACATTTGAGAAATTATTATAAGATCAAGTCTAGGATGGTTTCTACGCAACATTTTATAAATGAGGCCCCAAAACTCCATCAGGTGAAATGGAGAAATCAGGCTCAGTCACCTCTGGCCAAATGAATGAACATGGTATGATTTATGAATCCAGGCTGCATCACAAGTCAGATTGTGGATTAATATCATTCAAAATATTTCATCCAGCTCCCTCTGCTTGAAGATCGGGATACGTCATGTTAGGTGGGAGGAGTTGTAGTCTGAAAACATATCTGGATGTATTAAATATTGCAGACAAGAAAAACATACAAGCAAAGCCTATTAATCACAATGATATTTTACTAAGACAAACGTTTTTCTGATATTATCAAGATGTTCAGTGCTGGCAATAATCAAAATATGTGATATGATTATGTGTGTGCATCGAGTCTATGTAAGAATCTGAACATTACTAGGCTAGTCTATGACACCTCCCAAGCCAATTATAGCTACTTCCTTGCATAAATGGAAAAAAAAAAAAGAAAAAAAAACCCTCTCCATTCTCTCCGGGGTAGGCAATTAATTAAGCAAGCATTCAAATCCATTGATGTAGCTACAGTAATTGGGCATGACCAATATATTTGAACTTATGCAAATGACAACGCAGCCCCCAGGCCCAAACAGGGGTGGCAGTTTTTTAGGGGCATTCCACAGATACATAACCACCATGTCTAAAAACACGAAAGCTAAACCTGGAGGAAAATCTGAGTTTGCAAGATTAGAAGCCTAAGCTGTTGTCATGTTCTAAAAAGAAAAGGAGAGTACATGTGGTTTGGGGCTAATACATTAACATTATCATCATGTTTTTAAACAGTGTTACATTTCCAAACATATTTATTTGGTTATTTTCATTTATAAAATATAGTTCCTGTCCTTGATTCTGATTGGTCAATAGCTGTGTTTTATTCACGATAAATCATGGCTATGACCCAACAGTTGTGTGTATCACTATACAACACCATTAGCAACCACTCTTAGCAACATAAACTGTTTGTTCTCAATTGATTTTGTTTATTAAAGCTTACTGCATCATGTAGAAGAGTATTGTGAGAAAGATATCGAGTGAGCAACTTTATTACCTGCATTCAGATTTAGCATTTTCCTTCAGGTCAGTCCTATATATATATATTATGTATTTAAATGTCCAATGTATCATCTTGTCCTTTTAACAGTTTAGGGGTTTTCCCATGACTTACAGCACAAAAAGTGTCAAAGCGTTTGTCAGTTGCGTCTTGTTCCGTGTTCACAACAATTCAGTCTTTTCAATGTAAAAGTCTTCGCTACTGACTGACACACTCATAAAGACAGTCTTTGCTGCCATCTGATGGTGTAATAATGTAACTTCTGTTGCTGTTCACGGTCAGGGACTATTTTTCCTGGCGGAAGGCAGGCTTTTAGTTAAAGTTTACTTCATGAAAGTTGCATTGATACATATTTTTGTCCTTAATATTTAACTTCACTTCACGTCGTGCCTAACAACACTCTTCAGCCGTGATTTATTCACGATACAGCACAGCCTCTCGTACCTTATTGCTTACATATATCCAGGGTGTATATGGTAAAATTGTCTGTGTGTGTTCTATGCTGTGGCTGCGTCCAAAATCGCATAATGTACACTACAACTCAAAATTTTGGAATAATTATGTTTTTTAATGTTTTTTAAAGAAGTCTCTTGGTCAACAAGGCTGGATTTATATGATCAAAAATACAGTAAGAAGATTTATATAATTAAATACAACTACAATTTAAAATAACAATTTCATATTTCAATATATATTTAAATGTATTTTATTTCTATCATGGCAAACCAGGCAGCCATTTATCTGGTCTACTATACAGCTATACTAAACTATACTATATAAACTATACAAACGTCAGTGATCAGTGTTCTGGGTCAGTGCTCTGTAAGATATGCCAAGGCATTGTCTTTTCCTCCTGCACAACTCTGTTATGTACTTGTTTATTTGTAGGGGTAATTCATTTGTATTATCATTGCAAGCCCATGCCTCCTGTCTCGGGACTGGCATGGTTCTCAGTTTCCTCTGAGGAAGGAAACACAAGATAGGAACAAGGCCAGAAACCCAATGCCAAAAGAGATAGACTCACACTAAGAAATATAAATATGCAGCTGTTGAAGATATGAAAATGAAAATTCTGTCATTATGCTTCCTCATGTTATTAAACCTGTATATTGCAGGGGTTTTTTTTTTTCTTCTTTTTTAAGGAATACAAATAGAGCCAATTTTGAAGAAATAGATCTATATGTTAAATATAGAAGTTCACACAGAAATGTAAATTCTTTACTTATTTGTTCCAAAAGCATATGGCTTTTTTTCGTATATAAGGATATAAGCATATAAGGAAATATTTTGTAGAATATTTACGCTGCTGTTTGCCATGCAATGAAAAATACAAATGAATGGGGACAGGGACTGTCAAGATCCAAAAATGACAAGCAATTTCCATGAAATACACATAAAAGTCCATACAGCATGTTCCAAGTCTTCTGAAGCTAAATGGGTAACACTTTATTTTACAGTGTCCTTGTTACACGTTACATGTAGTTACTACAGTAATAACTATAAATTATGCATAATTACATGTAACTAACCCTAAACCAACCCCTTTTCCTAACCCTAACCCTATAGTAAGTACTCAGTACTTAAATGTATAATTACACTGTAACACGGACACCTTAAAATAAAGGGCTACACTTATTTTAAGGTGGCAGTACTAAAGTGTAATTATACATTTAAAGGTGCAGTATGTAAGAATTCTGTCCACTAGAGGTCGCTAGAAGCCTATTCAAAACAAAGGCGTAGCTTGATGACAACAAGTTTGAGAGTGGAATCTTGGGACATGGTCTCCACCTCAATGAACGGTGCAAAAGAATTGAAATAGGACAAGAAGAAGAAATCATGTTCATGGATGCGATTATTAACGTTACTCTAGTATGAAGCAGAGCAGGACCGAGTGTTGTGGGAGCTGAACGAGGCCGCTGGAGCGATTGTGCAACACACGCCTCATGAGCAGCAAAACGTTTATTATGACACAGTCGCCAGCACCACTTCCGCTATTCTGGTCATGAGTATGAGGTAACACAGCTCTGTTTATCATATTAGATACATTTGAAAGTGTTGAAAATTTTATAACGTTACTGAGCGTTCGCTCGGTGCCTGTTATGAGACACTTGTCTGAGACACACTGCAGTAAGATAGATCGATTTTAGAATATCATATTAAATGCTGGATGGTTTGTGTTGATAAATGGCATGCAATTCATTTTAAAACGTATTGTATGATGGAGAAAATGCTGTATTACTTTTACTAAAAATCAAGCTGCATCTGATTATGCTATGTTAGCTACTTGACACAATAGTGTTTTCTCTGAGGTATGGTAAAGCATGGTACTCACAAAAATATAGAAAGCTATATAACAATTATTATTTTTCTGTCTATAAATATATCAAAACAGTTGATCCCTTGTCTATTAAAACGTGTAATGTATTAAAGCGTTTTTGGTGTTTCCATGGTTTCTACAAAATAAAACCGGAAACCGAGGCAGACCGAGGGTTAACGCGGGTATGATGCAATTGACAGGCGACTCCTCACACGTCCCGGAGCCTTGGTTAAAATTTCAATTTTCTCATAATTTACAAATAGTTGGAAACATTTGGGACATTGTAAGTACTCAAGTGAACAAAATATATAACACCGGCCTAGTGGTTTTTGGATATTTTACTGCTAAAATTTTACGTATTGCACCTTTAAGTACTGAGTAATAAAAATTTCTTCATAGGTTCAAAAAGAAAGCATATTCTGAAGAAGTACAAGAAAAAAGGCACTTGAGTCCTAAATGCTTTTGGTGTAAAACATCCCCACAAAGATACTGACATATAAACTGGTACAGTCACACACTCAGGCAGACTTCATTTCCCTCTTCTAATTTACTGTTACACACATGTGAGTGCTCTCTCAGCCATGGAATCATCTATCTCAATCAGGGCTGATGATGCTTTATTAAGCACTCAAGCAGTGGAGTGTAGAGTGGAGCAAAGAATAGAGACACACAAAGGGAGCAGGTGGTTGGAGAGAGATCTTTAGTAATCATGTCATGGATGCAGTGCCATGGGGCCAACATGCAAGCTTTACGCAGTTCACTTTAAAATAAGGTTTGGTTTGCCTTCTCCCACTAATTGTCCAATTAAAAGGTATTTCTCTCTCTTTTTTAAATGTAAATTTAATTGTAAATTTAAATTAAAGCTGCAATCTGCGATGAAAGGGTCCTCTGCACCCTGGGTGGATATGGCAAAGGAGAAATATGACAAAGTAATTTTGATGTGCCACACTTCCTGCTGCCAGCAGGAGACGCTTTGACTGTAGCTGAATACTGCCATGTAGATGTCTTCAGACCAGAACTATTATCAAACATGTGAAGTTTGAAGCAGAAAGGACATAGTATGCCTGAGTTACAACAACTTCCTGTTTCGTGGCGTTAATCGCACACATTAATACTTAGCCAAGTGTTGCAAGATTTAACGTATTTCTAGTATGTTAGGTACTTCATGGCATATTAAAAAGTGTTTCTTGGAGTGAATTACAGTGTAAAGCATGCCATTTCTTGTTGCCAGCAGGTGGCATTATGACTAACTGAATATTGTCACATAGATGTCTTCAGTCCAGGACTCTCATCACACATGTGAAGTTTGGGGCAGACCGAACATTGTATACCTGAGTTACAACAACTTCCTGATTCATGGCGAAACATTGAACATTCATGGCCCCCACGGACACGCCCTTCAGCGAAAACTCTAGATCTTCGCAATTTAATGTTGCAAAGGCCTTTAGATTAGACTGACAAAATATGATGTTGATCTGATTAAATCTCTAGGTGGAGTTTGTTAAAGTAGAACGTCTAGAAATGGCAGAAAACTGCAAAAATTTAGCAGAGAAAATTAAAAATATCTTACTTCCTGTTGGGTTTTCAGATTTCGCACCCTGGGACGTTTTTGTAGGTATTGAGCTGTTCCATATGTCTACCGAATTTCATGCTTGTACGTGAAAGGTAGCGCAAAAGGCGCTTAATCGACATTTTGTAGGTGGCACTATCGAACCATTTTGCCACACTTAATTCTAAAACCCATATCAGACACATGTGCAGAGATTCATGAGTTTTCGAGCATGTTTAGGCCCTCAAAAATGCGATTAATTTAGGAGAAGAATAATTGACTGAGCAATTACAATAAGGTCATCACACCACCGGTGCTCGGGCCCTAAAAAAACAGCTATACAATTCTGTATATTAAACTGAATTGAAGACCATGGCATTTTCAGCAGGCTATGTGTGTGTTTGTCTATTTTGATTTACCTTTGATGACTATCTTTTACTCCATTCCACTTTCTACACCTTATAGGTGCAGTAAGTGATCTGGGAAATGCTAATGTTAGCCTGCCGGCATTGAAAGCATAAGATTCCACCCTCTCTGCAAATGGCCATCCAAAGCCACGGCGGTTTTAAAAAATAGCGGTTTCGTCTTCTGAAAACGCCGGATCCGTCTGGACGAAACGTCTATACGATACAAAAGTTTTGCGTATAGAGTTAAACTCGTCTCCGTGTGGATGGGGCTTGAGTCTGACTGAACAGCTCCGGTTACAATGTCACAGGTTGGTATAAGCTAGTTGTTTTGTTTCGGTAGGAACTGTTAAAGGTGGCTGCTGTTTGTATGCAGTGCTCCGTGACTGAGGTCTGACTGCATAAACTCTGCATAGCATGAAACACGCTGATGATGTATGATGTCTGCGCAAACAGCGTGCACAAGGGTTTGTAAAAACAGGCATATAATAATTGGATGAACATTTTATGGTCCTACACTTCCACAGATGATATATATTTATAAAAATACATTAGTGATTCACCTATTCACCTATTCACCTTTAAATATCAACACCCCATATTAATGATATTGGTATTCATTATTATTAGCTGATATGCTATGAGACATAACCACTCTTTCCTTTAACGATAAGATGGGAAGATGAACAGAGAAATGGAAAATTGAAATTTGTTCTCATGTAAAACTAAACTTTCCATTTTTAATATTAATGTTTTAATGTCTAAAATACAGGCCTCACCAAGTCAGTATACCAACGGTCAAACGTGGGTTCACGAGTTCACAACTGACTTAAACGTCAGGACATCATGCTTCACACCGTGCATACGTTTACGTCAATCATGAAATCATGAATCCACGTTTGACCATCTCTCAGAAGTGATGGTTTATAGTGTAAAAAGTTTACTTTTGCTTGGACCCATCCACTTGCATTATATGGACTCACAGAGATTGATTATTTTAAAAATCTTAATTTGTCTTCATCTGAAGAAAGCAAGACATATAGATCTGGGTCGGCGATTAATTCATTATTCACTGAAAATCTTCCACCATAGAACTCAATCCCAAATTATCCAATATGTAGGTTTTTTTTTTTTATTTTTTTTTTTAACAATGGAACATGGATTCAATGCTGACACCTTTGCAACACTAATCAACAATCTAAAACTAAATCTCCTTCTCTTTCTCATTCTCACCATCAGTTTTTCTGACAGCAACCCTACATCAACTTGGCCTTCTCTTCATTGATTTCAGAGTGCTGCAGAACAGTCAGCAAGGTGACACTTCAAGGTGACAGAACCTCGACTACTCCCTCCTACTAACAGTACATGGCCCTTCAATTACCTGTCAACAAGCCAGCACTTCTTAAATAAGCAGCCTAGGTTGTCTCTTGAAGGTCTTTCCTTGAAGAAACTTGAAGAACAATGAAAGTGTTCGAAAATATCGAGGTTCTGCTTATAAGGGCTATTTCCTCAGTGCAATGTTTGCCCACTGACATTAATAGTATATGTTAAGATGCCTCTGTATGGGTATTCTTCTCTGCTGGATAGACCAGCACCAAACCTGAGCAGAGTTTCCCAAAAGCATCGTAAGCTTAAGTTGATCGTAGCTCCATTGAAACCAATGGAGCTACGATCAACTTAGGCTTACGATGCTTTTGGGAAACGCTACCCAGACCTGATCAGCTTGTAAATTCATGCAGATCTAAGCCTTTTCATTAGTGATATTATGTTACCTATGTTTGATATAGCACTTAATTTCGATGGTCCACTTTAAACATTAAACTAACTATACGTAACTTTGCAATCTACCACAGCCCAATAGGAGGCATATAGAGAGAACCAACTTATCTCTGTTCCACAACAGTTTTCCAGCATCCCTCCTCCACCCCAACTCCTCACTCTCAATTATTCCTATCCAGCCAGGAATGGGTAAAGTACTCTTGGTTCAGGTGAAATTCCAAGCTCAGAGCCCTCTCCTCTCCTCAGCACACCAAATATGCATATTCCTTACCCTATCTGATTATATATAACACCTTTTGAAAGGGTACCACGCCAGTGACAGCTTTTGTACCTCTGTGTGTGTGTGTGTGTGTGTGTGTGTGTGTGTGTGGACATAGTGTGATGCAAACAAATTTGTGTTATGATTGTTACAGACAACTTTATGCATGAAATTCAAAAGCAGTGGAGATGTTTTTTATATATATATATATACATATATATATATATATATATATATATATATATATATATATATATATATATATATATATATATATATATATATATATATATATATATATATATATATATATATATATATATATATATATATATATATATACATATATATATTTATTTATTTATTATTATTTTTTTTTAAATGTTCCAATGGCTTAGTAGGCTGGAAAAAAAGTGACACTCTTGCCATCACTGTGATGTTATCTAGCACTGATGTCACTATTATTACTTTTAAAAAACAGACCACCACTTGCTTAAGTGCAGCTTCCACTTCTTTAATGTGAAACTACTTCACAATACTGGCAACACTGTGAGCTTTTTTTACTCAGTATTCTTGTCATTGCCAGGATCAGTCACAGTGCAATTGGTCAGTGGGGAACTCCTGTCTACATGTCTGCCCTCTTTCTAGAAATTCATGCCTTCTTCCACACATGAATTTGAGAAAATTAAATATTGCAAATTGCAATTAGATGAAAAAAGCTAATTATGTATAGATTTATAGATTTATATTATGTATAGATATATAGATGTAATAGATTGTTCCGCACAAAATAATGACTTATACATAAAATTATATTATGTAACACTTAAGGTTCATACTTGCACATTCATCTTAAGGGGGACCTATTATGCCCCCTTTTACAAGATGTAAAATAAGTCTGTGATGTCTCCAGAGTGTGTATGTGAACTTTTAGCTCAAAATATACCACAGATGAATTTTTAAATTTTTTAAAATTGCCACTTTTTGGGGTTGAGCAAAAACACACCATTTCAATGAGCTGCTGTGCTCGTCCTAAGAGGGCGGAGCTTCAAGAGCTGATTGTCTCTGGTGTCGGGAGTCAGTCAGGACGCACTTTACTGTCAGAAACTGTGAATATATGTTGCATGGAGATAGAACAGGTATAGTTTAGTTTAATTACAGTTATAACTTATATTGTCTCCTTCTACTATATTAGTACAAGCCTGTTGTACCGGATCCGATCCGAATGATGGCTAAAACTTTACAGATGAGTTTTATAACGTTTATTGTACTTCACACAAAAGATGCAGCATCTATTTTCACTCTAGAAAATCACTGTAAGAGCTGAATGAAACAGTGCAAGTGTGAATTAAAATATTATCCATAAACTCTCTCTCTCTCTCTCTCTCTCTCTCTCTCTCTCTCCCTTGCATTATCATCAACATAGGCTACACAGCGAAGTACACAGAAACACTCATTACAACTAACAGTAAACAAATATATAAAGACCTTATCGAGTGGTGCTTAATAAACTGGTAAACTTTATATCCATAAATCAACTCCGATGAACTGTAATAAAGTGCTCTCACCTGGATTACTGCCGTATCTGGTATCACTCTGGAGACTGTAAGCTGGATCATGAACAGTTTACTGATCTATCCTTGAGTAACAAATTTTTATCATTTATATTTTTTATCTGTTTTGTATTGTCCCTTTGTATTGACATTCGTTCACAAAGAAGTCCGGTGTGAAATGGCTCGCGCAGACATAAACAAATTTCGGTAGAGTTGAGGGAGCTATGTGGATTAATCCATCCAGCTATAAACACCTAAAACAATTGGGAGACATTCTCGTCAGTGCAGCAATCAGCAGTGTCTGTCAACATTCGTGGGCGGGGCCTGTGGCTAATGTGACGACACACTGCCAGAGATCTGGAAATGGCTTGTTCTGAGACACTGCTTATGATTTATGGGGATTAAAAAAAAAAAAAAAGTGGTTGGATTTTTATCATTATAGGGTGGTTTTGTACACACACTGCCAACACACATTTAAGGCCAAACACCATGCAAAAGTGAATTTTGCATAATAGGTCCCCTTTAAGTGTACTTTTTGGGAAACACATAAAAATGTTATGAAAGATTGTAACCTCACATGTAGAGAACATTCTGAAAGGTGCCATAGATTGTTTTTTTACAAGATGTAATATAAGTCCTAGGTGTCCCCTGAATGTGTCTGTGAAGTTTAAGCTCAAAATACCCCATAGATTTTTTTAAATAATTTTTTTTAATTGCCTATTTTGGGGCATCATTAACTATGCACTGATTTTTTCAGCACGGCCCCTTTAAGAGATGCGTTCCCTCTGCCACACGAGCTCTCAACTATATATACATCACATAAACACAGTTCACACAGCTAATATAACCCTCAAATGGATCTTTACAAGATGTTCGTCATGCATGCTGCATGCATGCTTCAAATTATGTGAGTAAAGTATTTATTTAGATGGTTACGTTTGATTCTGTGTTAGTTTGTGGCTATGCTCTGTGGCTAACGGGCTAAAGCTAACATTACACACTGTTGGAGAGATTTATAAAGAATGAAGTTGTGTTTATGAATTATACAGACTGCACATGTTTAAAAATGAAAATAGAGACGGCTCTCGTCTCCGTGAATACAGTAATAAACGATGGTAACTTTAATCACATTTAACAGTATTAGCAACATGCTAATGAAACATTTAGAAAGACAATTTACAAATATGACTAAAAATATCATGATATCATGGATCATGTCAGTTATTATTGCTCCATCTGCCATTTCTCGCTGTTGTTCTTGCTTGCTTACCTTGTCTGTGCACAGATCCAGCCGTTAATACTGCCTTTCCTTGTCTAATGCGTCGAATGGGCTGGCATTATGCAAATATTGGGGTCATACATATTAATGATCCCGACTGTTACGTAACAGTCGGTGTTATGTTGAGATCCGAGTGTTTTCCGGAAGTCTTTTAAACAAATGAGATTTACATAAGAAGGAGAAAACAATGGGGTTTGAAACTCAATGTATGTCTTTTCCATGTACTGAACTCTTGTTATTCAACTATGCCGAGGAAAATTCAAATTCTGATTCTAGGGCACCTTTAAGAGTTAAAATCCATTGTGGCTGGGAAATGCAACCATGCCTGCGGTAACCATTTCAATTACCTTGCCCTTTTATAGCAATCAATCAGCTTTCTTTAATAATGCAGCTCATTGATTGGTTTGGTCCCTGATTAAATTGACAAATTATTCTAATTGTTATTTATCATTGTGGTGCTGATGGGCTGGGCTTTTCTTCTGTGCTATATTCTCCACTGGATTTTCCTATTTTGAAAATGCAACTTAGATTCTATCACCTTTATTAGTGAAATGATATATTGATATATGCAATATCATTAATTATGAATACATTAAGTTTAATTGTGCTTTTCAGGTGAAAGATTTTAATTATTGTTTGAATAACAGTTATCGCTTGTGGGGAGGAGTTTAGCGAGAGAATGCCAAAGCGTTCTTTAAAACCCTTTTCTGTTTACGATGTTTGTTGGAAGTGCCTGGAGATGCATTTGGTCAGTGCTATAAGATGGAGTTATGTTTAGTTCTGTTTAGTGTCTTTGTGTTTTGGTAATTCTCCCTGTGCTCATTTGCCTGTGTTCTGTGTTCCTGGTTAGTTTCTTCGGTTGTTAATTAATCCCGCACCTGTTTCTGGTTAATTAACTGTCCCTTAGTTTCCTCAGTCCTTTCAGTCCTTCCAGTATTGTCTATGTTATATGTGGTTGTGTTTATCTTCCCCAGTGAGTGTTACCTGTTAGATTTAATAAAGAATGCTTATTATATTCTCTAATCGTCGTGTGTTTTATGGCAGCTTTGACAATACGAGGCAAAGGTGTTAAACTTTCTCATGATCCTCCTTTATAAATATAAGTGTAATGACCAAATAGCCCACAAATTAGACTTAAAGACTTAGAATAAAGTGCATGAGCTGACTAACCTCAACTTATCTAGCCTAAAACCTTTTGTTCTGAACATCACTATACTATATATGTAGCCCTGACTTATTGATACCCCCTTATAAGTCTTCTTACTCAGCATCAGAAAAATATGAATAGATGTCCAAGAGAAAATGACATGATGTTGGTTTTGAAATGCCTTAATTTTCTGTTCTCATTAATATGGTTTAGAAAGAAGTAGTGAAAGTCAATCCCTCCAAAAATCTGCCTATTCTTCCCATGAGGACCCATCATCAGCCAAGCAGCAGATGTAAATTAAATCTCCTCTACTTGAGTGGCTCTAGGAGAAAGTGTGGGAAAGGCCACTATTAGACTGTTGTTAAAAGCATATTGTAGATTTTAGGATTGAGCACAATGGAGTCACTGGAATACATTTTATGGGGGTGAGAAAAACAATTTGTCATACGTTTACTGATTCATATGAAGTGGTGTGTGTTTGTGTGTGATTTTGTCATTGATTAAGTCAATTTATTGATTGGAATTTGTGTAATAAGCTTTATTTTATTAGAACATGATAAGACAAAGTCTTTTGACGCAGGTCCCCCATCCAAGTAGCCAGCTGAAGAATCATGGAAAAGCCACCAGAGCCTGTCGGATGATGATGGCCTCGGCGAACTGCTAGCACAGAGTGTCAGTGGGGGTTATAAAGATGGAAGAAACATTATGATTGGCTTGTAATAATTTTCACACATAACTATCAATGATTGTGACAAAATTTTGCTCTTTATTATGACACAATTAATTAAGTATTGTCACATTTGGCTCATGGTGTCGTTTGAATCATTTGAATCACTGCAACTAAATATCAACATTCCAATCACAGAAAGTACTTTGAAATGAAGTAAATGACAGCTTCTGGGCCTCTGGAATTAACTTGCCATAGTAATATTTTGAGAGTGCACATTTAAATGTATGTGCAGTAATGGAGTGATGAAGCAAAGTGAGGGGGAGCAATTAAACAAAGTCAAACCAGCGACATGTTTTTGCAAAGGTTGTCATGGTTATAGCTGTTGTGTTTGTGGAGAGGAATGTGAATGATGTGCTTATGGTGAAGGGCTGGAGTTTAACATTCCTCAGTGCTGCTTTGCTGCTTCAGGACCAAGAAAATATGAAGACTTATTAAAAACAGTTACTGTGGAGATAATTGGTTAAAGTAAGGTAGTTCCAACTGTGTATCAAGACTGGGAGTTAGGTTTAAGGTCTTTGGTATGCTTTTCTAGTCCTGTTGTAGATGTTGTTCAAAAATAAGAAAGCATGTTATTGTGTCCTACTGATATAAGGTATTGTGCCAATAGATAATTCACTTTACTTGTTGCATCTTTTTATCTCCCACACTGCACTGTAACAAACTCATAAACCAAAGCCCTCTGTGAATGAGTTACATCAAAGGAAACAGTCACATCTTCTGAGAATACCAAACTTGCAGGTTCTCAACATGGGGCAAATAGGTAAAACATATTAAGAAAACTGTATAAATGTTTCCTTTTCATTGGTTTTCAGTAGCTGCCTCTATGAAAATCCCCCCAGGTGACAATTGTCTGAAGCACATCAGTGTTAACCAAGCTTTGATGTCTGATTATCTGAAAATAAGTTGACTATTTACAAATAAAATATAGATGTAATCTGAAATGTGTTACTACATTCTTAAAGGGATAGTTCACCCAAAAATGAAAATTTGATGTTTATCTGCTTACCCCAGGGCATCCAAGATGTAGGTGACTTTGTTTCTTCAGTAGAACACAAATGATTTTAACTCCAATACACTATACATGTGGATATTAAAAACGGCTCACCTTCAGTACAGGGAGTATGGGAGCAAGGCTCCACGTCATGCCCACAAACTCCACTAAAAACACAAATGAACACAAAATGATAGATGGTAGAACACAAATGATTTTTAACTCCAACCGTTGCAGTCTGTCAGTCGTTTAATGCATGCCAATGGGAACTCCATCTTTAAGAATAAAAACAAACAAACATGCAAATCCAAATTAAACCCTGTCACAAGCCGCAGGGTTTAATTTGGATTTGTCTGTGCATGTTTTTTTTTTTTTTTGTTTTTTTAACTCTCATAGATGGTGTTCCCATTGACATGCATTATACGACTGACAGACTGCAATGATTGGAGTTAAAAATCATTTGTGTTCTACCATCTTTCATTTTGTGTTAATTTGTGTTTTTAGTGGAGTTTGTGGGCATGACGTGGAGCCTTGCCCACAAACTCCCTGTACTGAAGGTGAGCAGTTTTTAATGTCCACATATATAGTGTATTTGACAAACTGGAGGAGGGTGTTTCCCAAAGTCTCTTGTCATCACTGATCCTGCCCAGTACCAAGCCTGTTTCATTGCCCAGTACTGAGCTAGTATTGTCTATGATGCTTCCACCTGTATCAGTCAAGGAGGCTATATTTGAACTCTCTGCCTGTCCTGTATCGGCCAAGAAGGCTATTTTGTAACCCCCTGCCTGTTCTTTGGCCCCTGCATCCTGGTGTTCTTGCTGGGGGTTAGTCCCTGACTCCTCCCACCGTCATCTTTTCCCTGGCTCCTTTAATTTGACATGTACTTGCAATGTTACTTATAGTCAGTAGAATGCCTGTTGGGAGACCATCAAAATAATATGTTAGCAGATATTAAAGGTGCCCTAGAACTTTTTTTTTAAAGATGTAATCTAAGTCTAAGGTGTCCCCTGAATGTGTATGTGAAGTTTCAGCTCAAAATACCCCATAGATTTTTTTAAATAAAATTTTTTAACTGCCTATTTTTGGGCATAATTAGAAACGAGCCAATTTCATGTTGCGGCCCCTTTAAATTGCGCGCTCTCCGCCCCCTCCAGAGCTCTCGACTCTATCACAGCATAAACAAAGTTTACACAGCTAATATAACCCTCAAAATGGATCTTTACAAAGTGTTCGTCATGCATACTGAATGCATGTGTCGGATTGTGTGAGTATTGTATTTATTTGGGTGTTTACATTTGATATTGAATGAGTTTGAGGCTATGCTCTGTGGCTAACTGGCTAACACTACACTGTTGGAGAGATTTATAAAGAATGAAGTTGTGTTTATGCATTATACAGACTGCAAGTGTTTAATAATGAAAATAACGACGGAATCTTGTCTCTGTGAATACAGTAAGAAACAATGGTAACTTTAACCACATTTAACAGTACATTACCAACATGCTAACGAGACATTTAGAAAGACAGTTTACAAATATCACTAAAAATATCATGTTATCATGGATCATGTCAGTTATTATTGCTCCATCTGCCATTTTTCACTGTTTTGCTTGCTTGCTTACCTAGTCTGATTATTCAGCAGTGCACATCCAGACGTTCTGCCCTTGTGTAAAGCCTCAATGGGCTGGCATATGCAAATATTGGTGCGTACACCCCGACTGTTACGTAACAGTCGGTGTTATGTTGAGATTCACCTGTTCTTCTGAGGTCTTTTAAACAAATGAGATTTATATAAGAAGGAGGAAACAATGGAGTTTGAAACTCACTCTGTATGTATTTTCCATGTACTGATCTCTTGTTATTTAACTATGCCAATATAAATTCAATTTTTAATTCTAGGGCACCTTTAAGCAAACAGTCTACTGATATTCTACTAATACTCTAATGAGAGTTAGTTGACTTGTAGGTTCAATGTTACTTAGTTGTCACAGAAAACAAGACTGGATACAAATGCAAGTTAATATCTCTTTAATAGAGCTTCACGCCAGGTAAGTAGACAACAAACACACAGCAGCAACACAGACAGCAGGAGAGGGGTAACACAGGGACTTCAATGGGCGATGAAGTGTCCGTGATGAATGATGGTCCTGAATGGTGAGTCCGTGTGTCCATGTGAGTATCCGTGAATGAAATCCAGAACGAGTAATGCAACGAGACAGACAGGTAACAGGGAACAGCGATGAGAATCCAATCCAGGAACAAGAAACACGAGAAACAACGGGACAACACCAGGACTTCAACAAACGATCTGACAAACATGAGACGAAAGACAAGGCGTTATATAGGCAGGTGTAATGATCCACAGCTGCCGCTGATCACCAATCAGCGGCGACGCCCACACAGAACAATCAAGTGACACATCCTAAAACCTACACACAGACAACAGTATGAGACAGCGGATTAGTGAACCGTGACAGTAAATGTTGATTGTAATCATCAATAAGGGAGTGATCCAGAATGTCCCTAGCGGGAACCCAACTTCTCTCCTCCGGACCATAACCTTCCCAGTCCACCAAGTACTGGAATTTGTGTCCCCTCCGCCTAGAGTCCAGAATATGATTAACCGAATAGGTTGGTTCCCTGCCTACGAGTCGCGGCGGAGGAGGAACCGGAGTAGGCGCATTAAGATGAGAACAGAAAACAGGTTTAATTTTGGACACATGAAAGGCGGGATGAATCCTCCTGTACGCCGGAGGCAATTTGAGGCGGACTGCCACTGGACTAATAATTTTAGTGACAGTAAATGGGCCAATGAATTTGGGAGCAAGCTTATTGGCAACGGAGCGGAGCGGAATGTTCTTAGTAGAAAGCCACACTTTTTGACCCACGACATATACGGGAGGCTTCGACCGGTGGCGATCGGTCTTAGCCTTGGTACACGCCCTCACTTGCAGCAGAGTCTCGCGGGCTCTGTTCCAAGTGTGGTGGCACCTCTGGACGAAGGCGTGAGCGGAGGGGACCGCGACCTCGGACTCCAGACTGGGAAACACAGGTGGCTGGTAACCTAGACTACATTCAAATGGAGAAAGGCCCGTAGAAGACACTGGCAGTGAATTGTGAGCGTACTCAATCATAGAGAGTTGTTGACTCCAGGAGGAAGGATTCTTGGACGCCAAACATCGCAACATTTGCTCTAAATCTTGGTTGGCCCTCTCAGTATGACCATTGGTCTGGGGATGGAACCCAGAGGAAAGACTAACCGTCGCCCCCAGTAACTTACAAAACTCCTGCCAGAATTTGGACACAAATTGGGGACCCCTGTCAGAAACCACATCCACCGGGAGGCCATGTAACCGGAAGATGTGACCAATGACCGCAACCGCTGTCTCCTTAGCAGAGAGTAATTTGGCTAAGGGTATAAAATGGGTCGCCTTCGAGAATCGTCCACCACGGTCAAAACAACCGTATACCCTTGGGAGGGTGGGAGGGCGGTAACAAAATCTAGTGCGATATGGGACCAGGGTCTCGAAGGGACAGACAGAGGTTGGAGTAACCCATCTGGAGGTCGGTTGGAAGTCTTTTACCAGTGGCACAAACTGAACAAGCCAAAACAAAACTGCAAATATCCCAAGCCATAGCTGGCCACCAGAATCATTGCTTGACTAAAAACCTAGTTCGATTAACCCCTGGATGGCAAGCCACGTTGGAACAATGACCCCACTTGATAACGCAGGACCTTAGCCCCTCCGGCACAAACAAACGGTTCGGTGGGCATCCGGGCGGAGGCGTTACCCCTTCTAAGGCCGCTAGGACCTTCAATTCGACCTCCCATGTAAGAGTGGAGACCACTAACGTCACGGGAAGAATACACTTGGGAGTGTACGGGCGTTCGGAAGGGTCAAAAATACGAGAAAGAGAATCGGCCTTGATGTTTTTGGAGCCCGGGCGGTACGATAGAGTAAAGTCAAAACGTCCGAAAAAAAGTGCCCACCAAGCCTGCCTAGAGTTGAGCCTTTTAGCCGATAGTCTTTACTCTAAATTCTTGTGATCAGTCCAAACAATAAAGGGAACCCCCGATCCCTCTAACCAGTGACGCCATTCTTCCAACGCTAATTTGACTGCCAACAACTCTCTGTTACCAATGTCGTAATTATGTTCGGCGGGAGACAAACGATGCGAAAAATACGCGCATGGATGCATCTTGTCGTCTGAGGGAAATCACTGGGAAAGAACTGCACCTACCCCCACCTCTGACGCATCGACCTCCACCATGAACTGACGCGAAGGATCAGGGGCAATCAAAATAGGAGCCAAAACGAAGCGGCTCTTCAGTTTGGCAAATGCAGCGTGGGCTGCATCTGACCACCTGAAGGTCGTTCTGGGGGAGGTCAAGGCGGACAGAGGCGTGGCTAGTTGGCTGAAATTGCGAATAAAACACCGGTAAAAATTAGCGAAACCCAGAAACCGCTGTAGGGCCTTACGGGAATCTGGGTTTGGCCAATCCACCACAGCCTTAACCTTGTCCGGATCCATGCGTATTCCCTCAGACGAAACGATGTACCCTAGAAAAGAAACAGACTGTGCATGAAATTCGCATTTCTCCGCCTTGACAAAAAGCCCATTCTCTAGCAGCCGCTGAAGCACTCGTCTGACGTGTTGAACATGCTCCTGGAGACACGATGAAAAAATCAATATGTCGTCATTGACGAGAGCCTGGAAGACCGCAGGCGAGTTGTACAGCCCGAAGGGCATTACCAAGTATTCAAAGTGCCCTCTGGTGGTGTTAAAAGCGGTCTTCCACTCATCCCCCTTCCTGATGCGGACCAAATGATAAGCGTTCCTTAAGCCCAATCTAGTGAAAACGGACGCTCCTTGCAACCTCTCAAAGGCTGAAGACATCAACGGCAAAGGGTAGGTATTCTTTACCGTGATGTTGTTCAGCCCCCGGTAATCAATACAAGGTCGCAAAGATCCGTCCTTCTTCCCCACAAAAAAGAACCCCGCCCCCGCTGGAGATGAGGAAGGGCGGATGAACTTAGGCCTCCCTCTCGGGAACAGACAGAGAGTAAAGTTTGCCTTTAGGCGGAGACTTACCGGGAACTAAATCTATCGCACAGTCATAGGGAAGATGAGGAGGAAGAGAAGCAGCCCGGGACTTACTGAACACTTCCTTCAGATTGATGTACTCCATGGGCACATTAGACAAATCCACCGCCTCCTCCTGTAAAACAGAGACAGACACCGTGGGACAAGCAGACAACAGACAAGACTTGTGACACTGGGTGCTCCACTCAGTGATGGTTCCTTGTTGCCAGTCGATGCGGGGATTGTGTTTGGTGAGCCAGGGATGTCCGAGAACAACAGGTGCATGAGGTGAGTCCATGAGCAGAAATTGGGACTTGTCAGTGTGATTACCAGATGTGACGAGGGTGATGAAATCAGTAGTATGGGAGACACTGGGAAGAGACTGTCCATTGAGAGCGTTGACTGATATGGAGTGCGTCAGAGGTGATGTGGGTAAACCGTGTTGTCGTGCGAAAGAAATGTCCATGAAGTTGCCCTCCACCCCAGAGTCCAGAAGTGCGTCGCAGGTGATGTTATGCGTTGCCCATCTCAGTCTTACCGGGAGGAGGGTGGCTGGCGAGGACTTCTCGGCGGAGATCCCGCCCGATAGTAGCCTCGAGTTTACTATCGGGCTTGGTCTTTTACCGGGCAGGTCCTGATGATATGTCCTGACGCCCCGCAGTACAGACAGAGACCCTGGGACCTCCACCTCTCTCTCTCCTCCCAGGAAAGCCGAGCTCTCCCCACCTGCATGGGCTCAGGATCGGAAACAGGACCAACCGTATCCACCACGGAGGAAAAACGACTGCCGCCTCTGCTGTGCTTCTCTCCAGATTCTTCTAAAAGCTCTAACCTCTGTAAACGAGAGTCCACACGTAGAGCGAGTTCAACCAGTCCATTGAAGGTCTTAGGTAGGTCCAGTGCGTAGATTTCACGGTGGATACGATCGGCCAGCCCACGCAGGAACACATCCCACTGCGCCTCCTCGTTCCACCGGCACTCCGCCGCGAGGGTGCGGAACTGAATGGTATAGTCGGCGACCGTGCGGTTGCCCTGTTTCAGGGCGGTGAGTTGACGGGCGGCCTCCTTTCCTGCCAAGTAGACAACAAACACACAGCAGCAACACAGACAGCAGGAGAGGGGTAACACAGGGACTTCGATGGGCGATGAAGTGTCCGTGATGAATGATGGTCCTGAATGGTGAGTCCGTGTGAGTATCCGTGAATGAAATCCAGAACGAGTAATCCAACGAGACAGACAGGTAACAGGGAACAGCGACGAGAATCCAATCCAGGAACAAGAAACACGAGAAACAACGGGACAACACCGGGACTTCAACAAACGATCTGACAAACATGAGACGAAAGACAAAGCGTTATATAGGCAGGTGTAATGATCCACAGCTGCCGCTGATCAGCAATCAGCGGCGACACCCACACAGAACAATCAAGTGACACATCCCAAAACCTACACACAGACAACAGTATGAGACAGCGGATTAGTGAACCGTGACATTAGTCAACAGAATGTCTAAAGGGGTCCATCAAAATAAAGTGTTACCTTTTTTAATCCGGAAAGAGTGTCAACATTAAGTGTAAAATGAACACCAATTTACATTGGATTTAAAAAAAATAAATAAATAAATACAAAGACATAATTTCATGCAGTACTCCCTATTGTTAAGGAAAATGCAATGTTGTAGCAAGTGTAAATTCTACACTGTTGCTTAATAGCTAAAATGTCTTAGTACATTAAATACATTTGTTTTAATCCATTTGGCAGGTGCCAAATGTCCTGAATGACTCTCATTTCATTCAAAGTTCAGGCTATCATTCGTTTGCAATCTAACCCATGACTACAGTGTTGCTAGCCCCATTCACTTTTTCAATTGTTTGAGTCTTTGAAAAGCTACATGGCACCTCACTACTGAGAAATATAGTTAAACTTATGGTTTCACTGCTTGTAGTGACACTACTGACCAGCACTGCTTGTGTGGTTATCAGTTGCATTTATCAGTTGAGTGCCAACAAAACTTCCTGACATGGAAGAGAACACATCTAATCCTGATGTGCATAACTTTATTTATATGTAATTTGGACAAATAAATTCAGAAATCCAAGGCTTAGGATGTCACACATGGAAACAAATATATAGGATTATGAGACAAAAAGCCTTCATCATCATCATCATCATCATCATCATCATCATCATCCCAAAACTGCTTACTTTGGTGGCTTAGCAATTCTCACATTATAGCAGTTACTTTTCATAAATTCCACTTCCATTACAGTTAAGGGAAAAAAAACTAATTTTCACAAAGAGTAGGTTGTTGCATGTACATTAAACCACAGTGAGAGCATTCCACTGCTATGACTGATCTACTTCTGACTGCTAGGTCAAGTGTGAACAAGGTGTCAGGATAATCACACGTCTCAGCATTTTCAGCCCTCACACCTGTGTGTGTGTGTGTGTGTGTGTGTGTGTGTGTGTGTGTGTGTGTGTGTGTATCTACAGAAATGGCACAATGCAATAGGCATGCAGCAAGGGGCTCTACAGGATAATTGTGTTGAGCAATATGTTCACCATGAAAGCCTTTCAAGTTGTTGGGAAATATCAGTATTCGATTGGTATTTGAGGTGAACATTCAGAATGTTACGGTGTATGGTGACAGATTTATTTAATAGCACGACGGAGAGATAAACACACAATAAACGTTATAATAACAATAGAACAGACAAGGAGTGAAGGGAGTGAGTCCATATATAAAGGCAGTGATGATGAGGGAGTCCAGGTGCAGGTGATCTGTGATGATGGGGAGAAGACGAGGGAAGTGAGTGCAGGTGTGGAGAACAGGAGGATTAAGGGAAATGGAGTCCGGGATACACGGGAACTGTGACACAGAACCACTACATACTACAGACTAATCCTAATGCAAATAACAGTTTAGTGGGTTACACTTTAGTTTAGGGTTTAATTTTCACTACACTGTTATCTACTAACTACGACTAACTACCTAATTACTGCTTATTAATAGTTAGTATTGAGTAAGATTAATGGATGTAGAATATGGTCATGCAGAATTAGGTATTAATATGTGCTTTATAAATAGATACTAATAAACAGCCAATATCCTAGTAATATGCATGCTAAAAAGCAACTAGTTAATAGTGGCAATTATATCCTAAAAGTGTTTCCATATAATGTAATATTTTTGAGTTATAGGTTTTTGTTTGCTTGTTTGTTTGTTTTTTAATACAGTTATAATTATTCAACTCCTATTCAACATTGCTGTTTTTAAATCACTCATTAGTATGGAAGTATATAATGAAGCCATTGATAACTTTATAACAACACTTGTTTCGACTGTTACACAAACATAAATGTAGCCCATGCATGTGCTAAAGTTGAATGGCAAATATGGATAAATGAGACAAAAAGTAACATTACGATTACAAAAAAAAAAACATGGTTTTGTGAGTATTAGCAGAACCGAAAATTGCAAAATAATCAAAGTAAAGTGAGAGTTATTTGAGAGCAGTCTGGTAAAGATGTGTGTTACATGATTATTCTGACACCTTCAGTTTTGCTAATGCTCACAAATCTGTGTTTTTATAACTGTAAAAATTTTTGTAATAGTCTTAGTGTTACTTTGTGTCATGCTTATCAAAGTATGCAAACACAGTGATGTGGCATTGGTGCCATTTCAAATCTGAAAACATTTCCAACTGGCCTCAAGTCAGACACCAATTGGTATGTACAGGTCAGTGTGTAAAACACACCAGCTGTGTGCACCTGGTCACTTTACCAGACAGCTTAAATCTAGTGGTTTGAGTTATAATGTGAGAGGAGTGAGAAGCCAGTGACTTGGTAGTGACATTTAGTGCATTTGTAGGCAAAGATTATTTTGTTTAGTGTCTCCTTCCTATCTGATTTTTGTCTCTCTGGTTTAGAGCATCTGTAGTAACGTCTGGTAAAATATTTCCACCTGCCCATTTTCTTGAGGGTGGTCCTTAAGCCAGTGATGTTTCTGTAATTTCTGAGAGAATTGACTTTCAAAAAGTGTTGATTTCCAAACTTAAGTTCAATGAATAAACAGACACAGCCACTGCTTGCCCAAGTGAAGTCGATGGACACCAATTCAACCCGGTGGTTTAAAGGGGTGATCTTGTCTCTCTACAAGCCTTTCTCAGTAATGTTCAATGATTTTCTGCATGTAGGGCCAGAGGAAGATCCCTAATGAAGCCTTGTGCAGTCAAGACCCCAATGGTCAATCTCATCATGCAGTTACCTTAAAGCAACAAAAATAAAGCATTTTTTTCAAACAAACTTACAAATGCCTCTATCGTGTCTTGTGCCTCCCCCATCTCAAACATCACAAACATCTCTTATGGGTGCTTGTGAAGGCATGTCTCAACAGGTAAATGTAGGCTACTTTCAAAAAAAGGTCCAACATATTAGGTGTTCTTTTAGCTATGTTGCTATGTGTCATGAGTAAGCAACTGAGCAGGAAAACACCCTTTCTAGTGTGAATGTGAGTGTCTTGCTTATAATAAACCCATCCATCTGCACCGGACACATTTTTTGACATGACTCGCCATAACAGTTTGAGTCGGTCTACACTGGACACAACAAAGTAACCAATATAAACTGGTACATTTGTCTTTTTGAATGGATGCATGATGAAGTTTTATGCTATTGAAGTGTCCATTGCAGAGCATTGGATAGCAATGCCCCATTTACTTTGATATGTTCATGACCTATTTAATCTTTCCCATGTAATGTGTCAGCCATGGTCCCACACAGGCTGAACATTCTCTGGCTCAGCCTGCTACAGTAGCCACGTCCCAAACGCTATAGGTTGAGCTAGAAAGAGATTGACGGATCTCAGCGCACCACTCTCAAAGTTTGATGGTGCCTGGGGGGCTCGATGTTTACACTTTTGGGGAAGATAAAGCCTTGAATGACATACTAATAGTAGTCAATGGACAATAAACTGGGTTAAGAGAATGTATTTTAACATAAAAAAAAAAAACATACTTCACCTTTAACTGAAAGTTTTCTTTTTCTAACAATATTCTCCAAGTCACATAGTCTGGTCTCCTGTTACCCTCAATTTAAAGCAACTCTACTAATCGAAAGATGTAACTGTTTATGTCTCTCCCCTTCTCCCTGGAATGCTTAAAAATGGGTCGGAATTGTAACCAGAGAAATTCCATTTTTCAAAGCACAAATGGTTCATATTTACTCTTCAAACCTCTGGAAATATGTCAGTAAACTGTGCAGGGTGGGGTCTTACATGCAGAGGAGGAGAATAGATGTTAAAACAGTGTAACCAGCAGATCTTTTGGCTCTGGAGTTTCAAATGAAACTTTTCTTAAGCTTTGATCCAGGGAGGGGTATTTCTTTACAGGTCAGCTGTAGCATTCCCCCACTTTTGAGACAAGAAGGCTGTGTCCAATTGGTCTGATCCTTTTGAACTTTGACCCTTGCCAGAGGAGAGACAGAGAGGCTATAGTTGTAAGACCGTATTTGTTTGGAACTGCTGTCTGAATTTTTTTTTTTTTTTTTTTGGAGAGAAGAACATTTTTAAAGGCTTGAAAATTTTCCACATGCGTAAGTAATTAAGCTCTGTGATGGACTCCTCCAAAGGGAGACAAATCCAACTAGATCCCTACTCACACACAGCACATGTGTGCATGCATACTTCTTTTCTCTTCTTCCATTAATGCATAAAATCATAAAGAAATCTGTATTTCTGTTCTTGATTGATTTTTACTTTTCTAATTTACTATCCCTCATGCTCAATGCACAATAACAACACAAGACAAGCTTTCTTTGTTTCATTTCTTGTGACTTCTTTCTTGTTTTCTTTTCTTTTGGGGGCCCCTATTGTAATTTTTTGGTGGTCCTCAAAAGCAGTTTTACCAATTTTGGGCTCTCTAGGGCCAAATCCTCAGCACCAGCTTAAAAATTCACTTTTCTATATAACTTTTGAACCCTTTGCTCACTTGATTACTCTTCTCATGATGATCACAATCAAAATCTTACATTAGGAATCCACCCATTACAGTAGTCACCATTTGTAATGTATTCAATTTTTTTATTTTTTATTTTTATTTTTTTTGCTACTCCTTCAAGAGGTAACATGCATCTCGGCAATACTGTGATCTATCAAAACAAACTTGGTATACTTCATCAGCATCATAATGGTAATAGGGTACCTGCCAAATTTGGGACCTACAGCGCCACCTACAGGTCATGAGATCTGAAAAATTGCTCTTGTTGATCATAGCTCGTGGAATGTTTGCAAGAAAAGTGTGTTCTCTGTGTCTATGGATTCCCTAGGTCATGCTGAATCCATCTGTACCGAGTTTGCCACGAGCAGATGAACCGTCTGTCTGCCATTTTGAAAATTGTCATAAGCTGCAGTGTCTATATGATTTGACATATCGGCACAAAATTTGGTAAACATAATTGACTCCATGCCCTTAAGGTTCCTGGGAGATTTGAAAACAACACAACCTAGTGTTCCTGAGATATAAGGATTTTTACCAAAACACATAACTTTTGAAAGCTTTGTCCAAAAAGAATTTTGTGTCATTACATTCATTGGTTTATGCCAATTCGGACGACATCCCATTTGTAATTTTCCCTCATTTTGAAGTAAATGAAAAATATTTTTTTCACTACTTCTACAAATCTTGTTATCTTTTTGGCCAAAATCGACTCAGATCAGCACTGGAATAACAGAACAGATTTTTGGTATTCTCTACCGTTCCTGAGAAAAACCTTTATGAAGTTGGCCATGCTTGTGTTTTCTTGTCCTATGTTAATTAGATCATTGGTTAGCATGCAAAGCATTGTTTTTGTATGTTCCTTTTAACCTTTGAAGGTTTCATCGGCATCAGGATAAAAGTGCGTCTTCTATGTGGCACAGTGTGACAAGTGGTAAACACTCAACCAGAAGGCTGCAGATTCCATGCTGTGCATCTCTGTAACAGTACATATCATGTCGTATAAATTCTGCTAATAATTTAGTTTTTAGAATACAAAATGCAAATAAATGCTTTTGTCTGTTACCTGTCATCTTGATAATGTGTCATATTTGCACTTAACCAGATACCTTTAAATTTAAGAATTCTCTGGAATGACTATCCCCTCTTACACTACTCAGATGTCCTGCAGGAGTACACCCATCTATATCAAAACACACCACTGCCCTGAAATGTGAAGAAGAGATTTCACAATGAAAAGATGAGAGTTAGAGAATATATGCGGATGGGGATTAAATTCTTGTATTCATTAATTCCTAATCCTGCACACCATTTGCTGCTCTAATAAATTGGTCGAGAGCTTGCTGAGCAAGCAGTCTATGTGCCATTAGTGCTTGCTGACCACTGCTCATGCATGACATTAACAATTCTAGCTAATTAGTAAGAATGATGTGGGTAGCACAGGCAAAAGCATTAAAAGGCTGCCTTAGAGAAACATTTGGCGAAGAAGGCAAGGTTTGTATACACTTAATGAGTGCTGTTTGTGACACAATGTATGCAAACTTTCTTATTAAGGAATGCATGAATGCATGGGTAAAAGTTCAACATTTCACCTACTGTGAACTTTAAACTATGGGTCATACTGTGGACCCCTCTGACATTAAAGCAGAACTAGATTTTACAGAGTGCAACATGTTACTGGATCTTTGATGATCCTGGAACAAAACAACATTCCAATCAACCAATCAGATTTTTGGGACAAGTTTACAGTTTATGTCAAGTACAGGCTTAGAATCTGGGTTAGGTGCTTCTACACCAGTGTTATTCACTTATCATTCCCCTCTGATTTTAGGGATAACTCATGGGTAGGGTAACGTTTAAGTTTAGGGGTAGGGATATGGTTAGGATTAAATTTTCAGACATGAATGTTGTTCCAAGATAAACAAAATTTGTTGACCCAGGAACGCTTCTAACTCTGCAAAATCAGGACGTGCAACGCCAACAGCCAATTACGTCGCTGGATCAGAAAGGTGCCAATTTGCAATACCCTCTTGCTCAAGAAGGATTAAAAGGATCTCTCTTAGACAAAAGTGTGCTTTTATGTTTAACAAAAAAAAAAAAAAAAAAGTCGCTCTGAAGGAAACAAGTTCAGGGGTTCAGAAACAACTATAGCAGAGCACATTTGTGCTTCCATTTACCATATTTGATGTGCTCTATGTATGTGTGTTAGTCAGTGTTCATAAGTGAATATGAAAAGCCTCATTTTAAATCTGTTCATTATGTAAAGTGATCTAGTCTCTTCAAAAAACTTGGATTAAACCACTTGATACATATGGATTGGATTATCTTTTTGTTCTTTTTGTAGCGTTGAACATTTTTGGTTGCTTAGACTTTCAATGTATATAATGAATATAAAAAAAAATAGTTTCACTTGTATTCTGATGTTGAACAAATCTTATTGGCTTTTAACAACTTATGGAGTAAATTGTGACATTTTCACTTTTGGATAAACTAACACAGAGATATTTGCTGACACAAAATCATGGTGGTTTGCTGCAGGATTCCTCTTTTTCTTCATGCTGGTTTAATCACATTACTTTGTTGGTTGTATAATCTAGACTTTTTTGATTTTATGCCCAAAAATAGCAGCATGTATTTTAATTGAGCAATACATTTTTACTATAAAAGGGGTTTAGGTATTGTCATTGTCAACATAAATTAACAGATTCAGACAAAAAAGTTGTACACAGTTGTGATCAGATGTATTATCTCCCGGTGGATGACCAAGTACCAGAATGTCAGAAAGATTTAGGAGTGGGTACCATTACTCAACTTATAATATTGACCTGTACTGCCATTGAGAAAAAAATAAAAAATAAAAAAAATTATGCATTTTGTGTATTCTTTAAATGTGGATGTATGAGGATATCAATGGCCCCAAGACTCACTGCTGGAGCAATCCAGTCTGACTTTAAATTGTGTGCGCATGTGTGTGGTCACTTGCAGGAGCCCTTAATCCAATTTTTCCAAATAAAGCTCTATTTCAAACACTCACTGAGGACTATAATCTTCTGCCTCATTTCTAATCCCAACCGCTACTGGACTGTTTCCCCCTAATTGGAGTGAGTGTGTGCACATTTTGGTTTTGTGTGGCATGTGTGTGAGAAAGAGAGATGGTGGGAAACTTTCCTCATTTTGTGAGATCCTGTTGTGCTTTTATCAAACCCTAAAAGTGAAAATGCTGCCATCATTTACACTCCAAACCCTCCTAAAAAAAAAAAAAAAAAATGCTCCATATAACTTATACCCTCAAACAATTAATCAATACACTCAAAACGCAGAGTTTGTGTACAGCTTCCCCCTATTCCAATCTTATGGTATCAAGAATACTCATCTGGCTATGTGCACACAAAGGTGTCCTTACATGTAGCATGATTTCTGCAGTGGTAAATATTTTCTGTAAATAATTACTTTTTCCTCAAAGTCTAGAAGAATTGGACAAAAATATACAAGTCACAAAGACTACCTTTATGAAACTTTTATAAAGAAAGAACATCAAATGGATTTGGAACAACATGAGAGTAAATAAATAACGACAGAATTTGGTAACACTTCATATATGGTTCACTTAGATATTAACTATAAGTAACTTTGCAACTACATGTCAACTAACTCTCATTAGAGTATTAGATAGTAATTAGATATTAGTAGACTGTCTGTTTAATATTTGCTAACACTAATTTGATGGTCCCCCAAGAGACATTCTACTAACTATTAGTAACTTTGCAACTACAACTTATTCCACTAACCCAAACCCTTACACCTAACTCTAACCTAACAATCTACTAACTCTCGAATGAGAGTTAGTAGACATGTAGTTGCAAAGCGGACTATCAAAATGAAATGTAATTCAGAGTTTGTATGATTGGGTGAAACTATTGCTGTAACACTTTCCATATGGATAGTGGATAAGCCTTTGAGTAGCATATTTAAGTAGGCCTACAAAGCGTATTACATTTTTAGTTTTCATTTTCTCATTCCAAATGATATTGTTCCCATATAAGATCACGCCATGTTTCCCCTAAAAGTATCTAATGCTATTGATTAATTGTACTCTTAGTCTTTTTACACTATTGCTGCAGCCAAATTTTACTGGCTTCATCTGATCTGAACCAGAGCCAAATTCTCTGCATCAGTGCTACCTCTGCATCAATAACCCCTCATCTCTTCTAATCTCTTCTCACTGTCTCCTTCTGTCTGTCTCTTTCTCTCGATGTATTTATCAGTCAGAGATGTGCGTTTGAAACACTTGTGCCATCATACAAATAGATCTTCAAGAAAACGCTCACCCTAAAATGAAAGTTCTCCTGTTAAACAATGGCTCATACATTTTCTGTAAAGCTGCTTTGAAACAATGCGCATTGTGAAAAGCACTATACAACACTGAGCAAAAAAAAAAAAAAAAAAAAAGGAAAAAAAAAAAGGAAAAAAAAAAAGAGGACTTCTGGAAGAACCTTCATGCTTCTCTTGTCCTTCTCTCATCCAACATGCTATAGACCCTGTATATGAGTTGAGAGTTACAGGAGAGAGGAAGGTTTTCAATTAATAAAAAAACGTACGTCTATCCATGTAGCTAAAATATTTTTTTGGCTTATAGAACATTTGCTTCCATGTCAAGTGTAGAAACCCCTCCAACCCTTTATTTTTCTTCTGATTTTGAGCCAAATAGGCACAGAGGTCTAATTGTTAAGGAATTCACAGGGGTAGCCCCATGATCAGTAGGGGGCTTTGGGTCAATTTCCTGATGCTTTCCTTTCCAAATAAACACAGATGACTGACCTGGCAAGCGGAGGTCCTCAGAACTCTGAAACATTCCACATAGTGTAAACCTGTGTGTGCACGCATATGGCAGTGAATGGGGGAAAGAGAAGGTCCCCTTTGCTTATTTAAACAAAGTTTAGTTTGCGATAACTGCATGTACACCAGTTCTCAAAGACATTTGTTTAAAAAATAAGCCTCTGTTTTTCTTTATTGTTCCCATATGAGGAAATAAAATAAAAGGAATAAAAAGTCTACTCTAAATGTATATTTAGGCCTAAATGTAAATGACTATTTATTAAAGGGGACCTATTATGCCCCTTTTTAAGAGATGTAAAATAAGTCTCTGGTGTCCAGAGTGTGTATGTGAAGTTTTAGATCAAAATACCCCACAGAAATTTTTTTTATAACATGTTAAACTTTCCACTTTTTGGGGTTGAGCAAAAACATGCCGTTTTAGTGTGGGTCCCTTTAAATGCAAATGAGCTGCTGCTCATGGCCTAAGAGGGCAGAGCTTCAAGAGCTGATGCTCCAAGCTCCAGTGAGAGAACAATCTCATGCACTAATTATGTCATAAACTCTCTGTAACTGTGTTTAGTTCGAATTTGAGTCTAAAATTATGCCTACAGAGCCAGAGAATATATGCTGCATGGAGACAGAACAGGTATAGTTTAGTTTAATTGCTTTTATATCTTATGTTGTTATCTTGCTTTTACTGCAGAGTCGCGGTATCAAACTTCCGCCCAGACGACTGCATCATCATTGATGTATTTTAAATAGGCTATATAAACTATACACAATTTAAAATTCTACCTATAAAATAATAGGCTATTCTGTTTCCAGAGCAAAAATATTTTTGAAACAACAAATTAGGTAGAAATACTCAATATAATATGCCACTAGAAACAACTCTAAAATGTCAGAAACAGTCCTGCCATTTTAAATAAAGTTAAACTAACTTTACAGGAGATTGATTGCTGTAGACAGTGCATTATAATTAGAGTAGGCTATCATTAGTTTTGTCCTGCTAATTATTATTTTATACCCATAAAATAATTAGTAACTGCCAGAAAACGATCACCTGCTTTTTCCCGACATGGTTAACATTAGGCGTGTTATCTTAACTAATAACATTTATTAATTATAAAGCCCACATTTAACGTTACCGAAGAAAAGTTCAGTGATTCGTCAGATCCTGTAGGTTGGTTAGTACAGTTTACTGCTGAACAACTCATTTTGTTGGTGTGAAATAACACAGAAATCGAAAAGTAATAGTTAGTTATATATCTTCAATCTCCCCTTGAAGCTCAGAGAAAGCTCCTCAGAGAAGCTGTCAGTCAAAACTGCTGCTCGATTGCTCCTGTCTGCCTGTGGTTTGCGTCTCAGTATAGCCTTGTTTTCTCTTACTTTTATTGAATATCTTTTATTCTTATATTATTTTATTCATTGTTGCTTATATTATTATTATTGCCTACCACATTAATCTGATGTCGCTAGCTTATAATATTTTAATCTAAATCACTGTTACAACGCGTTTGCATCTCGCTAGCTTGTTAACTTGTCATCAGTCTTGCACGCTCCTTTTCAACGCGTTCATCAAACAGCTGTTGTAACTCAGATCAGTCTACAAACACGGTGAGTCATTTCATCCTCTTCCAGTGTTATTTCGTGTTCAGTTTGTCACATGTTCAGTATAGCTCTCACTGTCAGTGACGAGGGATTTACAAGTCTTAAATGTAGGGAAATAGTCAGGCTGACAGAGAGAATCTCAGAATTAGAGACACGCATCCAAACTTTAATCGAGGATAGTAAGAATGCAGGGGCTTCAGATACTGTTTTGGATGCGACTAGCTTAGTGAACTCTGTACATTGTTCGGTTCCGGCTGTAGAGCCCGCGCAGCAGGGCACTTGGGTAACGTTGAGGCATCCTAGCTGCAGAAAACACCAGTCTTCCATTCCAGTAAAAACATCAAACAGGTTACTATATAATAATAAATTATTATTCAGGTTGGCACAAATGATGTTCGACTTCGCTAGTAAAATTAACATCAAAGAGTTGTGTGAACTTGCAAGTACAATGTCAGGAGAAGTAATTTGCTCTGGCCCTCTTCCTGTTTGTCGAGTGATGAGATAGTTAGCAGATTATCATCACTCAATGGCTGGCTGTCTAAGTGGTGTCCGCAGAATAATATGTGACCAAAGTAGGGACACAAGTCGGTTCTGGGGCATTTTGAGTTATTCACAGATTCTGAAAGTGTACAGGTGCTGGTCATATATTTAGAATATCATCAAAAAGATTTATTTTACTAATTCCATTCAAAAAGTGAAACTTGTATATTATATTCATTCATTACACACAGACTGATATATTTCAAATGTTTATTTCTTTTAATTTTGATGATTATAACTGACAACTAAGGACAATCCCAAATTCAGTATCTCAGAAAATTAGAATATTACTTAAGACCAATACAAAGAAAGGATTTTTAGAAATCTTGGCCAACTGAAAAGTATGAGCATGTACAACACTCAATACTTAGTTGAGGCTCCTTTTGCCTGAATTACTGCAGCAATGCGGCGTGGCATGCAGTCGATCAGTCTGTGGCACTGCTTAGGTGTTATGAGAGCCCTGGTTGCTCTGATAGTGGCCTTCAGCTCTTCTGCATGGTTGGGTCTTCCATATCGCATCTTCTTCTTCACAATACCACATAGATTTTCTATGGGGTTAAGGTCAGGTGAGTTTGCTGGCCAATTAAGAACAGGGATACCATGGTCCTTAAACTAGGTACTGGTAGCTTTGGCACTGTGTGCAGGTGCCAAGTCCTGTTGGAAAATGAAATCTGCATCTCCCTAAAGTTGGTCAGCAGCAGGAAGCATGAAGTGCTCTAAAACTTCCTGATATACGGCTCCATATACATTGACCTTGGACCTCAGAAAACACAGTGGACCAACACCAGCAGATGACATGGCACCCCAAACCATCACTGACTGTGAAAACTTTACACTGAACCTAAAAAATTTGTGTGCATCTCCTCTCTTCCTCCAGACTCTTGGACCCTGATTTCCAAAGGAAATGCAAAAATTTACTTTCATCAGAGAACATAACTTTGGACCACTCAGCAGCAGTCCAGTCCTTTTTGTCTTTAGACGCTTCTGACACTGTCTGATCTTCAAGAGTGGCTTGACACAAGGAATGCGACAGCTGAAACCCATGTCTTGCATACGTTTGTGCGTAGTGGTTCTTGAAGCACTGACTCCAGCTGCAGTCCACTCTTTGTGAATCTCCAACACATTTTTGAATGGGTTTTGTTTCACAATCCTCTCCAGGGTGTGGATCACTCCTGGTTTAGACCTCAGTTCGTGGTTAGACCTGGTTTGAGTCAAAGGATTAAAAAAATCCTGTACATTAAACTCTTCATAAATACTTTTACTTTTGACTTATAACGCACATTTTACGGCTACGGATATTTTATACTTTTACTTAAGTAACCATGCAACCGTCTACTACAGTATTGTGTCAGACAGTGCATTGTAGTATCCCCGAAGAAAAATTCAATTCATTTACTGCTTTAGGAGAGGAAGAATTGTCTAAACTTGTTAAATCATCAAAATCAACAACATGTATGTTAGACCCTATACCGACTAAGCTATTGAAAGAGATGCTTCCAGAGGTCATAGATCCTCTTCTTAATATTGTTAATTGATCTTTATCACTAGGATGCGTACCAAAAACTTTTAAGCTGGCTGTTATTAAACCTCTTATTAAAAAAAACACAACTTGATCCTAGAGAATTAGTCAATTACAGGCCGATTTCAAATCTCACTTTTCTGTCAAAAATACTAGAAGGCAGTTTCATCACAACTATGTTCCTTTTTAGAAAGAAATAGTATCTGTGAGGATCTCCAGTCAGGATTTAGACCGTACCATAGTACTGAGACTGCTCACATTAGAGTTACTAATGATTTGCTCTTATCATCAGATCGTGGTTCTATCTCTCTGTTAGTGTTACTGGATCTTAGTGCTGCATTTGACACTAATGATCACAATATTCTTCTAAATAGACTCAAAAACTATGTTGGCATTAGTGGAATTGCATTGGCATGGTTCAAATCATACTTATCTGACCGTTAACAGTTTGTAGTAGTAAACGATGAGATGTCATATCAATCACAAGTTAAATATGGAGTACCGCAAGGCTCAGTACTAGGACCGTTGCTTTTCACTCTGTGCATGCTGTTACGCTGATGATACTCAGCTCAATATTTCTTCGCGCCCTGACGAAACTTATCAATTTGCTAAATTAACAGAATGTATAGCTGATATAAAAAACTGGATGACCAGTAATTTCCTACTACTGAATTCAGAAAAAACAGAGATTCTAATTTTTGGGCCGAAAACTTCTTCACGCAATAATCTAGAATACTGTCTAACACTTGATGGCTGCTCTGTTAAGTCTTCGTCTTCAGCTAGGAACCTGGGTGTGCTCTTTGATACCAATCTTTCATTTGAAGGCCATGTTACTAGCATCTGTAAAACTGCATTCTTTCATCGTAAAATATATCTAAACTACGGCATATGCGCTCAATGAAAAATGAAGAACAGTTCATGTGTTCATGACCTCAAGGTTAGATTACTGTAATGCTTTACTAGGTGGTTGTTCATCCCGCTTGATAAATAAACTACAGCTCGTACAAAATGCAGCAGCTAGAGTTCTTACTAGAACGAGGAAGTATGACCATATTAGCCCAGTTCTGTCATCACTGCATTGGCTTCCTGTTAAACATCGTATAGATTTTAAAATCTTGCTAATTACTTACAAAGCACTAAATGGTTTAGCTCCCCAGTATCTAAGCGAGCTCTTGGTGCATTATAGTCCTTCACGTCTATTGCGATCTCAGAATTCAGGCCAGCTGATAATACCTAGATTATCAAAATCAACCACAGGCAGTAGATCCTTCCCCTATTTGGCACCTAAACTCTGGAACAATCTTGCTAGCATGCAGACTCACTCTGTCAGTTTAAATCTAGACTAAAAACGCATCTCTTTAACCTGGCATACACAACACATTATTATTATTTATATTTTCAAATCCGTTGAAGGATTATTAGGCTGCATAAATTAGGTCAGCTGGAACCGGGAACACTTCCTTTAACACTAGATGTACTCGTTACATCAGAAAAAGAATGCCATCTACACTAATATTAGTCTTTCTGTTTATCCTGAGGTTTACCGTAGTCAACTAGATCCAGGCCGTATCCAGCTGAGACCAAGGACTGGCGCCATGACACGACCACAACGCAGCCCTGAAGTATCAGCAGAGATCGAGTTGACTAGATCATCCATTGTGAAGACATCATCAACACGACAACCAGTGCCACAGTTCCTCAACAAGCCGTCCATACCGGCATTATGAATACGATCCTCAACTGGATGGAACTGAAATAAATACTTTGATTGTTGCGATCCTATCAGACTTATGATAGCAACCTGAATCGTAACAAAGCACTGTTCGCCAAAGGAGAAATTGTATGTTGGCCTCTTTCAGGGACAGTGTGAACTTAAGGACCACTGTAGTGCCTTGGAACATGCAGCATTATTCAATGTGTTGATGTCATTTCCACTGAAACGCCAATGGTGTTTCTTCCTCGGTTTCCTTCTAATCTCTAACTGTTTCTCCTCCTATCCTCCATATTGCTTTAAAATATAGTATTCTGTGCAGAATTCAAATTGGTTCAATATGATTTGTGGTCTGAGCCAACTCGTACATATGATCTGCTATCGTGTCTCTGGACCAGAGCAGACTGTATAGACGCTGCAGTGCTTCGTGTGGTAATGTGAAACCAGACTTCATTCGCATCATGGAAGGCATATTTACACTGTCTTAATCATTCCCTATCACCTACGTAGTGCACTATGTGCCATTCACCATTTAGAAAATAGTAAATTTGTGAACAAGTCACAGCTTCAGCGACTATTTATAATGTAGGGGGTGGGACACTTTAGATTCTAGAGAGCATTTGATTGGACAGAAAATCTGATGACAAGCTGAAGTGCAGCAGGATATCATCAAAATCATTGATCCATACTGGTGGAAGTTTTGGACGCTTCCTCTAAATACGATTTTGCCATTGTTTTGGAGCACACTAGCTTATAGATAACAGTAAGGCTAACATATTCATACTAAAAGTAAAAAAAACGTAAATTTAGATTTTATTTTGACTTTAAAGAGAACTGGATTTGTGTAGTAAGCCAATGAGTTTGAGTCCGCGATCTCATTCATCCATCCCTAACATAAGTATCTCTTTAAAGAAGACTTCTAATGTGAGTACATGTATCTTTAATTATAGGTGAATTTTTGATTAATTTCTGTATACCAATGCGCACTGCACAAACACAACCACTTGGTTGACTCCCATTGGGCATAGATGTTGAATCCTTTGACCGACTTCAACCACATTTAGATCCAGAAACCAGCTGTTAAACCCTGCATTTGTAATGAGTAACCATGAAACCAAAATTGATGTTTTCTTTGCTTGTGGCCGATCCATTTACTACAAAGCCTCTTAGATTCAAACCTTCACCAGAAAATTATACTCTGATTTTGTAAGATGCTTTGTGGAATGAAAAGCAAAAAAGCAAAAAAACAAAACAAAAAAACAACCATTATATATATATATATATATATATATATATATATATATATATATATATATATATATATATATATATATATATATATATATACTGAAATATCACATGGTCCTAAGTATTCAGACCCTTTGCTCAGTATTTAGTAGAAGCATCCTTTTGATCTAATACAGCCATGAGTCTTTTTGGGAAAGATGCGAGTTTTTCACACCTGGATTTGGGGATCCTCTGCCATTCCTCCTTGCAGATCCTCTCCAGTTCTGTCAGGTTGGATAGTAAACGTTGGTGGACAGCCATTTTTAGGTCTCTCCAGAGATGCTCAGTTGGGTTTAAGTCAGGGCTCTGGCTGGGCCATTCAAGAACAGTCACGGAGTTGTTGTGAAGCCACTCCTTCATTATTTTAGCTGTGTGCTTAGGGTCATCAGCCCAGTCTGAGGTCCTGAGCGCTCTGGAGAAGGTTTTCGTCCAGGATATCCCTGTACTTGGCCACATTCATCTTTCCCTTGATTGCAACCAGTCGTCCTGTACCTGCAGCTGAAAAACACCCCCACAGCATGATGCTGCCACCACCATGCTTCACTGTTGGGACTGTATTGGACAGGTGATGAGCAGTGCCTGGTTTTCTCCACACATACCGCTTAGAATTAAGGCCAAAAAGTTCTATCTTGGTCTCATCAGACCAGAGAATCTTATTTCTCACCATCTTGGAGTCCTTCGGGTGTTTTTTAGCAAACTCCATGCGGGCTTTCATGTGTCTTGCACTGAGGAGAGGCTTCCGTTGGGCCACTCTGCCATAAAGCCCCGACTGGTGGAGGGCTGCAATGATGGTTGACTTTCTACAACTTTCTCCCATCTCCCGACTGCATCTCTGGAACTCAGCCACAGTGATCTTTGGCTTCTTCTTTACCTCTCTCACCAAGACTCTTCTTCCCCGATAGCTCAGTTTGGCCGGACGACCAGCTCTAGGAAGGGTTCTGGTCATCCCAAACGTCTTCCATTTAAGGATTATGGAGGCCACTGTGCTCTTAGGAACCTTTTTTTTTTTTTTTTTTTGTAACCTTGGCCAGATCTGTGCCTTGCCACAATTCTGTCTCTAAACTCTTCAGGCAGTTCTTTTGACCTCATGATTCTCATTTGCTCTGACATGCACTGTGTGCTGTAAGGTCTTATATAGACAGGTGTGTGGCTTTCCTAATCAAGTCCAATCAGTATAATCAAACACAGCTGTACTCAAAGGAAGGTGTAGAACCATCTCAAAGATGAACTTAAATGATTTTAGCAAATGGCTGCAATATAACAAAGAGTGAAAAATTTAAGGGGGTCTGAATACTTTCTGTACCCACTGGATATATATATATATATATATATATATATATATATATATATATATATATATATATATATATATATATATATATATATATATATATATATATATATATATATAATTTTAAATGGCCTTTTATTTTAATTTATTTTAAAAGTTCAATAATAATAATAATTTAATTACAAAATGAGCTAATAGCTTTCCTTGCTAAGGCCTTTTTTTTTTTTTTTTTTTTTGGCTAAAAATGGAAAGCAGCCAAAGTAGGAAGGAAAATAAATTATTTTCCTTGGCATCCTACACTCCACTTGCACTGTCATTTCTCCCCTATAGGATGTCTGGCAAACATTTTTACCATTTTAACACCTATTTCTTAGTCATGATTTGCTGGGGAATGTGCCAGGTGTGCAATGTGTTTAAAGAAAATCGTGTTTAAATCTGTCAATGCAAGCCTCAGTCACATCATCACATGCTATAACTTTGTTGTGTGTAGAGGGTTGTAGTGTGTTGTTATGCGGTTGCTAGGTTGTTCTGGGTGGTTTATAGGGGAATTCTAAGTGGTTTCTTAATGGATGTTTACTAGTCCAAATCAAAAAGGCCCACTCCCAAGTCTTTAAATTCTGGTCTCTACATACGGCTTAGGTCCCTTGTTCAATGTAGCTGAAGCCATTCAATAACTGTGTGAATTTACTGTTGTTATTTGATACTAACCTTCCCCTCTAGGGAGCTTTTACTCACTGTGACCTTTGTGTCAGTGAGTTGATGCCATGATTTTCATTTTCAAAAGACTTTATAGAGCTAACTGGAAAGTCAGCTGGACCACTTTTATGATACTTTGGTGCTTTTTTCCTCATTTTGGAGCTTCACAAACCTAGTTCTCATTTACTATCATAATCTGGAGAGAGGGAAATGAAGGCAAAGATATTCTTTGATAAAACAAAATGATAAAGGTTTGAATGAAATGTGGGTAAGTAAATAATCAAAGATTTTTTTTCAGTCCGGGTGAACTAATGCTTAGCACACCAATTGCTTCCCTGTCAAGGCAAATGGAGAATAATTAGCTTATTTTGTCTAAGGTTATTTACACGGACCACAATCATGTTACAAGATTTTCTCTCATGCTACACACACACACCTAAAGCTATACATAATTGTGTGCCAGTGAATCCCCAAATCCCTCAAGCTACTTTCTCACTAGCTAGCTGTAATATTTACATATCATTCCATGCCAGTTCAAACATCCAGTCTCTGCCAATACTGAATCAAAATAAAATGAGCTGTTTTTCTTGAATAAAACTCCATACTAGTCACTGATGTTTCTCAGCCTCACCCCCCCCCCCCAAAAAAAAAAGACATGGAAAAAAAAAAGAAAAAAAGGTGGATTGGGAAAGCCTTGGCAGTAAAATCAATACCGTGAAAGGTGTCCCACAAAGGTTAACACACTGCTATGTGGGATTATACAGTATGTATATGCGCTCATGTGAGTGTGTTTTAAGAAATCTGAGACCCTGCAATTCAGATTTTTTCCAAAAATTTGACACACTGACTTTTTGAAGTAATAATGAGCTTTAGAGCTTTACATTAATGATAAGAGTAATTACAAAAAAAAAAACAAAAAAAAAAAAATCAATCGACAACAAATCAATAAACAACTAAATACTACTGAGTAACAAACAAAATAATATATCCTTATTTAACAAAAAGAATTATCAATCAATAATCAAAGCATCAAGTTTTCAAGTTACTGTTGCAAGAAAGCAAAGCAATGACTTCCTTTAACACAATTAAGTATTGATTATGTGTTGAGTACTTGATTAGAAGTTCCATCGTCTCAGATTAATATTGCAGGGGAACATGTAAAGGTAATTACAAACATTTCCTCAAGGTTTAAACAATTCTAAACATTAATTCATATAATGTTTACTGACATACATGATAGGAAAAGGAAGAGCCATTATTTTATGTACTGTAAAAATGATATGATCAATAATTCAAGGCGACATATTTTTTTCAAAATAACTCATAAAAATAATTTAAGCAATTTCAACTTTCTTTTATACATTATATGAGATTCAACTTTATTTACAGCCAATTTGATTATACTCAATTTAAAGCAGCAACAGAACTTAAGTTCCCTTTCGTGGGAACTATCGACGCTACGTCGAATGACGTGATGGGAACCCTCTGTATTTTGTGTTCGTGAAGCACCTCTGTATCCAACCAATGAGAAAGACGTGACGTCAGAGGCGGGTGACGTCACGGATCAGGAAGCTATAAAGCATACCCAGAACAAAGCACGCTAGCTTCTGTTGTCTTCAGCAAGCGCTATCTGTATCTGTCTGTCTTATTTATTGTTGTATTGTCTATCATACACACTGTGGTCTCTTTGTTCGAGGACAAGAGTTCCCAAGCACAAATAAGACACACATATATATATATATATATATATATATATATAAGAATGGCGGAAAAGCAGCAGTTTAGGAAGTGTGCTCCTCCTTGCCCGCGTTTCATTGTGGAAGGAGACACACACGACGTGCGTTAAATGCCTGGGGGTTGAGCATGCACAGGCGGCTCTCGAGGGAGCTGTCTGTGTACACTGCGAACGGCTCACCCTCAGAGTGCTGCGATCGCGCCGGGCGCTCTTTGAGGAGGGCGCTGGGGCGAGTGTTCCTCGCGGGTCTGGTCCCGCTGCTGCTGAGGCACAGCGAAGGCTGCACACGTGGGGTTCACAGATGGATCTAGCAGAGGGGGAAGAGACGGGCGCTGCCCTATCGCTTCCCTTACCTGCTAGACCCAGTGTCTCTCCTTTGGTGGCGGAAGCACGCGTAGCGGTTTCTTCCCCCCGAAGGGAGACACCGATGCTCAACATATCTTCCTCCGAGGAGGTTGATGTGGAGAGCGTCGATGAGGAACCGCCAGCCTCATCCCCTGCATATGAGGAGCTTTTGGAGGTGGTGACCAGGGCAGTAGAAAAATTAAATATTGACTGGCCCGCGGAGAGACCTGACAGTAAACAAAAAAGCAAGTTAGACGAAAGGTTTCTCCCCGCACGGTCACTACCCCAGCGTCGGGTTCTGCCGTTTTTTCCTGACCTCCACACCGAGGTGTCGAGGTCGTGGAAGAGACCGGTTCAGTATCGGCTATACAGTCCACAGACATCTTTGTATAGTAACATTGTTGGCCTAAAACATCATGGCTATGGGGCGATGCCTCGGATCGAAGAGACGCTCGCGAGCCATCTCTCGCCTGAGTCGGCATCGTCCCTTAAGACCCCGACGTTGCCCACCAAGCCTCTAAAGACAACTTCCAGCTTGGTGGGCAAGGCTTATTCGGCAGCAGGTCAGGCGGCTGCATGCCTTCATACGATGTCAATCTTACAGGCATATCAAGCCGATCTGCTGGGGGAAATTGATGAGAGTGGGGAGGCGTCCTTTGAGGCAATTCATGAGCTAAGAAAAGCAACAGATCTAACTCTCCAAGTCCATCGGCCGCTCCATGGCAGCCTTGGTGGCCACGGAGAGGCACCTTTGGCTCAATCTCTCTGATATCAAAGAAAGAGATAAAAACACTCTCATGGACGCGCCGCTGTCTCCTGCTGGCCTGTTCGGCGACGCGATGTCAACCGTCGTCGACAGGTTTCAGGAGACACGGAAACAAACAGCGGCTTTCTCAAAAATTATTCCCCGCCGCTCTCATCCCCCCGAGGCTGCTGAGCGGGAGCAGCCTCGGCCGACAGCCAGCTCCTCAGCGCACAGGGCGCAACAGAAGGCCAGTGTCGCCTCCCGGGCTCCCCCACGAAAATCTTGGGGACCAGGTCGGGCGGCACAGGCGAAGCCTTCCGGAGGTAGGACGGATCTGAGGACCGTCATTATCTCTCGGAAGGCTTCAAAGAAGAGGTCCTGACATCTATGATGCGGGATCTCTCGAGGGCAGCCCCCTCTGGGGGGATTCGGATATCGGGTCCTCCCCAGTGCCCTCAGGGGACCGTCCTGTCAACCCTGCCACCCAGTGTGCGTCAGGGCACAGCGGTCTCCGCCGATCCTCCGAGGAGGGTCGGTCAGCATGTAATTCGTTTGTCTGCCGGTGCGCCGCGTCAGATAGACGAGCCAAGTGCTCAAAAAACACCAGAGACCAGTCTCGAGAGACTGGTTCCCTTAGTAGAATATTTGGAAGAATGGAAAAGTCTCCCGAACATTTCGAAGTAGGTGCTGCTCATGATAGAACAGGGATACAGAATTCAATTTGGTTCTCGACCACCCAAGTTCAAAGGGGTGCTTCCCACAGTGGTAACCCCAGAGCAGTCTCTGGTGATGGAACAGGAGGTTACGACGCTTTTGCAAAAAGGGGCTATAGAAAGGGTTTCCCCTCCCAGCAAAATGTCGGGCTTTTACAGCCGCTACTTCATTGTTCCGAAGAAGGATGGAGGGTTGCGTCCGATCATAGATTTACGTGTGCTGAATCGATCCGTAAAAAAGCTGAAGTTCAAAATGCTTACACTCAGACAGATCATCCCTCAGATCAGGTCCGAGGACTGGTTTGTAGCGATAGATCTGAAAGACGCATACTTCCATGTATCCATCCATCCTTCTCACAGGAAGTTCCTCAGGTTTGCTTTCGGGGGCGAAGCTTACCAATACAGGGTTCTTCCCTTCGGCCTATCCCTCTCACCCCGCACGTTCACAAAGTGCGTGGATGCAGCACTGGCTCCGCTGAGACTCCAGGGCATCCGCGTACTGAACTATATCGACGATTGGTTGATACTAGCTCAAAAAGAACAATTAGCAGTTCAACATCGAGATGTTGTCCTGTCACACATGAAAAGGCTTGGGTTGAGGCTCAACGCCAAGAAGAGTGTGCTGGTCCCGAGTCAGGTTGCAAACTATCTAGGAGTAATCTGGGATTCCACCACGATGCAGGCGCAGTTGTCCCCTGCTCGTGTGAGTTCCATTCTCGGGGCTGTGAATGGGGTGAAATTAGGCCAGTCACTCACTGTAAAACAGTTTCAGAGACTGTTGGGTCTGATGGCAGCCGCGTCCAACGTTATTACTTTTGGCCTCCTGCACATGAGACCCTTACAGTGGTGGCTCAGGACCAAGGGGTTTTCTCCGAGGGGAAATCCTTTTCGCATGATCAAAGTCACGCGGCGATGCCTTCGTGCTCTGGTCATGTGGAAGAAGCCTTGGTTCCTATCCCAGGGACCCGTGCTGGGGACTTCTGGTCGTCGTGTAATGCTTACGACAGATGCTTCTCTCACGGGCTGGGGGGCGATCATGAGTGGTCGCTCGGCTCAGGGTCTCTGGGAGGACCATCAACGCTCCTGGCACATAAATCGGCTGGAGATGATGGCGGTGTTTCTCGCATTGAAACACTTCCTCCCAGACCTGAGAGATCACCATGTGTTGGTCCGCACGGACAACACTGCGGTGGTCTCGTACATCAACCATCAGGGGGGTTTGCGGTCTCGCCTGTTATCAAGGTTGGCCAGTCGCATCCTCCTCTGGTCCCAGGGAAAGCTCCTCTCGCTGAGAGCAGCTTACATCCCCGGGCGGTTGAATGTGGGAGCGGACGCCCTGTCGAGGCAGGGCGCGAGACCGGGGGAATGGAAACTCCACACCGAGGTGGTGGAGTTGATATGGAAAACTTTCGGTCGAGCTCAAGTCGATCTATTTGCCACAGAGGAATCAGCTCAGTGCCCTCTGTGGTATTCCCTACAGCACCCAGCACCTCTAGGGCTGGACGCTATGCTACAGACATGGCCGAGGCTGCGTCTGTATGCATTTCCCCCAGTCTCACTGCTCCTGGGGGTTCTGGAGAAGGTCCGCCAGGAAAGGGTCGACCTAATATTGGTGGCCCCTTACTGGCCGACCAGGATATGGTTTTCAGACATAATGTCACTACTAAGCGGCTCTCCCCTAGAGCTTCCTCTCAGACAGGACCTCCTGTCTCAAGCGGGCGGTATGATTCTCCATCCCCGTCCGGAAATGTGGAAACTGTGCGCCTGGCCTCTGAGGGGGCAAGGCTCATAGAATCTGGTCTCCCAACCGAGGTTGTGGAGACCATACTTCACTCCAGAGCTCCCTCCACGAGGAAGTTGTATTCATATAAATGGAAATTGTTCGCTACATGGTGCGAACAACGTAATTTGGACCCTGTCCAGTCTCCTATCAGCTATGTGCTACAGTTCCTTCAAGAAAAGTTTTCAGAAGGCTTAACCCCTTCAACACTGAAGGTTTATATTGCAGCCATTTCGGCTTATCATAATCCTGTAGGGGGTTCTTCGGTGGGCCGAGACCCCCTAGTTATACGCTTCCTCCGTGGCGCACTCAGGTTGAGACCTGTGGTGCGCACAAAAACCCCGACCTGGGATCTGACTATTGTGCTTCAAGGGTTAGCCGAGGCTCCCTTTGAGCCAATAGAAGAAGTGTCAGATAAATTCCTGACATTAAAAACCATCTTCCTACTGGCCGTTTCTTCACTAAAAAGGATCGGCGATCTACAAGCGCTGTCAGTCGCTCCATCATGTCTAGAATTTGCACCGGGCATGGTTAAGGCCTTTCTACACACTAAACCAGGCTATGTTCCCAAGGTGCCATCAAGAGTCCCAGGTCCCATCACACTTGAGGCGTTCTGCCCGCCTCCATTCACAAATCCAGATCAGGAAAAGAAAAATCTGCTTTGCCCTGTGAGGGCACTGGATGCTTACGTCCACAGAGCTGCCCTGTGGAGAAAAACAGATCAGTTATTTGTGTGTTATGGGTCCCCTAAGAGAGGGGGCCCAGCATCCAAGCAGAGGATGAGTAAGTGGGTGGTTGAGGCCATCTCACTGGCGTATGAAACAGTGGGACTCCCATGTCCCTTAGTCGTGCGTGCTCATTCCACGAGAGGTATGGCGGAATCTAAAGCTCTCTTGTCCGGAGTCTCTCTGGACGACATATGTGGTGCGGCTGGATGGTCATCCCAGCACACCTTCATTAGATTTTATAATCTCAACCTAAATGTTACTCCGGGTGCCAGAGTTCTACAAGACAACAGCCAGGCATTCGGAGATACGGCGTAGTTGGGATAGCGTTCCCATCACGTCATTCGACGTAGCGTCGATAGTTCCCACGAAAGGGAACGTCTCGGGTTACGAGTGTAACCCCTGTTCCCTGAGTAAGGGAACGAGACGCTACGTCACGTTGCCGTACCTCCTACATACCTGGAGCGCTTGCTTCAGACATATTACAGAAGCTAGCGTGCTTTGTTCTGGGTATGCTTTATAGCTTCCTGATCCGTGACGTCACCCGCCTCTGACGTCACGTCTTTCTCATTGGTTGGATACAGAGGTGCTTCACGAACACAAAATACAGAGGGTTCCCATCACGTCATTCGACGTAGCGTCTCGTTCCCTTACTCAGGGAACAGGGGTTACACTCGTAACCCGAGACGTTTTTTTAACTTGAAATAAGTGGACATTTTTTGACTGTTTTTATAGGTTGTTGTTTGCTGTTTTGAAACTTTGAATTTGTATCTGTTGCTGTATTATATTTTATCTTGGTGATTTGGTGTGCTTTTTTAATACTCTGTGCTTTGCCCACCCTGTTTTATGAAGGCCCAACCCCTTAAACATTTCTGGCCTCTCCCCTGCTCTGCTTACTGGTGAGAGAAACCCACACTGTTTTATTTATCTCAGCATATTTGATATTACTTTTGTCACTGTCACAATGGTGACAGGTTATAGTCATGAATATAATACTCCCGTTGTACATTCTGACCGTACTCGAGGCACTACTGTAAGCTGATGTGTGAACTGGACATTTCGAGACTCACATGTAAGTAAATGTCAATTCCAAAACACAGATGGTCTGACTCAACAAATAAAACTAATGTGTGGTCAGAGGTGTGCATAATCTGATATTTTACAACAGTTTAAAATGGTCAGCCCCTCAGATTTTAAAGCTGTAACTAGAAATGTAATTATAAAATAAATTTGTAGTTTTTAATTATATTTCACATATTATTTATAAATTTTGGATCTGTTACAACAAATATTAACTTGCAATATTGTATTTCGGCACATAAAGTCATCTTTTGCTGAACAACTAAAACCTAGAGCAGGGATCGGGAACCTTTTTGGACTAAAGAGCCAATTTTTCATTTTTTAGTCAATGCAGTTTTCCAAAAAGCCAAAGTAAAAATAATATAGTCTAATATTATTTTTAAAATATGCCTTTTTCAATAATGTTTTAATAATAGTAACTTTATTAGGTCCATATACAAACTATAATACACAAATATGCAACAAATAACAAGTTGCAATATAGAATTCTAGAATTGTGCAGGGCTTTCACTGTGAGTGAATTGGGTTACTTCACTGTATCTCTGTTCCCTGAAAAAGCGGGGACGAGATGCTGTGCTTGATTCAGCGCTATGGGAACACTTTTGGTGTGACCAGATGTGAATATGTGTGCAACACGTCAATGAACTTGACCTAGAACTTTTATAGCCTATGACAATGACATCATCAGAATGTACCTGCAGCAGAGGCTATAAATAGATGTGCCACAGGTGCATCGTCAGGTATTTTTGTCTGAAGAGGAATCCTGGGACATCCTCAGTGTGGCAATGAAGCGCAGCATCTTGTTCCCGCTTTTTCAACGAACAGGGTTATAGTGAAGTACCCCGAGACGTTCCCTTTCAAAAGCTACACTTAAAGGGTTGGTTCACCCAAAAATGAAAATTATGTCATTAATGACTCACCCTCATGTCGTTCCAAACCCGTAAGACCACCGTTCATCTTCGGAACACAGTTTAAGATATTTTAGATTTAGTCTGAGAGCTTTCTGATTGAAAATGTTTGTACGGTATACTGTCCATGTCCAGAAAGGGAATAAAAACATCATCAAAGTAGTCCATGTGACATCAGTGGGTTAGTTAGAATTTGTGAAGCATTGAAAATACATTTTGGTCCAAAAATAACAAAAACTACGACTTTATTCAGCATTGTCTTCTCTTCCAGAATCCTTTCAATTGAATTGATTCCATTGAACTGATTCCATTGAATCCTTTCATCTGTTGGCGTTGGTAATGCACTTTTACGTTGCCATGGTTGTTTTTGGCGATGAGGACATCTGCGACATGCACACTTATGCACCATTTTAAAAAATATACAATGTAGAATAGCTTGAATACAGTGTGCGTCTCCCTCAGACTGTAAACAAAGCTCTGGCACACTAGATAACACGTCAGCAGCGTCTTACGTCAGCAGCGTCACTGCAGAGTCGTGAGCCACACTCCGGAGCAGAAGGGGTGGTAATGCACCATTAAGCTGGATGCCAACCGCCATAAAACAGGAAAAAAGAAGCAGCAGCGGAGTCGTGAACGCGAATTGACAACAGATCCGGAAGATAATACAATGCTGAATAAAGTCGTAGTTTTTGTAATTTTTGGACCAAAATGTATTTTCAATGCTTCAAAATGTTGCGGATGTCCTAATCGCCAAAAACAACCACAGCAACAGATGAAAGGATTCAATGGAATCAGTTCAATGGAATCAATTCAATGGAAAGGATTCTGGAAGAGAAGACAATGCTGAATAAATTTGTAGTTTTTGTTATTTTTGGACCAAAATGTATTTTCGATGCTTCAACAAATTGATGTCACATGGACTACTTTGATGATGTTTTTATTACCTTTCTGGACATGGACAGTATACCGTACAAACATTTTCAATGGAGGGACAGAAAGCTCTCGGACTAAATCTAAAATATCTTAAACTGTGTTCCGAAGATGAACGGTGGTCTTACGGGTTTGGAACGACATGAGGGTGAGTCATTAATGACATATTTTTCATTTTTGGGTGAACTAACCCTTTAATGCTGTTCTTGATTCAGCACTATGGGAACGAGAATACCCACACCACCAGCACTGGAGATGTCTGGACCCCTACAGTTGTGTAGTGTGTGCTCACAAGAATTCAAGAGGTCTCAGACATGAGCTTGTGATGTTGACTCAAGGAGCCCAGAGTGGCATGAACATCCAAACTTTAAATATTATGAATGTGTGTGGAGAGGACCAGCCTGCCACATCACAAACATGCTGCAGGAGGCAACCCCCCACCAAAGCTCTAAATGAGGTGACCCCCTGGTAGAATGAGCCCTGATGCCTACTGGTGAAGCCTACTGACCCCACACCTCATAGGCAAGGGTATCCCTCATCCAATGAGATGTCTGTTTTGTGGCGGCCAGCCCCGTTTCGGCCTCCATGACAAATGAATAGTTGCTCTGACTTACGCCTACTAGTGCAGTGGACATAGGTCTAAAGAGCACAGACTGGACAAAGTCTGTGAAGTCTCTCCTGATCTGGCATTGTGAATGGTGGAGGGCAGAAGGCTTCAAGATTGACCGGATGTACAGTCATGAAAGGAAACTTAGGCAGTCAGGATGAGGATGCAGAACTGCTTTTACCATTCCTGGGGCAAAGTCTAAGCATGATGGTGAAACAGACAGAGCCTGCAAATCCCCAATTCTTTTAAATAAGTGATAAGAGAAGACACCTTTTGAGTCTGAAGCTTGTCAGGCACCAACTCTAGAGGTTCAAAGGGGGTCTCAACCAAACCCTTAATGACTATAGCTAAGTCCCGTGAAGGGATCTTGGATCGTCTGGCCCAACGAACAAAGTGAGGCATCAATTGCGTGGCAAGCCAATTAAGAGGCCACATAAACTCTGAGAGTGGCGGTGCATGTGCCTGCTGATAATTTTCCTGCAGGAAGTACAGAACTGAAGCAGACTGGCAGTTAACTGGATCTGCATTATGTGCAGAGCACCACTTTTCAACGGCACCCAATTTATTGGCATAACTTCTAGTGGAAGGAGCCCTAGCACTGAGAATGTTCTCAATAACTGACAGCCCTTAGTTAGTACCCATCAGGAGCCATACATGAAGGTTCCGCTTGGGCCAGGGATGAAATATTTTCCCCTGCACTATCAATAAGAGGCAAGCTCTGGCTAGAACTCCCAGGAACAGAAAAATTGGGATAAAATGCATACAGGCACATTCAGAGCCATGTAAACACCATTGCGTCCAGACCCAGGGGGCTGGGTGACTCCGAGTAAAGTAGAGGGAACATTGCGCTGTCTGTAAGGAGGAGAAGAGATCCACCTCTGCACCTCAGACCACTCTGGCGATTTGTATTGGAGGCTACCGCAGTGATGTCCACCCACACTAGGACATGACTGGTGACTGGTGGAGGAAGTATTTCAGGGCCAGAAATACAGCCATCAATTTGAAGCAACTGATGTGCCAATCGAGATGATGACCTTTGCCCATCTTACCATACCTCACCATATCCCTTGGCCTGGACGGCCACCTAACACCGCCGCATCTTGCGACGTCAGTGCACGTAGAGTGGACCCCAGGTGAGGAACCGGGGTCTGAACCACATAGAAAGGGAACAAAGCCGCAGCGCGTAACCCTTACAATAAACATGGATTTTTAGAAAGGGCATGAAGCACTCAGTGCGTGCTCTTGCCTATTTTTGCCTTCGGGGATTGCTTGGATGAAATCCCCCGCCTTTGAGCCACAACTGAAGCAGTCTCATGTGCAAAAGGCCCATAGGATCGCTGTGGATGCAGTTGCCATGAAACCTAAGATTTTCAGAACAGTAATGTCCTAACCTAGCCTGATGTTGCTAAAGTTGTTTAAAATGCTCTTGACATGAGCAGAAGACAGTTGTGCCCCCGATGGTGACTGAGTCTCATTTAAACCCCAAGCACGTCGCCTTCTGGGTGGGAGAGAGAACACTTTTGTTAGCATTGCATCTCAGCCCCAGAGAGGCAAGATGAGTGAGGATCGAACTCAATGTTGAAGCACAAGCTCTTAAGACTGAGTCAGTGGGGGGTGACAAGGCTAGGTCGAATGGAAGAACTCGATATTGGTAAGCTTCACCCCCCAAAAGCACATTTGAGTAGTTTCCTGTGTTGTTACAATATTTCTATGAAATATGAGTCTTTAAGATCGATCATGATGAATCAATCGCGATGTTGAATTTGCGACACGATCATCTTGATAGTTAGTCGAATGAAGCCTGATTTATACTTTTGCCTGGCTCCGCACCGTGAGTCTCCGCTGACTGCACTCCATCTCCCCAAACAGACGAGACGTTTATACTTGATGTGCTCACCATTGTTCTATTCTTTGAAACAACAGGGGGTGACTTGGAGAAATTGTTCTCTAAATCAGCAGGAAGCAGCAGTGAGAAGTAGAAAGGTACACATGACCACAATTATTCTAGTAACTTACACATTTCTCCAAAACCACACTGTAAAAAGAATTGTGTAAAACCCAGTAAACCTTGAAATTTTTATGAGAACATTTGTACAACAACATTAATTTCTTAAATATTTTCTAATTTCGCTAAACACTTTTTTTAGTTTTGTGCACATTTTTATTAAATTTTTTCTCAATCGATTTGACACATTTCTCCAAATGAATGTAGTTGCTCTCAAAACAATTAACACAGCAAACTAAACATACTCTTATGTTGGCAAAACACTTCAGTAGTAACTGCATAAAGAATCACTGCAGTTTTTTCTATTAATGCATTTATTATAAATAAATACTAACAACAAAACTAAAATTGTGTTCTCTGCTGATTTGATAAATTCAGCTGTAGATAAACAAATACATGACTGAAAATACATGTTTTTCGTGTTCTTTAATAGTTCTTCAAAGTTCTTTTATGACAAGTTTATTTGTATAAGGATGAATTTTCACCTAAAAATGAATGAATGAATGAATGAATGAATGAATGAATGTACTTCAATCATTAAATCAATTAACTTTATTGATCATGTCTCTCAATTAAATCTGGCCAGAGAATTTCATCTACATCACAACATATATTCTCACAAGCCATGCATCGTGGGGAAAAAAATGGTGTGAATGTTGAATCCATCCTTCACAAGCTTCTGCCTCAACATCTCCACAGGCCTCTTCCGTTGCTTGAAGAAAGACTTACTTGGTTGTAAGGGTTGTGATCATACTCTTTCCATCTCCAAGAGGACAATAACTCCTCAATTGGAATCTGGAAAGGAGAATATGGTGGAAGGAACACCATTATGGAATGTGGATGATCTTCAAACCACTCTCGTACCAGTGCCGAATGGTGAAATTGGACATTGTCCCAAACAACTACAAAATATTGCTCCATTTGCTCCTGATCGACCTGCAGAAAGAGGATTTCATTGAGGGAGTATAAAAAATATAGGAGCCTTTCAGTGTTGTATGGGCCCAAGACAGTGTTGTGTGCCACAACACCAGTGTTTGACATTGTGGCACACATGGTGATGTAGCCTCCTCATTGTCCAGGGGCATTGACTGTGGCATGATGTCCAATCACATTTCTTCCTCATTTCCTTTTTTTTTGTTGAGATCCAAGCCAGCTTCATCAACATACAGGTACTCATAATGAGTTGCACAGCTATCTAAAACTCTAAAATACTCTAGTGTAAAAAACAAAACAAAAAAAAAAAAACACAAAAAAAACAGAGGTTTACAATATGTTCCCTTTCATGGGAACTATCGACGCTGCGTGATAACGCATTGGGAACCTTCTGCGTGATGTCGTCACTGAAGCACTCATGTATATAGCCAATCACGTAGCGAGACGTCAGAGACGGGTGACGTCATGGACCAGGAAATTATAAAGCACACTCAGATGCAGAGCACGCCAGCTTCTTTGCCTTCAGCAAGCGCTCTATGTTATCTTATGTGTCTTATTTGGTGTTGTTTGTCCCGCTTTATTGCACAAAACGTTATCTCTTCATCTGAGGACAAGAGCTCTGCAGTACACCACACATATATACATATATATATATTGTGAAAAGACACAAGTTAAAATGGCAGAAGGCAGACAATTTAAGAAGTGTGTTCATCCATGTACAGGCTACATTTCAGATGGGGACTCCCATGAAATGTGTGTTGTCTGCCTGGGGGTTGAGCATGTACAGGCAGCTCTCGAGGGGGCTGTCTGTGTCCATTGCGAGAAGCTCAACCCTCAGAGTTTTAAGATCACACCGGGCACTCTTTAACAATAAAGAGGGTGCTCCGGTTGGCATTCCCCGCGGATTGGGTCCCGCTGTTGCCGAGGCACAGCGGCGGCTTCATTCGTGGGATTCGCAAATGGAGCTGGCAGAGGGGGTTGAGACGGGCCCAGCCTTATCTCGCCCTTTACCTGCCAGCCCCAGTGCCTCTTCTCAGGCGGCGGAAGCACGCACAGCGGTTTCTTCCCCCCAGAGAGAGGCACCAGCGCTTCATCTCTCTTCCTCCGAGGAGGTTGATGTGATGAGCGTGGGGGAAGAGGAACCGCCATCCTCTTCCCCAGCACACGAGGAGCTCCTGGAGGTAGTGACCAGGTCTGTGGCCAAACTAAAAATCGACTGGCCAATTGAGCGGGCAGATACAAAACCAAAAAGCAAGCTTGATGAGCGCTTTCTTACCTGCTGGGGGAGGTGGAAAATAGCGGGGAGGCCACGTATGAGTGCATCCAGGAAATCAGAATGGCAACTGACCTGGCTCTCCGTGCCACCAAAGAGACGACAAAAGAAATCGGCCGCTCTATGGCAGCATTGGTGGCTACGTAGAGGCACTTGTGGCTGAACCTCTTGGACATAAGGGAGCGTGACAAAGCCTCCCTTGTGGACGCGCCACTGTCTCCTGCAGGCCTCTTCGGCGACGCTGTTACAACAGTCATCGAGAGGTTGCAGGAGGCTAAGAAACAGTCTGCGGCATTCCAGAGGTTCATCCCCCGCAAACCTAGAAACCCTCCCCCCGAGGCTGTTCAGCTGTTCAGCTGTTCAGCTGTTCAACGAGCTCCTCAGTGCACCACAGAGCGCATCAAAAGATCAGAGAGAGAGCAGAGAGCTTGGGGATCGGGTCAGCTGATCTAACAGCCGCTACCCTTCGGCGCCCTCAGGGGATCATTATGCCAGCCCTGCCACCCAGTGTGCGTCAGGGCGCAGCGGTCTCCACTGACCCTCCGAGGAGGGCCGGCCACTTGATTCGATTGTTCTCTGCCGGTGCGCCGTTTCAGAGCTTCGAATCAGGTGCTCAAGAAACACCAGAGGCCAGTCTCGAGAGACTGGTTCCCTTAGTAGATTTTCTGGTAGAATGGAAACTTCTCCCGAATATATTGAAATGGGTGCTGCTCACTATAAAAGAGGGTTACAAGATTCAGTTTGGGTCTCACCCGCCCAGATTCAACGGGGTTCTTCCCACAGTGGTAACCCCCGAGCAGTCTCTGGTTATGGAACAAGAAGTTATGACACTTTTGCGAAAAGGAGCTATAGAAAGGATCCCTCCTCCCAGCGATCAGTCAGGATTTTACAGCCGTTATTTCACTGTTCCAAAGAGGGATGGAGGTCTACGACCTATCATAGATTTACGTGTGCTAAATCGCTCAATACAAAAGCTCAAGTTCAAGATGCTGACACTCAAACAGATCATACCACAAATTAGGTCCGAGGACTGGTTTGTGGCAATAGACCTGAAAGATGCATACTTTCATGTGTCCATCCATCCTTCTCACAGGAAGTTCCTCAGGTTTGCTTTCGGGGGCGAAGCTTACCAGTACAAGGTTCTTCAGTTTGGTCTATCATTATCACCCCGCACATTCACGAAATGCGTGGACGCAGCTCTGGCTCCGTTGAGGATCCAGGGCATTCACAAACTGAATTATATTGACAATTGGTTGATTCTAGCTCAGTCAGAGCAACTAGCAGTTAAACATCGAGATGCTGTTCTGTCCCATATGAAGAGGCTTGGGCTGAGGCTCAATGCCAAAAAGAGTGTGCTAGTTCCAGCTCAATCCACCAACTATCTGGGTGTAGTGCGGGACTCCACCACGATGCGGGCACATTTGTCTCCCGCTCGGGTGAGTGTCATTCTTATGGCTATGAAAGGGGTGAAGTTAGGCCAGTAAAACAGTTCCAGAAACTGCTGGGTCTGATGGCAGCTGCGTCCAACGTAATACCTTTTGGCCTTCTGCACATGAGACCCCTACAGTGGTGGCTCAGGACCAGGGGGTTCTCCCCGAGGGGAAATCCCTTCCGCATGATCAAAGTCTCAAAACGATGTCTTCATTCTCTGATCATGTTGAAAGACCCCCGGTTCCTGTCCCAGGGACCCGTGTTGGGGGCCACTGTTCGTCGAGTAATGCTTACAACAGACGCCTCCCTCACGGGCTGGGGAGCGATCATGAGTGGTCGCTCAGCTCAGGGTCTTTGGGAGGACCATCAGCTCTCTTGGCACATAAATCAGCTAGAGATGATGGCAGTGTTTCTAGCAACTAAAACATTTTCTCCCAGACCTGAGAGGTTACCATGTGTTGGTTCGTACAGACAACACTGCAGTGGTTGCATATATAAATCATCAGGGGGGTCTGCGGTCTCGCCGACTATATTACTTGGCCCGTCAGATCCTCCTGTGGTCTCAAGGGAAGTTGCTCTCGCTGAGGGCAGCTTACATCCAGGGACATCAAAATGTGGGAGCAGATGCCCTGTCGAGGCAGGGGTCTAGGCCCGGGGAGTGGAGACTCGACCCAGAAGTGGTGGATCTCCTATGGAAAAATTTCGGTTGAGTGGAAGTCGACCTGTTTGCTTCGGGAGAGTCAACCCAGTGTCCGCTCTGGTACTCCCTAACACATCCAGCACCTCTGGGTCTGGATGCTATGGTACAGACGTGGCCGAGGCTGCGCCTGTATGCATTTCCCCCAATCCCCCAAAAGTATGCAGAGAAGGGGCCAATCTAATACTGGTAGCCCCATTCTGGCCAACCAGGATATGGTTCTCAGACCTAGTGTCATTACTCAACGACTCCCCAATGGAGCTTCCTCTCAGACAGGACCTCCTGTCTCAAGCAGGCGGCATGATTATACATCCCCGCCCAGAACGACTGAAACTATGGGCTTGGCCTCTGAGGGGGCCAGGCTCGTAGATGCTGGTCTCCCAACCGAGGTTGTGGAGACCATTCTTAACTCCAGAGCTCCCCCCACGAGGAAGTTGTATGCTTACAAATGGAATTTGTTTTCTACCTAGTGTAGACATAAGAATACGGACCTCGTCACACGCTTCCTCCGTGGCACACTGAGGTTGAGGCCTCCAATGCACACAAGGGTTACGACCTGGGACTTGGCTGTGGTCTTACAGGGGTTAGTTGAGGCTCCCTTTGAACCACTAGAGGAGGTTCCTGAGAGGTTCCTCACTCTTAAAACAATTATTTTATTGGCTATCACTTCTCTGAAGCGGATAGGAGACTTACTTCTCTGTTGCTCCTTCTTTTCTTGAATTTGCTCCTAGACCGGGTTATGTCCCAAAGGTCCCTACCAATGTCCCAGGCCCCATTGTGCTTCAGTCCTTCTATCCTCCTCCATTTGAATCTGCGGATCAGGAAAAATTGAATCTGTTGTGCCCAGTAAGGGCTTTGGATGCTTATGTCCACAGAGCTGCCCTGTGGCGTAAGTCAGATCAATTGTTTGTCTGTTATGGGTCCCCTAAAAAAGGGGGCCCAGCATCAAAACAAAGAATGAGCACTTGCCTATGAAGCGGCCGGACAGCCCTCTCCTTTGAATGTTCGCGCCCATTCGACTAGGGGTATGACTTTGATGTCAGGAGTCTCCATGAGTGATATATGTGGTGCAGCTGGATGGTCATGCCAGCACACATTTATTAAGTATTATAACCTTGATAACGGCTCCCATCCGGGGTCCTCTGTTTTGTCAAGATAACTTTGACAAGTGTTTGAGCTACGGCTCAGTTGGGATTGCGTTCCCAATGCGTTATCACGCAGCACTGATAGTTCCCACGAAAGGGAACATCTCAGGTTACAGATGTAACCCTGGTTCCCTGAGTAGGGAACGAGACGCTGCATCTCTTGCCGTACCCCTGCACACTTGCGAGTGCTTGCTTCAGACTTACTTACTTACTGCATCCGAGTGTGCTTTATAATTTCCTGGTCCGTGACATCACCCGTTTCTGACGTCTCTCTACGCGATTGGCTAGATACATGAGTGCTTCAGTGATGACATCACGCAGAAGGTTCCCAATGCGTTATCACACAGCGTCTCGTTCCCTACTTAGGGAACCAGGGTTACATCTGTAACCTGAGACGTTAGTTGTTTTTACAGTAATGGCATTGATTGTAAACTTGACACTGCAACTGTTACCAAACTTTGAATTCCCACTTTGACACTGCTTTATACATAGAGGTACCTGAATTTTTCCAGATTGTTACAGTATATGCACATGTAATGCATACTGATGGAGGAGTAGAAACTTCAACCCGAGGTAGTGAAGAAAATCTGTGAAAGATAATTCACAAAATGAATGCTGGATGATTCAGTTGCTCGGTCGTAAAATAAGTGACTCGTTTAAAATTCCCTATAAATTAATTAATTTAATTTAAGCTAATTCACTTACAGAGACGCACATGCTCGGGCAGATTTGCCTCACATTTGTGCATCTTCAGAAAGTTACAAAATTTGCCATGCACACCGCCACGTGAAATGTGTTCACACGCACAATGCACACTTCCAACAACATCACAATGACATAATTTTTGTTGCGCGCACCCAAGTGAACTTGCAGACACGTCATGTATAAATCAGGCTAAAAATAAGAAAGTATACTTTCAGTCTACTTTTTATATACTTCACAGAAATATACTTTATGTACTTCTCAGAAATATACTTAATTGCTCTTAAGTATACTTGACTTGTACTCACAGAAAAGTGTATTTGAAGTATATTTATTTGGAGTATATTTGTACTCAATCTTTTGATCAAGATATACTTAAAAGTATAATTAAGTATCTTAAGAACACACTTTGGCTGGTAGGCTTGAAATATATTATTATTCTAAACTTTTCATGAACTTTGGTAGGCTCTACAACAAAGGAATTGCTGATCTCTACTGATGTCGAATTTTTTTATTGATCATTTGTTGGTAAAGGGTGAGAGACCTGACCACATGATTTTTGTCAAAGAGCCAGGCAATAGGTTCCCAACCACTGACCTAGAGGATCATATTATATCCTCAATATTATAATCAGGAGGATCATAATGCAATAAAACAAATATTTGTTTATATCCATTTTTTTCCCATCAGTGAGCTCACTCCTACTATATCAAGTATTTATTTCTAATGATGGCTAGCATGTTTTGCTCATTTAAAAAAAAAAAAAAAAAAAAAAAAAAAACATATTTGCATTTCCAATAGAAGATGTTTACTGTCAAACCCTCACAGGTGATTGGTTGTTTGTCCACTATGCTTCACATAGACTCTCATGTGGGAGTAAGCAATCCCATGCCAATTTGTGTATATGTGTGTGAATGGGGATTTGTTAGAAGTCCTTTCATGCCAGCTTTCCAAAGTCTGCAACAAGGCCCGCAGGGGATCCTAACATGCAAATCAGCTGTGGTGAAATTGAAATGTATATGGGATTTATTTCCTCTCGATAAATGATAAAGCCTGCCTCTGATAAATAATAGATGGGACATCAAATATTCATAGCATGCAGCAAGTAGATAGAAACACAACGATGGGCCACTGCTTACTTCCCCATGCTTTAATATAAATAATAAAACAATAGTGCAGAAAATCCCAGCAGTCCAATTAACACTGTCCAAGAGGAAAAGCTAGCAGTAGAATGATGGGGACTGTGTATGTGTGTGTTGGGGGTGATTTGGGAGTTTGGGGGGCTTTGATTATACTGCTTTGGAACACATATGCACATTTACACACAGACACATTTTCATTTTTTCCTCAACATGCATGCCACTCACATATAAACAAATGATGCCGCATCCATTGTTCACAAACACATCAGTGCTGCAAGTTCATGCCACACACCTACATGTAGCCTTACTCACATAAACACAACACACACACACACACACATAAAACACACTGTCTCTCTCTGATGATCCACAAACAGTTGGCGGCTGTCAACCATTTCTCATGCTGACAGCCTCGCTGGTACAGCATGCGCTAAAAGACATATAGCTTTAATTTGTGTGCATGGAATCTCAAGTTTACCCTTTTTGTCTGTAGTGACAAATACATGTCCTGAGAAGCATGGCGTAGGAAGGAAAATATGCCTGCAGTATTTCAATGAATTCATGTTACAATTAAATGTATTAAATGTAAATGTATAAGAAAAAATGCATCAAGCAGGTCTGCAATCTTTTTTTTATGTTTGTTTTTACTTTTAAACGAGTGAAAAATCATGCCAATAACTTTTTTCCCAATATATTTTATTTTGATGGAGTTACATATCTGTCCACTGTAGTGGACACCATGCATCAACAGAATAAGAAGTAATTCAACAGAACTAATGTTTGGCCTGAAAAAAAATAAATAAATAAATAAAATAAAATAAATAAATAAATACATAAAGTGAAAGTATTTGATGAACGAATAGTATGTGCGGAGAGCATTCACTCAGTATCATTATCTAATTTTTGACGGATGTGGCTTTTAGAAGCTTTTGCATCAGAAGACTTGGAACGTTAAATAACAACAATAAAGAGGATATTTTAAAAACATAACATTCTCTGTCTTGAAACTCATTTTATTACTTGGCAAACTTTTATTTAAAACTGTTAAAACCAGTATCATACGTGAGCACAAATACACACACACAAGCACAAGCACCCTTGAATGCAATCAGGCATACATATTCCTGTCCTTGTATGTGCCTACACTTTTATATGACCTAAGCATTGAAATAAATTATAAAATCTGAAGACTATTTAATATTGCTGTTTAATAAAACTATTCAAGTGTAAATTATATCATAATTTTAACTAAAACATACAAATAAGGAGGAACGCATATGTAGGCCCAATAGGCATAATATACCCTTTGGTGCATGACGTCCACTGTAGTGGACAGATGTATTTTCTGTCACAGAAAAAAAAAAAAAAATGTACAAGAAAATATTGTTAAAATCTGGATAAAAGTATTTCTTACATCCTATTTAGCTGAAAAATACTTTTTGTACTTGTCTGGTTTTATGAGAATAAAAGGATTTAACACTTATTCCTAAGGTACTTGGTTCATCTCCTCTTCCCTCCGCCTTTTTAATTAATCATAGACAAGACTTTGAGTATTCACCACTTGGTGGTTGGGACATGGTACTACAACCTAAATGATTCAAAATGGCTTCCAAATATCTGTCCACTGTAGTGGACACCATGCATGAAAGGGTTAAAATATAATTGTTAATGATTTTAATATTGTAACAGTTATGTTCTGTTATGTTCTATTTTGGTTTCGTTTTTACTCTTTTTGCTCGTTTCCCGTTTTCCCTAGTTCCCTAGTTAGTTTCCCTGGCTTTTAATTAGTTCCCACACACCTGTTTCACTAATTATCTCTCTGCTTTATATAGCCTACTCAGTCTCTTTAGAGTTGTGTAGTTGTGGTTCTGATACTCCTGTGTTTGCTCTTTATTTATATTTGAATTGTGTGTTCATCTAAACATTACAGAATGCAAGACCACCAAAATCTCCTGTGTCTCCAGAGTCCCCGCTGATTCCCTTCATCCCCTTGGCTTCACCTATAGCCCCTCAGGTCTTCTGGTCTCCAGCTCTACCCAGTCAAGATTATCCCCTGTCACTCCACCTTGGCCCGTTGAACTGTTGGCTCTGCCTTGGCTCCTTTACCATCATCCTTACAGCTTCACCGGGCTCCCTCATCCTTTCGGCTGCGCCTTGGTCAGACATTACTCTGCCTGTGCCACAAAATTCCGAGCTGTCCACTCCGTCTCTCCACCCCTTTGGCTCCGTCTGGCTGCGCCTTCCCTTCAGCTCCACCTAGGTCCTCAGTCCTATCGGCTCCAACTCAGACGCTCATCAATGCCGCTCCATTGGTGTCATCGTTCCCATCTGCTCTCTGTCTTAGCCTTGGGCTCCACCTCCATCAGCCTCATCTCCGTCGGCATCCCACTGGTGTTGACAGCCAAAATTTTACCATGACTCCTCCCTCCATCGACTCTGCCGTGGGCTTTCATCCTGGCTGCGCTCTGGGTCCCCACCAAGCTCCTCCTGCTCCTGGCTCCTACCTGGCTCCTCCCTCCAATATGGGAGGGGGCAGACTGTAATGGTTATGCTCTGTTATGTTCTGTTTTGTTTTTGTTTTTACTTTGTTTGCCCATTTACCATTTTTGTTAGTTCCTTAGTTAGTTTCCCTGGCTGTCAATTAGTTCCCACTAACCTGTTTTTGTCTTACTCATTTCCTCAGTTTCTTTGTCCGGTATTGTTTATGTTTATGTATAGTTGTGATTCTGTTACTCCTGCATGTGCTCCTTACTTATTAAAATACTCTTTATTTTTATCTGATTCATGCATGTTCATCTAAGTGTGACAAATATGGGGTTAAATGGGGTTTTAGGCATTCCACTTCATGTTGTGTATAAGAATATTGGCGATCTATAAAGATACATCAGCAGACTAGCATTCAAGCAAAGTGATATGAAAGTTGGTTATTTTTAAGTTGTGCAGACTGATAATAGGTGATGTTAAACATTTCAAGTGCATGCTAATATATATATATAAAAAAAAATACTTGTTTTTGTTCTCAATTGACAAGAGGCAAATGTGCAAAAATAATAATTTTTTAAGTCATAAGGATGAGCTCTTATGGTGTTTTGTGAAAATGTATTTTATGGAAATGGAGTACATTCTTTCTTTGTTTGCTTTCCATTTTTTTTCCTCTGTGTCTCATCTTCTTCACTTCTTTCCCCAGTGAAGTGAAATGGAGAAACCAATCTAAAATCCATCAGGATCTTCCCAAACCTGCCTACTCCGCCCCCCTCACAGGGATGTGGCGGTGTGTGTGACTGTGTATTGTGACCGTCTGGGAATTGGATGAGATTGCGTGTTTAGCGGGCCAGCTGGCTTGGCTGATATGAATTGTATCCCCCCCACCCCCCTCTCACGCTCACAGTGAGAGGTCATGACCTTGCGTCTTGACGGACTGCATCAGCCTATTGTGGGACACTTTAATCCATTAAGTGACAGCCAATGGCAAAGTAGAAGGGAGAGAAGAGAGCGGGAGTATGAGGCAAGATGCAATTCACAGGCTGTGAGGAAAATTGGAAATTGAAGGGAAAAGGAGGAAGATTTGAATCCATTATTGATCATAGGCATGGAAAGCCTCAGGAATGTGACATGGCTGCTTCAAAACCTAAATAAGCAGCATTACAATTCAGCCTAAATCTTTACGATTACACAGATAAAATAGTGATTTAAAATTACATTCAGGACTTGTACTTTTTTATTATACATTTGTGCTATAATAAATGGTGAATATCCTTTTGATGATAATATACAAGAAGCTTCTAACTCAAACATTTCTATGGCTCTTCTTAGCAAAAACTTTGCCAGCAGAATTACATCACCTAAAAGAAAATGCACTATAAAATAGCAATTATTAACTAGCAATTATTTGAAACACATTTGTCAGCCACTTTTATTCAGTAAATCTGACTGAATTCAATTTAAGTATTATCTTTACATATAGGATTTGGGTTCCATTCTGTGTAGATCTCATGTACATTAGTTCTCAACTACCAACTCTCATATAATATAATATAATATAATATAAAATTATTGTAGGTAGTTATTAAAGAAAATTCCATATTAATGTGGTAAAAAATTGCAATTTTCAGTTTAAATCCACAGTTACATATAAGAAATTAGAAAAGTCTATGCAAGTATGTGCGGTTGCCGTTACAGCCTACTTTTGCACCGCTGCTTTCAGTACATGTGCTTTGACACATTGAGCTGTGAGTCTCATGTCAGTGATGCAAGTTTGAATCTATTTTATGATATTTCTTTATCTTATTTCCCTGTAATTTCCTGTCCTCTTTCCACTTCACTTTTTGGCTTTATATTGGATAGAGACAATCTATTTAAAAACAGGCATACTTAACAGGAGGTTAAAGAGTAACTGACCTCTAGTGTCAGTTGGGTGACAGTATCTTAATCACTGAGAAGCCCAAAGTCATTACATCTGCATTTGGCCCATCCTCCACATTATTGATCCTGGTCCATTCCTATTACCAACCACACCTACCTAATAAGTTCTTGCATTGTGGACAAAATGAGTGAATGCCCTCTCTCTCTCTCTCTCTCTCTCTCTCTCTCTCTCTCTGTGTACCTGGTATCCTCTACGTAATGGGGACCAAATGTCCCCACAAGGATAGTAATACCAGTATTTTATCTATTCATTTATTTAGGTGTGTGTGTGTGTGTGTGTGTGTGTGTGTGTGTGTGTGTGTGTGTGTGTGTGTGTGTGTGTGTGTGTGTGTGTGTGTGTGTGTGCTTTTGTTTATATTACATTGTGGGGACCAAATGTCCCCATGATGTAATATAAACCTGAGTTCACCTACATCGTGGGGACCAGCCAGCGGTCCCCACAATGTAAATGGGTTTATAAATCATATAGAATGAGTTTTTGTGAAAAAGTAAAAGTTTGCACAGTTTCCTGTGAGGGTTAGGTTTAGGGGTAGGGGCAGGGTAGGGGGATAGAATGTACAGTTTGTTCAGTGTAAAATGCATTGAAGTCTATGGAAAGTCCCCACAATTCACAAAAACAAACATGTGTGTGTGTGTGTGTGTGTGTGTGTGTGTTTATTTATTGGACATGGGTTTGGTGGTGTACATGTGGGATTTTATTGTTGTGTAAAAATCTGTATTACTACCTAACTGTGATATTCCTTTTTAGGAGCTCAGTCATATTTCCTTTTAACAAGAATCCAACTTTTGACTTTGACTTCTAAAGAAACAGACAAAAAGATTACTTCTGCTATGAAGTGTATCTGTCTATGCGTACGTACACATTCAGAGCATCTGCCTCTGGCCACTGCAGTCATCTGAGACATATTCCTATCATTTGATCAACGGTGGATGGAGCAAAGGAGGTTAAGGGTAGAAAGGGATGTGATCCTCTTGTTTGGTTGGTTTCCTTACAGGCAAAATCCCATAGGCTCCCTCTTTGTCCTTTTCTTACCAATTTTATCTATAAATATTTTTTCTGTGCTGTCTTCTAGTGTTTTAGTCTAATGTCTCTTTTAAAGATAAGTAAAGCTCATCAACTATTGAATTTAGTTATATTTGCCAGAATTCAGCAGTCAGTCCTTTTACACACACTTCCACACAGCATTGCATGTGACTGCTAAATCAAAGCATTTTTGCTGGGTGCAAGTCCACCATCTGGTCCGGATACAGACTGGATCAGGCTGACAACAGTAACCTCAACTGTCACAGAATCACACACACAGGATAGTTGGATTCCATAGGCAGTAAAGGATACATCTATGGCTACGTTCACACTGTTGGTGCATGGGATTGGCAACTGCATTTACTTGAGTGAGTCACGAAAATGTCTAGTTCACACATCAGCTTACAGTAGCGTCTCGAGTACTGTCTGTATAAATGTGCAACAGGAGTATTCCATTTGTGACTAACAACTGTCACCATAGTGACAGTCATAGATAGTGACTAAAGTAATTTCAAAGATGGTGACATCTTAAAAAGTTGCATCACATTTGACATTAACTTGAGATCAACAGTTCTACCAGAAAGATTTGGCCATGAAACATTTGGATAAGATTTATTAAACAGTTTGTATGCAAATATCGAAAAATGATAAAGTTTTTTGGCGTAGGCCCCGTCCATAGTACAATCCGGAGGGTAGCAGACATTTGCAGATCCTGCCTTAAGATGAAGGTGGGGAGGATGGGGGTGAATGCCGGCGTCGGTATCTGTGAACATAATAGTGTGTGGGAACAGAACTTATATACTAAGGTGACGTGTAATGATTGGTTAGATAATGAGTAATGACGTGCATTAGAGTCTTCTGGGTAGAACTTCTGCTAAAGCTCCCATTTCTATGTTGGCAGGTGAGATGAGTGCACGGGAAGACCAGACTGAGGGTGTAAACGTGATGGAAAAAGTAATCCAGGTGAGTACTGTATATCCAACAGGTAAAATGTCAGGAGATGTTGGGAGTGCCGGGAGCGGTAGACGTCTGCTGTGTTAGCAGAGCAGGGAGCCTTAAGAAAGCTGGCTGAGCAGGAAACCAATGTGGAGCTGGCAAAGATGGACACAACCACAAGGTAACCAGTAGAGTTGAGCAGATGGAGGAGGAGGGACTAGGGCTACTATGGTTGTGGCGAAAGAGAGGAACTCAGTCTCTGTCACCATGATGGCCTTCCAGTCTGAGGTGAGGGAGCGGCCTTTGTGGCCGAGACAGGGATAATCGAACTTGGGACCACCTGGACTGCCTGAATTGAGACCACCCAGATCACCGGATCATCAGACTTGGGTGCTCTGGGACCACCAAACTTGGGAGTTCTCCAGAGTTTTCAGATCTGGACTTATTCCTCTTTTGCCTTTCTCTGCACTGGGGTCAATGGGGTGCCTGGACTGGAGGATGGAGAGCTAGAGAGGTCAACAGGAGGGAAATCTAGAGTGGATTCTGGAGGTTCTGGGATGACAAGAGTGAACTGTGGAGGCTCTGGAGAACCTGGAACAGCATGGCTGAGGTCCTCCTCCAATTCTCCCATGGTGAAGTTGGATCAACTCATTTGAAGGAACAGATCTTGAAACTGGCAGAGCATCCCTCGAGGAACACTGGCAGGCACTGGTGATCTGAGGGGTTAGTGAGTCTCATCTTCACAATTCACTGCATTAGGCTGATGTAAAAATGATGTTTGGTGTTAATGAGGCTGAATTCTGAATTGTGATGATATCCATCTCTGCCAAGTTGGATCCAACAATGTGATTGTCTGGTCTTCTGGTAAGTATATTGATAATGGGTGGAACAAGGACAACACTTAACTTGAGATCAATAGTTCTATGTTGGCAAGTGACACAAGCACACAAGGTGACCAGACTTAGGATACATTTACATAACAGCAATGTACTACAAACGTACAAACTACAACAGTTTTTTTTCTTTATACAGATGACAACTTTATCAAAACTATCCCCATTCACACAGATCTGTAAAAATTACTAAAAACGGTGTTTTACGCATTACAGACAAGTAGTTGATGTCACTTTTTATAGATTACAGCACTTTGATTTCACAGAAATACCATAATTCCACATTGATAAATAAGGTGGATAGACTAAACAAGTAATATGCATGTGCATCACCATTTTCACAGATTTGCATTTTTGCAGTTTACATGGAGATGACAATGGTATCATTTTCAAAATCTTGTACTTTGAAACACGTTCTCAAAAGTTTGCGTTTCAGGCCACCAAAATGCCGTTGTCGTGTAAACGAACAGCCAAAAAGCATAATTTAAACAGCCCCTGAGAGAGAGCAGATGATGGAGAACAGATGAAAGAGCAGAAGATGAAGTAATCCAAGTGAGTATGTCCAAAAGGTAAAATTAATATGGGAGTCTGAACAGTATTTGCGTGATGTATACGAGACTAGACAAAGAGTGTGCATGTGAGAAGAGAATAAATGCTGTTGTTGATGTGCAGGTATTTGGTGACCAGGTGTGTGCAATTAGAATGTTAATCTGAGTTAATTGTAATGTTTAATTACATTTTTAATTATAAAATGTCTAAAATATGACATCCACTCCCCCCAAATGAAACAAAAGTAATAAATAAATAATAGGATTTTTCCAATTTGTATATCTTGTCATATATAAAAATACTATTAATAATATTAATAGTATTTAAATCGTATCAAATGCAGTTAATGTTTATTTTTATGTTTACAGGCTACATTGTTAATTTTCATATAAGAGCCCAAATATAAGCACCGAGTCCACTTTACTGGATCTGTGAACAAAAAAGTCCTTTCCACTCTTCAACAAATATTTTGTTTCTAGGTTCATAATGGTTTAAGTCATCTTAGAATATCTAAAGATAAAAAAAGACTACTAATATTAGAGAACCACACACAATTTATGTTTATTACATTTATGTTTGTTTTTGTTTTCTTGGTTACCCATTGCATACCCATTGTATTATAAGATTAAAATGATCAAATTACAATTATTATGGAGTGTGCTCAAATTGACCATAACTAGATTCAATATAATTAATCAAAAATGACACTATGAAAATTATCTTGTAAAAACAGTTAATCTTAACAATAGTTCTCATACATTACAAAAACCATGAGAACATGATTTTTTTTTTTTTTTTTAATTTAGGAACTAATTTATTTACTTATTTATGCATTTACAAAATCAAGCGTATAGCATCAGTTCTGGCAAGACACATCAATCAAGCTTGCATCAGCTGACACTTAGCTGATCCATGCCACCCAATAGGGATACTTTCAGATTAGACCGCGTCTTTCAAATACACCTTCCAGCCATTCAGAGCTGCTTGATCGCCGCATTGCACTCATCATACCTGCCTCCATTCCCTACTCCTCCAATATTTGACTGCACCTGTGGCTCAGTACTGCACCTCTGCTCGTGTAATCTGGGTTATTATATTATTGTTGTTGTTATTAATTCCTCATGTCCGTTTATTTCTCTTTCAGGTGATGTTCACATGCATTTTTCTGTGAGATGTGTCCGTTATTTTATTATTTTGCTGAACCGTTCTGGTTCCGGGGGGAAATGTATCACTGTGCGCCCTGCTCTGTCCAGGCATAGCTGCTTGAATGAGTGGGGAGTTTTGCCCAGAACAGTTCCATACTGCCAACCTTATATTGCTATCGCTATTGCTTATTGCTATCGTTTAAATTGTTTTATTGCTAACATTCTTTGTTACCATTAATAAATCTTTGATGATAGTGGTCTGACAGAATTACATTTTATAAAACAATTTTACAACTATTTGGTTTTTTTTTAACATTGTAAACACAATTGTGGAAAAATCAATTATGTGTGCTTTCCTGAAGCTTAAACAGTACTGTAGATTGCCAGCTAAAGTAACATGCATGAACTGATAAAAAAATGTACGCCATCAATGCAGTGTACTTTTTTCAGATAAAAGCATTTGCTTAATGCATAAATCTAAATGAAAATACCCTTAGAGGACAGTTAACGATATGTTGACAATACAGAACTACTGTATCTACTAGCAAGCTGTGTTTATTCAAAGAATGAAACATGACTGCCCCCTAATGATTAGGTCTTTTCTGCTCTGCAGCATGCCACATGATTCCTCATGATCCCTAAAGATCCCTCTAGCCCCCACACTTAACTTTAAACCTAACCATACTAGGGAGTGAGAGCAATAATAATCTGGCAGGGGTTGGGATTTTGGCGTAACTCTGGAATACACACATTGCCAGAGAGCCCCCTCTTCAGCCTTTAAGCTGAAAACCCCTGGTTAATTTTTCACCACTGTTGTAAAGGATATTCTCATTATCACATTAATGTAGCAGTAATTACCCACACTTGCAGAGGAATGTCTCATGTTGTGACTGAGGAAATGAGAGAAAGAGAGTGGTGTTAGATAAAACAAGCTACTATTTTTCAGCTCACGTTTAGGTTTTGAAGAAATGTTGTGGGTTCAAGTTAAAGGGATAGTTCTCTCAAAAATCAAAAAAATTCTCTCATCATTTATTTGTCTATTCAAAACTACACCTTTATGTGTTACGGCAGATTGAAATGCAGGAAGAAAAGGTGAGCTGGATCTATTCGCACCAGTTCTTTATTAACACAACTCAAACTGTAAAAACTCTCTGAATACTGTATTTCAATAATATGAATGGAGCAACCAACTTACCTTGACGAATACCGAATAAAGGCTGAAGTAAAACAAGCTCAATATAAACAAGACTAAATCAATCAACTAAACAAGCCACAGGTGTTGAATATAATCAATCAATAAGAAACCACGGAAACAGACACAAGAAACAGAACCAAAACATGTGAAAAACACAAGAACAGAACCACTGTTACATTATGGCTCTATAGTATTTTCTTTCCAGCTCCACATGTGTCATTTCTGTTCTGTAGATTTGAATGTGATTATATGTGTAAGAAAGTATTAGCTTTGCTTCGTTTTACTTCACAAAATATACACGCGCTTACATGTCTCCTTCAGGCTGGATATAAGCATGCATTTGCCCTTTGAGGATTTTTGTATGTATGTATGTGTGTGTGTGTACGTCTAACAAAGCCCCACCCACCCCAACCCTTTCAACCATGTCAGGCACAGCTCCCTCTGTCTGCAGGGGGAGGGGGTTGGGGTGTTGGGGGGGTGAGATGTTGGCAGGCGAAATGATGATGATGAAATTAAAATTCTGCAGCCAGCAGAAGGGGCTCGCACGATTCCACCGCCGGGCCGGGCCACATCGATCCGTTCCAGCATTTGACTTTCAACCATGACAAAACTGTGGGCAAATTAATTGTTCTCCAGGATATTAAGCATCAGAGTCCATTAATCCTCTTTGGAGCTGCACGCCGTTCGAATACTAATCAGCTGCTAACACTCATCCATATCCCTTCTGCCTCACTCTATCCCTACCTCCCTAACTTCATAACTCTCTTCTTCTTTATCTTCCTCTCCTCTATTTCCCATCTTCTCTATGTTTCTTCTTCCACACACACACACACACACACACACACACACACACACACACACACACACACACACACACACACACACACACACACACATTTAGAAATGGAAATAGACCATTAAGACAGAATTAATAAAATCAACTGATACCAATCACTGCAAAAGCCTGGATGGATGTTTTCTGAGTAGAAGCATCTCTACATTTTCCTCTTCCAATGTAGCCTTGAGGATTCCTAAGAAAATGATTGCAAAAAGATCAAAATGACCTTATTAACAGTATGCCTGCATGCACAGTTATGTGAATGATCATTTTATTGCATTTTTATTGTCATCAAGTACCTACTGTAACAGTGATCACATATTTATGCATAGTGTGCACAGTAGTGTGCATGATTCTTAAATATTTCATGGCAATGTCTGCAGCTCTCCATTGCATACATAGAATACTTTTTAGCATAGTTCAGACTTTACACTACATTTTGTTACACCTGTTTAATGCAATTTAAGAACTTAAAAAACAGAACATAATTACAGTGAGAAATATTCAGACAATCGCTATACTCATCAATTCCCATCCGCATGCTTGCGCTCAAAAAAGATCCCCGCCCCCTGCCATCACGGAAATTAACTGGGGCTTGGGACAAAAATGTCACCCAAAAATCAAGATATGTGGGGCAAAAATGTCCCTGTATGAGTTTTTGTTTTTAATATTTACAACAGTATATAGAGTGCTATTTCCCTGAATATAAGGACAATTTCAAATGATTTTATACATTTCCATAAACAAGAATTTAATGTTAGATGACTTTCATTTTAGACTTAGAACCTTAGATCTATTTTTGCTCTGTTTCACAAAAAATCCACAGTAGATCAATTGTGCATCTCCAAGCAACTGAATGAGTTCATGTTTTGAAGGAATCATTTGACTAAATTCATTAAGACAATGATTTGCCACTACCTACTGGCAGTTTTAGTTTCATTACATTTTTTTCCCAAATGTTTAATTTTCTATATTTATATCTTGCACCTGCCCAGACATTAATTAAACATTAATTAAACAATATGAGATTGCTGGATAAGGATAAACTTGTCAGAGCTGTTTGTTTGAAACAGGCATCCTAACTGCAAAGGCTGCCTCTATCCTCTGGAATGAGCTTGTCCCTACCAGAATTTTGGAACAAACAAGAGACAAGATCACTAACCTCAAGGACCACATGAAATTTTTTTTTTTTTTTTCCACGACTGAACATTCGGTAACTATGGAGTATTTAAGTATTTAAAAAATAAATAAATAAATAAACAAAAATACTGCCTTTTTCATTAAAGGTGCCCTAGATTCAAAAATTTAATTTATATTGGCATAGTTAAATAACAAGAGTTCAGTACATGGAAAAGACATACATTGAATTTCAAAGCCCATTGCTTCCTCCTTCTTATATAAATCTCATTTGTTTAAAAGACTTCCGGAAAACACGTGGATCTCAACATAACACCGACTGTTACGTAACAGTCGGGATCATTAATATGTATGGCCCCAATATTTGCATATATGCCAGCCCATGTTCGACGCATTAGACAAGGAAAGGCAGTATTAACGTCTGGATCTGTGCACAGACAAGGTAAGCCAGCAAGAACAACAGCGAAAAATGGCAGATGGAGCAACAATAACTGACATGATCCATGATATCATGATATTTTTAGTGATATTTGTAAATTATCTTTCTAAATGTTTCGTTAGCATGTTGCTAATGTACTGTTAAATGTAGTTAAAGTTACCATCGTTTCTTACTGTATTCACCGAGACAAGAGTTGTCGCTATTTTCATTTTTAAACACTTGCAGTCTGTATAATTCATAAACACAACTTCATTCTTTATAAATCTCTCCAACAGTGTAGCATTAGCCGTTAGCCACAGAGCATAGCCTCAAACTGAATCAAACGTAAACATCAAAATAAATATTTTTCTCACATAATTCGAACATCTTGTAAAGATCCATTTGAGGGTTACATTAGCTGTGTGAACTTTGTAAATGCACTGTAATATAGTCGAGAGCTCGTGTGGCAGGGAGTGTATAGTTAATGATGCCCCAAAATAGGCAGTTAAAAAATTAATTAAAATAATCTATGGGGTATTTTGAGCTGAAACTTCACAGACACATTCAGGAGACTCCTTAGACTTATATTACATCTTGTGAAAATGCATTCTTGGGCACCTTTAAACACACACAGCAGCTTTAACTCAGCTGTGTAAATCTATGAGCAAACTCAATTAAAGGCCTGCTCTATGGATCAATATATAATTTAGACTATTTGTTTATCAAAATCCTATTCAATAATTTCTATATAAATCGTTCATATTTGTATGTGCATTATTGCATTCAGTGAGACAGTTTATGTACATATGGTGTTATACACAGTTTATACTTTTTGTGTGTCAGTATGGCCATGTGTGTTTTTTATAAAATGCTTTTATTAAAAAGTATGCCATCATAAATGTCATATAATAAAATAATGCTTTAAAAAAAAAAAAAAAGAGTCTGACTCTGACAAAAGCAGATATACGTGTGTGCTGATACAGTATTTCTCTAAATATATTCTTGATTCCAGAATTTCCTCCATGTAGGTGTAGGCAAAGGAGGCAATCACAAAATGTACAGGCAGCTCAGCTTTCACTCCGCTCTCCAAATTACAAAGTACCATATTTTAAAAGTCATACTGACATTCCAAGCAACTGCCAAGAACAACCTGAGCTATGCTTATTTTGGCTCCAGATAAGAAAAAGGAGACAAGGAGAAAAATAAAGGAGGAAGAGAGTATGAAATAAAAAAAGAAAAGAACCCAGCTTTAGTCGCCCAGCGACCAAAAACATTTACACAGCTGAGGTACTGGAACTTCCAAGCTGCGTGCAGTCCCGAAGCCTGGTACTGTGTGGCTATAGAAAGGAGGAAAACCTCTTAAATGTTCTCTTTGTTTTGGAGAATTGTTGCAACAGATGTCTAAAAAATAATAATAATAATAAAGTAATTTGCATTTCATCTGCAACAAATGTAGAAATAAGACATTTCTGTTCATTATGATATTCTTTTTCTTTTTTCTTTTTTTATTGCTGTTCAAATTAGATGCCTTTCTCCATGGTTTCTCCATCTTTCTCCAAAGGTGGGCAGGCAGACAACAAAATATTTTACACTAGTTTATATTCAGTGCTGTATTTTGAAAAATGTTGCACTGTTTACCATGGGTGAAACTTGTAACAGTAAAGAGTTGTATGTCAAACTTTTTTATTTGCACATAAAATATGAGGATATTTTAATATCCATCCATCCGTTCTCCAAACCACTTGTCCTATAGGATCACAGAGATATTAGAGCCTTTCCCAGCATTTCAGATCCCCAGGGAACTATTCTGGATGTATAGCCAGTCCTTCACAGCTAGAGCTAACACACATTGACATACTCACTCACAGTTGTGAGGAATTTAGTATCTCCAATTCACTTATCCTGCATATATTTGGTTTGTGTGAGAAACCAGAGCACCCAGAGGATATATTATTATACTGAAAAATATATATTAACATTAAAGTAAGAAAAAAATAGTAGACAAAATAATTTTGTAAGCTAAATTATGGGTCAAAACTTACAAGATGTATTAATTTTATGAATATGTTAATACTCGTGTTGTAAACACCCTTAACCAGGAGAATGGTCTGTTTGCTGCCATATACAGTAGCATCATTATTAACAGTAAGGCTGGTGTATTTAACAAGTTCTCATAAAGGAGTCATTTAGTTTATTTTACAGTATCCTTGTTACACAGGTTACATGTAGTTACTATAATAATAACAACTATAAATTATGCATAATTACATGCAACTAACTCTAAACCAAACCCTAGTCCTAACCTTAAATCTGTAGTAAGTATATGTAGTCAATTAAAATATTACTCAGTTCTTAAATGCATAATTACACTTTAACAAGGACACCTTAAAATAAAGTTTAACCGTCATTTATATTATATTAGCTTTTTTTGAAAGAACATACTGTTAAATTTCCACTGTCTTAGTTCAGTCTCGTTTCATTTAAAGACACTGCGACACTTGATTGCATAAGCATCAGAGTGCACACTTACTGTACATATGTAAATGACGCAGCTAATACACACCCTCTCTAAGAAAATTAAACCGATAAAACAGCTTTCACACAATATATTATTATTCTGATTCTGAAATTTCAGGGTATAAGTCCGCCAATACCACTTTTTTAATTTACAGATACGATTCTAATACCCAAATTATGTGAATCAGCCCATTCCGTATACCATATTCCTCACTTGTAAGTTGCTTTGGATAAAAGCGTCTGCCAAATGAATAAATGTAAATATAAATGTACCGATGATTTTGATTTTGCCAAGTAAGACATGTTCCTGGATCAACATATTTTGTTGACCCTGGAAAAAAAAAATTCCTGTCTGAAAAGTTAGTCCTAACCATTTCCCTAATTGGATAGATGGGCCCGTAGGAACCTTAAAAACATCCAGGACGGTACCGTGCAGGTGGCCGTAGGAGAGATCAGGTCAGTGTGGGTCGGTGAGGGTGGCATGGCAAGGCCCCTGGTTCCTCCTACTATGGTGGTTCCCGCAACTCCAGCTAGTGGTGCCACACAAGGGGAGCCAGAGGAAGGGGGATACCCGGAGACACAAGAGGTGGATGGAGAAGGCTCCATCACCAGAGAGAAACGGGATAGGAATGAAATAGCAAAGGGGGATGGAGAGGTACAAAACGGTCTACACAAGCTAGTCAATCAACCAAATCCTAGGTGCCCAGCATCTAAATCTAATCCAGGGTCTGCTTAAATACTTTACAGGAACATTATCTCTATTTTTCACCCAGAGAGAACAGGTGACACTGGTCACGGAGGTCACCAAGGTCTCGGAAGAAGACGATGTGATTTGGGTCACCATGGATGAGGTGGCAGGGAGTAGTGAGCCACAGGGGGTTCAAGAGGAAGAGGAAAGTGTTGGACAGAAAAGCTGCAGGAAAAGGACTAGGAAGGCATGGGCCTGAGCATGTTCCAGAGGCAGGAGCATTGGGGGGGACTGGTACTGGGAGACTCAAATATGGGAAGGCTACCAGCCATGTTGGAGAGAAAAGTCCAGGTAGAGTGCTACCCAGGAGCTCTTTGGTCCCACGTCTATGAGATTTTAAGGAATAAGAACCCCACAACTGAGCAAGTCACCAAATTATCATTCTGTATCAATGATAGGACCCACACTTCCACAGAACTGACGAAAATTGATCAAAAAAAACCCTGGGGGCAGCTGGGCACACCTTACCGAATGCCCAGATATACGTCCCACACTTGCTGAAAAAGCAGGGCATGATTCTGAGCCAGATTAATGCACACATTACCAGCACTGGGAAGACGGTCCTTCCCTACAAGCAATTCCGGACGGAGTTGGATCTAACCCACTGGACCCAGATGACAGGCAGAGCAATATGGCAACACTGGGTGGCCCATTTAAACTGCTAGGGGAGAGGCATCTGCTTAACCAGAGTCCATGGACTGTGGTGAACCTCTTCCAAACAAGAATTCTAAAACTGAGATGGCAGTATTACCGAGGGGTCTGTCTTTCATTCCCAGGGGAACAGGGATGAGTGGTAGTAGTTGGAATAGTTTGGAGGCAGAGGCGGGCCTCACAGCCTACCAAATGAGATCCCAAAACTCGACTCGTGAAGATACTCGTGAAGATACTTGTGTGGCAAACAAGAAACTCGTGAAGATAACCCAACCAATAGCTGTGTCTCATTTCGAAGGCTGCACCTTCCGGAAGTCACTTTTGTTGGCTGCATATATACATCATAAATTATGTCTCATTTTAGAAACGTAGCCATCATAAAATGTATTTTATTTACTTTTTACGTTAAAACAGCTTCAATAGTTTATGGTAAAACTTTGTATTCCATTCCAAGAATGATAGAGTCCTCTGGAGGCTTTTATTTTGAAGTTTTGATCTTGTGCCAATGGCGGATGTGTTCTACGAATGTTCAAAAGTGTTCAGTGCAGTGTGGTTTAAGCACTGAATATCTTTGAAATCACACAAAAGAGAAAGAGGAAATGTATCTTGCCAAAGAGAAGATTTTAAACAAATAATTGCAAACATACGACAGTGTTTATCAATGGTAGTATGTTCATGTCTTCACTCTCAGGTAACTCTTGTCCCACCATATCTGGATGCTGGTTAAAACTTATTTTATTGTAGCAGCTACTGTTTAATAATGTAATTTCCAAAATCATTCATAAGAACATTATGACTATTTATCACCAAACCAGTTACAGCCCTGTATTTTTATATTTAAGTTTGGTTGGTGTCTTTAAGTTTGTCCTAAACTTATGAATTGTGTCTCTATACCATTTGTTTGTCTATGTTTGGTATTGTGATGGAAAGGGGTTGGTGGAGTTAGGATGTTATATCTTTCCCAACCACTGTGACCAAGTACACAAAGAGGTTTGAGAGGTTTATAACTATAAACAACAGATATAATGTTTATAATTAAGACAAAAATATGTAACAGCCTGTAGGTTTACCTTTTCATAATTTTGTTGCTATGCAACAGTAATTTTTGGTGTAAAAAAAATATTAAAACCCAGACAGACTGTATACCCACAATTGAACATAAGCAGAAATATCAAAGCAAATAACAGCCACCAGCCATCATACGAAACATTCATTTAAAAACCTCTATAAATATCAGAACTCTAACATACACTGAGGCAAGTGAATCATTAGCCTGTTTGTATGCTGCCTCCCATGGGAGTCTTGTAAAGATACACAGAGCTCAAATGCTTATTTTTTGGGTTTTTTTTTTTTTTTTTTTTTTGAATACTAAGCATCCCATTTCCATTTTTTAAATGTTATAAAAGTATGATTGGATACAAATCATATATTTGAATAGGCTATAGCAGTGGTGTCCAATCCTGCTCCTGGAGGGCCTCTGTCATGGGGCACATTCAAGCTCAAACCGGTGCGCAATGTTTTGCTACGGTTTCTGGGTTGAACGACATGTTTCCTGGAAACGATGTGCAACGGGTTTGAGATAGGTTTTCTCTTGTTTGGTGGGTGTGTCAAAAATGTCAGCCCAATCAGCAACAACATAAGCCATGCGGTATTAAAGAGACAGCTCGCACAATGGGTATGAATGTAGCATAAAAGTACTATATATTTTGCTATTGTATTTTGGAGTGACACTTTCATAAACTTTTCTATTCTCCTCTGATTATGTAATGGTAAATATTACAATATCATACCACAACAATAGTGATCATCAATAATGATAAGCCTAATACTCACAATAAAAATAATAAGGTCATATAGATCATAACACAGTCTCAGAGCTTAGATTATCCTTCATCTGAAATGTTTGTCTTTTCATCCTGAAATGCGAGGCAAATGCTGGATCACAATAATTAGGAACCACAGTTTCCACAAATCCCTTCACTCGATTGGGATGTTCTCTTTTATTCTGGATGGCAAGGGCAGTGACTGTAATACTGAGCATATTTTGCAGTATTAAACACGTATTTATACAGACTTCATCAGGCTTTGAAAATTCTTCAAAAAGAACACAAAGAATGGCCTTCTCAGCTGCCATAGTTGCAACTTTTGCATCATTAGAACAGGGTGTTCAATGCACCACCGTTTCCGTTTAAAAAACGCTTTGCAACGTTTTTTTGGGCTGAACGCAGCCCTGCTGAATTCAGTTCCAACCCCAATTAAACACACCTGAACCAGCTAATCAAGGTCTTACTAGGCATACTAGAAACAGAGGCAAGTTGGAGCTAAACTCAGGACAGGACAGTGTCCTTCCAATATCAAGTTTGGATACCCCTTGGCTATAGCATCATTAAACTTAGTTTATTGTTTATCTGCCAAAAACCATGGGTACTGCACTTTTACTTTAATAAAACCATAATTAATTTCTGTAAGGGAAGACAGTGTTCTGCCATGGCCAGCAAAGAACCTGGATCACAAACCCATTTTGCACAGCTGGAGCCTGTTGGATCAAAAGGTAAAGGCTAGGGCCATTCCACCGAAAATATCCAAGTATTTGCAAATGCCTTGGTGGAAGATTAGGGTAACGTCTCACGGCAAGGACTGGAAAATCTGGTGTAGTTCATAAGAAGGCTGGCCACACCAGATACTGATTGGTGATGAGCAGATATTGACTGTCACTTTTGATATCGACATATGATGTCACATACTGTATACATGCAGCACATGAGAGAGAGAGGCAGAGAAACAGAATAGAATAGATACAATGAACAAATGAAGTCAGGGTCTATTATAGGGGCAAATGCTTGGGAATGTTTGTCCTGGCATCATGCCCAGATGTTAGTCATTGAAACCCTGTAGCCTATATGTACACTGATCAGCTTAATAAGCACATAAAACACGTGCAAGTATCCAAACAGACAAACAAAGCTACAAATTTTTAATTACAATGTTGAAATAAGCAAATATATACAGTTCTGTTTGTGAGAGGTAAAAGAAAAAAGGTGTGTGTGTGTGTGAGTGTGGGAGTGAGAGAGGGAGGGAGAGAGGGTATTTGTATGAGGGGAGGGTGGGCTGTCAAGATGTGCGAGGGATGTGTCTGAAAGTGTTTGCATGTCAGAGAGTTTGTGTGTGCGCGTGTTTGCGCTCTCTTGCAGAGTGGAGCCTGCCACAGACATCAGCCCCTATATTTGCATATTCATGGATCAATTTGCACTTGCCTATGCAAATGTATGCAAACATCATTTCAGAACATTTCAAAAATAGAAACCAGCATGCAAAACGGCACTGGGCTATTTAGTATTCAGAACCACTCCAAAATTAATAAATAAATACAGAAAACACAAATGAAGAGGCAGAAAGTACTAGACTATCAATGTGAAAGTTTAGTTCTCATAAGTTAGTTTAGGTCACACTGATCAAGAATCAAGCTCTGGCTTCTACATGGTTTTATAGTCTCATGCTTTAATTCATTACAGGTATATTCAACATTTTTTTTCAAGCATGGGTTAGTTGTTGTAATACATTTGTGATAAAAAAATAATACCATTTAAAACATTTTTTTTTTTTTTTAGAAATTATGACAAAAAAAAATATTTAAAAAAAAATCTCTTCTTGTATAAGGTCTTACCATGCATAAATCAAATTACACCGTTTTGATTCTTCTGCCCCTTATGGATAAGCCCCTTATGTTGTCTTTGCTTCCTTGGATAAAGGTTTACCCAAAACCTGAATGAGTGGCCATGTGGGAGGGTTCTGAGAAATCCCCTTTGCCCCCACTAAAACTCATTCATCTTTTGGCTAGCAGGAGGAGATAATCTGCTCACCTGGCACAGTTGTATTTCTGAGGTTCTCTGGGGGGACCAATGCCGGTTCAACTGGGTTTTTATCTCCTTTCACTGGTTTTCAGGATAAACAGCTCCACATTGAATGCTAATCCCCTTCTTCTAAACCGCTGCTCTGTTTTCCTTTCTGTTAATGTGTCTCATGCATGCTTTCCTTTTTTTTTTTTTTTTCTTTTTTTTTCTTTTTCTTATTTGGCTGAACTGTGGTTTTTAACAGTAAGTGTGTAATACAACTATAAGTGAGCCATTTGTAGACAGACATCCTGAAGAGTGTAAACATTTGTGACTGGTTCTTCGAAAACATCTGTTTGGTTGAACAGACCAACATGTCCAACTGCCGGCTCAACCACTGGCATGCTAATCAACCAGCTTTTGATTGTGCCTATGCCACAAAGAGGATTTTTAATGCACATCAAATGGTCTTTAATGTGGTGTGCATTTTACAACACAGTTCCAGATGTAAAAGTCAAGGACAATCCAGTGGTCAAGCCTTGGTGCCTTTTTTTTTTTTTTTTTTTTTTACAATGATATTGGCTAAGGATAAATGCTGTTTAAAAGAGATCTTTGTGCTGTTATTGGATTTTCTATTTTTAAATATCTGCACAATATAGATAATACTGCATCTTTTATTTTATTGTTGATGCTCGATTAGTCAAAATTTCTCCCACGAGTACTATACTTCAGCATTTAAATGATCACACACCATTTTAGTGTTTATTGAGGTGTGGTCACTTTTCTAACCAACTTTCATTTAATGAGTTCACACTTACAAATAATCAGATAGAGTAACAGACTATGTATGCATATTTTTGGCGTGCTGTCCGAGGGGATGGCTCCGAGCTTGGAATTCAGCCCAAACCCAGAGTACTCTCCCCCATTTCTTTGGCTGAGATAGGAACCAGCCGAAAACTGTTGAGGAACATAGGTTAGTGTACTCATGCTCATTTGAACGTGTTCCTCCTGAACTTTGTTAATAAAACATCATTTGGTGAATGGCCAAAAAAAGTGGAAAAAAATGCCCTTACTCTTGTTTTTACTGAGAACAATGGGTAGTGTAGGTCAGAAAATGCCCACTGGTTCTTTAACATTTATGCTTTAAGTGATTAAAACTGAATGCATGACTGCTATTTGTGGTATAATGTTACGCTTTAAGAGTTGTCTAATAGTTGCCACATGTGCACACATTCTGTGTGTATCATGAGTGCAGTGGGGTGGGGGTTGGGTTCCCAGCTGATGTTGAAGGTTCTGAGAAGACTGTGTGGCAAACAAGAAACTGGTGTTTCTGCATATGTGCTTGTGATTTGAAAAAGACAGAACATGAGGGAAGATCTCACAAAATCTGTAAGGTCAACCATATGAGATTACATCACTACGCTGAAATGTGCAAGCTGGAGGGAGTGGGAAACCCTCCAGATTTTCTACAGAAAAGTAAACATGTTGGGGTTATAAACCTTCTCCTTTAATCTCATGTTTTTGCTCAGCAATTTATTAAGAAATGCTATTTTTGTTTTGATGTTCCACCAAACACACACATATGCTGTGTATAATATTGAACACAAAGGATAACATGTCTAGCATGTGTACTCTGCTGTCTCTTTGTTTCTCTAATCGAAGAGAGGTAACTCACTAACAACTAACAACTCAAATTAAAAATGATAAAATAAAAAAAATAAAAACTGCTCATTTAAAAATGTTGATTATATTTTAAGTTTATTGTAAAATATACACATATACAAATTTTTAAGTATTTTGAAAGTGTAGGGAGATCGACTTGATTATGTCATTTGCATGCTTTAAGGGAGTGGGTGGGGCTATTAAGATCTTTTGAACATTTTGATTGTTGCTACAATCTGATTGGTGGAATTTTCTGTACAGTATCATAGGTAATGTAGTTTTTCATTAAAAATTCCAATGTTAAACATGATTATTTTACAACTAAGCTGAAATAATGTGGGCTGACAACTATATCAGAAGCAAATATCATTGATTAACAGCCTTGTAGCTCACAGCAGGTCTGTCTTTAAAGGTTTATAAGTTATCGTTAAAAATCAATTTCCCTATGGAGAAATTGAATGGAGTTTTTACTTCCGGAACCCGACTGCTGCACTCTATAACTGCGCCAGTGCGTCTGTGTGTTGCTTGGCAACCATTCCACTTCTAAAGAGCTACAGTGCTTAGTGGAAGAAATATATATATATATATATATATATATATATATATATATATATATATATATATATATATATATATATATATATATATATATATTTTTTTTTTTTTTTTTTATCAAAAGCATTACATTTTTGTGTCTGTGTTTATTTTATGAAACCTTGCCAGGTATGTGGAATAAGCGTTTTATAAAAGCAATAAGCCTTGTGATTTACAGTGAATTTAGAATAGCTAAGGGGGTTTTAACAACACCCCTAGGCTGTTCTAAATTCACTGTTAATCACGGTTTCACGGGGCTTATTGCTTTAGTATAATTTTACAGTGGCCCCAAAATGGCATGTTCATAAAATGATGAACTACACTGGTGGTTATTCTTCTAGGACACCTGTGTGAACATGATGGGAATACATCCATGAAAAATTACCTTGAGACCAGGTGGATAAAAATATATTTTTTTATTATTATTATTAAAAATACATTTTTAATTTAAAAAAAAAAAAAAAAAAATTGTGTTAATAAAATATAAAACATAAAATGTTAATTTTATGAAAGGACTGTAATTTTCAAAATGTCTTTTTATTTCAAAATGTATTTAAAAGAATTGTTCATACAGATAAATACACCTCATCTATGATGAAAGTTAGATGGATACTCCAACTAACAATGACAATTTTCTCATAATTTACTCACCCTCATGGCATCCCAGATATAGTGACCTAGAAATGCAACAGAATCCAGAAAACATTTTATGTCATGAAATTTCTTTGTTTAAAAAAAGATCTTTAAACTGATTATTTTGAGGCATTCTGAGTTATAGATTTATAATGTGAACCTCACTACATTTTATTCTCTCAGAACTAATTATATTTAATTCCAAATGATTCACAAACATTTTGTTCTGGAAAACAAGAACTTAAAATTAATGAGTAGGCTGTAGAAATATATGTGTATATGGGGGGGTTTAGGGGAGGCTGCTTACACTCTAATGAAGGTGGGCAGAATAAAATAAGAGTGCTGGGGTCCATCGCATGGCTTCCACTTTCCCTTCAGCCTGCCTTGATTGAAAACAGAACAGCTGTGATGATTTAATTTACATGTTAATAACCAACAGGCCTGCCAATAAACGCCTTTTTATCGCCGCTTACATCTCCTCCCTACAGAGGGAGGGTAGAAAGAGGGGAGTAGTGCGGGAATGAGGAGCTAGTAATTAATTGTTTTAAGAGATTCTATTAAAATAAAATTTCATACGATGAATGAACACGGCCTTGCTGCAGACAGAGGAAGAAGAGAATGTAGAAAAAACAATTAGAGGCCAAGATTGAAGATGAGGGAAGATTCTCTTGTTCCCTCCACGTACACATTTAGCAATGTTATTAATGGAAATAAACAAACTTTTGCAAATCTGTAGACAAAGGAAACATGAAAATAGCTCCTTATACTAATGTTATTATTTAATCTTTGCAATGAATACCTGGCAACCTAAGGACCGCTGAAAGAGCGAGTGAAGGAGAGAGTTACGCCCACATCAGGAATTTTAAGGTGAGTTAATTAAGTTTGGCATTGTAGATTAATTGCACATTAATGCTTGTGTGCAGACAAAACAATAGTGAATGTGGAGAGAAGAAGAGTGAATAAAGATGAGTTTGCAGTAGATGTCTTCTAAAATCTTTCGTCCTAAAATCTGTACCCAACCCTAAACGACCCCAATCACTTCTTACCTGAACCACACAAACATAGATTAATTTTAAAAAAAGAAAATCCTGGCCTGAGAAAAACACAATAAAATTAGACCCAAGTCCGTGGCGATTGGTGACTTTTTCAGCTGGGGATGGAAAACCAACATCAGAGACAAATAAGACAAATAAGGAACGCAACAGCAGGTGTAGATTTTAAAGTATTTAAATCTTCCTGCCTTATATGTAGATAAAATTCATTATCCGATCCTTCTTCGTAACGTTTACATTAGATAAGTTTTTAACATATGTTGCCAGATAATGTAGCCTATAGTCTACATTGTGTATATCAAAAATGTAGGAGTTCATGTTTTCTGTAGATTTTCACAAATTGTTTTGTTTGAGGAAAACATGAAATATACAGTTTTGGTTTAATTTTTGTTAATTTGATTTTGTTGAGATAGTTTGGCCTCAACATTTAGGTGGTTTAGTGTAATCGATCTGGCAAGCTTCATCATTATTCTGCTTGGGCAAGCACCTCCAAGTAAATAAAACAGCTCAAGCGTTTGTCACAGATCCCTTGTCTTCCTGGACTCCATATCCCATGATCCTCCTGTTTCCACACCTGCACTCACTTCCCTCGTCTGCTCCTCATCAGCACTCATCACCTGCACCTGGACTCTATTGTCAGCACTCCCCATATATTGCACTCACTCCCTGCACTCCTGGTCCGTTCTCTGTTGTGTTTAATGTATGTTTGGTGTTCCTGCCCTGTGTTAATTAAAGTCTCTTACTATTGTGGAAATCCGTATCTGCCTCGTCTCTCTACACCAGCATCCTTAACAGAAGAACGGACCCTAACTTTGGATATTCCACAAAAGGAAAGAGATGGAGACACTCCCCGGCTCCCTGGTTACCGCTCCTCCAACGCCTCTCACTCACCTGTCTGCTGGCGATCGCATCATCGGGCTTCTTCAGGTTGGCCGTTCACTGGAGAGGTACGTGGAGGAGTTTGTTGAGCTGGCTTATCTGACTGACTGGCCCGATGCTAATTTAATCGCCCTGTTTTTGGACGGTCTGGATGACAACACTCTCCGTTTCCATGAACCCGATTATCGTCTCTCCTTAAGCGAAACTATCAATTTTATTTTGTTTTTGAATAATTCCCAATTCTATGTGGATGAGTGTTGGTCTTCAGTCCGTCCAGAAACACGGGCAGCCGGGCCAGTTAGTCAGTCTCCGTATTCCTCCGCTTACCCCTCCAGTGAACGTCCTTCCTGTCCCACACGGAACCCACACTCCTCAACTGGGTCCCGAAAGCAGAGGAGGAGGAAACAGCCCGCTCCTGTATCTCCAGAGCCCGCTCCTGTATCTCCAGAGCCCGCTCCTGTATCTCCAGAGCCCGCTCCTGTATCTCCAGAGCCCGCTCCTGTATCTCCAGAGCCCGCTCCTGTATCTCCAGAGCCCGCTCCTGTATCTCCAGAGCCCGCTCCTGTATCTCCAGAGCCCGCTCCTGTATCTCCAGAGCCCGCTCCGAACCTGTGCGAGCCGCCAGATCTGGACTGGCTTATTGACTTTTTTAACGAGCCCTCAGCTCCAGCCGCCGCCTACGAGCCCTCAGCTCCAGCCGCCGCCTACGAGCCCTCAGCTCCAGCCGCCGCCTACGAGCCCTCAGCTCCAGCCGCCGCCTACGAGCCCTCAGCTCCAGCCGCCGCCTACGAGCCTGCCGCTCCAGCCGCTGCCGCCGAGCCTGCCGCTCCAGCCGCCGCCGCCGCCGAGCCTGCCGCTCCAGCCGCCGCCGCCGCCGAGCCTGCCGCTCCAGCCGCCGCCGCCGCCGAGCCAAGTTCTCCAGTCTCCGCCGCCGAGCCAAGTTCTCCAGTCTCCGCCGCCGAGCCAAGTTCTCCAGTCTCCGCCGCCGAGCCAAGTTCTCCAGTCTCCGCCGCCGAGCCAAGTTCTCCAGTCTCCGCCGCCGAGCCAAGTTCTCCAGTCTCCGCCGCCGAGCCAAGTTCTCCAGTCTCCGCCGCCAAACCAGCTCCATGCTCCTCCACCCACACATTGACTTTATTCCTTGGACTCCTCAATATGATCCTAAACCTCTCCAAGTATTTTTTGGGGGGGGGCCAAGTACCCGTGGGTGGGGGACATGTGGGCGCCACACATGTGGGTGGGCCTCTGACATGGCCTGCCAAGGCTCCTGACCCGCCGTGGCCTGCCAAGGCTCCTGACCCGCCGTGGCCTGCCAAGGCTCCTGACCCGCCGTGGCCTGCCAAGGCTCCTGACCCGCCATGGATCATGGATCCGCCCTGGAGACCTCCACTCCAGTCCACTCATCCCCCGGCACCTGCATGAGGTCTCCAGGGCGCCCGCCCCCCCTCCCGGTTATTCTATTTACGGCGCGAGGACGCGCCTACCGGGAGGGGGAGGTACTGTCACAGATCCCTTGTCTTCCTGGACTCCATATCCCATGATCCTCCTGTTTCCACACCTGCACTCACTTCCCTCGTCTGCTCCTCATCAGCACTCATCACCTGCACCTGGACTCTATTGTCAGCACTCCCCATATATTGCACTCACTCCCTGCACTCCTGGTCCGTTCTCTGTTGTGTTTAATGTATGTTTGGTGTTCCTGCCCTGTGTTAATTAAAGTCTCTTACTATTGTGGAAATCCGTATCTGCCTCGTCTCTCTACACCAGCATCCTTAACAGCGTTATGTTTACCTCAAATGACAAGGTAATTTATATTATGTTAATATTAAGAAGCAAATCCCCACATTCATCCTCTCAAATGGCTTAGGTATTGCAAAGTGCAGTTCATGTGGAGCACATGCCACTGCTGCATGCACCAGTATCCTGGAGGGTTTGGAAATTTACACAGTGCATATTGACAGAGAAGAAAGGGGATAATTATGTTATCATAGAATTATTTTAGATGAATTTCTTTTAAATAATAAAATATTGTTAAACACCTGAAATGAATAGTGGAAATTTTGAATATTTTAAAATAAGTTGGGCCTTCTTAGTTCCATTCTGTAAAAGCACCCAAGGCAACTAATATCAGACCGACCCGTCAAAGTTTTAGACCCAAAACTGCTCAGTTTTTGGATCCAAGTGGACCTGTGAAGACCTCTAGTATGTAAGTTTATAAGTCTATAGTAGTGGAAGTTTAGAATTAGGGGTTTGACATCATGATATCGACATAAAAATGCAAACTTTATGTGATGAGGCACGCACGTTCTAGACAATGGAGTCTCCGATGATCATGGCATTGCAGACTGCTTCATAAAGATGAGTGAAGTGGTTCCTGGTGGATATTTTGAAAGTCCAGGTCTGGTCCACGTCATCTTCAAATATTGCTTTATTTAGCAGTTTATCACATATTGCATTTTTTTTTTCTTGAATATCACACAGCCCTACTTTTTGAACAAATCAACCTACAAATGCCTTACTCATAGTTCCCTTTCAAATGGATCCACTGCATCCGAAGACACTTTGGGAATGCCTTCAGCATGACCAGTGTCAGAAGCATGTGATTCAAATGTGACAATGTCATTGGCCGGCAACAACCTGCGACGTGGCTACGTGTGTGATCAAGAGTACAATAGGGCACCTGTACTACACGTTAAAATTTTACGTCATGTATCTCAGTGTTCCTGGAAGAATGTTTAATATTAACATGAGCCGAGTGGAATATAGAAAGTGATCAGCATGAATGATATTTAAAACGATATGCACACACTGCTTTGTTTATGGTTTGTGTATCCGCAGCCTGCAGTGCCAGTTTCCCTTTCTGAATTACGAATATAGATGAATATAAATTAAAAAATAGATGGTGGTATCCTTACACGCAGGCGCAGAGTGTGCATGCTGACAGTCGGCTGTATTTCTCTTAGTGTGTTCACGTGCCATTTTTTTCCCCCCAGGCAAGCAACTTGTGGCGACAACACAGTCGGTTTTGGTGTTGGTTTGGTGTGTCCCTACCCTTAGGGAATAGTGTCACTGACAGCCCCATGTTTGACCTGAGTGAGGGATTAGTCTCTGGCATCTAAGTCCGTTGAGCCTTCTTTGTGCTTGTCATAGCCATTTAGGAAGTTATTTCCTCTGCATGGCGGAGTGGGTACTTATTCCCCAAAGTGTCTTTGAATGCAGTCCTGGTTCCCATTCGAAATGGAACGTCTCAGGTTACGCATGTAACCATGGTTCCCTGAGAAGGGTAATGAGACACTGTGTCTTGCTGCCATGCTTTGGGCATACCTGGTAAAGTCTCTTTCAGACAAAGAAGTTGTTGACATGTACTACAGGTGCCCTCATGTACTCCTGTTCGCAAATATAGCCACGTCATGGGCTGTCGCCGGCCAATGACAATGTCGTATTTGAATCTCATGCTTCAGACACTGGTCATACTGGAGGTGTTCCGCAAAGTGTTTTCAGACACAGTGTCTTGTTCCCCTTCTCATGGAACCATGGTTACATGCATAACCTGAGACATTTTCTCTGCATATTAAGCTGGGGTGTGAGAAAGTATTTAAAGATGAAAAAATGTACATACTTCACCTTTAAAGGAATTACCATGAAAAAAAAGAGTGTTGTGAAATTTCTAAAACAGTTGAATTCAATTTAGTGAATGAGCCGGCCAATGACAATGCCATATTTGAATCAAGTGCTTCAGACACCAGTCATGCTGGAGGTATTCCCCAAAGTGTCTTTGGATGCAGTGTCTCGTTCCCCTTCTCAGGGAGCCATGGTTACATGCGTAACCTGAGACCTTTTCTCTTCAAATTAAGCTGGGGTGAGAGAAAGTATATAAAGATGAAAAAAGTTACACACTTCACCTTTAAAGGAATTACCATGGGGAAAAAAAAAGAGTGCTGTGAAATTCCTAAAACATTTGAGTGAATAAAATAAATCAAACAATAGATGAGTAAGAATGTTCTACTTTTCTTAAAATGAAAAATTTCACTTGCCATGAAAACTTGCAGATCGTTTTTTTCCCAACATGTTTGCAGTCAGCTTCATCGCAGCTCCTTCGCTGTTGCTCACCCTGCCTACGCACTTCTGCCACAGCACTGTGGGTGCTGAGGGAGAGAAAATGGAAGCACAGAGAAGGCAAATTGTTTGTGCTGTGGGCCTTGACAGCAGTGTAGGGTGGCCTCAGTGTTAGCTAAGGATAAAGGTAATGGGATTTGTGGTGTGAAAATGGCATGTCACAGGTTGCTGTTGATGAGAGATAGGTAGCGGAAAATACATGCCTTAAAGAGCTGATAAATATCTGGGTGGGACAGAGAAAAGATGGGAACACATGAGATAAGGGTGATCCATGTAGAAGCTCATCCAAAATGAAAGTCTATACCACCATAATACTTGAACTTGATGCAAATTTTTTCTAATTGAATAGAGACTTGTGGGACTCGCAAAGAGGAAGATACTATTTTGTATCTATTATACTACTAGATACTATTTTGTTGGTCTGTTTCTTAGAAAAAGCTACAGTATAGCAGGTTGGGGGTAGCAGGAGAAAAGCAGGACCATCCTAAAGCAAGAGATGGGACAGTTTAGGAGAGTGTTTGATCATGCATTATATATTGTAACATAGCAGCAATGTAATGGAAAAAGTAACTTTTTATTGTAAAAGCGCGTTATGATTTTGAAAACAGGTAAAGTTCACAGGGTTGCTAATTTTAGATATTTTCTACCCAACAGTCATGAGGGAGAATATATAATGACAAAATGTTTTGGTTGAACTATTCCTCTAATAAAGCTCTCTAAATTTATCAGGCTGTAAATATTTTAGGAGGGTCTATTTTTACGAGTGAAGCACAGTCTCATCAATGATTCTCAGTGAAGGAATGTCAGCTACAGTTGTGTTTGAATTGGGCTGCTTATCAAAAAAGAAAGAAAACAAGGCAAGAAAGAAATAGTAGTCAAGTCCTGTGTGCTTGTGATTTAGGCCACAGAAATATTCAGTGGAAAAATGGAACCCAGTATGTCCAGTAAAGGTATCCGGTGTTAGTGAATTCACCAGAAGATCCAGTAAATCTCAGGGATGAGTATCTTGTCGTATCAGCTGGCTTCTCATAAACACAGTCTGAGAGCTCTACCAATGTGAATAGAAGGTTATTTTTGGAGTCTGACTAAAATGCTAGAAGAACTCAACTGACAAGAAAACCTTCAACTAGAGAAAAGAAAATGAGCCAGGAAGCAAAAAATTGGAAGGAAAAGATGGGCAGAAAGGTTAAAAAACAAAAACAAAAAAATCAGCAAAGTGGCCAGGTGAGAGATCATAAGTTAGAGAGAGGAAAGTAGCAAATAACGGACAAGACAGAATGATATTGAATTGACTTTTTCACTTTATATCACAATTGGATTTTGCTGAATTGTGATATGATGAATATTTGAGCTAACAGGACACACACATTTTGCATGCACTCATTTGCTTTGTACCTCAGAAGCAGTGAACATTTAAAAAAAAGAAAGAAAAAAAAAAGAAAGCTGAAATAGGCCATGCCATCTATCCAGTCAATGCCAGATAATTTGGCAAGTTAACATGTATTTAAATAAGGATTTGGAGGCTTAAAGTTTGACATAGATTTTTTGTGTTTTTAAAGGGTTAGTTCACCCAAAAATAAAAATATTGTCATTTATTACTCACCCTCATGCCGTTCCACACCCGTAAGACCTTCGTTAATCTTAGGAACGCAAATTAAGATATTTCTGTTGAAATCCGATGGCTCAGTGAGGCCTGCATAGGGAGCAATGACATTTCCTCTCTCAAAATCCATAAAGGTACTAAAAACAAATTTAAATCAGTTCATGTGAGTACAGTGGTTCAATATTAATATTATAAAGCGACAAGAATATTTTTAGTGCACCAAAAAAATGACTTTTATTGTGATGGCCGATTTCAAAACTCTGCTTCAGGAAGCTTCGGAGTATTATCAATCAGCGTGTCGAATCAGCGGTTCAGCCGTCACTATGTAAGTCGTTATTTCGTTTTTTTGGTGCACCAAAAATATTCTCATCGCTTTATAATATTAATATTGTGTTCCAAAGTTGAACGAAGGTCTTACGGGTGTGGAACGGCATGAGGGTGAGTAATGAGTGATATTATTTTCATTTTTTTGTGAACTAACCCTTTAATAATTAAGTTGCCCATCTATCATTGCTATTATTTGTCTGCCTAATTCAAAACCCTGAATTGGTAATGAGGACCTCTCAAAAGTTTTGAGATTGAGGCATGGTTAACACTAAGCAATCTTTCTTGAGAAAAACAGATTTGTCAGTAACCAGGCTTTGTGTGCCTTTTTAATTAAAAGGGCACCTGTGAAACCCATACTTCATCTCATCTTGTGCATTTAGCTGTCTGACTCCAATTAGCTTTTGGAGAACACAGAGGTTCACTTACTTTATCCAGCCCGCTCTGTCAATAATCACTCTGTATTCTCAGTAAAATATAACACAGTTTTAAAAAAGTACACCTCATTAGTTCATTCAGATTGTGTTTGTCTATAATTGTGACTTAAAGGTGCATCTCAATAAATTAGAATGACGTGGAAAAGTTCATTTATTTCAGTAATTCAACTCAAATTGTGGAACTCGTGTATTAAATAAATTCAATGCACACAGACTGAAGTACTTGAAGTCTTTGGTTCTTTAAATTGTGATGATTTTGGCTCACATTCAACAAAAACCCACCAATTCACTATCTCAATAAATTAGAATACTTCAATAAAAAAAGGATATTTTAAACAGAAATGCCAGTCTTCTGAAAAGTATTTTCATTTCTATGCACTCAATACTTGGTTGGGCCTCCTTTTGCATGAATTACTGCATCAATGTGGCGTGGCATGGAGGCGATCAGCCTGTAACACTGCTCAGGTGTAATGGAAGCCCAGGTTGCTTTGATAGCGGCCTTCAGGTCATCTGCATTGTTGGGTCTGGTGTCTCTCATCTTCCTCTTGACAATACTTCAGAAGATTCTTCATGGGGTTCAGGTCAGGCGAGTTTGCTGGCCAATTAAGCACAGTAACACCATGGTCATTGAACCAGCTTTTGGTACCTTTGGCAGTGTTGGCAGGTGCCAAATCCTGCTGGAAAATGAAATCAGCATCTCCATAAAGCATGTCAGCAGAAGGAAGCATGAAGTGCTCTAAAACGTCCTAGTAGATGGCTGCGTTGACTGTGGACTTCAGAAAACACAGTGGACCAACACTAGCAGATGACATGGCAGCCCAAATCATCACTGACTGTAGAAACTTCACACTGGACTTCAATCAACATGGTTTCTGTGCCTCTCCACTCTTCCTCCAGACTCTGGGACCTTGATTTCCAAATGAAATGCAAAATTTACTTTTATCTGAAAAGAGGACTTTGGACCACTGAGCAACAGTCCAGTTCGTTTTCTCCTTAGCCCAGGTGAGACATTTCTGACGTTGTCTTTGGTTCAGAAGTGGCTTGGTATGTGGAATGTGACAGTTGTAGCCCATTTCCTGAAGTCGTCTGTGTGTGGTGGCTCTTGATGCACTGACTCCAGCTTCAGTCCACTACTTTTGAAGCTCTCCTAAGTTCTTAAACCAGCTTCCCCTGACAATCTTCTCAAGTCGGTGGTCATTCCTTTCACTTGTACACCTTTTCCTACCACACGTTTTCCTTCCAGTCAACTTTCCATGAATATGCTTTGGCACAGCACTCTGCAAACAGCCAGCTCTTTCAGCAGTGACCCTCTGTGGCTTACCCTCATTGTAGAGGGTCTTGATGATTGTGTTCTGGACAACTGTCAAGTCAGCAGACTTCCCCATGACTGCTGTTGGGATTACTGACCTAAACCCAGTATTTCTACACTGAGAATGGTAATTTAATAGAACTTGAAATTAAATATTCTTTTAATTTGAGATACTGATTTTTTATTTTATTTTGATGAGCAGCAAGCTGTAATCATCAAAATGAAAATAAAGTCTGGAAATATTTTACTTTATGTCTATGTGCAGCGAATTCAAAACTGCATTTTGTAGGAGCCATTTGTAGGAGTGTTACAAATAAAAGTGAACAAATGAATACCTTCATGAAAGTCCCTTCCACAAGTCAGGTAGTGAAGGGAAAATGTGACGGTCTCTTCAAGAAAGTAATTTAATCGTTTATGGTCATGTCACTCAGGGTGATGAATCATTATAAAGCTAGATGGCAGCAGAGTTGGAGTTAACATATAAACAATAATTCAAGTTCTTTTGTTTTGTTGTGATATTACACATTTTCATCATGCATTTCATATTAAGTTTAAAAAGTTTTATTGGTAAGAAATGTGTTTAATACTGTTTAATGCTTAACTTATAAAGTTAAGAACAGAAAGGGAACACACACATAAAGCATATTTTTTAAACTTCATTATAAAAGGTACATTTATTTGTATCATATTAAACCTAATAATAAGATATTCCTGTTTTCGCTACCAAACATTGTTCTGGTAAAAATCCATGTGAAGCTAATGAAAAAAATATGTGGTCTTTCATTGCTCCCTTTGACAATTGCATTCCAAACAGCTTAATTACGACACACAAGTGCCCTGCTCACGCCAAAGTTCCCACTTCAAGGACTATGCCCTTTGGAGTGAGTAAGGCATAGAAATACTCACTTCCGATTGGAATTTGCCCATGCAGTGTTGAGGGTACCCCAGGACCAGGGTTGGGCTAGTGACTTAAGCCTAGTTCAGAATGTCAGTCCAAATCTGATTTTTGTGCATATCTGATTGGAATCTGGTCATATTTATCAAGTGTGTAAAATGTTCCCTATACTAAAGTGTTACCGATTTTTTTTTTCACACATAATTAACTCACCATCCCTTATACCACATACTGCATTGATCATCAGCCCAATTACGTTTAACAGTGAATGATATCTTGTAAAAAATTGGGGTCCCACTTTATATTAGGTGGCCTTAACTACTATGTACTTACAATTAAATTAATAATTTGATACAATGCACTTATTGTGTACATACATGTTTTTGTAATGATGGGTCAACAACGTGAGGATCCATTTGCAGCGTCTTTATTAAGACAAGATAGCACAATGCAAACAGGGACAAGACAGTAACGTAATCAGGGACAGGCTTGGGTCGAGACAGGCGGCAATGAAACAAGGTCTTACAACAGGCAGGGATTGTGGCAGGCGGCAAGCAAACAGAGACCAGGAAACAGGCAGAGATCAGGGTCGGCAGCAAAGGTTCACAGAGGTAAGGCAGTCCAATCGATAACAGGGTAACAGTCCACAAGAAAACGCTTAGAAATGATCACAAAGGCAAATCAAAACTACGCAGTGCATGGATGTGTGTGTGAGTATTTTATGGAGTGAGTGTGATGTGGTGCAGGTGTGTGCGCAATTAGTCCCAGGAATGAGGGCCCATGGGTAATGTAGTCCAGATAAGAGCAAGTCAATATTCCGGTGACGGCTCCCTCTGGTGGCCGGAATGAAGAGCAGTTTTTATATTGTACTTATATTTTAAAAATACCTGCATGTAATTACATCTGTAATTAATTTATGTAATTACATTTATAATTACACTGTTGACCCATTCCTTACACCTTAACACACCCGTAAACCGACCCATACCACCAAACCTGTCCCTAACCTTACCTGTATCCGCCTCAATAGCAGCAAAAGTGTTTTGCAATACAATCTGAACTGAATAAGAATTTTGTACTTATTTTTATTTTATTTTTTTTTATGTAAGTACATAGTAGTTAAAGCCACCTAATATAAAGTGGGACCAAAATTGGATATTAAATGAAGATCACAATTAGAGTTGTTATTGGCTGCTACGATGGGTTTGTATTTAGTGGGGGTGTGATGTACTGCATTTAACAACTATACATACAGTATTGTGTGGCATCTCATCTAAAACACTTAAACGTCAGTTACATTGTGTCAACTGGAAAGGGAAACAAATGTAGTGATTGGTAAAGAAGTGCTGCATGGGTGAATGTGTTGTGTAGTGTGTTTTCCACAGGGTGCTGTCAGCCCTCTGCCAAGTGACAGGTTTACTCACCTGATGGAATTTCCCAGCATCCTTTTTGCCGGCCCCCTGTAAAGGCATACTAATTGCCACCCCACTGCTATTCCCACAAACATAAAAGCATACATAAAGAATCTCACCAACAGTCACATCTACAAGCTTAAGTCAAGAAATTTCTTTTCTATTCCACAATTTTCATTTGCATTTAAAAGGCATTTTGATCCAGAGACTGTTATTAATCCAGATTAGCCAGTGAGAGTTACTGTAGATGTAAGGTTGGTAAATGGTGTGATAAGACATCATTTATTATGAATTTTAATAAAACATGATCCTTACTGGTGTATGTTTATAGTCTAGCCAATCACAGTTTTCCTTATAAAACTTTAATCCACTAACAACTTCTGTTCATGTGTTGTGTATCTTGTCCATGCGTTCACCATGACCTATCAAGCAGATTGGATTTTTGGTATATGGTTTTCATTTTACCTTCAGGTTATGGCTTACGCTTAAACTTCAAGTCAAAATCAAGAGGCTTCTGTATTTGGATAACTGGATCTGTTTCCTGTGCAATAATTAAAGATAAGTCTGTAATGGAAAAATGGCCGTGGAGTGGTGGAGTTTGTTTTAAAAACAAATTTTCACAGGGTTACACGTTTCAAATATTGCAAAACAAGGAAGAGGAGGTTGCAAATAATAAACCATTGCATAGATGCCACAATTGAAATGGTAAAAAGAGACATCTGTGTCCGAAATCATTGCCAGATGTGGTGGGAAAATTCCACATCCTTTTACAGACAATGAATAGCTGTGAAACTTTCAGGTGCAAAAGCAAACTTTCAACTATAAATGTGTTCCACTCCAGTCACCGTGATTTTGCCCAGACAGACATGTTCCTGGATAAACATATTTTGATGATCCTGGAAAAACATTCTTGTCTGAAAATTGTCAAAATCTTATCCCTACCCCTAAACCTAACCCATAACTTATCCCTTAAAATCACAGACTCCCATGATGTTGTGACGGTGACCTGTGAATGCAGATACGATGGCTAGATTGCATTTACCTTATCCGATCATAATGCGTCCTCGACTACCGACCAGGACACACAGGTAAAATAACTTTCCAACATTCACACTTGTCTTTTCAATGTATATGTGGATAAAATCCAGATACAGGTTGCATGTTTATTCCAAGTGTAAATGAGTTCATACACACACACACACACACACACACACACACACACACACACACACACACACACACACACACACTACAGCTAAATATTGTTATCACCCCTATAGAGCATGCGTAACTATTTATTTTTAATAATCAACTTGCCTTCCTGAAAGTCTGCAGGTCAAAATTTACCTTACACTGTAAACCCTAATGCTCAAAATACTTAATTGGTTTGAGGGTTTTTTTGGAGTTAACAGCACTGAAATATTTCAATGAAACTGAACTGTTTGATGGTTTGAAGTTCTATGAACTAATTTATTTTAATTTAGACTAACTTAAGTTGAACTGAAACTGGGCTGGGATTTTTTTTATTATTATTATTTCCAAGCATGCTTTGCCCTTGGCACTCGAAAGGGAGAGTAAATGCTAAAATTAAGTGTTATATTATGTTTTTTTCTTTTTTTTTTTTTTTGTGCAAGATTATCAGTAAGGGAGATTAATGTTTAAGTGATTAATGTTGTTTGATGCTAATTTAGAAGTTTCTGTTCATGTGGGTTTTTGGAGATTTCACAGCATAGTGACAAGTTGTGCATATTGCTTGGTCTGAGAACAGGTAAGTTACATGTTTCTTCATTTAAAAAAATATATATCTCTTTCAACTGAGTTCTGACAACTTATTAGGGTTTACATTGAAGTAAATAACTCAACTGATTTGCAAGAACTCAAAAAAAAAAATAATAACTAAATCTTTTATGTTAATTGCTATCAAAATGAATGAGTTTGCTGACTCAGTACTTCAAGTTAGGAGCAATTAACCTGCATAAGTACAACAAACTCAAAACTTGATAGTTCTGCTTACTTAAAATTGGGAACATCATAACTCAAAAAAACTGATGTAACTGATTACCTCAATTTTTTTTGAGTTACCCCAACTTATTTTGGTTTGCATTGTATGTAAATGGTTCATAATTTGTAAAATGCCATTAAAATTGTGTTATTTTTATTTGTATTACACCAAATGCTAAAATTGTAACACACAAGGAAAAAATCTTAAAGATTTCAGCTTACTGAACATCTGTGATCAAATTCTCCTTTTCTTTCAGCATCGCCCTCAGCAGAGCACCAGACTACGGTACATGTGATCTTTCTCAATATCTCACCTGATGTTTCCTCCTTCAAAAGCTTGAAAATTCATAACTGAATGCACAGATATACCTGTCATTCACTTACCATGTCATCTCAGTGAAGGAACCTGACCATCATGTGCGGTCAAGCTCAGCTACGGTGCCCCGAGACATATAGAGCTCTTGATGAAGCATTCAGTTTTTAGACTTGTCAGATGCTTGAAATGAACATGTTTTTGATTTCTCCTTGAGTCATTTTGTAGGCTGCAACAAATCTGTATGTAGTAAACAGGAGTACATGGGTACACTGAGTATGTCTTCTTTACACTGAAAGCAGAATAAATATAACTTATGCTGCATTATTGGCAGTGTTTAAAGCAAGAAGTTGCAGTTGCAGAAGTTGAATAAATTGCTGTGCTTCTGAGACAAGTTCAGTACAACTTCAATTTTGTTCATTTGTGTATCATTGTGTTTGTTTTATTTGTGAAATTTTTTGTTATAGTGATTTTTTTATGTTTATTTTAACCAAACATCATGTAGTGCTGGGTTCATTTCCTTGTCCACTAAGGGAAAATATTAATACAATAGGGAAATATTTATAAGTAATTATGATCAATGTAATGTATTTGTATCAAGCAACTGATCTGAGGGATTCTTCACAGATTTGGCCTCAGACGTCAGACACAAGACCAGAAAGTGTTTAGTGAAAACATCTATAGACAATAGTAGAATATTACTCTCTCAGCCACAGATAATATTCTAATACTGATCTAACACCATTTTAAGAGCATGCAGCAGTAATTGGTATGTTTGGGACACCAGTCTATGAGTATAAATTATAAAAATCATCACATCATGTGTGATACAAACAATACTTTATTAACTAAAATGAACATTTAAAGTCATAATGAAATCAAAATTGACACTACTTTTGTTAGTGCAATAGTTTGATGGTGAACAATTAACCATGCAAGTTAATGCACATTAAACAAATTGTTTGTCGTGTCAATCTTTAATTAAAATCTAAAAATTTGCTTCCGCTCTCAAATGGCATTCCCTCTCTGATGACATCAGTTTGATGGCTTGTGTAGAATATCCTTAACCACTCCCCTCCAACTGTCAGTCTGCTACAAGCAAGAGATGGAGAGGAGGTATGTTAAAATAAAACTAAAATGCCCTCTATTCAATATTCCATTTCACTTGGAAATATGTCACAACACTGAAGTAAAGTTGGTTACAACTTCCGGTTCACGTGGACTTTAATAATAACACACACAGAGAGCTAAGCATTTGGAAAAGAGCAAAATAAAGAAAAGCATGCAGTTATGGCAGTATTTCAAATGTTGCAGATCAAAAACCTGAACAAACATTCAGATTCTTAATTGTTATGTACCTTAGTAAGAAGGGGTAGGCAGTGGTGTAATGTAACAAAGTAGTAGCAACTTTTACTTTTACTCCACTACATTTCCTAAATAAAATGTATACTTTTACTCCGATACATTTTCCCAAAGCATTTCCGTTACTTACTACAAAATAAAGTAGGAAGAACACAGACTGCAAGCAAGCATGCGCAAACAAGTGCTCGCACAACCGCGGTTGATTTCATTTTCCGGGTTGTGTCCGTTGCTGGAGCGGCTGAGAAGAGTGCGCTGTCATTATACAGTACAAGAGTGGCCTCTAGAGGCGAAATGAAAACTATCACTGATGCCTCGTAGAGTTTGTTTTGACACGTGGCGTGAGGTTGCGCTGCACAGAGTGGGACACTTCAAAAACGGATTTAAAACAGACAACAAAAAGGTATGTTATACAGTGAGTGTACAATACAGTACATGTTTTCATATCATTATAAAGTAATTAGTTTGTTGACTAGATGCTGCATTAGTGGAGAACAGTAGTATGTTGCCGAGGCTGAGAGGATGCTAACATTAGTAGTACCTCAAGCATTTAAAACGATGTGACAAAAATACCAACTGTTTAATGTCACGAATGTTACCATTCATTTGCATTAGTTTATATCCATTTGTTCGCTGTTATGCATTCGTTATCCAGCGAAGTTACATATTTAAACTGTATTCTCATCACAAACAAAACAAATCAGAAATGTATTCGATTTCTGTTCTTTTTTTATCTGCACTGTAACACATATTTTGATTAGATAATCAAGTTTTCTGTGTGAAAGTATACATATAATAGACCCATGCTATGCCTTTGTGTGTAAAGATAGTAATTTTTAAGCATGACTGTTTGGATTTATATGATATGGTAGCACTTTACAATAAGAGTCCATTTGTAACATTAAATTAGGTTAATAAAAGTATTGTTCATTTTAAATTTCAACATTTAAATTTTAACATTTTTAAGATGTCTCTTACATTAGTTATAATGCACTATGAATTAACATGAACGATCAATGTATAATTAATATATTAGTATTTTTTTATTTAAAAATTACAATAAACACTTTTTTATTCAAAAAACAAAATGTAAGAAAGTGTTAAAACTGAACACAATCTTGCTGCTCAAACTGTGTATAGAACCATTTTTAATAATATTTTTTGCTCCTTTTGTATTTTACATTTACTTTTGTAAATTTAAAAAACAAAAATGTACTTACCTTTTGTACTTTTACTTTCAATACTTAAGTACTTTTAATATATATAAAAAAATACTTTTCGTACTTAAGTACAAAAAATATCACATACTTTAAAACTTTTACTCAAATAATATTCTAAACAGTGACTTCAACTCCTACCAAAGGAGTTCATTTTCTGGTAAGATATCTATACTTTTACTCAAGTATGGTTTTCGAGTACTTTATACACCACTGGGGTTAGGTGATACTTAACATATCAAATAATAAGAATAAGTTGTCTTGCCTATTTCAATGAGAGTACTGTGGCCGCTTGCATAAACTGCCCATATCACACACCTGGTGCAAGTTTTTTTTGCTAGTTTCACCCTGATGCAGTTATCATTTTCACATCCAGCGCCCACGTTTGTTTAAATAGCAAATGCATTCGCTCCCATCTGTTCGCCCATGGGCGTTCTTATCTGAAAACGAGGTGTGTTTAGGGTCATTTTGAGGCAACTGAAAATGATTGCACCACTGACCAACAAAAACCTGGTCTAAAGTCAGTGGTGCAGTTTTTTGTTTGTTTTGTTTAAAGAGCGCGTTAGTAATATGCACCTATAGGTGGGTGCACAACGCTCATACATTCAGCTTGTTACATACACATACAAACGACCTTCGTTTCGGCCTGATTTTGTTCCAAATGATGTTTTACTAGTTTGTTCTTCAATTTCACAGGTCGCCCTTAGTTCACAGATCCAATGTTTGACTTCAAGTGGTGTTCCAGGCATAATTTCTAAGCAGGTGGAAACAATTCTTAATTTTGTGCTGTCTGGAATGCAGCATTTAGACAGAGATCTATTTAACTGTGAGAATGTCACACTCTCTTGTAGTCTTGAAGTTGTACTTTTGGAGAGAAAGTTCATTGTCCTTTGTCTTACAGCATTGTGCTTTGCATGTTAAATTTGATCTGGTTTTAAGGGATAAACGAGCTTATTCTACTTCAAGATTTTTATAATACAAATATGTAATGGAGTTAGATAAACTTTGATCAGGGAACATATACAGAAGCTCAACCAAACAAACCTCTTGCAGGAGCTCAAACATGCTGCGTAATGCGAGAATGAACCTCAATGGTTCTCACATGTCAAGCGAACATGCTCAAGCTTCTGTTTACCACAACTGATGTGTGTGTTAATACATGTTTATATGTGAATAAAAGCATAAATTCAATCATATAAAGTGTCAGAGGTAGAGTAAGAGATTGAAGTATATCAGAAATAGAAGTTTACTCCTACAGTTTACTGTGGGGAATTTGTTGTGTCGCATCATGGCACGTTGCATCCAGTGTAGACAGCATCACTGATATGTTCTAATTGGTTTTGCCGCATCGTGCCGCTCTCGTCTGGTCTAGAAACGGTGTAACTGCTATTGCTTACAATATTTCCAAGTTATTGCAAGTGGTGCTCACCGTGGAGCCAAATGACATTTAGCTGATCTAATCCAGCTCCACCTCTATAGACATAATGGGTGGGGCTTAAGCTAATTAGGTTTAGGGATAGGGTAAGGTTAGGGTGTGATTAGAACCTCAAGCCCCACCCATTACATCCAAAGAGGGGGAGCTGGATGTCAAGCTCCAGAAGGTCAACTGCCCATTCTTAATTTCATGCAAAGACATCCTGTGATTCACCAGCCAATCTAAGTGTAAAGATGGTCTCTTTGTTTTCATGATTTACTACATTTCTTCCATCTGTGTGTGTGCTATAATGCTATGAGATTGATCTACAGACTGCCAGGGAAAATAACTCATCCCTCATTTTTCTCTTTCAATTTTTCTCCTCATCTTTCTGTCTTTCTGCATATGTGTTGAAGGGTTTGGAGATCTTGTATTATTCATGAGGTCTCGCTTTGCATTTTATGCTCCCCATAGTTATTCAAATTTTATTTTATTCTATTTGGGATATTTCTTTTCATCTATCTTCATTTATCTATGTTTGCTGTGGGTGTGTTGGTGTAACACACAACCACTACAAAACAAATCTGGCACATGGCCCTATCCGACCTTTACTCTGAAAAAATTTCACACAAAGATTATACTTCATTTTCACTTAACCCAGAATATACTTCATTTTTGATAAGCTAGTATTTACATGTGTTGTCAAAAAAACTTTTATTTCTGTTTATGCATTAGTAAATCAAGTCAGAGACTAAATGGTCAACTAACATTGTTCCCTTAGCATTGTTGAAAAGGAAATGGACGCTTATTGGTTATAAGGGAATTATTGACAGTCACTGCTTAGTCCCACCCATAGAGTTTGCTATTCATATCGCTGTAACGCTGTGAAGAGTTCACATTTGTTCAAAAATAAGATCTACAATAAAACAGTGAGAGCTTTAGTGATAACCATGCACATTTTGAACTGACACAATGCACATTTATACAAAAACTGTCCAACAGCTGCAACTTTTGACGGCACAAAGTCATGCGCAAGACAGCAGGATATCCTAATGCCGAGTTCAGACTGCACAAAGTCATCAGATCACTGTTCTTTTCACATTAGCTACATACCTATCCGGGGTAGCATTCAGTCACTTCTCAGGGGGGTTTCACAGTGCTTGACTTTACAATAGGAAGAATCACCATCAACATTGTCTGGTCTGCAAACCAAACACAATCAAACACACGCGACAAGTGATAAGGAAATAATGCAAGGACTGGAATTTTGTATTAAAATATTAGCCTGCAAGAAGCTTGTGATCCATATTGTCTGTGTGCTAATTTGCAGCGAAAAGGGAAAAAAAAGAAAAAATTATGGAGGAGCAGGTCTATAAGTCCTCCCCGAACTTCCCGCTGCCTTGGGAAGACGCAGGTCTATAAGTCCTCCCCGAACTTCCCGCTGCCCTGTATCTTTCTCTCTCATTGGCTGTATAGGTCATCGCCAATGCCATTTTCAGTCAGAACACATTTCACACAGCAGGATTATGAATCGCAAACAGGTCTAGATAATTAACATGCCAAATATCTCACGGGCATCGGCGATGCATCGTCGACTCTCTCAGATCTCTGACTCTCTCAGAGAGTCTTGGTCACTCGCATGAACGAGGACCAATTTGCAGTAAAACTGCAGTACAAAGTAGTATAACTGCTGTATAATTAAGCACAAACATAGTTTTCTATATGTAAATACAGCAGTAATCTTTTGAAAGGGATCAAAAATGAATCAGATGAAGGTATCTCATAGACAGAATGTGACTTGTGCCTTGTTGCCTTCCTACCTCTATCTGCATTTTTCAGCTCTTTCATCTACTTATACTAAGTAGATACTTTTGAGTGTGTAACACAAAGTATGTAAGCTTTAGGACATACTGCCAAGTCCTAAAATTGCACTCTGTTGCATAGTTGCATGCATTTTGATACTCCAAAGTGGCCTGCCAATCATCCTCTATCAGTTAACGTCCTCACTATCACTCCACATTTTATTTAATTGATATTACTTCAACAATTTTTTCCTACCGTAATGGACAGAAAACAAGTAGCACATTGATATGCCAGTCATAGGTGTTACATGCGGTGAAGTCACTGCAGTGACAGTCACCGCTGTGACCTGCAGTGATGCATTTAATGGTTAATGGACAAGAATATCTGTTTTTCCAATGTGCTGTTTGATTATAACCATTTCATAGTGTCTCTTTTTAATCACTGGTCTCACAAACATGTGAGTAGTTTTTTGTAGTTCTGAACCAAATCCTCCTCCATAGTGCAATGGGTTGCCCTTACGCAAAGAAAATATATTTCCTTATGTGTGTATGATCAATATATTGAATGATTTAACGATATGTTGAAAATATACAGAATAATATATTGTGTTATTATTATACAATATATTGAATAATAAATAACGAATTGCCACTTTCATATATTGAAAAATATGTGACAAAATATTTACTGATATGTCATAATATATGTAATTTTATACTCAGGAATGCACTTCATAACATATTGATGTACATGTGATAATATATGGTACTGCATGGGAATATACGGTGGCCGAGAGAGCTCAACGCGCTGCAAATGAGAAAACATCTTCATCAGTTTGACAACACATGCGCTGCAAACTCCACAACACTTACAAATAGTGAAACGCGCTGCAAATAAAGAAAACATCTTCATCAGTTTGACAACACATGCGCTGCAAACTCCACAACACTTACAAATAGTGAAACGCGCTGCAAATAAAGAAAACATCTTCATCAGTTTGACAACACACGCGCTGCAAACTCCACATGTTTTCTTTATTTGCAGCGCGTTTCACTATTTGTAAGTGTTGTGGAGTTTGCAGCGCATGTGTTGTCAAACTGATGAAGATGTTTTCTTTATTTGCAGCGCGTTTTTCTTTTTGTAAGTGTTGTGGAGTTTGCAGCGCGTGTGTTGTCAAACTGATGAAGATGTTTTCTTTATTTGCAGCGCGTTTCACTATTTGTAAGTGTTGTGGAGTTTGCAGCGCATGTGTTGTCAAACTGATGAAGATGTTTTCTTTATTTGCAGCGCGTTTCACTATTTGTAAGTGTTGTGGAGTTTGCAGCGCGTGTGTTGTCAAACTGATGAAGATGTTTTCTTTATTTGCAGCGCGTTGAGCTCTCTCGGCCACCGTAGGAATAATTATATTGCATATATATTTACTCATAGTATAAACACGTATATAATAGAATCTATTTCTTATATTTTATTTTATAAAATATTTCTCATTTTTTACATTATAATTTTTTTTTATAATTTCAAGCTAGTTAACAATAGCACAAGCACACCTGCATGTATTTAGCAAAGAAACTATCACTGTGCTGAAGAGTGCACAACCACTACTTTTTAAATAAAGTAATATAGTGTTAATTGTGTTCGTAAGGGTGTAACCATTAGAGTGTGCATGGATCCTCACGTCAAAAATCTACCGGAAACAGTAGCCCATCTGGGGACTTTTGGGATATTCTTTTCACTATATTTTGCTTTGGACACACTTATTCTAATCTCACATAATTAGGATGAATAGTATGAATACTGGAATTGGAACACAGGGATTTTGTCCTGGTGATGCGGTGATTTGGAACTGGTGATGCTGATTATTAAATCATGAGATGCTCAGAAGAAATGGGAGTAAAAATATGTGACTGCAAGAAAGGGAGAAGCCAATGTAGGTGACAGTAATAAGATTAGTGGTCAAAACAATTATATACAAATGACTGGATATGTGAGACTAGTGTCTCATTGGCCTAAAAAAAGAGAGAAAAAAAATTCAGAACAAAAATTTGGGTGTCTCTGAAACATTAATTACTAATTAAGGTAGAAGTTATCTCTCTTAAGGTCCTTTCATGTATTAGTCATGCCTGTTTGGGTTTGAAGCTGTTGCCTCGTGCTTTATTGATGAGGCCTGCTCAGCTCTAATCAATTAGTAATTGGAGCTCCGCTTTTAAATAATGCACTTATTAGCCCTTGTGATGTGTTTAATGGCCGCCCCCTCACCACGCAAATACGTTTAACAGAGCTTAACAAGGGCTTTAACAGGACTTTTATGGGCTGTCAAAGTAAGCACAATAGCAATTTTAATTCCATTGTGTTCCGACAATTAGCCGTTGTTTACATTCCACAGGCCTTCATGCAAAACCAACATGTTTAAGTCACGAAAAATTGTTGTTGTTGTCATTAGCTGCTGTTGTGTTCGCTTACATTTGTTATGTAGGAACGGAGGATGTTTGTTTTAGTGCTGAAGAGAGTGAAGCTTACTGTATGATTAATAAATCAAATGGTAAAATCAGAGACACAGGAATGAAGGTCCCTAAATATTATTATTACTAAAAGAATTCTTTGACAAATCATTTTAATGATATTTTATTTTTTAAATCTCAATGTTCTCAAGAAGAATGGAAAATTAACATCACTGTTACCTGGAAGCTTCTACTCAGTGAGCACTTTACTGTCGCTAACAAATATATCCTCTATATGTTTCGTCTTACAACTATATTACATTACATATCATTTACAACTATAGTTTTTTTGAAGTATACTTTGACAGAATCCAGAATGGATTGGCAGAATACTGTCACAATAGCAGAAGAAGAATGTAACGTAAACAACGTATTTTTTCACAGGTAGTTCAGAGTAGCAGTGCAGATGACTGAAATTGAAGACTGACTGAAGATAAGAAAGTATCCAAGGTTGGCAGTCGGGTAAGTCGTTTCCATAAGGATTGACGAGACAGGACAAAGGTGCTGTGTAAGGTGGTTGTGTATATATATATAGATATATATATATATAGTCTTAATAAGCTGGTGCAGGTGCAGGTGCAGGTGATTAGAATTTGTGTGACTGTGATTGAGTGGGTGGAGCTGACAGGTTTGGTGCTGTGGATGGGACTGAGTCTGTGACAGTACCCCACCTACCCGGCTGGGATTGTTTTGATGAGTAGTAATGGATCCAGTATGTCATCTTGAGCAACCCATGATCGCTCCTCTGGACCATATCCCTCCCAGTCAGCGGCGTATTCGAGACAGCCGCCCCGTCGCCTGGAGTCCAGGATGGTGTTGACTCTGAAGATTTAGACTTCATCAGTCTCGACAGAAGGAGGGGGAGAGGGCACATCATCGGCACCAGAACCTGTGGGAGTGAGAAGATTAGTGTAAGGTTTAAGGAGTGAAACATGGAAAGATATAGTGTTGTGAAAGGTTTAACCAGTAGGTGACTTCCTTGATCTGCCTCTGGATGGTGAACGAAACAATGTATCAGGGACTCAGCTTTCACCTGGGCAATCGGAGACAGATGTCCCTGGTGGAGAGCCAGACCTTTTGTTGTGTTGCAGTTCTTTTTGCATCAGCCTGGCTATTATGTCTCTGCACTGCCCTCTGGATGTGGACATGAGCTGAGTCCTATACCCTCTAACTTTCCTCAAACCAATGGTTCACAGCTGGAAGGCTCAGTGGACCAGGGAAACAAGGGTGGTTGGTAATCAACTATGCACTGAAATGGTGCTAATCCAGTTGTAGCTTGTTTTAGGGATTTTTGAACATACTCAGCCCATGGAAGGAATTGGTTCCAGCTGTGACCGCAGGTATCTCCCAATCTCCTGAATATTCCGCTCAGTCTGGTCTTTGGACTGAGGGTGGTACCCAGATGTCAGACTCACTGATGCTCCTAATACTTGGAAGAAAGCCATGAATTGGGGCCCTCAATCAGACACGATATAATCAGGGATTCTGAAGTGACTAAAGACTAGTTGGAACAACGCCTCTGCTGTCTCTAAGACCATTGGTAAACTCCTTAGTGGGATCAGTTTGCAGGCTTTGGAGAAGCGATCAGCCACTAAAAGAATGCAGGTGTAGGAGTCTGATTGTGGGACATCAGACAAGAAGTATATCCCAAGGTGTGACCAGGGCTTCCGAGGTAAGTATGGGTTGGGGTACCAGCTTCCCTTCAGGCAGATGATGTGGATCCTTTGCCATCAAATAACTGCTGGTCAGCAAGGAAATGTGCAGATGCTGCAAAATTATCTCTAAGTTTACTGAAGGGGGCTACGGATGATACAGTGGGATGCCTAAAACATTGGAAAAAACTTTGCTGTATCAAACTACACATTCCTTGCTGAACTTCAGGAAGTGTGTCAACATAGTCATGCTACGTCTACACCATCATCTCTCAGCTTAATGTGCTGGAGGGAGCAACAAGGTGAGAAGTGGAATATCTAAGTGGAAAAATACCACTTTTCCTCTTAGCTAATCACCCATTACTGGCGGACCACCAGGGACATAAGCAACACATCTACCGATTCTGGCCTCCAGCTGTATTGGAGAAAGGGCAGCCAAAAGAAAGGAGTTGCATTATCTTCACCATGATTAGTTATCTTTCTAACAGAAGAATTTCTCAACACTCCTTCACATCAGGGAAGTATACTAGCACCAGTCTTAAACTGCTAGTATCACCTTCACCGATTACCTGTTTTTTACCAGAGAGAGAGAGAGCGGCGGGTGAAACAGCAGGTAATGTTTATCATAACTACTCACCGTTTGCTTCACCCAGTCATAAGCCTTCGCAATAGCAGGATGTGAATCTCAAGCAGATCCCTTCTGTGTGTAAGTGAGCAGACCCATTAGCTGGTTCCATTTCTGCCATGCTTTGGGCATTAATGACCCATGCTGAAAGTGATCAAGCAACTTCCTGTTCATCTCCCCCAAGAGTGTAAGGGTGCTTTCACACCTGCCTCATTTAGTTCGGTTGAATCGTACCAGAGTTCGTTTGCCCCTTTGGTGTGGTTCGTTTGGGCAGGTGGGAAAGCAGCAATCGCACTCGGGTGCGCACCAAAAGCGGACCAAACAAGCGTACCGAGACCTGCTTGAAGAGGTGGTCTCGGTACGCTTTCAAACGAACTCTGGAGCGGTTCGCTTGAGATGTGAAAGCAATCGACCCAGTTAACGGACCAACGAACCAAATTATATCATTTTCATAACGGAAAATATGATATAAAAATCAGTAATGTCTGATTCTGTGAGTGAGCACATTATTTACCATATCTGAAAACCAACGAGCGCCTCTGGTGTGTAATTACACTTCTCCGTGCGAGAATGCTGTCCCGACGAAGTCTCAATTCCCGCTCTGCTTCATTATAAAATTCAGATGGTCTCTCTCGACAGACACACGGACAACAGGTCGCCTACTAGACAGCGCTGGGAAATCCAGAGATGGAGAGAGAGAGAAAGAGCGCGGGTTTGAATTTGCCGCAGCAAATATGAATTAACTGCGGGAGAGACGGCTATATTTATAAAGTGTTTGTGTGTGTCTCGACAGTTACAAATAAAGCCACAATAAGCTCATGGAGCGAACTTGTCAATCATTATTTTGATGGATGACGCAGAGAAAATTCTGACCAATAAGAGGACAGTTTTACTCCCATGTGACTTACCTTAACGCATTTTGGTACGCTTTGAAATTTTGCCATGTGAAAGCGAACCAAGAAAAAAAAGCAACATTGTAACAAATTTAGTCCCTGTTTCGGAACAAAACAAGCGATCCATAGGTGTGAAAACACCCTAAAAATTGAGGCACTATCAAAACACTGAGAGCAAAACTTTGCTGCATTTAGACTTTACACAGTTCATGAACATGCCAGAGCGAACAGGGCATTGAGATGCAGTACACTACAGTGGATACTTCAGCACCATACAGCATCAGCATGCACCCGTTCAGAAAGACAAATGTTCCAGTGTCCAGTGTAGACAGCCTCAAACAGCTGTGGCACACCATGTAAAACAATGCGCCCAGTGCAGACATGTTGAATGAGTTTATTAAAAGTGAGACGCTCACATTTGCTCTAGACTCTGAAGTATTAACCTACTAGGTTGCTGACTCATGACACATAGCAACATAGCTTAAAGTATTCCTAAAGTGTTGGAACTTTTATTGAATGTATCTGTTGAGACATGCCTCCGCATGCACCAGGAAGAGCTGTGTTTGTAATGTTTGATTTGGGTAAGGCATGACGGGAGCAAGGAGTGTTTGCAACACACACATAAATTTTTTTTAAAAAAATCACTGTGTACTATATGATTACCTATGCCCACATTCCAGTATAGGCACAGCCGTACAAACACACATATACCAAATCACTCATACTTGGTGTTGCAGAGGAAGTGGAGGCTGACAAGAACAAGTGACAGCTCTCTAATTACCTTGTCACCACACACTCATGCAGAATGAAAAAAAACATTGTTCCTTTTCCTCCTCTACATAAGTTCCTTGCTAATCTCTTCAAATGTTCTTTAATTCCATCTTTAATTCTACTACCCATTGTATGATATACAGATGCTATGCAATGTTATGAGTATCCAAACACATCTGTATTCAAACCTTATTTACACCATTATTCCTCTTCTCCTCTCTCATTTTATACATGCTCCTCTTATGCTCCTCTCATTTTATACATGCTCCTCTTTTTTACTCTTAATGACTCAGACTCTTTTTAAACTTTGACTCAGAACTATATTCCAAGTCTTCTGTATGCCAACTTGTTTTATGCTTATAGATTGTTCATTGCAATACAATTGTATCTGTGAAACATGACAAACTTGCTAGCATATTTAAAATAACAATTATAAATATAGCTGCAAGCAGCAATTACGGGGCCAAGCACAAAAACGGCACAAGAAGCCAGCCAACATGGCCGTGAGCATCAGACCAACAGCAGCAGTGAGCAATTTGAAAAAAAAGTTATTAGCATTTTTATCAAGTTTGTTATAACTTTTGAGCACGAGGTGGCGCTGGTCCGAAACTTCTCAGGCTGCTTCAGGGCATTGTCCTGATGACCCATACCAAATTAATGAATTTTGGTCAAACCCATCAGAAGTTATAAGCAAAAATAGCCATTTTTCATATCTCCACTCCAGTAGGTGGCGCTGCGCCGAAACACTGTATGATGCCTCAGGTCATGCTTGTGATGACACGTACCAAGTTTGGTCTGAATATGTCAAAGCATTGTAGAGATACAGCTTCAAGAGTAATTTTTGCATCATCTCTCAAATTCTTTGCTCCGGTATACGAAAACGGTTTGACTTATCAACTTGAAATCCATAACTTTTTGTCGGCATGGTCTGAAGATGATACGGTTCAATTTTGGTGAAAATCGGAGCAAAGGTCTAGGAGGAGTTTGAAAAAGTAGGTTTTTAAAGAAAAACAATATGGCGGACAGGAAGTTCAGCTGAATATGGCAAATTTGATATCTATGTTCTCAGCATGACCCAAGGAATCTATTGAGACCAGTTTCATTACAATCGGTAGATATTATCAAAAGTTATTAGCATTTTTGTCAATTTTGTTATAACTTTTGACCACAAGGTGGTGCTGGTCCGAAACTTCTCAGGCTCCTTCAGGGCATTGTCCTGATGAACCATACCAAATTTATGAATTTTGGTCAAACCCATCAGAAGTTATAAGCAAAAACAGCCATTTTTCATATCTCCACTCCAGTAGGTGGCGCTGTGCTGAAACATTGTATGATGCCTCAGGTCATGCTTGTGATGACACATACCAAGTTTGGTCTGAATATGATAAAGCATTGCAGAGATACAGCTTCAAGAGTCATTTTTGCATCATGCCTCAAATTCGTTGCTCTGGTATACGAAAACGGTTTGACTTATCGACTTGAAATCCATAACTTTTTGTCAGCATGGTCTGAAGATGATACGGTTCGATTTTGGTGAAAATCGGAGCAACGGTCTAGGAGGAGTTCGAAAAAGTAGGTTTTTAAAGAAAAACAATATGGCGGACAGGAAGTTCAGCTGACTATGGAAAGTTTGATATCTATGTTCTCAGCATGACCCAAGGAATCTACTGAAAACAGTTTCATTACAATCGGTTAATATAGTCAAAAGTTATTAGCATTTTTGTAAATTTTGTTATAACTTTTGACCACAAGGTGGCGCTGGTCCTAAACTTGGTATGCTCCTTCAGGGCATTGTGCTGATGACCCATACCGAGTTTCATAACGATACGCTAATGCGTTCGTAAAATACAGCATTTTAGCACCAAATTTAAAATGGCCGACGGCCAAAATGTCCAATATGGGAAAATTGGATATCATTCGACTCGGCATGATTCCCCGAATCCAACGAGACCAAATTCATGATTTTTGGCCAAACCCATCAGAAGTTATAAGTAAAAATAGCCATTTTTCATATCTCCGCACCACTAGGTGGCGCTGCGCCGAAACGCTGCATGTTGCCTCAGGTCATGCTTGTGATGACAGTTACCAAGTTTGGTCTGAATACGATAAAGCGTTGCGGAGATACAGCCTTATGTCTATTTTTGCAAGCACTACGTACAATTCGTTTGCGTGTTTTTCGAAAACGGTTTGAGAAATCAACTTGAATTCCATAACATTTTGTCGGCATGGTCTGAAGATGATCTGGTTCAATTTTCGTGAAAATTGGAGTAACGGCCTAGGAGGAGTTCGAAAAAGTACGTTTTTCAGAAAATTCAAAATGGCGGAAAAATTTTCATGACGGAAAATGACGTCATATGGTGCAATCGATTCGTCTTGACCCAAGGAATCAGAGGAAAAAAGATTTTGTTTCTAGCCCTTATGGTTCAAAAGTTATTAACATAAACATAAGTGCAACTTTGGACAGCTGATGGCGCTAGAGGGATTGAGTTAGAGACTCCAAATTTGCTATGGACAAAGGTCAGACTGTCCTCTAACTGTGTGCCAAATTTCACAACTTTCCCGCAAGCGGTTCTATGGGCTGCCATAGACTTCAAGAGCGGAAGAAGAAGCGGAAGAATAATAATAAGCGTACGGAACGCCAACAATAACAATAGGTGCCTAAGCACCTTCGGTGCTTGGCCCCTAATTTAATGAGTGGTAGGCAGCAAAGAAACAAACCTTTTGTATCATTAGACTCATATCAAGACAGGTTATTCATATCGTTAGTGTAATAACAATTCAGTGCTTAGACAGATTATCTAGCTTCTCTATAGCAAACAGTTTAGAGATACAGTGAGGGCACTAAATTAACATTGATTAAGATCAATCAGGGTGACTTTGGTCTTATTTTTCAAGGACAAGCTGGTGCCCCATAGGCTCTAGGGAAGTCAGGTGGTTAATGGCCATCAACAATGAGCTGTTTATTGTTTAAGTATGCCAAAGTTTCTAATCTCAATGATATTTGCACATTAAATTATCTCTCATTTAATTTGCATGAACATATGCAATTCGACTTTTGAAGAGATTTGCATACAAGTGCCATTTTCCTAATTGGGTCCACACGTGCTTTTGTCTGAAATGTTAGTGTGGCTGGATAGACAGACTCAGAAAAGGGAAGAAGCAGAAAAAAAATGAATCACAGCATGCAGTAAACATGTCTGATAGATAAATTTCCCAATCTTTCTAGGCTAAATTTTATTACCGTTCTCTCAGGCTGTTATGTTTATGAATTAATAAGTGTTTTAGAACAAATCTTTTAAGCAAAGGGATCATGAATGAACAAGGATCTAATTTGTTACCATAAACTGGATGCTTAAACACTCTCTCTGGTGTCTCTCAGTAAATCTCCACACATAAAAAAATAAATAAAATAAAGTTTTTGGTATAAATAGATTGAATAAATGATTCAAAGTTCACTTTCCCAGAATTGTGTCCATAAATAACATCATAAATCACTTGTCACCACATACTTGCGTCACAGTGTAACCTGCAGACGGTAGACGAATTTAAATGAATCTTTTTAATGAACTGATTCAAGAAGAGCACTGAATTATTTTGCTGATTACAATGAAACATCAATACATACCCTTGGTCTTAAATAATCTGGATTTAAATTACTCTAAAATTAATTAGATTTAAAATAGATTTAGATTATTAAAAAAAAAAAAAAAAAAAAAAAAAAAAACAATTACAAATTTAAACAATCCCAAATTACAACGATAATTTCATAAAATCCGCATTCATTAACCCATTTGTGCCCAATTTTTTCTGAATGGTTTCATGCATATAGTCCTGTTAATAGTGTCCTATGTGAACATGTTCTGCATTTATTTTTCCCAGGTTTTTGTTTTTTTTCTTAAAAAACGTGTTTGAATGTGCGGCAACTATAGTTGCCGGTGGTCAAATATGTTGTGTGCACCCCTCAATGTAAAATTTTAATAGGAGGATAACATTTATGCATCTAACTCAAAATAACTGCTTTCAACAGATCAACAGATCAATCAAAGTCGTTGAAACATTCAATGTGAACTCAAAAAAGTTATAATTTCTTGAATATGAAAAAAAAATCAAACAACAAATCCATTAGTCTTAAAGTGGTGGAACATAGTGCCGAACAAAGTCCAGCTATTAAGTTGCTCTAACAGAGCATTGTGAATCAAAAAGGTTAAATTCAAATCATTAATTTGAAAAAAATACATCTATATGTGACCCTGGACCACAAAGCCAGTCAGAAGTCGCACGGGTATATTGGTAGCTATAGCCAACAATACATTGTATGGGTCAAAATTATTGTTTTTTTTTTTTCTTTTCTTTTATGGCAAAAATCATTAGGATATAAAGTAAAGATCATGTTCTGTGAAGATATTTTGTAAATGTTCTACTGTAAATATATAAAAAAATATTTTTGTGAATGGATATACATTGCTAAGGACATCATTTGGACAACTTTAAGGCAATTATCTCAATATTTCAATTTTTTTGCACCTTCAGATTACAGATTTTCAAATAGTTGAGTCACGGCCAAATGTCCTATCCTAACAAACCATACATCAATGGAAAGCTTATATATATTCACCTTTCAGATGATGTATAAATCTTAATTTCAAAGAATTGACCCTTATGAATGGTTTTGTAGTCCAGGGTCACATACAACAAACAAACAAAAAATAAATTAATGAAAAAATTAATTAATTAACAAATAAAAATATATAACAATATAAAATATTATGAAAGCAAAAAGCACTAAACAAGACCAATAACCTTGATTTATTAATCCATTAAACACAGTATACCCCATTTCCCCATTATATATGTACTTACAAGTCATTTGCCCACTGGCAACTATAGTTGCCGCTTGGACATTTGACTAAGTATACAAAAAACTATAGATCTCTTGTAAGATTTGTTTTGTTTGGATGATTCTAGAGACCCTCATGATTACGTAGATATATATATGTGAACAAAAAATTTCTAATGTTTACATGAAAATGACTTTTCTTTGGGAGGGTTTGCCTTCACTATGCTTCCTGGAAGTAGGGGTAGGAAGTTGACAGCCTCATGTCACAGGAAAGAAGTGAATACCTTTTTTTTTGTTCTTGAAATCCTTTATTTAGATGTTTTCTTGCATGTCATTGAGAAATAAAACATGGAAAACATCTAGAAAAAAACGTACAAAAGGAAAATGACAACCATACACTGCGGCAACTATAGTTGCCGGTGGGCTAAAATGGGTTAAGAAGCCTGTACATATTACAGGGGTGATTCTAAACAATCATTTAAAAGTCTGCACACATACAGTAAGGAATGGGTTATCTTCCGGTATCTCTCAGTTCGCCATCATGGAATTGTCAACTTATTTGCATTCCTCATCTGTCGGTCTATAAGCTCCTGGGCCAGGAGATTTGTAACAGTTCATAGAAGACAATAATGAATTAGTTGCCACAGGACAAGATGGAAGACAGGAAGGTAGAGCTACAGTATATATTCGGAAAAGATTGGGACACTTTAACAAACTTTGTGTTGATCGTACTACCTTGCTTAATGCAATGAGTTTGTCTTAGTCGTACTTTGGGGAATTTCAGGTTTCATATACATTTTTTTTTAACTTTTTAATAATCAAGTCAAGAATTGCTTCAGCTCTAGTACTGTTCTGGACTATTTTGCAAAGTTTTTTCATCTAAACACATATCCTGGTCTTTGAGATGATTGAAATATCCAAGTATAAGTCCAATGTCTGGGTACCTAGTAAGAAGCAGGTCAGATGATGCTATTAAATGCTCAATGAGTTAATCCTGGTGTGATAACTGTGGTGGTGAATACACCACACACACAGCAATAGCTGATATATGCCGTGAAAGTCTCAAAGGTCTCACCTTTAACCCACAGACATTCAAGATGATCTGGGACACTAATGCAAGTTAAAGGATATGAAGGGACATTTTCTCTAATGTACAATGCTATTCCTCCTCTACGTGCAGTTTGAGATTTAGATCCTAATCCTTATTCTATTTTATACCCCTTCGCCCTTCCCCTTGCCCCTTGAAACAGAGTGGCAAGGTGTAGGGGTGAAAATATTCCACTAAGAAATGGGACATCACTACACCATTACACATGTCATCATACCTAGTTTATTTTATTAGTGTCCTGTAACATTTAATCAATATGAACAGCAATGAAGTGTGCATATCAACAGAAATCAGGCACGAGCACGTTTAACAGATTACTCACTTCCAACGTTGTTTTGCCCTGTAATTTGGACTTAAGAAAACGGCGCTTGCCTTTGAAGTTAACACTATGCCTAATAGTTTAACACTATGAGCCTTCGAGTTTCCTAAAATGATACAGAATGATACAGAACGTCCAAGACAGGTGGAGCCGCTTTTCCAAGTTGTTTGTTTAACCGTTCCATTCCATGCCGAGCTGGCCAGTATGGATATGGTTTCGTTTTCTACAGTGGTGCAGCGATAACGAAGCTCTTTGCAATGTAATAAAAACGAGTCAGTTGTTGCCTTGGTAACGCAAGAGTTTACAGATGATACAATACGTAAATAGCAACTGCGCTATGAAGAATGACTAGATATTTATTTTAACTGTATTATACATTTGTGTTCATCGTTCAAATAGCATGTTTAGCAAGCTACGGAGAAACTGGCAGCCAGGTAACAGACAAGTGATTGATCCTGAGTGGAAATATCAATACCATGATCACTGCACACATTATAGCAGCATGGTAGTCGGTGTATGCAGGGAAATTTCTTATACCCCTTTGTTCTAAGTGTGGCTATCTGGCCCTTCCCCTTACCACTCCAGTTAAAAGAGAGTCGAGACACCCCCTACCCCTTCACATTTAATGTGAATGTGCAAAACGAAGGGGTAGGGGAAAGGGGTAGAATTGGGATTGGGCCAAAGTGTATCTGTCAATACCCAAAGATTCCTCAGGCATGTGAGGGGTGAACCAAGTCTCTGAAATTGCTGCCACATCCACATGGTTTTTCATCTAGATGGTTTGAAACTCATCAATTTTATTTGCAAAAGATTTGGGGTTCATCATCAAAAAAGTTGGTAGCATAGTATGATTAGATGGTCTTTTATGCTCGGCCTTTACTGCCTTTTCTGATTTGTCCACATTCATCAGTGCAAACAGTTATGGTCTAATATGGTCAAATCTTCCGCCAAAAACAGTCTTAATATTTCGTGGGATGTTCTTATGCCTTTTACACCCTCTTTTCCTGGCTGCTATCTGTGCTACTACTCCTTTATTTAAGGTCTTTCTAAGCCAAGGGCTTGGTGGAGGGGCAGACAGCTTTAGCCTCTTCAGAGATTCCATTGAATACTTTCATTTCTACCATTATCAAAAAGAGTACCACATACTGATCCAAAATAGTACATTAAAGACAATACTTCTTAAAAATGAGGTGGATGGTTACTCCAAAAAAAAAAAAAAAAAAAAAAAAAAGATGTTTTGTCGGATTGTAGGACCATTTCTCTTTGCACATATGCATAAGGAAGCCATCTTAGGCATCGCTTAGAGGAGAGTTCTCAAAACTAACTTGAATGAATTTTTTTCACCAATTGCACGCATTTAGTTTGGATAACTTTATTTTAAATATAGGTTGTAATAAAAGTCATTTTATGAATTATACAAGATATTTGCTATATAGAATGCATTTTAAAATGGTCTTTTCATTAGTCTTGTTACTCTTCTGGTTTAAGCGCCACCCATACCCAATTCTATCTGATATAGATACAGAAACACATCATTTTGTCATTGCAACAGATACATACAGATAATGGCTTTGCTGCACATCCCTTTTAGATTCATCCTTTTCAAGCTACAGTGAGCAGAACAGCTAGTCACTTTTTTCCATACCTATGACCTTGAGTTAGAGCTAAAAATAGGAAATGAGGAATATGTGAAAAAGCAGACTCCTTTGAAAGCCACATAAAAAATGAAAATTGATGTCCTGGAGAAGCTGGCAGAGTCAATTTATCACTTCATGGCTTACTTCATATTTTCACAGCTTTACCTTACTATGAATTTGGGGGAAAACGTAACTTTAGCCATGATTAGTAAACATCACTGCTTGACTGAACCAGGTTCTGGTAAATTTAACCTATAAATTGAGTTTGGAATTTTGTGCCGAAGTACTGGTCAAAAAGAGATGCAAAAATGGGCACAGGAGGGGAACAAACAAACAAAGTGTACTAGAGTAAGTGAAGATGCCTTGGAGAGGAGTCTCTATAGAAGAAGAGATTAAGTACAACCTAAATATGTGGTCCTGGACCACAAAACCAGTTCTAAGTCGCACAGGTATATTTGTAGCAATAGCCAACATTGTATGGGTCAAAATTATAAATTTTTCTTTTATGTCAAAAATCATTAGAATATTAAGTAAAGATCATGTTCCATGAAGAACATGTTCCATGTAAATTTCCTACCATATATATATATATATATTGTTACGGCCAAAGCCTTTGTATGTGTTATTTAGTGTGGTGTGTATTCTTTCTTTATATTAACTTGTGTCTTTCTCTTCCCCCGAGGGTGAGCTCCGCCCCGTGCACCTGCGCCTCATTCATTTACGACGTGCTGGGTTCAATATAAGACGGGAGCGTGTAGACACGGGGTGGTGCTGTTGAGTGTCGAACTTGTGCTGCCTCCATCATAACTCCAGTCGCCAGGTCACCACTGCCGCTGTCTTTAGCTCTATGTGAGCGTGGTGTACACTTGAGATTCCAACGACCACATCTCCAGACGCCAGGCCGCCACCGCCACTGTCTTTGGCTTTATGTGAGCGTGGTGCGCACTTGGGAATTCCCCATGACTGCAACATCTGTCGTGTAGCTGCCACTGCCACTGTCTTTAGCTCTACGTGAGCGTGGCGCACACTTGAGAGAGGGCTCGTGTGGTAAGCTGACGCGGATGGCCAGTTGTGCCTGACGAGCTCTGTGTGCGTCCTTATGGCCCGCCGATGTTATGAAGCTGTTTGTTTTGTTTTATTTTGTTGATCTGTGTGTTTGTTTGTTTTATGTTCATTGTTTCAGAGAGCTGTCTTTATACCACCTGAACAGTTGCCTGTGATACGCTAGTGCTGCGGCATCAATAAACGGATAAATTGTTTCTTTTGTCTCGCGTGTCCTTTTATGTTGCTTACCCCCTTCCCTAGCGAGCTCTTTAGAGGTGGGGTTCGTAACATAAATGGGGGCTCGTCCGGGATACTTTGTAAGTATGGTTTCCCGAGAGTTCAGCTGTTAGTAATTAACGTGATTTGTTTGGTGTGGAGCGGATCAGGTTTGTCCTACACATTCTCCGGTTAGTCAGAGTAAGCCAACAGGGCTGTGCTTAGCGCCAGTTCTGGCTACGGTTTACTGTTTGTTGTTTTCTTTATTATTTTAGTTTATTTTGTTTGGAGGTATTCCGGGGGAGAGAGCAATCTCTTAATCGGTACCCTCCGAAGACTAGCTATAGGAGGTAGTTAGACTTCTGGTTAGGTAGGTAGGTCCGGAGTGTGTGTGGATTTTCCTTATTTGTTTCCACACCGGTTTTGTAAAAATGGCAACTTTTGATTTGAACAAATTCATAGATCAGCCTAGTGTTGAGGGGTTAGGGGCGTGTCGAAAAAATGATCTATTTCTGATCGCTCGGCGCTATGAGATTTCTGTTTCTAAAACACAGCGTAAAGCGGAAATAAAAGCCTGTATTGTGTCTGCTTTGGTTGACAAAGGGGTGTTTCCTTCGTTGGAAGCAGTTTCTGGGGAAGCATTTGGTCCCGCGATAACTGCTGCAGGAAGTCCTTCACGAGTGCCGGTTGGTGATCAGTCCACTCCAGTGACTACTGGTTCAGGGGTGAGTGCACCATTTTCAATGCCTAAATTCGAACCGATTTCTCTTTCTACTGAGGCATCGCCTGAAATTCGTTCGGATTTGCGTTTAAAAGTTCGTTTAGCTCGTCTACAATTAGAGACTCAGGATCGAGCTCAGGCGAGACAAGATGATTTAAAACGCCAGATTGAGATGTATCGAATTGATGCTGATACAAAAGTGCGACTTCGGCAGGTGGAGTTGCAGGCTGCTCAAGATCTCTCTAAACAAACGATTCCTAAAACATCTAGTTTGAATGATTGCTCTGAGGCAGCTGCTGGTCCATCAAATTCGAATATTGTCTCTAGTAATTCTGTTCCGTCAGGTAATGTATCCGAGTCTGTAGTTGTATCGTCTCCTCATTTCGACGTGGCTAAAAATATCTCGATAGTTCCACCTTTTCGGGAGAAAGAAGTGGAAGCTTACTTTCAAGCGTTTGAACGAATCGCGAGTGCTCTGAAGTGGCCAACTGAAGTTTGGGCTTTGATGTTACAGTGTAAACTAACAGGTAAGGCACAAGACGTGTGTGCATCTCTTTCGTTAGAAGAGAGCGTTCAATACGAAGCCGTGAAAAATGCGATTCTGAGAGCGTATGAGTTGGTCCCCGAGCATTACCGACAACGTTTCCGTACCACGAAGAAATCCGCGTCTCAAACTTATGTCGAGTTTGTTCGTGAGAAAGGAATGTTGTTTGACCGCTGGATTAAAGCGTGTAAGGTCGCGGACTACATTTCTCTGCGAGAGTTAATGTTGATTGAGGAATTTAAGAACTGCGTTCCAGAGCGCACTGCTTTGTATTTAAACGAACAAAAAGTTAGTACGGTGCAGCAGGCTGCTGTATTAGCAGATGAATATGCTCTGATGCACAAAACGGTGTTTGTTAAGCGTTCAAGTGATTCTGGAGGTTCAGTACCAAAGGAGAATGAGATGGTCTCTGATGGTAAAAGTAAATGGGTTCCTAATGCTCCGAAGTCCCGTAAAGAGTGTAGCTATTGTCACAAACTTGGACATGTAATGGCTGATTGTCACAGCCTAAAACGAAAGCATGAGCGACAAGAGTCTTTCTCTGTTCAACCTCGAGGTACCATTTTGGTTAAAACTGTCTCTTCCTCCGGCACTACTTCTATTCTGGATCCCTGTTTCCAGCCTTTCGTGTTTGACGGTTTTGTATCTTTGAATGGTGTCGAAAGTCGTAAACCAGTGCGAATTTTGCGTGACACTGGAGGATCTCAGTCTTTTATATTGTCGGACGTTTTAGAATTTTCTGCGGGCTCCGCGTGTGAAACCAGCACGATTGTGCAGGGTATTGAAATGGGGTTCGTAACTGTTCCTCTTCATCGCATATGGGTAACTTCTGAATTGGCATCTGGGTGCTTTGAAGTCGCAGTTCGCCCATCTTTGCCTGTGAAAGGTATTGATTTTATAATGGGGAATGATATCGCTGGTGGCCAGGTTATGCCGGTCGTAAAAGTGACTGATGCTCCGTGCAGAGATACGCAGTCTGATGTACTTTCTGAAACTTTGCCTGATGTGTTTTCCATAAGTGCTGTTACAACACGAGCACAAGCAAAACGTGACGTTCAAGATACTAACCTCAGTGACTCTATTTTTTCAGAGCTTCTAGGAGATGATGTATCTCCAGAATCTTTGCATGAGGCTAAAGTAATGCAGAGTTCACACGCTTACTTCGATTTGGCTGCTGATGCGTCAATCTCACGTGAAGCCTTGATTGAGGCGCAGAAAGACGATCCGACTTTACAAAAGTGTCGTGCCAGTGCTGAGAACGGTTCGTTGTCGCCACGTAATCAAAGTTTTTTCTGGAGTGACGCAGTGCTGATGCGCAAATGGAGTAGTACGTTGTGTGCTGAGCAGGCAGATGATTGGAACGTGGTGCATCAAATTGTGGTTCCCTCGCAATTTCGACAGCAGGTATTGAGGTTAGCTCACGATCATCCTTGGTCTGGACATCTAGGAATTAATAAAACCTATAATCGAGTGCTCCAACATTTCTTCTGGCCAGGATTAAAAACTGATGTCTCCAAGTATTGTAAAACATGCCATATTTGCCAGGTTGGGGGAAAACCTAACCAGGTGGTGCCACCCGCTCCCCTCTGTCCTATTCCTGCCGTAGGAGAGCCGTTTGAGCGCGTTTTGGTAGACTGTGTGGGTCCACTTCCCCGCGCCAAGTCTGGTTGTCAATATTTATTGACGATAATGTGCGTGGCTACTCGGTTCCCAGAAGCGATTCCTTTGAGAAGCATAACTGCTAAATCTGTGACGAAGGCCTTAACAAAATTTTTCACGACTTTTGGGCTTCCAAAAATTGTCCAAACGGATCAAGGATCCAATTTTTTGTCTTGCATATTCCGTAATGTGTTAAAAGCTCTAGGAGTGTCTCACGTGGTTTCGAGTGCCTACCATCCTGAATCTCAGGGAGCTCTGGAACGTTGGCATCAAACGTTAAAATCAGGTCTGCGTAAGTATTGCCTAGAGACTGGGAACGATTGGGAAGAGGGAGTCCCTTTTGTTTTATTTGCGGTGCGCGAGGCGCGACAAGATTCGTTGGGTTTTAGCCCTTCTGAACTAGTGTTTGGACATAACGTGCGTGGGCCTTTGAAAATGCTGAAGGAAGAACTTCTTTGTTTAGGTCCTTCTGAGAAGACTAATGTAATCGATCTGGTCTCTCGTATTCGTGAACGTTTACGCACAGCTTGTACTGTGGCTAAAGAAACTCTTGCTCTGTCGCAGAAGAAAATGAAGCGCTGTTTTGATCGGAAGGCAGTTACGCGTAAGTTTCTACCAGGAGAGAAGGTTTTAGTGTTAATTCCTACTCCTGGATCTGCTTTTGCGGCGCGGTTCTCAGGTCCTTATGTAATTAAAAGCAAGGTAAGTGAGACGGATTATGTAATCCATACTCCTGAGCGAAGGCGAAAAACTCGCTTATGCCATGTAAATATGTTAAAGCCATATTTGTGCCGTGCTGCTAAGGACGAGACCGCTGACGTTTCTTCTGAGACCGCTGATGTTTCTTTATTTGAGACGGTGACCGAGTCAAGAGAGCGCGTTTCGTTGCTCACCCGTACTCTGCCTACAGATGATGTGGATGATGGGTTGGAGGCTTCCATGGAGGTCGTAAGGGGTAGTAGTTTGAAAAACTCGGAGGTTTTGTCAAATCTTCAGTCCCAGCTTTCTTATTTGTCCAGTGAACAGCAGCAGGACATAAAGAAATTGTTGGATAGTTTTCCAAGCTTGTTTAACGATGTCCCTCCGGGTACTAATATCATTGCGCATGATATAAATGTTAGTAGTGCATTACCCATTAAGCAACATGCATACCGCTGTCCGGTAAGTAAACGGGAAGAAATTAAACGCGAGGTAACGTATCTTTTGCAAAATGGTTTTGCTGTTCCGAGTACCAGCCCTTGGAGCTCGCCATGCATTTTAGTGCCAAAATCTGATGGGACCGTCCGTTTTTGCACTGACTTTAGGAAGGTTAATTCTGTCACTGTGCCTGATGCTTTTCCATTGCCGCGCATCGATGACTGTATTGATAATCTTGGAGTAGCGAAATATATCACAAAATTAGATCTATTAAAAGGTTATTGGCAGGTGCCTCTAACCGAACGCGCTTCTGAGATCTCCGCGTTCGTTACTCCAGATTCGTTCCTTCAATACACACGGATGGCTTTCGGCCTGCGAAACGCACCGGCGACGTTTCAACGTTTGATGTCCATGGTTTTGGGCGAAGTGCCCAAGTGTAACGTCTATCTGGATGATGTAGTCATCTATTCATCCACCTGGGTTGAACACTTGTTGACTTTGCACGATGTATTTCATCGCTTATCCGTTGCATCTCTTACGTTGAATTTGAAAAAGTGCGAATTCGCTAAAGCTTCGGTCACATACCTAGGAAAACAGGTAGGAAACAGGCAGGTTCGGCCTTTAGATGTAAAAGTGACTGCTGTTCTTGAGTACCCGGTACCTACTACGAGGCGAGAGCTGCGTAGATTCCTTGGAATGGTAGGATACTACCGGTGTTTCTGCAAGAACTTTTCGAGTGTTGTTGCTCCTTTAACTCATTTGTGTAGCCCTAAAGTGGATTTTAGTTGGACTAGTGATTGCCAACAGGCATTTTTGTCTGCAAAATCTCTTCTGTGCAGTGCTCCTGTTCTCTCGGCTCCGGATGTGACTCGGGCGTTCCAGCTGGAGGTAGATGCCAGTGCTGTCGGAGCGGGAGCTGTTCTTCTACAAGAGGGTGCTGACGGAATAGCTCATCCAGTATCCTACTTTTCGGCTAAGTTTAACTGTCATCAGCTTAACTACTCGACAATCGAGAAGGAGACCTTAGCACTCTTACTGGCATTGCAGCATTTTTATGTTTACGTTGGAGCCAGTATTTTCCCTGTTATAGTTTATACGGATCATAATCCACTAGTCTTCCTCAGTAAGATGTACAATCACAATCAGCGCTTAATGAGATGGGCACTAATGGTGCAGCCGTATAACCTAGAGATCCGTCATAAAAAGGGATCTGAGAATGTGGTCGCCGATGTCTTGTCAAGGGGCTAGGCTTTATCTTTTATACTCAGAAGCAGTTTTTTTTTTCCCCTTGTCTCTCCAACAGGATATAAGGAGAAAATAGGAAATCTGTTTCTGTTTTTAGGGGGGGAAGTGTTACGGCCAAAGCCTTTGTATGTGTTATTTAGTGTGGTGTGTATTCTTTCTTTATATTAACTTGTGTCTTTCTCTTCCCCCGAGGGTGAGCTCCGCCCCGTGCACCTGCGCCTCATTCATTTACGACGTGCTGGGTTCAATATAAGACGGGAGCGTGTAGACACGGGGTGGTGCTGTTGAGTGTCGAACTTGTGCTGCCTCCATCATAACTCCAGTCGCCAGGTCACCACTGCCGCTGTCTTTAGCTCTATGTGAGCGTGGTGTACACTTGAGATTCCAACGACCACATCTCCAGACGCCAGGCCGCCACCGCCACTGTCTTTGGCTTTATGTGAGCGTGGTGCGCACTTGGGAATTCCCCATGACTGCAACATCTGTCGTGTAGCTGCCACTGCCACTGTCTTTAGCTCTACGTGAGCGTGGCGCACACTTGAGAGAGGGCTCGTGTGGTAAGCTGACGCGGACGGCCAGTTGTGCCTGACGAGCTCTGTGTGCGTCCTTATGGCCCGCCGATGTTATGAAGCTGTTTGTTTTGTTTTATTTTGTTGATCTGTGTGTTTGTTTGTTTTATGTTCATTGTTTCAGAGAGCTGTCTTTATACCACCTGAACAGTTGCCTGTGATACGCTAGTGCTGCGGCATCAATAAACGGATAAATTGTTTCTTTTGTCTCGCGTGTCCTTTTATGTTGCTTACCCCCTTCCCTAGCGAGCTCTTTAGAGGTGGGGTTCGTAACAATATATATGCATTGCTACCATGGATATGCATTGCCAAGGACTTCATTTGGACAACAAATTTAATTTTGACCCTTATGACTGGTTTTGTGGTCCAAGGTCACATATGATTATGGTCGATATCAAAATATCAAAAACTGACATTTATAATCATAGAATGTCTTGAGTATGAACTAACATGAACCAACAAAGAAAAATACTTCTAAAGCATTAATTAATCTTAAATAATGTAGATAGATATTCGGTAACACTTTATTTTGATGGTCCATTTTAGACATCTACTAACTATAAGTAACTTTGCAAATGCCAACTAACTCTCATTAGATTAGTAGACTGTCTGCTTAATATCTTCCAACGCTTTATTTTGATGCTCCACCAACAGACATTCTGCATTTTCATTACAAAAACCTACTCTGTTAAAAGAACTTTATTAGTAAAGTATTTATTATTTATTTTATTAATTAATTAATTTTTAATTAATAAATCATAAATATTGTTATATAATTGATAACCTTTTTTATCTTGGAGTCCAAGTTAGCATTAGGAAATGGTAGTGTTTCAATTGTCTGATGTGAAACTAAAGAAGAAAGGGTCCCAGTTGTTGTGATGAACACTGGAGTTTCTAATTTGGGGTGAGTGCAGGTGGTTCAAAGCTTTAATTTCACACAAGTCAAAGTCTATTTAAATCCATAGATCAGTATTTGTTTGTTTTTATGAGCCAACAGAAAAAAAGAGCCCTCCATCCACATGATGTCTATATGGTTTGAATTAGCGGCAGATGCTGCAGTGCAGCGTACTACAGTGCGGCTGTGGCAGAACTAATTGGTCTAATGTTGCCTGACATGCCATATCTATGAGGATGGACAAGCACATATACATGATAGAAAGAGATAATAGCAATTCAAATTCACACACTGAAATAGTTTAACATATTGCATTACTTGATATAAGCACAAACTAACATTCTCCCTCCCAAGGGAGCTACCCAAACAAAATGCATAAATTATCACACAAACAAAGAGGTGCAACAATGTCATGTATTTATTTATTTATTTATTGGCTCTGCAACCAAGAAAGCTTGTTTCTTTTGTTCCATTTAAAAATGAGGAAATTGGGAGCTGTGCATCAGGAGAGGAAAATATGATTCAATAAATGATTGATGATGAACCTTGACCTTTAACATTCATTCCCTTATCACCTCATGACCTTCCATATAAGTACATCCTGTGTGCATCCACCTGTATGCCACATGTTTTTCACTGTGGATAATTTTAGTGAACAATTTAAAGTTAGTCACCATGAAATCAAAACTGACAATTCATTATTTTTATGGAATGTTGCAGTGTTTATTATAAAAGATATATCCGTGCACTTCATTATTATTTTTTTAGTATTATTATTTTTTATTATTTAGTTGTTGTTTTTGTTTGTTTGTCCTCATAATCTTTAATCAAATAACATGTCCTTCCTTGTTGCAACAACATCTCTTTTCTCATAAGTGCTGGCCAGTAATCCCTCCCTTGCAGCAACCAGTCACTTGCATGAGATTGCACCAATTACCAAACAACCATGATCCAATTAATTCTCAATGGACAAAATTCCCATTCAACATGTTTTTCTGATACATGTCACATTACGGAAGACAATCTCAATTTCCATTTCATGCCAACTTTAAAATTTTAACAAAGAGGAGAAAAGTGTCTCCAGTTATTTTGAATCAAAGCATAACACTTAACATACACATAATTCACATGGTTGAATAATAAATAAAAAAAATAAAAAATAAAAAGGTATAGGGGTTTCTTCATTTTAAAGAAAATGTTTGTATATGTTATATTGACAAACATGTTTATGATACTAAAACGGGAATGAGAGCTTTCCTGGGTTGCCTGTCTGTTTCCCATCTCTGTTTTGTACTATTTGTGGATTACCTTTAACTGGAATTCATTACCATAAAAAAGTTGATTTAGTACTGTTGGATTAATTTTGTGGATTAATTGGGACATTTTTTTTTTTTTTTTTTTTTTCAGAGGAGCCTGCTGTACACCCCTAGCCAGTATATACAGATTGTTGCTGATGGTTGAGTTTAAAGGGATAGTTCACCCCAAAATGAAAATCTTGTCATCACTTACTCACCCCCAAGTTGTTCCAAAACTGCATGAGTTTCTTTCTTCGGTTGAACACAAAATAATGACAAAAATTTAATTTTTGGATGAACTATCCCTTTAAGTGCAAAGACATTATGAATTTTCAAAGATGTCCTCACTGAATACATTTTGTATCAAAGCAATGACAAAAAAGGACCCACAATTATTTAGTCTGTGTTGTATATGAACATTTCTGGAAAAATGTAATCAGTACTGGAAAAATTCACATAACCAAATGTATTATTTGCCGATTGCATGAATATCAGGTAAATATTTTGAAAGTTCAGCCTTGAAGAAGCATGAAAGTATTTTGTTTTTTTTCTTTTTTTCCAGCAGCTGCTGGAAACTAGTTTGGCTTAAAGAGGCTGACTCATCAGTGAGGGATATCATATAATCCAGAGAGGGCAGAGGTATCTCAGCCATTGTGCCCTGCAGTGCTGTTTATCACTTTTACAAATAGCCCTGGGGATTGTGAGGAAACAGTTCACTGGGCAAAGTACTATTGAACCCTTGAGAGCATCAAATTCAATCACTGTACTGTATGTTCATCTCCCGTGTTCCACCAGACTTTTCAGAATGTCTTACTCACAAACATCCTTTTATCTGTGTTTTTTTTTCTCTTCTTCTTCTCATTAATATATGCACACAAAAAATAGATAGAACTTTTTCAAAGAACATGACTTCCCTTGATCTGTGTAACTTGGATTAAATGCATTCCTGTTTTCTATGTGTAGCTCCTATGTGTAGCGCGAAGCGTGACCTTATATGAAAGAAGTGAGCAGAAACTAAAGAGTATGGCAGGCTATCCAGGATCTCATGTCCTATTTAAGACAATATCCTTTAATAGTTTAACTTGATGTGGAACTCTACACTGCAGCGTCATGATACGAGTGACAGCCATTTAGCTAGCCCGTGCTTCAACAAAGAATGACACAAGATATAAACTGACTACTGTTCAAACATATTAAACCCTGCCTGCCACCACACAAATATTTTCCAAAGACAGCTCCTGAGTTTAAAAGTCTGCTTTTTTCGTATCGCTCCCATCCGCCTCTTGCAAGGTCCTTTTCCGCACACACCCACTCTCGCTTAAAATTCACTCTGTGTTCACACCTATCCACTTATAATGATTTTCTTCCCAACCCGATGGGGCCCGCTAAATTTAGGATTGTTTTCAGAATCCCACATTTAATCTTTCCCTAAAGAAAGAGAGATTGGGGGCTGTACAAGAATTTTATTTCTTAGTTGTCTAATGATACTGTCAACACCATAAAAAAATGTCAGAGAAAAATAGGCTAAATTAAATATGTCATCTGTCACTCAAAACTATAGCCTAAGCCAAAAATATGAATAAGCAGAAACTGTTGACTTACTAGCTACACTGCAAAATGAAATCTTTTTAAACATGCATGCAAGTCACTGACTGATGATGGTTTCAGTACCGAACGTCTCTCCTCCAGAATCCGGCCACAAAGGCTGAATGTTCTCTCTGAAGATGCACTCGTGGCCGGGATGGAAAGAACATATCTTGCCAGGTTGCAGTGCAGGGAACTGGGAATTGTAGAAAGTTTTGGGCTCTTAATAATGAGCTCTTACCCTTAGAGAAAAGGTTAAATCACACCTCTCATTGGCAAGAGAAATCGCATCCCTTACCCAGTGACACATCATTTACTTTGTAGTCACTAGTCCTTTACAAAGAAAGAGAGAACTGAGCCTATTTACACCATTGGCTTGTTCAATCAATGTAAATCTTCAACACCCTCACGGGACAGAGGACCTATGCAGTCTCTCATCCTCCTACACCTTAAACAGTGGAGGAGAAAATGACTGCAACACCACAACTTGAGAGAAGGTAGTGGAAGAAACCTTATGGACATACTATATCTTAGATTGCAAAAGACCTTTTCCAAACTGGGAGTAAAATCTGAATGTGCTCACAGTCACTCCACTCCAGTGGCTCAAAGGGAGGCTCTGTGAGACCTTTCAGGACCACAGATAACTCACAGGAAGGAACGCAAATGATACAGAAAGGTCTTAACATCTCATCCTGCACATAAAATGGGAAACAATTCCTGCAACAGGACACAAACAGTTTCCACCTGAGAGCATACAACCTCGCAGTGGAGGGAGCCCTTGCACTCAAAGTGATCTTCTTCTCTCCAGGATAGAGACCAAATTCCACTGAAGATTCCTGTTTAGAGACCAAACCCAATGTTTCCAAATACTTGGCCTAGGATGCAATACTGTGCCCCAAACATAAGATAAGAGGTTGGCTCTGATCGGAATCGCCAATGTAGGTCCCATCTGGAGAGAAACCAGATCAGAGAATCAAACCATCACGTGATACCAGAGAAAGTTGGACTCTCTCTTCCCACACCTTCATCAGCACCAATGGAATCAGCTTGACATGTGGAAAGGCATACAAAGTGCCCATGGCCACACATGAGTTAGAGTATCTACTCACAGAGGTGCTCGAGATGACAGAGAGAACCTTAGAGAACACTGAACTGTTTGCTAGAAGTAAATATACCTCTACTCTGCCAAATTGCTTACAAATTAGAATTACAATCTGAGCAAACAACCTCAGTTCTAAACGCCTTAGACCTTGCTTTGAGAGAATATTTGCAGCCAGAATTGCTGCACCTGGGATGTGCACCACTGTCCAAGACAGAAACATGTCTGCATCGAGCGAGAGACTAATTCTAACCCAAGAAACACAGTCTACTGCCTCAGCAGTAGAACATTCTTCCTAGGATTCATCCTCAGACTCAGACCTCACAAATGATCGAGAGCAGAGTCTTGATGCTGATGCACCAAGTCTTTGGGCTGCACTAGAATCAGCCAGTCACCAAGGCAGCACACGGATGGACTGGAATCGCAATGAAATTGTAAGTAGGTACCAGTTGTAAATGCCAGACTTCATCTGATAAGGAGACACTTCCTCTATGGCTCCTTTCTTCAATGCCTGTCTACAACACATTGTAACAATCCATTTATACTTTGTTGAATATTATAATAAGGGATTTCACAGCACGCTTGAATGGCATAGGCAGGATCTGTTTGCGTCAGCATGAACACATTTGATAAACAAGAAAGTAACAACAAAAAAGAAAATTAAACTCCATAATAGTCCACAGTGTCCATTAGAACATTTCTCAAAGTCCGTTTTTTTAAATCTCTTTCGATTTATTCCACTTGAAAAAGCGTTCGTTATGCAACCGATTAAACAAGTACAAGCAGAACACAGTGGTTCAAACATTCAAACTCCCACGCTTACCACACTTACCGCTTACCATTTCAGACAGCGCAGCTCACTCATGGAAAATATTGTGTACTCACTCCAAAGTCCAAAACAGGGCCCATCCTTTCGACTTTCGACAAAGCATTCCACATAAAGAATCGTAAGTGAACGCCAGTCCAGATTCGCGAGGCATGAGCAGAACCATCAAAACCACTGGAGGGCAAGCCTGCAAGCTTTAGCCAAAAAAGCATAACAGCTAATGCTAATGCTCTGCTTATGGTGATACGCAGGGAAGGAGACCAGAGGCCATTTTTTGAATGGATGTCAATGGATGAGAGGCTTCATTATGCTGATTAAACAGGCTGTCGATTAATTAAATGATGTGCTATTTCCCCACAAAATCAAATCGTTTAATTAATCGACAGCCTGTTCACTAATCTTCAGCATGTTACACTAAACAATACTTTCGTTGGGAACTATATATAGATTCTAGCTTGATAAAAGTGTATTTTTTTTAAGAGAAGGCAGACTAGGGAATGTTGCGACAGGTAGGACTCATTTACGGCATCACCAACAGCAAATGTGCCGCATTACTGTTTAACAGATAGAACAATAGATGTTGTGTAGTACTAATGGAAGGCAAGCCTGCAACCTTTAGCTAAAAAAGCGTAATGGCTAATACTAAGGCTCCGGCTGTGGTGGTACGCAGGGAGTTTTGAGCGGCTGGCATTGATGTCACTGCCATTACACAATAGGCTGAGAGGTGCCACATGTGCCAAACTCTTCAGAGTCTGATGCAACGGTGAAAAGAATGTCCTCAAACCAAAAAGAGAGTGCACGTATGCTTTCAGGCTGGTACACAGCTCATTATGAGCAAATACAACTAGAGAAATATGGTTGACAAGATAAGGTGAGAAAGAGAGAGTTAAAGGGTATTCTGTCTGCTTACTCTCCATCACCTCAGGATCAACATCGTATCCCCAGAGTCCCTTCGACAACCTCAGAAACAGAGGGGTGACTACAAAAGCCGGGAGTGGTACATTTTAACCCGAAAATTTTGCTGCTCAAGCATGAGAATTGCCAAGGCAATTCACACACTTACTTGTCTTTGATCTCTATAAAGTGATGACATAGTATACGCACTTCCCAAATGACATTGTGGAATTTTACGTTTTGAATTCTGTATCTTCTCACCACAAGGAGACAAGATCCACCAAAGTTGGTTGCTGAAGCACAAAAAATCTAACGCAAAGAGAAAATGAAAACCGTTCAATTCACAAAATAATGGGGCGGTTTCCCAGACAGAGATTAAGCCTAGTCCTGGACTAAAATGACCCTTTAAACCAGATTAACATAAATCTGCTTTCTCTGTCATGGTTTTAAATAGTCCTAGACTTCGTTTAGTCCAGAGTTTAATAAGCTGATTTCCTGGAGGAAGATGAGAGCTACTTCAGGACTAAATTGAGGCAGTAATGAAACCTACCAGGAGGCAAGTTTAACATCAGATTAAGGTTGTTTGTCAAAGAAGACACATGGATTTCTTGGACTGTGTCAATGATGATCGACGTTTACCACCAGCTAGACATATTTTTGCAGGCAGAAGTGACTCATTGAGTTTTGAGTTTTCAAGATCATTTTCGAATGCATAAAGTAAATGCAATGGAGATGATTTCATTTTTAGAACCCTGGCTTATATCTCTGTCTCAAAGAGGACAGGTTACATAGATGGAATCCATATTCCCATAAAATGTCCCTCTACACAAGATGCTGAGGAACACAGGAACCGAAAGAACTGGTTTTCCATAAATGTCAAAAGGTGTATGCTCTCTCCAAATGCAGTTCCCTTTCGTGGGAACTATCGACGCTACATCGAATGACGTGATGGGAACCCACTGCATTTTGTGTTCGTGAAGCACCTCTGTATCCAACCAATTAGGAAACGTGATGTCAGAGCAGGTGACGTCACGGACCAGGAAACTATAAAGCATACCCAGAACAAAGAACGCTAGCTTCCGTTGTCTTCAGCAAGCACTCTCTGTATCTTGTGTGTCTTATTTGGTGTTGTTTGTCTTATTACATATAAACAATTGACTCAGCTTATAACTCTGCTTATAACTCAGACTTCTTATAAGCAGCTTGGTCAATCACCGTCAATTCTCCACACCTGTGTCACAGCGCTCAACCTGAAAACACACACAACATTTACCCAGAGACCCCTACTGGACAATTTAATGTACTACACCCCGTGCGTCGTCACACTGCGCATATATCACGTGTCCGTAATTATGCATGTGTGTGTATATATATATATATATATATATATATATATATATATATATATTAAGAGATCTGAGTAGACAGGAGTTCCCTTTCTCTCTTTCCCTAAAAAACCTTGCGAATTATTACGATCTATAATTCTTTTTTGTATTCTAAAAATATTCAGTCTGTTCAAAAAATAAATATTTATATAAGAACTGGCTGCATTTAATTTGAGGATTAAATTAAATATGGAATACATTCAATTCTGAGGAATTTTAAAAAAAATAAAGGAGACCGTTCTGTCAACCCTGCCACCTCGTGTGCTTCAGGGCGCAGTGGTTTCCAGTGTTCCTCTAAGAAAGAGGAGGATTGTAGAGCAGTCAGTTCAGATGATCCCTGCTGGTTCGCCATTCAGGGCACTGGTCTGACCGTGCATCCAAAGAAAGTGTCGCCACCCTTGGTCCCCTGCAGAAAGCTTGGGGACAGGGACAGGCGACACAGACAAAGTCTTTGTGGGGTAATACAGATCTGCGGACTGTAATTATCACCAAGAAGGCTTCGAAGGTGATAATGCCAGTGGCGTTTGAGGTCCTGATGCCAGTGGTGTGGGACATTGGAGGGCAGCCCCTCCAGAGAAGGTTGGGTATTAAAATACTTGCTACCCAACCCTCTTTGGCGCCCTCAGGGGGCCGTGATGCTCTCAGAGGTTATGACGTTCTTGCAAAAAGGAGCTATAGATGGGGTTCTCCTCCCAGCAAACTGTCAGGGTTTTACAACCTATACTTCATTATTCCAAAGAAGGATGGAGGGTTATCCCACAGATCAGTTCCGAGGACTGGTTTGTTGTGATAGACCTGAAAGATGCTTACTTTCATGTATCCATCCAGCCTCAACACAGGAAGTTCCTCAGGTTTGCTTTCAAAGGCAAAGCTTACATGTACAGGGTTCTTCCCTTTGGCCTATCTCTATCACCCCGCATGTTCACGAAGTGCGTGGATGCAGTACTGAACATATATCGACGACTGGTTGATACTAGCTCAAACAGAACAGTTGGCAGTTCAACATTGAGATGTTGTTCTGTCACACATGAAGAAGCTTGGGCTGAGGCTCAATGCCAAGGAAAGTGTGCTGGTTCCAAGTCAAATTAACAACTACTTAGGGGTAGTTGGGACTCCACAACGATACAGGCATATTTATCCCCTGTTCGTGTGAGTTCCATTCTCGGGGCCGTAAAAGGGCCAGTCACTCATTGTAAAACAGTTTCAGAGACTGTTGGGTCTTATGGCAGCTGCGTCCAACTTGATAACTTTTGGCCTTCTGCACATGAGACTCTTACAGTGGTGGCTCAGGAACAAGGGGTTTTCTCCGAGGGGAAATCCTTTTCGCAAGATCAAAGTCACGCGGCGATGCTCTGGTCATGTGGAAAAAGCCTTGGTTCCTGTCCCAGAACCCGTGTTCGGGCTGGGGGGCGATCATGAGTGGTCGCTCAGCTCATGGTCTCTGGGAGGACCATCAGTTCCTGGCACGTAAATCGGCTGGAAATGATGCCGGTATTTCTTGCAGTAAAATACTTCCTCCCAGACCTGAGGGCATTAAAATGTGGGAGCAGACGCCCTGTCGAGGCAGGGGCCGAGGCCCAGGGAATGGAGTCTCCACACTGAGGTGTGGAGCTCACTTTGGAAAACTTTGGTCGAGCTGAAATCAACCTATTTGCTTCAGGGGAATCAACCCAGTGTCCACTGTGGTTCTCCCTATCTCATTCAGCACCATTGGGTCTGGATGCCATGGTACAGATGTGGCCGAGGCTGCACCAGGATACACCAGAAAGGGGTCAGTCTAATATTGATAGCCCTGTACTGGCCAACCAAAATATGGTTCTCAGACCTAGTGTCACTTCTAGATGGCTCCGTGATGGAGCTTCCTCTCAGGCAGGACCTCCTGTCTCAAGCGGGCAGCATGGTAATTCATCCACGCCCAGAACTGTGGGCCTGGCCTCTGAGGGGGCCAGGCTCATAGATGCTGCTCTCCCAACTGAGGTTGTGGAGACCATACTCCACTCCAGAGCTCCCTCCACGAGGAAGTGTATGCGGCCATTTCGGCCATACTCCTCTGGGGGATTCCTCGGTAGGTCGAGACCCCCTTTTTATACTCTTCCTCCTTGGTACTCTGAGGCTGAGGCCTTCAGTACGTACAAGGACTCCGGCCTGGGACTTGGCCGTGGTATTAGAAGGGTTAGTTGAAGCTCCCTTCGAACCACTAGAGGAAGTTTCAGAGAAATTCCTCACCCTTAAAGACCATATTTCTACTGGCTATTTCATCTCTACTGGCCATATTTCTACTGGCCATCTCCATTAGCTGTCAGTGTTCACTCGACTAGGGGTATGGCGGCCTCAAAGGCCTTAATGTCAGGAGTATCCATTAATGACATATGTGGTTCTGCTGGATGGTCATCCCAGCACACATTCATTGGTTTTACAACCTGGACGTAGGCTCCTCTCCGGGGTCCTCAGTTCTGTCTACAAGATATCAGACAGGTACTTGGTGATACGGCGTAGTTGGGATAGCATTCCCATCACGTCATTCGACGTAGCATCGATAGTTCCCACGAAAGGGAACGTCTCGGGTTACAGATGTAACCCCTGTTCGCTGAATAAGGGAACGAGAAGCTACGTCACGTTGCCGTACCCCCGGCATACCTGTGAGCGTCTTGCTTCAGACATATTCCAGAAGCTAGCGTTCTTTGTTCTGGGTATGCTTTATAGTTTCCTGGTCTGTGACATCACCCGACTCCCACGTCACGTTTCCTTCATTGGTTGGATACAGAGGTGCTTCACGAACACAAAATGCAGAGGGTTCCCATCACGTCATTCACCGTAGTGTCTCGTTCCCTTACTCAGGGAACAGGGGTTACATCTGTAACCCGAGATGTTTTCAAACATTGTTGTATGTTGGAAAGGTGCAACTCATGATTCCTGGAATATCCTCAACTCATCTCTGTACACTAAGTTTGAAAGAGGAGATCATCATGGAATATTGCTTGGTGACAGTGGGCATGCTCAGAAGAATCTTTTGATTATACTATATTTGCACCCAACAACAGCTGAACAATGGTGCTACAACCAGGCTTATATGTGCACTAGGGGTCTAGTAGAGCGCATGTTTGATGTTTGGAAGAGTCACTTTCGGTACCTTCATAAAACACTTTGGCAAACCAAGAAGATGCTGCGCTGTCATCATTGCAACAAATACAAAGTTCTGGCGTGAAACTCTAAAGGCAGGAACACACCAAGTCGGCGGTCGGCCGTCTGGCAGTTTTTCTTCGTCGGCCGACTAAGTTTTCTCAGTGTGTTCTGCACCGTCGGCCGAAATTGGTCCTTGTCGCCTTTTTTTCAGCCGATTCGAAATGTTGACCGTCGGAGCTCGTCAGTCCGTCGGGCCATCTGATCATTCTGATTGGCTGTTCAGATACTGCCGCCTGCTGGTTTGGAAAGGCATTTCATCATGCAGGCGCAAAACTGACGTGCTACTTGGCCGTCGACTGTCTAGCGTTGGTTTTGTGTGTCAGGGCAACTTTGGACACAGACGCTGCCGACGTGAGCTGACGTTAGCCAACCCCACAGTCTGCTTTTGTCGCCACTAGTTTATCGGCATGGGCTTGGTGTGTTCTGGCCGTAATGGGCAGGCTAATAGGTCCTTTAACTCAACCTGCTAATTATCACATCATTATCTATTGGTCACAGATGATTGGTTCCTGCTGTATTAGTAGCCAATGAGCTTGCGTGCTTAATCTTTAAACACGCAAGTTAGCATTTGCTTAGCATCGCAGCGTGCTTCAGAAACCCTCCACTTTCCCCAGTTCCACCTGTATAGATCTGCTACGGGTTATTCGTGTACACTATATTGTACAGCAGCATGTCGTGTATGTTGGCAGTAGCAAGTCCTGTACTTGCTCTGCAGCAGCAGCAGCAGCGTAGCAGATCTATTCTGCCAAGACCAAACATATCTACATTGTCATACCCATTACCATGCCAAACACGAGAGTTGTCATGGCAGAACTGTTCTTCACAACTACCTAAAACAGCAGGGATGCCCAAATCCCCCAATAGAAGATGATGACAATCCAAATGTAAAATGAATATTTTGTCTAGTATGTTACAGAAAGAGCCATAACATCCAACTTGACTTAATAAATCAATATTTCACAGATTTATGTAGTGATGTGGCATTTGAGACTGCTGCACCCTTCTCTCTTTCATCTTCATCTCCAGTTCTACTTGCAGTATCTTCATCTTCATTTCATGCTCCTCCTTAAGATACTTGAACTTATGTTCCTGGAAATCAATAGCCAGTCTATTTTTTTTTTTTGGACAGTGAGTCTTTTCTTAGGATGACCAGTACTGGTAGACATTGCCACCCTTGCTTCTGAGGATGTGGAGGGTAAACTGCTTTGCAACTCTTCAGTTCTGTCCATATGACTTTCTCCTTGAAACAAGACAAGTTATACATGGTCAATTAAAATGCAGATTAATGGGAAGATGTTTGATGACACAGAAGCAAATTAAAGTTTGAGAGAGAAAGAAAAGGCAAAGTGAAATGTAGTAATATACTTAACGATCCATCATCTGAACTATCTAGATGGTCCTCATCTGGTATGTTCTCCAAAGGTTGCTGGCTCTCCATTATTCTTGTCAGTAAATCATCCAACTGGTCAGCATCTTTATTTGCAGATCCTCCACAAGTCCTAAATCTCTCTCTTTGGGCTTCAGCAGCAGTTTTTTCTTTTTCTTTTTTTTCTTTTCTTTTTTTTTCTTAAGGTTTATGTCTACATTCTTCCACAACCCCTGTATATATAATAACTACTGCAATTACAGTGATTTCAAAACAACAACAACAACAACAACAACAACAACAGTAAGGTAATTAAGCTAATGATTCTTACCTGAAGTTGTTGTATTGTTCTTGTAGATGTGTGCTCATCTTCATTGAATTCATTACAAATAATTTTCCAGGAATTCGTTTTTTCTTTTTCTTTTTTTTTTTTTTTTTTGGATTCCACAGCAGATGTGTGCAGTTTAATTATATTTAATCTTCAATAATGGGATGTCTTAAAACTATTTACTTCAAAAGACTTTTCTCATGTTCTGTGAAGTTTTTGGATCGCACTCTCTTTTCTGCTGCCATTGTATGTTTGTTTTTGTTTTTGTTTATATATATATATATATATATATATATATATATATATATATATATATATATATACTCTAAAAAATGCTGGGTTAAAAATAACCCAAGTTGGGTTGAAAATGGACAAACCCAGCAATTGGGTTGTTTTAACCCAGCGGTAGGGTTAAATGTTTGCCCAACCTGCTGGGTAGTTTTATTTAACTCAACTATTGTTTAAAAATTACTGTATATCTTAATTAAAATTAACCCAAAGTATGTTGGAAATTAACATTTACTAATGTTCAATGAATAATTATTAAACAGTAAACATTTATTAAATTGCTTATTAATACATTTATATTAATAAACTATTAAACTATTAAATGTATATTAATACAATATTAAAACTTATTAATAAACATTCACCTTTTGTCTATTATTGTTGTCTCTAATTACATCTGGTTTTTAATTTCCCAACTATTTGGGTTCATTTTAAGCTAGCCATATAGCAATTTTTAAATAATAGTTGGTTTAAATAAAACTACCCAGCAGGTTGGGAAAACATTTAACCCAACCGCTGGGTTAAAAAACCCAGTCGCTGGGTTTGTTCATTTTCGACCCAACTTGGGTTGTTTTTAACCCAGCATTTTTTAGAGTGTATATATATGCTATATATATATATATTTATATATTGTATATGCTTCTCAGTTTCAAGTTTTTTTTACAATTTTAAGCTTTTTATCTTTCATTCCATGTTTCACAGGCAACCTCGATCCGGCTAGTACAGATCTGCACAGGTGGTTTTAACTTATTTTAGTTCAGGACTGCATAGTTCAGGTGTTAATTATCTGTACTTAATCTCGGTTTCAGAAAGCCATTTTTTTAAGCCATGATTAACTATTCTGGATTAAGGCCTACTCCTGTCTTAATTTAAACTCTGTCCGGGAAACTGCCCCTCTATTATATTAATGTTATCATTATCATGTTATGTAAATGACAGATTGACATTGCACATCTTGCACTTAACTGTATTTCCATCTACTGTATAAAGTGATTCTAGACTTAAATCATATTTTCAAAGCCATGACAAGAAACTATTATATAACATACTGTTTAGCATTATATAAAGCTAACAGGACTTGCTGTTTCAAACCCTGTGGAAAGTTGGAAAACTTGATATCAGAAGTGAGATTTGAGTGGTAAGGGGGGTAGGAATATTATAGGGGTCATCAGATGGGAACTCTCCTTCATGTTGGACGTTTCATTGATGAACTCACAACATCTCCAGAGGGCTAAACGGTGACACCTGGTGTCCCTACACCCCCCTCAACTCCATATCCTCCCATCTTCATTTCACAGTTGTCCTTCCTTTTAATCCACAGCCAATTGCTGATGCTTTCCGCTGCATTCAGCATGGACTTGATTCAAAAAATAACAATAAAATGATCAATCTTTTTGAAAAATAAACTTTTTTTTTTTTTTTATATATATAATCCAATCAAAGTCAATGTTGTGCAATGTAAAGCAATGAAGGTAGTATCTAGGTAGCTAGTAAATACAGACACACAATTTTGTCCACTATAACCGCTCCCATTTTAATTGTGGGGTACTAAATATAAACAAGAAAACTGTTATATAAATCTGAATTGTAGAGAGGGAGACTTTCAACTCATATTTTAGAGTTTTGCAACTTAACAACTACAGTACAAACAAATGACCATTTAATTAATTTAAAGGGAAATAAATATCATGATCTATTGTATTTCTTGTAAAATAAGGCAGGTTACACTTGGTGCCCTATAGTAGTGTCTTGCCCATTGTCAGTCTATCCAGTCCCCAAAACACCTTTTTTCTTTGTCTGCCACATAGAATATCCATGTGTGAGAGCTGTGACAGGAGTGACAAGTAGAAGGAAGTAATGAAGGGGAGAGGCCAAACTTGCTGATGCACACATCAGTTGCCTCACATGACACAAAAAGGAAGGGCAAGAAAGAGAGTCAGAGAAGGTGAAAGAGAGACACAGATAGATAGGAAGGACAGGAATGTAAAAGCTTGAAGAGAATGAGAGAGTATCATTAAATACAGTAATCATCAATAAATATGATAATTGTATTGTGTATAATTAAAATACATCTGCAGAATGTTTCATTGTTTAAATATAACTTTAAAGATATAATTGATATAATATATTCATACTAGGATATATTCATATCATTTAACAGTTTAATAAAACATAATGCACATTTAATGTACTATTAACACAAAAGGTAAAATGTTCATTAAATATGATTTTATTTTCTATAATAATAATAATACATATTTTGGTATTATTATAATTATTATTATAATTATTATTATTAATAAAAAGATTGAAATATGCCTAATTAACCCTTAAATGCATGAATGTTTTGCCAATCATTATTTCACAAGTTGCCCATATAAGTGGTAAACAGATTTGGCCCTACTGTCTACTCTAGAGGTGCTCAGAGAGGATATTCTACTCAGGCTCTGATTGCCCCCCGATTACATCAATAGGAGGGATGCCGAAAGAACTAACAACGGGAAGTGTTAAGAGGCTGATTTTATACCTTGGCATCAATTAGGAGATTAGATGGGTGTACTTCTCCAAAAATTATGTAGAACTCTATGAAACCATATTTGAAGGCATATTTGCATTTTTATTACTGGTAAAGCCACACACACACACAAACACACACACACACACACACACACACACACACACACACACACACACACACACACACACACACACAACCATTTTGACCTCACAAGCTACATTTTATTACAGTGCAATAAGATATCCTTAATAAGATACTGGCTTTTTAACCACTCTCTCAGTTACCAAACAGGAGCAACCACCGCAGCTTGATGCAGTGACACAAAAGGTTCACAGATAATTAAATATTGATTTTTGTTTTCTAATCCTATATAAAAATTGTCCAGAGACTCCCAAAGGTACTATTCATCCCACCTCTCTCAATAAAAGTGGAGAGAGAGGCTCGGAGGGAGGGTGGAGTCTGTATTTGTAGTTAATCTTTATTTCAAATTGCCGTTTGTGTGTTAAAGGATGAGGTGGAATTGGGGTGATTATTGCAATATGTTTCAGGCACTCGCCTTGAACTCAGCTATAGTCATACTGTAGCTCCACCAACACTCATGATGCAGATCTCTTCCTGTGGCTCTGTTGCTTGCTCCCTTACACAGAGCGCACATTTAACGACTGGTCTCTTGCACATCTTGCGACTAGTCGGTTTAAGGAAATCTGAAATTTGATGTAGTATCTTTGTGCGCACACAGACGTTTTTTTTTCTTTCTTTTTTTCTCTCTAATCACCTCCATTTCTCGATTCACTTTTTTCCCCCCCAAATCATTCAAATAACAAGACCAGAGAGCAATATACACTCACTAGCCACTTTATTAGGTACAACGGTTCAACTGCTCGTTAAAGGTACACTATGTAACTTTATTTTTTTTTTTTTTTCAAAATTTATATAATAAGCGAATAAATCATGAATCCATCTTCCAAACTGTGTTTTTGTCTTATCCCTTATCACTATGGTACACACAGAATAAGTGTTTATATTCAGACTATTTTGGGCTGGAACAGTAACTCAAATAACCTTGTTACAACTGAGGTATGCAGAAGAACATCTCTGAACTCACAACACGTTGAACCTTGAAGCAATGGTCAAATTTTACGTACAAATAGACACATATTTTAATGAGATCACGTTGGCTAAGACCAGGAAACTGAGGCTACAATTTACAAGGGCTCACCAAAACTGTACAATAGAAGATTGGAAAAATGTTGCCTGGTCTGATGAGTATTGATTTCTGCTGAGACATTTAGATGGTAGGGTCAGAATTCAAAATGAAAGCATGGATCCATCTTGACTGGTATCAATGGTTCAGGCTGCTGGTGGTGGTGTAATTATGTGGGGGATATTTCTTGGCACACTTTGGACCCCTTAGTACCAACTGAACATTGTTTAAATGCCACGGCCTACCTTAATATTGTTGCTGACCATGTTCATCCCTTTATGACCACAGTTTACCCATCTTCTGATAGCAACATCCATCAGGATAATGCGGCATGTTACAAAGCTGAAATCTTCTCAAACTGGTTTCTTGAATATGACAATGAGTTGACTACTCAAATGGCCTCCACACTCACCAGATCTCAAACCAATAGAGCACCTTTGAAATGGTGGATCGGGAGACTTGCATCATGGGTGTGCAGCCAACAAATCTGCATAAACTGTGTGACGCTATCTTGTTAACCAAAGTCAAAATCTCTGAGGAATGTTTCCAGCTCCTTGTTGAAACTGTGCATTGAAGAATTTATTTGAAGAACTGAAATTGAAAAATTAAGTTTTTTGAGGAAAACATTCCAGAATTCTTCTCTATATACTGGACTTCACCGGGTTGAAGGTCCAAATTGCAGTTTCAGTACAGCTTCAAAGGAATCTACACTATTCCAGACGAGGAATAGGGGTCTTGCCTAGCGAAACAATCGGTCATTTAAAATAAAATAAATAAATAAATAAAAATGTAAATACTTTTAACCATAAATGCACTGCTCTGCGATGAGCCATGCATTACGTTAAAAGGTCACATGTGAAGTAGGCAGAAGTACTGAGGTAGGGCGAAAAACTATATTTAATGTCATTGTTTTTTTGTTTTTTGTAAAGGGCGTTTGGCTTAATCTTTGCATGTTCACTTTGTAGACACTGGATCGGTACTTCCACCTGTCATGCGTGACCTTTGTAATGTGATTAGGTCATGCGTGCGGATCGCAGAGCTAGTGTAAGACGAGCATTTGTTGGGTAAAAAGTATATAATTTGAATGTTTTTTTAGAAAATGACCGTTCGTTTAGCTAGATAAGACCCTTATTCCTTGTCTGGGATCGCAGAGCCCTTTGAAGCTGTATTGAAACCGCAATTTGGACCTTCCACCCGGTGAACCCCAGTGAAGTCCACTATATGGAGAAAAATCCTGGAATGTATTCCTTAAAAACCTCAATTTCTTTTCAGCTGAAGAAAGAAAGTCATGAACATCTTGGATGACATGGGGGTGAGTAAATTATCAGGTAATTTTTCATTCAGAAGTGAACTAATCCTTTAAGTAGTAATGTATTTTTGACAATCAAGTGAAGTACATATTTAAGAATGTTTTATAAATAAAAGGCACATTTTTTTTTATTATTTTTCTGCACACAACTTTTAAATTAATGTTGATTAGCTGTATTAAAAGCTGTTAAAAAGATACAATAAATATAAAATATATAACATTACAATCAATGGCAATGCTTATACTGGAACCATTTGATTTATTATTTAATGTTTCTCTACCCTGATGATATACATCAGGTGTGGTAATAAGCAAAACATCCAAAATGTGCAGCCATGGTGTAGTCTAAGACCATGATTTAAAACCCTGCCGTCTACATGTAACCTTGAGCATGTTATGCCATAATGGAGTGGTTGGCTTGATCCAAAATGAATTAGTTCATGATGGCTCTGTCAAACGTATACCCCACTCCCCCTCATCTCATACTCTCATCCTTCTTGAGCAATAGGGCATGTAGGTGGATTGTGCATTGCTAGTGAGTGGGTGGGTGTGGGGATAACAGTGAAGTATTGATCTGTTGTCTGGTGTATCAGGCAAGCGGTGGGAATAAAGCTGATGGCACTTTTCCATCATGACTCACTCTTGCCCAGTCTTATCAACGTTGGCTCTCGTGTGATTTTTACCTTACCTCCTGCTTCCTTTCCTCCTTTGCCCCCTCATCCTCTTTTTCTCTCGTTTCTATGCACTGAGAGATCATTTCAAAGCTTCTGAGGTAGAGAGAGGGGGTGGGTGAGTATTGGTGGGGGCTATAAATAAAGAACAAGGTCAGCGGAGGTCGTTTTTCCAGCAGTCAACAGAATGCAGGTAGAGAGGGGAGAAGGGGGGTAGAGATAGCTCTCAAGCTCCCGAGCACCCTGATATCCCAGAATGCCTGCTGCTGATAAGAAAGTGGACCATGTAACCTTTGGTGGGCACGTGACGCAAATGCAGATGTGCTGTACGTCTTGATGGGGAAGATGGGCTTGCTGCACTTGAAGGATGAAGTGAAAGTCAGAAAAGGAGGGTGGTAGAGAGAGGAAGAGAGAGAGAGATGGTGGGAGGGAAAGAGATAAGAAAAGGAAGCTGTTAGTCGCAAGAATTGCTGGGGGGTTGAAGGAGATGAGAGCGTCTGCAGAGGAGAGCTGAAGAATGGATTGGAATAAAAAAAAGTGTTATGGGAAAGTGTATCTTCTTATTTTGCCACAGCAGGATAATAGTTCAATTCCCTCTATTTCTATCACTAGATTTTCTTCACATCCTGTTGCTTTTGTTTTGGCAATAATGTAAATTGGAGGACAGCTCAAATAAAGTTACATGGAATAAAAATATGACAAACTTTCACAATTAATTTGACATATTGTTGAAGGTTGTTTATTTAGTGTAGCAAGTTGTTGAGCAATTTACATTTTTCCCAAAATATTTTATACAGTATATATATATATATATATATATATATATATATATATATATATATATATATATATATATATATATATATATATATATATATATATATATATATATATATATATATATATATATATATAAAATTAAGAGACCACTTTCTGAACTTGGAGTGGTCTCTTAATTATTTCCATAGCTGTGTATATATATATATATATATATATATATATATATATATATATATATATATACACAGCTATGGAAATAATTAAGAGACCACTCCAAGTTCAGAAAGTGGTCTCTTAATTTTTTCCATAGCTGTATATATAATATACCTTGCTTTTAAATTAAAAGTTTGACATTGCGTGGGGCAGATGGATGACATGCAGAGACAAGGATCTAAGTGAAAAGGAGGATTTAATTATATGCTTCATATGAAATATAATGATATAGATCACTCTTTCTTGTTGTGTTTGCACTTTTTTTCAAACACCAAAATTCAAACTCATTGATGCCACTTGAAGGCCAAGTATGATAACCCATACTAGGATTTTGTCCTCTGCATTTAACCCATCCAAGGTAGTGGACACACATTAGGGGTAGTGAGCAGTGAACACACTGCAAACTGTGGACACACAAACCCAGAGCAGAGGTCAGTCATTTTGGGGGTTAGGTGCCACCTCAGTCATTTCCTGCCGGTATTGGGAATCGAGCCCGCAACCTTAGGTTACCAGTCTGACTCTCTAACCTTTAGTCCATGACTGCCCCTCTGAACTGTATACTAGTGGTTAGATTCACTGTTTTGGACTATTACCTTGAACTTGAGAATGTGAGTACATCATGAAGTGTCCCGCATGTGATACCTGTGAGATCTCAACAGGGCTGGTCCTACCTAACAAGCCACATAAGTGGGTGCATAGGGCCCCATACCAGGGGTTCAGACAGTAACGCTTGATGATAATACATTTGATAAAGTTTACTTGTGCTCAAAAATGAAGAGGCACCACTATCAATCTATTGCAGAGAAGAGGAAAAATAAAAAAGATCGAGATAAGAGCACGATAAGGGTATTCGAGTACTGAATTTTGACAAGACACACATTCCTTTTAATGGCAGTTGCTGCATCGTAGGCTATGTTGTGTTTAATTTTGCCATTTTGTGAATGTTGTAATTTGAAGACAGTGTGCCAATGTAACAACAGTGTCACTGTCACAGTATAGTGCAGTAATGAGCGCAAAATTGTTATAATGGGCACTTCAAAATACAGAGTATTATTCTAGATACCTGGAAGCCCTTGTAAGAAACCAAATTAGGCTTCCTGTTATCAACCTAAATGTGCAGTATTAAAATAGTTGGCTTTTGCAAACAAATTCTACAGATGATGTGCAGTATTTCTGCCAACTTGTGGCTCAGTGGCTCTCCAATAGTCAGCTATAAGGTATATCAGAGTGCATCGACATGGGAATAACTGACCCTGAACAATTATTACAATGACTGCACCCATTTTTCTTTGGTCTCACATATACTCTCTCCCTTGTGTCACTCACTAACAACCCTAAACTTACTGAAGTGGTGAAAAATTCTGGTCAAGATGGCTCGCAAATGAAGTCCTTCTCCTCAGTTGCATCTCCTGCGACCAGAGTGCTATTTGTTTTCATTATCATGACAGGTCTCTTAAAGAGTGCCGTGTCTTTTCCCTGCTTCTTTTCTCTGCTCTACAGTTTTCCTTATTCAATTTGATGTGTGAGTGTCGCTTTGAGATAGAGCCATATGATCTTCAGAATTTTTGAAGGTGAATGTATTTTTGCACTGTGCAGATAATGATAATAAGTAGTATTCAAAAATTTTTTTTTTTTTTTTTTTTTTTTTTCATTATGGTTACAGGGCTATAGTGTTGTATTTCCTCCTATTAAAAGGTTTTGGAAAATTAAGCTAGAAAAAGATAGCAGATACATGCTAATAATAAAATGCCACTAACTAACCATATAGGGGTTTAAAATTAACACCTGCTATCTTTATAATCTAGGATTTATGTCAAATTCAAGGTCATGTAAGCCAAATTCACTGAAAATACTGATACATGATGTAAATATCATCCAATTAGAGCAACATGTTCTGTACAGATTTGGCTTACATCAACTTCAGAGTAGCTACAGGGAACATGATTTTCTCATTTTAATAGACCAGCTTTTAGAAGGGAGCAGAAAATGCTTCCTAATTGTTGCCAGATTGTGTGTTCAATAAAACTATGGTATTTATGTTTTTAGAAACTTGCCAAATTAGGCAGATGCCAACATGGACAAGCTACTGATATTCCCTCATCCTTGAAAATGTCTCAGTATGTAACCCTGTGTCAGTAGCTGAAGCTATGGGAACACTGTCAGATTTGGCAATTGTCTGAAGCCCTTATTAAATCATACCAGTGCTTTGACTGATGGTGCTTAGCGCCGCCCTTCAAGGCGACACGTAGCCAGTGCCTAATAAGGGCATGCTCACACCATCTTCAGACCATTGAACGAGACTTACTTGAGTAGATCTTTGTATAGAGTCCCTTTAGCAAAAACAAATAGATTTAAAAATTTAAATTGTACTGTTTTTTCCTGCTCATTTTAAATATATGAAAAGTTACATTTTAGGTTATTGTTATTGTAATATGTTTAATATTTAGGTAATATGACATTTTGTATTTGTTTATTTTGTATGTGCTTGGACAATAAAAGTAAAGGTAATGATTTCTACGAAAAGGGAAAACTTGCACAGTTCCCTACTCAGGAACCAGGTTAACACACATAACACACATTTACTTGACGCTGCATCATTATCTGACATTAGGGCTGTGCGATATGACGATTTATATAACAGTTCTGTCTGGTTCTCGAATCTGATTGGTTGATAGCCATGCGATATTTCAGTGATAACAGCACTCCTACTGCCTTTTCTCCATTTGTATCACTCCGCTTGAAGTGACCGTCATGGCGGCCGATCAAATCAACCGTAATTTTTACAAATACTACTTCTTGTACCACGAATTGTAGTTTTAATAGTTTTTTAGGCGAGAATGTAGTTGTTTAGACCTGAAATATGTGACTCATATTTAATAACTGCGTCTATTTTACAATTTGTTTTGAGGTTTTCGGAGATGCGAGCTTGAGTGCGTCAGCGGCCGTTCAGTGCTTCTGTAACCGCCGAGAATAGCTTCATCTCGGCCAGTGCCTCTGGGATTTGCCGCTGGCTCTTATAGTGGTTAAACATGAGACATAATTCAATTTTAGTACATACAACGGGCAACCTTTGGTCTTATTAATATATTATTTGTTACAGAGCAAGTCGAATTGTGCTATATTAAATTTGATAATAATAAACGTTACGTTACATCCTTATATAGCACATTGGCTACAACTAGACGGGACATATCAGACTCTTCTCCGCTTCAAATACGTAAAACATTAAACTTTATAAACATATGTTTTTTTGAGTAAAGAAAACGCTTTACATTTTTTTTTCAAACAGCAGATCTTTATTTACCTTTACATTGCACAGAGGAGATGTCCAAACTACATGCGCACTTCATTCACGAGGTGAGGCGGATTAATGAGGCTTGATTGACAGTTTGAGGATCCAATGGAGTTGGGAGGTTTTGTCTCAAGCTCTTTAAAATCCTTTTCATTCGTTAAATATTTGTAAAACCCACATACCAGCGTAAATGGTGACCAATTTTTTTTTAATAACTAGTGCTTTATGTTTGACTGAACTGTACAATTGTGCTTATATGTTGTTCAATAAATATTATTTTATATAAATATGTCCATTAAATAATATGGATTGAGTGAACATTACATTAATACGCCATTAGATGGCGGCAACACTTTATAATTAGTCAGTGAGTCACAAGAGACTTTTAAATTGAATGGAACTTTTGCAAAAGGAAGTTGTTTTAGCGCTGTGGTGTTATGGATGGAAAATTCCCAAAGCTGAAAAAAAGACAAATACAAAGATCGCTTACCTCAGCAGACATTCAAACGGACTTGTATAAAGGATGTAATATTATGGACATTGACTTGACGAATGAATGTAATGCAATATACCAGACACAGGTAATTGTCACAGACACGTCAGGTTCCACCTCACTGCAGTACCCACGCACTCAATCACCAGTCTTCTAATCACCGCCACCTGCACGTCATTAACTCTGCAATCACCAGCACCATAAAGCCACCACACTCACACACACTCACTGTCCGGTCTCGTTCGCACTACGACATATGTATGCTTACCTTAAGGACTCCCAAACGACTTACCTACCTGCTCCAGCGATCTCCTTCATCTCCTTCGTCTCCTGGTCTCCCCGTGTGCAAACCTACCTGTGTGTGTGAGTGTCTCCATCGTCTCCCTCCACTGCATCTCTCATCCAGCATCTGCAAGTTTAAAAGGACAGTATTATATCCCATTCATCTCTCATCACGCTATATCTGCTTGTTATCACTCTGTGCTCAACTACTTGTTAATAAATACTTAACTGGATTGCTTCTACTTCAGTCTCCTTGTCTCTGTTGTAACAGAAGACCGGACCCTAACAACTTCACAGTATGAGCACCAACGACCCGTTTCAAGAGCTCGTGGACACGCTGCGCCGAGCACTCACACCACAGCTATCGTCATCTTCCTCCAGCAACGCTTCCACTCCAGCACCAGCCAGCACCACTTCCTCACCAGCATTCACCGCCAGTCCCATGGCCAAACCGGCGCCCTACTCTGGATCGGCGGAGGAATGCAGCGGATTCCTTCTCCAATGCGAACTGCTCCTGGAGATGCAGCCGCAATTCTACACCACCGACACGGCTAAAATAGCGTTCATCATCTCGCAATTGCAAGGTAAGGCCCTGCAATGGGCAGACTCTCTGTGGACTCAAAAAGGCCCTGTGGTCAGATCATACTCGGCATTCGTCTCTCACTTCCGAGAGGTCTTCGGGAGACCTCTGACGGATTCATCGACTGGTGAGAAACTCTACAATCTAAAACAACGTAATCTCTCTGTTAACGAATATGCCTTGCAGTTCCGAACGCTAGCCGCCACCAGCGGATGGAATGAACAAGCTCTCATCACATCATTCCGTCAGGGGTTGGAACCCAATATGCGGCTGCATCTCGCTGCATACGAGGACTCCATTGGACTTGAACGCTTCATCCAACTCGCCATTCGCGTGGGGTCCCGTATGCAGTCGTGTCTCCTAGAGCACCAGGGCCAGTCAACCATCACCAACCTCCTCCATCGGTCCGAACCCGTCAGCCCTCCAGAACCAGCCACCGAACCCATGCAGATTGATCATTCTCGTCTCACCACAAATGAAAGACAAAGAAGGCTGACCCTGAACTTATGTTTATATTGTGGATTACCGGGGCATGTCATCTCCACATGCCCAACCCGTCCTCCTCGGCCCGTGGTGAGTGCAATTTTTCCCTCTATCCAAAAAATGAAACCACTCACTACTGTTGTAATCCTTACTGCTGCAAACACCTCTGTTCCAGTGGTGGCGCTCCTCGACTCAGGGTCAGCAGGAAATTTCATCTCTGGTGCCCTCTGCCGACAACTCAACCTCAAAGTCTCCCCGTCTCCGACTAGCTATCAAATCCACTCCATCACGGGCAAACCCCTGAGCCGTAAGAACATCCGTCATTATGTGGGACCTCTTCAACTCTGTGTCGGCATCCTGCACTCTGAGAAGGTATATCTGCTGGTTCTGGAGGAATCCACCGCTGACGTGGTTCTAGGGCGCCCGTGGCTAGAACAACACAATCCCACCATCTCTTGGCGCACAGGCGAAGTCCTGAAGTGGGGCGATCACTGCTTTCCCGACTGTTTCCCAGCGCTTCCTGTTCCAAAGTCTCCACTCTCCAAGTCTCTCTCCATGAACGCCACCTCTATCGAAAGCCCTGTCGAGAAACGCTCCGTGGATGTCCCCCCGGACTACGCCCCCTTCAGTGATGTTTTCTGCCCACAGCGCGCCTCCAAACTTCCTCCACACCGGCCATGGGACTGTGCCATCGATCTGCTACCGGGTGAACCAGTGCCTAGGGGACGCATCTACCCCCTATCACTACCGGAGGAGAAGGGCCCCGAGGAACGCTCATGGGTACCCAAGAATGATATCCTTGATCCTATCCTATTACAGAACTTCCACGCCAATCACCCGGACAGACCTGCCCCACGACCTAGAGGACGACCACCACGGCGTCGAGGTCCGCGGCCCTCAGGAGCGGGCCGTGGGAGGGGGGGTACTGTCACAGACACGTCAGGTTCCACCTCACTGCAGTACCCACGCACTCAATCACCAGTCTTCTAATCACCGCCACCTGCACGTCATTAACTCTGCAATCACCATCACCATAAAGCCACCACACTCACACACACTCACTGTCCGGTCTCGTTCGCACTACGACATATGTATGCTTACCTTAAGGACTCCCAAACGACTTACCTACCTGCTCCAGCGATCTCCTTCGTCTCCTGGTCTCCCCGTGTGCAAACCTACCTGTGTGTGTGAGTGTCTCCATCGTCTCCCTCCACTGCATCTCTCATCCAGCATCTGCAAGTTTAAAAGGACAGTATTATATCCCATTCATCTCTCATCACGCTATATCTGCTTGTTATCACTCTGTGCTCAACTACTTGTTAATAAATACTTAACTGGATTGCTTCTACTTCAGTCTCCGTGTCTCTGTTGTAACAGTAATAGCCTACTCTCTCTATCTCTCTCTAATACTGTAGAAAATTCAATGAAGCGACTCAACGTTCCTTCGTTACTAGTTCTAAAGTGACGTGTTAGAGTTAGCAACGGAGGCTTGGTTCAACTGACAACTTGAGTTTTGAAACGTTCCTTCGTTACTAGTTCTGAAGTGACGTTTTAGAATTAACGGAGGCTTGGTCAAACTGTCTAATTGAGATTTGAATCCGTGGCGGAAGGAAGTAGTGTTGCACAAAAGAGGGTTTTAAAGACACTCCGTTGTTGTTCTTATTTATTTAAACAGTCGTGCCGTCGAACTGTTGTATAAACGCAATATCACACGAGTAGCCGTGCGATTATGGCTGTATATCAGCACGGCCTCGTGCCTACGGACGAATCACAGCGTGCTGATATACAGCCATATCGCACGGCTACTCGTGTGATATTGCTCATATATATCGTTACCACAAAATAACATGTCTATTGTTAGAGATTTTGCTATATCGTATATATCATAGTATGTAAATATATTGCACTATTGACACTTCAGAGTGATGAAATGCATGAATGAGATTATAAAGAGCGGGACATGCTTGATGTTAAAAGAGTCATAAGCGAAATATATCCTGAAAAGGAACTAGGTGCAGCGCTCGTGCTGAGTGGCACACTGCCAAAGTGCATGCATGAAACCTGCCTCTCTCAGAAGGCGATCGCGAATGCTTGATGTTAAGGTTGCTATGTTGCGCGGTCACGAAAGCTTATAATTTGCATGCGTTTTTAAGCATTGTGGTTTAAAAACAAGTGGTTTTAAACCGTTTAAGTGCAATTAGCAGCGAAAGACAACTCATTATGTATGCACGCTCTGAGGGTGCGTTCACACTTGTAGTTCGGTTCATTTAGTCCGGACCAAAAAAACAAACAAAAAAAAAACATTTAGTCCTGGTCCGATTAGCGTTCATTTTGGCGTTCATTTATCACCGAGCCAAAAGATACCGTACCTAATGCTGCGTTCACGCCACCTCATATTTACCGGAATCATGAGATAACAGCATTATGACATTATATTCGGAGCTGTTCACATCCTTTTGGTCCTTGGAATGGGAATTATGCGTTTCCATAGCACCACTGTCAATACCTAAATGAACGTGGTACATCTGGGAGCTTTCAGAAAACTCCCAGCTTACAAGCTGTAATTACGAGCTCTACGAGCACGTGAACGCTTTTTACAAACTAGAATCTCATAACTACAGGATACATTCACAACCTGATTGGTTGGATTTTATGACGTATTGTTTTTATTTGAGACGGAACTTACCGAACATCCAAAACAATGCTGTGAGCTGAGGTAAATGCTTTTGTTGCACAGCAGCTCTTAAAGAATAGTGTCAATGCAGGCAGATCAAAGCACTGTTGAATATCAAATGTCAAGTCAAATGTCAAGTGTCCCTAACTAAGCAAGCCAAAGGCACATCAGGTGGCAAACAAGTGGCAAATAGGTGTTAAAATGGAGAAAAAAACCTTGGGAGAAACCAGGCTTAGTCGGGGGGCCAGTTCTCCTCTGGCAAACAGTGCTTTGTTACGACTCAGATTGCTATCATAAGTCTGATAAGATCGCAACATTCAAAGTATTTATTTCAGTTCCATCCAGTTGAGGATCGTATTCATCTCGCCGGTATGAACGGTGACGTTCACATGACGGTTAAGAGCTTATAAAATGCGTAAAGGAGTCAAAACAGTGGTGGGAATCCCTCTGTCACAAACTGCTGTGAGGAGACGAGCGTCAAACCCTGGTGTGATTGCTCGGTTAGTGCGGTTCATTGGAACATATGTGAACGCTGCCATCCGAACCCTGGTGCACACCAAACAAGTGGACCAAGACCGCTGAAAAGATGGGTTAAAAAATCTTATTTAAAGTAAAAATAACTATCTCATGATATATATCGTTATCATGATATAAAATTACTCATATCGTGATATAAGATTTTGGTCAAACCGCTCAGTCCTATCTGACATTATGGGAACTTTATACATCACAATATTTAAAAGCTATTGAAAAGCTATGAATTTTTTGATACATTCCGATTTGCTACTTCCTCACTACCAAAGCTAATAAACAGCTGATTGGCTTTAAATAAATCAAGTTTAAGAGAGAAACACAATTTTGTTGTGTAAATCACAAATAACATGACTAGTAAGTTGGACAATCTGTTTTTCTACATCTCTCAGTCTTTATACAACTGCTGCTGTCCGTTCCATAGAGATAAGCCATCACTCCATTTTGGTCAGTCTTCTGCTGTATTGACAATGTCAGTTCTGAGATTGGACAAAAATGCTGTGTCTGTGTATATGTATGTATGTATATGTGTCTTTCAGTGTGTGTGCGTGTGATTCCAGGTAAAGGTGTAAAAAATAAAAAGGAAACATGGTGCAATGTATTTGCCTCTGACCCAATAGGCATTTAACTCTGATGTGGCCAGCAATCTAGACAGAGGCCGCACAGAGAAAATGAAAGTGAGAAGATTGAGGTGAATACAATAAGATTGCAGTCTGTGTCACTGGAAGTAGTCAGATACTCTTGCAAAGAACGTATTAGACAGGAATTATGTTAGCTTCAGGAAGCCAACATATTGTTATTCTGTTTTAAACTTATTGTTGCCTCACATGTTCATTATTAGCGGTGCTTGTCAAGCAAATCATTATTATCATTATTTTCTCACATACTACTTCTTATTATAAGTAGTAGTAACAGAATTTTTATTATTATTATCATTATTAGTGGTGAAAATCAATGGTGGCAGCAACTGATTATATGCAATCTGGAATTCCAAAAATGAACTACTTGTAATAAATTGATGAGTGGTGGGAAAATACAAACAAAGTGATGAATGAAAACAAACTAAAAGTCCATGAAAATGAAACTAAGAATGAACATGACTTAATAGGTGTGACAAGAATGACATAAAGGGAATACAGCATTAAAATAATGTGGCTTTGTCATTAACTTTTGCAGGCTTTCATCATAAGAACTTCATGTGTTGCCACTTCTGCGAGTTTTCATCACCCTGTCTAGACATCCATTCCAAGCAGTAGGCTATGTTACTGTCTCTGGTGGGACATGTGTTGTGCTAAAATTGGTCATGCGAGAATGTCCATTCTTATCAGTTTAATGAAACTGCCAAAATCAATATGGCAATTTATTGTCTTTGTTAAATAGAACACGAATAGAAGTTTCTGTTATCAAATATTGTCATCAGTAGATGTTAACTGCCCAAGAATCACATCAGAGCCATACGATAATTGACTATTTTCCAGCTATAACTGATGTACGCCCACTTAGCGCAGATGCATGATAGAACTAGTGCTCACATAAATTTATAGTATTTGAATTTTGTATCAGTGGGTTAGTCAGGCCCTGTTCCTGACTCAAATCACTGAAGGTGCATCTGAAATTAGGGTGCTCTAAAGTGCAGATGTATTGTCCAAGCAACAGCTCCAAAGCACCATCACAACAAGAATAGCAATGTACAGTGAGAGATTTACAAGATTTACTTACAAGATTTAAAGTGTAACTAGGCCTGTCATGATAACTGCTGGAATTGAAGTGTCAAAAAAGAATAAATAATGTTGAATAAATAATAAATAAAACTTTGCTTACAAAAAGAGAAAAAAATAACAAGTAGGAAAAAAACAAAATTGCAAATGCACAAAAGGCATTTATATGGAGATTTTCCATGTACAGATTTTTTCTGACCTTCTCAGTAAAGTAAGGGTGCAAACTATTGCTGAAAAATGGACACCCTATACTTAGCAGTCAGGTGTCCATATGAACAAAGGGACAGATGCCTGGACAGGCCATATCTGCTGCTAAATCTATTTATTTTTTCTAGAGATGTTTTTTAAAAGTTGAAGAACTTCTTTTAACTTGAGCTTATAAAGTTCATGCATAAGATGCTGCGAAACACATCCGTCTACCGCACGTTAGCATGGAAAAACAAAAATGCGTTCGTTGTGAAAATGAACTTGTGACTGCTGCATCCAACATGGGCTTGACTGCCATTGCACGTTCATACAGACAGTAATGGAGACACTAAGTAATGGCACTTCCAGAACTTTGCAGAGTGTACGTGGCCATTGGTCCTCTAAGAAGCAAGTTAAACAAAAAAACTTTTAATGAAGCTGGATTACATATAGCCTAGAAAATGCCCAAAGAGTTCTCCTTTTATAATCATTAAAAAGCTGTCAATCATTTCAGTTCATCGTGATCACACAAAGTTCTGTTATAATCAATGAAGCCATCTAATGCAAAATGAATATCTTACTTACACCGTGTCCACACTTTGTTTGGCATAGTAAGAGGATTCACAAGCATGCAGAACTCAGCATTGAACAAAAACTGGCATTTTGAGCAGTGAGTGGATTCTGACTAACTTAAGCACCTCTGATTGGCCATTGCATTCAAGCATTCAAGAAATCAACACAAATGTCTGTCATTGGCTACTTTGCTCAATGCTGCAAAATATTGTAAATAGAAACCTTTGACGCTCTGTTTTGCCAATAAGCTAATATTACAGTTTCAACTGAGAATGCTCTTGCTTTCATTTGAGGGTGCTTAACAGCCTCTAGCACCCCGTAGAACCGGGCCTGGGTTAAATTGGTCCCACTGGAGTCCTGGTGCCCCTGAGTACTCGTCCAATTTTCCATATGGTTAATCCACTGACTACCATTAAACATGCATTTTTTAAATATTTTAAAATAAGGGACAATACTTTTAAAAAAAAAAAAAACTTTCCATATTTAAAACTTTTAAATATACGTTTTAAATAAGCCTGTAAAAGCTTCTCTGTGTTCTGTTTATGTTTGTGTGGGTTTTGTCTTGTATTTCAGTTCTGTGTCCCAGTTTCATGTGTTTCAGTTAGTTTCTATGGTTCCTCATGGTTTGATTAGTGTTTGCACCTGTCGTTTATTATGTGATTAGTTTGGTCTGTCCATTAAAATCCTGTGTATCTTTCATTTCATTGTCTGTTCTCATCACATTTTAGTGAAGCTGTTTTGGTTGTGTCGTGTTTCCTGAGTTTTTTTATTTTAATAAAACGTTATCTGCTGCATTTAGATCCGCTTTCTCCTCAACATTATTTGCAACCGCACGTGACAAGGCCTATGTGCCTCATTTAATTCTGTATTTTCAGCTAAGCATAATTATGAATATTTCTATTCTGCTGCCACTACTGCCCTGTGCGTTGGGGACAATTATTATTATATGGGTATATGTGGGTAAATTATTAAATGTATCTTTTTTATGAGCTGCACAATAAATTTTGTTGCACATCAAATGTGCAGTGACAATAAAGGCATTCCGTTCTGTTCTGTTCTTCTATTCTAAGCTTTTCTGTCTTAGAAATTATAATAAAAAAATCATCCTCTTTTTTCCCCCCTTAACCACTTTTTTTCATTATTTATTTATTTATTTATTTACTTACTGTTTATTACTGTACTTCATCTAATGGCAATTAAATTCCATTTCCCTTTCCCCCTATTTACTGCTGAACTACAGGCTTGCAGCACCATGCTAAATTAAGCTATAGATTTCCATTGCAGGCAGGAAAGCAATTGATTTTGGAGCCCTTAATCAATTTATTTCATTACTTATGCATTCATCCCTCTTTCTCTGCCCCTTCCTATTATTTCTCTCTCTCTCTCTCTCTCTCTCTCTCTCTCTCTCTCTCTCTCTCTCTCTCTCTCTTATTCCCCCTTCCTGTTGCATGTCTTTAAGGCTTGTGCGAGGGAATGACCTATCTGAAAATGTGATGTGAATAGTGAATAATTTGAATGATAACCTAATAGCCATGGCCTGCTTAAAGATCATATGTAAATCAAATGTCGAGGTGGGGCAGAAGGGAGTCAAAATGACTGCAAGGAGATTGTGTGTCAGTGACTGTTAGAAAGGGATGCCTAGAAGGTCACTAAACAAATCATCATTTTATATTTGGTGAGTCTTGTAATGTTCAGGGCTGTGCAGCATTCAGAATTGAATTAAGAAATTCAGTTCTTGAATTTGAACGGAATGTAAAGTGGAGTAGAAACAGGATACAGAATTGCAATTCGAATTTAAGAGTGCTGTGCTTTTTTAACTATGAATTTGCCCTTTGAAAAAACTATGAGAAAAAAAAAAAAAAAAAAGTTATTTGAATGTAACTTGAAATGCAATGTTTCACCTGTTTCCCATAAAAGGAGAGAACTTTGGACAAATTCCAAAAAGCGTTTCCCACTTTGGGAAGGGGACACAATTTGTAGGGGCATTCCAAACAAAAGTGAACACCTGAACCCCTTCATGATGGGTCCTTCCACAAGTCCATTAGCAAAGGGTACATGTGATGGTCACTTCAAGTAATTTATCATTGTCATGGTAACATTACAGGTGAAAATAATGAGGAAATTACATTGTCTTTCATTGCTCCCTTCACCAAGCTACATTATGACATGTAAGCGCCTTGCTCCCTTCAAAGTCCCCACTTCAAAGGTTTTGCCCTTTAAAATGAGTAGGGCATAGGGATGCTCACTTCCGATTTGAATTTGCTTCTGTTCAAAAAAGAGCCCTGCCCCCCTGCTGAGCACACACCAGGGTCAAAAACACCACCAAAATGAATAAAAATTTATAAAATTCAGGAAATGGGGCGATAAATGCCCCTGTATTTGTTCTTGTTCTTTTCTATTTTACAACATATGATTTAGTCAAGCAATGTCACATGAGCTAGAGTACAGTTTTTTTTTTTTTCCTGAATATCAGAAGCATGATTGCAAATGTGTAACTATTTTTATACGAAAGTTCAATAAACAATATTCTAATATTAAGTCACATTTGACATGTATTGTCTGTTTTTGCTCTATTTTGCCAATGAAAATAGTTCCAAACAGAAGCCGCAGAAGAACCATTGTGCATCTCACAGCAGCATTTCATTACTGAATAAATCTACGTTTTTGAATTAATCTGTCTAATGAATGGTTCAGTTTTTTTCCCATCATTTCTATATTCAAAAGTTTATATTTAAAACATTGAAGTGAGTGACTGCTTCAGTGATTATAAAGAAAGTTATCTTCATGTGAAATGCTAGGGTTTCGATTAAAAACCATCTGCAAATGAAGGGCTGAGCATTTAATTTTCTGGTAAAGGCCTTGCAGAGAGAAGGGAAATAATGATAGTGAGTGGAGTTTTGTGTGACGTCTACCTGTGAATCCAAATACAGTGGCTAAATTGTGTTCACACTACACTCACACTACAATCAATAATCATCGGATATTAATGCTGTTAGTTAGTTGCTCCCCAACACTATAGTGTTCACTATATTTGAGTTTGACTGTTCTGTTCACAACACTTCATTAAAAAATGTATATATATATATATATATATATATATATATATATATATATATATATATATATATATATATATATATACACACATACAAACACAAAAAAGTTGGGACACTGTACAAATTGTGAATAAAAAAGCAATGCAATAATTTACAAATCTCATAAACTTATATTTTATTCACAATAGAATATAGATAACATATCAAATGTTGAAAGTGAGACATTTTCAAATGTCATGCCAAATATTGGCTCATTTTGGATTTCATGAGAGCTACACATTCCAAAAAAGTTGGGACAGGTAGCAATAAGAGGCCGGAAAAGTTAAATGTACATATAAAGAACAGCTGGAGGACCAATTTGCAACTTATTAGGTCAATTGGCAACATGATTGGGTATAAAAAGAGCCTCTCAGAGTGGCAGTGTCTCTCAGAAGTCAAGTGCTGTGGCAAAAAATAAAGTTATCATCATCTACAGTGCATAATATCATCCAAAGATTCAGAGAATCTGGAACAATCTCTGTGCGTAAGGGTCAAGGCCGGAAAACCATACTGGATGCCAGTGATCTTCGGGCCCTTAGACAGCACTGCATCACATACAGGAATGCTACTCACAACATGGACTCAGGAATACTTCCAGAAAACATTGTCGGTGAACACAATCCACCGTGCCATTCGCCGTTGCTGGCTAAAACTCTATAGGTCAAAAAAGAAGCCATATCTAAACATAATCCAGAAGCGCAGGCGTTTTCTCTGGGCCAAGGCTCATTTAAAATGGACTGTGGCAAAGTGGAAAACTGTTCTGTGGTCAGACGAATCAAATTTGAAGTTCTTTTTGGAAAACCGGGACGCCATGTCATCCAGACTAAAGAGGACAAGGACACCCCAAGTTGTTACCAGGGCTCAGTTCAGAAGCCTGCATCTCTGATGGTATGGGGTTGCATGAGTACGTGTGACATGGGCAGTTTACACATCTGGAAAGGCACCATCAATGCTGAAAGGTATATCCAAGTTCTAGAACAACATATTCTCCCATCCAGACATCGTCTCTTTCAGGGAAGACATTTGCATTTTCCAACATGACAATGCCAGACCACATACTGCATCAAATACAACATCATGACTGTGTAGAAGAAGGATCCAGGTTCTGAAATGGCCAGCCTGCAGTCCAGATCTTTCACCCATAGAAAACATTTGGTGCATCATAAAGAGGAAGAAAACCTAAGATAGTTGAGCAACTAGAAGCCTGTATTAGACAAGAATGGGACAACATTCCTATTCCTAAACTTGAGCAACTTGTCTCCTCAGTCCCCAGACGTTTGCAGACTGTTATAAAAAGAAGAGGGGATGCCACACAGTGGTAAACATGGCCTTGTCCCAACTTTTTTGAGATGTGTTGATGCCATGAAATTTAAAATCAACTTATTTTTCCCTTAAAATGATACAAATTTATCAGTTGAAACATTTGATATGTCATCTATGTTGTATTCTGAATAAAATATTGAAATTTGAAACTTCCACATCATTGCATTCTGCTTTTATTCCCAATTTGTACAGTGTCCCAACTTTTTTGGAATCAGGTTCGTATATAAAAGATGGATTTTTTCCTAATTTATAATAACTGCACAATGCAACGAAAATAACCCTGATACTCAAAACACATACAGCAGATTCAGTCCTACGAAGAACCACTTCCAATTATTTCTTCATCATATGAGTGTGAAGTGCTAAGAAAGTACATCTAGCTTATATGGTGTGATATTATATATTGTGCATCAATGTCTTTTGTTTCACAGTGAGACCTTTCCACAGTGCCTCAGAACACAGATGAGGTGGCAGAATTAAATTAAACTCTCGTCTCACCGTCTCCTCATCATCCATCCATCTCACTATCCCAGGGCGTAATTAATTTTATCATCAGCATCATTATTATTGTTAAATAGTTTTTCATATTTCGTCCTCTTCTTTTTTTCTCTCCTACCGTGCCTGTCATGAATATCAAGTATATGCAAATAAGCTGGAGGTACACATCCTGAGGAGGCAAGAGACAGCGAGGGAGAGAGAAGGAAAGAGAGAGCCTCAAAGAAAAAAAGAAAGCTATTTAGAAAAGACTGTGTGTGTTGGTGGTGGGGGTCTTGCATTATGCATTCCACCGGCATTTTAGTAACCCAATTAATCAAGACGGAGAGAGGAGAGATGCAAAAAGGATGAGATCGCCCTTCACATTGATGAGCCCGGGCCAGGGCCAAACGCTGTACCACCTGAGCACCTGGCAACCATATTGATGAGTGAGACTGATGCACGCACCGTTCTCATTTTGTTATTTCTTCATATCTATCTAGTCTTTCATGCACATATAGACAACTTCAGTCTTCAAAATATGTCCACATATCCTCTAATCATGCCTCCACACGATTTTCAACTTTATCAGAGTTCATTATGCACTGTTTGCTAACAATTTACTTTAAGGTATCCTTAACATTAGTTAATGCATTTGCTAACATGAACCAACAATGAAAGATAGAACACAAAACACATTTTGGAAGAAGGATTGATGATGTAACAAAAAAGTTACATAGTGTACCTTTACTATATATATATATATATATATATATATATATATATATATATATATATATATATATATATATATATATATATATATATATATATATATATATATATTTTTTTTTTTTTTTTTATCTTTATTAATATAAAGTAAAGGTACACTATGTAACTTTTTTGTTACATCATCAATCCTTCTTCCAAAATGTGTTTTGTCTTACCCTGACTGACTATGGTAAGCCTATTATAAGTGTTTATATTTTAGACCTAGCTGGGTGGTTTTTGAAGAACACAAGAACTTAAGTACAGACAAGAATGCATATTGAGAAAATGTTTTTATCTTGCCTGCACTTGCCGAAAAGAGCTACGGGGACCCTAAAGCAGGGGTTCTCAACTTTGGCCCTCAAGGTCCACTTTCCTGTAGAGTTTAGTTCCAACCCTAATCAAACACACCTGAACAAGCTAATCAAGGTCTTCAGGATTACTAGAAAGTTGCAGATAGACGAGTTTAATCAGGGTTGGAGGTAAACTCTGCAGGAAAGTGGATTTCAAGGGCCAGAGTTGAGAACCCCTGCCCTAAAGGGACATGGGTGGAGGGGAGAACATTAGAATGTTAATGGTTTTGCATTCTCTTGCAAATGTTTTGCGTTACCTCAAGAAACTTTGCGTTCGCTCGCAAAATGTTTGTGTTCTCCCGAGAACCTTTGTGTTAGTTTGCAAAACCTTTGCACATTTGTCTTTGTTACTGAAAGTATGCAGATAATAGTGGGTTCTCTCTCAAATACACTTAAACACAATATGGCAGTATTTGAAAAATGCATATCGTATGCGAAATTATAAAATGGTTAGTTCCTGTCCTTGAGTCTGATTGGTCAATAGCTGTGTTTTATTCACAATAAAACATGGTTATGACTGCTTCACCCAACGGCTCTGTGTATCACTACAAACACCCTTAGCAACCAATCTTAGCAACCTAAACTGTATGTTCTCAATTGATATTGTTCATTGAAGCTTACTGTATTATGTAGAAGAGTATTGTGGGAAAGAGATCGAGTGAGGGAGTTTATTCCCTGCATTCAGATTTAGCATTTTCCTTCAGGACAGTCATATGTTCATAATAAAAAATCTGATTAAATGTCCGATGTATCATCTTGTCCTTTTAACAGTTAAGGGGTTTACCCGTGACTGACAGCGCAAGTCAAAGCACTTGTCAGTTGCGTCTTGTTCCGTGTTCACAACAATCCATTGTTTTCAACTTTCAGTCTCCGCTACTGACTGCCACACTCATAAAGACAGTCTTTGCTGCCATCTAATGGTGTAATAATGTAACTTCTGTTGCTGTTCACGGTCAAGGACTCTTTTTTCTGGTGAAAGGAAGGCTTTTAAGTTTACTTAATGAAAGTTGCATTGATACATATTTTTGGCATTAGTTGTATTGTGTGGTAACCGTTTTATAAAAGCGGTACTGGAGGCCAGTGCTGTATCATGAATAAGTCACACCATTGGGGTCTTTGGAGCCTCAAACATTAAAACAAGTCAATCTCAGCAAAACATGAGGGTTAAAACATACATATTTATGCATATATTGACACATAAAATTTTCCCTACAAGTCTTCATTAAAAACGCAGTTTAAGTCACTGGAACTTAGCCATGCACAAAGATCAAGAACATTGAACCAAAGAGAGAACAGCTGAGAAAAACTCAACTGCCCTCGCTGACTTTATTTGATTTGCTTTATCAAGAATAGGGTTCTATAGATCCCTTGGCTGCAGTTCTCTGAGTGGGGTCTATAAATATTGACAAACCATTTCCTTGACACAACCAAAAGGAAGCATGTAAGCTAACAACAACATTGTAGAAGAGCTTTGCAAAAACCACTGCAAATGCACTAATCTTAAAGCCTGGATCAGTTAAGAGGGAGTTGTGGTAGTAAGTGTACAAAAACGTGGCAAATTACAGTCTTCCAGTTCTATCATGTGCCTAAAATTTTTAGACATTCCAATGTTCCTTTTTTCAATTGTCAGATGTTTTCCCTAAAATTTATTTTTAATATTCCCTAGAAATGTAAATTTTGGGGTCAAGTCAAACAAACACAAAAAGGGCTAAACAACCATGTCAAGGAGCATCCAGGTATGTGTAAGATATGATATGAGATTAAGTGCAATAGGCAGAAGAACTGCTAAGATATTGCACAAAACATTATGTGATGCCTTGATATCAAATTTGAAGATTTATATGAAAATCATTTGAGAAATCAAAAAGCTTTTAATAACTTTTTTGTCACTATGTTGTGACAATGATCTTGGTGACATTTGGTGAAGACCGGAGGGGGAGGGGGTTAAAGGTTTTTGTTATTTTTTTACATGACTCGAAATGTTTACAGACTAAAAAGCTGAGTGTGGATAAATGTATATCACTATATTGAATGCTTTGTTTCCAAGTTATGTCAATAAGCCCAAGCACAGAGGTCAAGTCATTCATCATTTGATCTCCATGCTTGGGCGTATTGACATTGACAATCATTTTGATATGCTCTTTGTCAAATTTGTTTATGTCTGTTATACTGTATGTTGCCTGTGTCATGTCTGGACTTTTGTTATATTTCCTGTTTCCTGTCCTGGGTGCCATCTTTGTAGTCCATTGTAGTTTTCCCTGTTGATTAGTCCTGATTGTTCCCAGGTGTGTCTCCGTAGCCCGCTTGTATAGCCCTTGTGTTTCTCTTGTACTTTTGTCAGTTGTTGGATGCATGTAGATCGTCCCTGTTCCCCATTTCCCAGTTCTTGTTTTGCTTTTTTAAATAACCTTTGCATTGAAATCCATGTCTCTGCCTGCCATCTCATCTGCTCTCCCTTCACTGAAAAAAAAAAAAAAAATTGCTGCCTGTTCAAATTACTTAATTAAAATGAGCTAAAGCAACACAATTCATACACATTTTGTCCTAACTAAATTTTGTGTTTAATCCACGTAAATATATCTAGTATTGAAGTTTACTTAATCAGTTTGTGTTGGGATTACATGAATGAATTTTGTTCCACTAACTGAAAATGGGCAGTGCTTGTTAGTTACCATCATGCATTGCATATTTTGTATTTATTTATTATCTTATTTGACAGGGACAATGCAGTCAGACATAGCTACAGAGCAAAGTTTGCAGTCGATGTGATGCACATAGAGTTTATAGCGAGTGCTAATTTTTAACTCCCGTCCCTGGATGGGCCTTTCTACAATAACACATAATAAAACAATATTCATTTAAAAAAAATAAAAATACACAGTGCACTTTTGCATATTCAGAACTCACTCATTCTAAAAACTCATTCTAAAAAGTATACAGTGCAATTTTACATATTCAAAACTCACTCATTCATGCTCAGACGTTTACAAATGGGTACAGCTTTGGTTTGTTTTCAGCCATGTCTTGAGCCTAGAAGTGAACATTTTAAACTCAGAAATGATCTTAATCTCTGTGGGCAGTGAGTTCCACAGTTTACAAGCCTTGTAAGAAAAGGCTGATTTGCCAAAAGATGTTCTGCACTGTGGGATTTTACAGTTTTGGTTTAAGGAGCCTCTTGTCACTCTACTGCTGTTTGGTCTCTGGATAAATGTACTCAGGGGTTCAGGAGCCAAATTATTGATACACTTAAATAACAATTTGAGAAAACATAAATTGCTGAAGCTTTCAAAACTTAGTTAAAAATGTGGCAGTGATTAAAGCGAATTGGTTTTCTATCCATAATTTTCATTGCTTGCTTGTAAAGTGAACCAATGCGCTTTGTAGCTGAGGGAGCTGCCTGGGCCCATGCTGTCATGCAGTATGAAATATGAGAAAAGAGCATAGCATGCATGTACAGCAGGGCCGCCTGGTTCGGAATGTAATGTCGGATTAATTTGAAACAATTTAAATTACATTGTATTGTTTTTGATATTTTCTCAGTATATCAAATTTTAGTTGGGGGTCAAGGACTAACCCAAGATACTTGAATTGAGTTACTGATTGTATTTTATCATTTTGCCAATGTATTTGAACTGTTTGTTCTAAGTTGTGTTTTTTAATTGAAAAACACATTGCAACTGTTTTTGTAAGATTTCAAACCAACTTATTTTGAATGAGCCACTGACTAACCTCAGCCATGCATGCAGACAAAACCTCTGCAGCCTGATCCGGTGTCTTGGTGAGTGCATAAAAAACGGCATCATCTGCATAAAGTTGGCAGCGGACACCCGGAGAGATCAAAGGCAAGTCATTTATAAAGAGACCAAACAACAATGGTCCCAATATAGAACCCTGAGGTATGCCCATACGGGTGTTTAGAAATGAGGATTTGTCCCTGGCCACTTTAACACACTGTTCCCTCCCCTGAAGAAATGAGGCAAACCACTGCCTCAGGGGAGATGTTAAACATTGACATTTTGGATAAAAGTAGGTGGTGACTGACCAGGCTTTTTTAAGATAGAGAAATACTGCTCCTACCACCTCACCCCTGTCCATTTACTTCTTTAAGTTCTCAATGAAGCAGCAGTTTGCTATTTTGGTTGAGTACCCTGATCTAAAACCAAACTGCTGTGGGTGGAGGAGCTGGTTGACCTCCAAGTGGTCAGTCAGCTGTATTGCTACGACTTTCTCCACTTCTCTCTGAAGTGGCTCGATTTATAATAATATGAATAATAATAAATGAGTTGACATATTGTAAGTGTACAAGGATTAAAATGAAAATAAATATCAGACCAGATCATTTGAAATTTGATGTTTTTGTTCATACTGAGATCTTTTGATTCCAGACTTTGGGTATCTTGACAAATCTGAGTGCCATTTGTGGCACTGGCATTAATAAATTAATAGAGAAATGAATAGTCTTTTTCACAAAAGAAACATTTGAGAAACAGGAAATCTTTGCAAAATTCTCCATTTGTTCTCCTTTTAAATTTATTGCTGTCTTGAAGAAACAACTGTTCTCATTTGAGATTATTCTTTCAAGTAAATGAGCAGCACTGACCCCCTCTTCTTCCTCCCACTATCATGTATGGATATATCACATTTGCAAAGCAAATCAGCAATCTGCATTCTGAGTGAGGTCTCACCATGTACACTGACCAAAAAGGACCAAAAAATCTTCCCCGCATTTGCATAACCAGCAATCCTTCACAAGCAAATACTACAGTAAATTTTCTGCTTTATTCCTGTTACCCTAGTTAAAATATCACAAAGAAATTCCTAGAATTTTATCAACTAAAAAAGTTTTAATGGGATCAATGAGAACCTGGATATGTTGATATTCCAAATGGATTTAAATGAGGGGAGAAAAAAGAAAGAAAGAAAATAATTCTACAGAATTGCATTACCAAAATTGGGGTTGACTGTCTTTTCTCCTTTAGAATCCATCTTTCAGATCCATATTAACATTTTAGAATTCATAGACAGGGATACAGCTGTGCATGTTAAAGACATCAAACAGCGACTTTAACAATTAAATTTAAATTTGCACAAATATGGTAGTATTAAAGACAGAAGAGCTCTTGCCCTTTTGCACTATATAGTATGATAGAAATAGATCAATAAAATAAATAATCACCCTCAAGCACCACAGCTAAACATGCATTCAGTAGATCTCCTATTACAATCCTTCCATCTTTTTTGGAGCGGTAGGTGGGAAGGGAAGAAATATGATTTTTTTTTTTATTTATTTTTTTTAGGTGTCCCCGGGCGGTTTTGTAATTTCATGCCTGTGTATGATAATTTTATGCTGTTCTGCCTCACGTAACTCCGAACTGCCAGACTCTGACAGCTGATAAATATGATCTTTTCCACACTGTGCACAAAAACCTGAAATGAAGAGGAGAGAAGAGGAAGGGTGAAGACAAAAAGAAGGCAATAGATAAGGTTTGACATAGTCCAAGGAGGGATGTTGGAATGTGCTGTGCTGTTCTGATGCAGAAGAGGTCCTGGCAAGAGTGAAATGAATGGAGGTCTTTGTTGTCAAGGTAATTTCACGGTTTGCCCATCCACTCAGCTGAGTCCACCTCATCCCCCACCTACAAAGACAACGTCATGGAAATTACAGCAGACAGGTCACATCAAATGGCTATCCAAAAACTAAACAAGCATGGTTTTACTTTGGGTCAATGGGTCATGTCCTCTAATTTTCAGTAAGAAGGACCTGGAACAACACAAAAGTGGATTTGATATCAACAGTCCAGGCCAATTGATGACCTCATATTGGCCTGAAAACTACATAGTTCCATTAAAAAACTTTATCTCTTTAGAGCTTACACTTGGTGTCTAAACCAAATTCGTCTACACAAGCAGACCCTAAGGCACAATTGAATGTGTCCTTCACAGAATACACTGAAAAGTAAATGGTTGAACAAATTTAATTTATCTTATTTTAAGACATACATTTTTAGTTGAACTACATTTTTAATTACTTTCCAATATTTTCTGATACATTTGCTGCTACAACCATCATTCATTATAGACTTTATTCACATAGTCGCCACAACCTGACCGTAAGCTCTACTCTTCAGCATAATGGTAACCACAAAAACTCCAGCATAACAGAAACTCTTTTAAATGTCAAACATAACTGAACATTAAACATTAACAGGTCTTTCCCTTCACTCAGAGACACATAAAATAACATTTAATTTTAACATTTATTCCTCTGATCCAGCCCTATATGCAAAGCATGCTGGGAACAAAAAATCCACTGCCCATTTCAGTTAATGCAACAAATGATTCATGTAGTCCCAACACAAATGGATAAAGTAAACTTCAATGTTATATACAAAGTTCTGTAATGAAACTCTAGATGGCACAGATTTTGTACTCAGTCTGCTTGCAATCACATCATTCTCTATAGGGCATAAATTATTCTAGCTGCTTGCTCAGTTTATTTAAATAAAATAAGCTGAACCAACACAAATCGTTAGTTTTTTTACTTAATTGTCATTTGCAATCAATTGTATTATGTTAAATGAAATTAAATTTGTAAAATGTTAAGTTAACCTAAATCATTTGTGTTGGGACTACATGAATCATTTATGTTGCATTGATTTAAACTAGGCAGTTGATTTCTAGTTCCCAGCATGCTTTGCATAGGGATACTGTAGATCGGGAGAGTAAATGTTGAAATTAAGTGCTGTTTTTTATTAAAGGGAAATAACTTTTAAAGTTTGATGTTCAGATATATTTGACATTTAAAAGAGTTTGTTATGTCGATTTTTGAGGTTATCATTATGCTGAAGTGTAGACCTCGTGGTTAGGCTGTAGGTGGATATGTGAAATAAATCTATGTTGTTCTCAACAAGATTTAACTGTGCTAAAGCGAATGATGAGAAATTCTTTACTTGATCACTACTTGCATGCTACAAATGTTAAACTTTGCATGTGAACAAATGTTGCATTGGTTATTCGTTTTTATAGAAAGAAATACAATTAATTTTATTTGAGGTCCAGCACATCATTTACACAGGCTACATATGGTCATCAGTTCTACCCCTCTCAATCAAACAGTCATGTATCAGCTGGGTGTGGTGATTAGTGTGGAGTGTGCATGGCTGTATGTGGCAACAGGTGATTGGTGGAGTGAAGCATGTGATTGACAGGGGGGATTATGGGAAATGGAGTCCGGAGTGAACAGGAACAGATGGTGATCGTGACCATAGACAGTAAAAGAAATGGACACAGCGACCCAATTGGAACTCAATTGAGTCAAGTGAAGCCCATTTTTAGCAATTTTAGCACTTCCCTTTCTGACGCGCAGACTCACACTAAGCTTGATGACGTCCGCAACCTCTCTGACAGATGTAAATCTTCTAGTAGCTGTGCGTGCAAACTGCCATCGTTAATCTTGCAGAGACGGCGAGCTTGAGCGGGGAGTTCTTTGGCGTGAGTGAGCAGGAGTAAGTATTCTGATTAATTATTTTGTATAGTATTTTAAAATGTAACGCTAGTACGCCATATTAAGATAATCTCCCCGATTGCCTGCGAGCTTCTCCTTCTGTCTGTACGGTTATTTCTCTACTGTGCGACAGAGAGTCGAGTGGTTATGACGCAATCGTTAGCTTATTTTTACAAAAACTGTTTTTACGGGGCCATAATGTAACATAGAAGGTAATGGAGCCCTTTATACATTGTCGTGTATCTTTGGAAATAAATAATGGACAAATGGAGTCTTTAAACGCCTCAGATGTAAAGTTATTCACTGTCAAAGTGACGCCAAAATGAATGGGAGTCAACGGGGATGCTAACGCAAGTGAAGTTCTGCTACAAGATGGCGGCACCCGGCCGACTTCAACTTCCGGTCGACTTCCTTGGGCACTGATCGTGACAGAACGCCCCCCTCCCGGAAGGCGCGTCCTAGGGGGGGTAGGTGCATTGGAGATCTAACGGCAGATGGGGACGGAATCTCCAATGCAGCCCCAGGGACTCAGGCAGCCACGGTGGATCAGGTGGTTCGGGCAACCGCGGCAGGTCAGGTGGCTCAGGCGGCCACGGCAGGTCAGATGGCTTGGGCAGCCACGGTAGGTCGGGTGGTTCAGGCAACCGCGGCAGGTCAGGTGGCTCAGGCGGCCACGGCAGGTCAGATGGCTTGGGCAGCCACGGTAGGTCGGGTGGTTCAGGCAACCACGGCAGGTCAGGTGGCTTGGGCAGCCACGGCAGGTCAGAGTCTGTAGATGACCCCAGCGGGTTAGAGTCCATTAGTGGCCATAACAGTTCAGAGACCCATGACAGCAGTGGTCAGGCAGGGTCCCCACCCACAAGCTCCCCACCCTCAGGTACACTGACCCCCCCAAAAAGTTCTTGGGGATTTCAACGGGGTATGTTGCGGCCTCGTGGGCAAGGAGTTCAGGTGGTTCCAGCAGGGCCAGGCGTTCGGGTGGTGCCGGCAGGGCAAGACGCCTGGGTGGTTCCAGCAGGGCTAGGAGCTTGGATGGCGCCGGCAGGGCCAGGAGCTCGGGTGGTGCTGGCAGGGCAAGAAGTTCAGGTGGTACTGGCAAGGCAGGGAGTTCAGGTGGCGCCGGCAGAGCGAGAAGCGCAGGTGGCGCCGGCAAGGCAAGAAGCACAGGTGGCGCCGGCAAGGCAAGAAGCACAGGTGGCGCCGGCAAGGCAAGAAGCACAGGTGGCGCCGGCAGGGCAATAAGGGCAGGTGGCGCCGGCAGGGCAATAAGGGCAGGTGGCGCCGGCAGGGCAAGAAGCGCAGGTGGCGCCGGCAGAGCGAGAAGCGCAGGTGGCGCCAGCAGGGCGAGGAGCGCAGGTGGCGCCGGCAGGGCAAGGAGCGCAGGTGGCGCCGGCCGAGCAAGCAGCTTGGGCGTAAGAGGGGGAAGAACGGAAGAAGCCTTCCTCCTCCTCTTCCTCCTCCGAGGATGAGGCGATGCAGCCATCTTGTCCGTAGACACAGGCAATGTGGTCCTCTTGTCCGTAGACACAGGCGATGCGGCCATCTTGTCCGTAGACTTTTTTTAAAAACATTAAAAATCTTAGTGGTTTTGGACTGTACATATAAAATATACAAACTCTTTTAAATGTTCAATATAACTAAACATTAAACACTTAAACTCTAACAGGTGTTTCCATTTCCTTAAAAGCGCAGAAAACTTGCACAACTCTGCACAAGGGCACCAGTCTGAATTGCAACAGCACTGGTTGGATCAACAAGAGTGAATTATGTTCAGGAGACATGCACAAAATACGTCAAATGAAACTACTGTGATCTCGTTCAATTAGGATACATTTTACTCATCAGTACAATTAACCTAGCTTAGGTTCAAATAAATCTGTTCAACTGTGTGGAAATAGGTGTCATGAGCTCAACCTTCAAATATTTGGTCAGCATGTGCTGTAGTAGTGCAGCTTGCTTTCAGAAACTCTCCACCTTCCCCAGCACCACCTGTATAGATCTGCTATGGGTAATTCATATTGTACAGCAGCAGCATGTCTTACTTGCTCACAGCAGCATGTTATGTGTATATATTGGCAGTAGCAAGTTTTGTACTTGCTCTACAGTAGTTGCCATAACAGAAATATATTTAAGTGGACTGAACACAATGAAATTAACTTAGGACACAATATATAATAATTGTGGTGCTTTAGCTCATTTTAATTAAGTAAATTGAACAAGCAGCAAAAAATTATTTACTGTTGAAGTCAAGGGGGCCCATTAACCATTTGGTTAACAACATTCCTCAAAATACCTTCTTTTTTGTTCAGCAGAAGAAAGAAATACATGCAAGTTTGCAACAACTTGAGGCTGAGTATTTAATTTTGAAAATTACATTTTTGGGTAAACTATCCCTTTAAATGAAATAATTATTTTTACAGCAAGAGGTAACTTTTGGATTTAAAAACAAAACAAAACATCTAAGCTATCATAAAATAATCTAAACTATTGTTTATTTTTAGAGTGAGTGAGTTTCTCTAAAACTAAGTTTTTAGGGGGTATGTACCTAAACATGCTTACATGCTTTTTAGTGCAAACAACCAGACGTATACACTGAGTTGTTCTCTCTAACCATTCCCCCAGAGACAGAAACTGCACTCCCACAGTGACAGTTCCCTTCTTACCACTTCTGAATCGAAAGAAAACAACATGTAAATACAAACAAGTGCATGTCATAAACTGGTACCTCTCATGGGACCAGTAAAATATGTATTCTGCACTGTTTGGTTAAACACCTTTGCAAACATGTAAGTTTTCAGCAAAGGATAGAGAAAAGAATGTTTTACACTTCATAATGAAGCGCTTGAGAAAAGTGGAGCAGATTTTCAAAATGTTATCTTCCTCTTCTTGAATTCATCCCCAAGGGAAACCACATCTCAGGGTTCTCTCACCGCGTCACTAAAGAGACATTAAAATACTGTTGTCAACGGAGCGATCAGAAGCACTGGCAAGCGATGTGATGCACAAATAGTCCCACCGCGACACTGTTAAAAGCCCATTAAATGCTAGCGCCCTTGCTAATGCTGTCAGAGTAGTGTGCTAGTGTTACCGACACCAAAGGGAAATTGTTTTTTTTGTTTGTTTTTTTTTTAAGCAAAAAGTTTGTTTGCTGTTGTGGGTGTACATTTATGCTTCCATCTACATTGTTCACAGCTGTGAGAAATATTTTTGGAAATAAGTTTTTTCTACTTGAATCTAATCCTCTATGCATGTTCACTTCCCCAATATTGAATAAGAACAAAACTTGAACGATGATTACAACTCTGTTTTCTGCAGAGCCGAAATCTTTATATCTATCTATCTTTATAGCTGATAATTGATACTTTTTTGCAACATGGACGCTGTTATTGAACTGAATTTAATCAACAATGAAATAGTTGAATAATGACACTATTTACTTCTGTAGATCTGCCTATAGCTCAGGGCTGTCCAAACTCTGTCCTGGAGGGCCACTGTCCTGCAGAGTTTAGCTACAATTTGCCTGGACATGCCCAATAAGATCGTGATTAGCTGGTTCAGGTGTGTTTAATTGACCCTTCGCTGGGAGTTTGATTGACAAGCGATCTAACCAATCATTCCGCACTCACGGGCAAAGGAGTTTCGGGCAAAGGAGTTTCGGGCAAAGGCTCGAGCGCGAGACTGCGGGAAATGATGTATAACAGGGCCCTAAATTGTAATGGACTGGGGCTCATGGTTCACATCGAGAGAAATGGGAACGCGGGGGCACCGCGATGTGACCGCAAAGGGCACATTCACTTTCGCGATCAAAGTGCATGCCACTGATAAGCTTTGTAAATGCAGTATTACAGTATACACCAATTAAACGTGCAGGATTCCTCTCGTGCGTCCTCCCCACTGTGTCACCGGTCGAGGCAATAACTTTCGTTTCACTTTTAGATATCTCTTTTATAGATGCCATCAATGCTTTTAACTTTCTAGATGTAATTACCGAAATCAAAAGCCAGCTCGCACGTCAACCTGAGAAGCCTCCTTACCTGAAAGTATAAAATTTCTCGGTTTCTAAATGGACGGTTTGGCTTGATTGACAAATGCTAACGTTCGGCCACGATTTATATACCATCGACCTGTCCTAAAACGTTAGCACGCTGTGATCGATTGCTTGGAGATAGCGTGTTTATCCATTTCGAGAGCGCATTTCCTGTTCACATCTGCGACAAAACACTTGATTATTTACGAACAAAAGCTCACAGAAACGTGAAAATGGTCTCATTTGAAAGAAAATATCCTAAGCTAAAGGATGATATATAGTGACTGATTGAAGCAGCCCTTATCAAAAGTGCGGGGGTCGATTTTTTTTTTTTTAAAACTGTGGGGGTCCTGACCCCCCTGTCCCCCGTGCCAATGGCGCGCCTGTTTGAGTGGTTTTAACTGAAAGTAACTTGTACTGACATATCTTAAAATATGTCAGTGTCTTTATTTTGTCTCAAGATGCACACCAGTAATGTTTTTTCTAGTGAATATTTATGAAAACTGCTTTAATATCCTAATTGAACTAAGGCCTAATCCTGGCTTGGTCTAAGCCCTGTCTGTGAAACCAGGCCCAGATGGCACAGACTATAGCCGCTTTTCCACCATGGGGCCGAACGGTTCTTAGAATGGTAAGGAACTGTTTCCGCTAGAGCCTGGTACGGCACGGCATGATTACAAACCATTCTCAGCCCAGAATTCTTGGCACGGTTGTCTAATCGCGCTGAATCGTGCTGGTAGAATCCATTTGTCTGTTGCCTTGTGTAACTGGCTAAGAGCTCTATTTGAGTGACGTAAACACAAAATAATAATAGAAAATTAAAAGAAATATATGATTATCAATAACATATCATAAACAAATTATTTGAAATGCAATTTCACGCTTTTATATTACATTCCAAAGAGCGGCTGTTATCAGCCCCACAGTGGAAAATGAAACCGTAACCATACCAGCTGGACCGGATCGGCAAGGAATGGAGTGGTTACGCAATGAGAACCGTTCGGCCCAACGTTTTTTTTTTTTTTTTTTTTTTTTTTTTTTACAATGTCATTTGGCAAGACTCTTCGTTGATTCCATTGGTTTTTGATTATGCACATTTGCTTCTCATTTACTTGTCCATTGTTGCAGGTTTGCTTACCCCGCTGTCTTCCTTACCTTCACATGTAAATAAACTCCTTTACTCCAGAAAGACATTACAGCTCTGCAGGCTTTTCCTTTGACCTTATGGCATGGTTTTGCTCTGATATGCAATATCAGCTGTTAGACCTTATATAGACAGATGTGTGCCTTTCCAAATCTTGTCCAATCATTTGAAAAGAAGTTTATTAGTTGCGGAGGAACATGTTCAGATAATCTAACCAATCAGCACAAGAGGAAGCCTATGTATGTAGCCATCTCTAACCTCCCTCCCTTCCTTGACAAAATTTTAAGCACTGAAATCAAAGTGTGGTGCATATATATATACATACCCTATCAATGTATGGCTTCAACTTTAAAAGTCCATGACAGTCTATCACTCCATTGAGCTGTTGTGGTAAAGCATTTTAGCATAAGGAAAAATGCAGCTGTGGGACATTGGCTATAATTAATCCAAATGGTCGCTAAGGTAATTGTGGCTCATGAAAAAGTGGAAACACTCACAGATTAAAGAAGACATGAGCCCCATGGGGACAAAAAAAAAATATTTACAACAGAAAGATGGACTTCAGCCAGACCTGCTAATTGGAGTTCATTTATCTCACATTGATTTAATTAGCTTATCCACACTGCTCCAAATTGCTGATTTGGTCCCTTATGTTACAATGCTTGAGTTGTGTGCATACTATGTTTGGGAAAAGTAAAAATCATAATCTCCGGCAAATATTTAAAGGAAAAATCTGATCTTTTTTTTTTTTTTCATTTCCATTTCATATATACAAATCCATTTCCTTCTCAAATGAAACAGAAACGGAATGATACGAGAACATTATTCCACATTAAATGCAGTTCTGCTGCTCATTATTGCTTCAGCCTGTCTTCTTCACACTGACATTTCCCTCTTGGAATACTCCAAAACTGGCTGCTTTTCTCTACCTAGTGCAGATATGAATGTCACCTCACACAATTGCATTGAATTTATTAACATGCCTCTCAAGCCAGTATATTCATTTGCTCTGATGTGTATTTCAAGTCTAACGTTGCTAGTTTTCTTTTTTATGTTTGACACTCACATTTTATGGGAAGAGAAGAACACACAGTCTTCTTTTTCCAGCGACCTCCTTTATTGTTGTGTTTCCTTACTGACTTCCTTTATTGCCGTTCCGCATTGTTCGAGATCAAAATGCAGTGCTGAGGATGTCTCGTGACATAACATGTCGGCAGCTGTCAGAAAAAAACAAGCAAACAAGACAACACCGTTTTCAAAGTCACAAAGTCAGCCCATTATCTGACAGCAATAGACAGCAATAGATACCAATTTAGTGTGTAGGTCAGATTCTTGTACCCTCAAAAAATCTATAGGTACTAAATTATTTCTTTATATAAATTAACTGTTTGTTAAAGAGTACACTGAATACTTCTGAAATGGTTTTAATATTCTTACCAGTAATATTGCAGCCAAATGAATTTTGCATATTTTTTTAGGTTCAGTACGATATTTTTGTTTAATTGAGTGTTTGTCTGTTTTTAATAATTTCCCTAAGAGCTGTATATTATTTAACAGTGCAGAACATCATTGTTGAATTTACAAAATATTAACTGTACTGGTGTGAGAAGTGGAACAGCCTAATTATCATAAATTACAGCCTTATTGAATGTGGTTGCAGATTAAATACTTATAAATCATTCATTTTTAATGGACTTATTGCCGGCAATAAAGCACCAGATCATCAAAGAACCCACCAGGCGCATATGAGCTTAATAGTTTCTATAAGGCCACTTTTTAAATGTAGTCCCTGATGTAGTCATTATGAGCAATTAGTTTTGCACTGGATTTATCCACACAAAATTACAGACAATTATTTGCTAACTGGACTCATGCATTGTGAATAGTGTAAAAGAAGGATTTGAACAGGGATGCATTGCTACTGTTCATTGTTTTCTTATATATATATATAAAAGAAAACAGTCTCTTTATGCTGCTGTATTTTTGTTTTCACAGTGTTTAAAAGCACAGAATTTCATGCCATTGGCTGAAATTCATATGCAGTAAAATGTCTTCATATAAGCATAATAGCTTGTTGCTGTAAGCTCTATTCTATAACTCTTAATATTAAAATATATTAGTATATAGAAATTGCTTAAAGGGTTAGTTCATCCAAAAATAAATTTCTGTCATTAATTACTCACCCTCATGTTGTTATCGTGTGTCTGAGACGTAATCAGTCATCATTTTTACTCAGACCAATCAGACCATTATTTTAAAGTGAAAAAGATGTTGAAGGTCTTTTCTTGATCTTCATTTCATAATGCATCTTCAAGAACTAAATACAGTGTTTAGCATAAGCCTTCAATTAATTCAGAAAAAAAGTGTGCTATAACTACAAACACCAAATACTCACAGCTATATCTACCGAAGAAACATCTTCATCAGCTCCACTCTTTGTTCTTCAGGGTTTCTCTTGAATTCATGTTTGTAACAGTGCGGTCTGGCTGTACAGTGATCACATGATTTGATTGCTCCTGAAACATTGTTTTCTTATGTGTTTTCTACATCCAGTACAATCTACAGTACAAAAAAAAGTGCATTAGGATATAACATGAACTCTCGCCACCATTATTGATCAGTACACAACTGTTTTTTAACAGACTTTTCAGGAATTCATGTAAGAAATGACAAACCTCCTGGAATAGAATAGCGCAGGCCCGGACAGCACCGTAAACCACATTTCTTCTTTTTGATTCTTGAAAAAAACATGTATGGTGTGTAAATATATCAAGGATTTAGCCAAATGTAATTAAAATAATGTAAGAGATATTAATTTTCTCACTTACTTTTGTCATAAGTCATTTGTTTTTATTGTTTAAATGCTTATCTGAATGTTAAATGATCATTTAACGTTTATAAATTTAAAAACAATTCTACTAGCTAGTCTTTTAGTTCATATTTTGTTTTGTTTTTTAGAAACGTTTATGTTAACTCTTCTAACTATTGCTCTATGAATTGCAGTGTGTTTTATATCGCTTGTGTCATTGTAAATGCTAATAAAAATGTCTTAAATGATTACATATTATTTTAATGTGTTATGCCTAAGGATATTTAAGTTTTTCTAGTGATAAAGTAACTATATAAGCAGGTTAATTCATAAAATTTAATTAAAATAAATTAAAAACTAAATCAATAAAATGAACCCACAAAAGGTTCTATACACTCTAAAAAATGCTGGGTTAAAAACAACCCAAGTTGTTTTTAACCCAGCGGTTGGGTTAAATGTTTGCCCAACCTGCTGGGTAGTTTTATTAAAACCAACTATTATTTAAAAATTGCTATATGGCTAGCTTAAAATGAACTCAAAATAGTTGGGAAATTAAAAACCAGACGCAATTAGAGACAACAATAATAGACAAAAGGTGAATGTTTATTAATAAGCTTTAATATTTTATTAATATAAAATTTAATAGTTTAATAGTTTATTAATATAAATTTATTAATAAGCAATTTAATAAATGTTTATTGTTTAATAATTATTCATTCAACATTAATAAATGTTCATTTCCAACATACTTTGGGTTAATTTTAATTAAGCAATACAGTAATTTTTAAACAATAGTTGAGTTAAATAAAACTACTCAGCAGGTTGGGCAAACATTTAACCCTACCGCTGGGTTAAAAGAACCCAATTGCTGGGTTTGTCCATTTTCAACCCAACTTGGGTTGTTTTTAACTCAGCATTTTTTAGAGTGTATAGAACCTTTTTTCTGGCAATAAAGTACCCTAAAGGGTTCTTTTGATTGAACCCTTAAAAAGAGGACCTTTTAGGGGTTCCATATATGAAGTGCCTGATAGAACCTTTTTAGGTTCTATATAGATGTCATGGATGGCACAGAGACAAGAAGGTAAGATCCATGTGCAGCTTTAAATGGGGTAATCCAAAACGTAATCCAGAACAGGCAGGGTCAAAATCCAAAGAACAGTCCATACAAAACAAAGATAACAGAACAGAGAAACCAGTGACCGTAAATGAAACCTCAATAACAAAAGCAGAAACAAACAGGGTATAAATAGACAGACACAAATGATCAAACAAAAAACAGCTGAATGCAATCACAGGATAATGAGTGCGGGAAGTGGTTTATGGGAAATGAAGTCCAAAAGTGGTGAAGCAATAGTCCGGGTTGGAGTGCCCTCTAGTGGCTAACTAGGGCACTCCAACTTGTGATCATGACAACAGAACCTTTTCTTCTAAGAGTGTTATCACTATTGGGTTCCTGCATAGTGACTAGGTAACACTTGAGTAATTAATGAAGCATTTTAGGCATTTATGACCACTTTGTGAGTAAAAAAAAGACAATTGCTCACATCTCAGACACTTTAATGTTGTGATTAGTAATTAATTAGTAATTATTTAATAATAATTAGTAATTCTTTATAATTTGTCATAGTTACCTATTAGTTCTTAATGATGCCAATCTCATTCTCTAATTATTGATTAGCTAATAAGGAACTATCTTAGTCCTAAATTTGATATTACTTACTGATTAGATAAGCTTGTTTCTATATTAGTTAACAGTAGTAGCTGAAGTGTTAATGTAGTACTACTCATTAGTCCTGCATTACTTTCTGCATATTTAATTGCAGACTATTATTCTAAAGTGTATGTAGAAAATGCCAAAATATCGCAATCATTCCTTCTGGTATGATATTAATTTGATATGTTCGCTCAGGTTTTTCTGTCAGGTCTTATATCCCAATTATTTATTTCATTTTTAATTTGCCTAAAAAATAGACTTTGTTTTGTAGATATACTTCAGTTTTAGCTATGATTTTTACACAGTGTTGATTCTCATACAAGTAAAATCAAGCAGAAATCAAAACAAAAGTGAAGCTCTGATGCAGCATTTACTTTAAACCTACTTTACTAAAACCTAAACTTACCTAAATATTTAACAGTTTTGTTTTGTTTTTGTTTTTTTGTTGTTATTTTGCTGTGGTGATTCACAGGAAATGCTAATCTAGTTTCAAAAGAGCAATTGTGGACTTTTACAATTGTGCGCCTCTGAAGAATCAGCATCTGTTCCATTCGTTCTCAACCACCTCTTTATTTTTCTCTTCCTGTCTTTTTGCTCACTCTAACAAGCTGGCTCCAGCGAGGAGGGGAGGTGAAGAGTGCATACACACTGTTTTATGTTTGTGAGTGTGTGGATTATTTAGGCTACCTGTACATCTGTCAAACGGCCTGGGTAAATGGCTGAACAGTCTCATCCATATTTCAGAGCTTGTGGCAGAAGTAACAATCAGGGCTCTTGTATGGCTGGGAGGCCAAACTCATGAAATATTGAAGGCATAAAGATCAGGTTAGATCATTCAGAGACTGTGGCCTGTTAAGCAGCAACTTTAGTATGGGGTGGGATGTTTCTCGCTTGTTTCCCCATAAGAAAAAACACCACTTTTAAACACAAAACAGAGGAAAAACATAGTACACACTGCACAGGTAGTTTACTGATAGAACAGCTTGAACTGTTTAAGAAATATAGTTATTTCTCATAGGAACTGTGTGTGTGTGTCTGTCTGTCTGTCTGTCTATCAATAAATCTATCTGGTCTCAATATCATAAGTGGAAATGTGGTTTTAGCACACATACAGTACATTTGTAAGCTAAGCTTTCATAAACACTGAAACTTTATCAACCTATTGACAGCATCTAAAATGTTAACATATTAGGTATGAACAACTTTAGAGACATGCAGATATTTAAAAATCCTTTTGGGCTTAAAAAATATTGAATTACAGTTTTTCTCAATCGCTTTGGCACACTTTTCAAAACAGTCTTAACATTCTCTAAACTGTAAGTGCAATAGTCACAACTGTTTCCTGGAACATCGCAACTCTATTGCATATCTGCATAATGTATTAATTCAACCAAAACATTGAATTCATGCTTCATAACCTAGTTATTATGTCAATAAAATGCCATCAAAATAAAGTAAACACAAAAATGCTTTTGAACTGTACTGGTCAAAATGTTTAGATGTTTTTTTTTTTTGTTTTTTGTTTTTTTTCACCATGTTTGTTATAGTTCTACATTTTTCATGACACTGACTGCTTACTGTACTATACAAGAATGTCAGTTTTGCCTTTGAGTATGCTCTTGTATCAAACAATACCATGCTGGTCCAGGCTGGTTTATGCTGGTTAGTGTTGATATACTGCTGGCCATTGATGGTATAGTGCAGGTCTAGATGGAGAACCTGGATAGTCATGCTGTTCATAAACAAAAATGGAGTTGGTGAAGCTGGTTCACCAGCATAGTCTTGCGAGGTTGCAAGCAGTGTTTTGGGCACAAGCATTTTTTTTTTTTTTTTTTGCTTGTATATTTCAATATTTAACACATTAATGGTGTAAAGGAAAAAATATAAGATTAAAACATATGATTTATTGTAATATATGATTATAACTTTGTAATTTTTTTTTCTCCCTCTGTTGAAAGAACTAAAATTTTAATTGTTTTTAGTCACTTGAGACCCACACCTGGAGATTTCAACAACTGTTGTGCCTCACAAACTTCCCAGACCGATCGCTGTGCACTTTCTTCCTGACCAGCCTGAACATGGAGCATGTTTGTGGAGCTGGTGCTGGAAAACAGTAGAGTGGCCAACACCATCTGCCCAGTGGAGGATTTCAGCCCTACTCCCACAGCCAACCATCATCCTGCCACACGGAATGGATGCCTGAGCCCCCCACAGATGGAGAGATTGAGACCGTCACGATGCACGATCCAACACCAGGAAAATGGAGTGATCCAAACATCACCCTGTAGCATGAGCATCCAATAACTGACCAGGGGTGGCCTCCTCTTCCAAGACCAGCATGTCCGTCAGACTCCCCTCCTCTGCCTCCCATCTGTGGCATGAATCCACCTCGGGCCTTTCAGCATCCAGCTCCTCCAGAATGAAGGTTTCCCTTGGCTCTGCTTCCAGCCGCTGATCCCTTCACTCCACCTCGGCCTGTCGTCCAGCTCCCTTCCCTCAGCTCCACCAGGGACCTATCGGCCTTATGACTCCACTGAGATCCCTCAATTCTTCGGCTCCACTTTGGTCAGACGTCGCCTCGCCTGTGTCATGGACTTGCGGACTGTCCACTGCGCTCCGTCTCTCCACCCCTACAGCTCTGTCTGTTTTCACCTTCCCTCCGACTCCACCTCAGTCACTCCGACTCAGCCTTCTGGTTCCCCGGTTCCTCCTCGGATGGTCATCACTGCAGCTCTGTTGTGGTCGCCAGGTCCAGCTGTGTTGGCTGGTCCCATCTGCAATCTGTCTGCGCCAAGGGCTCCACCAACATCGGCTCCATTGCTCATCCCCATGATGTGGGTGAGGACTTCTCCAACATGGCTCCTTCCTCCCTCGATGTCGCCATGGGCCTCCTTCCTGGATGTTTCTACATCGCCTCTCCTGCTCCTGGCAGTTCTGCCTAGCCCTGATTGGTTATGTACCACTCCAACTCCACATCTTCCACCAGAGCCCCCTTCCTTCTTAGTTGGACTTTGTTTATGGCATGGCGATGCGGCTTAATGGCTTATTTTCATTGTGTTTTGGTTCTCAAGAAGAGGCCAAGATTTATGATCAATTAGGTTGATTTCCATTACATTTGAAAGTCTGTACCTTCTGCATCAATTTCACTCTTCCGTCCCTTTCAATTCATGTCTTCTTGCAATTTCTCCTCTTATTCTTTCCTCTACACCAATGCCCTCCACTTTACCCATCTCTTCTCCCTCTCCTTTTCCCAATCCTACTCTTCATATACCCTCTCCTTTTCTTAAACTCTCTTCTCCTCTGCCTTCATCTCTTTCTATCTTCTCCACTCTTCCTTTACCTCTCATTACACCCATTCCTCAGCTCTCTCCACCACCTTCCACTCTTACACTTCTTTCTTTTACCCTTCTTGTGCTTATTCTTATTCTTTATTTGTGTAACAATGTTTGTGTCACGGATTCCAAAACAGCACCAGATCCCACAGCTCCACCCATCATCTCCAGAATATTAACCATCCGCTAACACCTGCTGCAGCTCATCAAGGACACTCATATAAACTCTCCCTTCACCACCTCATTTTGACTGGTCTTGTTTACCGCTATGGCTTACCTGCCCGTCTGCTTACATGCTACGAGGACTATCCTGTTGAGAACTCAATCTTCTGTTTATTGTTCATCAATTCATCATTTATCATCTTCCTCCCTCATCATTATCCTACAAAAGATAAGAAAAACGGCTTTTGAGCTGTTGGAGTGGTGACTAAAGTTTATCTGCCTGTGCAACTTACCAGCGAGTTTCCTGCTTGTTTATTTAAATAAACTGCCATTACTGTTCTGTCCACGACAGTTTGTTACTTTTAAACATAGTTTTTATAGTTAATTTGATTGTGATAGCTGTGTTTGTGGTTTTTGTAAACTCAATAAAATAGCTGAAAATGTATTTTTCCTGATATGGCCTGTTATGAACTGTTGTAAACACACTGGCAAATTTTGTACAAAATGTTTTGAGAAAATTCTGCATATGATTTGTAATTTCTATGAGATGAATGAAAACTAACAATGTTTAGGACAATTACTAAGTGTTCACATCATTGTGTTAAATTTTAATTTTAGAGTAGTGATCTGAGTTTAGAGAAATGAGTCAAATTGATTGAGAAAACTGTAATTAAATATTTTCAATGCCATCACATTTATCTAATTTGATATTATAAGTAAAATTAAAGCTGCAGTCCGTAACTTTTTTTGATTAAAAATTATCCAAAATCAATTTTTGAGTACATAACAAGCCAGTGTTTCAAAACTATCTCCTTACCTTAGCCCGATTCACAACGGTATGCCTGTAATAATGTTTTGCAATAAAATCAGTACTGGTGGATTTTTGCGTCATTACGTCATGTCTGTTTACATGAAGAAGGAGCATCAGCTAGTAGCTATATCATGTGAGGATGCTGCTGGTAGCGGATCATTTATAGCCTTTTCTCACAGCAGCCGGAATAATTAAACTTCTCATTTTGATTGTAATACAGAAAGGTCCAAATGACAATCATCAGTGATGACTGAAGATTCACCTGTGTCAAAAGCAAAAGACTCACTTCACCCAAGCCTAAAATGTAACATTTTAAAATGTATGTCATCATCAGTTATGTTTTTATTTTGTTTGCTGTGGGATTTGCAGTTCTTGCGAGTTGTATGACTTTCTAATCTAATCAAATTTTTCAATACATGTGGACAATATATTGACAAAGTTTTTGTAAACACCTCTAATCAAAAACTTTCTGGATGTTTTGCACTTGATCACAACAGCATGTCATGTGAATTTCAAGATTTGTTTACCAAGCTTTTCTGATTGTGTCTGATTGAGCTCAGTAAGTTTTCACCCCATACCATCACTGTCTGTTAGTCAACATAATACATTTTAACAGCAGTCAGTGTAGGCAGAACAATGATTTTGCATGTGTCTGCAAGGGGCCTTGATTGAACTATCAACTGATTATAGAAGTCCAGCTGCCTTAAATCATCAAGCATGTTTGTTAAAGAATCTACACACACACACACACACACACACACTTTTTTTTTCATGCTCAGGATTTACCTTCAGCTTCATTTATCTCTTCGCCTTCTTTTCTAGCTAATGAAAATTTCCCTTACACTTAAACCTAACCCTCATAAAAACATTTATGATTTTTTTTATTGTTATTAAGTCCATATTTACTGTGTTTGTTAAGCTGTTTTGATTGTTGGCATTGACATGTCCCCACAATATTGCTTTCAGGATTTATTATCCTTGTGTGAACATTTAGTCCTTAGAATAGACAAAACCTGACCTACCCACACAAACATACACATGCATGTATAAATGTATCTTTGTGCATGTTACTTCATTTCCTTATACTCTGTAATAGATTATGTAGTTTAGGAACACACTACCCTGGTCAAATATATACAGAATAACATACACTTTGTGGAGGTTTATTCTGATATATCTATAAAGATTTTAAAGTTTAAGTTTGTAAACAAACACAAAATAATTTTTTCTTCATAATTTAAAAGGAAAGATTTTAAATGATAAAAATATTTATACATATACACATATATACACATTGAGAATATACACTATATGGCCAAAAGTATTGGGACGCCGCTCCAAATCATTGAACTCAGGTGTTCCAGTCACTTTGGGTTTCCATAGCCGAGCAGCTGCATCCAAGCCTTACATCACCAAGTGCAATGCAAAGCGCCAGAAGCAGTGGTGTAAAGCACACCGCCACTGGACTCTTGAGCAGTGGAGACGTGCTCTCTGGAGTGACAAATCACACTTCTCTGTCTGGCAATCCAATGGATGAGTCTGGATTTGGCGGGTGCTGGGAGAACGGTACTTGCCTGACTGCATTGAGCCAAGTGTAAAGTTTGGTGGAGGGGGGATTATGGTGTGGGTCTGTTTTTCAGGGGTTGGGCTTGGCCCCTTAGTTCCAATGAAAGGAACTCTTAATCCTTCAGCATACCAAGACATTCTGGACAAATTCATGCTCCCAACTTTGTGGGAACAGTTTGGGTATGACTGTTCCAACATGACTGCACACCAGTGCACAAAGCAAGGTCCATAAAGACATGGATGAGTGAGTTTGGTGTGGAGGATCCTGACTGGCCTGCACAGAGTCCTGACCTCAACCCGACAGAACACCTTTCGGATGAAATAGAGCGAAGACTGTGAGCCAGACCTTCTCGCCAACATCACTGCCTGACCTCTCAAAAATGCACTTCTAGAAGAATGGTCAAAAATTCCCATAAACACACTCCTAAACATTGTGGAAAGCCTTCCCAGAAGGGTGGGCCAACTCCATATTAAACCCTACGGATTAAGAATGGGATGCACGTAAAGGCCGGCGTCCCAAAACTTTTGGCAATATACAGCTATGGAAAAAATTAAGAGACCACTTAACATTGAATTCTGAACTTGGAGTGGTCTCTTAATTTTTTCCATAGCTGTATATGTCACAGTTCCAGTCATTCCCAGACTACATTTCCCACAATCCTCCCTGGCAATCACCTGCACTCACTTCACCAATCAGTAATCACCACACCCAGCTGCAGCACATTATCTGGACTATTTATCACATCCTGTCATACTTTGCGAGGTCTTGTATACTACTGTTGCAGTTCTGAGCATTGTTCATTCTGTCTGCCTGCCTGTTATCGAACCTGTTTGATCTTCGTCTACGATTCTCTGCTGCCTGCCCTTGGACCGTGTATTGTTTATTGGACTTATGACTGTTACCTGCCAGCCCTGATCTACTGCCTGTTTACTGACCTCGATTCTGCCTGTCCCTTGCTGTACCTGTTTGCCCCTGTCTGACCTTGACTGTCTCACTACGCTCTTATCTAATAAAAGTTTGCAAATGGATCCTACCCTGAGTCCCGCCTCGTTACAGTATATATACTGTACCTTGTATCTATCATAAATCAGATGACACTTTCTCAGCACCTGCTCAGAATTCCCTCTCTTTCTGTGAAAAAGAAAAGTGATTGTTTTGCTTTGACAAATTTACAACAGAAAAAATTTGCCACATTTGATCTTCTTTAGTCTCTTTATGGTTTCTACATTTTTACTTTGGGAATTTTTGCATTTTTACTTGTCTATCAAAAACACTGGCGTCTGTTTTTTCCAGTTTGGCAAACATTTTTACATTGCTTTTACAACTTTCTCAAATGAGAACTTTCATTTTTCTAATCACAACTGTAGGTAATGAACTTGTTATCAGAAAGTCCTTAGAGCTTTAGTCAATGGATCCAACTGCACAGGGCCCGTGGAGGCTTGTTAAACCCCTGAGGAGGGTCCCTAGTTGGCCCATTTTCCACTGCCCTGAGGGCCAGCTAAGGTTCTGCACTCTCAGGTCAGGTAGTCTCAGTTTGGCCCACTGGGGTGCTCCAGGCCAGAAGACAAAAAAAAAAAACTTATAATGCAACCTGCAGCAGTGAACAGGAATCAAGGCTGCTTTGCTCTGAGGATCTTTGGGAAGGTGTTTGGATAATAAGGGTTGAAACTTTTTGGCTTGTTTCCATGGAGACCTGGGTTGCAGGGAGAAAATTGGGAATATAGCCCTGGGCATTGCAGAGGAATGTTGGACTTGCTGATGCAATACATATTTCTGCCATAAAGACCTTTCTTTTGTTTTCTTTCAGTTTTGTTTTTATATTCTTGTTTGATATTTTCTCAAGTCTTATGCCAAGTCAACATGACACCATGTTAAATAAGTTATATAAAGAAAGAAGGGAAGAAACAGAATGACTTTGAAGAGTGGATGAAATCCCAAGTTTCTAGAAATGTATGCATTTAGAACTTGACCTGAATGAAACACCAGTCATTAATTTAATCTTCATATTGTTTCCTAACAGGGTTATGAAACTTTATATTAGAGTTCAGCTATGATCTGGAGGCTTGTATTTGTGAAAAAGAACTTAAGTGAGACTAGACCAGTTACATATCTTGTTCATGCTGGTAGCCTAGACTAGCCAGGTCAGAGTCTTGCACGTGAACATGGGTGAACCACTAATATTTGATTTGAATTTGATTTGATTGATTTGAAGTTCACACTTACAAATAATCAGAGTAAAAGTATGCATATTTTGCATGCTGTCTGAGTAGAAGGCTCCTAGGTTGGAATTTGGCCTGAACTTAGAGTACTCCCCCATATCTCTGGTTAGGATAGTAACCAGGCAAGTGTGAGGAGACAGAGTAATGGAGGGATGCAGAAAACTGTCAGTGAACATAGGTGAGTTGGCTATGTATATATAGGTCTCCTCGTGCTAATTGTATAAGCAATTTGAACATGTCCCTCCCGAACTTTGTTAATAAAATATAAATTGTCATTTGCGTGAAATCAATAGGCATGGGCAGATTGCGGTTCCAATAGCTAAGACTATTTCAACTCAGTTTTGTACCCACTGATAGGCACCTGCGTTACAAATGGTCCCGTGTTTATTTGTCACATAGTCTGAAGACTGTAAAAGGTTTCTAATTACAATGTGATTTGCAGCGTTGAGCATTGTAGACAATCATGCTGCAACTGAAGTTATTGACAGCTTCAGTCATTATGAAGGGAGCACTCTTTGAAGCAAAAAAAAAACAAAACAAAACAAAACAAAACAAAAAACAGTTCATAGTAAGCACTGGTTACACTTTGTTTTGATGGTCCCCTTTAGACATTGTTGACTATAAGTAACGTTGCACCTACATGTCAGCTAACTTTCATTAGAGTATTATTTGAGAGTAGTAGGCTGTTAGGGGAAGGGGTAGGGTTAGTATAGTAAGATGATATAGAAGATGTACTTGCAGAGTTAATTATAATCAGTCGAATATCTATTGGGGAACTATCACAAAGTGTTAGCAGACATTACCCTACTACTAATACTCTGAGAGTTAGTCAGTTGACTTGTAGGTGTAACTCTAGTTAGTCAACAGAATGTCCAAAGGGGATCATCAAAATAAAGTGTTACCCAAATATCTTTGAGCCTAGACAAACAAACAACTTTAAACAAGATAAACATTTAAGGGATATTTTACAGAATAATTAATTTTATAATTTATTACACAGACCTTTTTGCCTCAAAAGATGTCCTAACATTTTATCTAAATTAAATTTAATCTTTTGCGTTGGTTTGAGCTACAGTAAAGAAGGGTAGATAGTGTAAAGTTGGAACACTTTTTTACCAGGGAGTCAGTCATGCCGCAAACGCTAGCTCCAGAATGGGGCACTGCCTCCGAAATGAAGGTCTAGGCCAGGGGTTTTGTGATAAACACACTTGACAGGGAAGTAAGTGAATCCACACAAGCTTTATTGAACACACATGCTGAAGCAGAGGTAAACAGGTGAGTAGTTATCAGGTTTGTGGATGGAATGCAGATAATAATGAAATGTCTCCCTTACATGTGATAGACTGAAGGAGTGGATAGCAGAGAAGATTGTTGAAGCACACACCTCAGTGGCTAGACATGGGAGACGAGCACAGGTAAGTATCACTTATATGCACGGGCATTTCCTCCGAGTAGGCAAGGGAGGCAGTGCCTCCTCAAAAAAATAGGATGAGAAAATAATCCATATTACATATAAAACACCACAAATATTACAAATTATGACATTAAAAAGAGCGCAAGTCACGCGTATTTCTTAAGGAACACTGCCCAACAGCGACACCCGTAGGTAAAGTTACACAGAGGAGTCATGCTTTACAGTCTATGGAGTCATGCCTCCCTTTCCTCTCATAGGAATCCATAGAAAATCTGAACATAGAAAACCGCAACAAACAAATAAAATATATTGTTTAAATTATTATTGCCTTTAGTTATTATTTTGGAATGAATGTAGAAATGCTTAAAACACTTGATGCTTGATGAGATTGACTTGGTTTTGATAAATAGAACATTACATTGTTAATGTAAAATTACAAAATAGAATTGTATTTGGTCTCTTTTTTTTTTTTTTTTTTTTATGTACTGTAAAGTAATTTTCATTTAACAAGGAAGATGTGTCAACTTTAAGATTTACAATGATTCATAAAAAAAAAAAAAAAAAAAATGTGCCTCCTCATTTCAGAACACCACTGCACGCCATGGACGTCACTTTCCCGCCGGAACAGGCTCCCTCAGCTGGACTGAGTAGCAAAAGAACCTGCTGCGTGACTGGATTTAATAGGACAAACTGCGAAAACGCAAGTAAAACTAACGAATTACACTGAAGGTTGGGCTCGAAAGCGTTCCTTATAACTTGTCAAATAAACCTAATCCATGGATATTGACATGCAGCCGGGAGTCGTGTTTCCTGACATTTACATGTGCCTGATTTCAACATTTGGAAAATACATAAAGCAAATCTGCCTGTGAATATTTTATATAGCTACAATATAGCAGTGGCGTGCGGTCCATATAAGCTGCGAATGCTCTGCATACCCAAGCCATTCGTGGACTCGGCAACTAATATTAACATTACAAATTACTATTAAATCCCTTGTTTGATGTGTACCATAAAGCCTACATGATTGGTAATGCGTATGTAACTGTCCATAATTAATTTATTTGCCAAACGACGGTAATTTTCCCTAAATCTGCCAGTTACGGAGACTTCCGGGTAAGCTGATCTGCAGCAGCTATTGCGCCTTCGCGCTTTTGTTATGGAACGTCATCATTGTTGCGCGTTCTCATTGGTTTGCTGGTCTATTGCAAATTACATGGGCAGGATAAGCTATGAGCGGACCGCTCGCCCAAGAGGAAAAAATAGCTACTGCCAGATCTCGATCACCGAAAATCACATTGTATTTGAAACAAAACTAACTAAACTTAGCCAAATGGGGGGGTAGGTCTGTGACACTAGTGGCACCTAGCGGATTACAAAAATACAGCATGTTTTGCAAACACACCTTTCGCAATGTTGCGCCTCCGTCGACTCAAACGTCACAAAAGCTCTTACAGGTGCTTGTGAAGGCATGTCTCAACAGGTAAATATGGACTACTCTCAATAAAAGTTCCAACATATTAGAAATACTTTTCGCTCTGTTGCCATTTGTCATGAGCAAGCAAATGAGTAAACTAACATTGTCTAGAGAGAACATGAGCGTCTTGCATATTAGCTATAAATCGTAACGGTCGATGGTGATGTCACGTGCATACCCTCTATAACAGGGCTGGGAAAACTCAGTCCTGGAGGGCCGCTGTCCCTGCAGAGTTTAGCTGCAACCCTGATAAAACTCACCTGCATGTAATCCTGAAGACCTTGATTAGCTGGCTCAGGTATGTTTGATTAGGGTTGGAGCAAAACTCTGCAGGGACAGCGGCCCTCCAGGACAGAGTTTGCCCACCCCTGCTCTATACACTTCGACCGCCACAAGAGAGGAATCACAGGAACCAGAGTTCAGGTGATGATCACAGGTAAGTCCTATAGACATTGAGTGAACTGAGGTGTGTGCTTATATGTGGTGGCTGATAAGGTGAGTAATTGAGTGACAGGTGTTGGTGTTTAGAACTTGGTGGACTGGGATCGTTGAGTGGTGGTGAGAGAGCCTGGTGAACCTGTCACAGCTAATTAAGGTCTTCTGATCGACTCGGATGTACGTCATTGCTTATGTTGCATGAGTACCCACTACTGGTGGAAACCTTGCAATGAGTATAATTGAAACATCCTAAGCCCTTGATCACCTGGAAAATGCTATGGAGTTGATTTAATATTTACACTTGTTTCCCTTACACAATTATATTGGTGTATATATATATATATATATATATATATATATATATATATATATATATATATATATATAGTTGCCTGAAATGTACATATGAAGTAGACTCACTCCCTCTGTCAAAATCGAGTGGCCAAGGGTCTGTCCATATGAACTTCACTCGTTCACTTCACAGAGTGGAATGGATTTCAAAATGCTTAGAAATCCCGAGGGGAAGTGCTTAGGGAAGTTTGCGAGTGTGTGTCTAAAAGCGAAGTGGAACTCAGCCCTGGAAAGCTACTGACAGTTAAGTTTGATAAAGGTTGGAGCTGAACTCAGGAAATTCAACCTCAGAGGTCAGAATTGAGAACCCCTGGACTAGATGGTTGGTGCTGGCTCCAGGACAGACAAGGTTCAGGTCTGTGTTTACAATGATTAAGACCTCCAGGGCTAGAACAAACTCTGATGAGTCTGGGAGATCTGGGGCAGACTTGGGAATTTCGAGGAGGACTGGAAAGTATTCGAGAGGCCTTGGAAAGATTGGATTGTGGAGGCTCTGGGGAAACTGGATTGATGCGGTTCAGGTACTCTTCAGCTTTTTCCACCATAAGTGAAGACTCAATTAGTAAGAGTAATGAAGCATAAGTAATGTACTGGTCTAAGGACTGTGTGTGTCTCCCACGGCCATCAATAGGAACAGAGGATCATCCAGTCCAACCCAGGAAACATACCTTCTGTGCTCTATCTGTCCATGTTGTTTGGTTACAGAGCTCCTGGAATTCCTCCACATAGATCTCTAGGGATAGTCCTCAGGTCCAGCAGGTCTTCCACAGGAGGGAGAATAGATCCTTTTGGGTTTATAGTGAGGTCTGGTCAAAGTGAGGCTTTTTTATAGTCTTATTAAATATTGTCATTTATCAGAACTATACTTATATACCAAGTTCTTCCATGAAACACAAGATGGTGCAGTCCTTAATTGAACCCTTTGACAATTACATCATTAACTACATGGCACAAGCTGATTGGTTCCCGTTGCATCTGCAGCCAGTGTGCTTGCTGCTCATTATTTAAATATTTGGTCAGTATTTGCTGTATTTCAAAGTTCCTCTGAAACCCTCCACCTTCCCCAGCTCCACCTGGACAGATCTGCAATGGGTAATTTCATATGTGCTTTTTGTGCAGCAGCAGTATGTCCTACATGCTCACAGCAGTGTGTCGTGTATGTACTGGCAATAGCAAGTCTCTGTATTTGCTCTGCAGCAGCAATAATCAACAGCAGCAGCAATGTCAGCAGCAGCAGTGTAGCAAATCTATTCCACCAAGTCCAAATACATTAACATTGTCATATCAATTACCATGCTAAACTCTTCCGATAGTTGTCATGATAGAAATATAGTTAAATAAATTATAGTTAAAGGTGCCGTAGAACATCTTTTCAAAAGATGTAATATAAGTCTAAGGTGTCCCCTGAATGTGTCTGTGAAGTTTCAGCTCAAAATACCCCATAGATTTTTTTTTTTTATTAATTTTATAACTGCCTATTTTGGGGCATCATTAACTAGCGGCCCCTTTAAATCTCTCGCTCCCTGCCCTCCCAAGCTTTCGACTATACATGCAGTTAGACAGTGCATAAACAAAGTTCACACAGCTAATATAACCCTCAAATGGATCTTTACAGGGTGTTCGTCATGCATGCTGCATGCTGCATGCTTGGATCGGATCATGTGAGTACAGTTTTTATTTGGATGTTTACATTTGATTCTGAATGAATTTGAGGCTGTGCTCTGTGGCTAACAGGCTAATGCTACACTGTTGGAGAGATTTATAAAGAATGAAGTTGTGTTTATGAATTATACAGACTGTAAGTGTTTAAAAAGGAAAATAGCGACAGCTCTTGTCTCCACGAATACACTAATAAACGATGGTAACTTTAACCACATTTAACAGTACATTAGCAACATTCTAACAAAACATTTAGAAAGACAGTTTAAAAATATCACTAAAAATATCATGATATCATGGATCATGCCAGTTATTATTGCTCCATCTGCCATTTTTCACTGTTGTCCTTGCTTGCTTACCTAGTCTGATGATTCAGCTGTGCACATCCAGACGTTAATACTGCCTGCCTTTGTGTAATGCCTTGAACATGGGCTGGCATATGCAAATATTGGGGTCATACATATTAATGATCCCGACAGTTATGTATCAGTCGGTGTTATGTTGAGATTCGCCTGTTTTCCAGAGGTCTTTTAAACAAATGAGATTTATATAAGAAGGAGGAAGCAATGGTGTTTGAAGCTCAATGTATGTCTTTTCCATGTACTGAACTCGTGTTATTCAACTATGCCAAGGTAAATTAAATTTTTGATTCTAGGGCAACATATTTTTTTTTTTTTTTTATATATATATCATACAGGGCTATAATTGGATATCACATAATTCTATTGGGAATCACATGTTCCAAAATATTACATTGATCTAGTTTGAACCATTAGTTTTAGTTTGATGTTGGAAATCTTAAATGACATTTCCCTGTACGGTTCAAAAGAATTGATTCCAAATTATTCCCATCTAATGTGTACAAATAATTAATGTGGAAACAGAAATTCCATTATGTAACCTTTACACATTCCTTTCATCATTCATAGAAGCACTTAAAAAAAGACAATGGTGGAATAAGGTTTCGAGTGACTTTGGGAGACATACTAAGAAGAGAGGGATGACCGGTACGCATTCTATTAAGAAGTGGTTAAGGACACCCTTGGAGGGTGTTTAGAATTTAATTTCTCAGACAGTATTGAGAGAGAGAAGGAGGTGAACTGGTTGAGCAGAATAAAAAATATGACAGTAGAGGGAAGAGATACGGATGTAAGGGGCATAGAAACAAAGGCAAAGAATGGGGGTTGGGGGGGTATAATGACAGAAAATGCAGTCCACTCCTGAGCTGAAAGAAATGTTTTATTCATGCTGAGGCTGTAGATGCAAGACATGACAGAACAGAGAATTGCAAAAAGAGGGATGAATGCATAACATTACTGTCTAGCAAACACCACTGAAATATAAATAACTTGTTTACTACTCACTGAATTATCAGTTTTGTTATTACCTAGTCAAGTTAAGTTAAGTTAATCTAGGATCTTGACCCAAAGTGTGCTGCATACGTCCTAAAAAGTGAATCTATAACATGCCATAGTTTTTGGATAGTGTTGGCTATCTGTAAGGCAAAAATTGTATCTTTGGATTAAATTGTGATAGAAATGCCATTAGGAATCCTTTACAAATTTAACATTGCGTTTATTTAGGATTTTCTGGCCATTCTCATCTAAAATTGAATATGTTAAAAACATAATTTTTAATGATTGGATCTGTTTTGCTTTAGTTTTGCTGTGCTGGTCACCTTTATAGTCAACGGCTATGCCATTCCATCACTCTTTGACGGGCACCTTCCTTCTCTCTTATTGAAAATGCTGTGAGCATCGCCACCCTCTCAGCTCACGGATGAGGATGCTGGAAACACCCGAGCAGACAAGAAAAATGATCCTCATTTTCCAAAGGGCTGCAAGTCAGCCAGGAATGTCTATTATTCCATCGACACTGTCGGTATTAAGTTATTTCCCTCTCTAAATACGAAAAAGTTCATGAATATCTATTGAGTTCCAGGTGCGGACTCAGAGGGCTCCTCTTCACCACAATACTTTTCTCTTACGAGTGATTGAGACTCTGTATTCTACCTCGCTAACTTTTTTCTGCTGAGATTGAAGTGTAAGACAATAGTATTGGAAATTGGCTTATAAATCCTTTGAGAAAAGCACCACTACTTCTTTTTCTTTTCCATGAGAGGGTTAAAGATGTTCTTTTTGTTTTCACCATCTTGTCTCTTGAATTTGATTGCTGGGCAATCCTACGCCTGTTTAAGTCTGCACCCTTGCGCAAGCCGAGGCTCATGAGGGAGATTTTAATGTGCTCCAAAGCCTGGGAGAATGGCAGCATGCCAGGACTTGACTGGATGGTGATGCTGAGTGGAGCTACAAGCTGTTCCTGCACTCCCTCAATAATTTAGGTAAATAATATCATAAATAAAAGGGCCTGGGAGAGCTAGCACAATGAGGATTCAAAGAGGGATGAAGGGAAAGGGCAATGTTTGAGAGACATACAGTACAAGAAGGGAAGAAATCAGCAACTGTATGCTTATGAGCTACCAGGATGATCATATTCGTTCCCTGTGATTTTACCTTTAGCTTTGTATGGCCAATTTTTATAATTACCTGTTGAAATGTGTCTTTCATGTTTGTGTCAAATATTTAAATTTACAAAAGCCATCTTTACATTGCCATGTGTGGCATCTGACAAGGTATGTTTACTTACACAAGTCTGTTTAATGCTCCTTAAAGTTGTTATAAATGTATAACAACTGCATAATGTTCTGAGATTAATGTAATTTTAAATAGCCTACATAATTACTAGCAAAAGTGGATTCAGACATGCCCTAAGTGCACCTGCGCCATACACCAATTCTTATAGGTTTCTACACTGAAAACAAAATGGTGTAGGATTTACTTGGACACAGTTTTTACTCAGACATGGCTTATAAATTTCACAAATAATAACAGAAAAATGGCAGCAATACAGTGAATTAAATGTGAAAATTTAAAGCAGAAAGTCTGAAAAATGTTATTGTTCCTTCGTATTTTGCTGATATTTAATGCTGATATTTAATTACCTGCTATTTTGTCCTTGACTGTGTGATGTGATAATTTAACTCACACATCTTTGCTTCCTCTCTCTTTCGCTTCCCCCCCCCTCTCTCTCTCTGACACACACACACACACACACACTTTCACATTCTTCACACACATCTTTCACATCCTCCAGCACACATAGCCGCACATGTTGCCTCTTGTCATTTCCCTCTTCGATAGCGTGATCACACTAGTGCTATATGAGATTGTGTGGAAGAAACAGTACTCTTATATGTACGTAGATATCCAAAAACACAGAGCCAGAAACAAAGAGAAAGATGCAACCTAAAAATAAAACTTAAAAAGTCAAGACAAAACTACTGGAATGACATACTTATCCTCATTATACAAAAAAAGAAAAGCATGAATTAGGGCTGCACAATGATTAATCGCGATTAATCGTTTGCAAAATAAAAGTCTGTGTTATGTAATATATGTGTGTGTTTTGTGTATTATAATTATGTTTATATAAGTACACGCACATACATGTATATATTTAAGAAAAAAAATATTTATATATAAAATATTTATATTTATATGTAATATAAAAATATATAAATATATATTTATTTATACATGTGTATATATTTCTTAAATGTATACATGTATGTGCATGTACTTATATACATAATTATTATACACAGAACACATATATTACGTAAACACAGACTTTTATTTTGCAAACGATTAATCGTGATTAATCGTTGTGCAGCCCTAGCATGAATGGATTATGAGTATTTAAGTGGATTAATGTTCTTTAAAGTCCTTTCATTATATTTTTTATTTTATCTTTAGGGAAATAGTTCCCCCAAAATTAACAATCTGTCATTATATACTTCCTTTCTTTACTTCATTAAATCTCTTCATGTCATTCCAATCCTGCACACTACAATGTTATTTTTGGTAACACTTATGGTGCAATAAATTATTATGGCACATCAATTCATGCTTAACTAATGCACATATAATCACATGTTTATGTATGACTCATGAAGAACTATACCATTAATTAATGATTACTGCATCAGCAACTAATACATATTCTACATGATTAATAGTTTAAGATATATGCATCGTTATTAATTAAATGTGTTATAATGTATTAATTACTTAGTAACAGTCACGTGCATCAACAAGTAAAATACATTTGCAGATCATTAGCTAATGATTAATTAAGCAGACAACTGGAAGTTGAAATACATTGCTTTGACCAATTGTGATAACACATTAATTTACACTATTAGTTATTACTATGTTATTAAGGAATTAATACATTGACACATTTAATTAATAGCGATTCATATATTACTTAATCTATTAGTCATATAGACTCAGACGCAGTGATTATTAATTAATGGTTTAGTTCTTCATGAGTCATACATTAACACATGATTATCTGTGCTTTAGTTAAGCATGAATTAATGCATAATAGTGTACATGTATTGTAAAATGTTACCTTGTTTTGTTTTCTCTACAACAGAAAAGTATGGATATTAAAGCAACTCTTTTCCATACAACAGTTCATAGTGACCAAAAACACCATAAACATGTTTGATTTTAAGTCTTCAGAAAAAAAAAAAAAAAAAAAAAAAGTAAATATTCTTCAAAATGTCTCCATTTGTTTTACACAAAATAAATAACAGCATACAGGTTTGGAACAACATGAGGGAAAATGAATAATGATTTTTACCTTTAACTGAATTGATTCATTTTATTCACTGGGAATAAAATGCTTTAAGTAAAAAACTGAATGTCTTAAATCTTACCACTTGCACAAAGTACCATTCCAATAAGTAAAATAATAAATGCTTTATCTATACTTTTTTTTTTTTTTTTTTTTTTTTTTTTTACACACTTTCCTTTCTCTGTCTCCCTCTCTTTCTGGCTGTCTCTCTCTCTCTCTCTCTCTCTCTCTCTCTCTCTCACCCTGGTTTTTGCCTTGCTGCTATGTCTCATTTGAATAATTCAGCACAGTACTACTATTCTCCAGGGCTCCATTGTCTCAGTGTGGCAGCCAAGCAAAAGAGAGAGAGAGTGGAAAGGAGCAAAGAAGGAAGGGCAAAAGCCATAGCAGTGAGGCTTCCTTGCCTGCTCGCCTGACTGTGTAAATCAGTCCTAATGAGCCAGTGAAATGGCAGATAGTCCAACACACACACATAGCAGCCATCATATCTTCCAGAAGCTTAAGGTATTGACTGCTCACCTGACCTTCTCCTTATTCCTCTACTCACATCTCTGTACCTTTTCTCAGCCTTTTCAATTCATCTCTGTACCTTTTCTCAGCCTTTTCGATTCAGTTCAAGCCAATTGTGGTGGGGAAAAAAATATACATTGTATTTAACTTAAAGAAGCAGAATTACAATAATAAGGACATTCAAATATATTAATTTAACTGCTGTAAGTGCAGTTTTTAATAATGCATTGGAATTACTCATAAACATAATCATAACACAACAAATATGAGGTATTTTTAAAAACATTAGCTTGATCCATCCATCCATTTTCTGCTTGCCATCCCACAAGTCCTTTTCCCCTAGCAACTTCCTCTAGTTCCTCTTGGGGGACCCCAGGGCATTCCCAGGCCTGCCGGGATATATAATTCCTCCAGTGCGTCTTGGGTTGGCTTGGGGTCTCTTCCCAGTTTGACATGCCCTGAAACACCTTTACTGGAAGACATCCCGGATATATCCTTACCAGATGCATAAACCATCTCAACCTCTCGGATATCTGAGCTTTGCATCTGGAATCTCAGGGTTAGTCCAGATACCCTGCGGAGAAAGCTCATTTCAGACACTTTTACTCCTTCTTTCAGTCACTACCCAAAGCTCATGACCATAGTTGAGTGTGGGAACACAGATAGACTTGTAAATTGAGATCTTTACCTTTAGGCTCAGATTCCTCTTTGCAGCTTTCTGCATTACAGCCGTAACCGCACGAATCTGCCTATCAACCTCATTCTGCGACCTGCCATCACTTGTGAACGAGACCCTGAGATACCTGAAGTCCTCCACTTGAAGAAGCAACTCACCCCCTACCCAAAGAGGGCAATCCACCTTTTCCAGCTGAGAACCATGGCCTTGGATTTAAAGGTGCTGATCCTCATCCCCACTGCTTTACAGTCTGCCATCTAATGGTTTGCAAGAACCTCTTTGAGGCCGACAAAAAAAAAATTCTCCCACAGCTAAGTTTTTGCTTCTAATACAACTGCAGCTGCAGTCCTTCTATCTTGCCAATATTTGACAATCACATCTGAAGTTAAATGATCCTGAAAGGTCTATTTCATCCACACTGCAGCCTCCCTCGCTGTTGGTGTCCACCAATGTCTTCTTGGGATGCCACCATGACAAGCACCAACAACCTTTCCAGTAAAGTCCCTTTAAGATAGGTAATTTCACTCAGTGCCCATCTTTGAGACGCCTCTCGGCCATGCAAGAGCAGCTCCTCTTTGAATGGGGTAACGTCAAATTCTCCAAAACTGTTCACCAAGCTTACAATTAAATTTCATATTTGAAATCACAAATGAAATCTGACAACAACTGTCTCATAAATTTTGTTTCTAAACACTTGGATCATGACAAAAACTGCAGTTTTCAGGCTGGACCAATCTAATGTGCATGTACAGTCCTAAGCGCTTGTCTCAGATCACTGACTGTTTCTATAGGAACCGGAGCTTCTAAAGGCAGCTGCAGTGACATGATGACTTTACCAATCGGCGGTTGGCTTTTTTTATTTAGAAGGCGGCACTTATTCCACCATATTGCACGTTGCACTTTCTCCCATTCATAGTAATACAAGTGCACCGTCTTTCTGTATAGAAAGTCTTTGCTTTAAGCCTCAGCTCAAAGTAGTTTCTTCTGCAATGGAGGCTTTGGAGAACCCACTCAAACTCTATGTCTTCAGCCTTTATTGGGTTGAAGAAGGTGGTAGTTAAAGATCTGGACAGGATCCAAACATTCCCAGTTCCCATAACAATCTGTTTGGGTTTCACAGGTCTATCCAGCAGTCTCCCTCACCATCTTATGACTGGCTCTACTGAGGACCCACTTATGATGGGCCCCACTTAGGACTAGGGTTGGGAATTGAAAATCGTTTTCAGTTTTCATCCAAGCGCATCATGAATTTTCGATTTCGGACCAGGTTTTTCCATTTAGGTGCATCCCTAGTAACAGCATGAGATCTTAAAGGGACAGCAGCCTAGGAAACCTGCTACAGTCTGTGTCATTAACTTTAATCAAAGAACAAAAGAAAAAGAAAATTACTCACTGATCTTGACTGAATAAATTTTGTAACTTTTATAATTAATGTATATTTTATTTGTATAAAGAAAACAATTCAATGTTATTTTACATTTGATTACAATTTCTGAACTTTGTTCAGTTCAGGAACATTTTACTGTTCTTTAGGCTGCTGATATAGACTGCTGATTTTTGTTCACGGAAATCAGCTGCAACAAGACGTTTTGCCAAAAGACAGAATAACTATATTTGATATAAATGTTTCTCTAAATGATTTTACTTCTCTAGAATTGAAACTGGGAATCAAAAAGAATCAGAATCGATAAGCAGAATTGGAATCGCTAAGATTCAAATGATAACCAACTCTATTTAGGACCCCCAAGGAAGGAAGATAATTTGAACTGTGGTTCGGTGCAAAAACACAGAGCACACTCAGAATCTTCCCTTCCGAAACAAAGTCACATTGATGCAACATTCTCATCTAGTGTGCTAAACCCCAAAACCATGGCACTAAGCCAGGGATTTATTCCCACCTCCACATGACTCTTACCATGGGTGACTCCAGAGAAGGAGAGTGTCTGACCACCATCCAGGTGTTTGGTTACAGAACCTGAGCTTTGCAGGGAAAGAGTGTACAATAGAGAAAGAGTGCTGTCCATCAAGTTGTCCCTTGAAAACCCTCAGATATTACCTGATTTGAAGGGAATTTGACCATCCCTTCAGCCCTTCTGCTTCATGGAAGAAAGAAAGTGGTAGCTGAGTACCTGTCCTGCTTCTCTGACTCTTTGCAGCTAGGAGAAGCCTAGCTTTTGGGCTGAATAGCACTGGACACACATTACATCCCTGTTTCCCCTCCATACAGTACATTGTATGAGCAGAGTCCTTGGCACAAATTCTCAGCAAAGACCATGGCAACAAGTCCTTGGCTCAGACCAGTTATGAACGCACCATGCCAGGACCTGATAGGCTTTGGCCAGTCTGAGCCTGTTTTCTCCCAAGGTTTTTTTTTTTTTTTTTTTCCTCAATTTCTGTCACCTGATGGAGTTTTATTTTCCCAAAAACAAAAAATAACCTGAACCCAACAGCAAGTAATCTTTTTAGTTTATGTCTTTCTGTGACAAAAGCTTGGCCATTAACAACAACTTATTCATGTAAAACTGGCATTTGTCTGCATTCTGTGTCAAACCACAGATTTCCAGTCTTTTTATAGGCTACACTGTAAAAAATAAATCTGTGAAATAACAGCAGCTCATTACCTGGACATTATCCAGTAATTTTAAAGACATTTCTATTTACCCTAAATCACAATGCAGTGCAAAATTCTAAATATAGGTAAAACACCTGTGAAAAATAAATACAGAAAATTCCATTAAACTAATATAATACATTGTGCCCTATTTTCACAGATCTTTTACCACATGTATCCGTTTATCATGACACTCTTTGTCAGGTGCATGGACAATGATGTCATTTTAAATGTTTAGTGCTGGTATACATGGTTTATCCGAATCTGCTCTCCATTCACTATGTTGCATTCACATTTTCTGATCTCTCCCCCCTTCTTTTAACACAAGATTCACTGTCTCTTTTACCTTCATTTCTGAAGTGATGTGCATTGCTGCCATCTGCAGTTCAACACGTTCGCACTGTGCTGCAATTTCTATAGTGCGAGCAAGAGTCAGATCTATTCCAGCAATTCTCTGCACACTTACTGAGACCTGCGCTGACTCAAAGCTGAAGCTCTTATTTGATTGTCTTTATCAGCTCCAAAATCACAATTTTCAGCTCTGTGTGTGTGTGTGTGAGAGAGAGAGAGAGAGAGAGAGAGAGAGAGTGTGAATGCTCTTTTATAGATTTGCACCTCTGAGCTTTCTGAATTCTGAGTTCCAGCATCCAAGAGAACCTGCTGATCCTTATGGATACTTGGAATTCTTTCAAAATAAACATAGCAACATAGCAAAATTCTCACAACATCCAAGGTTTAGATCCAGAATAAAAAATCAGAATATGTAAATTATTTAACACATCTGATGGGTTGTTTTTAACCCAGTGGTTGGGTTAAATGTTCGCCCAACCTGCTTGGTAGTTTTATTTAACTCAACTATTGTTTAAAAATTACTGTTATGCTTGCTTAAAATGAACACAAAATATGTTGGAAATTAACTTTTATTAGCATGTTTAATAAATGAACAGCATGACAAATAATTAAATAAAACTGCCCAGCGCGTTGGTCAAATATTTAACCCAACTGCTGGGTTATTTTACATTTTCAACCCAATTTGGGTTGTTTTTAACCCAGCATTTTTTAGAGTGTATGAAAGTAATGCTTTTTGATTCATGTTTCTACAAAATGAGCATAATGTGTTTTTAAACATATTATTATTATTTGTTTTTGGAAATAGGCTTTCTTCCTTGTTAAAAAAGAAGAAGAAAGTTTTCAGACATGTGAAACAATGACAAAATAAAGGACATAAATAAATAAATAAATAAATGCTCAGGTTTGCTGAAAAGGTATAAATGATTTACTGGACTATAAGTTGGCAATATCATGGGAGAGAGTTAACAGGAAAAGGAAAAACAGAAAATAAATGTCAAATATGATTTGGGGGTAGAGGGTTAAATAATAAATAATTAAAGGGTTAAATAAGGGAATAAGCAAAAATAAATAAAAAGGGTAAAACATGTTCTAGGCAGGGACGGATTAGCCCCATAAAATATTAAATATTAAAATATGCCCCTTAAAATGGGCACATATTCACGCTTATACTCTTATAGTATCTGATATGTCGAAAAAGCAAAGCGTTTAGTTTCTTGTCACTTTCATTATGCTACATCAAATGTAAATTACGCTATCACATATTTTCCATTCAAAAAAACAAAATGTATATTTATATTTATATGGAATATGGATTTTTATATATTTATATTTTAATGGAAAATATGTGATAGCCTAATATGTATAAATTGAGTAGCTTGCACTGTAGGATATTACTATGGGTCGTTCAACATTCCTCTAAAACAGTTGTCAAATATTATATATATATATATATATATATATATATTTATATATATATATATATATATATATATATATATATATATATATATATATATATATATATATATATATACACACACACACACACACATATATATATATATATATATATATATATATATATATATATATATATATATATATATATATATATATATATATATATATATATATATATATATATTTATATATACACACACATTTTGAGTGCTTAGCAAGAACAACCTTAAAATGTAACTTTTGAAGCTTTTTGAGGATGAGTTTAAACTCTTTTATGCAAAAAGAGAGAGATGGGATAAAGGAAATAAAGGAGTCATCTGTATAGCATTAAAAACATTTGGTTGTGCAAGAGTGGTTTATGGCAATGTAGAAGGAATGACACAATAGGCCTTCTATCTCAGCAAAGAACTGGATACTCTGCTGCTCTCAATAAATCATTTTTTATAATAGGAAAGCATGATTCTGCCAATTATGATTCAGAGACTTTGTGAGGAAGCTGATAAATGAGAATTCAAAAGAGGAAGAATCCAACACAGAGAATAATTAAAACCTCTTGGTATCAATTAATAATTCTTTTTAAGTATATAAAAGTTATTTTCAACTATTTAAAAGAAATACATGGGTTCCCACTCCTTTCATATATCAACGCTTCACACTCCATCCAGTAGGTGTCGAAAATCCACCAATAGTTGCACAAAACGTAGTAGTAGAAGAAGAAGACATCGGCGCCAAATTTCAACGTTCAGGGCGGAGTTTGGTGTCACTTGCTGGTGTATAGATTTTATTCACTAATAATTAAGTCTTTTTTAAGTAGTTGTTCTACATGTCAAATCGTTTGGAAACTCCTGCGACATTTTGCGCCCTGTGAATCGAAGTGTCATGCCGGTGGACAGTTAATATTACGCGTCGCGTTGGACCAAACTAATAAACGTCAAAAATGTGGAATAACGTCGAGCTTCTGCTGAACGAGGACACTAACACAGTCCGACTGTACAGCGATGCTGCACAAGAGTCCGGAAACGCTTTATATCAAGTGGATACCTTGGTTAAAATCTCATCCTCCGAAAGGGTTAGCAAAAACTGTATTTGTTGCTAATTGCAATAACAAAAAGTAACGTTACTGTCATATTTGGTAATGACAGCTTGGGTTTAACATACCTTGCATTACGATATCAATATATGTGTGATAGTTTTGGCATTGTTGATACCTTGTTTTGTGTTTTACACTGAAATTAATATTGTTTCTATATATCTGTATTTGTAGTCTATTGTTTGATTAAAGATAAAATAATAACTATGATTATTGTTTCTTTTCCTTTTATCATCATCATTATCATTATAGTTATTGTTGATTTATGCTCCAGGTACTGTCTAATCCAAAGGTCTACGCCTCCTGTACTCCAAACTGCTGTATTGTTGTTGCTGACACTGCAGTGGTTCTCTTTGATCCTGGTTTCCAGACTGTTCTGATTCACCTGTATTTTGGTAACACAAGCTGTATTATGCACAGTTAATATTAACTGTCCACAGTATTGTTTACAAAATAAGGAAAACCTATATCTTTAATTGTTCTCATGTTTGATTCAGACTCCGTAGTAGACGCAGTTACTGCTTGTCCCCAAGGACAGTTTCTTCTGGTTGGAGAGAGAAATGGAAGTCTACACATCATCTATGTTCCTCTGAAAAAGACAGTGCTGACCAAAGTAAGCTGCAATAAATGGAATTGTATTCATTGGTAGTCTGACTCTAATAACACAGAGCTGTTGAGATAGTTAAAGTTGACAAATCCGAGTGTAATGGCTTCTCGAACAAGAAAAAGGCGGGACTTGATTTTGTCCATCGGGAATCCTTTGGAACGTTGTGGCTTGCTATTGCTGTGATGTCATGTGAGTGACAGGTAGTCCCGCTTTCGCGTAAATACGTTGTCAGAGAAGAGATGAAGCTGGAAGGGGAAGTTGTTTTTTATTTAAAAATTACAAGGGCACATGAATAAAAAAAAAAAAAAGTGCACAGATGTTAAAGGTGCAATATGTACGATTTTTGCAGTAAAATATCTAAAAACCACTAGGCCAGTGTTACATATTTTGTTCAGTTGATTAAATCGTGAGAAAATTGCAGTTTTAACCAAGGCTCTGGGACGTGTGAGGAGTCGCCTGTCAATTGCGTCATACCCACGTTACCCTCGGTTTCCAGTTTTATTTTGTAGAAACCATGGAAACACCAAAGACGCTATAATATTGACTTGTTTTAATAGGCAAGGGAACAACTGTTTGGCTAGGTTTATAGACAGAAAACGAATTATTGTTATATAGCTCAACACATTTAGTCTTATTAAATCTAGTTTTCCTGATTTTTTTGCGAGTACCATGCTTTACCATGCCTCAGAGAAAAACACTATTTAGTGAAGTAGCTAACATAGCATAATCAGATGCAGCTTTATTTTTAGTAACCGTAATACAGCATTTTCTTTATTATACATTTAGTGTTGCTTTCGTCAACGAAAATTATGACTAAATATCGTCTTCAATGAACCTTTATCACGTGACGAAAATGAGACAAGATGCAACGTAAATGCTGGTCATGTGACGATGACCATAATTAAATGTATAATGCAATATTGTTGACGAATAAAAACAAGACTAAATGTGGTTAACAAAATAAAAACTATGCTAAAATGTCTCTTCATTTTCGTTAACCAAAACGAGAGAAGACAAAATGTTATAACATTTAATTTCGTTTAGTCGCGTTATTATTATTTTGCAGTGTTTCTGTTTCCTGTGTACTATACTACTATACTATATTGACTGCGTTAAATAGAATTGCATTACTAAAAAGAGACTAAAATAAATCTTTCATTGACTAAAATGTCATCAGTTTCCGTAGACTAAAACTATACGAAAATAGTCATGGATAATAAAATAAGACTAAAATGCTCAGACTTTTAGTCGACTGAAACTTGTCTAGACTAAAAAGAGTATGAATGTGACTAAAACTAATAAAAAGTAAAATGACAGCTTGACACAAAGACTAGACTAAAACTAAAATTAAAACAGGCCGCTAAACACAACACTACATACAATACGTTTTAAAATTAATTGCATGCCATTTATCAACACAAGACATCCAGTATTTAATATGATATTCTAAAATCGATCTATCTTACTGCAGTGTGTCTCAAACAAGTGTCTCACAGCAGCCGCCGAGCGAACGCACAGAGTAATGTTATAACATAATTTTCAACCCTCTCAAATGTATCTAATATGATAAACAGAGATGTGTTACATCATACTCGTGACCGCATAAGCGTAATCGGCGCCGGTGACTGTGTCATAATAAAAGATCTGCTGCTTGTGAGGCGTGTGTTGTGCTCCAGCGGCCTCGTTCAGCTCCCACAACACTCGGTCCTGCTCTGCTTCATACTACAGTAACGTTAATAATTGCATCCATGAACATGATTTCTTCCCGAGTCCTATCCCGATTGTTTCCACCGGTTGCGATGTGAAGACCACATGTCCCAATCAATGTTCCCTCTAATTTTATTTCCAGCTGAGCAAAACTTTTCTCTGTTGAGCGCACATTTTGGCCGCCTGAGCAAAAACATACTTTATATCAAACCTGTACAATGAACGTAAACACACACACACACACACACACACACACACACACACACACACACACACAAAAAAAAGTTTTATCATGCAACTGTAACATTTAACTTCAATGTGCCGTTTCTATTTTATTTGACCCTTGATGTAACTTGATTTATTAAATAATATGTTTGAAAACAAGCAGTTCAGTCACTAAATTTAGCACATTTTAGGTTACTTGAGAATTTTTCACATTGCTGTATTAACTGTACGTCTTTACCAAGAAATTCTATTAAAAAATCATTTCTGTCCTCCTGCAGGACAGTTTAATTCTTTATAATAATATAATATGAGCAGTTACAATGATGGTTTGGAACAACCATAATGTGTTTTTGTACAGTCAATTATTAGCAACAGACAGTGTTATACCATCAAAATTACATGTTTACTGCTTATGAATTTCCCAAATTTTATATAACAGGAGGTTTCAAGATTTTTCATGGCAAGGAGCTCTAAACAATCCCCTTGTGAGATAATTTTTTTATTAGGCTTAAATTATAATATAATAAAATATAATATTTAAGTATTTAAACTGATATACAGTATTATATCAGTTTAAATGCTTCCATTTGTTTTAATATATTATATAGTGAAAACAAACGTAAGCATTTAACAGATCTGATAGCTAAATATTTTTAAGAAAAGTGGACGTTAACTCTTTTATAGTTATCTAAATATCCCTGAAACCCACAGCACCACCACACACAAAAATCTATTTAAATGGAGATATATTACTGATGTATTTTGAGTTTGCAAGCTACACCTGTGGTGGGTGTGTGATTGTAAATGTCTCAGAGTTTTGTTAGCATTCTGTGCCCATCATCTGTTATTTCCACCACTTTTCATTAAAACATGACGTTTTATTTCACATTTCTTTTCGTTTCGCGTTGCCTCTCGTATTGATGTAATTTAGTCCGCAAACATTACAGTATTCTTACCACGACTGATTTGGCTCAGGGCCAGCCAGCTCACACACGCTCAATCGTTCTCTTTCTGTGAAAACTGTAAACCTCATTCACCGGTTCCAACTCTATAACGACAATAACTCTATATTGGTTGTCCAGAGCACTGCAATTATTTCTCATTTAAACTACTACAATCATTTTCACGTCTGTTCTTTGCGCGGCAATAATTTTTTCTGCGTGGCCGCGGCTTCAGAAGTGCGTGGCCGCGCACGGGCGCAACTTGGAGGGAACATTGGTCCCAATATTTAGCTCTCAAACTTGCCGTGATCAAGCTACGCCTTTGTTTTGAATAGGCCTCTAGCAACCACTAGCAGACAGAAATCCTACATACTGCACCTTAAAAAAAAAAAAAAATAATAATAATAAAATAAATAAAACTATATTTAGCAAATTGATTTCATGGTAACTTTAATCTTTTTCCAGACTCTGCGCCAACAAAACTCCTCTGATGGTGATGAGACAACCTTTAAGAGCCTAATTCTACATGAGACACCTGGTTCTAAAGGTGAGTTTATGTAAATACTAAGCAGTAAAATAAAGATGTAAACTTATACAACTTATATAGATGTGGCCACTGACAGCATTGCCATAGTCTGTACTTTGTACTTGTTAAATTATTATTAAAACATTTTCTTTCTTTTATGTTTTAGGAGTGTATGATCTCTTTTTTATTGTTGACAATGGTTTCCTACACACATCCAATGTGGCTTTGGGAAAAATACAGAGAGCGATTGAAAACATGGATCTAGTGGCTTTAAATAAGGTAGATGTTTCATTTAATCAAATGCTTCTACATTTTTTCACACATTTTATTAAAGGGTTCACCCAAAAGAAATATTTTTTTTTTCTTTCTTTAGTTACAAACCCTTACGTTGTTCCAAAACCTTAAAGGATTAGTTCACCCCAAAAATTCTGTCATTAATTACTCACCCTCATGTCACTCCAAACCCTTAAGACTTTTGTTCATCTTTGGAACACAAATGAAGATCTTTGTGATGAAATCTGAGCGCTTTCTTTCTGCTTCATGTGCTCTATGTATGTGATTTGATCAAATTAAATCTTTTAAATCATTTAAAAAATAATTAAACATGATTGTGTCTCTTCAGAATACTTGTATTAAACCACTCTATTCATATGTATTACTTTTACTATTTTTATGAACATTTTTGATGCATGACAGTATTGGGGGAATGGCCTTTCATTGGAGGAACAGGTCTTATTAAAAAATCTTCCTTTCTTTGTGTTATGAAGATTAATGGATTTGGAACAACATGAGTAAATTACATAATCAACATTTTTGCGTGAACTATCCTATCAAAATGACCTAAGCTGGTCATAGGTATGGTTGTCTCATGAGTTAGCCAGGAGAAGGTAAGATTGTAGGGCTGCATGATAATGACACAAATCATATTTGTCATTTATTCCCTTGAAATTGTAATTGCGATTATTAATTATGATTATCACAATTTACATTGAATGATGCTTTGAAGAGTTTTACCCCTTTGATTGAAGCAAGCATATTTTTATATGAAATAAACAAGCTGAAAACTGTATAGCATTAAGCCTCAAATGTCCACTATACATTGGTTGGGTTTCTTCTTCTTCTTAAAAAAAAAAGCATGGTATTTTAAATAATTTTTTGTTGTTGTAATTGTTTCTTTGAACGATTACATAATTGTGGCACCCATAACTGTAATCCTGATTAGAAATTCGATTAATTGTGCAGCCCTAGAAGATTGGTTATTTTGTTTATCTTACAGATCCAAGATGATATTCTTTTGAACTTCTGCTCAACTAAAGAGATTCATGAAGATGGTTGCATCTCAGCAGGTCTGGTCTGCTTTGGAAGCACAGTCCACCTTCTGATTGGGGTAACTTTGAGTCTATATCTCAAACTCAACTGCATGTTGTCTCTCTTCCCAAAAATTAGCTGATGCTTCTTTTTCTTCTGGCTTTCCAGCAAAATGATTGACATAATTTTTGATTTCTGAAAAGAAATTCAGGTGGTCACACTTCACATTTCATTCCATTGACTTCCATTTATACACTTTTTGCTACATCCCAGAGTTTTAAGTTTATTGAACTCTGACCTGTGAATTTGTATCACGTGCAGATGTGTGACCAATAGAAGATTCCACAGTGTGACCTCTTAGATTAAAAAAGAGGATGTTTTGTTTTATACATTTTTGCAATATTACTTGAAACTGTCTTTACTAACTGATAAAAGACTATTTATTAAGTGCACTGAAAGTAATAATATTAATATACATCGTCTGTGCACGAGGTAGGGCCTTAAAAACATCAGCCAATCGATTAACCCTCTGGCTTGTCAATCACTGCCGTGACGTTCCTTGTGAGAGACTAGCGCGGCTGCGCTCTCCAGTAACTTTCCACACTCCACAGGCGCCGCATGCGATGTTTTTGACCGGAGACAGGAGAAACAACTGCAGATTATGAGTTACCTGCGGTGAGTCCGACATAATGAATCCACTAACACGATACAGCGAATTCCGGTGGTAAACACTCGTGTTCCAATACTCGTGGCACGAGTTTTGGGAGGCGTTCCCTCGAAAGGAGGGGGGTTGTTCTTACACATGCGCTCATTTCAAAAACTCAGAAACAGTCTTTGGTTTCTCAGTCGACGAAAAGATCCTCTTTATCACCTTTAATTAACCGTACACAAACTTAAAATCTTCAGTGCTGCAGTAAAGTGAAGTAGATTGCATGTTTTGACATGTTTGATATATGTTGATTTTTTTTTTTTTTTTTTTTTTTTTTTTATGCTGTGGAGTGTGACGTCATATTGCAACCTTTGCAGTGTCCGTAAAAATGTTGCGTGCTTAAAGTGTAGTGTGACTAGCCTTACAGCAGTCAAGAATTGGTGGGGAAGGCATTAGATACATCAAGTACAAAAAGAAAACTAAGAATTGATGGCTTAAGTTCACTGCAACGATAAATCTTTTTTAAAAGACCTGCTTCAAATGTTAAACATATCTTTTGTTGAGGATATTGTCAAAGATATGGCCTTTAAAAGATCTTTTACGTACTCTTACTCATATTTATTGATTAGAGACCTAAAATGCATTTTCAAATTAAATTTCATTATCATTCCCTTTCCATGACTTATACAGCGAAGTGACCCTAACTCCACTCACAAATTGAAATGTAGGAGCTGTAAGTAATTTCTTCACCTGTATCTTTATGACAGGCGGATGGTGCTAATGTTCTTTCACTTTGGACCATGGGTCCTGGGCAGACTTCACTGTCTCTCACAAAACTCCTTGACTCTGCTTTAATGTCAGGTACTAAATGTGGTTTTGCTATGTGTACATTGATTATTACTAAATATGAAGTGTGTTAACAAAGCTTTAAATAAATGAAAATATTCTTTTTGTCTATTCAAGTGGTGAAGAAGATTCAAGTTGTGGATAATTTGATGTATGTCCTAAACGAAGAGGTAAGGCCTTCTGGAAACTGATGTTGATGCTAGTGATGCACCCAAATTAAAATTCTTGGCTGATTTTCTGGGTTTTAGTCTGTAATGATAATTAGAAGATACCTTGCTGAGTTTTTTTATGCCGGTTTCTTGGTTGATTTAGGCCTGTTGTGGACCTCTGACTCTCAAAAATATTCATATTCTGTGCAGACAAATCAACCTTTCTATTAAGGGGCACAATTCACAATTGATTTTCAGGGGCATTTTACCTTTTATAAGGGTGATTTTTCTAACATTATATGTATGCATCAACTTTTGCCACATCTGAGACTAAATCCAATTCCATTACAATAATAAGATATTGTAAGGCTGTTATTAATCAAATGAAATCAATATCCTTAAAATCCATCTTTGCACTACAGAGGTGGCATAGAAATGGCATCTGAAGTGACATTTAGATGTATTTACACAGACTGTTCATTGTTTACCAAATGATTTTGTGGGTGGACCTCAGACCCTCTAAGGCAGGGGTGTCAAACTCAGCTCCTGGAGGGCCACTGTCCTGCAGAGTTTAGCTCCAGCCCTAATTAAACACACCTAATGAATGCCCTCCAGGAGCAGAGTTTCACACGTGCTCTATGGTGATCTAGGGAAGGCGTCCCTGGAAGAAGTAATGTAAATAAAAATGTCTTTATTGACTTGGACCTGTAATGTCACTTTCCACATTACATTCACAGTGGTGTTTTTAGGAAACCGAACAATTTGCTAACCAATCAGATCTCAAGGTACCGCCCAAAATTCCTCCATAATCAGTCAGACAGTCAGACCATTTTTATAATCGATCATTGATGTCACTTTCGAGTATCTGGGTACTCTGGGTGCCCATCCCTAGTAAACAGCATAATGTAGAATTGAGTACTGGCCCACTTCAAGCACTGCCGTCACAGTCATATTTCAGACTGTCCTCATTCAGTTTATTACTTGAATGCTGCTGTTAAATCGAGTGCTGCCAACTCTGGCTAATCCTGAAGTTAGCATTACACTGGTTCCCTCAAAAAAAAAAAGTAAAAAAAAAAAGGATTTTTCAATGGGCTTTTGAATTATCACAAAAATAAGCTCTGTGATCAACAAAAGTTTGATACTTAAGATTTGTCCATCAAGATTATTTTAACAAAGATAAAATAATGAAATAAAATAAAGTGAAATATGATTGGTCATATTGTCCACCCATACTTTTTTTCTTTTGTTTTTATTGTGGAGTGTGATCCTGCCTGAAAAAAATCTATATATTATCACACGTCCCCACAGTCAATGATAGCATTTTAAATATCACTGTAAATTATGACTGGTTATAATTGCATAAAGCATATCTGCATATCAAAATAATTTTGATTAGTCAAAAGTGAATTATGACTAGTGAAGCTTGGGGAATTAAATGTTAAAATGGCTTGCTATAATGTGTCCGCTCAGTTGACGATATCCATGACGTCATTAAAGATATATCAGATGGAAACTTGACTAGTCTGTGTTTTTTCTGATATCTCGAATCATCTTGAATCATCAATCCTCAGGCCATACAGCGCAAACATGATGTTGATGCTATTTTAGTTTCTTGCATGTCATACATTAGGCAGATGCTGTTTATAGAACTTTTGTTCTTTGTTGAATTTTATATGAGCCTAAAGATAACATTGGCAGTTGTCATAGCTCGTGGTAGTTGTTTTTATTTATGAAGTCCTTCCTAAGAGGTATAGGAGATGACATACAAGTTTTCGGCTTTTGTCTAGCTGAGATTTAGCAGCAATTCAGTTAGCAAAATTGTCAATAAAATGACAGTTAGTGCATTTTGCTGTTTCATATAATTTGTAAGTGTTACAGAGAACTTTAAAAATACATTAGTGATCTGATCCGATCACAGTGTTAAAAAAAAATGGCCACCGGCTTCAAATATCCTGATCAGAGCACCACTAATTTGTATATAAAATATTCTTTTTCTTTCTAGGGCATGCTCAGCTTGTTGGACATTCACTCTTTTGTCATGCTTTGTTGCTGGCCAGATCAATACATTGTTGATTTCCTGCTGATATCAGAGGGAAACTCTTCATCTATTACACAGTAAGTGTCTTATTTGACTAGGGTTGGGAACCGAGAACCGGTTCTCAGTTCCGGAACTGGTAGTGTTTTTTTAAAAGAACCGGAACCGTGCAAGATTTCTAAGTTTCGGTTCTGAAAGCAGTCCTGGTGTGATGGGTGGGCGAAGTGCAGGGAGTGTATCCTTTAATAGAGACATCTCACCTTGTGAATATTATAGCAATGAATGCACTGAAAAGCCCTCGCGCTACGCGTATACGTCAGATTTCAATGCAGAGAGAAAGGGATGCATAAAGCTGCACGATTAATCTTTAAAAGATCGCGTTCTTGATTTCATCACCCACATGATCTAATTCCCAAATGACAACGATTCACCCTTGTATATTAAACCTTTGACAAAAATAAAATCATGACATTCAAATCTGCGTTCGCGTTGCAGCAGATCTAGAGAGAGTTGTCATGTTTAGACATAAACAGCTTCACAAACAATCTTTTCAAACACACAGTATCATTATTTCTGTGTGACACATATTCCAGTTATAACAGAAGTATTATTATTAGATAGAAGTATATTATTCAGATAGAAATGCTGATGTTACCAATCAAAATATAATAAATTACCTTCTGAAAGTAACTGGAATTCAAATAATGACTGTATCGATTGCATTGTCATGCCACTAGGTGGCAAGAAATGACTGTTAAAAATGTGTCTATCACTGAATCATTCTTTCAGAAACAAATTAAGTCTTTATGAACCCAACTTACAAAGATATTGTTTCACCTGTCTGGATCTTACATGTGTGTTCAAGCATCTTATCTAATTTGTGGTAACACTTTACAATAAGGTTCATTTATGAACTAACCATGAGTAATACATTTGTTTATCTTTGTTAGTTAATAAAAATACAGCTGTTCATTTTACTTCACAGTGCATTAACTAATGTTAATACAACAAATATAACTCTTGATTTTAATAATGTATTAGTAAACAATGAAATTAACATTAACAAAGATTAATAAATGTAGAAATGCAGTTCATTATTAGTTCATGTTAATGTAAGCCTAGTTAACTGATGTTAACTAATGAACACTAAGTGTTAGCGAATATGAGATTATCAGTCTGTTGAATTAATTTTACAAGAATCATATGATTATGATTCCCAACCCTATATTTGACTTCTTTTTGTAAGAAATACAGAGACGGGGTGCTTGTCTTTCATGATTAATCCACACATTGACAGATAAATGTGTCTTTTGTTTTAATCAGGCAAGATGACAACAGCATGAAAATCATGACCTTGGTAGCTGAAGAAAACAAGGTGTGTGTGTGTGTACAGTATGTATCACTGAAAATATATACCGCTGAAAATATAGTTTTATTTCTCACTTGTGTTCTTTATCTATGTCAAGGGTCATGCTAGGAAGCTTGTGGTTCAGTCCCTGCCTTCGATGGAGGTTTTCTACTCACTAGAAGTTTCTTCTGAGTCTTGGTTGATCCAGAAGGGAATCAATATGGTAATTATAACAATGCATATTAACAGTATGGAAATATACGTTATGTAATGTAAACCGGTAACATTTGTTTCTAATGTTCAGTGGGTTGTCCTTAAAAAGTTTTTTGCCATATTTTTTTAGGGGATATACTGGTTGAAATGATGAACCTAAAATTGGAGTATTTTTCTATCGTGATTATGCTCGTGTTTCTTGGCTGAATCTCAAATGTCTGTGCTTTGGATGTAACTGTACACAAAAATTACAAAAGTGGTATATTTTCAGCACAACAGGGGGGGGAAATAAATATAAAGTTGCTTCTTCAAATTTCTGGAAATCCGTTTAAGTCTGACTGCTCTGATCGGATTTCGTATAGCTTTTTTTTTTTTTTGCCTATGTCAATTCCTCACTCCACCAAAGCAGATAATCTGGAAAAATAGTGCCACGGGACGCACAAAACGGATCTGAAGAGTTGCGATACATGGTTTGGACAGTCAATCATTTCGATCCAATTCCAAATGGATACACAAACAAGTTTGTATTTAATTTCTAGAGGCCACTGTTATACTGTTGAATGACAACAGATCCTTTGTGTCTAGTGCTGGAGTGGCTGTGGGAGCAGGAAAAACTACTTGTAACTATCGATGTGGAATCTTTGATGACCGATGCTTTCAATAATTGGTTACCAATGCAGATTTGTCTTAAAACCAATATACTTGTTGACCTCTAAAAGAAACAATACTTAAATATTTATGCCGGTTAATAAATTTCTACCAGTATATCGTCCACCCCACCTGCCCTTGATATCTTGTATTGAAGGGAATTCATAATTCAACTCTCTTCCTCAGGACACAATCTATTTGCTGGAGGGAATTTTGGCGAACACAAAGAGGTGACTAACAGACACAGTCTATAAATATTAAGGGGAATGAAGTTTTGCATTTATGTTGTGATGTTAATATGTTGTAGTGAATTCATCACATTTGAGGATAGCCAGAGACGCAGATTAATGATTTTTATGTTTTAAAGCAGCCCTGAAGATCCAGTGTCTACTGTTGTGATAAGATGCTTCACAGAGGCGCTGCCAGAGAACAGGTACTCTCTTGAGAACATAAGTAATATTGATTATAATTGAACTGGCAGTTTAATTCTGATTTGGTTTTAATTGTATTTTAGTTTCAGAAAGATATTTGTAATAGATTCAGCTGAAAGAATGCACTGCTTGATTTTAATGCTTGTTTGGGTGGTTTTGCTCTTTAAAGTACTTAAATACTTAAAGTAAATTAAATTACACTTTTCTTCAGGTAAGCAATTACTTCATATTGTTTTCAGTGCAGTACTTTGTACACTATTTCTCTCTCTGTTTTCTCCAGACTGAACAAACTTCTTTATAAGTACAAGTTTGAAGAAGCAGAGAAATTTGCAAAAGCTTTTGGGCTTGATGTTGAAGTAAGACGTTGGTAAAGTTTCCATATCAACATATCCTATATAAAAGAATTTTCATGGTAAGCTGATAAGGTTTCTTTTTGTTTGTTTTAGCTGGTGTATAAGGTTAAACTGAATGTTGTGCTGGAGAAGCTCATCTCAACATCAAGCAGTGATCAAACCCTTGAGTGGCCCGAGCTCATTGATGAGGCTAAAACCAATCTTATGAAGATCATGGTAATGTTCAGCATTGCAACAAATGTAAATGTGCAGGGTTTCATGTGAGACATGTGAAACTAATAACAATACTATTATTCCATTTCAAAAATATGTACAGTATGTTGTACTGTTGGCATGCATATGAAAATTTACTGATATTAAACGGGTCATGACACAAGGAATCAAACTTTTTTTGACAGAAGTCATCATTGCTGCTACTCTACCTTATTACTTTTGTAACCCACCCAGCAGTGATGAACAGTAGAGCTGTGGAATATAATAGTTTTTACGATGCATTGCGATATTTCACAAGATGAATAATATATCTTCTTCTTTTAAGGCAGTCATCCTATGTGATATATTGTGAATGTTTAACACTTCTCAAATATCCCACAGGATGAGCAGTTTGTGGTGCAATACTGCCTTACTGCTTCCTGGCCTACTCTCAGCATAGCTGAGGAGATGTTAAGTTACACCTTGAACCGCTTCCCGTGCTGCCAGATCCAAACAGCCTTGGCTAAGCTCGCTACCTTCGCCAGCATGTATGGACCCAACAACTTTGAGTACGTTCATCAGGCCAGTGATTACACCAATCCATTGAACTTTTTCTCAGTTATTAAAATGTCTGACATGGCTTCTGTCCACCCTAAGCTCTTAGCACTTTTGATTTTATTCACTTCATGTCCTACACATCCTTCTAGATAATTGTGTTTTCTACCTCCATTACAGGGGCATCTCATGGATTGAGTTTTTGAACAGCACAGATTATCTTAAAGACATCTTTGCTCTTCTGAAAGAGGGGAATCTTAGTGGAGCACAATATTTGTGGCTGCGACACGAGGTAAAACTTGAAGTATGGTTTGTTCTGTTGCTTCAGTATTTGACCAGGAACCTACCAATGGCTTGTGAATTGAGAATTTATTAGCCACAAGTATTTTTATACTGGCCTTGAATCTGTATTTTACATTTTCTGTATCTGTATTTAAATTTTTACATAGTAATTATTTAGCCAGTTTTCCCCTTGTGTTTACAACAAAGCACAAATCATTGTTATATACTCTAGCCCAGTGGTTCTCAACCTTGTTCTTGGAGAGCAATAGTGCTGTCTTATTGATTTTATGAAACAGTTCCATAAACTACAAAATTACATTTTCAGTTACATTTTAGGCACATAATTGATTTTTTTATTTTATTTTTTTTGCTTTGTGTCAACAAATTTCCCAGTGAAACCACAGCAGAACTGTTTTGCATCTCTGAGCAACTTTTGAAGTAATCAGTTTAATGAATGATTCAAGACATTCAGTGAATCAGCCATTTGAACGAATCATTTAAATGAATAACTCAATGGCGCAGCTCATTTATTTATACAGTGACTTGCTGCCACAGACTGGTGGTTTTAGTTTCATTTCATAAGTCCCCCTGTAGTCAATAATTGTATCCCTTTAAAACTCGCCTTTGATCACCAAAATGATATATTTTGTGAATTATTCCTGTGAAATTTTGTGAATATTCCTGTGAAAAAAATTCTTCATGCCTTAAAATAGCTTGAATGTAGCTCTACACCCTTGCTCCATTTAGTATACACCGATCTATGAATATGCAAATTAGCCCGGCCTCCACTCATACACCAGCTCAGAGATCCACAACTTACTGAGGTAAACTCTGTGTAGCTAATGTTACACAAACCATGTTCCCCCTTACCATCTCGGAGTCAGACAGCTGCCTTCTTAAAATCAGTATCCTTATACTATGCATCAAACACTTGCTTTATTTCTGAATGTACACAATTTTTTTAATATCATCAGAAAAAATACCAGGATAACCTGGCTTCTCTTGAGACTCCATTGCTTCACGGCATAGTAATGATATACCAGAGCCCACCTGTACGTTGATGTGGTTGGTTACAAGGTAGTTTTTAACGAATTGGGACAAATAAGAGTCTGTTAAATGTAAACTAAAAACTTAGTGAATGCAGTTTTAAATCCTTTTGTGATTTTTTTTTTTTTTACGCTTTTTCATTTTGGTAGAATGTTCCTCCATGTGGAGTTTCTACAATGAAAGAATTTTTGATTTTCTATACGTTTCTGATGGTATACTTTATTTTCTACTAATGTAAAAGTTGTTGCAGGTGCAAAAAAGCCAGTGTTTTCTAGACTTTTTAAATCACTTTGTTTTGAATTATTTTATCTGTTTTTATTGTTTACTGTAACTTAGTAAAGTTGTTGCTATAGGGTTTTTTTTCCATGATAATGAGTTTAAGTGGGTTTTTTTTTCCAGGGTGAGTTTGCCAGTGAATTTGATGAAGGCTGCCTGCATGCTTTGTTGGGCTCCATTTCATCAGACATCCCATCACAGGACCTATGTCTGTGGTTTAAGGGTGTTGTGGTCCCGTTTGTATGGAGAGTGTTGCCGAAAGGACAGGTATGAGGGCAGTCAATACACTTGATTTTAAACCACACCATTTATTCATATTGTCTTGGTGACCAGTTATATGTGACTTTGATTCACAACACCAGTTATCGGGAATAATTTTTGCTCTGTAAGGTGGATAAGAAAGGGTTTTGTGTGTGTATTTCTGTTATGATGCAGGTAATTAAAGGTAATTAAATCCAAGCAAAATGTTTTAAGGCAAACAGTTCTTGCATAATCTTACTGTTATTTCAAGTTTTCTTTTTTTGGTTGAAGATGGAGCAGTAATTTTTAAAATTAACTTAGTTGTGCTTCATATTAACACACTATTTATTTTTTAAATGTACACAGAAAATCCTCGCCAGGTGGTTGGAGCAGCGTGCAAGGAATCTGGAGTTAACTGAAAAGGTAGTTAACTTTGAAGAGTTTGAAATGTTTTCCAAAAAATGTGTAGTAGTATTTTGAAATACCTGGATATTACTTTCGAAATAAATTCAAAATTTCTAAACACAACCTAGCAAATAATTAGCCAGCCCATTTGTGACCCTTTCTGTTTCTAAAGTGTCATTTGCTGTTTTGACAGACGTCGATAGTCAGTGACATTATGTAGCCAAATCTGACTTTAAAAGGTGTAAAAATGTGTCTTGATGCATTCTAAACATCAGATGACTCATTTAATACACAATAATTGAGCCTTAACAAGAGTTTTAAACCAGCAAGGTAGTGCTTTAAAAGAACCATTTTTTTTTTTGTTGTTGTTGATGGATTTATTTTATTTATGAAGTTAAATACATGACCTAAGGTTCGTATTGGCATTACACAGTAAGTGACATTAACAAATTAAATGTATGATCGAAAAAAGGCATAACTGATGTATGTAGTCACAAAATCAGAGACCTTCCCCTCAACAAAATCCCTACTCCATTGGTCACTGAAGATACATGTTAATACCAGGTGAAATCTCAGTTGGTCTCAAATGCCACTTGAATTCTGATATCCTAGTGAAGCAGGTGCAGATGAGCCAAAGTAAATGCAAAGGCTCTCTTTCTCAGGTAGTTTGATTTATTTTATTAATATAATTTTTATTTTTATTTTCTTTTTTTATAGAGTGACTGGCCTCATAATGGACTGGTTCTGGCTGAACTTGGCTTGCCTTCCCTCTGGAGGTCTATGGGTTTGGTAAATGTCAAGTTTGTCCCCAATTTTTAATCTTTTTGAAAAGTACTGAGGATCTTATTCCTGGAAAGTCGCTGCGAGAAATCGTAGTACTGACCAGACCAATACATGTATCCTCAGATAAGAATTAAATTGTTTTTCAGACTGAAAACTGTGGAGCAGAAGAAGTGCAAAATCTGAGGTCACTAGTGGCAAACCTCCGACAGCTTTGTGACCTCTACACCAAATATAACTGCCACCTCTCACTGTCTGACTATGAAAGGGTGAGTATAAAGTTTAGATGTTCTTATATTTCAGTGGCCATAAAAGTTTTGGACACTTAAGCCAAAGATAAAAAATAAAAACAATAAAAAACTGAAACCAATAATAATAACGAAAGAAAACCTATTGTTTTTATTATAGGTATTGTTTGAACACTTCATCTGTGCATATGTTTTTATTTTGTATTTTTTTGACCTCTAAATGTTTAATAAAAATGTAAATACTGGACCTTCCAATGAAAACGACAGACTTCTCTGGTGATGAGTGCAAAATTTCTCTAATCATTTATTCCGCTTAAACCCTGTCCCTGCAAGCTTGTGTTCACCTGCCTCCATTTTTGAGTGTAACTGCCACATCTCAACATCCAAATCAACAACTGATGGTGGATAGGATACTTTTTTTTTTTTTTCTTGATAACGTGTTACAATACAGATCCATTGCTACTTCTGTTTCACTTAGTGTAATAGATGTTCTAGCACTTTTTGTTGCATTTGTACTGTATTGCTGCTTATTCTTTATAACCACTGAAAGTGTCTGGGCATCAGACTGTGAGTCAAAGAGATCTAGAGAGAAAGAGAGAATTTGCATTTTCATTAGCCTGTCTTCTGTTATATGGGCAATATCACACTCACAGTCATGCAATATGGATAAATGGTAAAGTCATTAAATAGTTCATTTAGTGACTGTATTAAGCTAGTCCCCCTCCCCACAGTTAAAATTCACTACTAAGTCAAAATGTTAGGAGAAATGTGATATTGCCAAAATAATGGCAGATGGGCTAAATGAAAATGCAAATTCACTCTCTGACAGTAGGTGGCAGAAATACAGCAGTTACCCCTGTACTTAAACCATCCTGCCAAATATCAGATCTCTTTCACTTACAGTTTGATGCCCAGACAAATCCACTCTGTTGTTTATAAATATAAACACAAGACAACATGTGTTCACAATACTAATACTAGTTTTTTTAAAACTAGTAAAATTTCACAGTCCACTCATTTTCTTTGTTTTTAGAATGGTTTCAGTTTTTGTTTTGTTAGTTTGACCCAGTGGTTCCCAAACTTTTTAGCTTGGAGTACCCCTTGAAGGGATTACCATCCTTCCGCGTACCCCCTCCCTTCCACTTCGACTGCAGTCACACCTTTACCATTAAGAGACAATATTTGCCCCCCTAAATTGATTTTCCAGTGCATTTTTTTTTTTTACTTTTCTGAATAACTTTATAAAATAAATACTGTTTTAAATAAAAAATGTTCAATAGAGAAATATGCAATGATGGTAAAACTAAGTAAAACTTTTAAATATTAAACTAAAACCACCAGTAGGTGGCAGCAAGTCACTGTTTTTATGAGTGAGTCATCGAGTCATTCATTCAGTAACGAAGCAAGTGGCTGTGAATGAATCATTGACTTTCACGATTCGTTCAAAGCCGCAGAATTGTTCGCGAAACACAGACGGGTGTTGTAGTTCTGCTGTGGTTTTCGTTAGAACTATTATTTCATTGCAAAATAGAGTAAATACGGACAGTACTGTGTTTAAAACGTACGTTTTATTTTTTTACCTGTTGTATAATGTCACGTTTGCAGTCATGTGGATATTTGGGAACAATGCATTCTTGCTCGTTATCATCATTAAATACAAGAACTCACACAAGGTATGTTTTTGTATTGGAGTCTTAAATCGAAATTAATCCATTATCTGTGTCTATGTTTGTTCTTCATGTAAGTGCTGAATCGCCACTTTTAGAAAGGTGCATTGTCGAGAACGACGGTAATTTAACGCGATTTAAGGTATTATTTTAAGGTAGAATTAAATGAACTAGCATTTTGCTCGCGCACCCCCTTTTGTCACCTCACATACCCCCCGGGGGTACGCGTACCCCAGTTTGGGAACCACTGGTTTGACCCATTGAATTTTTTTTAATATATCTGTAAAATGTTTTATTTACCTTTTGATTATTCATACCTGTATACAGAAATAAATCTCTCTTGTATGTAATGTGGCAGGGAAGCACACGTAGTATGGCCTTTCTGATGCTGGATAAGGTGCAGGCCCCGGAACTGATTCCTGCAGTAATTGAGAGCAGCATTCAACCTTATGCTCTTGAGAATGGATTGGACCTGGACCAGACCCTCTTACACTATATCAAGGTCACCTTTATTTTTCAAAAGTTTGGAAAATTGTTGTTTACAGCATTATTTTTAGATCTACTCTCGTTGCACCAGAGGTTTATAAAATATTTAAAATATATATTTTTGGAGGGTGAACTAACCCCATAAAATTATTCCTCAAAATAATTTACTCACCCTCAAGCTATCCTAGGTGTATATGACTTTCTTCTTTCAGTCAAACACAATCTGAGTTATATTAAAAAATATTCTGGCTCTTCCGAGCTTTATAATTCAAATCGATATTTTGAAGCCCAAAAAAGCACATCTATCCATCATAAAAGTAATCTACACCTCCATGGGGTTGATAAAGGCCTTCTGAAGCGAAGCATTTTTGTAAGAAAATGAAAAACATTCACGAGAGAGTTCTGGAGTATAGGGCTGAGCAAGCAATTAATCATATTTTTGATTTCAATTTCGATTTTGGCTTCCAACGATCATGGAAACAAGATAATCGAGGTAAAATGATTACTATACCGCTTCCTCTTTCATAGTGGTGTGCTTTCATTCCTCCCTAACTCAAACTTAACATCAAAAATCAGCTGAATAAGATGTAAAGATGTTAAGTGATGTAAAATGCAGTCTACTGTTGCTAAACTTGCTTGATATTAAACAGTGCTATTAAAAGTGCATTAAGCCGCGACAGAGACGCTGTTCCCTAGCTGGCCACCTGTGCACACGCTCAGAGACAGTGCAGAATGTGCGTAAGCAAAGTATACAATGGGCGTCAGATACGCGCCTAAACCATCAAATAGCCTACACACCAATACAAATGCTTTTTTTGGTAAGTATCCTCATAAACACAGTTGGTTATGTCTTCAGTGAACACTGAGAAAGTGTGCATGTGTAACAGTGGGCCTATATTGGGTCCGTGCAGCTCTTAAATGGACAGCAGCCAACATTAAAGGTGTCATTGAACATTTTTTTATAAGATGTAATATAAGTCTAAGGTGTCCCCTGAATGTGTCTGTGAAGTTTCAGCTCAAAATACCCCATAGATTTGTTTTAAATATTTTTTTTTAACTGCCTATTTTGGGGCATCATTAGAAATGCGCTGATTCAGGGCTGCTGCCCCTTTAATTGCTCACGCTCCCAGCCCCCAGAGCTCTCGACTCTATCATTGCATAAACAAAGTTTACACGGCTAATATAACCCTCAAAATGGATCTTTACAAAGTGTTCGTCATGCAGCATGTCTAGTCGTGTAAGTATGGTATTTATTTGGATGTTTACATTTGATTCTGAATGAGTTTAACAGTGCTCCGTGGCTAAAGCTAACATTACACACTGTTGGAGAGATTTATAAAGAATGAAGTTGTGTTAATGAATTAAACAGACTGCATGTTAAAATTACTCGTATCATGAAATAAGACTTTGATCATATCACCCACCAATAATCGTGTAGGAGTAGCGTAAGCTTAGGAGAGAGTAGACTCCTCTCGTGGTTCAAAAAATTAGGGCTGGGTAACAAACTCAAGCTTTGTGTCTTGTACATGGAAGTATGAATCGGTGTACTGATAAAAATGTATAAACAATGCAGAGATTTTTGTCAAGACCCCAATATGTTTGTATACAATATTAGGCATGTGACGGTATCACATTTTCATGTCGCGATTAATTGATGAAGCTTTTATCACGGTATACGGTATTATCACGATATTAAAATAAGTTGCAAAACCATTTTTGTCATAGTTTAACAGGTTTAAGAACTCTTTTTGTAATAAAACAAAAACAACTCTGACTGAAATTTTCAAACAGATTAAAATGCAAAAGAATTAGGCTATAAAGAACAACAGATAACACTTTTCTCTATTTAATGCATTAACTAAGATTGAGCAATAGCTACATTTGTTACAGAAAGTGTTATTTTTTGTTAATGTTAGTTTAGAAACACAACTGATCATTGTTAGTTTTATCTCAGGTCCATTAAATAAGTTATTTTGATTTTAGTAATGTTATTAAACAGTAACTAAGAAATTAACATTAATTAATAATAATTAATACTTTATAAGTATTTTTATTGTCAGTTTAATGATAATGAATTAACATGTTAACTAATAAAGCTGTTTGTTTTCAAAGTTTTACTGAACAATAACAAATAATCAGAACATTTCTAATCATTAGGGCATGTTGTAGTCCAGATTAAAATATAAAAATGTTTAGGTTTGAAAATAAATATCCTTTAAGTCTTTTTTAGTATTCAGTATTTGGTGCTGTGATGAACAACACTGAGATTACAAAAAAATGAATGGCTGTTTGAAGCATTTTAAAAACTTTACTAGCACAGTTACTTTGTTTGCACGGTTTCCGTGGTAACCGCTGCATGCTGCTGTTCCATCAGCGCCCTCTGCTGTCAGAGAGTGAACGCGCACTTTCATTCAGCTCGTCTCCTTGACTGGTTCCGCCATGTGCTTCTTGTGCACGTTGGGATTGTTTACATCTGAGCGCGTGTCCTTTTGATGCAGAATACAGCGGTGTTGTGCATTTTATACGATTGATGGGTAAAGTATTCTTAATTGCCTTATAAAAAATTAATAATTGGTAATAAATTATTATTTACGGTATTCTGAAGTGCCGACGATTACAATATCGTGCATATTCATTATCGCGATTTATCGCATTACAGAATATCGCCACAAGTCTGTACAATATACAGTACATCAGGTGGTCAGTGTTTTGTGACCAGGCATTTTTTAATGATTTGTAATTATAAAATAATTTTGATTTATTGTGCTATCATTTTATGTTTTGATAGTTTTGATGTGTTTCAATTTTAGGACCTGCTAGACTGTTGCAGCTCTCAAATCACCTCTCTCTTCACTGAATGGGAGGCCAAAGCTGTGGCTGTACTACACTGCATGACAGACACTAATGTAAGATCTGTTCATACATTTAACATACAGTGTACTGTTACATAGTATTACAGTGGATTTATATAAATGATTTATTAACTGACAATTAGTGATAAATTCTGGATGGTAGGGATCGGCAGATACTGCAGTGTCGATACTATTGTACATGTTTGTTTGTTTTTTATCACACAAAAAAAGACAAATCTAAATGGGACATTTTTATTATAATTGGTTTATTATATGATTGTTTATTTTAAATAATTCTATGAATAAAATGCTAGCTTTGAAATATAATTACTCAATTTGACTTAAACTTTGTGTATACATTTATCTCATTACAACACACTATTTTGAAGCATTCATAATGGCAGCAACTAGAAGTCAGTAATGTTCGATGAAAGCTGGCAATTTCAGTGTGAAGGCATACTGTCAAATTTACTTTAACTTCCTGTTTTTTAACCAAAGTAGATTATTTTGACAAAAGATTGTCTTTTTAACACGTTGTAGAAGGTGATGGATGCTGTGATTGAAATAATGTACAAGGCCGTGGTTCCCTGGAGTGACACCATTGAGAAACTTGTTCAGCAGCACTTGGAGAAGGAACATCCAAAGTGAGTATTGTGGTAAAACGTAGGCCCTTTCACATGACTTGTAAATGTTTCCCAATGCACCGAACTTACTATAGAGTGAGGCTTCAATGTTCACTTTGGTGGCACATTGTAACAGTACAAAAAAAAATAGGATTTCACAGTTTTCACTAAGTACGTTTACATACACTTTAAAAGTTTGATTTCAGTTGGACTCAAGTAATAATTTGACTTTTTGAAAATGTCATATCAATGTCATGCTTTCGTCTGATCGATATCATACTAGTCTGATTTTTGGGAATACCTGGGTGATGCAATTGTAGCTTGACTCCTTCCAGAATGTATACATATTAATTGGACTGCAAGTGTGTGTTTCGCAGTGTGTGTTGTGCACACACTGTGAAAGGTTTAACTTTCTTTTGTTTGATTATAACTGCTGTTGTACAGTACAGTCTCTGGGCATTTAATGATTCAGAAAAGATAAATTGTTGTCTGGCTAACTGAGATTTTGGTACAGAGACCTTTTGGGATCTATTGGAGCATTTGGACCCGCAAACAGTCCATCTGACGATAGACTTAAATGATTAGTTCACTTTCAAATAAAATTTTCCTGATAATTAACTCACCCCCATGTCATCCAAGATGTTCATGTCTTTGTTTCTTCAGTCGAAAAGAAATTAAAGGGATAGTTCACCCAAAAATGAAAATTTGATGTTTATATGCTTACCCCCAGGGCATCCAAGATGTAGAGGACTTTTTTTCTTCAGTTGAACGCAAATTATGATTTTTAACTGCAACCGCTGCCGTCTGTCAGTCAAATAATAGCAGTGATTGGGAACTTGAACAATAAGAGTCGAAAAAACTTCCATAGACAAATCCAAATTAAACCCTGCGGCTCGTGACGGCACATTGATGTCCTAAGACACGAAACGATCGGTTTGTGCGAGAAACCGAACAGTATTTATATAATTTTTTACCTCTAATACACCACTATGTCCAACTTCGTTCAGCTTCCGGCTAGTGAGGTCTGATCGCGCTCTGACCATGGAAGTGATGTCTCGCGCTCATTGAAGTATATGGGCGAGACATCACTGCCGTCAGCAGAGCGGGTTTTTTGACCTCACTAACAGGAAGTTGAACGAAGTTGGACATAGTGGTGTATTAGAGGTAAAAATTATATAAATAATGTTCGGTTTCTCGCACAAACCGATCGTTTCGTGTCTTAGGACATTAATGTGTCGTCACGAGCCGCAGGGTTTAATTTGGATTTGTCTAAGCGTTTTATTTACTGTTATAGTTGAAGTTCCCATCTACTGCTATTATTTGACTGACAGACGGCAGCGGTTGCAGTTAAAAATCATAATTTGCGTTCGACTGAAGAAAAAAAGTCACCTACATCTTGGATGCACTGGGGGTAAGCAGATAAACATCAAATTTTCATTTTTGGGTGAACTATCCCTTTAAGGTTTTTGATGAAAACATTCCAGGATTACTCTCCTTACAATTGACTTTAATGGCCTTCAAACGGTTGAAGGTCAAAATGACAGTTTTAGTGCAGCTTCAAAGGGCTTTAAACGATATCAGACAAGGAATAAGGGTCTTATCTAGCAAAACGATCTGTCATTTTCAGAAAAAAAAATACAATTGTTTATGCTTAATACAAACAGATTTTCACCTTGCATGTGCTTCCGCTTTCCATATTCTTCAAAAAGCTTACGCTGTATGTCCTACGCCTTCCCTATTCTTACGGGAAAAAACTAAACTGGCGCTGCGTTCGTTCCGTAAATTGAATAGGGAAGGTGTAGGACATACAGCGTTAGCTTTTTGAAGAATATGGAAAGCGCAAACATGTGTAAGGTGATCATCTGTTTATATAAAGCATATACAGTTGTATTTTTTTCGAAAATGACTGATCGTTTTGCTAGACAAGACCCTTATTCCTCGTCTGGTATTGTTTAAAGCCCTTCGAAGCTGCACTGAAACTGTCATTTTGACATTCAGCCATTTGGAGGCCATTGAAGTCCACTATAAGGAGAATAATCCTGGAATGTTTTCAAAAACCTTAATTTCTTTTCGACTGAAGAAAGAAAGACATTTTGATAAAATATATAAAACAAATAGCTGCAGTTCATCAAATTCAGCTTGCACTTTTTGTAAGTATTTTCGATCACCCTTTAGTTTAGGCTCCAATTCTCACTATTAACTAACTATTAACTACAACTTTTGCTTCAATAAACTACTAATTACTGCTTATCAATAGTTTGTAGGTAGTTGTTAAGTTTAGGTATTGGGTTAGATTAAGGGATGTAGAATATTGTCATGCAGAATAAGTCTGTAATATGTGCTTTATAAGTACTAATAAACAACTAGTTAATGACTAATGGTAAAGTGTTACCATATTTTTATACTCACAGACAGGAGTTGCTGAGAGAGGGTTACAGATTGATGGAAATAAAGAAGCTTCTCAGATGCTATGGCATCCGCACCTTAGCCCTCTCTAACACTCGTGATATTATGGTGAGTCTGTCTTCATTAACTTAAATGTCCTATTATGTGTGTTTATTTAACAATTTGGCTATTTCTTACTTTCTTAAAGATCAGCCTCGCTGTTCATGCAAGTACCTGATATTTTACTGTTGTTTGCTTTGCTAAGATGCTTGTGAGGCACATTCTGAAGCAGGACCTGCCCACCTCTCTCGAGGACTCACTGAAGTTAATTGAGGCCTACAAACTAAACCCAGCAGAGATCCACCATATTCACTGCATCCAGCTTATACAGTGTAATAAGGTATTACTCCCACAGAATTGGCTGTTGTACTTAAGATTAGTAGAATCAGTGTGGCTTGGTGCTATAGGTAACATGATCACCCTCACATTTCTTCTTAGAGACTGAAACCATAAATGGGTACATTTTCTATTGTGGTGAATGATCGTGCATTTATGCCAAGCGATTGCTTACGATCTACTGTTGATGGATTGAAATTTACTTTGTCTTTGCATTGTAATAATTTACATGGTTCTAAGAGTGCATTTTTTATATCCCTCATGTATATGTTTATATGTTTGAGTGAGGAGCTGGAAGTAGTTAAGACATTTCAAAATAAGAGACCCAGTTTGTTTCAGTTTTTTTTTTTTTTTTTTTTTAATAATAATAATAATAAAATTATGCAGAACATATTTTGTTCTGGTTATAATTGGTGTTTAGGGTGACAAAATAATGTGTATCTGGCATATACTTTAAAGGGTTCATTCACCCAAAAATGAAATTTCTCTCATAAAGTACTCGCCTTCATGTCATGACACACGTACAAGACCATCTTCAAAAGACGAGTTAAGGTATTTTTGATCAAATCTGAGAGGTGTTCTGACAAAGAACCCGGAAGCGCTGCACTGTCTAGAAAACGTCAACTGCGTAGGAGACTGACAGAAAAAGAGAAGAAATTGTTGAATAAAGTCATTATTTTTTTGTATTTGTGCACAAAAAGTATTCTCGTCACTTCATAACATAAAGGTTGAACCACTGTAGTCACCTGGACTATTTTAACAATGTCTTTACTACTTTTCTTGACCTTGAATGTGTTAATTACGTTGCTTTCTCTTGGGGATCAGAAACCTCTCGGATTACATCAAAAATATCTTAATTTGTGTTCTGAGGATGAATGAAGGTCTTACAGGTGTGGAACGACATGAGGGTGAGAAATTAATGCCAGTATTTTCATTTTTGGGTGAAATAACACTTTAATGTTTAGAATATACATAATACCATAATTATTAAATGTATAATGTTTGAAGCAGAAATATTTTATCTAGTGTACTTAAAAAATAAATAAATAAATAAAATAATTTTGCTTGTAACAAATCATTTTGCTTGCAACAAATTAATTTTCAATATATTGTAAAAAATATATCTCCTAGCCCTAATCAGCTGTTAAAATATGGAACTGTTAAGAAAGTATTATTAATTCAGATCTAAATCAAGGTTGTCATCACATTTGGATATTGTATTTACAGAGGGAGAAGTGCATTGCACTGCTGAAGAATCTGCCCCATTCTGAAGCAGAATTTGTGATTGAGCGAATGGCCTGTTGGGCAAGACTTGAACTTCAAGACAAGCGACACATTTCTGAAGAGGTCAGAATTTGTGTGAGAATTCTGGTGTGAAATGTGGTTCAGAAATGTGGTTATAAATAAAAAAATATACATATTGCATAGTCTAGAGTCTTGAATTGGTAATGTTTTAATGGGGAAAATATCTTAATACTAAATTAGGATTAACTTTCTATATAAAAGGTTTTTTCTACTTATTTATTTTTTGCATTATTGTTATTGGACATGTTTTTGTGAGATTCATCCATATAAGCAAACATACAGATATTCTGAATTTAATGTCTTTTCTTTCAATAGCAAAAGAAATTACAAATGCTCATATCACAGATTATGGTTGAAGCTTTAAAGTACCTGCAGAGCATTCAGACAGGTGAGTGCACAACCAATTCTCAAAGTATTAGTACTGGTATACTAATAATATAGGTTTTAAAGCAATAGTTCACCCAAAAAGATTACCATTTGCACCCTTACCCTCCTTTGAACCCAAACCCACTGGAAATGCCCAAATTAAAATATAGTTTATGAAGCCCTTGGACTATAAGTATAACTGTGGTCTCATTTTAAAGATAGTTGGCAATTTGGTTTATTAAGACTCAGAATTAGTCACAAAGAAAAATGGTTATAAAGGCTTAAATGTGTTACATTTTTATATAAAATAATTTTCATGAAATATTTTGAACAAAAAATAAAAAATAAAAAAATGAAATAGGCCTTGTGACATTCTAGAAACTGCAAATCTGACCATGTTTCATTTGAAATAAGCATCAGCTATTGAGCATAATCAATTTAATCCAATTTTTTTTGATGAACTAAATTGATTGTTTTAGATGGTTTCCTGTCCTTTCTTCTTTGTAGATGATGCATTCAAGAAGACTGAATGTGAGAACAATCTGAACATGTTCACAGCCATGTCTCATCTACAGGTCTTTATTTGTTCAAAATAGATTTTGAGGCATTTGATGCCATCTAAAGGTTCCACAACAAATTGGTATGTTTATTTTAAAATGTTTTAAAATGTTTTTGATTTTAGGAAGACTTTGACATCTTCTTAACACCAGAAGAATATGAGGATCCTGTAGTGAGACATAAGTTCAACCAGCAGCTCATCACTGCATATGAGAATGCACGAGCATGGCGGCGCTCAGGAAAACAGCACCCTGACAAGGTTTCAAATAGTCATCTGAATGGTAATGCTGCAGTAGCCAATGATCCAGATGGCAAAACGAAGACACTCTCTACTGAAGCTGGGCTACACCGACTGGCAAGGCAGCTGCAAAAGACAGAGCAAGAACTTTGGGCAGACCTGGCGCTGAGAGCTTTGGATGCTGGAGATGTGGAGAAAGCCCTACAGATCCTAAGGTGAGGGAGGAAGGAAGAAGTGAGGGATGGGTGGGTATTGAAAGATCTAAATGCTGTAAAAATGTAAACTTCTCAATATAGATAAAGTTAGGCTCATATGAGGTCATACATCTTGCAGAATGTGCAAGATGTTAATAATTTTAACAAGATAAGAGTGATCATAAAAGTTCCTTTTTTTTTTTTTGTTATTTTTTATTAAACTTTTTGAATTGAATGATTGGGGTAAATTTAGCTTGTTTTGTCTTCTGGGAAACATGTACATGTCATGTGTAGCTTCTGAATTGCAGTACTAAATAAAAAATAAAAAAATGAAATGTAAACAAAATTAAAAAATTTACCCATCATCATCCGGTTCAAAAGTTTGCACTAATGTGTTTTGTTGCCTTCTTGAGCATCAGTGAATGTTTTCACCTTTTGTAATAGCTGGTAGTCCCTCAATTGTCCTTGGTGTGAAAACATGGATCTCAAAATCATACATGCAGTCACTGTTGAAAAGGGTTAAAATATGCAGAAAATGCTAGAAAACCAAAGAATGTAAAGGACCTGGAGGAGTTGTGTAGTGTGCGTTACCGCTGGCAACGAGCACTGCAAGAAACCAGTCCACCCGAATTTGTTCAAACTAAAATCAAACTTACCTGCGGCATTTAATGAAGTGCAAGTTCGGCTCCATGTGCAGAGAGATTATTTAAAGCTAGGCTAGGCAATGTTTTTCATTAACACTTTTTGTTATACTGATTGAAACTCTCTTCACATCCTGGTAGCAATCAATAATAGAAGTGGTCAAAATATAAAAAAAAAATGTAGATATATTTTCTGTGGAAGCGTCCGGCAGGTAGGACATCCTATCATTGTATTTGGACTAAATGCAATGATTGGATGAATATTTTATGGTCCTGTCATCATATCCATTTGCATACTTCTATGCACCCTGCTCACGCAAACATCACACGTCATCAGCGTGTTCTATGGGTTGTAGACAGACAGTCTCCGAGTCTTAAGAGACACGACAGCTTTATAAGATGAACAGAATTTAATTCAGACTTTTATTCGAATATAAACATGATCAACACACATACATGGGAGCATGTCAAATATCGTAAACAGCTCGCTCGAAAGCAAGCACGTTTCAGCAAATGGACAATTTGATGAGAATATAAAAAATATCTTCATTTATGTTAAGATGAACAAAAGTCTTGATTTTGAAATGACATAAGGGTGAGTAAATGATGACAGAATTTTCATTTTTGGATGAACTATCCGTTTAACATCTAATATCTTCTCTCATATCGTTAATTTCACCCCATATAGTGAGCTATACCAGCATCACTCCAACTGCAGTACAGGACGAGTTCTGTTCAGCACTGCGCAGCGCCTCTGCCAGATGCTGGAGGAAAACATCCCCATGGTTCTGCCTGAAAAGGTTAACCTCCCTGCTGTCATCCATGGGCTGGCCTGCCAGGCTATTACTGTCTGCCATAGTGGTACTAAAACACTTTCACCATTCATATTCTCTTAAACTGCATATCACTTGAGTTCTCAATCAGTCAGCTTTTTATTTATACATGTCTTTAGTCTGTCCTTTACACTAACTTAAAAAAAGTACATGTATTTCCCTTTCACAGACCTTTTGCTGGACTGTTTGGAGCTGTGTAAAAGCACCAGAAGTGCTGCAGATGTGTACAGACAATGTCAGATTGAAGATTTTGGATTTTTACCTAAGGTAAGCTTGCTAAACGTTGTTTGTGTATATATATAATATATATGTGTGTGTGTGTGTGTGTATGTATGTATGTATGTATGTATATATATATATATATATATATATATATATATATATATATATATATATATATATATATATATATATATATAATATATATATAATATATATATATATATATATATATATATATATAATATATATATAATATATATATATATATATATATAATATATATATAATATATATATATATATATATATATAATATATTAGGGGTGTAACGGTACACAAAACTCACGGTTCGGTACGTACCTCGGTTTTGAAGTCACGGTTCGGTACAGCAGGTGGAGAGAAAACTAAACATAAAATTGCTTTTTTATATTATTAAACAGAGGTTTACTGAACAAATTGTGTTTTTGTCTTTAAATATATTAAATTAAATTAAAACTAAAAGTTTCTTAAGGATAAAAAAAAAATGATCTCTGCTAATGCTATAAACTATGTAGGGAGCCCTAATTTGAAAGAAACCCAAACTATTAGCCTAAATTCAATTGCTTTTTATTTTTAGATAAAATAATGAACACTCAAATAACAAATTGTATGCAAATCTGTAAGCTGCACCTAAGGCAGTTTTTGCATTAACTTCTAAATGTTTTTACTCCAATTCGTTGTTGAAATATAATCATTTCTACACAGTGGCTGTTATTTTAACATCAGATTTATTTAAACATACATTAAATAGCCTGATCAGGATATCACTAAAAGATTAAGTAAAATAATGAATATATTGGCTAATACAGTGCATATATTAAGCGAAAGAGTTCATTTCTCTAGCGAACTAACAAGCTGTGAACACTGAATGGCTTTTCTGAGGTAAATGCGTCATGACATATTGTTGAATACGGACGCTTTCATTGATGTCTTTCCACCGTTGAAACACTGAATGAGCGATTACATGAGATATGACCGTTTCAGTAAGTTGTACTGAATCTTGCAACATACCTTCAGATGTTCTTTCATGTTTATTCTGTAACTAGTATTAAGGAGGAAGAGATGAACACATTCACTTGCGCTCCGTGCTCGCGCTGCCGGTTGAACTGAGGCGCCTGTACAGTGATCTGTCACCCCACATCAAAGCACGTCAAAATGGCATTTTCTGTTTAAACTTCATGATTTCGTGGACAGAATTTGAAGGATGACACTTTGTTTCTTTTCGAAAGTAACAAAACGCAGAGCTTATTGCGGTTATTGGTGGTGAATATTGGTTGCAATGTAATGCTTCGGTACACATGTGCACCGTACCGAAAGCCCTGTACCGAAACGGTTCGGTACAAATACGTGTACCATTACACCCCTAATATATAAATATATATATATATATAACTGTTCAGATTACTTTGTTTTAGACTCACGGTTTCGGTACGGTTCGGTATGTGCTATGTTCAGGGAAAAAAAAATTATTACTGTCAAACAAAAACAAAGAAAATAAGAACAAATAAACAAATGGCACAAATAAATACAGTAAAGCAAAGATACAAATAAAAAGCTTTTCAGGGTTTTCATGTATCCAGTTTTCAGGTACAGAATTTGAATAAAGTAGGTAATAAAATGTAAAACAATTGAATAAAGTAGCTAACAAAATGTAAAACAACATTGCATGTAATCTTCACTGTATAAATTAAATATAGATCAATCATTATTAATTATTAAGTTACTATTCAGTCATAAGCAACAGTGATTTTGTTGTCTTTTGTTGTTTGATTAACATTAAAAACACATTCAGACAGCCGGAATGCAAGGGCTGCTGTCTCTTTAAGACACATGCGTTCTTTCTCCAGTGTATAAGTTCACTTAAGACTATGCTTACTAGAATACTCGCTAAGACGGGCATGTTGACATAATTTTGTGTGAATTTGTCTGTTCAAGCACAAGACTTGAAAGAGACCTCTGTATTTGCATGCTGTACACGTACTTCTGCGTGCGCGCTTCGGATGAGTGCACAAATCTTCTGAAAGCGCGCGTGTAAGTTCTCTTTTGCGTCTTGCACTCGGATGTTTAAATTTGCAAGGCCTAAATTAGTTTAGTTTAAACACAGATAGCAACATGTGCCGTTCAAGGTTTCACCTGCTCTCTTGAGCTATCAACACCCGGGTGATGACGGCAAAATGACTGCTCATATAGAGCATATGATACGGCACTTGCTTTGAACAAAGTTTAGGGGTAGCCTGAATGCATATCCATCGACAGAAACATACATTAACCTATCATTGACATGCCTTTAGTTGACACATGCTGTCTTCAGCCGCAGTGAAGTTCAAGCCACTTTGTTTCTCCATACACTTTTAAGAATATAGATATGACATTGAATGATATAGAATGACATTGCATTCTAAATACATAGACATTAATATAGAGATGGTCCCCACTTTGCAGCTATAATGGCTTCCATTCTTCTGGGAAGACTTAACGAAACATTTTGGAGTGTTTCTGTGGGAATTTCTGCCCATTCATCCAGTATAGCATCTATGAGGTACGGCACTGATGTTGGACGAGAAGGCCTGGCTCACAATCTCCATTCCAGTTCATCCGAAAGGTGTTGGATGGGGTTGAGTTTAGGGCTCTTTGCTGGCCAGTCAAGTACTTCCACATCAAACACATTGAACCATGTCTTTATGGACCTTGCTTTGTGCACTGGGGCACAGTCATGCTGAGATAGAAAAGGCCTTTTTCCAACTGTTCCACAAAGTTGGAAGCATAGCATTTTCCAAAAAGTCTTGGTATGCAGAAGCATTAATATCTCCTTTCACTGGAACTAAAGGGCCTAGCCTCTGAAAAACAGCGGCATACCATTATTCCGAAACTTTACAGCTTTACAGTTGGTGCAGTCAGGCAGGTAACGTTCTCCTGGCCAAACCCAGACTTGCCCATCAGACTGCCAAACAGAGAAGCGTGATTCGTCACTCCACAGAACGTGTTTCACTGCTCCATAGTCCAGTGGCGGTGTGCTTTACACCACTCTATCCAACGCTTGCCATTGTACTTGGTGTAAGGTTTTCATGCAGCTGCTCGGCCATGGATTCCCATTCCCGCCACACAGTTTTAAACGCTTCAACTTTCTAATAATACCACTTACTCTTGACCTTGGTATATCTAGCAGGGATGAAATTTCATAAAATGACTTATTACAAAGGTGGCATGCTAACACTGTATCATGCTTGAATTCACTGTCTTCAGAATGACCCTTTTTTCACAAATGTTTGTAAATGGAGACTGCATGGCTAGGTGCTTGATTTTTATACACTTGTGGCTATGGGTCTGATTTCAATAATTAAGAGGTGTGTCCCAATACTTTTATCCATATAGTTTTTATATACTTCTAAAAGGTTACAATGAAAAATTATTTTAGCTTCTTTGATTCTCTGAAAAGAACCGTACCATTGTTAGCTGGTAGGGGTGGGCAATGTGACAAATCTTGTAAGGGAAACAGTAGATTTTGGAGACTGTGGAAGGTTGCAAGTTCATTTCTGTGTGGCGCAACATTCATTTTTTACATCTCAAAAGCTTCAAACAGGGATGTGTAGACTATTTATATGCCCTCTATATATATTTATTTTCAGGAATCTGCATTGAGTGTTGAAGAGGACACATACAGTGAATCCCATTTTCATGATGTCTTTAATGAGGACTGCATTGTGCTAGATCCAGTCTCAGTGCTTCCGCTCCAGTACAAAATCACCAGAAATTTGTTGCCACTATCAGGTAAGCGTATGCTGCTATTGCTGGAATTGCAAACTAGTGCCTTAATATAAATGATTATTTTAAATTAGACCTTGGAATAATTCAGAATTAAGAAACACTTTTTATTAATTTCTTCCTTTGTGACCTAAATGTTTAAATAAAGATAATTAGATATATTTATATATTTAAAATATTATTATATTTTATTTTAATATATTAAAATAGAAAACATTATTTGATGGAGGTTTTCAGAATTTTTAGTTTTGGTTGAACTATTCCTTGTCGTCTATCTATCATCCATCTGTCGTTCTTTATATTAAATGTAATTAAACCAGGATCATTTCACAAGAACACTGCTTTCACTGTTAGATTCGAGGAACACTTTTGTTTATTTCTTGTTTTGTTGCGTTTTTTTTTTTTTTTTTTTTTTTTTTTTTTAACAGATATATTACTTATATTAGACATTTACTTTTTTAAAGGTATATTTAGTTAGTACAATATAACATAATTGTTTTTTATTTTTTTTATTTTATAAAGTACTTTATAATTAAATTGTATAAATTAGAATATCGGCGCCATCACAGAGAGACACAAAATCACTTTCCAGAACATTTTCATTCACTGCTCCTTGCTGGTAGAGTAATCTTCATTACCCTACCTGGACAGCCAGATCCATGAAAACTCATCTCTTCTGTCAGCACGTGCTGAACAAAAACCTTCTTGTACTATTCTGAACAATGTCTGAAACATTGTATTACTAGCACTTCACGTGTTTATTGCCTCCTTAAGATACATTTTGTAATTGAATGGTGACTCTTGAATTGTAATCAAATCGAATCCATGAGGCCTATGCCAATTCTAAATTGTGAGCCATATGTCTTGCCTCGTTTTGCTTGTGAAAATAAAACTGTCCTTTATTCTAGAATCGAGGCTTTATCCTTTTGGCTGTTCCTGCCTGTCATACTGTGCTCTCAAAGAAGGTAAGAGCATCTTATTAATGCGTTAACTAGTATACAGTGAGACAGTTCATACTATTCTTAATACCAAGGTTTTTCATTTATTGATCATCAAAAGTCCGCCAACTGATGCAAAATGCGTCATATGGCTGTCAAAAGTATTTTGCGGACAAATAAATGGGGATATCTGGGTATAGGTAACATAGGTAACATGGAGAAAGAGTACACAATGTTCACTTGCATATACTTCTGACATTGTAAAAAAGCTAGTTGAAAATCAGCAAACATGTACATGAGCAGAGAAGGACAGTCCAACTACTATCCATGAGTTTGGTTCCACACCAACTCCGGCTCATTCCCCATCAGAGAGGTCACATTCCCTAATTCCAAAGTACCAAATGCCATTTCCTCCAACAAGGTTCTCTTTGCCCACCTCTTCATCTGCCGGCTTTTGTTCATCCCACTGGTCCCATATTAATCTCCCACAAAGATGCTGCCCCAGTTTTTTTTTTTTCTTTTCCCAGTCTGAACCCGTCCGGGTCCCATAGATTAGAGCCCGCTCACCTGTGAGATACTCTCCCAGGCCTGGCTTCAGGAAAGGGCCCAAGTATCAAAAATCCAGGCATCTTTTTTATACTGACCGCATCATATTGGAAGGGGTTGAGCTACTCTATTATAAATAAGTTGTTGTTGGTAAATATTAGAATATTATGGATTAATCTGTCCTAAAAACCCTTCACTTTCATGCTTTCATTATTTTTAGGGCACGTTCAATTCAGCATCCCCAACTTTAATTGGTGACGACATTAGCTTCTTCTCTGCAGCTTCTGCTGTTTTCTGTTCAAGACTAGCAGCTTTAGGGGGCCAATGGAAAGGTTGTTTGTATTAAACAGTATGGTGCTAGTTGTTTGTGTTGTACTTGTCCAGGGTTTAAAAGTGTATATTATGATGTCTCACAACATACCTACCCAGGATAAAGTGTGATCAGTGTGATACATGGAAATAACCCAGGATTATGTTATTCCAAGACTAAATGAACAGTTTCAAGTGTGAAAAACCCAAATGTGTAAAGACTGTGGAATATAAAGAACTGTGGTTTATTATATTTAAAAAGCAAAAGATGGTTTTAAAGTTTTATTGTATTGTGTGAGGCGAATTAAAATAAAATGGCCTTATGGATTTCTTCATGAGAATTCTGTCCATTTTCACAGGCACTGATTTGGTTGGGCCTTTACTCAATCCCATGGCCTCTATGCTGCAAATGCTACAGGAGTGCAGTCAGCTTGAACTGGCTCTGCGACTTCTGATGGAGTCTTACGGCAGTATATATCTGCACTTTGTTTCTAACAACATGGACATCTCGCTAAGCAAAAGGGTGAGAATACTGTAAAATAGTTCAGTTCAAAGACCTATTATGCTTTTTTACATTGATACCTTTCTTTAGTCTGTAATATTGGGGTTTGAGCATTAAAAAGGTCGCAAAGTTACAAATCACAAAGACCAATGCAATGGGAGTTATTCTTTATATCAGTGCGCACTGTTTCTGAAGTCCCAGAAATGCCTTGATTATACACTTTTGGATGCCTGGGGGGAATTACGCATTTTCGTTTAATTACACGTGTTCCTCCCATAAATAAAATGCTAAACGTGGATTAATGTACTAAGACAGTGCCGTTAGAAGACTTTGTTCCAAACACAATGTATCTGATATGAATAAAAATCTTCGTCAAATTATAAAGGATATTTCAGCTTCCATATCAGTGTTTGGAATTTGCATTTAACAAACTATAAATGTCTTTTTATATAGGCCTATAGCCTTAGCCTGGGTGCCAGCCCGAACCCCGCCCACAACATTTTTTGGACGGGAAGTTCGGTCTGGACTCGATCCATTGTGGAGTAACTATGCTCGGCTCCCAGAAGGCCGAGCCAATCAAATTGTCAGGGCGGGCTTTAATCGATGATGGACAGGCTATCTGCGGTTACGTAACCACCCATGTCATCAAAGAGAGCTTGGGGAGTTTAATTGACAAGCGATCTAACCAATCAGAACGCCGCATCCACCATTTTGTCCAACAAAGCAGTCAGGAGTTAGAAGATTTACATTGGTGGAGTTAAACTTGAAAAATTTTGCATATTTTCATGAGAAATTCATTCTCATGTTCATTCATGTTTATTTGATGCTATAAATGGACTAGTAGGAAGAGATGATCGGTTCACGAGCCTCTTGAGCTGAGGCGCTACAGCAATCTGTCACGATCATGGTCACAACACATTAAAGAGCCACAAAACGGTTTTTATTGTTTGAATTTTTTAATAACTACACAGTTTGAAAGCTGGGACTTTGTTTAATATCATAAGTAACCTGCTCTGTCTCGTCTGTCGATGTGTTGTCAGTTTCTTCTTTGCTCCGCGATGTATTTTCCACTCTGTGTGGCGTGACTGCACCACGGCTTGTCGGACAAAGCAACAGTAACTAAGGGGGAGTCTTTGCAAAAGGTCAATTAGTTTACAACAATGATGGCTGTTGAAGAACTGAGATGTGTAGATTCCGCCAAACCTCAAATAAACATTGTGGTTTAAAATACTGAATAGTTGTGAAATATGAAAAGCACTGAGCGCGTCCATCTCTGGCTCAATGCCAGCAGACAGCGCAAAAGCAGGTTTGAATTTAGCAGTGAAGCACTGAATGTTTAATCACACTGGTGTCATTGCACGCGTTAAAGGGTTAAAATCATGTATAAAATCGGGGGTGAAGGGAGGACAAATTGAAACTGAGGGGGCACAAATCAGATCTGAGGGGGCAATGGCCCCTTTTGCAATATAATGCAAATGAAAGTTTTTTTTTTTTTTTTTTTTTTTTTATGATGATGATGATGATGATGATGATGGTGTATTTCTCATTTCCAGCTTCAGTCTAACAACCGCATGGCCAGAGACAAGCAAACTCTTGACATGATAGAGAAAACTGTTCTCTCATCTGTCACTGTGGTCGTGGTCTCCTTGTTACAAAAGGTGTGCAAAGACACTCAAGATGCACAATTATATTCTATTAAATGATGTAGTTCAGTCAGTTCATTAACTGTAATGGAGTTGTGTTACAGGTGCTCAACTGGAGAGTGGTCGACTCTGATTTGGCCATTGGACTTTGCACCATTTTGTCCAAGGCAACGGTCGTGGATATTTTGTGGAAGATGATCACCAGTGCCTGGCAAAATTATGACAAGATTAAGGTCAGACGCAAAATTGGTTTGTGACACAAGCTTTCGTTTATTATTTGTGCTTGCTAGGTAGAGACTTCTGTCAAAAACATAAAACTTACCAACCCCACACTTTTGAATTGTAGTGTATATTTGATAAAAATTTAGTTTATGATGACTATTTGGTTTATGATATGACTACTTTTTCAGTTATTTTACTATAATTAAGGTGTTCAGTTTTATTAATTATATTAATATTCACAATTTTATTTTTGGCTGAATATTTTGAATGAATTACCAAGAGCATAAACAGCATATTAAACATTTCCACAGATCACTTTGATCATATTTACAGATGGTGCCAGTAGAAAACACAGTAATTTGGTACTGGTAAACATTAATGTAATTTAGGCAATAATGACAATAATAGCAAATAATCACATATTTAAGATGCTCTCAAGGGTGAACTTAATGTTCAGCCTCCTCCTTATCAAAAAACGTCCTTATAAAAATGTTTGTTTCAGGAGAAAAATAATTCTCAACAATCCACTGCAAACTCACATTCATGTCTAGCTTCAGTCTGTTTAAAAATCCCCCTTTTCACTATCCAGGCAATTTTTGATTATTACTAATTAAATTAAGCCCTTCACTACATTTTTTTTTCCATTGTTTGTTTTGTTTGCAACAATTGCATGGCCAAGCATCATTCAAATTTTCCTCAGAAAATGTAAAAATATACTTGAATAATGTTATTATAAAATGTATTTATTTATAGGTTGTTGCTATGGTGGGAGCCCATCTAAGTTTTTTGTATAAGGATGAAGAGGAGAGAGGAAAGTTTCTCTCTGTCATCACTGATGCGGAATGGGGCATTCAGCTTGGCAAACTTGGGGTAAGTGATGAACGTATGCAAAGTTTTTCATCATATAACTTATTCAAGACAAAAGCATGTATTTGTTGGGAATGTATCAAGTCATTTAATAATCTGTTTTAAAAACACACAATATGGCCAGAACGGTTTGAAAAAAATCCATCCTTTGAAATTTGTTCTTAGGTTTCCATCCAGTCTGTGTTTAGGCAGTGTGCAGAGACGAAGAGAAACTTGATTCCGACACTTGTGAAAAACAAAAACATCACTCCTGACATCATACTGCATTACTGCAGGCAAGTCAGCTATTCACTTTTTTGCTTCGTTTATATTGGGTTGTAAAACACACACTTGGCAAGGTTTCTAAGAATATTATGAGGTAGGAGAAAAATTTGTTCCTCTACATGTGAGCTGCATCTGGATCAAATTTTGTGGTGATAGCAAAAAGTAATAAAAATAACAACATTTGGAACCAAGGTAGCCTTTTTGTTTAGCCCTTGACACCCGGAAGGCATTTTTAAAATTGTTGTTCCTCTGTGAGGAATATCTTGTGAGTGACGCAATGGATTGTTGATTTTGGGCTCTTTTCAAGTGGGGAGCATCCACTTAATAATGGTTAATAATGATGTGCCATTTTCTATGATCTATGCATGTTTAATGAAGTAATAAGCAAAAATGTCATGTGAAAGCTACATTTGATTTTACTAAGCTATGTGCGCCTGTGGAGTTTTATGTGTCGTATCTCCGTGAGTAATATCTTGTGATTGACACAATGGATTATGTTGATTTTGCAATCATTTTAATCGTGAGAATCTGCTTTAAATAATGATTTGCCATTTTCAGAGCATGTTTCATGATTTTACAAGCGAAAACAAATATATATAACGTGAGACTCTTATCGGGCGATTTAAAAAAAAATATTGTCGTTAATCTATTCTCAAAGTTGGGTTGGGAGCTGGGTCTATACTACGCAAGCTATGATGACTTTCACCTTGATATTTTAGCGTAGATGTATACCTAGCCGAATTGACCCTTCGCAAAGACCCGCCCCCCTTAGTTACTGTTGCTTTGTCCGACAAGTCGTGGCGCTGTCACGCCAAACAGTGAAAAATACATCGCGGAGCAAAGAGGACACTGACAACACGTCGACAGACTAGACAGAGCAGGTTACTTATGATATTAAACAAAGTCCCAGCTTTAAAACTTTTTTTAAGAAATTCAAACAATAAAAACCGTTTTGTGGCTCTTTAATGTGTCGTGACTCGTGACCATGGTCGTGACAGATTGCTGTAGCGCCTCAGCTCAAGAGGCTCATAAACCGATTCGTAAAATCTCTTACTATGAGTCCATTTATAGCATCAAATAAACATCAATGAACATGACAATCAATGTTGTTTCAAACACGGAATGATGTCTATATACACAATTTTTCAAGTTTAACTCCACCGAGGTTAATCTTCTAACTCCTGACTGCTTTGTCAGACAATTTGGCGGATTAATTTTAGTCATTATTTGGGTAGCACACATATTCTGAATGTCTTCGGCAGAATTCAAATGAGCCATTTTAATCTAGATTAATTCCAAGATTACAGTGAGATTAATCTAGATTAAAAACATTAATCTATGCCGACCACTAATAAAATATATATATATATATATATATTTTATATATATATATATTTTATATATATATATATATATATTTATATATATATATATATATATATATATATATATATATATATATATATATATATATATATATATATATATATATATATAAAATATATATAAAATATATATATATATAAAATATATATATATACATACAGCTATGGAAAAATATATATTGTGTATATATATATATATATATATATATATATATATATACATACAGCTATGGAAAAATATATATTGTATATACTATACAAACTTGCATATTTTACATGGTCTCAAATCAGAAGCATTTCGTATATTTAAAAAAAAAAAAAAAAATGTAGGCTGCTTTGGAAAAAGGTAGATAAAGATACCTGTAATTTAAGACTTATTTCAAACACACATAAAAAAAAAATCAGCTGCACTTTTTACAGTATGTGTACTTCCAGTGTATTTACCCAAGAAAGTACTGGGTAAACTAAGATAACTATGTAGGTCGGTGCTTCCCACAGGTTTGAAATATACTTGCGGTGGTAGCCGGGCGAAAAATCCTCCTATTACCCACAGCACAAAAATGGTACTACATGTGAAAAACAAATAATGTGTTTTTTTTTTTTTTTTAACAGTATTTTTATTTATTGAAATTAATTTTAATTACATAGCATATTACAATTAATTACATACTAATATTATGCATTATTATGCATTGCAAATTATGCAAAATTACAGCATTTAAATGGTTCACCTTTTCCAATGTTCTCCTTGCTGTCATATAGTGTCTCTCTCAGTGAATGGGACACAGATTTTACTAGTAAAATTTATAAAATTAATAATATGTGTCAAATAATGTTCTTAGTCTTTTCTTCCTGTGGGGGAGACTACAATAATTTACTATGAATGAAATGGAAATCAAATTAAATACAATTTGTGTAACCAAAATACCAATAATGCCCAAAAGAAAAAGAAAAAACTTAGCGTGTGACTTTTAATTATAAACAAGTCCGAAATACACAGGTACTCTTATTTTGAAATGTCTGTACTATTGCAGGCTGATCCTTCAGATTCTTACAATCGTCTAAAACATTTTATATAAAGGCCATAAAGTAGACTTTGTAATAATTCATCAACGTTCATTAGCAATCACATGGCATAAATCTGCGCTTTTCATTGATTGAGAATCACTTTGAAGCAGACTGAAGTGATGTTGCGTGAGCTTGTAGAACATGCAACAGCGCCGCCTTTTGACTTTGCAAAATGCAGCGCCTGTGGGAATGTCAGCGGGAGTAAACAGTTCTGACGCACACATAACGAGCAGGTATGAAACGACTAGTTTATCGATCGTGGATGGTTTCATTATCTTGCGTGGATATAAAAGTATAAGAGGATAAAAATAATAAAAATGTGTCTCCAAATATACTTGGGCGGCCGTTATTATACATGGGTGGCCCGCCCAAGTAAAGTCTATGTGTGGGAAGCACTGTAGGTTAATGTTAGGTTTAGAGGTAGGTTCAGGGTTAGTACATAGTTACTACCTGGTTATGGTACTTTTTATAATACGTCCATAGTAAGTACATAAAAATGTACCCATACATTTTCTGTTTTTTTTTTTCTTACAGTGTAATACTCAAACTTTTTTCTCCTCCTTCTTTTGTTTTTTTCTTCTTTTTTTTTTCTGCAGCACATTTGGATTGGACAGCCATTCTGCCATCAATCTGTACATAACCACTCTACTACTGCAGGAAGATAGATGGTATGAGATGGAGATTGAAGAAGGTGATGCCAAAGGTACCCTGCAGGGTGAAGAGTTACTGCTAGGAAAAGATGACAAGCTAGAAAGTGCTCTACAGATTGTTCCTCAGCTCGGCTCTGCCAAAGACCTTGTAATCAGTCTCAACACAGCCTTGATCAAGGTTTTGTACTGCATAATTCACCTCTCATAACCCAGTCCTAGTCATTTTTAATGTAAAATAGTCCATAGAAAATATTTCATAAATGTTTGTGATATTTTATGGGGTACAGGACACTTAAATGAGGCATTGACTAATGTATAATTTGAAAATGCATTTTTAACATTTGATTACTCAAATGTCATTTTGATGTCTTACAGTAGAGATTACTCTAATGGTGTATAGTTTGTAATAATGTGAATGCAATCTTTACAGCTAAATCCTTACAACTATGAGTGGATAGAAAGAGTCCTCAAAACTATTCAGATGGCTGATGAGAGCACAAACCTTCTACCTCTTGGTCAGGTCAGTGAAATGCCAAGATGGAGTACATATTACCAAATAAGATGAAAAAACAGATGGCTATTTTATTTGGCTTAGGAATAAGTTTCATAATAACATCTTTATGATTTATTGTTTAGATGGTTGGATTACTCCAGCATTTAAAGTCACACAGAAGAATCTCTCCCCCCACTGACCTGGAGAGCTCATATCTTTTGGAGAATGGTCTTGAACCCACTGCTCTAGCTAACACCCGCCTGCCTTTTCATCTGCTATTCCAGACCAACCACGCCTTCTGGAAAATTGTCTGTGTGTATCAGTTTGTTGACTCTTTGCAACCTTATTAATTGTACCATAACTTTCCAGATTTACCTTATTGTGTTTTTAATTTGTCCTCATTTCTGTTTTAATTTGATGTATTCCTCTTTGTTTTTCTTTTTGTTCCCATAGCTCCTGAAATTAGTGAGGACACTTTACCCACACTGCTCTTCATCTGTAAATTACTTAAGGTAACATAACATACATGTTGAAAGTGCTAAGATCACTGTCCTTCTTATTATTCCTGTTGTTAGTTTTTTTTTTCTTCTTTTTTTATTTTGCATGTCAATTAATAATATTATTATTAATAAAATTTTATTAATAATAAAACAAGGGTTTTGAAGTGCCCCTTTCACACAGAGTTTCTGGAAAATTTTGTAAAAGTCGTTCCGCAACTGCTCTAGGAGTGTGTGATTTTGTTCATTCACACTGCCAGAGTACTCGTTCCTATACTCTGTTTTCATTCACACACATCCTGGTCAGTCAGTAAAGCCAAAATGACATGACATAATGCCACATCTAATGTACTCACCAGGAAGCCTCTCGTAAACAATTGCACTGTGTTTAGTACCGCTAAGCTCATGGTTCATTTTACTGCCTATATGATGGCCATGGCCACACCTAAAATAATCAAGACCCCCAATCATCAAGACCATGTAAATTGTTTAGATTTAACATAGGTTAATTTATTAATCTCTTCACATACTTTATTATTTATGTGACATGGATAAATATCAAAATTAAACAGCATTTATGTACAATTTCCCTTCTTCCCTTCTGATTGGTCCAATTTTGTTTTGAGATCTCTTACCCAGAGCAAGTTACTGTGGTGAAGAACACTGGTAAAAGCCAACCCTCTTTCATGGTACCTACAAACCCAGGGTTGATGCAAACTTTTATCTAAAAGTTGCCGGGCTAGCCAGCTGAAACTGATTCATGGTACAGGCTGCAGGCCAACCTAAACTGTTAATCCATTAACTCTGAACAGAAAATCTGGTGATTTATTTTAAAATGAGTTAGAAATTATCATTTACCCTTCATTTTAGAATGGTTTCACCCATACTGTGACAAAACGATCTGTACTAAACACCAAAATATTTTAGCTTTTCTTCAAACACAAAAACAGAGCATGTCAAATGTGGTTAAAATCATAAGATACTTTTTCATTGTTTGTTTTATTGTGCCATCCTAGGATTTTTACTATGCCCCTCTGATCTGGTTTTAAAAGCATTTACCAGACAAATTCACTAGAGCAAGAGTTATGTGAAGTAACCAAAACTAAACAAAAATTGCCACTTGTACAGGTGACATATTTTTCATTCTTCTTTCTTTTTTGCTTTTTTTACCCAGGTTAATCTGGATAAGCTGTATGCTTTAGCTGTGAACCATGTGTTCAAGAATAATCTTTTGCCTTTGTTAATGGATCCGTCTAAGAAAATCCAGCATCTTGGTCCCAGCAAAGAGTTGTCCAGTGTGACTCAGAGTATCTTTAAACATGCACTATGCATTCAGAATCTGGAACTTGCTGCAGCCACAATCCATAAAATTGCTCAGGACCTTCCTGCGGGTGAGTCAGGTGGTATGACAGCACTCAAACCCCCCCCACCCCACACCCCCACACCCCTTTTTTTTTTTTTTTTTTTTTTTTACAAATCACGTACAATAAATGTGGATGTTGGCCAATGGTGTCAAGATACAAAAATGGCCAAAAAGTAAAATGAAAGTAGTTCATGTGACTCATATATTATATTGCGAGTCTTCTGAAGTAATACAATAGCTTTGAGTGATAAGTTGTTATTCACAAAATTTGTTTTCCATGATGGCATACGTTGGTGCCTGATGATGCTGTAGTGGACTTGAACAAAAGGAATTATAATAAAAAAAAAGTTGGACAGTGCTGTGCATCACATTTGATCTTTAACCTTTTCGTTATTGTTATTATTTGATTCCAGGCGCAGAAAAGACTGATTTCTTAAAGTTCAGCTTGGAACTTGTACATAAGTTGCTGAAGTCTGATAATCTGGAGGTAAGTTGGCTTCTCAAAGAAAATATAAATATTATATTGTTTTGAGGACAAACAATGTAAAACCATGTTTTGCAAGTGCAATGAAAGTATATCTTTTTATAAGCTGTCTTGAAAAATAGATAAACATGAACATGAAACATGGCTCGGCTGTTAAAACAATCCATTTGTTGTCCAAGTGAAGACAGTACTTGATTCCCCTATTTACATTTAACATCTGTCTTGGCTGATTTCGAATCATCTTCAGTAGCCTCTTGTGATGAGATTTTGTCGAGTGTCTAGTGCAGTGGTTCCCAAACTGGGGTACGCGTACCCCTGGGGTAGGGCTGGACGATATGGCCAAAATTTATATCACAATATAATTCTTAATTTCGGTCGATACGATATAATTCCGATATCGATATGAACTATATAATAGACTCATAAAAACTGCCAAAAACGGCCACAACGGATGTCTGTACCTACAAACTTCTGAAAAATGAATTTGCCAAATCTATGAAATCTCTTCCTATAAAACTATATAATATTTTAGAAATAAAAACAGTACTAATAAATTTATGTTCAGCTTTTATTTGTATTTAGCCTGTATTAAAAATAAACACAAGACTCACACATTTTAGTAATATTAAGATCTTTAACATTAAACTATAATGTAGGCTGATTTTATTATTTTTAAAGGGTCATGAAACCCCAAAACACTTTTTTTGAGATGTAAACAGATATGTATAGGCTGCACATCATTGAAAACACTAAAGGTACTCATTGTTATTCATAAGTGAAAAATAGTTATTTTTGCATTTTTCATAGCGATTTCTGTCTTCCTGTTTGAAAAGCTGAGTCGGAACAACATCACAAAATCTGATGTAATCGTGTACTTTCGGCCCAAGTATGGTCATGGTCGAACATGCTGACGTAGACAGTTTTGAGCAAATCTCGACATATTCATGACATAAACCTCATTTAATCCAATCACTGTGCTGTAGTGTGCATAAGATTCTAATTGCAGTATTATGCATAAGGAAGCATCACTTCTCTCGGAAGTGGATTGTTTTGCTGTAATCTACCAGCCCAAATGGAAAATATGTTTGCATGAGATCGCATTACAGCGGAGAATTCAAATAACACAAAAGTGCTGCTCATTCACCTCTGCCTGCTCTAGCTGCGTTCAGATACGCAAGCCGTAGTCTTTTTCCCTCAGCACAGCACGCGTGTTTGTATTTTGCTCGCGATGCGGTCAGAACTGGAGTTTGAATACGAACACATTTAAAATACGATTGTTTTTATGATACACAGGTGGAGCGCGCATATGCTCGGTTTCAGCGCGGAGCTCCGCGATGAGTTTAATAACACTAGCCACGTGACACATAGCTCATACAGAATAAAGTATCCGTGTTTAAAGTTTTTATTTCACACATTCTCCTGCACCAAACATTAACCAGCATGGTGTAGTTATGCACACATATTTTCATCAAGTTGTGGAAGCTTGTTCCGTCGCATTTGCATCAGGTGTACTCATTTTGCATGACTCTGTGGTGTACGTCATCACGCAAATAGCCAATCGCTTTCTGCTCTTTCTAACGGCTGCGCCTCAAGTCAGTGCTGCTGTAATGTATCGAAATACCGGAAATGTGTTTAAAAATCATATCACGGTTATTGAAAAAAATTATATCGCGATATATATTGATATTGAATTATTGTCCAGCCCTACCCTGGGGGGTACGTGAGGTGACAAAAGGGGGTACGTGAACAAAATGCTGAGTTGATTTAATTCTACCTTAAAGTAACATTAAAATCGAGCATGCATTTCTAACTTCCAAAATGTCATAAATCCAGTACATTTAATTAAATTACCTCATCGTTTGCAGTTAAAAATGACTGTATCCACCAAAGGGCTGGGCGATAAAATGATAACGATATGTATCGCGATAGACACGTGATCGATATCAATAAAAAATGTGTTCGATAAAACGTTCAATATTTTTTTTATTCTTCGTCGGAAGAAAACAGAGGTTGCGAAGAAAGTTTGGTTGCATTAACAAAGGCACTCGTTCTCTGATAACCTAGCAACATAGGGAGTGACACGCTAACAGCCAATCAAGTAACAGTATCAATTTTGGTTGCGCCATATCGTTGTCTTGTGCTGGATTCCTCTTCAGTAACCGGCGACTCATAAGCAGAAAATGAGAGTAATAAAAGAGGAAACATGTTCATTGTGACTTTAGACTAGGGTGACCACCTGACTATTGATCTGTTGCAGGACAGTAGATGTGATTTTGCGGGACAATGCGGGACACATGAGACAGATAAATTTACAACTATTAATAAATATTGATTTACATTTGTTGGCAAACTTGGCATATGCGGCGAATAATATTTCTGCCAGTGGGTGCCCACACTATAATGTTGCGCTTATGGCAACATTAAATCCTGGAGAGAAGACAATTCTAGATTCACGGCTGCACATGCAGGAGGACAAAAGTTTGAGCGCGCAGATGTGATATCTGTGCGAGAGCGCGCGCGCATCCAGTTTTGTGCAAGAGAATCCGCCTATGAGTGGAGAGATTACTTGCGCATTTGATGCGCGCTCGACATTTTTCAATATAATAACGCCATAGAACCCGCATTAAATTAAATATTAACGTGAGAAGAAAGTCATTTCTGAATTTCGCAATGTTGTGTTGGTTAAAACAAATGGAGAATATCTCGTTTTTCTGTAGGTGCTCGACCATTTCCGTGTGTGGCGCTTGATCGCCGCCGTTCCTTTGAAATATTTAACATCAGGATGGATGATTACATGCTTTAAATCATCGATTTGGGCAGATTTGAGCAGCTCTTGATGTTCTTATCCAGTATGGAAGATGAAATCCTTGCTGGTGTAGTTGTGTTTACCGACTTTGATGAGGCCCGCTCTTTGCGCTGTCCACTTAGTTGTCATTTTATTATATTTCTTACTGTGGTATTGTCATTTCAGGGATGAAAAAAAATTACAGACATAAATGAAATGCAGGACACTACTTAAGTCAAAATGCGGGACGGGTGGTCACCCTACTTTAGACATTTTAATTATTTGAGTTTTCCATGGTTGTTGACATTTCTGTCTTAATAACTGAAGGGATTATGATCAGAGGAAGGTTAAGTTTAAAATAAAAATGTTTAAATGTCATATATTTTTCTTCTGGTCCTTATTTTAAATGGGTCATAAAAAATATCAATAAATATCGACATCGACCGATATGAAACACTGATATCATGATACAGTTTTCAGCCATATCGGCCCAGCCCTAATCCATCATAGACTGTAAAACAGGCAGCATGCACATGATAGATTGCGTGCCGAATCTGCTGCCTTAAATCGCGCTAAATTACTGTCGTTCTCAACAATGCACCTTTGTAAAAGGAGAGATTTAGCACTTACTCGCATGAAGAACAAATATAGAAACAGATAATGGATTAATTTCGATTTAAGACTCAAACTTTCTCCGATACAAAAACTTACCTTGTGTGAGATGTATTTAATGATGATAATGAGCAGGAATGCAATCGTTCCCAAATATCCACATGACTGCAAATGTGGCAGTATTATACAACAGGTCAAAAAATAAAACTTCAGTACTGTCAGTATTTACTCTATTTTGCAATGAAATAATAGTTCTAACGAAAACCACAGCATAACTAAAACACACGTCTGTGTTTCGCGAACAATTTTGCGGCTTTGAACGAATCGTGAGAGTCAATGATTCATTCACAGCCACTTGCTTCGTTACTGAATGAAAGACTCGATGACTCACTCATAAAAACAGTGACATGCTGCCACCTACTAGTTTAATAATTAAAAGTTTTACTTAGTTTTACCATCATTGCATATTTCTCTATTGGACATTTTTTATTTAAAACATTATTTATTTTATAAAGTTATTCATAAAGCTAAAATAAATGCACTGGAAAATCAATTTAGGGGTCAAATATTGTCCCTTAATGGTAAAGGTGTCACTGCAGTCTAAGTGGAAGAGAGAGGGTATGTAGAAGGATGGTAATCCCTTCAGGGGATACTCCAAGCTAAAAAGTTTGGGAACCACTGGTCTAGTCAATAGTTGTTCTCTGGTGCAGACCATCAGAGGCTTCCACAAGATCTGAGCAAATATAATATATACTGCTGAATCATATGCATTTATTCAGCTGTTTCATTGTGTTCAATATGATTTTAAATGACTGGAATAAGAGCATCAACACACACATGCAAGTAAAGCAAAAGCTAATCGGTAAATTATTATTATTATTATTATTATTATTATTATTTTTTTTTGCACCTCAAATTCATTCATAAATAGAAACTTAGGTAACACTTTATTTTAAGGTGACATAATTAAATGTTTCTATATGTACTTACTATAGTAATAACAGTAAATTATGCATAATTACAAGTAAACCTAACTCGATCCGTAACTCTAGTAAATACATGTAGTTAGTTAATATTTATCTGTACTTATTTGAGTAAGTACAATGTAACTATTTCACCTTAAAATAAAGCAACTAAAACTCAACAGGTATATTAATTATAATCCCTAACAAATTAACAAACTGTTAACGAGAAGACCGGCACTGGACTGTTGCAGGTTGGAAATGTATTTTCCACATTTGGAAAGGAAAATATGCATTAATGGGAACATTTCTGCAAAAGATAATTGTTAATGCTGAAAACATGATTCATTGTTTTAATCAACAGCCCTAAAAAGAAATAATAACTCTGCCCTTGACTAAATGTGTGTTATGTAGGTGCATTAAATGCTGTTGCAGTCTGCCGTGCCTCTATCAAAAATGAACTGGGAACCTGTGGTTGCCCAATACTATTTAAAATGATCTTATAGGGATACCCAAACATGAAAAATGGCATTTACTCACCCTTGTCATTCCGAAACTGTGTGACTTACTTTCTCCTGTGGGAGCATTTAGAACTGTCCAGAAGCTGGACCACCGTTTCTGTTTACAGAAATAACATAAACACGCAGGAATGATTGACAGAATTTCCCCATTTTTACCTGACAGCTCAAAATTTAGTTTATTACTTTATATTGGCATACTGCTGACAGGTGTTTGTCGAATGAGCAGGGATGTATTTACCACCATGGCTTTGCATTTTGGTTGACTATACTGTGTTTTTTTTGTTTTTTTTGGTTGGTTTTTTCCAGTGACATATTATATGTCAAAAGATTATGTTGTTAACCACATTTATTTCATGAATCTCTGTCTGTCCCAATCCTTCATTACTCTATCCCACACTCTTCTTGTTTGCATCTTTTGCCAGGAAAATTTGCAGGCTCGAGGTGAGGCACTCATCTCTAAACTGCAGTTGCAATATCAGCGCTCGGCCACAGAGAACGCTCTCCTTTCGTCTCAGCTCAGCTCCCCAGAGCTCCTCAAACTCACAGGCATGCCTGGTCGCCTTATTGTAGCTCTCTTTGAGCATAGCTCAGTGGTGGACCGTATGAAAAACCCTGCTGGGATGACTTACCCGGGTAAGGTCAAGTGGTATAGTATATCTGTGCTATAAGAATTGCTTTAATCATTTAATCATGCGTTATTGATTAAAGGATTAATCCCCCCCCCCCCCCCTTATTTTTTACTTTTTTCTATTAAAAAAAAAACGGTAACCTAGGGGGTTACTAAAGCAGTATTTAGCTAATTAAAATCCAAAATCCTAGTCCATACCAAGTAATAAATTGACTTGTTAGTTATTCTATTATTTTCAGAGGTTGCCCTACAAATAAATACAAGTATTTCACAAGTAGGTTTAAATAAGTACATTATGTTACTAGATATTAACTTTTTAATACTGACAATCACTGACAACACAAAATAATGTTTGTTTGTATACACATGATTCAATTTAACAGTCTAGAGTCAGAAATTAATACTTTTATTCAGCAGAAACGCATTTAATTGATCAAAAGCGACAGTAAACACTTTAACATTGTTACAAAAAAACTAAACAAATAATCCATTTATCAGAAAATTCTGAAAAATGTACACACAAAAAAAAAACGTTTAGATGCCCAACTGTTTTCAACATTGATAATAAGAAATGTCTTGAATCTTGAGCAGCAAATCAGCATATTAGAATGATTTCCGAAGGATCATGTGACACTGAACACTAGAGTAATGCTGAAAATTCAGCTTTGCTTACAAAGACATAAATTACATTTAAAACTACTCCATGTAACTTTTTTTTGATTAAAAAATAACGCTATTATGGTAGAGTGCAAGAAAATCCATCTTCCCAACTTTACCCAAATATACTTTGTTAAACCTATACGAATTATTCATATTTTTAGAGCTGTAGTGACAGATTTGGCAAAAAATAGCATCATATCTGCACACAGAGGAAAAATATCTCCAACTATGGGTGGTGTGAAACTGAAAAACTTTGAAAATTCAAAAATGTACCATTCAAATCAGCAAACCTCTGGGAATTAAAAAATATATATATTATTTTGTCAGTTTTATTTTTTAACCACTAGAGGAGCAAAGTACATAGTGTAGCTTTAAAAACATTATTTTTAATTGTAATACTATTTAATAATATTTCACAATGTTCGTTTATTACTGTATTTTATAGATACAGCCTTGGTGAGCATAAGATGCATGTATCTATATATGCATGTATGTATTTATGTTTGTATGCATGTATGTATATATAGTAGGGGTGTAATGGTGCATATATTCTTTGAAAACAGTCAGCCACAGTCGAACCACACTCCAATCCAGAAGGGGGTGCGTGCGGTAATGGAACGCTGTTTGCTAAATGTCACAAGAGATAAAAGCGCAGAAGAAGCATCTATGCATAGATATGGTTACGTGTAATCTGTTAACCAGTTTCAAACGCGGAAAGACATCAGTTAAACAGCTTGAGAATAATATCTCACGTATCATTATAATTTTCCTCTGGCAAGTCATTTAGTGTCTACAGTATGTTAGTTCACTAGAGAAATGAACTGTAGAGGGGAGCGTTTTTCTCTAAAAATATGCACTATATAATAGCTTATATATTTATTATATTTACTTTTCCTGTTAGTAATGTCGTAATTATTTAATGTTTAAATAAATTTGTCATGAAAACTATTTATGACAGTAACTGCGTAAATGATCATATTTCAGAATTGAATTGTAGTGAATTAAAATGAATAATTTTATAAATAGATTTAGAAGTTAATGCAAAAACCTGCCTTATGTGCAATTTATGTGTTTTTTATTATTATTATTATTTGAGTGTTGATTATTATATAGCAACTGTAGTTTATAGCTGTCCTTAAAAAAAAAAAAGTTAATTATAATTGAATTAATTTTAAAGAGAGGGACACAATTTGTTCAATAAACCACTGTTTAAACAAAACGAAGAAGAAAAAAAATTGTTTCGTTTTCTCCCTCCTGCTGTACCAAAGCCAATACCGAGGTACATACTGAACTGTCATGTTTGCGTACTGTTACACCCCTAATATATAGACGTTTCTACATATAGATAGAGAGGGACATTTCTATTTGGATTTAGCCCCTTTTTTCTTTAACTGGACAGACATTCACAGCGTGGCCAAGGATATTGCCTCCATCAACAGTGTCGATCTTCAGAAGATCCGGAACATTCTTTTGGAGAAGTGGTTGTGCCAAACAGGGCAGTCTAATGGCAAGGTATGTAAAATATATCACACACTGCAAATTCTCCAGTCTTTTGAAAGACAAACACTATTATTTGCTATAGTAGTACAGCAAATCCCCTCTGTAACTTGATTATATCTGTAAACATACTTCGTATAACGATGCATTGTTAGATGAGACTTAAACTCGTACCTCCTTTGCTGTAGGACATAATTCAGCAGGACTACGTGGCAGATATAAATGATGACCCTGATCTCATGAGGTACTAATACAGAATCCTAAAAATTAAAGTGTTTTATTATTTTGCCATATAATATGAAACATTACCAAGTGGATTAAACATGTTTCTATAACATGGATGCAAGTCTTGTTGAAGTTTTTCTTTCTCTTCATGTCCTTCTCTTTATATGGCAGAGTTGTTTATTTGCTGCAGATGCACCCCATGGATATAAGTGCTCGTTTGCTCAGTCCCATCCTGACAGCACAAACCTGGGTAAGTAGGACTTTTCACCTTCAACAGAAGCCTGAGGCGCCAGGCCCTGTTCTAGGATCGTGTGACTTAGGGGGGGATTTGCACCCGCCAAGTTTACATCATTGCAAGTCTTTGGGTACACACAATTCAGTTCATGGTTCTTCGGATTTCAAAAGCAAAATAAAATGAGGTTAGAATCTTATAGAGGACCAAAACTTTGAAATAAATAAATGAGCAAATGTGAATGATAAATAAATATGTATTTTGCATAAAACAAATTATAAATGCATAAATAAATCGAATGGGGAAATTATAATTTATTTTTTCAAAATCTGTTATAATTGAGAAATAAAAAGGCAGTTTTAAGCCCTCTGATTTAAATATTTCACTTAAAAGGGTGTGTTTCCTTTAAGGCTTCAATATAAGGCCCAGTGCTATGATTTGCATTAATTCACTAATATATTCATTCAATTATTAATAATAAAAATGTATTGTACAAAGTGTTTTATGTGAACTAGCCCAGACGCAAACCATGTGTTGTTAAAAGTAAATGGAACTCATTTGTATTTGTCATTTAGAACTAGATTATGAAATTCAGTTATTTTTGTGACTGGTTATGATCTACTGTTGATGGATTATATAACAATGATTACTTTGTTGTTTATATCACATGTTGAAAATGTTTACACAAGTGCATGTTTTATCTTTTTTATACGAGTGCATGTTTTATCTTTTTGAATGAGCAGCTGGAATTACTAAACCACTAAACCGTTTGTATGGTAGAACACAGATCACATTTTAGCATTCCTGCTGAAAAGACAAGCATAGCTGGTTACTACTGCAGTGTTTTGGATGTTCCCACCAGGATCATGAACTAGCTTAACCATTTCCTTTCTCATCCAGCATCACCAGAAAGGCCATACTGGTTGGCCAGAACTTTACCATAAACATAATCAGTAAAAAAAAAAAAAAAAGTTTAATGAACTGATGTAATGGTAATACACCAACTTTTTGTACCTTTTGTACTGACAACCACCATACAAAGAGGTGGTAAAGAAAAAGCCACATAATTAAAGTTCATCACGAGTATATTTTCCACATGCTGAGGTAAAAACTAATGTGTAGATGTTTGTATGGTGTCATACAAATGAATACAAACCACATCATGGTAACACACATGACACTAAATGATGCAATAAACATTTATTTAACATGGTAAAATGTGTCATAAAACCCTAATGTACATAACTGATAACAAAAGACTGAGAAGAAACATAACTATTTAAATGAAAAAATCAAAAAAACAAATGTTGAGTGTCACACAGAGAATTATGGGGATATCAATTTATCAGTTTTTCACTATAATTTATAAGATGATGTGTTCTTTTTCTACTTACAAAAACTGTACATCTAACAGTTTTTGTTAAACTTGCATAAAATGATCTGTTAGATCTATAAATATAAAATAGTAAAAAGTTATAGAACTTTCTAATTTTTTGCTGTAGCATTTTGGTAAAAATAGAAGCAAACTTGAATATGCAAAACAATATCTTTGTTAACAAGATAACTTTATATCCCAGACATGCATAGAAAAGGTTTTGTCAGATTGCAAGAATGACTTGCATGTTGAAACAACATTTTGAATGTTTTGAAAATAAAGAAATCAGTAATGTGTTACACATTATACACCATTTACTTTCCTGTCATAAAGTTATTAGTGGAGTATATGTTTGCCAGGAAAGTAAAAGTCTGAAATGCTTAACATTTGTTTATCTTTTCAGCCCCTGGGAGGATCGGGCCTTCGTTTGACCTTTGAACATCGTAGTCGTGCTTTGATCTGTCTCACTCACTTAGCAGATGCTGTCACTTTGGAAGCACTTTCCAATCAGCCAAGTAGCAAAATCAAGTGAGCAGAATCAAGAATTATAATTTAAGTATAATTTTCTTTCACTTGTTTGTGTGCAGTTTTATAAGAATGGAACTGTAACCATTTTATATGTCCAAGTGTTAATGCAAAACACTTTTTTTGCCATTTATTTTAATCAAGAATGATGAATTTTCAGCATTAATGAGCATGTATTAATGTTTTCACAGATATTATTTGAAGTGTTACATGTACCTTGCCCAGATGGAGGCCCTGAACATTCCCTATACCTTGGAAATGTTCATCAGCAGCCCGAAAGAAGGCATGATTAAGGGTTTATGGAAGAACCACAACAATGAACCTCAGGTAGATATTGCAACTAATATTAAAACTCCTCATTTCAACAGTCAAGTTCTGTTGATTCTTACTACAGTTTTATAAAAAAAAGTGTGGGATGATGAGAAGTGGTGGGGGAATTCAAAAGTTTGGCATCGGTAAGATTTATTTGTTTTTGTTTGGTTCTTTTTAAGAAATGAATACGTCTGTTCAGCAAGGATACATCAAATTGATCAATTATAATGCTAAAGAAGATTTCTATTTCAAATAAATGCTGTTTTTATAACTTTCTATTTACCAAAAATGTATTCCACAGAAATAAATAAGTTTTCAACATTGATCATAGAAATTAAATAATGATGCTTGAGCACCAAAATACATTCAAATAGAAATCACATTCTGAAATCAACTGAACATTCATCTTGGTGTGAACAGCCATGCAGTGCTTGAGCATTTAAAGATGTTTATATACTTTCTTTTATCAAATTTAATGAGCAGAGAAAACCATTTATAGTTTATAAACACTGTGGCACTGCTCTTTTTGAGTGTCTCAAGTTGTTAGACATTGTAAGACATGTAAAAAAAAAAAAAAAAAAAAGTATGTGACTTTTTTTTTTCCCCCCTCACAATGCCACTAAAACATAATCTACATACATTTTTCAGTAAGGCATGTCATGTTGCTATTTCTTTCCAGGCTGTCCGTCTTGTAGCCGATCTTTGTTTGGAGTACGAGGTTTATGATTTGCAGCTGTGGAACAGTGTCTTGCAAAAACTTATGTCTTTCAATATGGTAAGTCACATGTACATTACTCTCATTTTAAAGCTGTTTAGTCATTAGTTAGTCATTTTGTGTACTTGTGCACAAACACTGCTTCCTGAAACAATGGGAATGATGGAAAATTACAACTAATTGATATTTGTAAAACCTAAGAAAACTGTGTGTGAAAACTATGAATCCTGTCTTTATTTAGATTAGTCATACTTTTTTTACTGTGTTTGAACAGTATACCTGAAGCTGGCTGGATTTAAAGGGTAAGTTCCCCCAAAAATGAAAATTGTCATCATTTACTCACCCTTATGTTGTTCCAAACCTGTATCTGTTTTTCTTCATAGAAGAAGATATTTTGAAGAATGTTGGATGTTGGTAACCAGACAGTTGACGGTAGCCACTGGCTTCCATAGTAGGAAAAAATACTATGGAAGTTAATGGCTACCATTAACTGTCTGGTTACCAACATTTTTCAAAATATCTTTGTCTGTGTTCAACAGAAGAAAGAAACTCATACAGGTTTGGAACAACATAAGGGTGAGTAAATGATGACAGAATTGTCATTTTTGGGTGAACTAACCCTTTAACACATTCGTGTGATGTTTGTTTAGGTGGATGATACATTGCTGCCTCCTTGTGTTCATTGTGTTGTCTATTCAGAAAATGTTTCTTCTTTTTCTTCTATAGACAAGCTACTTGCAGAAGGTTCTTGAAGCTCTCATAGCAGTGCCCAGCCTTTTAGAGGTGATCATTTTCCTAACCTTTGTTTTTTTTTTTAGATCAGGTGTATCAGACTTATTTTAAAGCAAGGGCCAAACTAAAATATTATTTATTGTGGGCCATAACATGCTTAACACTGGCAATAGAACTAAATTTAAATATAAATAACAGCATATTTTATTGTATTGGAAACTATATTTCGTCATTTGTAAATGTAAAGTTTTCAGCACAAGTGTAAAATGGTCTGCGTCTTGGTACAAGCCTTGCAGCAGCATTTAGTGCAAACTGTGAGATAGTGAGAGCTGACTAATGGCTTGCAGTAGTCCAAAAAGAATGAAATAAAAGCATGTATAACTTTCACAAACCTTAGACATTGCAGATTTTAGTTTTAAGAGAGTTATTTGAACTGAAAGCCAAAATACTGTCTGAGATCCAAGAAATATATATATATATATATATATCATTCTCTCACCCTCAATCCATCCCAGATGTTATATCACTTACTTTCTTCAGATATATTCAGATTGAAATATAATGCATCTCTGTAAGTTCACATAATGCAAGTGAATGGCTCCCCAAATGTTGATGCTCTAAAAAGCACAGTCATCATGATGCTAATCCATATGAACCAAGTGGATGAATCAATGTCCTCTGAAGTGAAACAATGTGTGCATTACATAACATAAGTGTGTTGTGAAGCTCATCGCGAAATAACGTGAAAGCATGGAGTAGCATAACTTCTTGCATGAGCTGTACTTCTAATGCTTACATTACTTCAGAACAAGTTTCACAATGCGTTTACTTTTACCTCAAGCCACATGTAATACTTGTTTCATAGTCAGAGATGTTACCCAATCATAGCACTGGGCCTTATATTGAAGCCTTAAAGGAAACACACCCTTTTAAGTGAAATATTTAAATCAGAGGGCTTAAAACTGCCTTTTTATTTCTCAATTATCACAGATTTTGAAAAAACAAAACAAAAAACAAATTACACTTGAGGAAACATAATTGTAATTACACTTCAGGAAACATAAACTAGAAAAAATGCCAAGTCATGACCCCTTTAAATCATTGCTCAGTTTATTTGACATTTATGATTTAGGTCAATTTAACGCACAACTACCTTTTTTTCCCTCCCTGCAGGGGCAAAGTCTTTCCAGAATATGGCGGAGCGTGATTCAAGCCCCTTTCTTGACAGGTAAAAGGGACATACTTTAAAATTTTCAACATCACTGAAAAATTTCTATTACTTAAATGCTTTTAACTGTTTGTCTGTATGATCATTTTACAGCTTCTCTTCCTCTCAGCCCTCGACAGCATGATGTTATGTATAAGACATTTGTCCTGCTTCTAAAGTAAGTCTTCAGTCCAAGGGACAGTTTGATCAAAATATAAAGTATGAGCATAGGGTGTGGCTAATGTATTATAAGCAATAGTTTATTAGTGAAGTTGATTATATGGATTAAGGGATTTTTTTTTTCCATTTATGAGTTTCTGTTAATTAAAATTAATGATAAATTAAATTAAATGAAAATTCATTATTTAAATGAATTAAATAAATTGATTAAACATTATTTCATTAATTAAAATGAAAACTTGTGTGCCGACTATCTTTTCAAAAATGTAATGAGAATTGTTTATAAATGTAAAAGCTTTAAAAAAAAATATTAAAAAATATTTAAAAGGTTTAATATAAGCTATAAAAGTCAGAATTAAACAGACAGCTCCAGGGCTTTTGTATCACTGAGAATTTTTATTGTACTTTCTCTACTCATATTGTAATAATGGAATACTATGGCAATTGCTTTCTTACCTGTACGTGACGGTGTTTGGCTTTGGGGGGTTGGACAGAAGATGCTCCCCGTTCCCTCTTCTCTGCCATTTAACTGACTGAATGGCAGTTTTTCAAATTTTCCCCTGTGTTTGGCCTAAAACACTGTAGTCAACATTTCAAACTGGATGACAACAAACAAACACAGAGGTTTTTCATATTTTCAATCGCAACCTTCTCTCTGTATTTACAATTCTTTGCTGCCATTTGCCACTGCCTAAAACACTCTGGATCCTTCACTGGAAACTGAAAATAACCCCACTAAATGTTTATTCTTTGAATTCTTGCACCTGGGAAAAATACAAGTCGACACCATTATAACTAAAAGTTTGCAAAGAAGTATTTCCTACTTAAGCAAGGCAGTATTTGACTGTGGTCAAGCCTGTCTATAGCAGACTGGTGGAAGTGGCCTTGATTGGCAACATGTATAGGCAGGCAAGTTTTACTGAAAGCCCACTTTGCCACTGTGAAGTACCGCTTTAACACATAACAAACCATATGTTATAAGAACAAGAACTTATACAGGGGCATTTTTTGCACCCATATCTTAAATTTTTGGGGGCAAAACGGGTAAACCCCGATAAATTTCCTTCCTGCTTTCCGTTATTGTTGAGGTGATCATGTAAATCTGCTCTGCCTGTGTTACTCTGTCACTGTCTGTAAATTCCATTTAAAAACTAAAAATATGGCAATTTTATTTATTTATTTATTTTGCTGGAAAACTTGCAGTTTAATAATTGTAAAAAAAATTCAGTTATTCAAAGATTAGAAATTATTCAAATATAATGGATAAACAAGCCATTGTTTTATTTTTCAATTTATAAGCGCATATTCTCGCTCTGCTACTCCACAAAGAGAGTACTTTGTCAACACTGTCCTGCTATTTAATTAATTCAATTATATCTTTGATTTTATTATTTATTTTCTGCTGTGTCTTCTATATTTTCTCAAATATCATGTTTCATGTTTTTTAGATGTCCATTTTTATTCACTTTGGATCTGGTTGCCATTGCCAAGCGGTTTTCTCAGTTCAATCTGCAGGCCTTCTCTTTGGGCACACTGTTGCTCATACCTTGTGCCAAAAAGAAGGAACCACAAATTCAGGTAGGTTCACATTTACTATAGGGGATGATGGGCCAGGGTAATAGTGGCATCCTACCCCTTCTTCCCCTATAGTGGGAAGCTCCACTCCACCGACACAGTCTTCACTGCTATTGTTTGTCGTTCCCGAAGGTTCAATTGCACAAAGTTAAACATTTCACAACTTTGTCGTGTCACTGGTCACGCTAACATCCTGTTGCCAATGATCACTGTCACTAGTGTCTATGGCAGGGGTGGGCAAACTCGGTCCTGGAGGACCGCTGTCCCTGCAGAGTTTAGCTGCAACCCTGATAAAACTCACCTGCGTGTAATCCTAAAGACCTTGATTAGCTGGTTCAGGTGTGTTTGATTAGGGTTGGACTATGCAGGGACAGTGGCCCTCCAGGACTGAGTTTGCCCACCCCTGGTCTATGGAGTATTAATGTCTGTTATGAGATTAGTTTTGCAGATGTACCATTTGCTTTTGAAAATAGTCCATGTAAGAAAGCACATGTAACGTGTTACTATGTCACCTTAAAATCCCATGATTTATTTATTTTTTTTGTCTGTGATCTGAATACTGAGTTTGATTTTCAGTTTGTACTAAAACATTTTTTTTGTGTGTGTGTTTTATACATTAGAGCTTCCTGCTGTCCTGTAACCCTACCCTCATTCTGGATCAGATTGAGGAAAGCATGACCACCGGAGAGTTAGCCGGCATTCCTTCACAGGTTATTCCTTCTCTTATTGTTACACAAATCTTTTCTCAGTCCTTGATTAGTCGTATATTTTAATTCATTTTTATTTACTGTAGATCAGAGACACAGTGTTCACATTCCTTTGTCGAAATGGCAAGTCTCAGACATTGATGAAGACCAAACACTTCACTCATTTGAAGAGGCACTTGATCTCAAAGGGTCACCCTGAAGTAGTGCAGGAGCTGCTGAACTGCCTTGTGGGGCAGAATGGGTTAGTTGATCCTACATGGAATTTCATACATTTACCTCTTATTTCCTTCATCAGTTTGTGAAGTTAAACAGCATTTTTTTTTATTTTATTATATTTATTTATTTATTTTTGTACTGGTGAAGCTGTTCTACATAACAGAGTTACAAGGAATAATATACAGCCAGCCAGTCAGTATTGCAAAATAAACCCAGGCAGAGTGATCGGGAAGTATCAAGACGAACACTGCAATAATGTTAAAGTAATATTAATACTGAAGTTCTCTGATGTCAAAGAGAATTTTCTCTCAACTTATGATGATCATTTGCTCTTTTAGAATAACAATCTGTAGTATATTGTACATTTTTAGCGTCCTCTTTCCCTTTTGCTTTATAAATTTCTTTGTAATAAACTTTAAATCAGGGGCCGGCAACCTATGGCACGTGAAGGGATAATCACTGGCAAGAGACAACAGCTAAAGAGGTGTATTTATTACATTTAAATAAATTTCTCGAACTTGCATAAAAATGTACTGTACATTTTGAGGTAAATTTCATATCTGACAAACCATGTGCTTCTGTAATTGCATGCCATAGATTTTCTGACCCCTACTTTAAGGTATTAAGGTTTTATTTTACCTTTATTATGTATTACAGTTATTTATACTTATTGCTAGACTTTTATTTTTAACAGTTTATCAGAATTTAAATATTCACATGATGATACAGTTTTGGGAAAGTCAATACATAATCAATATTTATATTTGACTTTATGTGTGTCAGTTGTTACATAATTTTTTTTCGGAATTTGGTTTGAGTAGTAACAATCAAGATGTAATATGTAAAAAGATATGATTCTTTGTAATATATACAAATGAGTGCTGTCAAAATTAGTGTGTTAACACATTTGATTTATTTTTTTCAGTTTAACGCGTTAAAAATATTTAAAGGGATAGTTCACCCAAAAATGAAAATTCTGTCAGTAATTACTCACCCTCATGTTGATACAACCATGTAAGTCTTTCTTTCATCTTCGGATCACAAATTAATATTTTTGTGATTAAATATGAGCAGTGGAATACTCCTACATTGGCTTTAAGGGGGCCCAAACTTGTCCATCCAGAAAGTCAGTGAAGAAAATGTTTAAATAGTCCATGCCACTACAGTGGCTCAACCGTACGTTTTTCATGCGACGATAATACTTTTTGTGTGAAAAAAACAAACAAAAGAACGACTTTATTCAACTATTCATTTTCTCTCTTGTAGGCTCCATGACGCATGCACGAGAACTAAACTGACGACGGTCTTCTTCTACTACTACTTGTTACTGGCTGCTCACTCCTGCTCACTCCTTAGGAGTATTACCGCCACTTAGTGTTCAAGATGAAGTGCTAAACTTTGTTTACAAGCAGGTGAACGTGCGCGCTGTATGTAAAAACCATTATTTGTAAATATGTCGGCAGTTTAGTTCTCGTGCATGCGTCATGGAGCCTACAAGAGAGAAAATGAATAGTTGAATAAAGTCGTTCTTTTGTTTGTTTTTTTCACACAAAAAGTATTATTGTCGCTTGAGAAACGTACGGTTGAGCCACTGTAGTGGCATGGACTATTTAAACATTTTCTTCACTGACTTTCTGGATGGACAAGTTTGGGCCCCCTTAAAGCCAATGGAGGAGTATTCCACCGCTCATATTTAATCACAAAAATATTAATTTGTGATCCGAAGATGAAAGAAAGACTTACATAGTTGTATCAACATGAGGGTTAGTAATTACTGACAGAATTTTCATTTTTGGGTGAACTATCCCTTTAATGCAGCATCCGTTTTTTCTGTCATAATGTGGCTAGCGTTACATTATGTGATCACGCTTGTGACGAGCAGGGCAGGCGAGAGCCGTGAGACCGGTGTGTTCCGAACTGCGTTACATTGGTGCCTCCGAAGCTCCTCCGTGAGAGACTCGAGGCCGGCGCGCCTCGCAGGTGATGCTCATTCGTGTCACCGGCCTCGCGCCGTTCCCTCACTGCTCTCGCCCGCCCTGCTCGTCACAACGCTCTACATGGAATTGCTTTTAAACCTCCACAAGACAATCGAGAACGCACTGTATGTGAATGTCGTGTCTGTGTGACACACACACGACTCCTGTGCACAGAAAGATGCGCATCAGTGTCCAGTTCTCTCTCACGCTTGAACAAACAATAAGGCACAGAATTATGCCAAAATGCCCGTTTTGTCGAGTATCCTCATAAGAGCAGTCTCAAATGAGTTAAATAACGACTTTAATGAACTTAAAGAGTTGTGAGAAAATGAGATAGGCATCATGATTGGCAGTGGCAGCTCTTAAAGTGACAGCAGCCTAGTAAACCAGTTGCTGTGATGTCTGTTATTAATGTTAATCAAAGAACAGAGACGATTGTAGCTTTAATAAGGATAAATCTATATTTAATTTATAATTTATGCTGTGAAGAATGTAAAGTGTTAGATAGCTTTATTCATGTTCTCTATATGGAAAGGAAGGAAGGCCATGGGTAGATTTAAGTTCACTTAAATTATTTTTTTTATGCCTAATAAATGTTGAAATTGATAGCTTTTACTTTTACTGTAATGTTGAATGTCTATAATTTAATGCTTTAAAAAAAATCTATTTCATAGAGACATAAGTACCAGTATTAATATCAATGGTGATAATATATTAAAAAAAAAAAAAATACACAGTCTTTAAGTTGTTTCAACATTAATTTGAGTTACTGTTTAATACTGTTTACTATTAATTAGAGTAACTGTTAATTAATTAATTAATTAATTGATTGACTGCACTAATACAAATGCATCTATTTTTTATATCCACTGTAACTCATGTAATTACAAGTAACTTGCCGTTTTATGCTTCAAATGCTAGAAGTTCAGAGGTTACAGTTTTGATTAGATAGGTGTTCCTAATTTTTGTAAGTAAAACAAGTTAATTTGTGTTTCTAACACAAAGTTGAATAAAAGAATTGTCTCACTGTCCTTTTTCCCCTCTGAATAGTGAAGAGGAGGCATTTTCCTTTGCCCAAGAATATCTGAAATACAGAGAGATGAAAGGAGGACAAACAGCACCTGTGAGCAACACCCTCTCTGATCCTGTCAGGGTAAAGCCTCTTAAAATATTTATACTTTATTTTATTTTTTAAATGTATTTGCTTTTCATTTGTAATGAATGTTTATTGTGGTAGTATATAATCTGCTAAGGTTCTCATTTAATTTATTTTTTTATCTTTTTGTCCTTCAGGAATTTTTGGAAAAGGCACTTAAATCTAGGGGTACTCAAACATCAGCATGAGATTAAAAATCATTTGTAATCTGTGGGCAGTTATACAGTACTTTCACTAATTGCAAGACTGCGCAAGTAAAATGTTATCTGCTTGCTTATTTTACATTTGTATATTGTTACTTAATAGTATTTCAGTACTCATGTTTTGTGAATATTAACACCATTGTGTATGTAGACATCTGATTTACAAATAAAAATGACTATTACATTTTTTCAATAATATGGAACTGTTAATATAGCAAGGAGCAAGCATGGACCATGTAGCTCATCACGTATCACTGTCATGGCTTTGGACCAGAGCCGTTGAAAACAGAATGCTGACACTCCCATAGACTACCATAGGAAATGAAGAATGCGGAAGTAATGCATCATTGGGCAATCAATAGTTCCAAACACTGCATTGAAGCCCATTCATTTCAGTGTTTCTCAAGCACACTTGCTGGTAAGTTGATGAAATGACTGCATTTTTGACATTGCTCATGAATCTAGTCAATAGATGTGTTATGTGATTTAGTGCATGTTTACAGTTTAACGTGAGCAACAGTTACCATAACCAGATGCCAGTTATATTTTTAATAGTTGTTCGATAGAATACTGTGAGGAATGTAAGATGCACAACATCACTCCACACTCCCTGTGACTAATAATTGTGAAAACTTTCATTCCATTTAATTTCCCGGAAAAAAATGTCTTGTAATCTTTTGAGAATGTCCAAGAAAGATCTCATTCTGTTGATTCCAACCTTCTCTGAAAGAAGCACATAACTGCACACTGCTGCTTTAGTAGTACTTTGAACTTTATTCTATCAGTTCCTTATATTCCCATAAAGACGTGTATACACCTAAATCTAGTATATCTTTAAGTAATCAGTAGATGGAATTGCAGGTTGACTTTAATTACACATGAAGATTTTGTTGAATGAAAGAGTACATTACAGTTTGCTTATTGGATTAGCATCACATTTTTTGGGTGACATTTAATTTTGCTAGGTTTAAGGGTGGGTTAAAGGGATATTTTATCCAAAAATGAAAATTATCCCATGATTTACTCAAGCCAACTTAGGTGTACAAGACTATCTTCTTTCAGACTTGATGTATGACAGGATGTACTGTAGGAGTATCATAAGCTTAAGACGCCTCTCGTGGTTCAAACAAATAAGGCTGTGCAACAAACTCAAGCTCCTCTTCTCTCTTATCTAAATCCTTTGACATTTCTCTTAACATTTCTCATTTTAGACTTCTAATTTGTGACCGGTGTTTTGTTTTGCTCTATCCTCTGTGCTTCCAAGTTTGTCATTACATCATACGTCGAGTCAGGGGTTACCCTTCCACCACAAATCGATGTGTTCAGCCGGAAGCTAATTATTTTACTTTATAAAGTTTTAAATGTGGATATTTTTCTTAAAAAAACCCATTGCTTATAGGCTATATAACAAATGCATAATATCATGGTTAGTTCATGCAGAAATGAAAATGTAATTTATTACTCACCCTCATGTCGTTCTACTCCCGTAAGACCTTTGTTCATCTTCAGAACACAAATTAAGATATTGTTGATGAAATCCGATGGCTCAGTGAGGCCAGCAAAGCCATTCAAACTATGAGCCATAAAGGTACTAAAAACATGTTTAAATCAGTTCATGTGAGTTCAGTGGTTCTATCTTAATATTATAAAGCAACAAGAAAACTTTTTGTGCGCCAAAAAAAAACAAAAATACTTTTTAACAATATCTATATGGGCCGATTTCAAAACACTGCTTCAGAGCTTTACGAATCGAATCAGTGAATCGGAGCACCAAAGTCACGTGATTTCAGCAGTTTAGCCGTTTGGAGATCCAAATCACTAATTCGAAACAAAAGATTCATAAAGCTCAGAAGCCTTATGAAGCAGTGTTTTGAAATCAGCCCATATAGATATTGTTGAAAATTAATTTATTTATTTTATTTTAAGCCATTTATATATTCTGCAATTTACACTAAAAAAAAAAAATAAAAAAAATAAAATGATAATCTGCCTTTTTTACACACAGATTTACACAGTTCAATGACATAATTCTAACAAGTAAATCAATGTATGTGAGCCTGTTTGTCCCGCCCTCATGTGGAAAAATGTCATCAGATAAGAAAAGAGGTGTCACTGTGAGTAGGAAGGAAATTTTTGATTAAAGATTAGGAGTGCACATGATTTTAAGAAAATACACAATGATTTGCATCATGGATAAATCATTTACACTATAATATTCCATAAAAAAAGGGAATTGTAAATTCTGATTTTTATGGTGATTTTAAAGCAGTTACTCTTAGCTTTTGCCAGCTCTGACTAGTATTTTCCTGGTCCTACCTTTTTGGAAGTAGCCCAGCATACTTATTTTTGTAATACATTTTATGACTTTGATGATAAACTCTTATTTTCCTTATTAATATTGACTTTATGATAAGTCATAAACCAGACCTGTATAGGAACCCTAATATCTTTTAAACAGGAACAGCTGAATGCAAGTTTCACAGGGGTGTACTCGTGCTGTGTACTGTATATAACGCGTATGACGTAAAGGTGGCACCTCTGACGAATCATCACATTATATATGTGAACTCTTGTGACTAAATGTGAATTTAGGCGTTATTAAAACGCGCAATTATTACTCCTCCCACAGCAATGCTGTAGTGCGACTCAAACCGGCAAGCCTCGAAGACCAGAACAGGTTTTTCCTCCATGTCCTACTTAGCGTCGCGGTGTTCCTGATAACACGCAAGAACATAAAAGCTCACACTGGACTGTCAAACGACGGACACTTGGAGCATAACACGATAGGGAACTATTGGTTAACCACAAAACACGAGAGCTCTATAAAGGATGAATTCAATACGACAGGTGCCTTCGCGGGTTAAAAGCAAAAGGACGGAAACTATTTTAGGAGCCGAGAGAGAGCATTTCGAAAAACAGCAGGTATGGCAACCTCGGAACACTTGATATCTTGTTACGATGCTAATGGTTAGCGTTCCTATGTGGATATAGTGCTAGCATTGACTACATTTTACGACATAATATGATGCACACTCGAAACATGACTGAGGATGCACGATCACAAACACAGCTTGCGTAGGCACTTCTCATCTACACTATTGCAGAAATGGCGTATTTACAGAAATATCGGTCGTTAAAACATACAGGTGTACCTTTTTCTTTTTTTGAACGATTCTCGCTGAAGTGATAAACTTGCTAAAACGAAACAATAGGTTTTCAAACAACTGACAAGACCAGTTTGTGTCTGACATAATGTCATCCGGGGACTCGGTGAACCTGTCCATACAACTACGTTACTGTACCTGCAAAATAATCAGAACGCCAGATCCAGCACGTGATCTTAACATATGTTATTCTGTTTGCAATGATTATTGTTCGTTCTTGACTTCTTCATGGACTCTCTGACAGGCTTATATGATGTGTGATGCTTATATGCCCTGTCAGAGTACAAATAAATGGGTCGATGTAAATTGTATATCAAAGTAAAATGCAATAGATTGTAGTGACCATTGGATTTATGCCATAGATTGTTCTTTATATATATAATATAATATTATATAATATATATATCACACACAAATCACATCGATAATCATACACTGATTAAAATTTTTAAATGGACAGACTGATGTCTCTGATGACTGATGATATCGTCCTAGTAAAAAAAAATAAAAAATCTGAAGGCATGGCAATATATTGCAGTATTAGGCCTATATTCATAATTAGGAAACTTTAAATGGATTTAAACGGAAAACAGAATAAAAAAAAAAAAAAAGTATGATTCACTCACTGATTATTTATTTATTTGCATATTGAGAAGGAAAATATCTTCTGTTCTGGCTGTTAAATATCAAATTCTTGAGGTCACAAAAGTTTGTATCTCTGTCTAGTCTATTACTCAACCTTTGCTTGCCAAATATATATGGTTAGGTTTTATTTTAAGGTCTATTGTAAGTGGCTTGACAAGTTCTTCCAGTTTCATTATCTTTTCTTTTTCACCTCTGTCAATACTAACCTGTAGTCAATAGCATTTCGGTCGTCAGTTTTCCCGGTCACTATAGCATTTTGAACAGTTCCACCAAATAAGCTGAATAATATATATATATTTCTATCATGGAAGTAAATGTGTAAATTTGTAAGAAAATTAAAAGTAAATACAATAGTTATAATACTTTTCACATTACCAAAAAAAAAAAAATCATGTGATGTTAAAAGGCTGCATTTTTTCCTTTAGTTATGCAGGCCCAACAACCTGGTTTTGCAGGTTCTTCTACACTTTTGGTTTGTACTCCACACATAGAGTTGTTGCTGGTTGAAAATGGTGAGGAACTGTCAGTACTGAGTGAGATATCAGTTAATGGTTACACTTTATTTTGATGCTCCACTTTAGACATTTACAACTACATATCAACTAGAGTATTAGTAGACTGAATTAGACTGTTAGGGTAAGAAGTTTATATGTAGGTGTAAAGTTACTTCTAGTCAGTAGAATGTCTGTTGATGGAGCATCAAAATAAAGTGTTTAGCAGATATTAAGCAGACAGTCTACTAATACTCTAATGACCAGTCGTTGACATGTAGTTGCAAAGTAGTTAGTAGAATGTGGGCAATTGGAATAAAGTGTTAATTAGTAGTTTTGTGATAAATATCTTACATTAAATAATTAAATATTATTAAATATTTTAAGAACACTTTTGTGCTTCCAGTAAGGTATATAATTTAAAGGGATAGTTCACCCCAAATTATTATAACATGTATAACTTTTTGTCTTTCATGTTGCACAAAAATAGATGTTATGCAGAATGGGCCTTGGTGATCACACAATGAGATGTTAGCTAGGGTGACCAAACGTCCTGTTTTCCCAGGACATGTCCTGTTTTCACGTCCTGTCCTGGTTGTTTTTTATAAAGTGATAAAAAAATGTCCTGGTTTTCATTGTTTTTCATTGGGCCATTAAATTGACCGGTGTTACGAGATTTTCGGTTTCTGAGATTTTTGGTTTCCGAAGGCAGAGCACACATAAAAATGAGTTTCGCAGACATGCGCGAGCACGTGCAACTGAGAATATTAGTTCACTTTGTATCTCAAGACAATAGTGGATTTTTCCATAAAGGTAACCATATTCTCAGCGTCGCGGCTGACTTATGTCTAAACTACAGTTGTTTACTTCTAGGTAACAGTTTATAATGTTTTCAATAGTTTGCACGATTCGTGCAGTCATCTGTAACTGAATAAACAGATACTTTGTGTAACAGCAGAGCAACCTTCAGCTATCGTCTACAATGAGTTCAGCTCATTGTGCTCTTCCTTTGTACCTTGCGATGTAACAGCTGATAGGCCTATATAAATTTCTTTATAACTTTCATGCTTGTTTGTTAAGCAACAAAAAAACTGCTGGGAAAGATCAGCTCTACAGCAAAATATAGATGGGCAAACAAGGAGGAATGAGGAAGAAAATGAGGATGAAGAAGAAAACTAAAGATATAGACATTTTTTGTGAGTGCTATTTTTGTTAAACTTGGATTGCTAATATAGCAGATGTATTTTTTTAGTTATTTATTATTTACTTATTTTTCTAATACAGAAGAGACATTATTTCTATCATTATTTCATTCGTTATTTTTGAAACTTGTCATAATAAAACATCTGAATTTATGTCTTTGGTTATAGATAGCATTTTGTAATATAACAATTTTCTATCCATACAGAGGAGTCATACTTTAAATGTGTTGAAATTATAAGGCATTTTCGAGTAAACTTCGAGTATCATTTGAATTTCTCATTGCCGGGCCGACTGTCCTGGTTTTCGCTAATCAAAATATGGTCACCCTAATGTTAGCCTTAGACAGAATGACAAAAGTTGCAATGAAAGTGGATGGTGACTAACATCTCTTTGTGTAATCACTAAGGCCCAGTTGTTCAAAAGAATTTTGATAAACGGATTGGCTCAAATCTTGAAAATGGGTTGTTCAAAAGAAAATAAAAAGCTTCTGAGATCAGATTAGATCATGTAATCCAATCTTGGTTTTGATCTGGATCAAACCCTCAGTATGTGTTGTTCAAAACACTTAAGTAAGATTGGAATACATTTGTTTCCAAAAATCTGGATTATCCTGATCCCAGCAGAAGGGTGGGTTCAGGATTAATCTAAGCTACAAAATTTAAAACTTGGAAAAAATTGTATTATGTACTAAATGTACACATTTATATTTTGCACTTCATTTGTTCAAATGTAACAGTAGGCTATTATTAAGCATTGCAGTATAGTAAGTAAAGTTAAAAACAAATTATGTCCAGCTGTCAAAAATAAAAAGATGAACCAGTCAATGGTAGTTTCTATCAATTGCACCCCTTATTTCATGTATATTTTTATTTATTTGGTGTGGGTTAGATGAGCGGCCTAACTGTTTAAAAGAGATTGCAAATAGAAGGGGATGTTTATATCATTTAATTGTGCTGCTTTCAGTCCGTTCAATTAAAAAAGTGACACATTGCTGATTTTTCTACCTGTTGTTCTTTACAAAGCTAGTAGCCAATATTTTGATACTGTATGTAGTCCCATTTTCAAGCCCATTTAGGCATGATCCAATCCAACGTTTCTTTGAAAAACCGGCACAAAAGTAATATGAATTTACCTGGATAGCAAAACATGGGATTTCCCAATCTAGACAATTCTGATCCACATTAAACTTTTTTAAAAAACTGGGCCTAAATGAAAGAAAGTCATTGGAACAACATGAGAGTGGGGGTGTTAACAGACCTTTCATTTTAATGGAACTGTTCATTTAAATGCTCACACAAAACATCAGGAACATTCTCACACAAAAGATCTATGTTCTTTTCTCACTGACTTGTCAAATACGCCACATAGTTCAGTCTGTTTACTTTCCAGCCCTGTGTGTTTTGCGTCAGTCCGCTGTAAGCTCTCGCGCGAGTTGGGTCGCCCTGCATTGACAAATGTTGCCAAGCAACCTAGTGTCTTTGTGTTATCTCTCTGTAAAGAGAGTATTCAGAGGTGGCGAATATATGTCAGCCTATCGTAGGGATGTCCTTGCACGAGTCAGTGTAGGTTGCATCAGGAGGGGCATCCGGCATAAAACATATGCCAGATAAATATGTGGATGATCCGCTGTGGTGTCCTCTAGTGGGAGCAGCCAAAAGAGAGAGAAAGAGAGAAATAGATGTCCTTGCTTCAGGAGTGTACATGCAGAGGAAGTTACCTTGAAAGAACAGGGTGTATTGTACACTGCTGAGCTAATGATAACACATTTGTTTGGCTTAAAGTATTATTGTGTCATTAATATTTTAGCAATGCTACTGAAGAGTATATTCACACACAAGCCCTAAAACATAACAACAAACAGTAACTATGACAGCATAAAAATTATGGTACAAGAGGCCATACCTTATAGCAGTTTTACTAAGGTGTCCTTAAACAACACAAAGCAGATAATTTGGGCTTTAAAACCACAACAACAGCAATATGATGAAAGGCAAGTAATGTATTACATTAGTAATATAACAACCGTTGGTTGTTTATGGTTGCCAAACAGCAGTACATTAAAATAGATTGCACTGTGGCTGTTTTATAATGACTTTGGATGTGGTTAAATAAAAAAGCAGTTGAAATAAAAATGTAGGAAAATATGTATGAAGTCGTCTGTCATGTCATGTTTGGGCAGTGTTCTGGTACCTCAGTTTCACATAGTCGTCCTTTTTATTAAGTAGGTTATTGAATGCCATTCTATTCACTGAGAGCAGGAAGGGCAAACCCAGAGCTGGCTCAGGTTTCCTTCAGTGTTCAGTGACTTGGCCTGTTCTTACTATCTATTTGGTGACACAAAAAGACAGTTGGCAAAATGAGAAGCATGTGAAACAGTCTTCCAGGGACATGTTTTTAAAATTTCTTTTTAATTTGTTAATGGGCAAATGGAGTTAAATTTCATACTCTGGAATTGTTTCATGTAAAATGTAGTAACCCCTTCTTTTTTTTTTCCTCCATGTTTTCCATTTTAATGGTTAAATTAAATTAAAGAGGCCATATTATGCCCTTTTACAAAGTCTTGATTTTGTTTTTGGGGTCTACTAGAATAGGTTTTCATGCTTGAATTTTTCACATATTTTCCATTGTTGCAGCACCTCTCTTCCTAGGCTGCGTTCCGCTCCAATTGTAGACATGCACTCGCAAACTTCCCTAAGCACTTCCCCTTGGGGAAATCCCTGCTGCCAATTTTAAGTGCTTTCTATTTTGTGAGGTGGACGAGGGAAGTTTATATGGACAGACCCTCGTCCCCTTGATTTTGACTGTGGGAGCGAGTCTACTCTGATGTACACTTCAAGCAGCTCTGTATCCCACAATTCAACTTGATTGTGACGTCACAGCAGAAGTGTATGATATATATTCGAATTAATCGCTTAGTATTAATTATGTTGAGATTCAATCGCATAATACTTGTCGCCACCTTATGTTCACAGTCTCACAGTTTTTACTATTGATATTTTGTTTCATCTGTGTAATTTTATTTTTCTCCAACAGCTCATACCTATAGGATTTTAGATATTTTCTCCAATTACTTATAAGCATATAGAATGGTGCATAAAACAAATTCAAGTACAAAAGGGGTTTAAATAATAAATCAGCTCCATAGTGAATTCCAAGTGATCAAGGGCTTAGTACGTTTAATTTAAATCTTATGCATGAGTTCTGCCAGTAGTGGCACTCGTGCAACGTGAGCAATGATGCACATCCGAGTTCACGAGATGGACGTAAGTTATCGAGTTATGAAGGGCATAAATATTTGGAGTGAAACACAGCCCTAGTCTGTCAGTAACACTTTAAGTTCCTCTGTCTATGTTGCCCCTCCTTTTGAAAAGCACAGTGTGCTCTGATTGGTTGGCTAGACCAGTGTGTGGTGATTGTTATCATGGCCCTTACCATAACCGTGAGTTTCAAAACACTACTGATGCAACTCAACCCCTTTTTAGGGGAGAATTCCCTTGGAATTGCTCCATTTATTTATTATTATATTTTTTTTGTGTGTGTTTGTATGCCATGAGGCAGGAATTATTTAAATGAGGAATAATGTGACGTGTTTGTTCCCGGAAGAAAATCAAGACTTCAGTCGAGGCATTTGTGGGAGTTCAGAAATAGTGCTTACTATGCTTACCTTTTGACTGACTTTGTGCATTGTAACTTTGCAGAACTTTTTCATACACTAAATAAAGTTTAAAAACACAAAAAAAAGTATGACACATATATACGCATACACATAGCCTTGCAAAGTATACTTGACGTATGCGTGCACAGGTGTTCGACACATGCACATCTCTCGCCACGAGTTACAACCCATGTATATATGTGTATTCTTTCATGCTAGAGTTGTACAATTGAGGGTACTTTTTAACCTTTCGCACAATCCATTGTCTATGTAGGCCTCATTGTCGCTGTAGCTTGCATACGTTCCGGTCTGTTCTGTTTATGAAGGTTTTCTTCGACTACCTTGTAAATCGACACCCCCAGGGCATGGTTGCCACCTTGTGAATAAGCTAATAAGCTAATTCAAAGAAGAACACATGGTTAAAAATCCGGCGGTGCCCGTACTCTTCTGATGACGAAATTCACATCACACGCACTGTACACTGACCCTCACGTATTCATGAAACTTAATATTCATAATTCATAAAATTTAATTGAATCAGTATTTCAAATCCAAGTCGCTAGAAAATGTAATAATTAATTTACAACGAACATTTTACAATAATAATAATATATTCCTATCATAATTTCTTCAAGTTAACCAGACTTTCGTGAAGACTGTTAAGTTAAACATTATGTTTGAGGCACTGTCAGTGATCTCTTTAAAGGAATTGCCTGCTTAGTTTGTCAGTGGATCTTCATAGAGTTGGTGATAGTGGCCTTCTCATGTTGTGGTTAGTGGCTTTCCTTGGTTTTAGATTTCTTTTATGCCTGTAGGGGTATGGCATTTTGTCAATTACAGTAATTGTTTTTTGTTTTTATGCTGGTACCTTGGCAGTTTTAGGCCTGTTGTAGACAGCTGACTCCTAAAGCTTTTCATATTCTTCATTCCATTTACATTGGGGGGTGATGGAATATGGATGTGGCGGTTTGATGATAAACCATGATAAAATATTATGATAACATTAGTAATAGACTTTTTTCTTGCATTTGAGAGTTTATATGTCACAGTTCAGACTTCAAATCATGATATTTAAACTAGCAGTTGCAAGAAACACAGATATTTACACGTATGAATATCCATTTCTGCAATAGATATTACCAGATGATTTTCACAGCATTTAGTTTGTCATTTAATGTGATAATTGTTCATATGGATATAATATTGGATATTGAGTTATACATAAAACTACAAACCAACATGTTCTCACCTTAAGGATCAAGGATATCCCATTTCATCTGGAATTTTTAGCTAGGTGGTTTTTACAGCCATAGGCTGCACAATTCTGTGACGTTTAAAATTCATTGATTTGTTTGTGTGAGTGATAAACAGCATCATGTTAACCATTCCAAGATGGCGGACACGTGGACATGTCTGGAGTGGTCGAATGTGGTATCTACGTATACACGTATACGTATAACTATGGTAAAAGCTGTCAGTTTAAACCAGTGTGACAAGATGGCGTATTGATTCCATAGCACCAACTCTTTACTTGAGTGTTTCTGCCAGCTTTCTGTAGCTCAGCTGTTGGTCTTCCTGTGAAAGCATACTTAGCATCTGGCATCCAGACACAATATCAAAACTGATATAGCTAATCAAATTTCTGATTTCAGCTTCTCTTGATTAATTAAAAACAATCTTCTGCTGGTTATGTTTGTTTTTTTGTTTTTTTATATATTATTTGACATTTCCATTATCTTGCAGTGGTAACAATCCTCTACTATCTTTTCTGCTTGTGGCCAGATGTCAAGAGCTTAAATCCTCCAAATGGAGCTTTTCTCTTAAAATGATATATTTTCTGCCCTGGATTTGTTTGCAGTGTTTAGCATTTCAAAGATAAAAATGGATAAAATGAATTAAAAGAAAGAAAAATAAACACAACGATTATCTGCCAGGGTTATGTTCTTGTGTTGTCATGTGCCTGTGTTTCTTGTGTTTCCTATCAGTTTAGTCTTGTTAATTCCCTTGTTAGTTTCCTTGGTTTCCTTGGTTAGGTTCCTTGTTAGTTACACCTGTGTCTCATTTAGTTCCCTTAAGTGTATATATATACTCCCGGTTTTGTCCAAAGGGTATTCCAGAAAAAAAGGTTAACATACAGTCACATATACCCTGAACTCTTGGGGTCGATTAACCCAAACCTTACTTACTCAAGGTATGCAGGTTCCAAAAACAAGCCCAGGAGTAAGTTCAGCCAACCCAGAGTATGTTCCCAGTTAACACACAAGACATTCTCAACGACAAATCGATGATTCACTATGGAAACAGATGCTGAGAAAAAGCGCACCATTCTACTTCCTACTTCTTTTGTTTAATGGCGATTTTTACATAATCTACTTGGTGCACATCACCAACTATTTGGTGGTTGTGCAATCATTTTTTAATCTTTTCATTTAATAAGTCATATTTATTTACTAAGAAAAACAATTGTATTGTTTGTTTGATGCTAATTATTTAAAAAGATATCTCACATGTGTTTTATTACAGAAATTATAGCATTTTATTACAGAAATTATAGCATGGAATGTCCTGTTATAAAATAGGAAAAAAGCAGATCAATGTGTGAGATGACAATAAAATGAATACATATATTGGAATTGAATAAACGTTTAAACATTACCGCTTTATGATAGTGCTTGTGTGTGTATGTAACCATATAACAAATTTAGTTACAGTAATTTAACTATATTAATTACATAACATGCATCTGTGCATCTGAATACCTCTTCAGCAAACTAACCCTGGAACATAATATGTTCAGAGAGTAAGTCGCTATGGCTACTTACATACCCAGAAAGGTACCTCCGTTTTTGGATCCAAAAGTTCCTTGCTTTCAAACATGTGTATGTCACATAACCTCTGGAATACCACCCAGTTCTTGGTCGGTCATCATCTTAGTATATGTGTGAAGTGTAAGTTGTTACTCTTGATTCTCCAGTGTCTTCTATTTGTTGGTCATTCATGTTGGATTTCCACACAGCTGTGACAGAGTTGTTCTTTGCAGTTTGTCTGTACGAATTTGCATCTGTGAAGCGATCTAGATCTGTGGTTTGTCTCATTTGCAACTGAATTGATTCTCTTAAAATATCTGTGAAGACAAAGCACTCACCATGCATTAGCAGAAGTCATATTACTGGTAGTGTTGCATTTTTTTATCTCATCAATACATGTAATGAATACGATTTGTGTGTGTGTGTGTGTGTTCGGTAAAGTACACACGGAATGTGAAATGGCCTTTTATTACATTACCACTTTTGATAATTATGCAATAAAAGTAAGTATAATATCATATAATAGTTAAACAAAATTAAATATATAAATGTATGTATATACAGCTATGGAAAAAATTAAGAGACCACTTAACATTGATTTCTGAACTTGGAGTGGTCTCTTAATTTTTTCCATAGCTGTGTATGTATGTATGTATATATATATATATATAAAATATATTTCTAATATTTGCATTAGTTTAAAAAATCATAAATATGATTTTTATTCACATGGCTTCTTGCTCCCTGTGAAAACTACTAATAATAATGATATTCCAGTTGTCCAGTCAAATAAATTTGGGATTCACCATCCTTTTTTAATAATAATATTGATAATCATGATAATAATAATAATAATTAGGGTTGTCCCCGACTAGTCACATGTTTATGATATTAATTTAATTACTTAAATATATACTGGAGGTGTGGCTTCAGAAAATAGTTTCAGGGCTGAGAAAAAATATTATACAGTATGTAACATTGTTCTACATTACAGAGAAATACTATACCATAATAATGTAAATTAAAATATAAATTAAGCTTGGTCAACTAAGCCTTTTCTTGTTGATTTGGTCGACTATTACACCATGTCTACACTGGACGCAACCATTGACACATCGCATTGATATGCAACTGGTTCACACCAGTGTTGCCAAGTCTGCAGTTTTCAGGAATTTGGCTACTTTAAACTGCTGCCACAGGGTTTTTTTTTAGTCCATGGGTTGAAGTGACTCCACCCTAGAACTCGATTTTTACACCCCGGAACACATTTTTTTATCAGGGAACTCCCCGGAACATGATTGGGCTAGTTTTGACTATGATTGGGCAGGTCTTGAATAGCATTTGGGCTTCTTTTGTTACAAAAACATGGCAACCCTGGTTCACATGATTAGCCAACCATGCTGAGAATTCGGGGCCAAAAATGGTTTGTAACCATGCTGTGCGGTGCTGGATCCAAGCTCAAGTGGAAATATAACTAGAATTGTTTGGCCCGATGGTGGAAAACCTTCTCTTGTTACCATATATATATATATATATATATATATATATATATATATATATATATATATATATATATATATATATATATATATATATATATATATATATATAATATTCATCATCAATAGCCATTTTCATTAAATGTTATGAAACTAGGATAATTTCACATGAACACTGCTTTTTCTCCAGTGTATACATGTATGCATACTTTATAAAATACTTTTTTTTTTCTTTCTTTCTTTTTTTTTACAGTCACAAGGTTATAGGTTTTTGATCAAATGTAGTACCTACTCAGTATGCAATTTTAGACAGAGAATAAACCCTGCAGGAAGTGACCTTCCAAGAACAAAATTGACTAGCCCTGAGTTGTACCATAGAGGAAAGGATCCCCCAAAACAGGGTCTGTTATGAAAGTTAGCCAATAGGCAGACCATCTGTCTAAGATTGTGTGCCAGCGTTTGGCACCTCACCAACCCAATTCCTCGGGCTGACATGCTTTGTTCTGCACAATCTGCTCTTTGTGCTGTCCGTTGCCTTCATTTTGTTCTCCCAGTTTTGGGGCTGACCAGCACAATCTCACTTGCACATTAATGAGCCACAGACCAACATTCAAAGGAATGCACATTGAATTCTGTGCCTCTGATTTGTGCTTTTGTAAAAACATCTTCCAAAAGTGACATTAAGTTGTCAAAGTTTTATTTCTGTCCTAGCCAATCTGAGAAAGCATTCACTGCTAAACATGCAAGAAAATGTATAATGTAATTATATTTATAATATGTCCATAATTTCATATTCATATTTTTACATTATTATTATTATTATTATTTTTTTTTTTAAGTATGTAAAACTTATAATTAATGTAATGAAGATAATTGTTAGTAGTAGTAGTATCATGTAGGAGACATGGCTGCACATTATTAATAATCCAGTGATAAAGAGTGGTTATTTTATTAAGAGCGGTAAATATTTTCTTCAATATTTTTTTTTTGTTTTGTTTTAAACCATACAATGTGCAGCTTTAAATTGTACCTTTTGCCATACAAAGGTGTATCTAGTGTAAAATTGCATCCGTAAATTATATTTAATTTTGGTGGTGGGTATGTTAAGAAACATTGTTTTCTGCTGTGCCACAGCATGTTATTTGACACCTGATCCCAGAACAAAATATGTGTTCACAGCATGTTGGAATTACTTGTAGAACTTGTAATTACAGCTTGTAATCTCTACCACTACAACTTGTACCATATAGCACTGCAATGTGATGAAACTCTCAAAATGGCAGCAGCTTCAGCTGTAAAAAGTGGTTATGCAGTTATCTAGTAATACTAGGCTATTTCTGTTTAATAATTCCTATAATTGACTATTGTTAAATAAGGAATAATTGACAACAGACCATTTAATTATTAGAAAATAATGCCCGAGGTGTTAATGCGAAGTAGAGTGGCCGTTACACCTTAGGTATGCATTATTATCTAATAATTCAGTGAACTGGAGTCAATTATTCCTTATTTAACAACAGTTATCACACCTCAAAACATTGTTCAGATTTTGTATTTCAAGACATTTGTCAGGTTTTTGCCCTTAAAATGCTTGTGTGTAGGACCAATTTCTTACGCGTCTCATCCCACGCCTCTGTTGCTAATTCCAAAACGTCATTGCAGAGCTAGTAACAGAGGCTTGAGTCATTGATAGCAGAATAATACTGTTATTAATGTAGTTATTAGAGAGAGAGAGATTAAGCATATGTGAATTACCTGTGTTTGGCAGCAACTACTACTACTATCTACTAATAACGAAACTGAAAGTTTATCTGCTTCAAGAATAGCACTGTTATTTCCTCGCTAGTGAGAAATGTAATGTAGCTTTGAAGTTGGTAAACTATTTTACTAATGCAATCATCAGAGCAGCGCTGACAACACTGTGCGAGTGTGTGTCCTTTTTTTGTGTGCTGTATGTGTGTGCGGTTCAGTGGGAGTGAGAGCAGGAGAACGAGATTATGTGCTTTCCATACATAAAAAAGTGTAATTTTCTGGCAAAAAACATGGAAAAATTTGTCCTTTTTATCCTATTGTTTACTATTTTTATTTGCTTGGTCAGTGTCATTGTGAGTTTTGGTTCTTTTGCTGTTGTAGGATGTAAGGACCTTTTGAAATAACTGAAATCATTTGGTGAAGTGAAATGGACATGTAATGCGGTCAAGACCTGCCTAGAACTACTTTAGCCGTGCGTTTCCCTGAAAACACCTTAGAAAGTTTGTCAACCAATCAGATTCTAGCATTCAACAGTCCTGTAGTATAATAATGTCTGTAGTATAATAATATAATTATATATAATTATACCCTGTAGTGTAATAATATAATGTCTTAATAATGTAAGATTAATCTGAAAATAAACAAAAATCATAGAATAGGCCTACAGTTAAATGTAGCTAGCTCAGAGTTGGGTAACTACTATCTTAAAGTTTATTAACAATGCATTTGCATAAATGTTACTTGTATTGGGGTTTTGTCTATTGACTACTCAAACTACACATTCTGGTGCTAATATTTATGTTTAATTAATTTTTTGACAGAAAAAACATGGCTGTGAGTGATGGAAGTGCAGTGCGTTCAATGGATTGTACTGTTTAACAACAGACCGATTGTTCTGCTGATGACTTTCCAAAAAAGTAGACAAACTGTTTTGAATGTTGTTATTTGTGATTATTGAAATTACATGATCAAGGACGTTTATAGGCCTACAGTGCATGCCATTGTTAAGACGTTAGGCTTAGTCTGTCTCTCACAGCCTCGTTTTCATCCCCGTTAAATTCAATATGGAGTCTAACCTGACTAATGTCTGTAAGAGCAATCAAGGAACCTGTGCTAACCAAACAAATGCCATTAAAATGAATATGGATGCTAATGGAAGAAGGCTCTTTTAGAGTTTAGTGTCTTAGAGCTCTGTGGCAGGAACCAGTGTCAGAGTGTTTTAGTGCTAGATCTATTATTATTAGATGTTCAGTCCACATAAGCAGAAGAAAGTATGTTCAGGAAACATTGATGGAGCCAAGCATCATGAAAATTAAACTGTTCTGAATAAGAACATACTAAAAAAAGGTTTACATTTTTTTGTTGTTGTTTTTCTATGGTGCCTTCACTTAATATGGAAGAGGATTAGGGCCAAGCAATAATAAAAAAAAAAATAAAACCACCTTGAGATTAAAGTTGTTAAATTATGAGAAAAAAGTCGAGATAAAATGTTGAGAATAAACTCATTCAATTATGAGAAAAAAGTCGTTAAATTACGAGAATTTTACATTTTATCTCAACTTTTTTCTTATAATTTAACAAATTTGTTCTCGTAATTTAACGACTTTTTTCTCGTATTTTAACGACTTTATTCTCAACATTTTCTCAACTTTTTTCTCGAAATTTAACGAGTTTTTTCTCGTAATTTAACAAGTTTATTTTCAACTTTTTATTTCGACTTTTTTCTCTAAATTTCACGAGTTTTTTCCTGAAATTTAACAACTTTAATCTCGAGATGGTTTTATTTGTTATTATTGCTTGGCCCTAATCCTCTTCCGTGACTTAATGACAAGATACCATGCCTAATGTTTTTAGTTTAGCATTTTTGTATTTTAGTAACAGGGAGACATTGAAAAATCAGTTTGAATCGACATGAGGATGAATAAATAATGACATATTTTAAATTTTTGGGTTACCTATTCCTTTAACAAACAAACCAAAAAAAGGTCTGTATTCAATCCCGAGTGACAATGTTTAAAAAAACTTGCATAGTAATTTTTTTTTATGTTTCTCTTTCCTTCTTAGCTCAGCAGTATCAGTAAGGCCATCAATTCCACAGAGACGCCACTGAAGGAGAAACATGCACGCAGTATCCTTAATTCAGACATCTTATTATTGTTGTTTATTCAACTATTATCCAACCAGGTAGGTCAACTGAACCCTTCGTAAGAGGATAAGAAGTAGTACTGCAGTCAGGTCTGAATTCTGTGTTAGTTAATACAGGTTTATAATAATATAAATGTAATATATAAGTGTTGAAAAGCAATATTGTCAAACATTGCTGTCAGATAATGCTGTTAATGCTTGTCATATAATTGTCTGGATGAAGACCAGGGGCCAGTTGCATAAACATAGCCATTATGTTAAGACGTTGTCTTAAGATCTAGAATGACCCACTAGCAGTTATTTAAGGGGGATTCAATCTTACTTTTTGATATCAAATTAGGCCAAACTATATTTTTATGTAACTGATTTAAAAAAGTTATGAACAGTCTTAAAGGGAAAAGTCTAACTTTTAAGACTAGTCTTAGCAGTTTATGCAACCGGCTCCAGTTATACTCTGTATGGGGAATGATACTGGTTTTATTCCAGTTTACAGGAGGAAACATGAATGAAACTTACTTGACAACAGCAGTTCCTGTATCAATATCCTAACGCAGTGGTTCCAAAAGTTTTTACAGTCATGTACCCCCTGAGGCATTTGACATACTTTTGCGTACCCCCTTTCTTCCACTTTGACTGCAATCAAATCCTTTCCATTTAGGGACAATATTTTCCCCCTAAATAGATTTTCAGGTGCATTTTTTACCTCTTTCTCACCCTATTAAATGTAAACCACATTTTCCTGGTTTTAAACTAGAGGTGTCATTTTGATTAGAAAATGATCGCTTTTAATGTTATTTTGAGTTGGGTTAGAATTAAATGAAAGGCAAAACTCAGCACTTGTTTGCGTACCCCAGTTTGGTAACCACTGCCCTAACAAATAGAATAGCCTTAATTAATTATCATAGTCACCTAAAGGGCAATAATATAGTTGCCTAAAGGGCATCATACATGGTACGCAGCAAGCTTTTCTTGCAATCTTGCCAACTCTCATGTGTACAGGACTTTTCATATAGTAGTTATAGTGTAGCAAAATGACCTCATAGCACCATCTAGCCCCCAATCAGCACTAATAATCAGAACATTTATACCATACTGGTGTGAAAGTTATGACATTGTGGCAAGTCTAGATATCAGTTTTTAAACGTTATTATTAACAGCACTAACTTACAAAATGTGACACCAATTGTGCTGGAGATTTTTTCCTTAAAGGCATGAACAGGAATTATTTTGGGAACCCACAGAGAGAAGGGAGCCTATACCTTCTGGTCATATGCCGTCGGTCTGCCATTGCCAAGCAGCGCCATCCTTAGCTGGAAGTTCTGCCATGTATTACACAAAATCTTGCGTGACGGTCACCGAAATGTAAGCATGCTTCCATTTGAATTTCATTGTAATTATCTGTTCAAACACACGTTTATTAATCTATTTTTGTTTGTCTTTCTCAACAATCATTTTTCATTTTCTCATAAAGGTAGATTGTAACAGAAAGGATGAAGTGTGTTCTAAGGACAAGGGTATTTTTCATAAATGTCTGGTTAAGACCAGTTGTCACATGTTTTAAAAGGCATACATTTAACCATATAATTACTATATAATTAAAATGTTATATTTAATTCATTAATATTAATTATTAGGTCTCTCAAGTGATTAAAATGTTTAATCTAATTACATGATATGCCGATTAATTAATCTAATTAATCGCAAAATAATCACACATCCAATTTGGATGAGTAATTACCAATTACCAAGTCATTTCAACGAATTGCATCAAATAGACATTACAAAATAGCTTTAGAAATAAATATTTTATTGGTTTGGTTACCAACATTCTTCAAAAAATCTGCTTTTATGTTCTGCAAAAGAAAGTCAATTTTATTTTTGGGCAAACTATCCCCGAAATATGAAATTATTTTCTTAATGAAATGATGCTCCAAATTAAAAATTAAAACAGCCAGTAGGTGTTGTAAATGTCTAAATGAGTAAGTCATTCATTCATTTGATTCATTCAAATGGCTGATTGATTTCAGGAATTAAGTTAAAGGTGCCCTAGAATTAAAAATTGAATTTACCTTGGCATAGATGAATAACAAGAGTTCAGTACATGGAAATGGCATCCAGTGAGTCTCAAACTCCATTGTTTCCTCCTTCTTATATAAATCTCATTTGTTTAAAAGACCTCAGAAGAACAGGCGAATCTCCACATAACACCGACTGTTACGTAACATTATGAAAGGCATTAGACAAGGGCAGCCAGTATTAACGTCTGGATCTGTGCACAGCTGAATCAATGGTATGCAAGCAAAAACAATAGCGAAAAATGGCAGAGGGAGCAATAATAACTGACATGATCCATGATAACATGATATTTTTAGTGATATTTGTAAACTGTCTTTCTAAATGTTTTGTTAGCATGTTGTTAATGTACTGTTAAATGTTGTTAAAGTTACCATCGTTTCTTACTGTATTCACGGAGACAAGAGCCGTCGTTATTTTTATTATTAAACACTTGCAGTCTGTATAATTCATAAACACAACTTCATTCTTTATAAATCTCTCCAACAGTGTAGCATTAGCAGTTAGCCACAGAGCATAGCCTCAAAATCATTCAGAATCAAATGTAAACATCCAAATAAATACAATACTCACATAATCAGACGCATGCATGCAGTATGCATGACGAACACTTTGTAAAGATCCATTTTGAGGGTTATATTAGCTGTGTGAACTTTATGCACTGTTTAAGGCAAGCACAAGCTCTTGGGGCGGGGAGCGTGAGCATTTAAAGGGGACGCAGCATGAATCTGTGCATTTCTAATTATGCCTCAAAATAGGCAGTTAAAAAAATGAATTAAAAACAATCTATGGGGTATTTTGAGCTGAAACTTCAGACACATTCAGAGGACACCTTAGACTTATATTACATCTTGTAAAAAAAGTTTGATGGCACCTTTAATAGTAGTCTTTGTCTTGAAGCGGTGCTGAGCAGATCGATCGGTGTATGACATCAGAGAACCACAAGAGTGATGGAAAATCGCTCTTGCAGTACTTTGATGTCATACACCGATCGATCTGCGCAGCGCCGCTTCAAGTCCAACAGACCTAATGGCTGTCTTTATGAATGAGCCATTTAATCATTGGTTCATCTGATTGATTCGCTCAAAACATGGATTCATTCAGAAACAAAACACCACTGTGTGTAGCTCAGAGATGCACAACAGTTCTGCTCTTTATAGGTAATATTTTTGTTGGAAAAATTTAGCAAAAACAGACAATACAAAATTTTTTTGCAAAATCAATACCTCATTTGCACTTGTGCTATTCAGGATAAAAACACCACTCGTGTGATATTGCGTAACAAACCGACAGAGACTGAGGGAGAACACAGGGTATATGTACATGAGACAAACAAAGGACCTTAACAAGATAATTAACAAGACACAGGTGAGGAAAATGATTACTAATTACACATACTGGTAAAAATAAAGTCATAGGGAAACTAACCAAACAACACAATGAAACAACTAGGAAAATAACAAACAAACTCAAACCATGACAGTGTTAAATTAACAGCCCTATTAGTAATGTTTGCTGGCCAAAACATTGGTTATATATTTAGGTTGCAGTAAAAAGTATATAACAAGAAAAATTAAAAATGATACTTAATGACAACGAAGATGCTGATCCTGGCATACAAAACTTCTTACCTTACCTATTCAAATGCTTACCTTGTGCTTGGTTATAAAAAAAAAAAAAAAAAAGAAGCGTTTTAAGTGTTTTTCTTTAAATAAAGATGACTACAGACACCGTAACACTATGTTAAAGTACAACATGTCCCATCCGACACACATGATCACAAAGTTTTCCTTTGCTTACATAGATTGTTGGTTTACTATGAGAAGTAAGAGTTGTCCAACTTAACAGCACTTCATCATCAGCTGCCTACTCTTGTCTATATTCAAAAGGCAAAATATTCAGCATCCCAAACCAGCCTAATGTCTTTTGTTCTTGGAGCAGACTGTATTGTTCATTGTCTTATTTATTCTTACCAGACCTTACAAGACTGCATGAGACATTACAGCAACATTGCTGAGACAGGGTTACTCTGGGCAAGTCAATGTTTATTTATCCCTTTATTATTTATTAATCCCTGATTTCAACATTCTCAAAAAAAAAGAAACTTTTTAATGATTTATTGTCATAAATTTCCATCTTCAGAGTAACACACGGGACAGACATGGGTATGGACAGCTGGTTTCTCTACATTCCAAACTTCTCTGCACCAAGATGGAGTTTCACACAAAGGTACATTTTGATACATTCACATTGAGCCCGTAATATATTTTCCACATTTGACAGCCGTTATTTTAGGTCAGTGGTTCTTAACCTTTTTGACTTCAAGTCTCTTATTTCACCGAGACAATATTCAAAGGCCCTCCAACCCGATCTCATGAGAAAACGTAATTATTTAGGTGAAGATTTTGTATGAATTTGTACAAAAACGTGTAATTATTTTTTTTAAGTCCACCCACAAGCCAATTTAATGTTGTACATATGTATTTTAGCATTTTTTTAGCATTAGGAGCCAAGCACCTAGGTCTCTGGCTAAAAATTTAGATTTAGATTTTTTTTTCCGGTGAAAGAAATACAAAAAATGAAGGAAAAAGCCAAAATATTAAATGCCATGAATGAATAGTTACAGAATAATCCACTATTTTGTACGAACAGGTCAAAATGACATTTTTTTTACCTGAGGTTTAGGGCTAAATTACAGGGGGTAGAAAATGACTTTAAAAAGATGGCAGCATCATTATTTTACTTTTACACAGAGTTTGATTAGTCAAATCGGTCGACTTATGCAATCCTTGTTGCATTAAATGCCAATGGTGACTAGGGTTGTAACGATATACCGGTATGACGATATATCACGGTATGAACACGTACGATTATCATATCGTGTACATTTGCTTATTTACGGTATTGTAAAAAAATAAATAAGATGCAGAATTTCACTTGACAACAACTTTCTACTTCACTACACTCTAAACTTGCTCCACACATACAGCAGACAATGTCAGAGACAGAAGTTGCTATCTCTAATCTCTATGCCCCGTTGAAAAATAAGTTACAATTTGCATTATGGGAATACTTTAGATATAGAAAAACAAACGCAGGGCTGTCCTCGAGTGTAGATATCCAAAAACAATGTGGGCGCAAAGTAGGCCTACCTGCAAAAGGAGGAAACGCATCGAACATGTTCACCTATATTCGAGAACACCATCCGTGTAGATGCAGGTATGTTCCGTTTATAACTTATTTCGTATGATATGCGTGATGGAGAAGGAATCCCGGAATCCAGTCATGAAAATGGAATGTACAGTATAACGCAGCGATGTCAGGTAAAAACGCACGATTTGTTGGACTGATGAATAAAACGAAAGCAGAGCTGTACAATAAATAAAATCGTGACATGGTCTAGGCGGGGTCTGTGAATATTAAAGCGCTGTATAAATCTTTGTTTTGCCTGTCAGTCTGCGTGAATGAGCTTCGCCGTTTCCTGTACTACATACTCAAGTATGCGCGACGCTCTTATTGTTTTTTCAGTGTTTGCCGTCTCGTTATCAGAGGACATGAACACAAACATATCCAAGGTTGCTCTGAAATAGCGCTTAATGAGCATTTCATCATTTTATGTGAGAAAAACCATTGTCAAATACACTGAAACTCAAAGCTCTTCACTACATCCCGTCAAAATAAAAGGCCGCTTTTTAACTCGAAGAAATTGACTGAAATTTATTATGATTGTTAAATAGAATGTACTTCTCAAAATAATAACAAAAAAGTTAATTTCATTTTCATCGTTTTGATAATATTTGTATTAAAAAATAAAAGCCAGAAGAATTAGTCAAGGCAGAATTTCTGAATTTTAATTATTAATAAAAGTTGTTCATGTTCTAATCCATAATAATTTATTATAAGTGTTTGATTGTTTTTGATTACTGAAATCTGAATAGAGAAAACAAACATTTTAATTAATTTATTATCATTTTAATTGATGATATAAATAAAAATGGATTGTTTAATACCGAATACTGTGATACAGTGAAACCGTGATATTTACTCAGACGGTTATCATACCGTGGAAATCTCATACCGTTACAACCCTAATGGTGACAGTTTAAAAATGGGAAAAAGCACTCCTCTTTTTATTTATTTTTTTTTATTTTTTTCCCTCATGAAGATGCCAGGAAAGGGTGTCTTGTAATGAGCCAAATGTAAAAGCTCATGTTCAGGGACGTGCACAGGGGGGTTGCTCAGGTTGCCCGGGCAACTGCCCATATGCCCTTCTCGACTTACGTTGCCCTTCCGAGGTGGAAAAAAATAAAAAAAAATCGTACAATGGATGCAGAATTTCACGTAGGCCTAGATAAAAAATAAAAAATCGCAAAGCCTCATTCACTTCCATATTCGGGCACCCGTCCGAAAGTGAAAGTCAGTAGGGGAAGGGCAAACTCTGTTTACTTGGCTGCAGCGCTGCACGCGACCGGCACCTGAGCTGAGCCTGCATGAGCGGCACTAGAAGGAGATTGTCGCGGTTGTCGGGTGAGACGACTTAACATTGTCGGAAAGGTGAGTAAGGTTATAATCGTTAACGAAAACTAGGTGGGAAAAAACATCGTCGTTAACTGAAATAAAAATAAAAACGAGGCATTACAAAAAAACGATAACTAACCAAAACTGTAATGTGTGTTTGGCAAAACTAACTAAAATAAAATAAAATTATAGATTAAATGTCCTTAGTTTTCATCTTTGTCAATGTCTTTCATAGAGCAAACGTTCAGCTTCATTTCATTTCCCTGCGTCTCTCACTCACGCGTCTCTCTCACATACTCGCGCACGCACAGCCCCTCCCCTCCGTGCACACCGCGCCTCCATGAGAACGAGTGTTGGAAGCAAGTTCGCGAAAGGTTGGTATCTCGTGAAAACCTTTACACAATCACACATTAAAAAGTGGTATAAAAATATTTTTAATTCTGAATATAATTTTGTCAGTGTGTTAATGTCGACCCGAGAAGCGATTGCTAGTTAACTAGACGCAAGTTTGAGGTAAAATGCACTTGGGTTGGCGATGTCAAAACACTATTTAAGATGTGATTCAAGTAAGGGGCCGTTGAATTATTAGAAAAATAATGCACACCTGAGGTGGTGATTCGGTCACGACTCGAAGCGGAGTCAATTATTCCGCTTATACCATATAGACCGTGTGTTTGTTTGTTTTTTTTGGGGGGTGGGGGGGGCGCCCTTTTTTTAGGTCAGAGCAACTGCCCCTCAAAATTCCTGTGCACGTCCCTGCTCATGTTAATAACTTGAAAACAGAATATGTATCTATCCCAATTTTACCAAGTAGCACTTTGGATTCCAGTGCGAACTTAAGGGTAGTCCCACTTAGTTGAAATGAAGTTTCTCTGTGCTCTCTTTGCAGCATTCTGAAATTCCAGCCAGTCTAGAGGCCTCAGATGAACTCCTGGAGCGTACAGCGGGAACAGACATCAATAATGTGTATGTGGAATTCCATTTACTCTATTTTTATTTCTTCTGTATTATATCTTGGCTGCAATATCTTTTCAGACTTTGCACTATAGGACCCCTACATTAGGTCTCCGATTATTATTGGTACTCATTTATTAATAATGACTCTTATTATAAATGTTGAAAACAGTCATGATAAATTTTTTTTCAGGATTTTTTGAGGGATAGAAAGTCAATATGAGGTTCTTCTACTGCTTACTGCTGGCCTAACAAGTGAAAGCACTTTACCAGATAAAATGACAAGCTACTTCTGTTCACTCCCAAACACATTTTAGATGGTTTTAAAAGAGAAACATTATGCTTTATTGACAGGTTTGGACACTGAAGACCCAAGAGCAAAGTCAGTTAACAGAACCTTTTATTGAACGAAAAAGTCCAACAAAAAGAAATGCATACATTAATATAAAAAAAACATGCTGGCTAATGTAGAGGTGCACCAGTTAGTTTTGAGAGATTTGAGATGTTAAAAGAGATGTTAAAAGAAAGAAAAAAAACATAAATTTTATCATAAAACTGCAACCTAATAAAAAAATGGGGATCTAAATACTGAAAGCATTATATCTGTAACTCATATATTTAGCACCAAAACTTATGCCAGTATGTGCATTTACAAAGTTTGATTTTAGTCGGACTAAAGTGATAATTTTGTTTGCTATGCCTAGCAATTGTACATGTATATTTGGACAGACAGATTGTAGCAGGTTGTACAAGACTGGAGCTGGACTACACATTCAACTGATTATTATTGTGCCTGTACAGGTGCTGGTCATATAATTAGAATATCGTGAAAAAGTTCATTTTTTTTATTGTAAATTATTTTAAAAAATGAAACTTTCATATATTCTAGATTCCTTACATGTAAAGTAAAACATTTCAAAAGTTTTTTTATTTTTTTATTTTTTATTTTGATGATTAGAGCGTACAGCTCATGAAAGTCCAAAATCCAGTATCTCAAAATATTAGAATATTTCCTAAGATCAATCAAAAAATGGATTTTCAAAACAGAAAAGTTCAAGTTCTTTAAAGTATGTTCATTTGTTCACTCAATACTTGGTCAGCAGCACATATTACAGCAAATGACTTGCTCCTAGCACAAATTACAGCATCAGTTAAGTGTGGCATGGAAGTGATCAGCCTGTGGCGCTGCTGAGGCACTATTGAGCCTTCAGATCATCTGTATATTGTTGGATCGACTGTATCTCATCTTTCTCTTGAAAATATCCCATAGATTCAGGGGTCAGGCATGTTGGCTGGCCAATAAAATACAGTAATATCAGGTCAGCAAACCACTTGGAAGTGGTTTTTGCACTGTGGGCAGGTGCTAAAGTCCTGATGGAAAAGGAAATCAGCATCTCCATAAAGCTTGTCAGCAGATGGAAGCATAAAGTGCTCCAAAATCTCCTGGAAGATGGCTGCATTGACTTTGCACTTGATAAAACACAATGGACCAACACCAGCAGACGTCACGGCCCCCCAAATCATTACTAACTTCAGAAACTTCCCACTAGACTTCAAGCAGCTTGGATTCTGTGCCTCTCCAGTCTTCCTTCAGACTCTGGGACCATGATTCCAACATGAAATGCAAAATTTACTTTTACCTGAAAAGAGGACTTTCGACCACTGTTCACTGTCCAGTTCTTTTTCTCATTAGCCCAGGTAAGATGCTTCTGATGTTGTTTCTGTTTCAGAAGTGGCTTGGTAGTCCTTTTACTGAAGATGTCTGAGTGTGGTGACTCTTGATGCACTGACTCCGGCTTCATTCGACTCATTGTGAAGCTCTCCCAAGTGTCTGAATCAGCTTTAATTGACAGTATTCTCAAGCTTGTGGTCATCCCTGTGCACCTTTGCCTACCCAATTTCTTCCTTCTAGTCAACTTTGCATTTAATATGCTTTGATACATCACTCTGTAAACAGCCACCACATTCAGTAATGACCATCTGTGACTTACTCTCTTTGTGGAGGCTGTCAATGATTGTCTCCTGGACCATTGCCATGTCAGCAGTCTTCCCCATTAGTGTGGTTTCAAAGAACAAGAGATACCCGGAATTTATACTGTAGGGATGGTCATTTAATGAAACTCAAATGTAAATATTTTAATATTTTGAGATACTGGATTTTGAACTTTCATTAGCTGTACTCTCTAATCAAAAAAAAAAAAAAACTTTTGAAATGTTTTACTTTACATGTAGGGAACCTAGTATAAATGACAGTTTCCTTTTTAAATAATTTACAATAAAAAAAAATTAACTTTTTCACGATATTCTAATTATATGACCAGCACCTGTATATGTATTTAGTCTGCAATCTTATAATTGCCAATGTCACCGGACACTTTATTAGGTACCGCTGTTCAACTGCTTGTTAATGCAAATATCTAATCAGTAAATCACATGTCAGCAAGTCAATGCATTTAGACATGTAGACATGGTCAAGACAATCTGCTGAAGTTCAAACTGGGCATCAGAATGAGGAAGAAAGGTGATTTAATTGACTTTGAATGTGGAATGGTTGTTGTTGCCAGATGGGCTGGTCTGAGTATTTCAGAAACTGCTGATCTGCTGGCTTTTTAATGCACAACCATCTCTACGGTTTTCAGAGAATGGTCTGATTTTTCAGTTCTGTGGGTGAAAATGCCTTGTTGATTCCAGGGGTCAGAGGAGAATGGCCAGACTGGTTCGAGCTGATAGAAAGGCAACAGTAACTCAAATAACCACTCGTTACAACAGAGGTTCAGAAGAGCATCTCTGAACGCACAACAACCTTGAAGGAAATGAGCTACAGCAGCAGAAGACCCACCGGTGACACTCCTGTCAGCTGAGAACAGGAAACTGAGACTATAACTCACCCAAATTGGACAATAGAAGATTGAAAAACCATTGCCTGGTTTGATGAGCCTCTATTTCTCTGCGACATTCAGATGATAGGGTCAGAATTCAACATGAAAGCATGGATCCATCCTGCCTTGTATGAATGGTTCAGGCTGCTTCTGGTGGTGTATTGGTGTGAGGGATATTTTCTTGGCACATCACAGCCTGAGTATTGTTGCTGACCATGCCTACCCCTATATGACCACAGTGTACACATCTTCTGATGGCTACTGCCAGCAGTATAACACACCATCTTACAAAGCTCTAAACATCTCAAACTCATTTCTTAAACATGACAATGAGTTCACTATACTCAAATGGCCTCAACAGTCTCTAGATCTCAATCCAATAGAGCAGCTTTGGGATGTGGTGGAACAGGAGATTTGCATCATGGATGGGTAGCCGACAAATCTGCATGATTTGCGTGATGCGATCCTGTCAATATGGACCAAAATCTCTGAGGAATGTTTCCAGCACCTTGTTGAATCCATGCCTCGAAGAATTAAGGCAGTTCTGAAGGCAAAAGCGGGTCCAACCCGGTACTTGCAAGGTTTACCTAATAATGTGGCCGGTGAGTGTATGTTGCCTTACTTTAAGATGTTAACTTCTAAGAGGGTTTCTCTCTGCTTCCTGCTCCAGGTTCCAGCTCACAGTAGAGGTGTTTGATTACATGGATGCAGAGCTTCGATTAGCAGAAGCTGGTGAGTGTTCAGTTTATGGTGTTGTCTCTCATTTTATATCAATTGCTTCCGTCAACAGCCAACCAGGTACTCTACCTCCCATTATTTCACAACTTCTTTCAACCACAATTTCAGAAACCTCAATCACATTGTACATGTACATTAACAATAAAGAGATTAAATTCTGAATAGAATTCAGTGTTTTCAGAAATCCAACCTCAAATCATCCAAGGACAATGAGGTTTAATGGACATGTTTTGTTTACATATCCTGTTATTATACTGATATGCAGTGATTAGGAAGTGGCAACTCCTTGCATGATAATGTCCACGTCTAATCTCATCCTGGTTAGCCATATATAATCATGTGTGAACAGGACCTTTTAAAAAATGAGTTCTGGCAATTTCCCTGTTTGTGAAGTTGTAACATTACCAGCAAATTACTGGTGTCATACTGTGTGTGAACAAAGAACAGTATTGCCAGTTAGAGCATGTACAACGTCAACTGACATATCAAGTCTTCTTTGGGCCAATCATAAAGCTCTGTCAGAGCTGTTTACAGTAAGTTTTGCTGCTTTTAATTGTTTTTCAATGGAAATGTGCTAGATGGATGTCTGAGCATTGTGCCGTGTCTCGCATCTCCATCAGTGCTGTGGTTTTGCAGTTATTGTGTACTATAGTGTATCGTGTTTTTAAGAGCAAAACTGCGTTTGTGATCATCTCCGTACGCCTGTCACTCAGAATAATAAAAAAAAATGGGTCAAATTGGACAGATGGTGAAACTAAAGCACTTCTCCTCATCCACTTGGCTCAGCGTTTAAAGGTCATTTCTGATGACTGACATCACAGAGATTACCAGTATTTTGGTACTGATGTGTGAAGGCTATCTTATCTTACGTAAAACGTTGTTTGAGTGAACAGCACATCGGTGTTATACCATAATCTTGTGAATATGGAACATACATTGAATACTTGTTTGTTTTTTATTTATAAAATGGGATAAAAGTTTTAATAAGCATGAAAGCATATAAAAGCAACATATATAAACGTTTTATTTCTGATAACTTGACGTGTACATTTTAAATCCCTAAACATTTCTGTTTTTTGCAGTCTCCTACCTTTTGGTTTTGATTATGTCATGGAGGTTACTGTCTTCTGTGTTTGATATTAAAAAAACCCTGCATAATCTGGTGCTAGGTTATTTTACTCTGTGTTCTTTGTATTCGTAGTGCTCCGCCAGCTCAACATGTCCATCGCTATCTCCACACTGACGTCAGGCCAGTGTAAACTAGCACCGCTCATCCAAGTCATCCAGGACTGCAGTCACCTGTACCACTACACCGTCAAACTGCTCTTCAAACTGCACGCCTGTAAGAGCTTGAGTGCTACTGTAGTGACTAATTCCTCTGATAATACTAAAAGCTGATTGACAAAGAAAAAAGTTGTAAATGTCTTAATCAAATCATAATCAAGCTTCTTAAAAGCTTTGTAGACACATTTTACAACGAGGCAGCTAAGTCATGATGGAATTTCTATAGTTCATTTTTCACATTCATACAACTAATTTCTGAGCTATTATCTTAGTTTTCAAAATTGACAATTGTAACTTGTAAATCAAAATCAAAACCAGCTAATAATAGTCAATGTGACTTTAACATTAATGCATTTCTAACAAATGCTGAAATTTCACCATAATTGCACACTTCTTGAGCTGGTTGTTGATACTCTGGTTCTTTCTTTTCTTTTTCTTTTTTTTTTGTTGACAGGTTTACCAGCAGACACACTCCAGGGACATCGTGAACGCTTCCATGAACAGTTCCAGAGGTACATTCAGTCATTTTCATATTAGAAAAAAAACTGCATTTTTATTTTGTCTGTAGCATTCTATATTCACCATATGATTCACCAAAAATGCTTGGGTTTTTAAGTATACAATATTTTATATTAAAGGTGCTCTAAGTGATGTCACACGTTTTAGGCCAAAACATTTTTTGTCACATACAGCAAACATCTCCTCACTATCCTTTAGCTGCCTGTCCCCTGAACACACTGTAAAAAAACGCGGTCTCTGTAGTCGCCACAAGCTCCGAAAACGGCAATAAAAACAAACTGGTGCAGCCTGGACCACGAATCATAATAAACACGCTCCAGCCAATAACCGACAAGAATGATTTTAAATGCGCGTTCATGACTGTTTCAGGAAGCAAGAAGGGGAGGGTCTAGCTAGCCTCTGTTTTGTTTGACAACACTTTGAACGTCAACAGGAAGTTACTCTACCCAGGATCACTTAGAGCACCTTTAACATAGCAGCGAGGGGGCATTTTCCGTGTCTTTAATCACTGGGAAAAGTATTTTCAGGAAATGGGAAAGAAAATGTTACATGTGGCTAAAATCATGGTTGATTTAAAAAGCTGTCACATCAAATTCACCCAAAAAATTTTATTTCTGTGATCGTTTACTCACCCTCCTGTTGTTTTAATATTTTTCAGCCTCAAAACATTCCTCAATAAAGCACGAGACATGCTATACTTCAAGAGGCTCATCCAAATACCTAGACTGCCTGATGTAAGGAAACTATCTTTGAATTCCGTTAACACACATGTATCACACTTACAAATACATCCTTATTCCGTGTCAGCATTATGATTCTGATATTCTGTATTTTCAAAACGCTTTTTTATTCAAGACTCCACCCAACTTTCTTCGGGCCTCTGCTCTGGCAGAGCATGTTAAACCCATGGTTGTCATCCCAGATGAAGAGGAGCTTGAGGAGCCGGAAGAGGATGAACCCGAGCCTCTGATAGACGTTAGCGAAGCGCAGACTAGCATGGCATCTCAGCCACAGGTACCTGCAAGTGGAAACCAATGAGCCATGATGATATAGATAGGTTGTTGAGTAAAAAACAGTTGCAGGAGTTGTAAAGCTCTTTAACTGTGTTGGCACATAGATGTTTTTGTGTAACATCAAAGTTGGGTGCTTTATAGAAAATGTAGCATGATCCTTGGCTCCTATTTATTCAAATTCTTAAATGTGTCCGGTTTTGTTTTGTTTTGTTTTTTAAGAGTGATATATTTGACCAGGCCTTTGGACCACCTAATAATGGATTTGATGATAGGTAGGTTATTCTTGATAATCACACCATAAATAATTATTTTTTTATGGGGAACTGTGAAAGAGACATTTTGTGATAGTCGTGGAAAGTTTATTTTAAAGACATTCTGTATATCTACAATATGTACCTGTACTGTACTCTGTACTTTTTCTGTAACACAGAGACCTCCAAATCGAACAACTGAAACGAGACATTGAATTGCTGCAAGCTGAGCTTGAGAAGATCAAAGGAGAGGTGAAACACGGTCCATATTATCTTCAAGCATTTAAACCTTTGAAATTGGAATACAGTCTTTGAGATGAAACAAGACTCCAGACTAACATCTGAGAACAGTGGCACGCACCTAGACTTGCCTCGATATCATAATTTTCAAACCAGTACGTTACTATAAATGGCCCCTTTGGTGCAGTTCAAATCTCCTTCAAATTTTGAATATATTTTATTTAGATAAATTATAATGAATTGTGAAATAATGCTAATGTTATTCAGAAAACTTGAGGGCACTATTTCCGTACCTTGTGTTAGGTGTGAAACAGAGGAGACAGAAGCACTGTAGGATCCATGTACACTGCATTCCAAATTATTATGCAAGTGACATTTCAGTAAGGTTTCAGTACAATAATCATTCAGATTTTAGTTTTTCTAAGAAAATGTTTGTTTATTTATCCATGTCTTTTTAGATAACTGGTATCAATCTCAGACAAAGTAATTTGCCAGATCTATGGAAACCCTATTTAGAGGTTGTTCCACATTATTAAGCAAGTCACAGTTCTCATGCAATATGGGGAGGAAGAAAGATCTTTCTGAAGATGAGAAGCATGAAATGGTGCAATGTTGTGCAAAAGGCATGAAAACAACTAATATTGTGTGAAAACTGAATTGAGATGATCAAATTATCATAAGATTTGTGAGTGATTTAGAGCACAGCAGAATTCGGTCAGATAAAGGCTTATTAATGAAAGTTCCTGTCAAAAAAAATTATTGTATTAAAAGGGCAGCTATAAAAAAAGCCAGTGTTGAACAGCAAACAGGTATTTGTAGTTCCAAACCCGTAAGACCTTTGTTCATCTTCAGAACACAAATTAAGATATTTTTGATGAAATCCAAGAGGTTTTTTATCCTCCATTGAAAGCAATGAAATTACCACATTCACTGTCCAGAGAAGTAGTAAAGACATTGTTAAAATAGTCCACGTGACTACAGTGGTTCAACCTTAACATTATGAAGCAACGAGAATACTTTTGTGCGCAAAAACAAAACAAAAATAATAATTTTATTCAAAAATTTTTCCCCTTCCCTGTCTGTTACACTGTTGGCACAGTGCTGCGTTTCAATATGTTTACGCTCAATATTGGCCAGCTGCTCGGCATGCCTTGTGCTGCTCACGTGAAGAGGCATCGGCCAATACTGAGCCGCCATTCCGACATAGAACCTGGAAGCTGCAACGAATATAGCTTAGCAGAGGAGAGACAGGGAGAGACGAATTTATCTTTGCTGAATAAAGTCGTTATTTCTATTTTGTTTTTGAGCACAAAAAGTATTCTCGTCGCTTCATAACATTGAGGTTGAACCACTGTAGCCACGTTGACTATTTTAACGATGTTTTTACTACTTTTCTGGACATTGAATGTGGTAATCTCATTGCTTTCAATGGAGGATACAAAACTTCTTGGATTTCATCAAAACATCTTAATTTGTGTTACAAAGACGAACGAAGGTCTTATAGGTGTGGAACAAAATTCCAGAAATTTCATTTTTCGGTGAACTAAACCTTTCATTCATTATAATGCAGTGTCTATTTACACCAAGTGCAAATAGCCTTCCATGTTGGCAGAGGCTATTTACATTAACTCCACCCACCATTGTCTGAATGAGCCAAACATAATTGCAAAATAAACCCATCTGATAATTGGAGCAGTTACATGGAGAGTAAGGCAAGGCTGCATTAGCTTTTGACGCAATCAACCCGAGTTTGAATCCTCGTTTATTTAAATTCATTCTTCTCCCTTTTCTCATTGCATATTAACTCAGAGAGTCCGTTTATTTTGAATAAAAATAAAAAATATTTAAAAATTGCCTAACAGGTATTTAATTGTGGTGCCTTTTTATTATTGGTGCCTTGCTGCCGGTATTGAGATACGCTATTGGTTACCAGTCTGAATCTCTAACCATTAGGCCACGACTGCCCCATTACATTGAAGTACAAATAGTATCTGCATGTACTTGCAATAAATATATATAGCGTCTAACAACAATTTACTTTTTGTGCAAAGAAAATACTATTTTCACTTAGTGCAAATAGCCTCTGCCTAAAACTGACTTGGCTTTTGCTTCCTTTTTGAAGCTTGAGAGCAAGCCAGTATCCTCTGCCAGTGTACTGGAAAAAGTAACTGGAACACTCATCAAATTTTGTGCACTGGAATATGTGCTATAATCTCACCGTTGTGTTTTTTTTCTGTCTCTTTTGCCCTACTATACCACCTTTGCCCTGTGCTCAGGCTCAACGCTATATCACACAGCTCAAGTCGCAGATCAACAGTCTTGAGGCAGAACTGGAGGAGCAGCGCATGCAGAAGCAGCGCACCCTGGTGGAGAATGAGCAACTACGCATGGAGCTAGAGGCCATTCGCCGTCGCAACACTGAACATGAGAGCATTCAGATGAACTTTGTTGAGGCAGAAAGTGAGTTAGTAAGAAAGTGGGCACATAAAGATTCCTAAACAAAACTGTGGCAACTGATGCTGATGACTTTCTCATATATAGAAAGATCCCAAGCAACAGAGCAGCGTTATAATAAACTGAAGGAAAAGCATGCTGAACTGGTTGCCAACCATGCTGAACTCCTCCGAAAGGTATGACAAAGAATACAGTGTACTTATATGTGTGTATACATGTGTGTTTGCATTTGTTTCAAATAAATTGATTATTCGGTTTTCTGGAAATCTGAATAAATCAACTGATATATGCCTGTATGAAATAGAATTCGTGCACATTTGTATATGCGCATGTGTAAAGGATATGCAGTTGTGAATGTGTCCTTTATCTCTTTTTAGAGTGCAGATACAGTAAAGATGCTGTCAGCCACACAACAGACTCAAGAGGAAATTGAACGAACTAAGCAACAGTTAGCCTTTGAGGTAGACAGAGTCAAACAAGAATCAGACATGAAGGTAAGTGTGCACACAAGTCTTCCTTCGCTTGAACTGTAACAGCCCCCCAGGACTGATTGTAACGCTTCATCTTGTTGCTTTAGTTTGAAGAACAAAGGTTTGATATGGACAGGCTGAGGAGGGAGCTTGAAGCGAAGAATGCAGAGATCCAAAAAGTCAAGAGTTCATTACAGACTTCTGAGAAGGTATAGTATCTAGTATTAATTTTACATTTCCTTAGCTCTGTTCCACTACATGTAACCATAATCACGGACAGGTTAGCATTTCACTCACACGTCTATGCAGACTTGTCATATTTGCATTCTGTTTAAAGTTTATTATGTGCCATTAATGTTTTGTTGAATTCAGTATTTCATCTGTTTGTAATTTTCTTTTTCTCACTCTGTAACTCTGTATCAATTCATCAGATTACTGTAAATGTTGTTAGAGTACACGCTACAATTTTTCAGCTCACCTTATCTGTGACCCAGTCTGGTAAAGGTTTTGTTGCCACCAAAGCTGGGTTTCCTACTTAAGGTTGCTTCCACTTTATTCTGATCTCAGGTTGTGGTGTTGCAGTCATTCTCTTCCCCACCCTTTGCGGGACAAAAAGAGACTACTCAGACTTTATCCTGTTAGAGTGTTATGGATTTATGATGACCATATATGTCAGTGGCATAAATCTGATCTATTGGTTGTTTGTTTTATTGGCAGTAACAAGGGTGTCGCTGATTTAGTTTTAGTCATAGTCTTTATGACTAAAATGACATTTAGTTTTAATCATATTTTAGTCATCTGAACTTTCTAGTCTAGTTTTAGTTGACTAAATATCATGCAATTTTATTTGACTAAATCTACAGTAGATTCAGTCCGCTAAAATCTAATGGTTTAGTTAAATTGTAATGTATTAATTAAGAATTTCTCTAAAATTTCCAAATCCATTTTATGTACTCCTGGAGAAAACATCTATTAACTTTCTAATATGAATGATATTAAAATTTGAACATGCAATACAGACACAGATTTAACTGATGTGACATATATATATATTAAAAAAAGTAAAACCTCTTCTCCTAAAGAAGAACATATGAATTTCTTTTCAATGATATATACATATTTGAATGATATATGCATTCTTTATAACAACTTGCATACAACATTGTTCCTTCAAGCATGCATATTTATTTGTATAATTTAAATATAATTAATCTTTACTAAAGCTATTAAAGAGTGATTTTATCTGTCTTTTGTTGTTTGATTAATATTAAGGGCAAAGATGGCAGCAGGTTTATTAGGCTGCTATCACTTTAAGAACGAATGCTGGGATCCAGTACACTGATGCACATCTGTGAAAACTGTTTACATTTTCTTAAGACATAACAGACTGTGTTTATGTGATTACTCTCCAAAAATTGACATTTTGACTAGGGCTGTCAAAATAACGCGTTAATTTTGATTAATTAATCTGAGAAAAAATGACGCGTTAAAAAAAATAACGCAGATTTATCCATTCCGTATTGACCTTTGAACCTGGAGCCGTTCTAGCCATAGATATACATAATAAAGCCTTTATTATGTATATCTATGGTTCTAGCTACCATTCGACTGTAAAATGAAGGAGGGAGACGACGGACAGAACGAGCAGAGCTCCTCCCTCATGCACGCGAGCTCTCCTTGTCTTCAAAGTAAGCACCGTCTTTGCATTCTCTCTACCTCACAAATAATAATCTAAATCAACTGACACAATGCTAAAAGTCCGTAAGACCGAATCCATTTTTCACAAGGCGCATTCGGATAATGTTTATCCTGAATAACCGCTGGTTGTGATTAGTGCTTAAAAGAACGTCAACGTCATCTTCTCTGACAGGCGCCCTGCACGTGCAGCTGACATAAACCACACTTTCAGTAAACAAAACGAAAATCCTATACAGTGGTGAAGTGTTTTCTGTGTTGACAAATCTTTTGCGATGTCCTAATAACAGTCGCGATTCGCACACAACGCGTCAACGTCCGCTAATGTCCAATTCGTGACCTAATGACTCATTTGAACAGATTCATTTTAATGAATCATGACAACAACTGATCTCTCCACACGATCCATAATGAATCATTTACTCGAACAACTCTGAAATGAGAACATAAGTGTGCTTACCCCATTTAGCAAGAGTGGTTAGTAAAATTAGCCTTAATAATCCACAATATTTTCAGGTTATTTAAATGACAATGTGTAGTAAATTAGGCCTACCTATAAAATCAGTTAGTTTAGACTGGAGTGAGGTGAAACCAGAACAAAGCAAGTTGTTGTTAGCTAGGTTTATTGTATATGGTAGAAAATTATATTATTAGTTAATATAACTTCTAAATGCTACTTTTTAATATTTTTCAGGTTTAGCAGAAAAGCATCTTCTCTTACAAAGCTATAAAATCACTTTTTTTTTTTTCTTTTTGCAAAGAGGGCAAGAAAGAATGACGGGTACTTTATTGTCAGTATCGGGCTGGCAGATCACATGGGTAGGCCATTTTTTTGAGTTTGTGTGGATGACCATGTCTGTCACCACCGAAGACCATTTTTGACCCAAGAAAAACCCTGCATTGATTCATTTGAAATGAAATATTTAATACTTCCACAGCAAAAATTATGTATGCGATTAATTTAGATTAATTAATCACAGAGTATGTAATTAATTAGATTAAAATTTTTAATCGATTGACAGCCCTAATTTTGACATAACGTTGTGTGTATTTGTCCGTTCAGGTGCGAAAAGACGTGAAAGAGAGCTCGCTTCAGTACTCGTACGCTGTCTGAGAAACTGCTTTCTGTGTGCATGGATGTGCGCTTCGAGTGTGCGCACAGAAAACCGTATCGAATATAGTTCTCTTTTGTGTTGTCACACTTTTTCAGATTTATTCTGCTCTTCTCTTTCACCCAGACGTTTACATTTTTTAATGTTTCATGAGACATGCAGCAAGTGTATGCCAACTTATGTCCCACCAGGTAGATCAGTATGTTACAATTCAAAAGTGTGCATCTACCATGAAGGACATAAGTGCTGACTGGATCTATCATCAAATCTTCCCTCCTTAACATTTTAGTCATGTTTTTATTAGTTGACTAAAATGTCAATAGATTTTCATCATACTGTCGTTTTGTCATTCAGAGCTGGTTTTTATTTTCATCTCATTTTCATCTGTGAAAAAAATGTCATTGACGAAAATAAAGACAAATTATTCATCATTGGCTACAAGCAGTGTTAATTTCAATCAGCAATAGGGGTGTATACATTCATGATGGGGTTGTAAAGCAGGACATTTGTAGAAAGACTGTAGAAAGAGATATGGTTGAGATATTACCAAAAAGGTGTCATGAGTATGTTAGTTACTTTGTGGTTTGGTTCGGTTCTCTTTGCCTGTATTCCAAATCCTTGTTTGTTTCTATGGTTACTAATTATGTCATGCACCTGTCTCTAGATCTCTTGAATAGCCTCCTTGTGTATTAAAGCCCTGAGTTTCCCTTGTCTTGTGTTAACGTTATTATAGTGTGTAGTGCTTTGTTTTCCCTGGTGTTCATTAAAAGTCAGTCTCATTGTCTTCTTGTGTTCTCCCTTGGATTACTACAGCTAACTCATAACAAGTGGAAAAAGTTAAAAGAATATTATTGAAAGAAGAAGGGTTACGATCAGACAAGAGCTTTAGGAGAGACGTTAGAGAGTGGAAAGGCCTGCAAACGTATGTCGAGTTTGCTTTGTTTCTGCTGTATACATGAGTAACATTGTAACACTTTTATCAGATTTTAAAGTCTGAAAGTTGACTTCAGTCCTGGTTACCAGATTTTATCTGCTTGAACAGTTCATTTTGTCCGATTATTCTGTACATATGTTTTTCCATGATCTGATAATCCGGCAGTCACTCTGTAGTATGACGCTGGGTTATAGTGTTCCTTTGTTACTGTATTCAGTGTTCTTCCTAAAAATCGGAGGTCACTGGCACTTAGAAGACAAGGCTCGCACCTTCAGTCAATGTCATTATAACTGCCATTATTCTATACAGGCTTCAGAGAATCGTCACACCTGGAGGGTGTTCCCATAGTATCAGTTACTGAATCAGGGTATCGTCACTACTAGAGAATCATGGTTACATATGTAACCGAGATGTTTCAGAGCATTTGTTGAATGAGATTGGATTACTTTAGTTTAGTTTTTTTTTTTTTTTTTTTTGGTCCAGTACATTGGCATAGCAAAAAAAAAAAGAAACTGTTTATGCTGTAAATTCTTTCTAAAAATTCAATATTTTTTATTTGCTGTGTTTCCTTCAGACAGGAGAACAGCTGAACAGCTCCATGGCTGCACTTCTGGCAGAAAAGGATAGGCTAACACAGTCTATGAGTAAGAAAGAGGCCGAGCTATCCTCCCTGAAGAAGGAAGCTCAGCTGAAAGAGTGTACTCTACAGCAGGAGCGAGACAAGACCATCAAGGAGCTGGGAGAACTACAAAGCAAACTCAAAGAGAAGGTAGGGTTATGGGTTATGCTAATGAAGAAGACTTGGATTGATCTATATTGTGCCAAATTCACTGCATTTTTTTTTTTTTTTTTATCCAAGTCAGTTTATATTGTATAGAGCACAACATGAGCTGCTAGTGACCGCCCAATCAGAACACCTTAGCAACCCAGAATACCATTGAAACCACTTGGCAACTTTCCACAAAAAAATCTATTTATCTACCTATCTATTGGAGTTGGGGAAAAAAGTTTACAGTGTTGCATCCTCTTTTTTTTAATGATTAAAAATCGACCAGCCAAAAAAAAAAAAAAAAAAAATTATTCTGAGTTTTATTTTTAACTGCTTACTTGCGCTAGAAATAGATTAGTTCGAAAAGGGTGAAATACATTTTAGCGTGGTTCTTTGCTTACATTATGCTATATCTACACTGTTTTGATGAAGAGGATAATACCCACTCTATAACTGCAAAACTGAAAAAGACACAAAGCAATTGTAATGGAGAAAAGTCTTCTCTTTCTTGCAAATAAAGCTCAGGAGGCAGAGTTCCAGAAATCAAAATAAGCCTTCAGGTCATCTGACCATCTCACTCACATTTCACACTTTTGTACAGTTTTAACAAATGATCTCATTTGATCTCTCCCTTTCTCTTCTTGGAATCTCCCCAGTACTCCCGAACACTTTCGCCACAGTTACTTCATTAATCTTGTATTCTTTGTAAGGGTAACCAAAAAAGCAACTTACTATAAGTGCAGCTGCCAACTGCAAGCAACTTTCTTTCAACATTTTTTCCCGTGTGATTTCCCTCACAGTCATGTAGGCCATGAGGCCTTCAAAACACACCTGGCTTTTATAGTATTCAAACTACTTCTACAATTGTTTTCTATAGTATAAATAAAATATTTCCTCGCAATCATTAAACAAAAGAGAAAGACTGTGTCTCTTTGTTTATTTGACAATCTTTCTGTAACTGTCTATCCTAGAACACCTTAATATTACCCATATAATCTTATCAACTGCCTAGAACAGGGGTGGGCATACTCGGTCCTGGAGGGCCGCTGTCCCTGCAGAGTTTTGCTCCAACCCTAATCAAACACACCTGAACCAGCTAATCAAGGTCTTCAGGATTACACACAGGTGAGTTTTATCAGGGTTGCAGCTAAACTCTGCAGGACAGTTGCCCTCCAGGACCGGCTTTGCCCAGCCCTGGCCTAGAAATACCCTGCCTAGCAATTAGGGGTGCACCAATACCATTTTTCCTTTTCCTGACAATAGGCAAAATTAATTAAAAGCTATTGCCATATTTGACCACAAGGTGGCGCTGTCCTGAAACTTTTTGAGTAACTTCAAGACTTGACGTTGGTGACACATACCAGATACGCCAAAGTGTTGCAGTCATACAGGCTGTGTCTGAAATGGCATACTCTTGAGTAGGTACTTATTTTGTAATTCCACCAAAAAAAGTGTATATATATTGTTATATATGTTTGTGTGTGTGTGTGTGTGTGTGTGTGTGTGTGTGTGTGTGTGTGTGTGTGTGTGTGTGTGTGTGTGTGTGTGTGTATATGTGTATGTGTATATATATATATATATATATATATATATATATATATATATATATATATATATATATATATATATATATATATATATATATATAAATATACATACACATACACATGCATACACACATATACATATATAACATATTATATATAATATTATTATGAATGTGTGTAGTTTGAATTTAATCTTGAATTTAATTTAGTCCATTATCATGTGACCTATCAGCATCAAATGCGTCACTTCACTGCCATTCACAAATACTCTCCCGTGGCCTCATGGGATAGTAAAGTGTCCATAGTATGCACAAATAGTAGGTCATTTGGTAACTTTTGGCCTACTCTTTTATGGGTACTGTGAATTCGGACATATTACTTTTGTCACATACTGTTTTTGCCTACTATTTAGTTGGGAAGTATATAATTTCGGATGCAGCCACAGCCTCAGAGTGGCGGACATGTTTCTCAAGATACACTACTGTCATCATGAACTATGATGACAAGTTAGACAAAAACACTGCATGCCAATTTTGAATCGTCAGACCCAACAGTTCTTTAGTCAGCGCCAATTTAATGTAATTGAATGTTTCACATTCCAAGTTTCATAAAAATATGTCAGTGCTTTTGTAAATAACAGTATTTTACTGCAAAATTCAAAACGGTCAGCACCCAATATGGTTGACATGGGGAAAATTATGTATTGATCAGTTTGGTACAGTATGCTGCACTGACTCTATCGAGACCAATCTCATGATTTTTGGTCAAACTATTTGGAAGTTATAAGCAAGAAATATAATCATTCATAGCCCTGTATTCCTTTGGTTCAGTACGGATACATGTGCTGTTGCAGCCAACGCCACTACGTGAATATGATATTTCCTCCACATTTGTTTGGCGGTATTAAATGTAACAATTTTAATGAAAATCCAATATTAAAATTCCTGAAAATTGGCATCCCGCCTATTTTGGGGTCACTGTAGCTTTATACACATGGTGCTAAGGTAACTTTTGTGAAATATGTTTGTAGTTGAGTCATGAGGAGCAGCTGCAGCAGAAGTTGTTGGATGAGCAGTTCACACTGCTGCAGGCGACAGTCACTGAGGCTGAGAACATCATTCAGGACGCTGTTGCTACACTAGACGACCCTCTGCACATCAGCTGTTCCAGCTCCCCAGGTACTGCCACTCATCCCAATAAAACTTTATCAAAACAATTATTTACATTTTTATGATCTGCATGATTTCAGTAAAACATCCTCAAATGGTCTCTCACTAGATTACCTCATTAGCCGAGCAGAGGCCACACTCGGCTCCATTGATATGGTGCAGACGGGCCACTCTGAGTATGTGAAGAGTATGAGGGGTACGTTCTGTCTCTCACTCCCTCTCCATTTTGTTTGTGTATATGTTTGCATATTCTTTATTGATGCTTGTATGTTATATCCTGTATACTGTTTTTGGTTCAGATGCTGGGGGTCTGGTTAGGGCTCTTACTAAGTTTTCTCATCTCGCTGCTGACACAATAACCAATGGAAGTGCGACGGCACACATGGCCCCGACTGACCAAGCTGACCGTAAGAGCACACACTTATAAAGCTTGCACTTTGTGGAAAACACTTACATATGCACAAACCCATCTGTGTTACCATAGATTATGGTTTTGTTTAATGTCAGGTTTACTGTCAAAAACATGTTCAGGTGACATTTTGCTCCAAAATCAAAAGAAATTTATATTATATTATATTATATTATATTATATTATATTATATTATATTATATTATATTATATTATATTATATTAAATAATACAATTAATATTCTTCATAATTAATATATTAGAGAAAATTATGCCTATTTTTAACATTAAGAGGAGCATTACGTTATTTCATGACATTAAGCATATCCTCACAACTCATTACTGTATTGCAATAATTATGTAATTTCATTTATTGTAACATAAAATATTATTTTCTTTTAAATTGCATATTATTGTATTAGGGCTTGCTGATGCAATCATAAATCATATCATATAATTAATATCAAGGTTTCAGGTTATTGTCTCAATTTTTTAATTTGTTTATAGCTCCATTCATATAATTTCCCTTGCATTTGCTGTCATTATGGATTTATTATGTTATTGTAAGGCATTGAGATGTATTGAATCATTCCAGATGTCATGATGTGTATCATATTGTAAGGTAGTTAATCTTTTTGCCTTATTTTATTTATTGTAAGTAATGTAGACTTAAAGGGATAGTTCACTCAAAAATGAAAGTTTTGTCATTATTTACTCACCCTCAAGTGAAACCTTTATGAGTTTCTTTTGTCTGCTGAACACAAAAGAAGATATTTGGAAGAATGTTGGTAACCAAAGAGTTGATGGGCCCCACTGACTTCCATAGTATGGAGAGAGAAAAATAATATGGAAGTCAATGGAGCCCATCGACTGGTTACCAACACTCTTCAAAATATCTTCTTTTGTGCTCAGCAGAAGAAAGAAATTCATACAGGTTTGGAACAATTTGAGGGCGAGTAAATGATTACAGAATTTTCATTTTTTGGGGTGAACTATCCCTTTAAAAGTAGGTTTGAAAGAGATAGAGTTGGACTGGCTGACTAGATGACAGAGGTCAGACTCAAAATGTTCCCCATGTGCCAAAAGCTCTTAGATACTAATGGAGTAAAATGTGAACCTGGACATATTTTCATGACATTTCCTCTTGTAGAACTACCTAAGGTGTACATTTGTGTCAGCATATGTGTATCTATGTGTTTATTTATAGGTTTGACAGAGCACTGTAAGAGTTGTGCCACCCAGAGCCTGCAGTATCTTAGGAATCTTAAGTCAAAAGCATCTCTAAAGGGGGCTGATCCTACCTCGATTCAAGCTGCGGTGCAGAAGATTCTTAGAATAGCACAGGTGAGAAGTTGCGAAGCAAACACTCAAGCTTCATTCCAAAATAAAGTGCGCTGTTTTGCTGTCTGCTGTCTAAATAGACAGCTACTTTGGCATAATTCTAACTGAAATGGAATGCTCTACATAGGCAGCAGTTTCTTAAAGGGGTCATGCCTTGATCTTTTGACATATAAGAGGTCTTTGTACCATTAAAACATCCTGTAAGTTTCATAGCTTAAAACATCCTTCTCATTATAGACAAAGCTTTTATTTAATCAAGCTCCAAAAATGACTCGTTTGGATATTGTGGGATTTGTAACATTAGAAGGACAATTACATTTACATATGACTTCCTCCAGAGCAAGACATCAACGAATAGTTTTACATCATCGCACCGTAGGCCCCGCCCACCGGTCGCTCACTGGATGTGAGCGTTGCGCTGTGTCAAAAGCTAATAGAACCCATTATAATCACTGATGCTGTCAACACTGGATACAGTATAAGAGATGCGCGTATAAACGTTTCTGACATGAACAGTGGCCATTTACACAAATATTGACAAATGACAAATATTGAGTATTTTATATACATATTTATATGCTCATACAATTAATGTCTCAATCATTCATTTACTCCAACCTCTATATCTTGCATTATTTTCTTTTCCTTTTTCAGGATCTGAGGCCAAAAGGACTAGATGTTGGTAAGGACGAGCTGGGCGACATGGTGGATAAAGAAATGGCTGCTACCTCTGCTGCTATTGAGGAGGCTGTTAGGAGAATAGATGTGAGTAAAAATAACCACAGACATGTTCACAGCCCTGTTATTGATTTATAGATTCGTGAAGTGTTATGTTAGTACTTGTGTTGACACTGGGTCACAGTGGGGCATAGTCAGTTCATATTCACATTAATTTTAAGGCTTTGTTATTGAGGCATTGAGGGTATTAGTATAGTAAATCTTTAGCTTTTTTTTTTTTTTTTTTTTAATCTTGATTTTAATTGTTTGGCTCTATAGGAAATGATGAGTAAGACCAGGAAGGATGCAACAGGAATCCAACTGGAGGTCAATGAAAGGTCTGTGATTTTTATGCCTGTAACCAGTCGATACAATAACTGATTTAATTTACAGAACGCTTGCATGTATCCATTTATATGCATTTTCTCTCTTGATATTTTTCTTGAAGAATCCTAAATGACTGCACTGACCTTATGAAGGTAAGATAAGAACATGTGGAATCAAAGATGCTTGAATTTAATATTTGGTCTTCTATTTACATCAGTAGATATGTTTCCATCCAGCTTAAATTTTGGAATGCGCATAAATTCTAAAAATGAAAAGACCCGCATAAACTACGGTGGAAACACATTTACCGAATAAATCCCTCGATGCACAACAAAAACTCACATGACTTTGCTTCAGCAGAGGATGTGATTGGATAGCTGGACTAACCAGCTAACCATCTCAAATGTTCGTTTCCCAGGAATTGATGATTTTGTTCTCTTGAACATATGGGATGGAAACGATGTTTGTCGTTTTGTGTATAAATGTTTTATGCGATATTCCAATTTTGCGCATAAGTGAAATTCACAACTTTGAATGGAAACATAGCTAGTGATGTTTATTCAGTGAATAAAACAAACTTGTTCTATCTGTTGTGTCCTTGTTTCTGTGTATTACACAAATAAGTACTGAGTAATATTAATTAACCATGTGCTTACTATAGTTATACCATACATGCATACTTTACTGTTATTACAGTAGTAAGTACATGTAACATGTATAACAAGGACACTGTAAAATAAAGTTACTGTGTATCAGTTATACATTATTTGAATGTTAAAATCCTGCAGGCAATTCGTCTTCTGGTGTTGGCATCCACAGACCTGCAGAAGGAGATTGTGGAGAGTGGAAGGGTAAAGTGTTGTTAAAATTATTATTATTATTATTATTATCCTTACCATTATTATTTTATCCTTATGTTGTCCTTGGTGATTTAAATTGCACTGTAAAGTTAGTTTCAGTCTGTATTATCAAATAGAACTCCATCTAAGTTTCTGATACCATGCATTTTGTTCATGTCTAATTTTTAAAGAAAAATCTTTGGTTTTATTTGAATTGATATACATGTGATTGTTGTGTGTGTGTGTGTGTGTATGTGTATGTGCGTGTGTTTGTGTGTGTATGTGTGTGTGTGTGTGTTACCTGAATGAAACCTCAACATGCATTGCTGGTATTTCTCTTTCTAGGGCGCAGCTTCGGTGAAAGAGTTTTATGCTCGTAACTCTCGCTGGACGGAGGGTCTTATTTCTGCCTCCAAAGCTGTGGGATGGGGTGCAACACAGATGGTGTATGTATTTTTGCTACAAGTTCGAGAGCTATGATACAATGTATGATCAATTTTTTTTTTTGTTTGTTTGTTAATGAATGTGTGCTTTCCCTTTCCAACAGTGATTCTGCTGATAAAGTGGTGTTGCAAACTGGGAAGTATGAGGAGTTGATCGTCTGCTCTCACGAGATCGCCGCTAGCACTGCACAACTTGTTGCAGCCTCCAAGGTTACACTTTTATATTGTAATGTCATATATAAATATATAGGTCAAAGAATCGAAAGCGATCAGAAAAAAAATGAACGCTGCATTAACTGCGTAACAATTATCTCATGCATTCAAAAGTGTCTATTAATATATTAATCACTTTTTCTTTTTTTTTTTAAGTGATTCTGGTCCCACTTTATATTTAGTGGCCTTAACTATTATGTACTTACATCAAAAAATAAGTACAATGTACTTATTGGGTTCGTATTGAATTGAAAAACACATCTGCTGCTATTGAGGTGGGATACGGGTAAGGTTAGGGACATGTTTGTTGGTATGGGTAGGTTTAAGGGTAGGGGTAAGGTGTAAGGCATGGGTCAACAGTGTAATTATAAATGCTATTACAGAAATTAATTACAGATGTAATTTTATGCAGGTGTTTTTAAAATATAAGTACAATGTAAAAACATGTATGTACACAATAAGTGCATTGTATCAAATGATTAATTTAAATGCAAGTACATAGTAGTTAAGGCCACTTAATGTAAAGTGGGTCCATGATTCTTAATTTAACCAGAATTGTGCAGCTCTAATGCACATTTATTACATCATGCTTTTGCGTTATATTACCCTGGCATTAAATTATACACAAAAAGTAAATACTGCTGCGATAGGGTGCTGTTGCAGAGGGAGAGACTAAATTGTAAAATCCATCTCTCATTTTTTCCTCTTGTGCATAGTCATGGAAACGCAATAGTGCATTTTTTTCATTTTGCTGTTTTGCAAATGGGAACACAATATTTATTATAATTATTTTCTGTGATCTCCAATATGCCTCAAAAGATGTTTGTCCTGCAATTCAAACCCAGAAATGTAAAAAGGGTCCATAATAGTCTATACTGTGTTGTCTGTGTTGTCTTGACCTTTTTGTTGCAGTCTGGAGCCCTGCACAAACTATTGTATTTCATATTTTGTCAAATTTGCTTCGTTTTATCTCTGTTCTGTCAATTGTTTTTTTTTTTTTTTTATCATTTTATTATTATCTGAATGTTTTGAGGCACTGCCTCACATCTTTTCCTTTTCATCTACAGGTGAAAGCTGACCGCGGAAGTAAGAAGCTCGGCGTTCTTCAGCAGGCCTCGCGTCATGTTAATGAGATGGCTGCTAACGTGGTGGCGTCCACCAAGACCGGCCTGGAACAGATCGAGGATAAGGGTAAGTGTGATGTTACAGGGGCTTTTGGGTCATGGTTCCACCTGCTTCTCTTCAATAAAAAATATATAGTGATTCTATGACAATGACTTATTCACACAGTTGTTTTTTTTCTTCTCTTGCACATTAAGACACCATGGACTTCTCTGGCATGTCTCTAATTAAGCTCAAAAGAGAAGAAATGGAGTCACAGGTTTGTTTTAACAAGCTTTTTTTGTCACATGCTTAATGAAATTGTAAAGATGATGTTTATGTGCATATATGACTTGACATACTTTTTCTGTAAGGGAGTAGTGTTGGGGAACAAAAGTTATCCTAATGTGCTGATATGATCATACTTATTGATTCTAGTAAGCACTCTAGCTGCTGCATTTTATATCAGCTGATCCACCACTTGATCAAGCTACTTTTTTGATGACTTTTTTTTTTCCGATGTCTAGAATTGCTCTTAATGAGCTCTTTAGGACAGAAAACCCGAGCTCTGTATGTGTTGTGTTTGGTAAACCCACACCCTAGCCAATCTGACCCGTTTAACATAAAGTCAGTGATCCGAAATGGACCTCATTAAAGTAAATCTAATGCATCACCGTATCTGATGTCAGGAGAGTTTTGGATGGCTTCTGCATAGCACGTCACAAATCTGTAATGATGATTGTATCTCGAGCTGTGCGTTCGTTCGGTCGGCTCAGAGGGGGATGACGATAGTAGTCAGACAGGCAGAGGTCAGCTTCAGGAGATCAGTCCACACACAGCGTTAATCTAGGGATGAAGCAAGAGCAAGGTCAGTAACAGGCAGAGATTGTTAGGAGGGAGCAGCCCGAAACAGCAAACAAATAAAAATGGGGCAATCTCACTCATAGATGGAGTAGTACACAAGATCAAAGCCAGGCATGAGAAACCAAAGAGTGATGGAGCTCTAGTGAGCATCACTGGGCAGAGAGATGGCATGAGCCACACATGTTGTCACAAGACTGAACAGACAGAGAGAGACAGGGAAACGGACACCAGCTGAGAACACGCAAAACACTCTGACACCAAAGAGCTGCAGAGCAGTCTAGATGAGAGCAAGTTATAGAGCAAGCCTCTTTGTTGGGAGATAAAAAAAAGAGCAGTAAGGACAGCTTACAAACTCTAGTTCTGACAGCACAGCTATTATACAAGGTGAAAAGCAGAGGACCCTAGGACTAAGCCTTGTGGCACTGAACTTTTGATTGACATGACATTTTATTTACTGAAACAGTGATAGCGGTCGGTCAGCAACTGCCATGCTCTTCAAGCCAACATAATGATAATGAATAGCATTAAAGTACCCATAAAGTGGCTAGAAAAGTGCAGATTTCCTTGACGTGTTGACATAATTTCATTCGAAACATGAAGTCATAAAATATATAATGCCAAGGTCACGGGCTTGATTCTCTTATGTGATTTAGTATACACCACTAAGTTGACCTTCAGCTGCTTCAGGTATTCAGTGTAAATATATAACAGTCTTGTGCGGTTTGTTGAAATGTGCTCCACTGATGTGCAATGCAATGCCTGGCCACAGTGGGCTAATAAGTGCTGGTGTCCTAGCAATCATGTTATTCTGTATTTTGAAATTACTACTGAAATTGTTGAAATTATTACTAAAATGAATTGAATGTAAATGAACGGCTAAAACTCAAATAGAAAGATTAGAGATAAATGGTGTTTGAATTACTTCTTAAACCTGAAGTGTACCGCTGGCGTACACGCAAAAAAAAAAAAAAAATCATAATCAAATTACTAAGCAACCTCTGAATTGAATAACACAAAATAGGTATCATTTTAAATGAGTTTTGAACGTATATATCATTTTTAACGAGTGCTGAGTAGTCCGCCAATGGAGTGTACCGCCAATGGTGCCAACTAGCTATGAATAGAATAATATTTTTCAAAACTACTGCCTTGAAGAACACAAAATAGGTGTCATTTCAACGCTTAGAGTCTGAACTTTACAATGATTGTAGCCAATTTGATTAACTCCTAAGTAGTGCTGAGTTATTTGCTGATAAATTAAAAAAAAAAAAACATGTTTTCATAATTTATGAAATACTTTTTTTGTACTATGTACTGTAATATGTCAAAAACATCATACAGCTCAGATCATCATAGAGCTCAGTCATGTGTCATATGTAATTTGAAAGGTCTTGTGGAGTAGATTACAACAAGCATACTTGTTTTGGGCTTTGACTAAGCTTTTTTTTTAATATTCATGTAGCCCTGCAAGACCCATATGTAAATAATATACGGATGTGGCAGTCATGTCACGTTTTCTCTCATAACTTCAGGAAACATGCTCCAATCATGGAAAATGCACATTATTTAAACAGATTCTCATTATTAAAATGATTAAAATGTCCAAAATCTACATAATCCCTTGCGTCGATCACAAGATATTCCTCACAGAGGAACAACAATTTTAAAAAATGCCTTCCGAGTGTCAAGGGCTAAACAAAAAAAGGCTACCAAGGTTCCAATTATTGTAACTTTTACTTTATGCTATCACCACAAAATGTTATCCAAATGCAGCTCACATGTAGCCTGGGTGCCAGCCCGAACCCCGCCCACAACATTTTTTGGACGGGAACTTCGGTCTGGACTCGATCCATTGTGGAGTAACTATGCTCGGCTCCCAGAAGGCCGAGCCAATCAAATTGCCAAGGCGGGCTTTAATCGATGATGGACAGGCTATCTGCGGTTACGTAACCACCCACGTCATCAAAGAGCACTTGGGTTGAATTGGTTTTCACCAACGATGACTGCAGCTGGAGAAGTAAGATGTTTATATTCCGCTATCACGTCTGTAATAAAATAAATCGACAGCGCATTCATTTTAAAAGACGAACAAAGAACCGCAATCACGGCATTTGTCGATGGGAAAGATGTGTTTGCCGTCCTTCCAACAAGATTCGGCAAAAGTTCAAGTACAAGTTCAACATACGTCACTTACTGCGTTGCTCTGATTGGTTGTAGGTCTATCCAATTGAGTGCAGAGTTTTTGGGTTTTTTTACTGGTTCGTTTAAGACACGCCCCATAATTCAAGTGCAATGGAGCAGTATCAGACTCACAGAATATGAGTATGACGAAGTCAGGCTAGCTCACATGTAGAGGAACTTCACCAAAAAATTATTTCATTATCTTATGTTATTGCATGTCAAATAAAAAAGCCTTTTGTCAGCATTTTTCTCATGTCCAAATGTAATGTTTTTTCTAAAAATGTAAAAAGTTTTCTATCAAACGACCGAATAAGATATTTTCTTATCTAAAGGTGATTTTCAAACATTGATCCCATGCTGTTGTTATATCACGTCTGGACTACTGTAATTCTCTTTATTATGGGGTCTCCCAATCATCTCTTTCTCGATTACAGTTGGTTCAAAATTCAGCAGCTAGACTTCTCACTAAGACGCGCAAGCATGAGTCTGTTACTCCCATCTTATCAGACTTACACTGGCTTCCTATCAAATTTAGAGTCGATTTTAAAATCTTACTTTGTTTATAAAGCTCTTAACAATCTGGCCCCTGAGTACTTGACCAGTTTACTTTCTCGCCACTCCCCGTCAAGAACCTTAAGATCATGTGACCAGTGCTTACTTGTTGTACCATGAACTCGACTTAAAAAACGAGGTGATCGGGCCTTTGCAGTTTATAGAAATTATAGAATAGCCTACCTTTATATATCAGGCTAGCCCCTTCTGTTGCCACATTCAAGTCATCCCTGAAAACATTTCTCTTTTCCTTAGCTTTTTATAAATTTTTTTATTTTTATTTTTTATGTTATTTTTATGTTTGTGACATGTACAGCATCAGCTGTTTTTAAATGTGCTTTATAAATAAAGATTTATTGATTGATTGAAACGATACCTACCTTTTGACTCTCCTTGCTATAGTTATGGAGTTATGAGTCTTTACTTTTGTGTATGTCACTCAGAAAAACAACTCTAAAAATGTCTTCAGGGCTTAAAGGGTTAAAGACTCTTTTCACAAGCTGCCACTATTTTAAAGTGAAGGAAAAGTGCTTGAATTTCACTCTTAAAAATCTGTACAAAACTTCATAACACCCCAATAGTTAAGTGTATTTACGAATGCTAGTGTTAAGTTCCTGAAAACAAGCAGCACTTCTGCAGGTAAAGTTGATACGATGCATATTATATAACTTTGCTTTTTATTTCCTCTCCCAGGTGAAGGTTCTAGAGCTTGAGACCATGTTGGAAAATGAGCGCCTGCGTTTGGGTGAACTGAGGAAGAAACACTATGTGATAGCAGGCGTCCCTCTAGAACAACTGGCTCAGGACAATGGCCTGGTAGCCTCTCCAAACGTGACTGCTGGCCCGTCCTCCCCCAAACCCTCAAAACCCACTCTAATGAAGAAACCAGCTCTTGCACAAAAACCCAGCATCCCACCCAAAAGCACGGTAACGCTCTTTTTGTTAATATTACACGTTTTTCTCATCTATTTAGGTTTACATATGAAGACTTCAGATGCAAAAGCCTCTAAGTGCCGTCTGAAATTGTCTTCTAAAATAAGCATTTTTATCAAGCTTGTATGTTTATCTTCAGTTATTTTACTTTAATGGCAATGAAAAGGACCTATTAATTGCCATTGAAGTGAAATTACTGAACCTAAACATACAAGCTTGATAAAAATTAACATTTTTCAATGTTGCAAAGTCATGTGTACAATCATTGTAGCCAATTATGCAATGGCATTGTTGATTCATTGACATTCTAATTTGTTGATTAATATTCTAAACACGGATCAGCCACAACATTAAAACCACTGAGAGGTGAAGTGAATAACATTGATTATATCATTAAAATGGCCCTTGATGACAATGCTAACCAGTTAGTAATCTGATTTGATACAAGTAAATAGTTCTGCCACTTAAAATATTTATTGCTTTTCTTGCCACTGCTAAATGCTGCAACTCATAGTTTCACTGCTAGTGCCCAATACTACTGAGAGCCAGGGCAGACGCAGATAGTAACACAAACACACACACACACACACACACACAAAACTTTATTCCATAAATCATTAGAAGCAGACTGATGTTGGACACCTAAGCTTTACTTAGGAACTTTTCCCTTTAGAGGTAGAAACAGAAGTTTGGGGCTAATTCTAAACAGTCATTGCACTGTTTATAAAAAATAATAGATCATCTGCTGACCAAAAAATTACATCTCCACCCCAGGAATATTGAATCCAGTCTTTTAACCAGATCCCGTCCATTTTGTATGGTATCTAAAACTGTTTTGTGTAATACTCCAAACCAGTTAACAGTAAATCTTGTCTAATGCCCAAAATCAGTTAACAAAACTGCATTTTTCTAGTACCAAAACTGTAATAAGAAAAAGTATTCTATTAGCCTGAGAGAGGAAGCTAGAAACAAAGCGATGATAAAAAATTAATGAAGCATTGTTGCGTATGTTTCAATGCTCAAACTTCATCTGAGCTTCATCCCTACTTCATTGAAACTTCTGAACTGGTTTTTGTCTGACAAGCACAAATCCAACAAGTGTTATTATACTAAAAGAAAAGCAGTGGATAATTACTAACCTGTGATGTTAAAAACCTTAAATTGGAGACATTCTCTTAACTCGAGAAGACAAATACCTCTTGAAAGCACACAATCATAAGATTAAACAATATTAAGTACTTCAAGAGCAAGGAAATAACTGAAATAATTAGCTGTAAAATATAATATAAAATAAAAATATGATAAAAATAAATTATAAATATTGAATGATTATAAATGAATAAAAAAACAGCACAGGTGTATGGTTGCTTTCTTGAAGCTACACAGCTTGCTATTAAGAATCCTTTGATCCCTTAAAAATGATTGATATGTTATAGATCGTTTCTCACCGATTGTGTTACTTTAGTCATCAAAGGAAACTTGTTAATAGGCTTGTGATTAGTTTTTATTACCAAGATGATATTATTGATGACTTTTATTTATCAACTAAAGCTGTCTGTCCATTTCTTGCAGTTGAGGTGAGCACATCTGGATGAAGATATCTGAAGACTCATTGAATATCAAACTTACATGCATCCGAAACCGTTATTAAATTTGTCTTTCTTTTTCCCATGTCTGGACATTCAAACGTTTGACCATGTTACATGCGAGACCTTTGCCTTTTTCCATTTGAGAGTGCCTTAGAGGCTACAGATTATTTTTATCTTAGATATGGAGCTATATAGTACTGGGTGTTCATCATTTGCGTACAGTTACAAACCATTTAGTTTTTAAATTATAGATATTATTTTATTTACAATACACATAGTATGTAATAGGGCAAATAGTGAATAGCGTCTGGCTTAAAGGGATAGTTTATCTGAAATAATGTAATTCTAACATGGGCTCATGGGAAAATGTGCCTCTGTGTGAATTTTTGCAACACTACAAAAACATACCTATACATACAAATCACAACTTTTATTCCTTTTCACACAAATTATGATTGAGCAGATTATTGATTTATAATTTAACTTATTAATTTATTTTAATACATCAAATGTTTGTGTCCATGCATTGTTGTTTCGGATCTCACTGACTGTCATTGTACAGTAGCAACAACAACAAAACTCTCAGATATAAGAATGCAAACAGGTTTGGAATGACGTAAACAATCATACTGAGGTGAACTATCCCTTTAAGGTCAGAGATGATGGTATTGCAATGCATTTTTAATTTGTCTTTGCATTCACAAATGTTATTTTATGTGTGACTCTTACATAATATATTTAAAATATACTCCATTTTATGAAATACATAAGGGTATTAACATGGTGGAAAATAATTCTGCAATGTTGTGCATATCTACCAAGTACTGTATATGCAGAATCTATTTAACTGGGATTTTTTGCTTTAAATTAGGGTCTTACAAAAATGTCTTTTGCTTTTTCACTCTGTGTCTTAATAAAATGTGTCAATGTCTTTACACATCAACATCTATATATATATATTAACATATTTTAGTCATGTTTGACTGTCCCTTGTGATAAATGTAAAATGAACAATAAATATTTGAAGAACAAAAACATTTGGAAGTGGACTTTTTTGCCATATGCAAAACTGTGTGCAATAATAATAAAAATATGGATCCCATTTTATATACTACGATTAATCATTTCTTCAAGGAGGCTATGAATGTGGTGCCAAGGCTGGAACCAACCTGCTTTGTGCAGTAAAAAATATAATAATAATAATAATAATAATAATAAAATCTTATGAATGTCCCCACAAGGATAGTAAATGACCTGAAATAACCAATTTCATTAGTTAACATTAGTTGACGTGAACTAAGGCTGGAAAATCCTAATAAAAATGTACTAATACATTATGAAAATCAAAAATTGTATCTGTTAATATTTAATGGACCTGAGCTAACATGATCTAACAGTGAACAGTTGTATTTTTAATAAAAATGAACAAATATATTTCTCATTGTTAGTTAATGCATGAACTACTTATATAAAACAGTTTTTATGATATTAGGGAAATTTAACAATTCTCCGGTCTCGTCAGAATAGTTTTAAAAGGAATTGTGCTGTCATGTCTCCTTTGACCGCTAGATGGCGGTTTAACCTCAACTCAGTCTTTGTTCCAGAGGCATCATAAAAATGCTTTTGAATAATTTATCTAACGTAACGTACCACAAGTGTTTTATAGCCATGCTGTTTACAAACAAAATTCATGGAAACAAAACTGCTTTATCATATACAGTTTTGCCATCATCTTCTTTTATAGGCATTACAGGTTAAATTATGATTAATTTAGTTTTACCAGCTGTAAGATCTTGAATCCTCCTCTATGTCTATTCTTTATACCCTGACCTTGGACAAATTAATAACCAGCTTGGACTACTTAGAAATCACTTAAGATGTTCTTTAACATAGCATTCTGCTGGTTTCAGTGGATTTTCAAGCATGCAGCGTAAGGAATAATATGATATTTGGTTTAGCACACACACACTGCAAACAAGGAATCATGTTGCAGACTAATAAAATAGCTGATCTGGATTCAAATATGCTCTCATTAAACGCTATTGAATCTGGTTTATTAGAAGTTCATCATCAAAACATTTTTGATCATCTCTTATAATCTTAAAAAAGTCTAGAGGGGATTCTGACAGGCCCCATTTACTGATACTATAAATACATGAACCACATACACTACAGGCTGTCTCACACACCTTACACACACACACAGCTCTCTCTCTCTCTTTCTTTGTGGCTTTCTATCTCACTGTCACACACTCTTACATGTCTCCAAGGCAACTTTCTTGCCTTGAATCTCTTCTGAGAGAAAAAGAGAAGATAAAGGAATGAGTCGGCCTATGTGGAGGGAGTTAGTAGCCTAATCTGCTGTCAGATTTCCCAAAATACAAAATACGTAAAATACAGGTGCAAATGGGGTGTGTTTTGAGTTTGACCACTTTCGACCTCTTCCACAGGGAGTCGAAACGCATTTAACCGGATTGCTTTCGAAGTGTAGACGCTCATGTGTTCGAACAGCCATAAAACACCGTCTACTCTCCGTATACTGACCTAACCTGTAAAAATTATGGGAAGCGGTTTTAAATTTTGCCGGCTGAAGACCCAAGTTTGTTTTGAAGATGAAAAATGTACCAAGCACAATGTTCTCTCACCATTCCTGATTTCTAACACATACTCGCCGCGTTTGCCGTAGTTTTGTCAGGCTGAACATTTCTTTTTCCAAATGTTAAATACCTAATGGAATACATTAATACAAAGAGCCAAATCAACATGGCAATGCTCTGCTTTTCAAGTCACATTAAAGGTACCAAACGAAATGAAAATCCCTGTACCTTGGTCCATCTGCTTCTCCCTTCACTGCTTCTTTTGTCATTGTTTGTGAACTAAAGCACAGAAGTTTGGAGATTCTCTGTAGGTCACAGCTTGAAATAGTAGTTTATTGATTGTGAACACTCACGTGCATCCAGATGGACACGGACACAGTGAGTGTATTTGTGGAAAAGCCCAAAAACCCATCTGTTGTTTGAAAAGATTCCTGCCGGGATGGGCTTTTCATCAAACTGAGAAACATAAATAAAATGGGGGGGAAAAAAAACGGTACAATGAAACTCCTTCCAAGCAGGAACAATTTATTTTTGGAGATATGAAAATATCACACAAGAAGGGGGAAGGAGAAAGAGAAAGAGAGAGCGAGAGACTGAATCCAATTGAATCATTTTTGGTTAATTATATTTATTATTTTATCCTATTACAGTGTCTTGGGCCAAATATTTTAAGTAAAATATTTCATTGTTTATTATTATTACTATTATTATGTAAGTTCAACCGAAAGCTACAGCAACATTTTCAGCTTTTTAAACTGGTTCCTTTCTGACCCAGATCTGTAGTGTGGGTCACAGCTGGTGTCCCATCGGCTCGGGTAGGTTGGCCCGCAGTGATGCAGAGAGTAATGCAGGGCGAAGAAGACTGGCATCTGGCATGGCACTGGGCACACAATTCCATTAAAATTTAAAGGCCCAGGACAACTGATGGATCTGAGATCAGAAATACTATCCAGTCTAGCAATGTTCTCTGCCTCATTGACAGTTATATTAAAGGTGCTAAAGAGGATGTTTTGTTTTATACATTTTTGCAATATTACTTGAAACTGTCTTTACTAACTGATAAAAGACTATTTATTAAGTGCACTGAAAGTAATAATATTAATATACATCATCTGTGCACGAGGTAGGGCCTTAAAAACATCAGCCAATCGTTTACGCGATCATCGCGTAAACGATTGGCCCTCTGGCTTGTCAATCACTGTCGTGACGTTCCTTGTGAGAGACGAGCGCTCCAGTAACTTTCCACACTCTACAGGCGCCGCATGCAATGTTTTTGTCAGAAGACAGGAGTAACAACTGCAGATTATGAGTTACCTGCGGTGAGTCCGACATAATGAATCCACTAACACAACACAGCGAATTCCGGTGGTAAACACTCGTGTTCCAATACTTGTGCACGAGTTTTGGGAGGCGTTCCTTTGAAATGGAGGGGGGGCTGTTTTTACGCATGCGCTCATTTCAAAAACTCAGTAACAGTCTTTGGATTCTCAGTCAACGAAAAAATCCTCTCTATCACCTTTAACTAAAATTAAATGTTTATACTGACACTACCTGCTGATGTCTGAACACTGTTATCGCTCACAGTTTTTGTGAGGCTTTCATATGTCAGAATCATAGATGATATAAATTATGTTAAATATTAAATATGCACATGACAGTTATCCGATTAAAAAAAAAGAAGCTGCATGATGCTTCTTCCACGCCAGTAGGTGTCAGTATAGAGCAGGGGTGGCAAACTCCGGTCCTGGAGAGCCACAGTTCTGCAGAGTTCAGCTGCAATCCTGATAGTCTGTGTCCCAAAAGGCGCACTTCATGTGCACTTTCAGTCTTGTGGGCTTACTTGGTCGCTGCGTGCGCGTGTCCGTTAAGTCCATGAGACTGTAGGTTTCAGAAGGTAGCTCGCGAGCGCCCCCCAAATGACATCCTAAACACTTGGGTCTTCCTATGAGTCCGCAGTTTCATGACGTAACGCAGCTTTGACTGTCGGGAAGAAGTCTGCCGTGGAGCTCGCACCAGTGCGGGCTCAGCAAGAGTGCGCATTGAGGGTGCATATCAGCCGCAAATAGGGCGCTCACGAGCACCCTTCTGAAGCCTAAAATTGACAAATGGGACACCCTATGGCCTCAAGACCAAAAGTGCATAGAAGTGTGCCATTTGGGACAGGGCACTAGTAACCCTACAGACCTTGATTAGCTTGTTCAGGTGTGTTTGATTAGGGTTGAAGCAAAACTTTTTAGGACTGTGGCTCTCCAGGACCGTGAAACATTGGCCAGTGAAACAACTAAATTGACTTGATTCACCTTTAAAATGCTGAGATTAACTTTCAGACAGAATTTATTTTTAGCTGTCACAGAATTAAACGCACAGGGATACACTGTAAAAAATAATAATAATAATGATAATTTATTATCTGTATGGAAGCTAATTGTTACTTTTTCTCACAGCTGTGAGTTTATCTATCATATATCTACGGAACAGGATTAGGGCCAAGCAATAAAAAAAAAAAAAAACATCTCAAGATTAAAGTTGTTAAATTATGAGAAAAAAGTCGTTAAATTACGAGAAAAAGGGTGAGATAAAATGTTGAGAATAAACTCATTAAATTACGAGAAAAAAAGCGTTAAATTTCAAGAAAAAAGTCTAGATAAAATGATGAGAATAAAATCATTAAATTACGAGAACAAATTCGTTAAATTATGAGAAAAATGTCGTAAAATTTTGAGAAAAAAGTCGAGATAAAATGTTGAGAATAAACTCATTAAATTATGAGAATAAAGTCATTAAATTACGAGAAAAATGTCGTTAAATTATGAGAACAAATTTGTAATTTAACGAATTTGTTCTCGTAATTTAACGACTTTTTTCTCGTAGTTTAACGAGTTTATTCTCAACATTTTATCTCGACTTTTTTCTTGAAATTTAATGATTTTTTTCTTGAAATTTAACAACTTTAATCTCGAGATGGTTTTATTGTTTTATTATTGCTTGGCCCTAATCCTCTTCCATATATATCAGACTTTATAACGTAATTGCGAGTTTATATGTCAACAATTCTAATTAAAAAAATCTGAATTGTGAGATAAAAAGTTGCAATTACCTTTTTTAACTGCGAGTTTATATCTAAAAATTCTGACTTTTTTGTTCGCAATTACGAGTTTATATCTCTCATTTCATTTTTTTTTTCTCAGAATTGTGAGTTTTGAACTTGGAATTGCGAGAAATAATGTCAGAATTGTGAGAAATAAATTCAAACAAGCTTCCATACTCTCAGCTAACAGAAAATCGAATACTTCTCTACTATATAGTACGTGAAAAACATAGTATGTCCGAATTCATAGTATTCGAAAAACAGTAGGCGAGATTCTAAGCGATAAAATGTTCTTAGACCAAATTTTTGTTAGCTGAGCTATAGGGCACTAAGTAAAATGTCCATAGGCAGATTTAGCTGAAATGATTAACAGTAAGAGTAATGCTTTTTGAAACCCTACTCCCAAACATGATTTACTCATCTTTTTTTCATTTAAAAATCACATGACTTTTATTAAGGAACTGTAAAAGTATTCCATATGGCTTGTGTGCTATATTTCACATGCTGAAAAACCATCCCTAAAGCTAGTTTGATGGTCTTATCTGGTTTTCCAGGCTGGTCAAGATGGTGTTCAACTGGGCAGCTAACTGTTCTCCCAGCCTGAATAGTTTGAAAGTGCCCCAAACCCCTCTAAACCCTCAAACCAGTTCAAGATGGTTTATTTTCTTCCAAGCGAGTCAATACTTGAGAGGATATGTTTAAATTTTAAGTTGTTACTTCACCTTGGCCATAGCTCTCAATTCTCACTCACGTCCTGGAATACAAGTCAAATTAAATTTAACACTTTTTTGTCCTTTTTAGACCTTGTCAGTGGCTTGTGACTATACGCCTTTGTTGTATGAAAAATTGTAGCTTGGACTTTTAAAAATCATACGTGATTAGAGTGACATGAGGGTAAGTGATGTCAGTTTTTTCTTTTTTGGTTGAACTATCTGTTTAACTAATGAAAACATTCCATTATGAATAGAGCCAAGAACTGCAATGGCATTGAACCGCAACTCTAGACAATAAATGTTTCACATGCCTTCACTCAAAGAGGAGAACATTCTCATAAGATAAAATGTGAGTGAACAGTGTTCTTCAGCTGGGCACAGGCTAAAATAAAGGCTCATGTTGAAATCTGGCCTTATCCAACCTCAAAGTTTTATTCCCACACTCCATCTACCTCCTTTAGTTTTTCATTGCTCTCATTCTGTCTGTTACTCACATGTTTTATTTATTCTCTCTTTTTTCTCTTTTTCATTCCTAACTCCCAGCCTAGCTGTATGAATGCCATTACTGTTTTCCCTCAACCATGTAAATATGTATGGAGATAATTTTAAACCAGCCCATCTTGGTGTGCGACTGAAACTAGTTGGTGAATGAGTCTGTGAAACCACGGGAAAATATACCTAGTGAGCCATTTCATTCAGCTCACAAAACTCCAGCACCACTTCAGTCACACATCAACCATCACAGGCCTGACGGTGCACTGCATGTGACTAATAATGCTACATTTAGCATATAGTTTTCTTTCCTCTGCCATGGGATTGTTTATCACAGTTGAATTAGAGGGGAAATGAGCTTTGAAGTACTGCTGTTTTTTTCTCTTCTTATGTCAGATGTCCTACTCTCTGTAAGAAAATAGTTTTGTATTGTCATAAATTTATATTCACTGCGTGAACTGTTCCACATCAATACATCCAATTCCTCTTCATATTCGCAACAAACTCACTGAGGTGAAATTTCTATTACGGGTTGCATTTAAGCAATGTTATATAATATGTTGTGAATATAGCTAACATAGGTTGTGTGTATATATATATATATATATATATATATATATATATATATATATATATATATATATATATATATATATACAAACCCAATTCCAAAAAAGTTGGGACAACACTGTACAAATTGTGAATAAAAACAGAATGCAATGATGTGGAAGTTTCAAATTTCAATATTTTATTCAGAATACAACATAGATGACATATCAAATGTTTTAACTGAGAAAATGTATAATTTTAAGGGAAAAATACGTTGATTTTAAATTTCATGGCATCAACACATCTCAAAAAAGTTGGGACAAGGCCATGTTTACCACTGTGTGGCATCCCCTCTTCTTTTTATAACAGTCTGCAAACGTCTGGGGACTGAGGAGACAAGTTGCTCAAGTTTAGGAATAGGAATGTTGTCCCATTCTTTTCTAATACAGGCTTCTAGTTGCTCAACTATCTTAGGTTTTCTTCCTCTTTATGATGCACCAAATGTTTTCTATGGGTGAAAGATCTGGACTGCAGGCTGGCCATTTCAGTACCCGGATCCTCCTTCTATGCAGCCAGTTGATGCTACGCAGTTGTAATTGATGCAGTATTTGGTCTAGCATTGTCATGTTGGAAAATGCAAGGTCTTCCCTGAAAGAGACGACGTCTGGATGGGAGCATATGTTGTTCTAGAACTTGGATATACCTTTCAGCATTGATGGTGCCTTTCCAGATGTGTAAGCTGCCCATGCCACATGCACTCATGCAACCCCATACCATCAGAGATGCAGGCTTCTGAACTGAGCGCTGATACACTCTAAAAAAATGCTGGGTTGTTTTTTTCAACCCAACCGCTGGGTTGAGACTGCTGGGTAAGGACACTGGGTTAATTCAACCCAATTTTGGGTTGAAGATCCCTTTTATTCTTAATCCAGCAGTGCTGGGTTTGGAACGTGGACATGAAGTAGAGCATGCACATCACGTTAACAGCACTGAGGACTCCGGTGCGAGAAGCCGCCATTTTCTCCGCATCTTCGGATGGAATCGAGTGAAAGACGGTTTATGGTAAGTAAAGATAAATAATTAAAGATATTTTCACTTATTTCTGTCCAAAAGTATTTCGAGATGTTTTTGAAGGCAAAAAAAAGTCAGAAAAGAACTTAGATGGAAATTTTCGCGGTTTTTGCCTCATTCGCCTCATGTCTCAACGGCCTCATTTATTCAATCAGAGACGTTTTTAAATAGTGGTCTTCTTGTGTCATATTTACAAGTTTCTTGAAGTTTGTTAATGGAAGGTTATCAACACATTCACGTTTTAATTCATTATTTAACTTTAATCTTCGCGGTTAACCCGAATGTAATGACCTAGTTTTCCTTAAGGAAATGAAACTACGATATGTGATAAAGGTTGGTTTATTTTGATGATATTGAAGCGATAATTGTTCAAATGAATGTTTTGCATGTAATATTTCTGACTTGTTGCGCTTTGTGTGTTCATGTGGCCCGCGACGGGAGTAACTGACAGGCGACTGCTGCGCGATCTTCTCGGCTAACGTACAGAAGGAGAGAGGGAAAGACGATTTATGGTAAGTAATTTAAAATTCCACGTCATTGTCAGTTGTTTTTTTGATAAAACCATGTTTGATTTTGTAGATCAAGCCAGTGACCTAGGAGTGCTCCATTCTTTTGAGTTTATGTGAGTTTATTGTTAGAAAATGAATGTTTCTGTTGTCTACTGCCTGTTTAACGTTAATTAAAATGTTTATACAAACAGTATGACTTCTTGACATTTTTTTTTAAATAATTGATGTCCATGTTGTTCATTGCAGAACTCAAACCAACTGTGGAGAGGAGCCCTTCTCCTTGGTCTTCATTTCTTAAAGGAATAGTGCACACAAAATTGTCACCATTTACCCAACCTCATGTCTTTCCAAACCCATAAGACTTTTGTCCATCTATGGAACACAAATGAAGATACTTTTAATATTCTCATCTTTTTTATTTATTTATTTTTATCCATTTAGTCTAGATAATCAGTATTTTTAAGCTTCAAAAATGCATACCAATATTTATATGTGAATACAATTCTAAATTATATCTGTTCATATCATGTAAAGCAATCATGTCTGTTCAGAAAATTCAAAAATGTTGAACTCCCAGAGTTTCAATGATGGACAAACAATTGAGAGAATATTAAAAATATCTTAATTTGTGCTTCAAAGATTAGCAAAATTCTTATGGTTTTGGAACAACATAAGGAAGGGTAAATTATGACAGTTTTCTTTTTTGGGTGAACTAATACTTTTAAGAGGAGCCCTCCAAGTTCATCAAAATGTGTGAGGTATGTCATGTCTGTTTTAATACTTCAAGAAAAAGTAGTTGTTTATTTTTTTAAAAGATTTTTTTGGCATGTTAACTGTTAAAGGGTTAGTTCAGCCAAAAATGAAATTCTGTCATTTATTACTCACCCTCATGTTGTTCCACACCCGTAAGACCTTCGTTAATCTTCAGAACACAAATTAAGATATTTTTGTTGAAATCTGATGGCTCTGTAAGGCCTGCATAGCCAGCAATGACATTTCCTCTCTCAAGATCCATAAATGTACTAAAAACATATTTAAATCAGTTCATGTGAGTACAGTGGTTCAATATTAATATTATAAAGCCACGAGAATATTTTTGGTGCACCAAAAAAAAAAATAAATAAATAAGACTTATATAGTGATGGCCGATTTCAAAACACTGCTTCATGAAGCATCGGAGCATAAATGAATCAGCGTGTTAAATCATGATTCGGATCGCGTGTCAAACCGCCAAACTGCTGAAATCACGTGACTTTGGCGCTCCGAACCGCTGATTCAACACAAAAGATTCATAACGCTCTGAAGCTTCATGAAGCAGTGTTTTGAAATCCGCCATCACTAAATAATTCGTTATTTAGTTTTTTGTATAGCACCAAAAATATTCTTGTCGCTTTATAATATTATTATTGAGCCACTGTACTCACATGAACTGATTTAAATATGTTTTTAGTACATTAATGGATCTTGAGAGAGGAAATGTCATTGCTGGCTATGCAGGCCTCACTGAGCCATCAGATTTCAACTGAAATCTTAATTTGCGTTCTGAAGATTAATGAAGGTCTTACAGGTGTGGAACGGCATGAGGGTGAGAAATTAATGACATTATTTTCATTTTTGGGTGAACTAACTCTTTAAGCTTCATAATGACAGAAAAAACATCTCACAGGACTCCACACTACATGCTGTGGGAGCCACTGGCCCCTTAAATGAAGACATTGTGGCAAAAACATGGTTTTTGAATAGGGCCGGACGGTAAACGATATCATGTCAAGATCACAATTAAATTTATGGCTAAAAAAGTAAGCTCTGGACATTTTTACTGTATATGGATTAATCTAATCCATCTGCAGTCTCACTGTATGAGGACAATCCACTTGAACTTCATCTCCTGAGCTGCTCTTGAGTCACTTCACAATGATGTGGATGCACCTGTCTGAAAATTATTCAGTTTTAATCATCAAATGTTTCAGGAATTTGTTTTGTGTTCCCTAGTAATTTTCTTTTTCCTCTTTTTAATCAGTGATCAACAGGTGGTGACAAGGATGAATACTGGTCAAAAAAGAGAATAACCTTCTCCAACGAAGATCACATGTGACCATGCTTTTTAAGGAGAAGATTGTCCTGGACAATTTAAAGGATGTTGCATGCCTTTGCTGTGCTGATGGAGCTGCTTTATGACTCGACATCAGTTATCCTAAGGAGGTAATGAAAATTGGCCGTGATGCGTGTTCTGTATGTATTCATGGACTCAACGAACTTTTAGCATATAATCTGACAAATGTTCAATGCTTGTTCATTGTTGTTTAGTGGAGAAGTTCACACTCTCATTCAAACTCACATTCTTTCACATAATTTTCACAAATAATTTGTGTAGTGTTTTCGTTGCCAGTGGATATAATGCAAAAAAAAAAGTCTTATTTGGTCTTAAATGCCAGTTTTATTCATCAGTGTTCAATGAAATGTGAAAAACAATTTAATTTACCTGTACAAACTGTGGCTGTTGATTTTGCAATTCTTTTCTGATTTTCATCTCACATGCATGTTGTTACTTTTGACCATGTTTGCCCATGTCCTTGTTTTTAATACATTTTTACCTTTTGATAGTCATTCTGTGTTTACAAGTGATTTTATAATGTCTAAGATTACTGGGTTTAATTAAAAACCCATTTGGGTTAATTAAAATACTGTAATGTAGTCATTTTACACCAAAATTCAGGTTACAAAAAACAACCCAGCATGCTGGGTTAAATATTTAACCCAACTTGCTGGGTCAAAACAACCCAGCGCTGGGTTCGTCCCTTTTTGACCCAGCGCTGGGTTGCCAAAATAACCCAAATTGGGTTTGTTTTTAACCCAGCATTTTTTAGAGTGTAACAACTTGTCCTTGTCCTCTTTAGTTTGGATGACATGGCGCCCCAGTTTTCCAAAAAGAACTTCAAATTTTGATTCGTCTGACCACAGAACAGTTTTCCACTTTGCCACAGTCCATTTTAAATGAGCCTGACCCAGAGAAAACGCCTGCGCTTCTGGATTATGTTTAGATATGGCTTCTTTTTTGACCTATAGAGTTTTAGCCAGCAACGGCGAATGGCACAGTGGATTGTGTTCACCGACAATGTTTTCTGGAAGTATTCCTGAGCCCATGTTGTGATTTCCATTACAGTAGCATTCCTGTATGTGATGCAGTGCCGTCTAAGGGCCCGAAGATCACTGGCATCCAGTATGGTTTTCCGGCCTTGACCCTTACTCATAGAGATTGTTCCAGATTCTCTGAATCTTTGGATAATATTATGCACTATAGATGATGATAACTTCATACTGTTCGCAATTTTTCTCTGAGAAACTCCTTTCTGATATTGCTCCACTATTTTTCGTTGCAGCATTGGGGGAATCGGTGATCCTCTTCCCATCTTGACTTCTAAGAGACACTGCCACTCTGAGAGGCTCTTTTTATACCCAATCATGTTGCTAATTGGCCTAATACGTTGCAAATCGGTCGTCCAGCTGTTCCTTATATGTACATTTAACTTTTCCGGCCTCTTATTGCTACCTGTCCCAACTTTTTTGGAATGTGTAGCTCTCATGAAATCCAAAATGAGCCAATATTTGGCATGACATTTGAAAATGTCTCACTTTCAACATTTGATATGTTATCTATATTCTATTGTGAATAAAATATAAGTTTATGAGATTTGTAAATTATTGCATTCCTTTTTTTATTCACAATTTGTACAGTGTCCCAACTTTTTAACATTAATAGAATGCTCATTCAGAGTTATCTGATCTTTAATAATGTTCTCAAAACTTAAGCATAAATTGTTTATACATCGTTCATGGAGCAATTTTGACACGTTTTTTTTTTTTGACGTTTTAGCTAGACATTCGTCTAAACGTTACTACTTGTTTCAGAACGTTCAGGGAACATTCTAAAGTAACATTCCCATAATGAACATTTCCATTGTATGTGTGTATATATTATGTGCAACATTTAATATGTATATATACACACATTATATATTTATAAACTTTTATATTAGAGGCAATTAATCGATTTGACAGCACTAATTTTAATATATAATCATTTTGATCCAGCTGCAGTGTTCTGCGGTTTAGAGGCAGTAGGGCTGCTGGGTTCATACGAGGGGAAGCTTTCATAATTATGCAGCGAGCAAATGATTAATATGCAGTTGTTTCATTCCACTGTTTGTGCTTCTTTTGTCCACTACAATAGGATGCTATTAGAAGGCCTGAGGAAGCACTATCTATATTCTGACAGCTCATCCTGTGGAGCTCATTACAGCTCCAGCCTTTATGTACCTATTTTTGGATCTCACTTGTAACTGGATGTCAGTTTTTCACTTTCTGTACTTTATAAAGTTGTTCAGGTAAGATAATGTTTCATCTTTTCTCACAAAGAAAGGGAAGAAAAATTAAGAAGAAAATAGTGTAAGTTTTTTACTTCAGGCTAACCACATCCTCGCCCCAACACCTGCTACATAAATGGCCCTTTTATATTTGGAGTGTTACATTCCTTTAACAGTGGCTATTCCAGGATGTGGGAACCAGTGGTGGGGGAAGTGACAGCCTGACCTTCTAGAGCACTGCTTCCCAAACCTGTCCTGGGGACCACCCACCACTGCACATTTAGTGTGTCTCCCTCATCTGACACGCTTGATTCATGTCATCAGCTCATTAGTAGAGACTGCATGACTTGAATTGGGTGTGACTGTGTCCAATGAGGGAGACATACAGAATGTGCAGTGATGGGGGAACTCCAGGACAGGTTTGTGTATTCTTAAGCTTGTATTTATGTGTGTACTAAATACTAAAATACATTGGTAACCACTCAAACCGGCTTTAAGAGGCAAACCAAAACTCTACCATATAGTTTACAGTACAAAAGTAACAAAATGTCCTCAGAATCAAACACTGAAACGTACTAAGATAACTAACTACATAACTACGAACTTAAAAGAGGCAGAAAGTAGCCTTTCATATATATTGACAAGGCCATTTGAATAAAATTCTTAGAGTATATACATTTACATGACAACGATGTACTAAAAACGGAAAACCCCACTGTATTCTGCTGCCAGGCCAGTAGTTGGCGATGTCACTTTGTAAAGAAACACTATGTGTCTATAGACTGAACTTGAATGCGCATGACGTCACTGTTTTCACAAATTCACATTTATGTAATTTACCCAGAGATGATCTGAATCCGAAACTGGACTCAAGAACATTTTGTCTATATTTGTGAGCTTAGACTTCTATTCTGCTGTTAAACTATCGAAAATATTACAAAAAGTAACTTGTCATTGATTTATTTTGGATAGCTGTAATCATGTTAAATTTAACCAATTTGTGTGAAAGTAAATGTTGATACTAAATATGCTCACATTTCATTCAATACAGACAATTAAAAAGTTAATCTAATAAATCAACATTTCTTAGTGCTGTATTTTATGCTTAGAGTAGTGCATTGAACCATTACACAATAGGAATCAATTACAAGCCGAGTCTGCTTTTTCAACAGTATGTTTTATTGTTCTATTTTAAAACGGAGAAAGGAAACTGATATGTTTGAGCTGCAAAGCCCGAGTAAAGGTCTTCTCTCCAAAATCTAGTTAGTATTTCAAAAACAGCAAATATTAAACAACATGACATAAAATATATATCCTTCAAATCCAAACATCTTAATACTATAAACACATTAACAAGATGATATGTTCTCTATCATATAGCGCAACACAAGAAATATACAAAATGGTAAAAGCAACTATATATACTGGATACTTTTTCATAAAGAAAACAATCCCTCGAGAACTTGCTCCATTACCTTTCCTTCCTTAAGAAGGATGGGAATGGGATATGCTGCTGAAATGGTTAAAAGGGCCAAACCAAGTGGGTATGGCACAAACCCATCTCTTTAAACATCCATCAGGACATTTAATTTCAACACTCTGAATTCTTGCAGTCCAGTTCACACAGTTGCTCTTCATACTTCATCCGTTCTGAAGCTTGTAACAACAACCCATCGTGCTCATTTAGGCCTTCACACTCTGTACATGAGTAACAGAGTAATGTCTTAGAGTGTGTGTATAATATGCTAGATCGTGTGTATATGGCTGCATTCCAATTCGCATACTGTGTCCTAAATGAGAATGTCCCAAATCACAGTGCATTGAAAATTGTATAAAATTAGTACCAACACTCTTAAAAATATGGGTTTCAAAAGGGGGGTTTCAAAGCGATACCATAGAACAACCATTTTTCTAGATTTTCAAAGTTTATCAGCGAACAATGGAAACAGAGGCATTTGTGATGACTCTCATATGAGAGTTCAGTTGTAGAAAACCGTCAAGGTTGAAGCAGCAATAGCTGTTTTTCAATGCATAAACCTAAATGTTAAGTAGAAAAAAGAATTTAGCACTCTTAAAAATAAATGTTCCAAAAGTGATGCCATATAGCAGAACAATTTCTGGTTTCCCAAAGAACCTTTCAGTGAACAGTTCTTAAAAGAACCATTTGTTTGTTTTTTCTTAGTGTGAATACTTTTACTTTAATAACCTAAAGAACCCTTTTCAACTATAAAGATCCTTTTGTGGAATGAAAGGTTCCATGGATGTTAAACTTTCTTCATGGAACTATAGATGCCAATAAAGAACCTTTATTTTAAAGAGTGCACAAACGCAAACAACGCATAGCATGTGTATTGGGAAGCAGCCAACACAGTCCCATGAGAAATATTTGGTTGCAAATTCATATGAATTTGTATGGTCTCTTCCCCCCTGAGGGTTAGGGTTAGGGAGGGGGACATTCATGATGTTTTACCTACAAATCATACATTTTCAGTCAGTTTCAGTTACAATTCTCACTCAATACTTATGAATTCTCATAAAAGGGAGTTTGAACGTAGCCTATGTTTGTATGTGTTGTGAGTGTGCTGCATGTGGGTATCCTGTTCTTGATGTAATAGATATTGGTTACTTGCTTTGACAGGTATAGTGTTTGAGTCTACTAAGTGAGCATGATCATGTATTGGAGCCCTTAGTACATGGCATCTTCATACATGTCTGTTCTAAGGCATAATAGGATTCCTCCTCCCAGCATGAAGATGGTGGCGCCCCAGCCCAACCCGTAGCCCCAGTTGAACTCGTGATACGTTTGCAAGACTTTGCCATCGATGAATTTGATCGGGTAGAGAACCAGAGCACATGCCTGGAGGACCACTGCAAGAGAAAAAGACAACATATCAGAATAAATGCATAAAGGGGCAGTCGCACTACACTTTATATCCCATCGACTTCCATTCATACGCAAACAAATGCAGCAGACAGTAAATGCAAGCTCATGTGAAGAAGTTTCGCATTTGTTCAAGTTTGGTGAACTCTTGACATCATGTTGTATCATGTGAATATGTGTGACTAATAGAAGATCAATAAGTCACGGCGTGACCTCTTGGCCCAATTAAAAGTATGCTTATTTTGTGTAGTGAGTGGAGCAGAATGTTTATTTTTACTCTCTGGTTTTATTATTACTTGTTATATGCTGAATGTATGTTTATAAAAAGATGCCGCAGAGTGTGACGTCATATCACAACTGTTGAAATTTGGTGTGCTCAAAGTCTAGTGTGACCATGTCTTGACACAGTGATAAGTAACGAGAAGTTATGCATAACAGTGATTTTACACCAGTTATGGGGTGTTGATAGGAATAATGTAATGCAGAGTGCCTAAACCCTCTTTTTCAAAGTCTTTTTTTGTTTTTGGGGTCTACTAGAATAGTTTTTTATGCTTGAAAATATTATTTTCACATATTTTACATTGTTTCAGCACCTCTTTTCCCAGTCTGTTTAGTTCCAGTCTCTATGAAGAATCTCTTTATGAAAAGTGCAGTGCGCTCTGATTGGTCAACTGGACCTGTGTGATGTGATTGGTCAACCGCATCCCTTAACCATGAGTTTCAACAAACTACTAACGTAACTTAATCAGGCAGCGTTTTTTTTTTTTGCGTATGCTTTGAAGGGGAATTATTTAAATGAGGAATATTGTGACGCGTACGTTCCCAAAAGAAAACTCAACACAATCAAGGAGTTTCTGGGAGTTCAGAAACTGCACACTGATATAGAGAATCACATTCTATGAAGTGACTTTATGCTTTGCAACTTTTTTTCATGCTCAAACTGCAAAATTACCCACTAAAGCAAGCATAATAGGTCCTCCTTAATATTTTAATTCATTAATACTAAAATCACAATGAACAATTCTTTTGCCAAGTAATACAAAGTTCTGGCATGAAACTCTGATGGGCAGGCTAATAGGTCCTTTAACTCACCTGCTTGTAATCACATCATTATCTACAGGACACAGATGATAATCAATAATCAACAGCAGCAGCAGCAGTGCAGCAGATCTATTCCACCAAGACCAAACATATCAGCATTGTCATACCCATAACCATGCCAAATACTCTTAATTAGTAATTTAGCCAAACTGTAGGCCTAACCGCAGTGCCGACTTCCCACTTTTTAACCATGCTTTCGATACAAGCAAGCTGCTGTTAGATGACCTGAGTGATCTAGCAGGATTATATTTAGTAATATTATTGCCTAGTTATGCAGAAGTAGTGTGAGGTCATTTAAGTGCTGGAGTGATATGATTCCTTAGTATGTGTCAACATTGTTGCAGCTGCATTCTAAAGTATTTGATAGAGCTTTTTGGTAAGTCAGCCAAAGTTCTGTTACAGTAGTCAAGGCCTGATTTAACAAATGCAAATATGAGGTGCAAACTGATTTGTGGACATCTGGTGCAAGTGAGAGATAGAGCTGTGTGCCATCTGCATATAATTTTCAAGGTGAAAAGTTGTTTTTTTTTTTGTTTTTTTTTTTAAATACCCACTACATGACATTATACAACAAGAAATTACCTTATTATAAAAAGGTCTAATAATCTAATATTTTTAAAGCCATCTTTACACAGCTGAATTAAGGCTGCTCTGTGCATGCTCAAAATTCTGTACAAAGATGCAATGCAGCATAAAAATCAGAATAAATTATGCCTGCTCTGACCCATCTCAGCCCCTAGTAGTGTTGTCAAAAGTACCGACCGTGATACCAAGCTGGTATTGAAATTATAAAAATATGACGCTTTGAGCCGATTCATAAACACCTCTGATTGGCCTTTGTGTTCACGCGCTCATCAGATATGTCTGATTGGCTACAATGATCAACGCTTCAAAATAATAGTCATCAATGACGCTCTTCACCGAGCGCTTACACAGATACACACAAGAGCTTTTGAAAGCAGCTGTCTATCAGTGGACAGTCAACCATGCTTAGTGTGTGAACACAAAGGCCAATCAGGTGTTTATGAATCCGCTTAACAGCGCTCAAAGCGTCATATTTTTAATATTTCAGTACAGACATGGTATTGTAGTCGGTACTTTTGACAACATTAGCCCCTAGTATAACAATATGCAGTTAAAATTGTAGTGTAAATGCATTTATGCCACCTGAGCAGCATTAAACAGTCTGTGTAAAGACATCTAATTGCCACTTAAGAAGCACTTCTGTACCACCTTTGCAGTGTAAATTTGGCATAAGAGACTTGTTGGCCTTGAGGGTGTACAGGAGGCTTCTCTTAATTCTTCTCTATTTTCTGCAGGTTGGGTGCACAAGATTAAGCAAGATTTAGCATACAAACATTTTTCAAAATATTTAAGCATTCAAGCAGTGTGAAAACCTTTAAGCATTAATAAAAAAAAAAAAAAAAAAAAAAAGTGTAATTTTCAAGAATTTAATTCTTTTTTATCCATTTTGATACCAGAACAGTTTTAATCACCCTGGCATTTTTTACATTTATGCCACAAAAATAAATAAATAATAACATAAATAAATAATTTTCAGGTCAGAAATTAAAAACACAATCATAGAAGAGGTGTATTACAAATCACTTTCTGTATGAACTGCAAAATAGATTTTAATGTATTCTCAAATATATGAATGCATATTTTAATTCATTCATTCATTCATAATTTAATTAATGCAATGCAAGGTGCTTTGGATAAAAATGTCAACCAAATGCATAAATGTAAATGACCCACATGTCTGTCAATGTTTAATTCTTTGGGTTGGAGGTTTGTGTAATGCTGAAGCCTAAGTATGAACAATAATGACAGTGATAGTAGCACTAATAAGCAATCAGCCAGAAAGGTTACAACAGGAGGAGATTGTGTCAATCAAATAAACAGGGGACAGAACTCAAAGCAGTGCTGTTTGAGTTAGCATGTCTCCCTCTGTAAACAACAAATTAATGAGAGAAATTGTGCATGCTACCATACCATGCTGCAGGGTCTGGCGCAGTATGTGTAGAAGACCTGCCAGCATGACACGCACACTCTCACACACACAGAGGCTCGTTCCCTCAGGGTCTCCTCACACTCCTCTGCTTCTCTGTGCGAGACTGAAACAGCTTCTTGATGCTGTCGAGTAATATAGCGTAAAGCTCCTATGAATAGGTTTCATATAAATATGCTAATGAAACCACAGACTAACTAACCCAATCTCAGAATAACACACTGCTTTCACTAGCTTGACACATCTGCACTGCTTGAGCAAACAGAATGCCCTTCCACCAAATTTATACCATTGGTTGAGCCAATGTTGTTGTGTCGGGCATTTCACAAGTTACAGCGTTACCAGCATAGTTCAATGATTCAGTTTCTCCCAAAATCTCAGAGTCCATCTCTAGCTGAGTACATATACATCTCATACAATGGGAATTCCTTGTTTTTTCTTCATGCAAATTTCTCCAAATAAACAGCTTTCTGCTGTAAATTAGTAATAATAATCTGAAATTAATTCTTGACTCATTAGCAGTTCACACTTTATATTAGATATCTTGAACTACTAAATGGGTCATTGATGAATAAGGTTTTTAAAAGTGTAAAAAACATAATGAAAGTATAATGAATGACACTTTTGGTTATACCGAATGACAATATTTTCAAACAATGCTAACAGGCTGATGTCTAGATAGCTAATTAGCTTGCTAGCTAGTCAGCAAAAGGATAATCAAACATTAAAATATTACAACATTTTCCATGTTTTATAGCGGCTGTACCGAATGACCTGATGTTTCAGGACATGTGTATGAGCAAGTGAAGACATGAATTTTCCAAATAGTTAAGAGAGGCTTAGTTACTTTGCTTCATGACCATGTGGTCCTTTGCAGGCGTCTGAAAGATGTCCTATCCTGTCACATGATATTGACCGCATGACTTGATCCAAAATGTTCCCTTTATATTGGTTACTCCGAAATGTTACAACATCAATGAAATTAATTTTTCTGGACATTCTTTCTCATAACAAAGCATGGACTTCTACACAGAATTTTAATACCACTTTGTACTATGTTGATAGATGATGTTATAGGAAATTTCACAAATGAAATGGCTGTATTGGCCTTTGGACGGTTAAACTGAATGACCTTTTGACACTTCAAAATCTTTAAAATACTTTTATATGTAGCAAAATATAATTAAAACCTTTTGGATTCAATAAAAGAGATCTAGTTGTACAACCTTACATAATTTAAATGTCATACGTCAAAAAATGAATTGTTAGGCACAAATGCACTAATTGTCTTCATGCTGTATTACAAAACACTTTTGCTGCTACAGAGGTGGGATACGGGTAAGGTTAGTGACAGATTTAGTGGTTTGGGTAGGTTTAAGGGTGGGTTAAGGTGTAAAGGAAGGGTCAACTACGTAATTATAGCTGTAATTACATGCAGACATTTTTAAATATAAGTACAATACATGTATGTACACAATTAGTCATTATAATAAAAATGATTACTTTGAATATTAGAAGTAAAAGACACTTGATATAATGTTGGTCCAAAGTTATAACTTCAGCACCTGCACAACATCATTAATGACAGTTTTAAACTTCTGAACCAATATGGCTCAACTTCAAACAACGGTTTCAGAAAACAGTGACTAGCCTAGGTAATTCAAATGATTATTACTACGGGGGTTAACCTTTTGAGCGGTACGGTCCCACAAACGGGATTTAGAATGTTCAGTGACATCACAACTATCAGATTCAAACTGTGCTTTCGCTCTTTGACTGGCGCTGAGCCAAAGACGGACGCGCTAATTTTTTTTAACTGCCTATTTTGAGGCATAATTAGAAATGCGCCGATTTAGGCTGCGGCCCCTTTAATTGTTGCGCGCTCCGCCCCCTCCCGAGCTCTCTACTCTATCATTGCATAAACAAAGTTCACACAGCTAATATAACCCTCAAAATGGATCTTTACAAAGTGTTCATCATGCAGCATGTCTAATCGCGTAATGGTGCGTTCACACCGGACGCGAATGAAGCGGTAAGCGCGAGTGATTTACATGTTAAGTCAATGCAAAGACGCGAATTGACATCCTGCGGCGCGAATGACGCGATTCGCGCGAATGACGCGGTGCGAATTGAGCGATTCGCGCGAATGACGCGAATCGCGCAAGTTGAAAAATCTGAACTTTGGCGAATTTCCGCGCCGCGTTAACCAATCAGGAGCTTGCTCTAGTAGTGACGTGACGTAGCGAGCTGAGGCAGAAATTCGAAACAACAATGGAGGACAAAATCATCGTCGCTGTACATCTTCATACATTTATAGAAACAGAAATAAAAAGGATCGTGTTTGAAAGAAAGTGAGTGAGGAGGTCGGACAATCTGATAAGTTGTAAAAAACGGTCTTTACTCAATTTGAGCTATATATATACATATATATAAATACATATTAAGACTACAAGCCAACTAAAGACGACCAAGTGAGCTTATTCGCTGTAATTTACAATTATTTCCCCACTGACAATTGTGTTTATTCAGAGGAAGTGTGCAGAAAGCAGTGTGAGAGTCTGGGACACATAAAGGAGCGGGAGAGCCCCTCTCACGCGAATTCGCGTCTGTTGTGAAGGGATTTTCACGCGCGAATGAAGCGAATGTCATGCGCGAATGAAGCGAGTAAACTCAAAATGTTCAAGCGTCCAACTACGCGCGAATAGCACGATTTATTCGCGCAAGTCGCGTCTGGTGTGAACACAGCATAAGTATGGTATTTATTTGGATGTTTACATTTGATTCTGAATGAGTTTGATAGTGCTCCATGGCTAAAGCTAACATTACACACTGTTGGAGAGATTTATAAAGAATGAAGTTGTGTTTATGAATTATACAGACTGCAAGTGTTTAAAAATGAAAATAGTGACGGCTCTTGTCTCCGTGAATACAGTAAGAAACGATGGTAACTTTAACCACATTTAACAGTACATTAGCAACATGCTTACGAAACATTTAGAAAGACAATTTACAAATATCACTAAAAATATCATGTTATCATGGATCATGTCAGTTATTATTGCTCCATCTGCCATTTTTCGCTGTTGTCCTTGTTTGCTTACCTAGTCTGTTGATTCAGCTGTGCACAGATCCAGACGTTAATACTGGCTGTCCTTGTCTAATGCCTTGAACATGGGCTGGCATATGCAAATATTTGGGGCGTACACCCCGACTGTTACGTAACAGTCGGTGTTATGTTGAGATTCGCCTGTTCTTCGGAGGTCTTTTAAACAAATGAGATTTATATAAGAAGGAGGAAACAATGGAGTTTGAGACTCACTGTATGTCTTTTCCATGTACTGAACTCTTGTTATTCAACTATGCCGAGGTGAATTCAATTTTCAATTCGATGGCACCTTTAAATACACATAAGCTCTTGTAAAACAATACATTTAGAGTTTGTAAAATACACACTGATGTCAGACATCAGTGGAAGCAGCAATGACAATCCATTCAAATATAATTTGCCAACATTTATTCATATCAGACACATAATGGGCCTAAGTAACTATAAAGTTTACTCTATTAGTCTCCCAGTTCACTGGCCAATTACATGTATTTCGGGAGAAACTGATGAATTCACGTGCCATTTTTAAAGGTTTTTATATATCCCAAACACATTCCTGGAGCCTCCCCAGCACTGCACATTTTGCATGTCTCCTTTGGCTGACACACCCATTTCAGGTCTTGGAGTCTCTACTAATGAGCTGATGATCTGAATCAGGTAAAGGATAAAGTGATAAAGGAAACATAGAAAACAAGCAGTGTTGAGGAGGCTCCAGGAATGTGTTTAGGAACCCCTGAGCTAGAATATTTTAAACTTACACGTGAAAGGGTTAAACAGTGAGTTATTTTGTTGTACAGAAAATGCACCCCAGATCAATGTCTTGAAAGAGCCACAGAAACTCAGAAAATCAATCTGCAATTGGCTCACTTCATATTACTGCATATTATGTAACAAAAATGCATGGTGTTCATGTTTCTTTCAGCATCACCCTAATAAAAAATTACATTTACATTCTTTGAAGGGGTTGGGTGGACATCCCAACATTCCAATCCAAAAAAACTGGAACAATCCTATTCTCAAGGACTTGGTTTCAGACTTCACACCACATATAATTTATGGATTGTCTGATACATACTGCACATATAAATTCAACTTCCAGTCTAACTGGCTGGCTCTATATTTCCATGAGTCAGGGTGCACAGGTTTTTAATAAGTCCATAGGCAGCACAACTCAGAATGAAGAACTAGCTGCTGGATTTGCCAACATTTGTAAAGTTCACGTTTTGTTGGAGACAGCTAGTACATAAATGAGATTGTAATTAATACACACCATTGAATAACTGTCACATAATAATTAAATATTTTGAAAAGCTGATAAGGGAAAGTAAAATCATTTCTAGGTTGGGAAGATGAATTGCAAACAAAAATGAGTAAGATTGGAAAGACTCATTCTAGCGTCCCAAATTAAATAAAAACCATATTAATCTATGGTACTTAGATTAATGTTTAAATCACATGGACATAACCCAGTCATAACAAGGGTGAAATTAAAAAAGACCTGTTGAGAACAGTGTATTTCAATTCATTCATGGATGTCAGTTATCTAAATGGACATCATTCCCACCCACTGACGCAGTACCACAGGAAAAGAACGGAGAGATCAATATCATGCTTTTGAGAATATTTACCTCACATTTTCTTTCAGAACAGGATATTAAAGCCCAACTTCACTTCCCCTACCAAATGCATGGAATGCCGAAACTGTTATAGGACACATTCCTCTATGTGTAATGCTGTTCCTCCAGAAATATACATGCTTTCATTCGCATCCTGTTTTTCCAAAAAGGGAAGGGATATGGTTTGTGACTAAAATGTTCTGACCAAAATGTTCTGGGATATGTTTCATTCAATAACAGTGCCTTGTGAAATGACTTCACATGTCATCTTAAGGGAGATTACACAATGGATAAAGAGGAAACTACACACCAGTTATTGCACACCACCGACTAAAATAAATTCTGTGAAAAGATGTTAGGCTGACCAGATTCAGCTCAATTCATCAGGTGAGCTTTCGACACTGCTGACAACACACCAGTAGAGTTCACAGATAGCCTATAAATAGGAAGGAAGTATAGCAATAAATATTTAATTATACGAGTGTCATTACATTTGTCTGGGTCAGATATAAATGAAACTAACCCGTTCGGATTCAGAAAAGCACAGAAAAAACACTTTACAATAAGGTCCCATTAGTTGCATTAATGAGCAAATATTTGCTACAGCATTTATTAATCTTTGCTAATGTTAGTTAATATTAACAGATACAACTTTTGATGATAATGGTTGTTGAAATTATCATTAAATTAGATGCTTTATACGTTTCTTTTCATGGTACTCCATAATAACAACAAATGGAACCTTACTGTAAGGTGTTAGCACACTGCTTTATAAAGTAACTACGTATGTCACCACCCAGTGCATACAGAATGCGCTCATTATAGTCTCATTTACGGAGACAAACACTGGTGGAAAGTTGGTTTGTGCATAGTTGTGTGTGTGCATGTGTGTATTTTAGCTACTGTAGAGCAGATATACTTTTGTAAGAACGTAATTTAGGCATGTAGCAAGTTAATGAGTGTGTGTTAGTGTGTGGGTGGAGTGAATAAAGTAAAGGACACAAAGTGCTGAACAGTCATGAAAGATAAACAGCAGAAATGAGGCAAATCAAAACACTGCTCGTCTAGGTGCACAATGTTTAACGCAGCAGTCTTAGCTGAACTGGTTTTATTATGAAGTAATGTGGAAATGTTGACTTTATGATGCATTTTATGTGCTTAAAAGTACATTTTATTTGAACTGTGCACATCTCCCTGGCTGTTCCATGTTCATGTGACATCATACATCTGCATCTTGGCAAAGTCTTCCAAGTTTCCAAGTTAGAAGTCAAGTTGGCATTCACAGCACTCTTCTAAGTAAGAAGTTGGAAATTCTGACCTTTCAGATACATCTGTTTTCTTCCTACCAAACAAATGAATCTGTGTCTGTGAATGTGTACATTTCCAAGTTTGTTACAAAAATTAAGCTTCCTTTCTTTTTTGCACAGAAAACAATCTCAGGCCCATGGGTACAGAATCAACACGCACACACATTTTAATTACTCTCTCTGCCTGGCTCCATAAGTAGACTTTTATCCACATAAGGCTGGAAAGCCATTACAGCTGGTGAAGAAAATGCAGCTATATAACAACATCCAGAGTCACAACATAATAAACCACACATCCCATCTTTTCACTTTATTTAAACTTGAATTTTAGACAACTAAGATTATGTGAGATGAATTATATTAATATTATTAAATATATTCAAAAAAGTATTAAAAATGAATAAATGCAGACATATATCTTTGTTTTGGCCTTTATATTGTAAATAAAAATATGCAAAGGCCAATTTACACTGCACCGACTAGTGCTGACAGTCAACAGATTACAGTATGTCACTTCTCAGACATTCCCAGACAAATGGCAATTTAACATTCAATCGGCGAAAAGAGAGCCGACAGATGCCAACAGGGGTAACAAAATGATCCGACCAAACCTGATGAATTATCTATTGCCATCAGTCATTGCGGTGTGGATTGGCCTTCATATAGAAAACCATTGAGATGTGGATTAAACAATTTCCATATAAGCATTTCTGTTCATCTTGTCAGAGCATGTGCACTGGCCACAAGACAAGTGGTTTTCAGTCCTTTCGACTTCACTGGGGTTCACCGAGTGGAAGGTCCAAATTGCAGTTTCAATACAGCTTCAAAGAGCTCTACATGACCCCAGACGAGGAATAAGGGTCTTATCTAATGAAACGATCTGTCGTTTTATAAAAAAAAAAAAAAAAAAAAAAAAAAAAAAATTATATACTTATTAACCACAAATGCTTGTCTTGCACTAGCTCTCTTGTTCTTCATCGTCATCTTCCTTCTTTGTCTTCCTTCTCCATCTTTCTTCTTCATCTTCGTCTTCTTCTTCTTGTAGAATTCTGGCAGTATAGACGCTGCTAAGTGTATTACTGCCCTTCACAGGTCAAAGTTTGAACTAATTCTTATACTATATGCTAGAACAAGTTTATAAAAATTAGTTCAAACTTTAACCTGTGGAGGGCAGTAATACACTTAGCAGCGTCTATACTGCCAGAATTCTACAAGAAGAAGAAGAAGACGAAGATGAAGAAGAAGAAGAGAGCTAGTGCAAGACGAACATTTGTGGTTAAAAAGTAGAATTTTTTTTTTTTCAGAAAATGGCCAATCGTTTCGCTAGATGAGACCCTTATTCTTTGGCTGGGATCGTGTAGAGCCCTTTTGAAACTGCATTTTAAACCTTCAACCCGGTGGTAAACTGGGATGTTTTCTTCAAAAACAATTTGTTTAACTGAAGAAAGAAAGACATGAACATCTTGGATGACAGTGGGGCAAGTACATTTTCAGGAAATTTTAATTTGAAAGTGAAATAATCCTTTAAACGCTAGATGATTTGGTCTAGTAAATGTGCATGGCTATGTCATAAATGTTTTCACCCCCACAGTCATGGCACAAGAATTGGGGAAAAATAGTTAAAGCAGAACTAAGTAACTTTTTTACCTTCATAAAAAGTTTTCTAAGTCCTTATGATGGTTAATTGACTTGTGGTGTGTTTGAGGCGAGCACTAACCCCCTCGGGCACGTCTATGCCAGAATACAGCACTTGCAAGTTGAGCTGCGCCGACCCGACACAATCTCGCCTCATGTTCACGTTCACGCGAGAGTGACAAAATGCTTTACGGTAATTCAAAATAATTGTATATATTATGACTTTATAAGACAATTTCGAAAATGACCCACCTTCATCGAGCGTACTGCATTTGCAAATTACCCACCTCTTTCTTGTACTGTATTTGCAAAACTACTGCTCCGGTGAGCGTTGTAGTCGTTGTAGTCCAGAGCTGCGCTTGGAGTATTTACAACAGTGTGATTCACTGAAGGAAACTGTAGGGGGAGCTTCGCAAATCTTACCAAGTTCAGCTTTAATATTAAAAATCTTTGACTTTCTAATGCAATACAGTGAATGAAAACAGCCTGTGTTCTTCTAGCGGTTTACATAATGGACTATTTAGCATGCAATTAATTTACTTCAAACCAAAAAGAAAACAGTTCCACAATTCAGCACTCCAGTTAAGTCAAGTCACATCATGTTATTGATATAGCACTTTATACAACAGATTGCTTTAGGGTTAGTTCACACTTGTAGTTCGATTCCCTTGGTTCTTTTTTGGGTCCAGACCAAAAAAGAAAACGATACATTTAGTCCTGGTTCGCTTAGCGTTCACACTGTCATTTTTAAGACCAAACCTAAAGATACCTAAGCATTTTTTGTTCACTTAGATGTCTTTGGTCGTTTGTGTTCATATTTCACTTGAACCACAACAGAGTCTGTCTGTTTAGTGTGCACCAGGGTTCGGATAGCAGTGTTTATTCTAATGAACCGCACTAACAGAGCAATCACACCAGAGTTTGTTTTAATCAAACTGAACCTGCCAAGTGTGAACACACCCTTAAAGAAAGCAGCTTTACAATATTATACATGAAAGTTTAGTTACTGTTGCATTCAGTTAGAATTATAACTTTTACTTCTACTAATTGCTCATGACTAAAATGTGTCTTAACCAGATGCGATGCAATAAGATTCAAGCGACAAGCAATTTGTCTGTCCACACCAGACACGACGCAACTACGAGACATGACGAAATAATATATCGCAACCAATCAGAAGAGTGTATGGGCGGAGCTCTCTGTGCAAGTGCACTGCACTCTAAATGAAATTTGCATTAAAAAAAAGTCAATAAATGTACATAATCAATCATTCTAATGTTATTAAAAAAATACATACTGAGTGAAACAGTCTTTTTTGTAGAATGCACACAGAGTTCACAGTTTGAACGTTCTTGTTTCCTTTTATTTTATTTTCAAGGTTAATTATTCATTGTGGCTATAAAAGTCACGCAAAAAGATTTCCCAAAAAAATGTCAAAGTTTACCAGCTGTAACACACCTTTCTGGCAAGTTTCTGGCAAACTTCATTTTGGCCTGATTATGTTCTAAAATATATTACAACAGTTGTTCAGTTTTGCTTGATGCATCAGGATCTGAAGGGAAACAAATCATACAGAGAGGTTGGTCCCCAGGATCAGGATTGAAAACCACTGCACTAATCCACAGCTCCAACAAGTTAGGAGATGGAGAGTATGACAGAGAGACATGGAAAAGTTGACTGGACAGCATGAGTAAACGATATATCAAACTGCCATACAGGCAGATTCATTCTCTACACTCATAAAAATAAAGCTTCTTTGGCATTGATGGTTCCAAGAAGAACCTTAAACATCCATGGAACATTTCCATTCCACAAAAGGTTCTTTATGATGGAGAAGAGTTCTTTTAGATTTTTAAAATGTTTGTCACACTGAGAAAAGCAGACTGTCCTCAAAACAAAAACAAAAAAAAACCTGACCCTAGTAAAAACCTATATTTACGTTTAAAAGTCCTAAAAATAATGACGTTACCAATCAAAATGTGTTTTCATTTAAATGCAATGAGTGGACTTTTTACACCATTTGTCTTATTTCCATTTAGCAAAACTCTTTCTTTTTTTTTTAACGACTACCCACCCCACCCCTAAACCTACCCTTAGTGATTTATAGTGCATATTATGTGTTTCCTGTTTCCACATTGCAATACATTGTTCTGAAAGGTTCTTTGGGGAACCAAAAATGGTTCTTCTATTCTTCTATGTTTCCCAACTACATTCCTGGAGGCCCACCAACACTGCACATTTTGCTCCTCAATCAAACACACCTAATTAAGGTTATCAGCTCATTAGTGACTCAAAGATCTAAAATGAGTGTGTCAGACAAAGGAGACATGCAAAATGTGCAGTGCTGGTGGGCCTCCAGGAATGTGGTTGAGAACCACTGTTCTATGGCATTGCTGAAAAAACCCTATTTGGGAACCTTTATTTTTAAGAGTATACTCTATTCTCATCAGTCTGAAAAAACTAGATTCATCTTTCCATCTATTTCCCTCTGTTTTCCTAGACAGCTGAGAGCGTCACGTGCACCAGTGAGGAGAATTGTCTTACATAAGAGGAAATACAGTACGTCTTACATAATGTCAAAAGACTGTTGGCAAGTAAAGCAGAATTTTTTTCTCAGCCGTTTCAAACACATATGCATGTGTAAACAGTGAGTGTGGTACCAGTGAGAACAGCTGTACTCCTGGTCCAAAATTAACACTTGCCAAGAGCCAAATAAATAAATAAAACAGCAAGTACATGAAATGTTATTTTCCAGTTGGTTGATAAGATTTCCAGCAATTGGATCATGAGGCATTCTTAAAACCAGTGTTGGGGAATATACTTTGAAACTGCACTTTGCCAAGCTACAAGCTACTACTGAACACTGACAGTCAAGGCAACCCTTTAGCTACACTATTACACCACAGCCATTTAAAGGGAGAACATGTTGTATATAAATGTACAACTATCAGATGATGATACATTTAGGAACACAGAGACAACAGGAAATGTACACTAAATAAAACTGATAAAACAACTTTATTTTATTTTGATGGTCCACTTTAGACATTATAATAACTATAAGTAACTTTACAACTAGTGTAGTAGGTTAGGGTAAGGTGGTAGGGTTCGGGTTGGACTATCAAAATAAAGCGTTACCGAAAGAATATTAGTTATATTGTTTTGTTAAAGGATTAGATCAGTTTAAAAATTGAAAATGACCCCATGATTTATTCACCCTTAAGGCATCCTAGGTGTAAACGACTTTCTTCTTTCAGATGAACACAATCTGAGTTATATTAACACTGCTTTATAATGGCAGTGCATGGAAACCACCCGTGTGAAGCTCAAAAGAATGCATCCATCCATCATAAACGCACTCCACGCGGCTCCGGGGGGTTAATAAAGGCCTTCTGAAGCGGTGCGTTTGTGTAAGAAAAATATCCATATATTAACATGTCAGACCGCCTTCCGTATTCAACTTACGAAAAAAGCATAACTGACGCAAAGGTGTAGGAAGTAGCGTAAGTGTTTTGTACTGTGAGAGGCATTACCGTTAATTTTATTTTACTTTATAACTTGTTAAATATAGATATTTTTCTAACTATACATTTTTCACAAATGCATCGCTTCACTTCAGAAGGCCTTTATTAACCCTCCAGAGCCATGTGGGGTAGGTTTATGATTGATGGATGCACTTTCTTCAAACAGGTGGTTTCCGTGCACTGCCATTATAAAGCTTGGGAGCATTAGGGTGATTATTAATATAACTCAGATTGTATTTGTCTGAAAGAAGAAAGTCATATACACTTAGGATGGCTTGAGGGTGAGTAAATCATGGGGCAATTTTCATTTTGAAGTGAACAAATCCTTTAAAGGGATAGTTCACCCAAAAATGAAAATTTGATGTTTATCTGCCTACCCCCAGCGCATCCAAGATGTAGGTGACTTTGTTTCTTCAGTAGAACACAAATGATGATTTTTAACTCCAACCGTTGCCGTCTGTCAGTCGTATAATGCATGTCAATGGCAACACAATCTATAAGAGTCAAAAAAACATGCACAGACAAATCCAAATTAAACCCTGCAGCTCTTGAAGACACATAACGTCCTAAGACAAAAAACGATCGGTTTGTGTGAGAAAACGAATGGAATTTATGTCATTTTTTACCTCTAAAACACCACTATGTCAAACTGCAGTCAGCATCTGGTTAGTGAGGCCTGAATGCGCTCTGATGCCGGAAGAGATCTTCCGCGCATATACTTCAATGACATAAATACTGCTCGGTTTCTCGCACAAACCGATCGTTTTGTGTCTTAGGACATCAATGTGTCGTCAAGAGCCGCAGGGTTTCATTTGGATTTGTCTGTGCATGTTTTTTTTTACTCCTATAGATGGAGTTCCCATTGGCATACATTATATAACTGACAGACCGCAACAAGTTATACCATCGAAATGAAGCATTAACGAAACCATTAGTTAAATTGTTTAACTAAATTTTTTCAGTAACACTTCCTTTCGATGGTCCACTTAATACATTCTACTAACTATAAGTAACTTTGCAACTACATGCCAATTAAATTTCATTAAGAGTATTAGTAGACTGTCTGCTTAATATCTGCTAACACTTTATTTTGATGCTCCATCAACAGACATTCTACTGAGTATAAGTAACTTTGCAACATGTCAACTTATTCTAATAACCCTAACCTAACAGTCTACTAATATTCTAATGAGAGTTAGCTTACATGTAGTTACAAAGTTGCTTGTAGTTAGTAGAAAGTCTAAAGTGGACCAACAAAATAAAGTGTAACCTTGAGTAAAAATATGCTGAACGAAATATAATTTCATGGCTGGTATGACTTTGAATGTTTTTGTGAGAAAAAAAAAAAAAATGTACTCTGTTAACACTCTAGTGAATATAACAGAGTGCTGACCTCAGATCAGATTGCTTATGTCCTCTGCCCCGTACCATTACCCCATTGTTATGATTAAACTAACGGAGGTTCTGGAACAGCATGTGATTTCTCACATGGAACATGCATTCCTGAAGTGCACATTCAGATCCACACACACACACTCTGATATAATAGCTAGTGAGGTTTCATGGGAGCTGCCGCTCTCATCTAGAGCATATTTTATTTGATGTAGAGTCGGCTGTTTCTGAAGGTAATTTTCTGGCATTAGAAGTCAAAGCCACTGGAGACGTTGCTCAAGGCACATCAGAAGCAGCTTTTAAAATCCTTAACCTCTCTATTCTCTCTCTATCTTTACCCTGCACTCTCATATAAGGATAATCCTCACACTGCCAGAATCCACCCAGAGCTAACAAAGTATGGCAGACTCCTGAATGAGAAATTCAGGGCTGGGAAAAGAGAGGAGGGGAGAGGGTGGTTTTGGTGTGGGAACACATTTCTTCATGCATTAAGTAAGTGGTTGGTGGGAAAAACAGAAAGAGGAATGAATTCATCTCACATCCTCTGTTTCTTTAACCCTCAGATTCTTTTCTGCCTTTTTAATTGCTTAATACATGCTTAAATTAATAATTCATCAAGCAAATAACCATACTGTCATCATATACTCAACCTAATGTTGTTCCAAACTTCCTTCCATGGAACATATATTACAAGGATATATTATGCAGAATGTTCATGCTGTCGTTTTACAGGCAGTGAAACTGGATAGTGATTTATTCTGTAAAGGGTCATAAGGTCTGCACCCAACCCACTTTCCTGAACCCAATAAATATTTTAAAGAGAGAAACCTGACCCGAGACAGACCCGATGAAATTAAATCCGAGTGTGACCTGACAGCAATCGTTTCTGATCCCAACTGGACACGAATGTAAAAGGCATGACCTGCATGTCAGTGGCGTGTGGTGACAAAATCGACGACAAGTAGGAAACACCACAGCAGGTGTAGATTTAAAAGTAAATTTAATTTAAAATACAAATTGACTTTTATTCATTTAGCAGATGCTTTTTCCAAAGTGACTAGCAAATGAGGAATACAACAAGCAATTCATCTTGAGGCAATAACACGAGAAGTCTTAGCAATACAATGTTTCAAACTAAGAAGTAGTGAAAGCATAGAAGATTTATTTTATTTTTTTATGACAGCAGGATGCAGTTAAATGTGAGAGATGAGTTTTCAGCCATTTCTTGATTATTATCAGGGATTCGGCTGTCTGAATAGGGCTAGGATTATCATTCCACCAGCAAGGAACAGTGAACGAAAATGTTCTGGAAAATAGTTTTATGCCTCCTTGTGTTGGCACCACGAGACTCTGCTCACTGAAATTAATTCTCTGATTCTTTGTGATGTTACTTTAGCTACAGTACATTTTTAACCTGTTGCAGATAATGTGAGCGTATAATGAGAACATGTTTTCCGTGGATTTTCAAAAATTGTTTTTTGTTAGAGGAAAAACACAAAAATATACAATTATGTTTTGTTAAACCAATTTAGTTGATTAGTTTGGCATCAACCGCATTTAAATTAGTCTTCTGCAATCGGTATATAGCAAAAGTTTTTTTTTTTATTATTATTATTTATTTAATGAGCAATTCTAAGTAGATAAACTGCTTATTTAAAAATAAGATTTAATTTTTTTATATCATTTAATGTTTCTATATTGAAATTTTTATAACATAATTTATGCAGTTGTAATTGCAGTGTAAATGCATTCATGTCACCTCTAAGATGATGCATACAGTTAATATGGTTAGGAGAAAAAAGTCCCTGGAATTCAATTTAAGAGAGCAAATATCAGCTCTTAATTGGAAAGTTAATTTCTGTCACTGCCCTGTATGTGATAAATCACAGAAAATAAATATGCAAAGTTAATCATATCGTTGCTCATATATATATATATATATATATATATATATATATATATATATATATATATATATATATATATATATATATATATATATATATATATATATATATATATATATATATATATGTGTGCGTGTGTGTGTGTGTGTGTGTGTGTGTGTGTGTGTGTGTGTGTGTGTGTGTGTAAGTATGTGAACCACTTGCAGAATCTGTGAAAATGTGAACAATTTTAATAAAATAAAAGAGATTGTACGAAATGCATGTTATTTTTTGTTTAGTACTGTCCTGAGTAAGATATTTTACATAAATGATGTTTGCATTTAGTTCACAAGACAAAACAATAGCTGAATTTATTAAAATGGCCCCATTCAAAAGTATGTGAACCATTGGTTCTCAATACTGTGTGTGGTTACCTGATGATCCACGACTGTTTGTTTGTTTTGTGATGGTGGTTCATGAGTCTCTTGTTTGTCCTGAACTGAGCTCTGTTCTTCAGAAAAATCCTCCAGCTCCTGCAGATTCTTCAGTTTAAGCATCTTTTGCATATTTGAACCCTTTCCAGCAGTGGCTGTATGATTTAGAGATTCATCTTTTCACACTGAGAACAACTGAGGGATTCAAACACAACTATTAAAAAAGGTTCAAACATTCACTGATGCTCCAGAAGTAAACACGATGCAGTAAGAGCCGGGGGTGAAAACTTTTGAATTCAAATATCAAGGTAAATTGTACTTAATTTTTCTTCTGGGAAACATCAAAGTATCTTCTGTTGCTTACGAAGAGCAGTACTAAATGAAAAACAATGATATTTAAACAAAATAAGGAAAATTGTGATATTTTCATCCTGTTCAAAAGTTTTCACCCCCAGACTCTTAATGCATCGTGTTTCCTTCTGGAGCATCAGTAAATGTTTGAACCTTTTTTAATAGTTGTGTTTGAGTCCCTCAATTGTCCTCAGTATGAAAACACGGATCTCAAAATCATTCAGTCACTGCTGGGTTCAAATATGCAAAAATGCTTGAAAACTGTAGAATCTGCAGGACCCAGAGGATTTTTCTGAAGAACAGAGCTCAGTTTAACTGCTCAGAACAAACAAAAGACTCGTGAACCACCATCACAAAACAAACAAAGTGGATCATCAGGTAACCACACACAGTATTGAGAATCAATGGTTCACATACTTATGAATGAGGTTATTCTTAATAAATTCAGCTATTGTTTTGTCTTGTGAACTAAATGCAAACATCTTTTATGTAAAATATCTTACTCAGGACAGTACTAAACAAAAAATAACATGCATTTTGTAAGATCTCTCTTATTTTATTAAAATTATTCATATTTTCACAGATTCTGCAAGTGGTTCACATACTTTTTCTTGCCACTGTATATATATTTGGGAGTTATAAGGTTTGACTGACAGTTTAAGGATCCTAATGGAGATACGACGTTTAGTCATAAGCTATTTTTAATACTTTTTGTTGGTTAAATATTTGCATAAAATCTCTGACAGCAATGATATGACATTTACTATAAAACTACCAAAATTAATGTTTATGCATCACACTTGTGCATTTACCTAACTGTTTTTACCTTCAACATTTTTCTTCTATAATTTTTATTATAATAATTCAGAATTAAAATAAATATAAGTAAGTATTATAATAAATTATTATTGTAAATGTATAATTAAAAAGGGGGAAAATATGTAGAGGTTAAATATAGGTAAATACAAACTAAGTCTTGTTGTGACCGAAGGCACTGTATTCCAGCAAGATGTTAATGTGGGTGTCTTACCTGCTGAGAAGAGGAACACTGCAACCATACGATAGTGCTTCCTATGTGTGCCTTTACACAAAGAGATCAGCGCGATTAGAAATGCCACTAATGTCACAGATGCCCCGGCTAATAACAATATCAGCGTCGCTATCTGCCAGTCTGAAAGAGAGAGGGACACACAGAAAGTCATTGGTTAGGAGATCATTTACTACTGACACACTCTTAACTGTATATTATGAGAGTTAGAGTTCCAAACATGAAAATTCACTCCTTTCTTTTTTGGACCACAAAGAGAAAAATGCACTCATCCATATAATGGCAGTGAACTGTGCCCAGTTTCAAGCTTTATAAAAAGGAAGGAAATGAATCACAGAAGGATCTCTTGGGACTCGTGCAATATATTCCTGCTGTGTTTTGAGGGCAAACAATAGGGTTTTGTGAAAAACAAATCCGAAATTGTATTTATTATTAAGCATATTTTGATTTATTTTGATTTCTCAAAATACTGCGCTCATCACCTTATCCTGGACGAACCAGAGTGTAGGCCAACTATTGCTCTTACGCACTCTTTAATGAACACACAGTCATGCCAACCCTCTACAATGCTAGTAAATCACTCACAAATGTGACCCAATCTTGCAGCAGGTGACTAATAATGTCATCATTAGCCACTGGCCTTCAGGACCGTCAATAGGCATTCTGGGCCCTGTGTACAGGTCAATGCTTTTGGTCCTCCTGAAATTGCATCCAGCTATCAATAGATTTGCAGTATTCTCTAGTGTGTAGGCGCCTGAATCACAGTCGCTTTGTTGACACATGCACACAAAGAGACTGCAAGAAAGCCTGACATACCACACATAATTGACATGATAGTTTGGAGTTATTCATCATTAAGCATTGGCTCAAAACAAAGCCTGTAGTCCTCATCTCTGTGCATTATTGCGCTCATCAAATTTTAATTTTTAAACTAGCAAACGTACAAGTTCTAAAACCGAGCATCGTGTTTTTACTGTCTTGCATTTGAGATGGGAGTAAATTATAAAAGCAGGGTTTAGATGTTCGTCTTTCTTTCTGCAGTCGAAAAGATATTAAGTTTTTTGAGGAAAACTTTTTAGGATTTTTCTCCATATAATGGACTTCAGTGGGGTTCAACAGGTTGAAGGTCCAAATTGCAGTTTCAACGCAGCTTCAAAGGGCTCTACACGATCCCAGATGAGGAAAAAGGGTCTTATCTATTGAAATGATCTGACATTTTCTAAAAAAACATAATGTATATACTTTTTAACCAGAAATTCTCGTCTTGCACTGCTCTGCGATCAGCCGGAAAGGTCACAAGTGACGTAGGCGGAAGTACCGATCCAGTGTCTACAAAGCAAATGTGCAAAGATTAAGCCAAACACCCTTTAACAATGCTTAAAACAACGATTTTGAAGATTTTACGCCACGTGTGACCTTTCTATCATGATTGTGTAATGCGTGGCTCATCGCAGAGCTAGTGCAAGAAGAGCACTTGTGGTTAAAAAGTATATAAATTTAAAACATTTTTAGAAAATGACAGATTGTTTGACTAGACAACATCCTTATTCCTAGTCTGGGATAATGTAGAGTGCTTTGAAGCTGCACTGAAAGTGCAATTTGGACCTTCAACCCATTGAACCCCAATGAAGTCCACTATATGGAAAAAAATCCTGGAATGTTTTCCTCAAAAACCTTAATTTCTTTTTTTTTTGCCTGAAGAAAGACAGACGTGAACATCTTGGATGACATGGGGGTGAGTAGATTATCAGGAAATTTTCATTCAGATGTGACTAATCCTTTAACATGTCTATAAGTGGTTTAAGTAGTCAATGTGCGAATACAGTTTCAAAGCATCACAGATTTAGGAAGAGTTAAAGTGAATTAGACATTCTTTGCTTGAAATATCCACCGATACTTCAATATTTGTAAGGGCAATGTTTTTGATTTCTACATTGAGTGTGTACGTGCTGATTTCCGATGAATGCCAATGTCAGAACCAAGCTTCGTCATTTCAGGTCAGCAGCGTAGCAGATTTATTCCGCCAAGACCAAATACATTAACAATGTCAAATGCATTACCATGCTAAAAAACTTCAGAGAGATGTCATGATATATGTATATTATATATTTATTAAAAGTTCTGTGAGTAAAATAAACAAATAGCAAATGGTGATTCTTTTTCAGTGCGTCTGGAGAGGGTTCTATGCATACAAGTCCAACGCCCAAGGTCAGGATTTTCACTAAATATTAACAGATTACATTTTGGGTGGTTTTTCACCAAACCCCATACTGTTTGCCCTCAGAACACTTTGAATATATGCTAGGAGTCACATGGGATAATTTTTTATCATAAACGCTTGAAGAAGGTCGCTGTTCACTGCAGGACTTTTTTCTACTTTTCTACTTTTCTACTTTTTTTGTTCTGAAAAAGAAAAACGGGCATAAAGCATTAGAACAACAGGGAGAGTAAATTATGACTCATTTTTTTCATTTTCATCTCTTTAAGCAAGGCAAATACACAATTCTAAAGGGCAGTTCACACAGAATGCAAATTCTCAAAGCAACAAGCTTGTTAAATGGAAACAAAGGACTCTTCTGCATTGAATGTGAACATTTGCTTGGTGATTAACCACTAATTTGTATTTAAAAGACCGAAGTATGGTTCACCTTTGTTCATGTTTGTTCTAAGCTTGATGTGAATAGTTTTAAGGTGAAAATGTGTCGGTCATTTGTAATACTTTGTCTTAGAGTGAATGAGATTAACACTAAGCAGAGTCAAACAATTTAAACCCCATATAGAGGGCATTAAGCAAACAGATGGGAGGAAATGACATTATATTTACACTTGCCTTTATCTGCCAAATGGCAATGTTCCATCCTTTCCCCCCAAACACTCATTAAACACTCATGTGAACTAAGAGGCATTGAAAATGTTCTTCACCTTTAGAGGTGTAGGACAAGTGTCACAACCAATTAAATGTGTGTTGACATAGCTGGACAAAGGCAATTTCACATTTAGGCAGCTTTTTCACTAAAGCCTTTGGTAAAGATCCATTTAAAAACCATTTAAAGTGAGAGTTCAATTGATTCTAGTGAAACCTGTCTGCAAAACAGTTCACGTGGATCACTGTAAAACCACTATAAATGCAATAAAAACCTGTGAACGCAGGTTTAATATTAATGCCAAGCTGCTATGTTTTTGCATTTGTACTATGAATGGGTTATGGCTGGATAAATGGGGCAAGCCAAAGAAAAAGTACTGTCCAAGTAAAACTGATAATGATAGACAAAATGATAAATGTTATTTATCCAAGGCACTTCCTCAGCAATTAGATTCATTTTTGTAACTGTGACCTTATTTGTTATAAATGCAAATTTATGTATTTGTATAAAATTCTCACATTTAAGGCACTGCAGACCTACATATATTTTGCAAAATAAAGTTGAAATTATTTGCAATTGCGAAACACTGATGTTTCTGATATTACAATCATAAGGTATGAGAACTCTCTTGCTTTCTTTTTCCAAAATCCATGTATGGGGCAATAAGGAGGAGGGTTGGTGCCTTGGAACCTCATAACAGAATAATCTGTCCTTGATAGTATCATTCTATTGTTTGCTAGCACAATGGAATAGAACAGAATACAGAGGTCATGTTTTTAACATGCCTTTTAAACTCACATGTCAAAGATGCCTGCATGTTTGCAAAGACTAGCATTTAGAAAGCAATTAAAATGCATTGCAGACAGAATACAAGAATGCATCCTGTGTGAAAATGGAGTGCTGTTTACTGTAGATTAGTGATACGGAAATAAAATTATTTGCTAAAGTCATTCTTTGTAGGGTCTACTTAATGCTTTGCTCTGTCATAATCTCAGCAAATATAAATATATGAGATTAAATTGGATTAATATGAGCAATCAGTATTATTACTTATTAAACGGTTAAGTCTCTGGTGGAAAAATGGCATCTTCAATAAACTTGGCTGCTTATGCGGTAGAAAGGTGTTTGGGTGGTTAAAATCTGACTAGAGAAAAAAGAGAAAAGTGGATGTTGTCTTCTCTTTTGCTAAATATATAGGAAAACTTCAACACCCATAATGCAATGGGTATGTTGCCGTCCAAGGCCACTCCCATTCTGCTCCTACTGGATAGACTTGACCATTGGATACATTGATTGAGTAGGAAATACTTCTTAGCAAACTTTTAGTCACAATGGTGTTGACTTGTATCGACTGGTGGCTAATGGCAACAAAGAATTGTAAACATGAAGAGAACACCACTGTCTGAAATCTAAAAGAACCTGTGTTTGTAGTTTCCATTTTAAAGTAGATAACTATGTGTTTTTGGCCAAACGGAGGGGAAAGAACTGAAAGAAACTGCCATTACGTCAGATAATTAGGAAGAAGAGGAAAGGGGAGCACCTTCTTCCCAGCCCTCCAAAGCCAAATGCTGTTGTGTACTGGTAAGAAGACTGTTGCCATAGTATTTGTACCATGATGTTGAACATACTCATACAGTAACTGTTTTATTAATAACCCTCTGATGATCTGACTGTCCGTGGGTGGGGATACAAAAACGCAAAGTATAATCTGTAATTTTCAGGAAAGCCCTGAATCTGTCACATTGTGTGTTATCCGGTGGACTTTTCCTGACAAATAAAAAGGAATTTCTCAGTCCAGGTAACATAGAAAAAGAGTAATTTATGTTCATTTACATATACTACCGACATTGTAACAATACAAAGCGGGTTGAAATTCAGAAAACCTCTTGGCGCCGATAGCCTAGTGGTTAGTGCGCCGACATATGGCACAAATGTGTTCACGGTGACCCGAGTTTGATTCCCGTCTCAAGGTCCTTTGCCGATCCTGCACCCTTCTCTCTGCCCAGTGTCTTCCTGTCTGCTCTCTAATGTCCTCTCTGAATAAAGGCACAAAAGGCCCATAAATATAACTAAGTTCTCCGAATTTCTTTTCTTTCTTTTTTTTAAACTTTGATATGTTTTTTTTTTTTTTTACTGAACAGAGCACAAACTTATACACAACACGCAACACACTGCTTTCTGCTGTTAGGCAAATGTTTTTTTGAGAGTGCTGGACAGTTACTGTGAGAATGCTGGCATAATACACTGGTGAAATGTTTTATCACACTAGGCATAAAGCTTATGCCACCCTTCTCTCTCACACACATTCTTCTCAATAGTTTTTTTTCCATAATTCCACTCAAGTCTAATCCCACTTCTCTTGCCCCAAATAAGAGCACTCAGAGTAAATTAGCCCTTAATTTATAACTTTTTCAATAATCTCTCAGGGGTTCAAGGATTGTCTGTGTCTCACTCACACACAAACACGTGCACCTACATAGATTTACTTTAAACACACACACTCTGATATCTCTAAGTACTTTATTCATTTGTGTCCTCCTGGGTGTTGTGTTTTTAATGAGTTGTGCCAGAAAAGAGCAGTGAGCTCAATATAACCCGTAACACAAGCACCATCAGTCACAACAGCCAATCATCACGCGAGAGTGTGAGAGACAGAAAAGACACAAGGGTTTTCCCAGGGTATCTATGTCATTGATTATGCATAGAGCCCTGTTCTCTAAAAACACCATGTAAAATGGAAAAGAACCAGAGTGAGAGCAAGTAAAAAGAGTTCTGAGATGCATTCAACATGAGCTCCACCCAGCTCTTATGTCCTATGTGGACAAGGAACAGATCAACCTTACAACAAAACTTTACTTTGGTCTTTATATTAGATGTTTATATAAAGTAGTTCATCATTTATATTCAGTAAGTGCTAAAAAATTAGGAGTCTGGCTTTAGAGTCTCTTCATTTAATTGTGATGAGTGTGAGTTTATGCAGATTAGTGAGCAGTTTAATGAACATCAGTTAAGAAAATAGTTCCATCCAAAAACTATTTACACACCACCATATGATTCAAAACCATGTTTTTCTTAAGTATACTTACTTTTAAAATACTGACATTTTCTTAATCTGCAGCTTTGCCTCACTTGCGAAAACAAAATGGCGGCGCCGTGGGTGGAAACGTGCAGATTAAGGGGTGATAATATTATAATAAGATCTGAATGGCTCGTTTTTAACATGCTTGCAGAAAAAGGCTTACCGAAACAAAGTTACTCGGTTGTCTTTTTTCACGTTTTCTGGGATGGTAGATGCTCCAGGGACCCGATTATAGCACGTAAACACAGAAAAAGTTTTTGATTTTAAAGATGTCCCCTTCAATGACTTATTTAAGGTGCCATCGAACATTTTTTTTACAAGATGTAATAAGTCTAAGGTGTCCCCTGAATGTGTCTGAAGTTGCAGCTCAAAATACCCCATAGAAATACCCCAATTTTTTTAAGTATTAATTTTGAGGCATAATTAGAAATGCGCCGATTCAGGCTGCGGCCCCTTTAATTGCTCGCGCTCTCCGCCCCCTCCCAAGCTCTCGACTCTATCACAGCATAAACAAAGTTCACACAACTAATATAACCCTCAAAATGGATCTTTACAAAGTGTTCATCATGCAGCATGTCTAATCGTGTAAGTATGGTATTTATTTGGATGTTTACATTTGATTCTGAATGAGTTTAATAGTGCTCCGTGGCTAACGGCTAATGCTACACTGTTGGAGAGATTTAGAAAGAATGAAGTTGTGTTTATGAATTATACAGACTGCAAGTGTTTAAAAAGGAAAATAGTGACGGCTCTTGTCTCTGTGAATACAGTAAGAAACGATGGTAACTTTAACCACATTTAACAGTACATTAGCAACATGTTAACGAAACATTTAGAAAGACAATTTACAAATATCACTAAAAATATCATGATATCATGGATCATGTCAGTTATTATTGCTCCATCTGCCATTTTTCGCTGTTGTTCTTGCTTGCTTACCTGTCTAGTCTGATGATTCAGCTGTTCACAGATCCAGACGTTAATACTGGCTGTCCTTGTCTATTGCCTTGAACATGGGCTGGCATATGCAAATATTGGGGGCGTACACCCCGACTGTTACGTAACAGTCGGTGTTATGTTGAGATTTGCTTGTTCTTCGGAGGTCTTTTAAACAAATGAGATTTATATAAGGAGGAGGAAACAATGGAGTTTGAGACTCACTGTATGTCATTTCCATGTACTGAACTCTTGTTATTCAACTATGCCGACGTAAATTCAATTTTCAAGTCAATGGCACCTTTAAGTCAACTTTATTTATATGGCGCTTTATAAAATACAGATTATTTCAAAGCAGCTTTGCAGTGATAACAGGAAAATGATTAAATGATCCAAACAAAGTTTATTTCGGCTGTACAGCATCTCTAAAAAGAAAATGGTGTCATTGTTCAGCTGAAATCAGTTCAGTTTTGATTGAGTGCCATTGCAAAGATCATCAATTATTAAATTAGTTCATTTCAACTATAAAGCAGTTCTGCAGAAAACAGTGATTAATGAAAAGTATTATAAAGTCTTATTGATACTGATCTATTATTTAGTGGAAAAATCATTAGGCCCTTCACTGTAGCTCTCAAATCTCAATTGCACGCATATTCAAACTTGGTCATCTGTTTCATGGAGGACAGAAAAGTCATATGGAATTGAAGTTGACATAAAGGCAAGTAATGATGACAATAAATGGGATGAAACTATTCCATAAAACCTTACTCTGTAGTTAGACATTTTCAGAAACAGGACTTTCATTTATATCCATTCGAGAATGATATACTAGCTGGCTGATTTGGAATATCATCATTTGATAATCATCATCATTTTTTAGACGGGACCAGTTTTCAGAACTCAGATTAAGCTCAGTCCACAGAGTTGATCCAGAACTAAACCACACTGTGACTAAACCTAATCCTATTCACAAAGACCCAGCGCTCACATTCTCGGTTTTCATTAGTTTACGATTTGTTTAACAGCCTGTCTATTTTGTTATTAGATAGAACTGTAATTCAAAAAAGAAGACAGTATATGGAAAAAGTATTAGCGTTTGCCATGTGGTTGATGACCAATGTCACTAGCTAACTCGAAAGGTCCATCTATCATTGTTTTCCATGTTCATAGAGTTAGTTTGTGGAGTAAATATATAGGCTATAAACTATACGTACACGGCTTTTAAAAAAAAATGGTGGGTGCCGGTGTTTCGCGTGTGTTCGGCCAATCAACATACACTGGTAGTTCATAGTGCTGGTTTAGACTCTGCTCTGAAGTAGAAGCTAATTAGTTCCCCCAAAAGGAGTTCCTAGAACTTAAATTGTTCCTAGTTCCTCCGGTGCAAATACAGCAAAATCTGGGTACTTCAGCCAATAGTTCTAGGATCTATGAAAAGGTTCCTCCGGTGCGAAAGCCCCTATTAAAACATGCTTATCACAAAAGACGTGTATTCAAGTCATTGTCTACCATTGAGACTAGAAGCATTTACAGTGGTCTCAGGCTTTTGTACCCCAATGCCCATCTGTTCTATTTCCATTCAAGTTTTTTCTAGAACATTCTGTTTCGTGTAAGTCCCCATGGGTTTGAGTGGTAGGGGTCACCACACCAAGTTAAAAAAGAACATTAACTGACCTACATGAATGAATCACAAAGGATACGAAGTAAGAAACAGGTGTATCCTCAAATTTAGCACAAACACATAGGCATTAAGCAAATTTGCATTGCTCAATTCTGGTGTGTGAGGGTTAGTTTTCACAACCCAGTAATTATTGATGGATTAAAATCATGTCTGCATAATTTTTTTCCCCCTTTTAATATCAAGTTTCACTCACAAATACAACATTGCAAAGCTAAAATGGGTTGCACACGGGCATGACGTTAAAGACAATCCTTACAAAAATCATCAAATATGTGTGTGCGTGTCTTTCTCACAAGAAATCCTCTTATCTCTGTCCCACAATACACACACCAATCCCATCCAGTCTAAGTTTTAAGAGTGTATCCTCAAGCTTCCCCTTAGGACAGATCTGTACTGAGAGATAGGCTAATGATAAAAGATGATGAAGACAGAGAGAAATATGGACTATAGCAATATAGCCATATTCCCACAGAAAGCATCTCTAGGGTTCACTTCCACACTCTTGCACACATATACACCCTCCATTCCCCTGTGTGGAGCCTGCTGTAGGCTCATTATCATCAGAAGCTGCTCTGGGATTCTTCAGAGATTGCCATCTTTCTCAGCAGTGTGTGCCAGAAGGACAACAAGAGAGCCAGACAGAGAAAACATAAGAGAGAGAATGCACCAAAGAACTGTTTCAAGACATGCCAGGGACCAAACTGCAGCACAGCAGCACAGAACACAAGAAGAAACCCTGTGTCTTAAAGTTTCTATCTTTTTCTATGGAATGTCCTGTTTCAATCTCAGATCTGGTTCACTGCAAATTGTCACTTGTTGTGACATGAATAGGTCTGGAATAAGAAAAGCTCACCCAAAACTGAAAATTCTGTCATTTACTCATCCTGACGCCATTCCAAACCTGTATGACTTTTTTCCTCAATGAGCAGTTAGAAATTCTGAAGACTGCAATTTCATTGCAATTACAACGAATGGGGAACACTTAAACTTTAAAATAAGGAAGCAGCAGTACCATAAAAGTATAAAAGTGGTCTATGACTCATGCATTATAAGTTTGCTGAAGACATATAATAGCTCTGTGTGAGGAACAGACTGAAATTTACATTGTTATCCAACTGATTATATCCACTTCCTGTAAGCTGTTAAGATTATATCCACTTCCTGTGAGCTGTTAATTTATTTGCTGAATCATACAATTAAGCTGAGGAACTTGATCCAGATTAGTCTGATTCCTAAATGAATTATTCAGACTGGGTTTATGAACGGAACCAAATGATTCAGTACAATAAACTCAAAAGAACACTTCCTTCATGAATCATACACTATTTTTTTTTCATTAACTTGCTGAAGAGAATGCCAAGGTCTTCAGTAAATAATGACCTGGTCTTCGAAAGACTTAAAATTTACCACAGAAGTCAACTTAAGCATTCAGTGTTGGGGAAAGTTACTTTTAAAAGCAATGTGTTACAATATTGCATTACTCCCTAAATCAGTGACTGATTGCATTACTTAGTTACTTTTTATTGAAAGTAATGTGTTGTGTTAGTTTTGGTTACTTTTTCCTCACCTGGACTAGGCTTGCTTAAATAACAGAAAACACACGAGTTCTATTTATGGCAAATGTAAAGACACTTTCACACCAAAAGTGAAATGAACATAGACTGTAAAAAGATGGATGACGCGACGCCGCTTTCTTCCATTGTATTGAACTGAATGTAAAACGTACGACGATGGACGTTGACATGTTACGCAAAAACGTCAGTTTGGAGCCTGGGCATGCGCTAAAGGAATCGTCAGTGGAGCCTGGAGGCACCTGCTTTTTCCCATCATGGCTAACGTTAGGCATGTTATCTTAACTAATAATGAATGGAAAGGACGAGGTTTATGACCTGTACTGCATCCAGCCACCAGGGGGCGATCAAAGAGCCCGCAGCTTCACTTTTCAGAACGTATGAGGCACACCTAGAAATGAATAAGCCTCAGCCTGAACAAAATGCTAATTCCCGTCTGTACAGTAGAGGGCGCAGCTCAAACAAACCTTTCAGCCGTGCTGCTATTTTGGATCACAGAAAACAGGACACAGGGAAAGAAAGTTTGACACTTCAGCAATAAAAATGAAACACAAATGTGATGTTTATCTAAAATTATTTTTGCTTATTAGTATGGTTGAATGCGATCATCGAAGGTCAGCAGCAAAGACACTGGTTAATGCTGCTGTCTGTAACTTTTTTTGGTTGAAAATTATCCAAAATCAGATTTTGGGCACGTACATAAGCCGGTGATCAAAACTATCTCGTTACCCTATAATAGCCTGATTCACAACGGTAAGCTTGTAATAATGTTTTCTAATTCGTGTGGTACTTTCACAGGAATTTCGAGCATGCAGCCGTTTGTATTTGCGTCTTTGTGCCATGTCTGTTTATATAAAGAACGAGTCCCAGCTAGAAGGCGATATCACATGTGATGCAGATCATTTATAGCTTTTTCTCACAGCAGCTGCAATAATTAAACTTATAATTGCAATGCTTTTTTCTCTGTTGGTCAGAACAAAAGTGGCAGACGTTACTTGTTCAGATTACATTTTCAAGTGAAAATTCTTACTTTGGTACTTCAAGACTACAATCTGTGATTCCCAAAGTATAGTCTCCACCGGTGTGGTGACTGCCAGTAAACATTAGATTAATCTGCGCTGAGGAGTCGTGCAGAGGCACAACCCACGTAAAGGCAGGAACACACCAAGCAGACGCCGACGAACTAATGGCGATGAAAGCAGACTGTGCGGTTGGCTCACGTCGGCAGCATCTGGGTCCAAAGTCGCTCTGACACACCAAACCGACGTTTGACATCTGATGGCCAAGTAGCACGTCCATTCTGCGCCTGCGTAAGATTAAATGCCTTTCCGTACCAGCAGGTGGCAGTAGCTGAATATCCAATCAGAATGATCAGATGGCCCGACTGACCGACGAGCTCCGACGCCAATTCATCATGTCGAATCAGCTGGAAAAAAAAGACGACGAGGACCAACTTCAGCCAATGGTGCGGAACACACTGAGAAGACTTAGTCGGCCAATGAACAAAAACTGCCCAACGCCCGACTGTCGGCTTGGTGTGTTTCTGCCTTAAAGATGATAATTCCGCAAACAACTGCATTTGCATGTTTCAAACAGAGATGGCGACAAAGAGGCAAAACTTACGGACTGCAGCTTTAATGAAGTGTGATTAATTGCATAAAGTATATTTTTTACAATTTGGTAAATATATATCGGTTGGCATATTACGAGTGTGCATTTCACTGTTTTTATTCATTTCGATGAATACTAAATCTGTTTTTGTGCAAGTGAGATGAGTACATTCATGTTCACTTTAGCCTAGAACTACAATAACCATCATGTTTACACATAAGATTTCTCTCAGCATGGGGACAGGAGAGCTGTCAGTCAATAAATAGGAAAACAAAATAACTTGCGATACTTTTTTGAAAAAATAACCCAGATATTTTGTTGTAAATTTGAAAAGTAATACATTATTTTACTCGCTACTTGAAAAAAAGTAATCTGATTACATATCTCACATTACTTGTAATGCATTACCCCCAACACTGCTTGTATTCCATTTATTGTAAATGCATGGACAAGAGATAGGCACACCTGCACAGTCTTCAAAATGTCTCCTTTTGTGTTGCGGTTAGATTAAAGTGTTAGTTCACCTAACTGAAATATATTCATTACTTAGACAGATTGTGTTTCTTCAGAAAATTAGGACTAAACCATGCACTCAGTTCATATGGATTAGTTTTACAATCTCTTTATGAATTTTTTAAAGCATCAGATTGGTAATTATGTAGCTGTCAATGGAGGGACAGAAAGCTCAGATTTCATTGAAAAGTTCTTCATAAAAAAAATAAAACATCTTCAAATGAGGGTGAGTAGCTAAATTACAGAATTTGTATTTTTCTCTGTGAACTAACACTTTATTTATTTATTTTTTATTTATTTTATTTTTTTGGTGAACTATAGTCCTATGAACTAATCAATGATTGAATTTTAGCACATCATGGTGTATTTGGTTTCCAAAAAAAACGTCCCCCCCTCAAAAAAAGCATGAAAACAAAGACATTCCTGTCAGCTAGACAACAATGGTGAGGAACACGCCCACCCCATCACAAAGCATACGGGAGTCGCGAAACCTCCCAGATGGTGAGTAATTGCTCATCAACACGACGATAAACTCGTACAACAGAAGGGTGTAAAGGGATGGCAACACATCTGTCTAGTCCAGATGATTATGGTGGAGCTCGGGAATGAGTAGAAGGACTTGGGCTCAAGCAGAAGAAAAAAAGCGAACTCCGGCAGCCTAGGTGTATAAAACAGAGCAACTGAGCCAACTAACAATGACCCATTGTTTGATCTAGTCATCTGTGGCGTTCACCGCCGTAAATTCCGCACATTTCTCAAATGAAATTGCGACAAAATTATTTTCAGAAGTCAAACGCCGGTCACCACATATTCTATGATGGGCTTGTTTTTGACATAGCCTATTTGGAGTCTGTGGGCTTTAATATTTTCTCTGTTTCTTTTTTTCTGCTATTTTAACCATCTATCCTATGTGTTCACGTGCAGACAAACAAAGCAAATGGCTATAAAATGCGATGTGTCGTCAAGAAGAATCAATCAATAGTTGTTGCTGTCGAAGTTTTTATTTTTATTTTTTTTATTATTATTTGTTTGTCAACGGCTCTTCCCCAAACCGTAAAATCAATGCTTACAGCTTGAACACCATTAACAGCAATCGTATAATGATATTAAAGCCAACTATAATAATGGCTATTTATTAATTAATTATACGCAATTCCCATAGCATTTCTCTCCTTCAAAACACTGGTAAGGGCACCGGGCTGCTTACCAGACTTGAGGGTGGAGATGCAGCTCCAGTCGGTCTCGATCTCCCTGCATGACTCCCATAGCGACAGCGCGTAGCCATCCGCCGTCACCCACGCGGGGCTCAGCAGCGCGACAATGTCCAGGCAAAGTGCGAGAAACACGCAGAGAAGAGCGATCAGTTTGAACGGCCGGAACACGTATACTTCATTCACGGACATTTTCTCATAGCAGACCGTCTCGGGTCTCGCTCACTCGCGTTGGGATAGGGAGTACCGAGAGGCAGCAGCGGTGAAGCGCTCGTACTTCGGCAGTGAAAGTTTGTCGGTCTGTAAAGAGTTGAGCTTGTGTCTGTAAAGAGTTGAGCTCTGCGTGCTTGTGTCACTTTTCCGAGCAGTTGAAAAGCTCTGCGCACAGAGCAACGCGCCACCCAACGACCAATAAAGAAAAACACCAAACATCCTGAGGAGATTGATGTGAAGTCAAGGGAAACGTTTATATATAAATACCCATATGCAAACGACCCTCAAATATTATAGTCTTATAGCCTATAGGTTTTGTCATGGAACGTCACATTGGGGACCAGGGGCCGGTTGCATAAACTGCCAAGTCTAGTCTTACAAGTTAGTCATCATTTTTTTTTCTTTAAGACTGTTCATATCTTTTTTAAATCAGTTACATAAAAACTTAGATTGGCCTAATTTAATACCGAAAAGTAAGACTCCCGTACTAACTGTTAGTTGGTCATACTAGTTCTTAAGACATAGTCTTAACATAATGGTTATGTTTATGCAACTGGCCAGTGGCCACAGTGTTAGATGGGGCTAAAAGGCTATATAGTAGTAACTAAAGTGGGCTACAATATTAAAAGTCAAAATACACAAAAGTTTGTTTCCCCAAATTTGTTTCAGAGTCAAGTACCAGAAGTATAAAAGCTGTTGGGTAAACAAGTGAACCCAATACTACAATTCAAATGAAAATGTTTAAGCAATATTTGATGCCATTTCTGTGTTAGACTTTTAATTAATTTTCACTTGAACTTGAACCATGATTTTAGCAAATATTTAGTATATTTATATTTTGTAACTGCCCAGCTTCTCATTTAAAACCCACAATAATTATTTATTTGACAGTGGAATCTCAATTACAGTAGATGTTGGGTGACCTATGATGTCAAAAAAAAAAAATGTTTTGTTTTGTGCCACAATGCCCCACATTTGCTGAACTTTTTCTTAAGACATTTTCAGAAAAGTCAGGTTTAGCCAAGTTGTAACATGTTCTCAGTTTTGTGTCCAGGTGTGTCTTGTTAGTCTATTATCCTGTCCCCGGGTTTCACAGATAAAGCTTAAAGGAATAGTTCACCCCAAAATGAAAATTTGCTGTTAATTTACTCACCCTCGGGCCATCCAAGATTTTGGCTGGTGATTTTACTTCGGTGGAACAGTAAAGAAGATTTTTAGCTAAAACCATGGTCCTCAGTGATTCATACAGCCTAAACACTCTAAAAAATGCTGGTTTAAAACAACACAAGTTGGGTTGAAAATGGAAAAACCCAGCTTACTATTGCTTGCTTAAAATGAACTCAAAATGGGTTGTAAATTAACATTTATTAATATGTTTAAAATGAACATTCATTAATAAGTTTAATAAATAATTATTATACAATAAAAATGTATAATAAATGTCCACCTTTTGATTATTATTGTTGTCTCTAGTAATTATGTGTCTGATTTTTAATTTCCAACCTATTTTGGGTTCATTTTCAGCCACCCATATAATAATTTTCAAACAATAGTTGAGTTAAATAATACTGCCCAGCACGTTGGGCAAACATTTAACCCAACCGCTGGGTTAAAACAACCCAATTGCTTGGTTTGTCCATTTTCAACCCAACTTTTTTTGTTTTAACCCAGCATTTTTCAGAGTGTAGGAATTTAATGGGTGTCTTCACTTTGAGATTTAAAAAAAAAACAAAAAATGAATGCCCATGGTTCCTGATGATATAGGAAGAAGCGAAACGATCGGTCTAAGACATGCATGGCTGTCTTGTTGGTGATCTCAGTTCTGTTCCTAATGTTCTGTTTTACTGATGTTTTGAGTTTAGTTTATACCTTTATCTTTGTTAAAAATACTCTGCATTTAGATCCTGCTCTCCCTCCTTTCTGATTTCAACCATGTTACACAAGTTTTATGTTATAATTTTATGTAATTTGTCATGTCACTATCAGTGGCCCAATGTGTAGGGAGCCTTACTGTCCCGCAGTGTCCGAATTTGTGTACACGATATACTGATTCATGAAGCTATATGGAGTTGAATAAGACTATCACAATTTCAGTTTCATGCTGACTTTCAATGATTCTTGAAAACAACAACAACAACAACATTAAATAGCCTTTAATTAAGATATACCTGCCTTTTAAGATGCCTTTTTCTAGTTGACACTGATTTGAGAAGAATACCTTTTAAACATGGAATGCTGCTTGACAAAGCCTTGCCTGGAAGTAAAAAAAAAAAAAAAAAGTTCAAAAAGCTTTGAGTTTGAAGGTTATACAAGCTATACAGACAGCAGATAAGTAGGCAGCAGTATAAAGGCCTTGTATGTGCTTGATATTTAGAGTTTGAAATCAAAGACATTCTGTCAATATACGTGTTTTGATCATCCACTGTGTGAAAACCATAAGCCTGATCAGTCAGAAGAAATAAAGCAGATAAATTTGGTGGATAAGTCTAGCAAAGGTTAAAGCTTATTTATTCACACTCATGTCATTCCAGAAAATATTTTAAAGAGCTGTTTTTGTCCATTCACTGAAAGTCCAAAACAACACTGGACCATTGACTTTCAAAATACTAAAACATGAACCTATGAATAGTGAAGCCATAAACTAATCAAGAATGAATAAAGAACTAACCTTAACTCTCTCTTTTGTGACATATATCCAAGTGAAACAGCTTCTTGAACAGGAAAAAAAAATGTAGGGCAGGACTTGATTTTGTCCATTGGGAATTGATTGGATGGTTGTGGTTTGCTATTGGTCGATTTCATGTGAGTGACAGGTTGCCCCGCCCTCGCGCCAGTAAATGCATCATCAGAGGAGAGAAGAGATGAAGCTGCAAGAGGGAGGGGAAGATATTTTGTTTAAAGATCAAATTAGAAAAATAAAGATGATGCACATGGAGTAAAACACATTTATAATAAACAATGCAATATTTAATAAAAAAAGGGAATAACAGTTTTGATTTCTTGGTGACTTTGACTACCTACATGATAGTATATGTGTTTGATAGTTTATTTTGATCTCCATTTACTTTCCACAAAGTGGATGCTAATCTTGGCGTCCACAAATTTGACAAAAAAATCATACAAATCATAGGCATCACTTAGCAGTAGCTGCACATAAAACATACATCTAGATATTTCTAAGCAGATCTTTACATTTTCTTCAAAACACAAATGTGCAATTACTCTTTCCTATATTTATGGGAACCATTCCAAGCAACAGAGCCACGATTAAAACCTTTTCCCATAATGCTTGATATGATCTGTTCGGACCAGGACAGCATGTTTCACTCCCAGCAACTTAACATTTGTTACTTGTTCAACTGGAATCCCATCAATTAATAAATTCAAGTCAGCAGCCTTATCATTAGATTTTCCTAATTTTAAAATTAATTCATTCGAACACACTGAGTAGTAATTCTTTGCAGCTCATCACTTAAGTTTTTCTGAATCTCAGATGATGTATGTGCTGCAGAAAACATTGTACAATCATCTGCATACGCAACTATATTAGCATTATCAACAACATATGGTAAATCATTTATGAAAATAGAAAACAATAGAAAAAGTTAATGCATTAATTACCATTTAAAAGTAAACCAAATTAAATATGCTCCATAAAAGCATAAACAAGAAGTTCTCTGACTTTGAATTAAACATGAATGACTGAATATTGCAATTTAAAATTTTGCCATCTGCAGGTTCTTGTCATAAATAATTGGATGGTGTATGTTAATTAAAGCAATAAGCCTCAACGCCCCTTAGCTGTTTAGCTGTTCTAAAATCACTGTAAACCATGGCTTTACTGGGCTTATTGCTTTTATAAAATGGTTACTAAATAAACAAAAAGCAAAAAATATATATAATTTGTTAATAAATAATATTTCCACCAAGCAATGATTCTATCACCAAGCAGTTCTTCAGCAATGTTTAGCAGAATGGTTGCCAAGCAACACATAACAGACACAGAGGCGCAGTAATAAAGCAATAAGCCCCCAAAAGCTGTGGTTTACAGTGAATTTAGAACAGGTAAGGGGAGCTGTTATGTACGACATGGAGTGGAGTGCCTAAAACCCCCTTAACTGTTCTAAATCCACTGTAAACCATGACTTCATGGGGCTTATTGTTTTTATAAAATGGCTAGTCTATAAAAATATTTATTTTAATATTTTTAACAGTTGTATGTTTGCAAAATAATTTACAACAGCTTTGAACACACCTCAGCCAATCAGTATTTTACAACGGCTTCAAAAATGACTGATCATAATTAGTTGGACCAGAACTATTTGCTTTATAATTTACCATTATGGATCTGTCTAATCAAACATGGAGGAAAAGACTAATAATAATAAATACCACCAATAATTTGATCTCAAACATCTTGTGATTTTTTTTATTGTTCATTAATAATGTTTATTGCTAATTTTCTTTCTGGGACTATAAATGTTGATTGTTTTGGTATACCAAATGAATAATTAAAGAGGTAGCACTTTATTTTACAGTCCTGTTCCCCATGTACATACTATGTACGTATTGTTGCAATTACAATAACTTACTGTAGTTATAACTAGGTACTAATCCTGAACCTACCCCTAAACCTAACCCATGTAGTTACCTTATATTACCAGTCCAGTACTTTCTTAGGTAACTACACTGTACGTACACATACTGTAAAATAAAGTGTAACCATTAAAGACATGCATGCTGGGAATTTATATGATGTTATGTACAGTAATTAACTGTATTTTTGTCAATTGAATGTATTTTTCGATAAGCATTAGCTTAGTAGCATTTCTCATTAGAGATCCTGAGAAAGGCACCATATTTTACATGTAAACATGCCTTAGGTGTGCCTTTACAGGTATGTCCATATGTTTAATTAGATAAATAAAAAAAAAAAAACAAGGTCACACTAGATTAGGGTCCAGTTCTCACTATTAACTAACTATTAACTATGACTTTTCCCTCCATAAACTCCAACTTAATACTTATTAATGGTTAGTAAGGTAGTCAAGTTTAGGTATAGGGTAGGATTATGTAAAAAATGCTCATGCAGAATAAGGCATTAATATGTGCTTTATAAGTACTAATAAACAGCTAATATCCTTGTAATATATACATGCTAATAAGCAATAGGTAATAGTAAGAGTTGGACCCTAAACTAAAGTGTTACCAAAATCAAAGAACGTCAAAGAACCTTTGGATGGAGAGTGAACTGAAATGATTTCTCTGAACTTCGTGCATGATTCCAGTTTGGTTATGTGTTTCTTTGGGAACCAGTTCCTCTGGAACTGTTCTATGAACATTGCTTTTAGATTTTAATTTTCCTTTCTTAATTTTTTCAGAGAGTATAAGCCACAGTAGGGTAAGTTTAAAGGGATAGATAATCACACATATCAGGTTGAGATTACTGGTTACAGTTATTAGTGTATTTAGTATTTTCTATGTTTAATAACCAGGGTAAATAATGGTAGGCTAATCCTGTGTCATCTACTGATGTTTATGACAAAGCTGCAGATGGCAAAAGTTTAAATCATGACAATATTAAATTATTTAAATTCAATCAATTTATCATTCTTATAGAGCCTGTTTGATTTAGTTTAGCCCTTAATATTGATTAAAGGGATAGCTCACCCAAAAATGAATTTTTTGTCATCATTTACTTACCCTCAAGTTGTATAAACCTGTATAAATCTTTGTTCTGCTGAACACAAAAGAAGATATTTTGAAGAATGTAAACAGATGTGGGGTACTATTGACTTCCATAGTATTTTCCCCCATACTATGAAGTCAGTTGTGCCCTTGTGAACTATCCTTTTAATGTCTTATCTATCAAACATGTAATTAAAGTTACAGTTATGCTTGAATCCATATGGTATAGGTTAGCTCTTGATTGCTTCATGATTATGATTCATGAATTGCAGAGTGAATAAATGATGACAGGATTTTCATTTTTCTGTGGACTATCCTTGTAAGGTATGTGTAGCCTATATATAGAAATGGACTTAAAAAATAGCATTAGAAATAAAAATTTAATTAGCATTTCAACAGCAAACTTGAAGTCAAACATCATTGGGACACGCAGGTCTCAAAAATGTTGCTATTTAAAAATTGGAAAACACATTTTGAGAGCAACGAATTAACCTACCGACGAACCACATTTTATGCGTCTCTGGGTCTCCAAGTGATTTTTATGTAAGTGCTAAAAATAAAACACTGCTGCCAGAATTGTAAGTGTACTGTGTGGAATTACACTTACTGTAGAGTCTCTTCTGACCTGAAAGTGTGTTACAAACGTTCCTGCAGACCTGCATTTTTCTAAGATTTTGTAGGCTTGTAACATGAATGTGTGGATCAAAACAAGGATTGATCATCAACATAAAGCTTTGCATGTTAAGTAGGTCGGCATCTTCAGTCATGATACACACTATGTGAACTTCATCCAGCCATAATTAGCTCTGCCCTTTCCTGATACCATGGCATGTCAGAAAGAGATATGGGAGTGTCTGGAAAGGAGGAAGAAAGGATAGGAATAGGAAAAGCTTTTGGAGGAGGAAATCAAAGCATTGATGATTTATAAAGAGAGAGACAGAAAGAGCCTTTTAAAGATCCCATGCTGCACCAGCAGCTGAGCACCGGAACAGAGCATCATCAGAAATGCACAAGCACACACACACATAGAGGCACATAGACACTCACATTTAAGCAACAACTCTTCTACATACACATGCACATGCATGCACACAAACACACACACACATGCAAATAGATTCTGTTCACATGTCTGAACTGGACATTCCTTGCTTGCCCTGCCATCTGCCAACCCGCCTCCCTGTTTACTCCTGTCTCCAGGTCTGACTTGTTAGCATAATTGCCATTCCACAGTCTTTCACAGTTCATCTGTCTACACTCATACAAGTCTGTCACATGTGTCTGTATACTGTAATTAATGGTGCTTGCTAATGCAATGAATGTTATGCTATGAATGTCAGGGTTAGCTATAGGGTTAAAAAGTAAAAGTGATCCAAGAGGTGCATACTGCATATATAGAATGTTGGTTGGAGGGATGAAATTATTATTCCAGTCTGAAGGGTCAGGAGCAAGTTTACTAACCAGAATTCCTATCTACTGCCCTGATGGATATGAATAGTATACACAAATTGCATGACTTGAGGAAAAGGAGGAAAGCATATATTTAAATAATTTAAGATTTTTGCCTGCCAGGTGATATATGACTAAAGATTTTCATATACTGCCATATCACCAGACCCATATATTGTGTGGAAGCAAACACCTAATTAAGACCTATTAACCGCCTAAAACATCATACAAATCATGTTGCAAAGCCCTAGCAACCACCAAGAATATATATAAGGTGGCCGTAACTACTTTGTACGGTAAGGTTAGGGACAGGTTTAGTGGTATGGGTAGGTTTAAGGATGGGTTAAGGTGTAAGGGGCGGGTCAACAGTGTAATTATAAATGTAATTGCAGAAATTAATTACAGATGTAATTGCATGCAGGTATTTAAAAAAATACAAGTACAATGTAAAAACATATATGTACACAATAAGAAATGCAATGTATCAAATGATTAATTGTAATGTAAGTACATAGTAGTTAAGCCCACCTAATATATAGTATTTATAAAACGGTTAGTTCCTGTCCTTGATTCTGCGGTTTTATTCACGATAAAACACGGCTATGACTGCTTCACTCAACGGTTCTGTGTATCACGACACAACACCCTTACACTCTTAGCAATGTGAACTGTATGTTCTCAATTTATATTGTTTATTGAAGCTTACTGTATGTAGAAGAGTATTGTGAGAAAGAGATCAAGTGAGCGAGTTTATTCCCTGCATTCAGATTTAGCATTTTACTTCAGGTCAGTCCTATGTTCATAATAAAAAATCTGTTTAAATGTTCGATGTATCATCTTGTCCTTTTAACAGTTAAGGGGTTTTCCCAAGTCAAAGCATTTGTCAGTTGCGTCTTGTTCCATGTTCACAACAATTCAGTCTTCTCATAAAGACTTTGCTGCCATCTAATGGTGTAATAATGTAACTTCGGTTGCTGTTCATGGTCAGGGACTTTTTTTTCCGGTGGAAGGAAGGCTTTTAGAAAAAATTTACATTGAAAGTTGCATTGATACATATTTCTGGCTTTAAAGGTGCCATCGAACGTTTTTTTTTTTTTATGATGTAATATAAGTCTAAGGTGTCCCTGAAGTTTCAGCTCAAAAAACCCCATAGATTATTTTTTAATACATTTTTTTAACTGCCTATTTTGAGGCATAATTAGAAATGCGCAGATTCATACTGCGGCCCCTTTAAATTCTCGCGCTCTCCGCCCACAGAGCTCGCACTTGCCTTGAACAGCATAAACAAAGTTCACACAGCTAATTTATCCCTCAAAATGGATCTTTACAAAGTGTCCGTCATGCATGCTGCATGCATACATCGAATTATGTGAGTAGGCTATTGTATTTATTTGGATGTTTACATTTGATTCTGAATGAGTTTAATAGTGCTCCGTGGCTAACGGCTAATGCTACACTGTTGGAGAGATTTATAAAGAATGAAGTTGTGTTCATGAATTATAAAGACTGCAAGTGTTTAAAAATGAAAATAACGACGGAATCTTGTCTCCGTGAATACAGTAAGAAACGATGGTAACTTTAACCACATTTAACAGTACATTAGCAACATGCTAACAAAACATTTAGAAAGACAATTTACAAATATCACTAAAAATATCATGATATCATGGATCATGTCAGTTATTATCGCTCCCTCTGCCATTTTTCACTATTGTTCTTGCTTGCTTACCTAGTCTGATGATTCAGCTGTGCACAGATCCAGACGTTAATACTGGCTTGTGTAATGCCGTGAACATGGGCTGGCATATGCAAATATTGGGGGCGTACACCCTGACTGTTACGTAACAGTCTGTGTTATGTTGAGATTCACCTGTTCTTCGGAGGTCTTTTTAGCTTTTCAATTGGAATTGTATGCCATCATACAGACATGTTTCCTTCAGCTGAACAAGATGGACGTGACATTTAATTCTTTTTTTCTTCCCTTTTTTTTTCTCAATATGTGTCATTGTTTTCACAGATTGTGAGAAGGTGCTTTTTTCTGGGGAGGCAATAAGAAAAAATAAATATTGTCTTCTGCCAACACTCACCATGGCAAATACAGTGGAATTGATTAAATGCTCTTTGTTATGAGTTTAAAAAAAATGCCATAATAGAAACACAGAAGGAATTTCAAATATAAGCTGACATCTCTCTAAAGTGCATCTATCTATCTATCTATCTATCTATCTATCTATCTATCTATCTATCTATCTATCTATCTATCTATCTATCTATCTATCTATCCATCTCCACGAAAACTTATTGTTGTGTTTATTATGTAATCCACTATTGACTATAATGTTGTGTTGGATTAAAGAATAGCTTACACTGTTAAAATACTTATAATTAAAAGTTTTTACTGTGCAACATGTCGTAGTAATGAAAGCGCTTTAGTAGAGGATTGCTATTAGAAAGCAACAGTCTCGAGGGATTGGCATTAGTGTACGCGCACACTCTTTTGTAAATAGATTGCTACTGTAAGAGGGTCAAGGAAAGCTCGGAGCCGTTTGTATTTAGCGGTACGTATCGGTGTGATTCAATCGACTGGAGGATTTGACAGATGAGAGACATTAGGCGGTCTTTATTTTAGATGCATAACAAGCCTGCGGTATCACCAACAAGCGCAAGGTCATTACTGACATTTACATCAAGCGGTGTCGTGTCTTCAAGAACTGTTAAACGTCTGTAAGACAACCAGAGAAAGGCGCGGTTTAAAAACGACAATTCATTTACTTGTTATGGCTAAGGTGAAGCAAACTGAAATTGCGTGGAAGCGATAACGTTTTATAAATAGCGTGCGTTGTGAAGATACACGCGCTGTCACTCTCTCGCGCGACAAACAGACGCTTATTTCACTCACGACGTGACCACACACACACATCTGTCTTTTCCTCCTGGATACTCCAAGATGATGCTATCGACATCTGCGAGTTATGCTGAATTCGCGCAGGGTTGCATTTTTGCTACAACAACATGGGAAGACAATAACTGGAAATAGCTCCGAAGTGATTTCAGTAGCCTACATTTGTATACCCTAAACGGACTATATCCTTCGTTCAACATGATAGACGAGCGAATCATTTGGAGGAACTTTTTCACGCCCACACCTGACGATTTGCCTAGACTTTTGCAAAATGGGTCAACCGAGGAACCGATTTGGACCACCACCGTGGCGCACATAGGACGTCCGGACCCCAAACTGCCGAGTTTATCCACATATCTTGGACTTTTTGTGTGTTTGCTGCTGTTTCTTCTGGCCCTAATGATTGTGATGCTTTACCGGATGAAACACACAATCGCCCCGTTACCGTCAGACGTGGAGAGCGCGGGGCAAACGGAGATGTTTCCTGAGGTAGAGTTACGCGCTGTCTGATGATGTGGATCCAGACGCCTCACTATCGTTTTTAAATAACCGGTTACACAGATTTCGACATTTCTTTCACTTGTTATATGTAATTTTAATATCAGTTGGTAGCTATATCCTATGCTGTAACATTGCTGTGAATTTGTTTGCATCACTGCAATGTATGGGCTACATGCATTACCTAGCATTTAAAACATGAATGCTATAGTGGGATGCAATGAGATGGCTATGGCGTTCTGTAGATACACATGATGAGTATTTGATGATTTTTTTTTTTTTACATTGATATTTCAAAAGCCGATAATCGGGTTTTCAATAACCGATGCCGATTTCAATGCAATGATTTCAATTATTTTTGTGTCTGAATTCGTATAGGCCTACTGTCTGAAGTAGACTAAGGCCTACATTTAATTATGAACTTGTTTTGCGATTATTACATAAGTATGTTTTATATATAGGCTGGTGTAACGTGGACTAATGATAACAAAACAAGAACAGAATCCAAAAGCACAGGAAATAGGAAACAGAACATAAGCAAACTAAAAGTCCAAATAACAAAACAGCATCAAGCATGACATAAAGTATAAATGTGTAGTATGAATGCAATCATGTACTACATGTTGGCTTTGTCATGTGATCTACTGCATCAGTTGCATCTCTTACCTACCATTCATGACTCTCCTTGCCTCATGGGATAAGTGTCCATCTAATGCGTACTCCACCATCTCAGTGGAAGTAGTGGGTCATCCAGAGAATTTCCGCCTACTGTTTTTTTTATGGCTAAATGCAAAATCATATAATTTCCCTACTATAAAGTAGGTGAAAAACAGTAGGCCTACATGAAAAGAGAATTTACAGTAACATTCAGCAAAAAGTACCCGGATGACTTAATAGGATTTATTGGTCTACTCAGTCACACAGGCACCTGTCAAAATAGCTTGACCAATGACTAATAAAATCTTTTGAATCGGTTGCAGGGTGGGATTTGAACATCTTTTGGTATTACATAATTTTGCAAGTATAGATTTTTATTGTTTCAAAAATATCTCAAAAAATCCCCAACTCATAAGAAGTATGCAAATTGAATGGGGGAGAAAATGGTCATGCTCCAGAAGAGAGAGAAGGCCAAACAAATTCAGACGGTCAAATTAGTGCCCATTCAGAGACATTCACTGAAGGGCAGGACAGACCTAGTAATGAGCTCAAATGTCCCTGGGCAACAAACCAAATGCTCATGGCTGACCTCCTGGGGCTTTTTGGTCCAATATTGAGTCAGCAATAATAGGATTTTATTAATATTTGGATTGTATGCTGATCTGAGATACTCTCAGCAGGGAGATTAGTCTGAAATCATTTTGAGAACCTGAACATTATCCAGAATATGTGCAAGGAAGCACTCATTAATGTTGGAAATAATGTCAGAATGAGCCTCTTGTGTTCAAATGCAATTTGTGGTTTTGTGCTTTTCTTAATTATTTATCTATTAACAAACTCTCATCACAGCAGAATGTGTTATTTCTAACTTTTCTACAGAACACAAATCTTTTCTATACAGATTAAGCATTCATTTTTAAATCATAGATACATTAACTGGTTTTGAGTAAAATGATATTCAAGTCAACCTGACTACAATGGGTTACATCAGTGAATATAAATAGCGCTTTATGGTAACAATTGCATATTTTCAGTGTGGCATTAAAAAAACAAGTATTAACCCAAACACTAATGTAAGGTTTGAAGCAAAACATGATGCTCAGTTGTTGGCTTGTTATTACCCAGCATACTAAATCTGACAGCCATTAAGTATACAGGTGTACCCCTGTATCATATTGAATCACTCTGCGTCTTATGTGCTAATGAAATGCTTAATTAAAGTGAGCCTGTGTGAATTGAATATTCAAACAAGCGTGTTGTTACAGGAGAGTGGGTGGCGTGTGTTTGTTGAGGGATAGAAGTGCTTCTGAGCTAATGGAACTGCCCTTGGTGCTCTCCAGTGCATGAAAGCTAATTGATTGAGAGTGTGCCTGGTTTAGCATCCTTCTTTCTCTTTCCCTTTCTCAGGGTGGGAGCGAAGTATCCATCTATTCTGCTGACTGATCTCATCCAACCCTCATTTGCCACTAACGTGTGTGGAAGGTCTGTCTGTTTGTGTGTGTTTGACAAAATATTCAATTGCAAAACAACTGCTATTGGAGTATACTCATTTATTATATCAGATGTAATATTCCATTCTGTTTGTCCAGTTCTGAGTATGGGAATATGAGTGTGTATATGGGTGAATCTCATGAAAAAAAATAAAAAAATAAAAAAATAAATAATAATATCTGGGTCATATTTCATCCCATAATGAAAAAAGAAAATAAATTAGATTTTGTGTAAACAAAATTAAGCCATTAATATGGAAAAAATATATTTTACTGTACAATAATTAAAACCATCCTATGCTGATACAAGCATTTTTTTAGTTAAATTAGCATGAATTAAATTCGGTTCAAACAAACACTGCCACTGCCTAAACGTATAATTGCTCTTGTTCTTTGCAAATGTATTTCAGTGTTATGACACAATATACTGTTCTTGTTCTTTTCCTCACACTGAAACATAATCTTATTTATTTATTTTTTATTTGAATTAGGACAGTGCACATTGAGCAACAAATCAGCAATAAGTGTAAATATGCCGGAATTAGCACAATAGCTAATCCACATCCACCGCATAGGTTCGAGCCTAAAATTCTCTTGTTATTGTTTATGCTGACATCATTTGAATTGTTTAGCCAAAGGAGAACTGGCTCCCCTGATGATCTCCCAAGGTTTTTTTTTTCCTTTTCTTTTTTTCTCCTGTTACCACTAAAATTGAGTTTTTCGTTTCTTGCCACTGTCGCCTCTGGCTTGCTCACTGGGGGATTAAAGCATTATGACATGGCAGTGACATGACGGCCAAGTATAGTAACCCATACTCAGAATTTGTCCTCTGCATTTAACCCATACAAGTTATTGCACACACATTAGGAGTAGTGAGTAAACACACACACTGCAAACCGTGTGTTGACTTTCAAGCAGCTCTCTGTTTAAACTACTTAGAGGTGGGTGATATGACCAAAATCTTAACCACAATGCAACTAATTTTAACCCAAAATCTCTTCCACAGTATAATTTTCAACCACAGTAAGGAATGACATCACAATATTGTAAGCAGAAACGTTACTAATTCAAATGAAAGCAATGCCCTATTTTATTCCACATCGTCGTTTAAATGACTGCTAATTAAATTCCGAACATGTTAAACTCACATCAGACGCTTTGGCAACCGGATATTTTTCACTTAAAACAATTGATCATACCCTCTTTGATAGTTTCTGAAAATTGTTTACTCTCATTTATAACATAACTTACTAATATCTAAACCTCTTAATTACATTTAAACGTATCATACTTTGTCAGACTTTTTTATTTGTGATATCTAATCATATTTTCATTTGTTCTTTTTGAGAACCACTAACTGTCCCTTAGAGCAAAACCGACTCGGGTGCGCACTGTAAAATTTGGCCATGATTTAGCCATCTGAGACAAATTTTGTAAAACCTTAAAGTAGTGTTGTAGTACTCAAGACCGGTCTTAAGACCATTTTTTGAAGGTCTTGGTCTCAGGCTAAAAGGACTCAGGATTTTATTTCAAGACCACAACTGCAGAGATATCGCTAAATTGCCGTTTCATTGTCTGATTTCTTTGTTAGCATCATTAATTTGACTGGATATAAAAATTCCTTTTTCAAATGCAATCAATAACTTAGTTCAGAAGGGATTGTGTCAAAAATGTCACCAAAATGAATACAAATGCACACAAAATTAAAGATATAATTGCAAAAAAAAAGTACTTGTGATCATGATATTTATATTGTAACATATAATTAAGCAATATCACAAGAGGGCTGTTTTTACAAATATGAGCACAATTGCAAATGTGATATTGATTTTTTACAAATGTCCAATAAACAAAATATTATTTTTAAAACATCATTCTTAACATCATTTATGCATTTGTAATTGTACCAATTCAGATGCAACTTCTGTTCCACCTCTGCAGTGTAAAGATGAATTATGTTGTTAGTAACAGCTAACAGCTTTATATATGCTATATGTAGTTGGTAACAGCACTGTATAGTATCTTATTATTCTAATTGTAATTATTGATTAAAAAATAAGACATTTCTCAGGCAGTAAATGTGGATCTTTCAGATGAATTTGAGGAATGCTAGTCTGGTCTTGCCTTGGTCTTGGTCTTGTCTTGGTCTCAAGCCCCCAAAATCTTGGTCTCGGTTTAGGTGGTCTTGACTACAACACTACCTTAAAGATTCCTCTGATCCTTGGCTCAAATCTGTAGTTTGATCACTAGTTCGCCGACAGCTGATTAATGACCATTGCAATCAAATTTGACCTCAGACAAAATTCTGCAATGTGACTTCGGCAACCATCAAACACCAAAAGGACCATAGAACCCTAAAATCGGGCTATAGTTTTTAAAGCTGCTGTCCGCGATTTTTGGCCCTCTAGCGGTTAATAAACAGAACTGCACGCGTCTTGCGGAGGAACATTTTAGCCGGAGCTACTTTTCTCCATGTATGTCTATGGCGAGTCACGCAGTTACTGTGATACTCTGCGGCCAGTCCTACCAGTCCGGTCTGAAATAGTCTGAATACAAACACTTATTATAAGTGTACCATAATGATTCAGGGTAAGACAAAAACACGGTTTGGAAAATGGATTCATGTTGTATATTCTCATTATATAATTTTTGTAAATCTTTAACACAAAAAAAGTTGCAGACTGCAGCTTTAAAATCGAAACGATTATGAAATCTGGTTGCAGCACGCACATAAGGAGAATCTCTTTTTCTCGCAAATGCCAAACATGCACACGCTACAAGATTTGAAAATTGTAGCACAGCACACACTACAGGATATTCATACCCCACCTCACGTGATCTCATGGATAAGCGTATGTAAACATATACCTGTAGCAGAAAAGGTAATGTTTCCATGTTTTCTACACTCACCAGGTATGTTCACAACCATAGCGATTTCTTCCGATTTAAAATCCTAAATATCAAACATGTTTAATAAAAATGACAGATTGGGAACGCCTCACATGGGCCTAACACCGGAACCCACCAATATCATGGACGTGATTTTTTTTCTCAGATTCTCAGGAGGGGTAAATCAGACATAAATCGGCCTGAAACACCTGTAGTCTGAGCCCAGCTTAACCCAACAACAAACCACCACTTGCTCCACACACACACACACAATTTTTTTTTTTTTTCAGTTTTCAAGAAAAGCCATGATCAAAATTAACGCTTTTTGTCTGCTAGCCACCATTTCTAAATGCAGCTCACCATCATGACATTTTTTAAAAATTGTGGGAATATAGAACTGTGTAGGCTACTTTAAAGGCCATTCACACCAAGAATGATAACTAGCATCCAATACATTTTTGTCTGTCGCTTTAAATGCTCAAACTCTTTAAAACAGGATGGATTCTGATTGGCTGTCAATGCTTTTATCGTTCATCAGCTGGGGGGAAAAAAAATGATTTGAAAGAGATTCCTCTGCATGAATGAGCGAATGAGCTTTAACTCAAAGAACCACTTTAAAATTAAAGAGTTCTTCTGGATGCTTTGTTTTATAGACCTTATGTAGCCCTGCCCCTTTTCAGCGCTGCATTCGTTGTGTTCTATCTTCCGGTTTGTATTTCCACATCATGAAGTTAAGTTCAAGTTCCGTTTATTTATATAGCACTTATAAAACAGCCACACGACTGACCAAAGTACTGTTCAAAGGATCAGACAAAAAATATACGATAAACACAACTAAAACACAATAAAACAAAGTCGGTAAAAAGTCGGTAAGGTAAGATCTTACGGATTTATGAATGAACTGCTCTCCTAAAATCTTCACCGTCTACTGACATTTGTTATGACATCAGCTTCAAACATTACAATGCTCATGAAAACTTTTGTTAATTCTACAATAAGTAAATCAACTTCAGCAGCTAATTACTCTTCGACAGCGATGCCATAGAATTATACAAAGCTACCCGAAAAAAAAAAAAAAAAAAAAAACAGAAGTTCAAACACAAAATCCTAAATATGGCTGCACACTTGTTTCTCTGGTGCATAAAGTCCATATATTACTATAAAAGGTTAATTTTCCTTATTATAATATGACCTGGGGCCGTATTCACAAAACATCTTAAGGCTAAAAGTAGCTCCTAACTTACCAATTTAGGAGAAACTCTTAAAAATAATGGGCGTGTCAGTCCTAATTTTAGGAGTCCTAAATTTTTGCTCTAAGAGAATTTCACAAAGCATTTTAGCACTAAAACTAGCTCCTAAATCTGTGAAATGTTAGGAGTAGTCAAGAGGACTCCTAAGTCACTAAGACCAAATCACAAACAGTCCTAATCCACCGAAAAACACTGAACAGTGAACACCATTGAGGCAATAGCGATAGAGCCTTGGGTGCTCAACCTTTTCTTTATAAATGCAATATATTTTGATTTATAGATTTGAATCTATGATGAGACGCCAAAAATAAATCTTTAACAAATAAATAAATATTGTCTGATTACCTGGGGCAATGGTTTTCATGAGTTCACACTTACAAATGATTGAATAGAGTAATATATGTATATTTTGGAATATATACATTTTTATTAAAACATATTTATTTGAATAGTGCAACATTTGTATTTTAAAACCTTTATTTTAATATGGGAATATGACACTTCATTTTACAATATTTCTATGATTAAATCACTGACTCCTCCCCATCAGCCAATCACTGTGTGTTTACTCCATAGCAACGAGGTCAACCCCGCCCTTACTCTTAGCTTAAGACTTCAGTCGATTCCTTAGTAAAAGTTGGTCTCAGCAGCTTTGTGAATAGGTTTTAAGAGAAAACTCTTAGCTAAGAACTTTTACTGCTATTTAGGATAACTCTTAGTGGTAAGATAAAATGTTTTGTGAATACGGCCCCAGAACATTAATTTATTTTAGTCAAATAATCTATAGTAAATATATACACTATGCCCCCCGGTTTCACAGACAAGGCTTAAGCTAGTCCTAGACTAAAATGCATGTTTGAGCGGTTTTAACTGACTTGTACTGACATATCTTAAAATATGTCAGTGCCATTGTTTTGTCTCAAGATGCACACCAGTGTAGGTTTATAAAAGTTACTTAAATATCCTAATTGAACTAAGGCCTAATCCTCCTAATCCTGGTTTAGGCTAAGCCCTGTCTGTGAAACCGGGCCTATATTTTTAAATATGGCCATGAAGATTTTTTCTTCTTTTACTAAGTGAGATTCACCCATGTATGCATTCAAGATGCCTTAGACATTTTGCTTTGTGAAAAATCGTGAAAAAGACTGTGAATGTGAGTAGGTGTTGCATACGGAAAAAGAGATGACAAAGCTCTCTAAGGTCTTGTAGCTTCAGTTTGAGGATGGTTGTGGGGGAAGTTTTACCGTTTAAATGATCATTATAGTGTTTTAAATGCTGCTGAAGCAACAAAGACACACACTGAAGGAGAGAGAAAGATTCTAATATCCTTCACTGTAAACGTTCTTTTATCAATTATGAATCAGTGATTGCTTTTTTGTATTCATTTGCAGATATATATTCTTTTATCTGTAATATGTTTAAAAAGCTTTTGAAATAAATAAGCATGGTGTTGTCTGATCTATGTTCTGTATAAATCTGTACCGAGGAGATCTATTCAGTGTGACAGCTGTGAAAGAGCCTTAGAGATTTAGAGCTGAAACATACTGTATGCCTGTAAACTCAAACGCTCCTCGCGGTGCAAGTTTTCTGAAGTATAAGAGCTAAATTCAGTTCATTAATCAGAGCAATGTATACCATCTGCCACAGCTTTGACATGTACATGGTTATTGAGAGAGTTTTCTTCTTTCAGGTCAACTACTGGCAGAACAACAGCTCTGTGAAATCGTTGATATCTTCTCTACCCTTGCTGATTTAGTAAATACAATAGCGCACACTTGTCAGCTGCTGACATGTTCAAAGCTGACTAATAACACGTGGTTTAATGGCATAGGCGTTTGATCCGCCACCCATTTGATGAGGTTTGCTACCACCACAGAAAGGAAAATGCTTGTTAAGGGACTGTAAAAGAGAGTTACGATTGTTATATGATCAGCTGGCATCTTGGCTTTGTTGAGTGGACCAATAAAGTCTGATATTTGGCATCTGGAACTTCTTGACTTGAGAGATTATTTGGCAAAGAGAAGACCTTTTCCACAACAGCAAACATGTTTGTCTAGTGCGTTTTTACATAGAAAAACAATAGAAAAGTAGTGCAGTAAAGGGAAAAAAGCATTCCGTGTGTACGGTCCTAAAGTATGTACGCTGTTTTTGAATGTGCACACCAAGCATTCGTTTTGTGAACTTGCATAGAGTATGTTTCTGGCCTTAGATCTCTTCCTGTTCCTTTTTCATTTAGTTAGATTATATTTATTCTTTAAGTTATATATGATTTTTCTTGATTTTAAACTCTTGTGTGCAAGTTAAATCGAAATCTTCAGTGTAATATTTAATTTCCTATCTTTTCACATAGTGAATTTCATCCAAAAATCCTCATTTATTCACCTTTATTTTGTTCCAAACCTGTTTTTTCTTTTTCTGCTAGACATTCAGGAATCAAAGACACTTGCCATCGCTGCTATCAAACTTGATGCAACAATGTGCAGAAGCGAGCGTTTTCAGTTATTTACAACACCAATTTCTGTTCCTCACACAAAACTATTGTATTCAGTTATATGGAAAATTAATGTTATTTTGATGCTTTTTGCCTTTTTGTTATGTAACAACCCCATGCAGTCCCCATTTACTTTAAAAGTATAGAAAATAGCAGCGTGAACATTCTTTACAACACATCTTTTTGTGTGCACTAAAGAGGTTTGGAGGGTAAATAAAGACAGAATAATTTCTGTCTGAACTATTGCACATATTCACTACAATTACACAGTATTTGTACAGAATTATTGCAGTGTCTCCTTAGCTTTATCCTTAGGTGAAATGCCTGGATGATGGAGACATTTCTCAATGTCTTTAAAACTGTAGTAATTCACTGTACTGCAAGTTCTTCATTGTCAATCACTGCATTATCTTATCTACTGGTAAACAGATTGACCAATGTATGAGATTATTTGCTTTGTTGTATTTGTTGCAGACTTTCAGTGCTACTACATGCCCTGCATTCTCTGTTTCTGATTGTACCAACTGAAAATCACTTTCTATTTCCATTTCCTGTTTTATATGTAATTGCTTTCTGAGATTTTTTTTATTTTATTTTTTTACTGTGATGGGCACATTTTCACAGCTTTGAGATTTTTTCTGGCTCTCACAATTACAACAACACTAAAATGTATTGTATGAACGACATGGTGTGTCTCCTTCATTCACTTTTTCAAACACTTTAAAGGTTTCTAAATTCTCTGTCGGAAAATGTCACACAAGGACTCTATACTTGGGTAGTTGTCAACATATGTTTTTCGTGAAAGTACTAAAATTGGTCCCTTTAAGAAAGTATTTGTCACACCAATTTAGTGAAGACCAAAAATAAAAAAACAAAATATAACCTCTGCTTATGAGTTTTGTGTTAATTCAAGTTTTGTATATATATATATATATATATATATATATATATATATATATATATATATATATATATATATATATATATATAAAATACAGAAAAAATAGTAATATTGTGAAATATTATTACAGTTAAAAAATAATGGTTTTCTATTTTAATAAACCTATTTTTATAACCTGCGATACTTTTTTTAGGATTCTTTGAAGAAAAAGTAAAAAAGGAACAACATTTATTTATTTATTTTTTTGTAACATTATACACTTATACAGACAAATTAATAGGCTACTTTTATTCAGCAGGGATGTATTAATTAATAAAACGTAATAGTAAAAAAAGATTTATATTGTTAGAAAAGATTTATATTTTGAAAAATGCTGTTATCTTTACATTTTTATTCATCATAGAATCCTGAAAAAAAAAGTATCACAGCAGGTCATAAAAACAATATTAAGTAGCACAATTTCAAAATGCTGTCAATTATAATTAACTATGATAGGCTAGTTTCATCAAATAGTAAACGGTGTATCAATATACATAAATACACTAAATGATTTGAGCACTACTCACCATTAATGTGACTTTTGGTGCTGCATGGTTTTGTGCAGTGCTTTGTAGTCTGTTACAATATGACCAGCGATGCAGCCTGATTTATAAAACAAGACAAACCGCAGAAATCGCTAGTTAATGTGTCCATGTAATTTTCAGCCATTTATAAATTAGAACGGAAAAGTACAGCTCCACTTCACATTGTCCAATGAAATTTGAACTTGTTGTGCCAGATCATGATTGGTTGGTGTATTAAACATGATAAACGGGCAGTGGTGAATTATATAATATTTTAAAATATAAAATATATAGATTTTTAATTAAATCAACACACTGGCTTTGATTACTGATGAAAAAATAATAAATTTCTTCCGTCGAGCCATAGGCACTCAGTGAAAGAACCATATATGGCTCGAGAGCCAAAGGTTTCGTTTCGAACAGAGAAAATCAGTCAGCCAATCAAAACGCAAACAACCCATTGCAACCACGCGTTATGGCAACGCCTCAGACTGACAGATATGTAAAAATACACTGGAATTTTCCGACTTTTGAGCGATTAATTACAATTGTAGACATTGTCATGTTAATTATAATTCAAATGCATTTGTTTTATTGACCACAATTTTATTATTGCTATTTGTCTGAGAGGAGCACTTTTGATTAATTTTGAAATAGGGCAGGAGCTCGAGCCCCCAAAGTTCACAATGAGCACATTCATCCAGTCTCGCAATAAAGTTTTTGTTAATTTTATAATGTCCTTTCTTCTTGACTTTGCAATATCAAGAATAATATAGTGCACTAAAGCTCTGATTTTGGCAGAAATTCAAGCCCTAAAAGTTCATACCAATTCTGTCCACAGGGGGTCATATGTGATTCACAGTTGTGGAGTGAAATAGGGAGTTCCCCACAGGATGGCATCTTCACCATTGTGTCTGATGTTAACAACATACTAATTTAACAATGTAATATTTTTATGTTGGAATCAGTCCTAAAGAATTATAATGGGATTTTTCTTAAAGGATTTCAAATTTAAATTTGATATGTTATGTAGTAGTTTCCAACAGGACTATGATTCCCAACATGCTCTTGTAGGACATCATAGGAAAGCATATATTTCAGGATTTTAAAACTCTAATACAATACAATACAATACAAGCAGCGTTCTGATAAACTTTAAACAATATCCAAGTTTTATCATCTGATTTTTTTTAGTGGATTCAATTTGTTCACATTAGGATATTTTCAGCATTAGTTAATAACATAAATTCTAGGAGGAACGTAAAATCCACTAAAAATATTCCTTTAGGACCTTCATCCTACCAGGAACTACTTATTTGCATCACGCAGACACTGCAGAGGCAGAGACCACAAGTTTCCCACTACCTCAGGAAATGCTTGATTGTTCCAAATTATATGACAGTCAAAAGGTCTTTGATACAAGGCAAACATAATCTGTACAGATTATGTTTGAACACATAAATGAATGGGCACAAGAAGTCTAGTACAATTATCCTGTGGTCTTTTTGATCTTGAATGCTTAAACGATGCCTCGGACCACAAACACGTTGCTATACTCTGATTAAACCATCCATGTCAACTTTTGTTCAAAAGTTCAAAGTAACTGTATGACCATGTCAAGTTTCGGTGCACAACGCATGTTTGTGTATGATGAAGTCAGACTCTGAAGGTTTTATAAGTGCTCTCTCATGCATTCTGTATGATGTATGTATTTGCGTCTGTGTGTATTTACTGTGTGTCTGTGTGACTTTAAACTGAAAATGGCAATGCCATTGTCATGGCCTGTAAAGATCATTCTTTTTTTCAGAGCACTTTGAAGTGTTTTTTTTAAATGACTTTCTTTTTAAATAAAAACAAGTCTGTATGTACACACACACACACACACACACACAAATGAGGAACCCAGACATTTCCCAAATTAATGGTGCATGCTAAGACTAGTCATCACTAGTATGTTGCTTAGAGGTGCCCTAGAATTGAAAATTGAATTTACCTTGGCATAGTTGAATAACAAGAGTTCAGTACATGGAAATGACATACAGTGAGTCTCAAACTCCATTGTTTCCTCCTTCTTATGTAAATCTCATTTGTTTAAAAGACCTCCGAAGAACAGGCTAATCGCAACATAACACCAACTGTTACGTAACAGTCGGGATCATTAATATGTACGCCCCCAATATTTGAATATGCCAGCCCATATTCAAGGCATTAGACAAGGGCAGCCAGTATTAACGTCTGGATCTGTGCACAGCTGAATCATCAGACTAGGTAAGCAAGCAAAGACAATAGCGAAGAATGGCAGATGGAGCAATAATAACTGACATGATCCATGATATCATGATATTTTTAATAATATTTGTAAATTGTCTTTCTAAATGTTTCATTAGCATGTTGCTAATGTACTGTTAAATGTGGTTACCATCGTTTATTACTATACTCACAGAGCCATCGCTATTTTCATTTTTAAACACTTGCAGTCTGTATAATGCACAAACACATCTTCATTCTTTATAAATCTCTCTAACAGTGTGTAATGTTAGCTTTAGCCATGGAGAACAGCCTCAAACTCATTCAGAATCAAATGTAAACATCCAAATAAATACTATACTCACATGATCCGACGCATGCATGCAGTATGCATGACGGACACTTTGTAAAGATCCATTTGAGGGTTATATTAGCTGTGTGAACTTTGTTTACGCACTGTTTTATAGTCACAAGCTCGGGGACAGGGAGTGCGAGGATTTAAAGGGGCCGCAGCCTGAATCGGCACATATTTAATGATGCCCCAAAATAGGCAGTTAAAAAAATTAATTTAAAAAAATCTATGGGCTATTTTGAGCTGAAACTTCACAGACACATTCAGGGGACACCTTAGACTTATATTACATCTTGTGAAAAAACATTCTAGGGCACCTTTAAAATTGAGTTTAACCTTTGACTGGAAGAGTTACTGGAAGAATGTTTGCAGATAACTTTGAGGGAACATTGCCAGAACGTCAGTCAAACACACAACACTTTAGCACTGGTACATCCCAATCAAATTTAATTTGGAAAATGTAAATATCTAGTTTTTCTTGTTCAGTGTTTCTCTCTCCACTGTCGGCATTAGAGCTTGGACAAAACCTTGTTTTTATTAGAGAAAATGACAGTAATGGTTTAAACCCTAAAGGCACTAATAACAACCTTTAAACACACACAAACACACACGTTTTCCCCTACTCACATTCTGCATACTATGTTTTCCCATTCTCTGCCTGAGCCAAAATCCCTGATGGTTGAACTCTTATTGCACTAATATTTGTGGATGTAAGTTGAGATGCGTTGCCCTAGATTCCCCCAGATTGTGTGTTTATAATGTCTGTGCGTAGCTAAACTGTGCATTAGCATTAGCCCAAAATCTGTTCTGAAATTTGCTGATCTCACAGATTTGCCATTTCACAATCTGCTTGCTCTCTCTCTCTCTCTCTCTCTCTCTCTCTCTCTCTCTCTGTGTGTGTGTGTGTGTGTGTGTGTTCATGTGTGATGACCAGTCAAACTGATAGCGCTTAAATAAATTATATTGGCACAATGTTACACAATCCAATACAAAAGCCATTTTCTACTAAATTTTCAAGGCCACTCTATTACTATAATCTGTTTTGTACCTTTACCATATACTTACAAAGAGAAAGCCACATGATGAATCAAAGTTCATTACAAGTAGCTTTTCCACAAGCTGAGATAAGTTCAAATATATAGGCCTAAGGTGTGCACAGTGTCATACACACAAATACAAAACGCCATTGTGGTAACACACGTGTAACTGTTTTCACTGTGATCCTGTGCTTGTTTTGCCATTAGTTTCTTTGGTTGTTAATTAATTTACACACCTGTTCTGTTTTCTGTTGATTACTCTCTGTATTTAAGCTCTCAGTTCGTTCAGTTCATTGTTCCGTGTTGTCAATGTTGTATTTGGTTGTCAGTTATTTCATAGTTATCTCATACGTGTTCTCTTGTGGATTCTGCTCTTTTAAGAAAGTTTTTGTTACGCCTTGTATTTGTGCAACTCTATAGTGATTAATAGTGACAACGTGAAACTAAAATAATGCAATAAAGATTATTTTAACAACATAAAATATAACATAAAACATAGTTGATAACAAAAAACTAAGAAGAAACATGATTGAAATGAAAAATGATCAGATCAAATAAGTATACTTATATATAAGTATATACGGTCAGACGTCTGTCTAGCACATGTTTACATGACAGTGCTGATTGGTCCACTTTAGACATTCTACTAACTTTAAGTAACTTTGTAACTACATATCAACTTATTCTACTAACCCTAACACCTAACAGCCTTCTGGTCTAATACTCTAATGAGAGTTAGTTGACATGTAGTTGTGAAGTTACTTGCTGTATAGTTAGTAGAATCTCTAAATTGGACCATCAAAATAAAGTGTAGCCCATGTTTTTCTCTTTCACATCAGAAAATGTAAAAAAAAAAAAAAAAAAAATGATTTATGAAATGAATTCTTTTAAACACCTAATCTCACAATTTCAATTAAATACAACTAAAAGTATACTGGAAAACTCACATAAAAAATTTTATATGATTGAGTTTTCTGTATATTTTTCCAAGCATGGTCATCATCATCAAGTAAAATGAGAGCTAAAAGCCATGCATGACTAGTGAATCTGGTAAACACCTGCTCTAACAATGGCAGTAAGTGTTTAAATGAGGGACAGTTTCCTTTGCTGCGTTAATTGCCTTTAATCTCAGAGAGACGCTTTTATTCTTGGCTAAATTAGAGTCTCTCAGACAGACCTGACATGCTTCAAGAAGGAGGACACACAGTCGGCATGCCACACACACACACACACTAGTTAAGCCTGTGGTAATGCCAGCCACACAGCATGGGCACAGCACAGGGTGGGTCGAGTACTCTTCCCCTCATTGCCAGCACTGATTATAACATATCAAGGACTCTGGAAAAAGAAATCAACTAACAAAAAGCACCATGGTTCTACCATTTTTGGATATAATACCATCGTTATACCATGTTTTTGGACACATAATACTATGGTATTTCCTTAGGTACATTGTGGAAATGGAAAAGAGGAAGGAGAAAAACACCTGAAGATTTCATTACACATGCACATTGAACCTATGCTTTGTGTTTTGTCGTGGTTTTCCAGAGATCTCTCATTAAATGGTCGCTCTCTCCCGCAAACCTTCATTCCGATCCACACAAAAGACACTCTGCGTCCCGTAACCATGACAATGGAACAGCAGATAAAAGAAATCCAGGTCATGTCTTTTGGTTAACCTCCCCCTCCGTGCCTTCATCCCTTTCCTGTTCTCATTTTTCATTATTCCCTGTGAAGTTGCCCACCACACCCCTTCATTAGTTAATAGTCGTGGATATTCATCAGTGCATATTATTCCAAAGAAAAAAGTTTGCTTTCATAATCTTTCACCAAAATATATTAACTCGTTTCGCCTCTGAAATTACAGTACCTTCCTTTTCATCTGACGTCACTTTTATTTTTCTGTCTCACCAACTGACACATAGAGACCACTTTTCATGATTTAATGAATTCCCTGTGCCATCCAAACTATATATATATATATATATATATATATATATATATATATATATATATATATATATTCTGTTTAAAGTCCACAGGGCTTTATTTGAAACAGCAAAGAGTGCGTGTTCATACAGAGAGTTCACACAACAATGTGTAATGAGACTTTATTACATTCAATCTATCACTACAAGCACATATAAACAGAGTAGACACAGCTGTTTTCCTGAACACTCATTTGTCGGTAAGAGTCTCAGAATGGTTGGTATGTTCCCCTTTATCCCATCCTTATGAGCTGATCATCCTTTCCAGGAAATATGACTCAGCATCCTCTTATGTGTGCTTATTTGTATGTGCTCAATTGTCAAAGTCAAAGATAGAGAATGTGAAAATGAGAATGTAAAATGACAGAAACCTACATGCATTATATATATATATATATATATATATATATATATATATATATATATATATATATATATATATATATATATATATATATATATATATATATATATATATATATATATATATATACTCTAAAAAATGCTGGGTTAAAAACAACCCAAGTTGGGTTGAAAATGGACAAACCCAGCAATTGGGTTGTTTTAACCAAAGTCTCTTTAAGTGTTATTCTATAGTCTTTGTTTTAACCCAGCGGTAGGGTTAAATGTTTGCCCAACCTGCTGGGTAGTTTTATTTAACTCAACTATTGTTTAAAAATTACTGTATTGCTTAATTAAAATTAACCCAAAGTATGTTGGAAATGAACATTTATTAATGTTCAATGAATAATTATTAAACAATAAACATATTAAATTGCTTATTATTTAATTTATATTAATAAACTATTAAACTATTAAATTGCTATTAATAAAATATTAAAGCTTATTAATAAACATTCACCTTTTGTCTATTATTGTTGCCTCTAATTGCATCTGGTTTTTAATTTCCCATCTATTTGGGGTTCATTTTAAGCTAGCCATATAGCAATTTTTAAACAATAGTTGGTTTAAATAAAACTACCCAGCAGGTTGGGCAAACATTTAACCCATTTAACCCGCTGGGTTAAAACAACCCAATCGCTGGGTTTGTCCATTTTCAACCCAACTTGGGTTGTTTTTAACCCAGCATTTTTTAGTGTACACACACACACACACACATACACATGAATAATTCATAAGTAAATAGGATCAGTTTTGAGTTCATGATAGATTTTAAACCGTAACATACACATCTTTTTTTCCCCTGAATTTTTTTGCTTAGAAAGCATAATGCTTACTTTAACTAAAATGAACATACAAGTTTCAATAGAAATTACATTAAAGTATATTTGAGTTTACCAAAAATGCTTGTCAGTTCAAATGGCAGTAAACTTTAATCAAGGACAATAGAACTATAATTTAGTATAGATTATAAATACACATTAAATTTTGTATTGGTGCAATTCAATAATAACAATATAGTCTGACATAGTTCTGTCCTTGCCAAAAATGACAGTCTGCATTTGTTCAAACTGACACTTCACATTAAAAATCACTTCCCTTTGTACCATGTGGGCTGTGAAATGTCCTTGTAACTTTGTATTAGGATCTTTCCACCCGTACTCTCGAATCTGCAATTTCATTTTGAAGGAAATGTTGTATTTTGTCATATACAGATGAAGTATTAAATTGATTTTAAGTGGCATCACTTGTCCTGTCTGCCATATGGGGGCTCCACAGCTCCTGCAGTGAGCACTGTGCACACCTGACTGAGCGCCACTGCGTCTGGGTCAGCTGCTTCATGCTGGTGCTCTGTCACTCTGGATGTCCTCCTGTTTCTCGTTTGCCCCTCCCTGTTTAGCTCTTATTCTCTCTCTCTCTTTCTTTCTCTCTTTTTCTTTCCTGTCGCCCACACCCCACCGCCCAGACATCTGCTGCCACCTCCTATCATCTGTTTATATCTTCCTTAACCAGACGCCACAGTAACACACACATGCACATGCACTAGCAGTCTATATACTGGTGCTTCCATATGTTTCCAAAAACACCAGCTGTAGGTCTGTCCTTTACAGTCGTCTTTCCTCCACATGGGTTGTTAGAAGTTTAATTAATATTATATATTATACTGAACCATGAAAACAAATGACTTGACTGTTGCTCTTTAAAAAAGCAGGACACTTATTATTAGTGACCTCAGTTATGTCTCATTTAAGTATCAGCTTTGTCACTGATGTTTCACCTGAAATGCCTTAGAGGAGATACTGTAAAAAGCTATTTAAATAAAACAATTGTTGACACACGGTAAGAGTACAGTGTGACCTAATTGGTGAACGTGATTTCGTCAAGTACAACATGATCCTGGAACAACATTTCAATCAGATTTGAAGACCAAGTTTGCTGTTTATGTCAAGTTTAGGCTTGCAACAAGGGTTAGGGGCTTCTGCTCCATTCTTATTCACCTATCAATTCCCTTTTATTTTAAGGGTAAGTGATGGGTAGGGTTAGGTTTAGGGTTAGGGTTAACACTACATTTTTGGACAGGAATGTTGTTGCTGGATCAACAAAATACATCTTACTTAGCAAAATCGCAGTGACCTTAAACGATTGATGTAAAGTGTGAAATTTAAGCAAAAATTGCCATTTAATCTCTATTTAATATAATTATTGTCATGACTTGAGAAATTAAATTTTCCTTGATCTTTTTATAGGAGGCTTTTGTACTATGATTATAATATATTGTAATTATATGTAGTTATATTGTAAAGGGACTATGGACGAAAATTAACCAGTGTTGGCTATATCTGGTGCATTTTACATATTGTTAGGTTTTATTAATGTGTATTGACCCTGGTTAAAGAAATAAATAAATAAAATAAATATCAGAACTCAGAACTCCAAAAACAGCTTTTACTGAAACCAAGGTGACAAAATGACTAGTTTTCTACTTATGTAAGATGAATACATCAGCACAAGACTGCCTGCACAGAATAACACAACATTAAATAATATTACCTTCCTAAGGATCTTAATGTTCAAAAAGTTGCAGTTTAAAGGAACACTCCACTTTTTTTGAAAATAGGCTAATTTTCCAACTCCCCTAGAGTTAAACAGTTGAGTTTTACCGTTTTCGAATCCATTCAGCCGATCTCCAGTTCTGGCAGTACCACTTTTAGCATAGCTTAGCATAGTTCATTGAATCTGATTAGACCGTTAGCATCGTGCTAAAAGTGGTACCGCCAGAACCGGAGATCGGCTGAATGGATTCGAAAACGGTAAAACTCAACTGTTTAACTCTAGGGGAGTTGGAAAATGAGCCTATTGTCAAAAAAAGTGGAGTGCTCCTTTAAGTTCAACTATGTAAATGTATCAGTAGAGGATTATGTGTTTTTTTTTTCTTTCATTTCACTGTGGATTCTGTAGTAAACCAGTTGCAATTTGATGCAGGCTTTGCAAAGAGACTTTTATGGAAAGATATGGACGTGACAGTAATGCGGTAACATGTAAGTAACCGTGTTAATTCTAATGCCTAATCTGTGATCAGTGCTTTTTCATAAGCTGGGACTCATGTAAAGTCAGACGCACGTGTGCATTTGTGTGCTAAGCAGTCTGTGATCAACTATAAAGCTCAGTGCTGCAATCTTTTATGCAATGAGAGTAGATCTAAATATAATGGTTTAAACAACATGATTAAATAATCTTTACAGCTAATTAAAAGTTGCCCAAAGAGTTCCACATGTAATATTGAGGCTATTTCAAATACAGAGATGTTAAGCAAACATATCAGTGAGCATTTACACTGAAGTTGTAAAGGAGACACACCCCTTTAAAGGTTCAATGTGTAAATTTTAAGAGATTGTATTGACAGAAATGCAATATAATGTACATAACTATGTTTTCAGTGATATATAAAGACCTTACATAATGAACCGTTATGTTTTTATTACCTTAAAATGAGCCATTTCTATCTACATACACCGTGGGTCCCCTTACATGTTAATTCACCATTTTGCACCAACATGTTTCTACAGTAGCCCTAAACGACAAACTGCTCTACAGAGTGCGTTTGCTTGACTAGCTACTCTCTGTTGTCTCAGACAATGACATATTTGTCCTGTGTTGGCCACCATAGCTTCTCTATATTACAATTCGCAATTTGCATAAAATTTGCACACTGTACCTTTAAGCAGTGTTTAAATCAGAGGGCAAAAATCAGGGAAGTTTCTAAATGATGACAGTTTTTGATTTCAAATTCCTACTAACATCCAGGGTGTGACATTAATTTTTTTGCTCACCAGCCACTGTGGCTAGTGGTTTAACAAAGTTACTAGCCACTCAGCATTTTCATTGGCCACAATTTTGACATCAATACCATGGGGAAAACCTGCAATATAGATATGTTATAGAATGTTATCTCATAAATTGGCAGCAGGTATGTTAGGCTGCTGTCACTTTAAGACCTCATGCCCGAATCCATTATACTGTTATACATTTGTTTTCTTTCTCAGCTGTTTACGTTCACTTAAAACATAACTGACTGTGTTTATGTGGATACTCGCCAAGACATTTTGACATAATTTTATGTGTATTTGACTGTTGTGCGCACTAAGCAGTAAAAAAAAAAGAACTCAATTTAGTATTAAGAGGCGATTTAATGTGCGCGCACTTTGGGTGTGAGCACAAAATCTGCGGGAATGTGAAAAATTATGTGCAATACATGCAATCCCACGCTGAAATTAAAGCCCTGTAACACCAACAAATATTCAGAAGATATTCAAAAAGATTTCAGTATTGATAAAGAAAAATCAATGTTATTCACAACACTACATTACAATTAGTTTATTACTTCAGATGCCTTTTTAAAAGACTACAATTGAAAAATTACATTTTGACTGCGTTACACGCCACTGCTGAAATCCACTCGCATTTGGCGGGTGTTATTGTCAAACCCTGCTAACATTATATGGATAACGCCTCAGGAAACTTTATAAATTAAAAAATGCAGTTCATGGCCCTTCTAAAGACAGTTTTCTGATGAGAAATTCCCCAGAAGGAAAATTGTATTGCTTGATTGCTCTTTCAAAGCTCAGGAGACTTATCTCAAATAGTTTTCCGAAAATTCATTAGGAAATAAAAATGACACACATCATTTAGCTCAGACTGTTTAAGAGTTTGATGAGAAATGTCTGAGTTCATAATAAGATCGCAGACTGCGGTAACAAATCTGAGCACAGTTTGAGGCCTTGTTGAGACTAAAGTGCTAATTTGTGATCTCTTTTTAATCTCATTTCTGTCTTGGAGAATCAACTGAGCTTTTAATTATATATGATTTGGCATTATGTTCTTTCTATGTCAGAAGAAAAAAAAATCCAGGGAGTTTAAATGCAACACATCTCATACTTCCTATGAACCATTGTGGTAAAACTAAAGCATTCACACAGTTGTGTTTAAAGCTCATAGTTGTCATGTTGAATCAGGCTAAGTGGTGAGACTGATGCTAATGGCAGCAGACTGTGGAGTGAGATGGGCTGTAGTCTAGAAACAGGGGTTATGGAAGAAGTGTGGCATGTGTTGCGTTTAGGACATACAGCCTGCTGAGAGCCTGCTGAGATCCTTAGATCCAAATCTCCCCCTCTTTTCCTCTATTCAATCCCCCAACCCATCGCCTTTGTTCAAGTATTTACTTCCTCAATCCCTGTCCTCTTTATTCTGGTAAAATCTTTTACCCCCAACTGTTCCTTTATTGTCTGTATGTAATTAATGGTGAAAGCATAAGCCATAAGTGAGATTCCCAATGGTAGGGTACATATACTGTATACTCAGTCCACCATGTTTTTAATGAGTTTGTTTAATGTTTGTTGTTTGCAGCTATACAGCACACAAAATGCAATGGTTAATGCAGTTATTCAGACCATTTATCATTTCATTTTTTTAAATGTTAATATTAATTTATTTTTAGTAATTAAAGTAGTAAAGTAGTAAAATAGTAATTAATAGTATATTTACATTTAATTACCCAAGCATAGTATGTCATCATACATGAAAGTCCTAATATGCACATACTGTATTTTATCAAGTTTCACAAGTTTTGTCTGTGCTTGCTGGCATTGCAGGGTGTTGTAGATAAATGCATTTTGTCAGATAAAGTAAACTTCAACAGATATGCCCTGCTCAGTGACTATGGAGCAGTCAACACTTAGGAACCTTGTGAATCGAATGCAGCCTGAAAGAGAGTTGCTTCTACTTCTACTTAGAGACTCTTAATTTTCATTTGGTGGATTATAACATAAAACCAGAATTTCATAGAGACTTGTGGGATTGCAGTTGTGTACAGCCAGCCCACAACAGTGAAGGGATCATTAGGAGCACCTATTGTATCCGTTAGTTGTCAACGTCTCCTTCTTCTTCTGCTGCTCTTGAGTCTATGGCAAAGAACCACTTGAGTAACCACAAAGTAATAACCTTTGGCACATAGATAAAGGACAGTCTGATTATTTACCACAGCAAATTTAGAGTCTCCAATTCAATCCTTCTTGCCACCAACTGTCCGAAGTTCATGTTTATGTTAATAACTCTTAAACCATAAGCGCTAGAAACAAAATCGGCCATTTTGGGTGTCAGCCATTTTGAATTTTGTTGTAAAATGCTATATTTTGCTAATGCATTAGTGTATCATTACGAAATTCTGTATGTGTTATTGGGATAATGCCCTGAAGGTACTCAAAAAGTTTCGGAACAGCACCACTTTCTGGCCAAAATGTGTAATAAAAAAAAAAAAATGCTTTTGAATAATTTTGCCTATTTTAATTAAACTTGTCTTGATAGATTTCTTGAGTCATATACCGAGAATATATTTTAGCATATTGACACCAATCTTTGTATTTGTTAATGTCACCTCACACAACAACAGTGCCACATAATGGTCAAAATTCATAAGCAATTAAATCATATTACTAGTGATTATTTTCAGATTTTTTTCAGCTAAAATAATCTAAAAAATATTTAATTACTCATTGTTGCAGTTGTTCTGATGCTCCCCGCCATGCTTGCATAACTCATGCCTTTTTTGTGCTTGGGCCCTTAATTACTGCTTACAGCTATATTTTAGTTTGTATTTATTTGACAAAGGCAAGCTAAAAACTAATGCTTAAAAAAAACCCTAATACCTTCACGTTCTATCGGAAATATCCTAATTCCCACTTCTGAATTCATGATTACGAGCTTGTCGCATTCAAGTGCTTTGTTGTCAAAAACACAGGAATCATGGAGGACAAAAAAAACCTTATTAAAGCCAAATGAATATTTATCATCCCATTCATAGACAACCATATAGACATTCACATACGCTCGGTAGTCAGCTTGCTGATGATTCTAGAATTTTGGTCAAATACAGGCTTATTTTCACTCAGGGTTCCCACTCGTCCTGGAAAACCTTCAAAACCTGGAAAATTGATGACAAACTTTCCAGTCCTAGAAAACACATGGAAAATTGGACAAAATGTAAAATGTCCTGGAAAATCTTGCTGTTGTCCTTGAAAATAATTTTTTAAAAAGTTCTTCAGCTGAGAACAAAGAGTTTATCACTGGCCACAAACAATTACCGTTAGTTGCAGGAATGCTGAGTTTTGATGTGAGAGTAGCATGCGGGATGAGTAGTAAATGCGGGATTGAATCCAAAATTATTTTGATTGACATGTTGATAACCAGCATTGGGTGGGACAGAAAATTATAATGTCAAAATAGATGTGTGCATTATGTAAATGCAGACTAGACCTGCCACATATTCTATTACGTGTTATGGGTTTCTTTGTTGTTCATCGACTTTGTCTTTGACTAATATTTTTATTTTCAAATAGTTAAACAAAACATTAAAATAGTTCCAATATATTTTGCTATGAAATGGACAGTTTATCATAATTTATGATTAAGAGCTCATATTAAAAACTGATTTTATAGTTATAGTTTGAAGTAAACTATGGAAGCTTGTTTCTGCCGCTGAATCTCAATTCTAAAATATTCTTGCAATTGCAAGCTTTCATAATTGTGATAAAAACTCACAATTGCTTGATATAAATTCAGAATTGTGAGACATAAACTTGCAATTGTTTGTTATAAAGTCAGAATTGTGTGATATAAACTCACAATTGTGTTATAAAGTCAGAATTATAAATTGCATAATTGTGATATAAACTCAATTTTCTTGCAATTTCGAGTAGCGAGATAAAAAGTTGCAATTAACTTTTTCTGTGTCGGAAACAAGCTTCCATAAACATAATTAAAAACTGATTTTATAGTTAAGTCATGGCAATAAACTGTACACCTTTTAAAGACTTGGAGAGCAATATATCACTTTAGGCTGTGATCCTTTTATTCCTGCCATAGTAAAATTGAAAATGTCCTGGAAAAGTCCTGGAAAATATCGCTGAAAAAGAGTGGGAACCCTGTCACTGTGTATAAAACATAAAAAAATGCTTCAAATATTTATTCATATTTGTAAATAAACACTACTTTAGACAAGATGATGTAGCTGCTGTGGAAAATTTCTAAAAAAGAATAGCAGTCACAGCAGCAACCGCTCTCCCCTCCGCCATGTTTAAAGTTTATGGACCGCCCATCTAAGGAACTTGCTAACGCACTAGTAAACACATAGCCACATGTGAACATCCCATATGAACATCTTAGCAACAGCATAGCAACAACCTGGTAACCACCCACAAAACCCTAGAACCACTCACATTGTCTTCAGAAAATGCACAATTTTAATATTCAATTAATATTTTGTACCTTGCTACAGGAAGAAATATCAGCAACTTTCATTGAGAGGGCAGCAGCTGTGTGGAAGTGTGATAGCGATTGTGGTCAGCTTGAATCAGAGTAATGTGTGATATGAGCTGGGCTCAAGAGGCTGAGAATGCAGGGACAGCTGAAGACTGAAGAGGCAGAGAGAGGCATCCAAAAACAGATCGCCCCACCCAGAAGATCCAACAGAGACCTTTTGGAGCCACTAGAAATGAGGGCTAGTTTATGAAAAGAGATAATATCATATTGAAACACCTTTGGGTGGCTCGCTTTTGTTGTTTTTAATCTTAAGGCTCGATCACTTAACTATACGGTTTTAATAATCTTTGTAATTCTATGAGAATATGAAGTCCACACCACAAATAAAACGATACAACACAAGAGCAATGATAGAGCATTTTTTTTTCCAGCCAATGAAACATATTTTTAAGTAGCCTGTTCTAAGGGCTTTTGCCATTTAAACATCACTGTTTTCAACTAAATACTGAAAACTTTCTGTCAGTTTTGGCCTTTCATGTACACAACAACAGAGTTTTGGGGGCTGGAAACTGCAATTGAAATCAGGTTTCAAAGTGCACGTTTTTTGAAAATTATACCGTGAATTTGTGAAAATGGTGATATCATGCTGTAACATGGCGGGAACCGACGAACATTTAACAAACTTTAATATATAAATAAACCAAAAACCAAAGGAAAGTAATGCCGACCACACAAACATAATAAAACATAACGTAAAGTCCAGGCCTGGTCCTCTCTCATCCTTCACTGCCATCGCTCCTCCTTTTATGCTTCCGGAGCTCCTCCGTGAGAGACTCAAGGCCTCGCGCCGTTCCCTCACGGCTCTCTCCCACCCTGGTCGCCACACATGCACATACATCTTCAGTCTATAGGCGTGTAGTGTTTCTTGACAAAGTGACATCACCAACAACTGGCCTAGCAGCATAATACAGCATTTTTAATAGTTTTTGTGGATCCTTGTGAACGGGGATCATTTTGACAAAGTTGTCATCTGTACATGATAGTTTTATAGCAATAATTTTAGTACATAGTTGCCCTGTAAAAATAGAGGGTTGATGCTGTTGTTAAAGGGTTAGTTCATCCAATAATGAAAATGTCTGTCATTTATTACCCATCCTCATGTCATCCCAAACCCATAAGACCTTCGTTCATCTTCAGAACACAAATTAAGATATTTTTGATGAAAACCGGGAGCTCTCTGACTCCACCATGACAGCAATTTAATTACCACATTCAAGGTCCAGAAAGGTATAAAGACATCGTTAAAATAGTCCATGTGATCACAGTGGTTCAACCTTAATTTTATGGAACAATGAGAGTATTTAAAAAAATAAAAAATAAATAACGACTCAACACTTTCTTCTCTTCTCTGTCAGTCTCCTATGCTGTTTACATTGTAGACACAGTACAGCACTTCCGGGCTTTTTGTCAGAACGCAGACTCAGTATTGGCCAACGCTGTACATTTGAGTAGCTTGATGCATGTGTGTGATGCTGACGCAGGAGCCGGCCAATAATGAGTCTGGAGATATAATCTCGCAATTCTGACTTTTTTCCTTGCAATTCTGACTTTTGTTCTCGCAATAGCAAGTTTATATCTCACAATTCTGATTTTATAAATCACAATGGCGAGATATAAACAATTCTGAGAAAAAGGTCAGAATTGCAAGTTTATATCTTGGAATTCTGACTGTATAACACGGAATTGGGAATTTATATCACGCAATTATAAATTCAAGATAAAAGTCAAGATATAATCTCAGAATTGCAAGAAAATAAGTCAGAATTTGTGAGATAAAAAGTCACAATTACCTTTTTTTATATTTTATTCAGTGGAGGAAACAAGCTTCCATAGCTCCTGTTACCAGACAGGTTACTTCTGTAATTTTTCTGACTCATCCAGCTGTTTTTGGACCTCATTGACTTTCATTGTATGGGGAAAAAAACTGTAAAAAAATCTCTTTTTTTTGTGTTACAAGAAAAAAGAAAGTCATATATGTTTGGAAAGTCTTGAGGATGGAGTTGATGACTGCTAGTTTGAACTTGACTGCTAGCTTCAAACTGCTCTGCCATGATATTACTTTACCTGAAAGAGAAAACTGACCACAGAAGAAGGTAATTTACACTAATGTCTGTTACCCTTGAGACTGCAACCCATATTTTGTTATGAACTGTGTTCTGACACACTTTGAGATTGTGTTTGTGTTGTTTTGTGTTTTCTTTGAGCCCTGACTTTGGGGACATGTCAATTCATCATCATGACATGTCATGACATGACATTTAAGTTGCTCACTGTACAGTTTAATTGATTAAAAGTAGAATCATACCAGAAAATACTTTTCATTTAGCCAGTTAGCGAGGAGGAAGGGTAGCATGAAAAAATAAATCAATTTCCCATCATTCTTTGTAGCAGCATGAGAATGACAAGCTACAGATAAATCATATATAAAATGTATATGATTTGCCATTCAGTTTAATTGTAGTAATGATAAAATGCTTGCGAAAAAGTCGTACTTAAACGCATAATACTTGGCTGTGTTTATAGTCCACTTTATTATGCCCTTCCGTCACTAACTTCCCTCTGTCTTGTTTATTCTGATATACATCATTGCTTACATTACACGAGTGCCTACTACTGATGGAACCCTTGCAATGTGTTTAAATAAAACACCCTAATCACTTATGGGTAAATGAATGACCACAATTAATCTAGGTTCTGTCCAAATAAAATGTAACACACTTCAAACTGGTGGCAGGGATTCCCAGAGGGCAAGCACTTAGGGAAGTTCACGAGCGTATGTCTAAAAATGGAGTTAAACACAGCCCATTTCAAGCCAACTACATCATCCTGTTGCTACATCTGGAATTAAGAGAAAAAGAGAGAAATATAAAATCATTTTAATGCAAACCACCAGTGTCAAACAATTGTATCTTAACACCGCCTTAGACATGCCACAAAATAATTAGCACACTTAAATGCTTAAATATGTCCAGTGAGTGTGTGTTCATTATTATCTGTTCTTCTTCATTATTTTCTTTGTGAATCAAGAGAAGATGAGATCATTAAACCTCATTAGAAGGGACGGGGATAACAAGCTTTCATGTGTCAGAATGACATAGCTGGAATAGGCAAAGCCTCTTCTTTTTGAGGCGTGTGTCGGTATGACAAAATTCACAGGTAGGTCAAGAGTCAGGAAGTGATGTGAATGGTCTTTCTCATCACAAACACATACACTGTCATCATATATAGAGACACATGCAGACACACAAACCTGCCCATGATGCTTTGAGGTTGCTCTTCTTAATTCCCATCATTTCTGTGTTGTCAGTCGTCAGTAGACATAAATAATGAGTATTGAGTGTGTCATCCAACTGTGGTTTCTAATGGCAGCTGTGCTAACCTTGGCATGAATCCAAATATTGTGCACACAGACTGTTGTCACTAAAAGGGTTAAGTGTGCTTGTGTGTGTGTGTGTGTGTGTGTGTGTGTGCGTGTGTGTGTGTGTGTGTGTGTGTGTGTGTGTGTGACAGGTTATAGGTTATAATGTTGCACAGTTAATCTTCTTTCATTATTCTTTCATTATCGTTTTGACACATCACAGGGCTTGTGTTTGTTCAATGTTTTGGTCCAAATCTTTGAAGTGGTCATAGATCTGTACAATGAGCAATGAATGACTGAAATACAGTCACTGACTCTTCAAAGAAAAAAACGTTTTCAGGTGCATTTGTGCGGCATACAGGGAAAAATCTCAACCTAGTCTAAATTAAATTTTAAAGTTAAATAAATAAAAGTAAATTAATATGAAGGTGGTACGAGCCAAAGTTAACTTATAGTTTATTGCATAATGTATTTTTTTATATTGTTAAATCTCATGTAAATGTAGATATAATGATAAAAACATGTTTTAAAGTGTTGAATTCAGAAAGCTGCTCTAACAGTGTAACTGATACTAATTACTGACTAGATTTTAATGTGATTTCTTTCTAATTACTATGACAGTCTCATTTATGAATTCTAAAACCCAGTTATTACTAGATGGACAATACAGTGATAGACATGGTAAGATAAAAACAAAAGAAGTCAGTTTTGTTGTTGTAAATTAATATCTCATTATTATTTTCATTATGTGCCAAATGCTACATTTCTTATGCTGTTCAAAGCGGTTGAAACAATGTACAAAGTTATTTGTAAGTTTATCAATTCAAAGTAATGTATATCTATTTTATAAAACAACTCAAGTAAGCATTAGTGTCACTGACAGACATCAAATGTTGTTGGATCAAATTGTCTACAGGTCATTAAAATTTTAAATATATTGCAAAAAAGTTCTGGTCCTGGATGATGATGAATACAGAGTTTCAGCTGTGCTAAAATACCAAAAAAAAAAAAAAAAAAAAAAAAAAAAAAAAAACAATGGCATGAAATGTAAGCATTTATCTGTGTTGAAAATAATGTGAAAAGATGCTTGGTATGAGCATAGTATCGCTCAGCTTCACTGAGGTGGCCAATATGCAAACACTGGTCTAAACTAGATCAAGGAATTCAAATTTTGTCAGGATTGCTCATGTAAATGAAGGTAAATAGCAGCCAATATGCAAAAATGGGTTTAAACTAGAAAATAAAAATTTTGTCAGTTTTCCCCACAATCTCCCTTTGTTCCTTCCATTGTTGCAAACAGGAAATGATGTAATGATGTAAATGTTTACAGTAATATGCTCCTTTCAAACTCATTTCAGTTCTTTTATCAGAAAAGATGTCAGTTCTTTTGTCAATAAAGTCGCTTTGCTGGAGATTTCTTATACACACAAGAGGAAAAATCAAATATATATAGACACACAATGTGCTAATTTTCAGTACACTGTAATTATTCTATTCTGAATATTGATTGCAGAGCATTCCACTACAAGGTTAGGTTCTGTTGACTCATTAGCAGGTGCCGTAGAACGTGTTTTCAAAAGATGTAATATAAGTCTAAGGTGTCCCCTGAAGTTTCAGCTCAAAATACCCCATAGATTTTTTTTAAAATTCATTTTGGGGCATCATTAAATATGCGCTGAGGCTGCGGCCCTTTAAATTCTCGTGCTCCCCGCCCCCGGAGCTCATGCTTGCCTTAAACAGCATAAACAAAGTTCACACAGCTAATATAACCCTCAAAATGGATCTTTACAAAGTGTTCATCATGCAGCATGTCTAATCGCATAAGTATGGTATTTATTTGGATGTTTACATTTGATTCTGAATGAGTTTGATAGTGCTCCGTGGCTAAAGCTAACATTACACACTGTTGGAGAGATTTATAAAGAATGAAGTTGTGTTCATGAATTATACAGACTGCAAGTGTTTAAAAATAAAAATAACGACAGTCTTGTCTCCATGAATACAGCAAGAAACGATGGTAACTTTAACCACATTTAACAGTACATTAGCAACATGCTAACGAAACATTTAGAAAGACAATTTACAAATATCACTAAAAATATCAGGTTATCATGGATCATGTCAGTTATTATCGCTCCATCTGCCATTTTTCGCTATTGTTCTTGCTTGCTTACCTAGTCTGATGATTCAGCTGTGCACATCCAGACGTCCTGCCCTTGTGTAATGCATTGAACATGAGCTGGCATATGCAAATATTGGGGTCGTACATATTAATGATCCCGACTGTTACGTAACAGTCGGTGTTATGTTGAGATTCGCCTGTTCTTCAGAGGTCTTTTAAACAAATGAGATTTATATAAGGAGGAAACAATGGTGACTCACTGTATGTCATTTCGATGTACTGAACTCTTGTTATTTAACTATGCCAAGGTAAATTCAATTTTTAATTCTAGGGCACCTTTAAAGTGACAGACTAAAAAAAGTCATTATTTACATTCACCCTCATGTCATTTTAGGTGAATTACACCAAATCACAATTAAGATGATAACAGGACTTTAATTAAACACACAATGTAGCATTCTTGTGAAATACTTACATACTTTTCCACAAACTATTGATTGAAAATATTGAGCAGTATTAAGTATGTAATCAATAATTGTGTAGTCAACAGTCAATTACATCTTTAACTCTAACACATTCGGCTTCAAGTTGAGGTTATGACTCGTTAACAGTGTATTAACACATGAATGCAGATGTTTCTGGACGCAGCCTGCAGTAGGCGTTGACGGTACTTCAGTGGGCGTGTGTTGGGCGGCACTAGGACCGCGCGGTGTGCCGGTAGGGAGGCATCGCAGGCAGAGCAGCAGCTGAAGCGGCAGACAAAGACACGGAGCGCAGCGCGATCCTGCAGCATCCACGCCCACCCACACACACTCACACAGCAGCAGCAGCAGCGCACTGTACCACTGGTAAGTCAAACGCCGGTAGACTTTTACTTTAAAAGAAAAACGTGTTGATCGAAACGTATTTCATGTAGTTATGCTAACGTTTAGTGAGTTACTTTAATGTCAGAAGTATAGAGACAGATTTTTGGGGATGTTAGTAGGTGAACAGTCAGGTGGTTCAAGGTTCGAGGCAGCATATATGTGTTGTATATATATATATATATATATATATATATATATATATATATATATATATATATATATATATATATATATATATATATACTACATCAACATAAATGATAATACACAAAAATATTGGCTAATAGTAAAAAGTAATATATTTCATTTATTTCAACATTTTGCCCTTGTCAAAAAAGGAATGTGTAGAGGATTTCTACTAATGGGATCAAATAAGAATCCTCTAAGATTATGATATTATGTCCTGTTAGATGCATAATTTTTTAATGTCCTATATTTTATCCTATTGGGAATCCTATTAGTCTTGTTGGGAGCTACAGTAAGTGTTCTAAAAAAATCTGACTTGAAATATGTTATAATCTTACAAGAAATTCCCATTAGGATCATTTTGGATTCATTCCAAATTGTGTGTGTGTGTTTTTTTTTTTTTTTTTTTTTTTTTTTTTTTTTAAACTATTCAGATGAGCAAATGTGAGTGAAACTTTATTATCTCTGAGAGATTCAGATTGTAGGGTACTCTTCTCTAATACTCAGGAGGTTGCAGTGTGTGTGAGTGTGAAGTATAAGACCCATCCTGAATTTGCTGTAGTGCAGCATGTGCCAAAGAGACACAATGAAACAGGCTCACAGAGCACTCTGGGCGGGTGGATGGGGGGAGTGGGGTATACAGACTTGCCCCTGGAGACCATTTGCTTTCACTATGACCAATTTTATCCTTCTCATTGTGTGTGATTCAGTGTGTGATGTGTTACTGGACTCTATACACTGCAGCACAGTGTGACATCAGAATTTATTAACCAACGAAAAACTCAACGGTACAATGAGAAAAGTTTGAACCTGTCATTGTGAAACAAAACGAACGGCAGACAGGCGACTGGCTTATGACTACCTTCACTGGAGGTCTTTCCCTTACAAAAGAAGTAGGTGCAGTGATGGTTTTACATGGTACAACCACCATGGTTTTGTTGAGGGGAAAATCCCTGGTATTACTACAGCTTTCGTTATAAAGTATTAGTTTATCCAAAGTCTTTGTTTCTCGTGGAACACCAAACGAGATGTTAAAGGGTTAGTTCACCCAAAAATGAAAATAATGTAATTTATTACTCACCCTCATGTCATTCCACACCCATAAGACCTTCATTAATCTTCGGAACACAAATTAAGATATTTTTGTTGAAATCCGATGGCTCAGTCAGCCCTGCATAAGCAGCATTGACATTTCCTCTCTCAAGATCCAGTAATGTACTAAAAACATATTTAAATCAGTTCATGTGAGTACAGTGGTTCAATATTAATATTATAAAGTGACGAGAATATTTTCGGTGCACCAAAAAAAAAAAAAAAGACTTATTTAGTGATGGCCGATTTCAAAACACTGCTTCAGGAAGCTTCGGAGCATAAATGATTCAGTGTATCGAATCATGATTCGGATCGGGTGTCAAACCGTCAAACTGCTGAAATCACATGACTTTGGCGCTCCGAACAGCAGATTCGACACACTGAATCATAGCGCTCCAAAGCTTCCTGAAGCAGTGTTTTGAAATCGGCCACCACAATATAAGTCGTTATTTTGTTTTTTTTTGGCGCACCAAAAATATTCTCGTCACTTTATAATATTAATATTGAACCACTGAAGTCACATGAACTGATTTAAATATGTTTTTAGTACTTTTATGGATCTTGAGAGAGGAAATGTCATTGCTCCCTATGCAGGCCTCAAGGAGCCATCGGATTTCAACAAAAATATCTTAATTTGTGTTCCGAACATTAACAAAGGTCTTTTGGGTGTGGAACGGCATGAGGGTGAGTAATAAATGACAGAATTTTCATTTTTGGGTGAACTAACCCTTTAAGCACAAATAGGCACAAGCAGATCTTTTCTAGAAAATGAAAGTGGGGACTTGGGCTTTCAAGCTCCAAAAAGGTAGTCCAAATGATTTATACACTATATTTATATCTCCTGAAGCAACACAATAGGCTGAAATGTATGCCATTTGTTGGAAATCACCCTTGCTGTAGCATTCATGTGTCATTTGTGCAGAGCTCGCAGTTTGGACATTCTGCTAAACATCTCATTTTGTCTTCCTCAGAAGGAAGAACAATGGTTAACAATATTAAGGAGATGAGGGTCTGTAATGTGAGTAAATGATGTCAGAATTTTTATTTAATATATCCTAAAAGCAGTAGGGGTGCTCTCTCATACTATCATGAAATGGCATGTTTAGATGACACTAGGAATCTTGCTGATTCAGTGTGTCTCAGTTGCATTTGAGTCATCTCTGCCTGTCATGGCTGGATGGGTGGATGTGTAGGAGCCCTTGTATCAGCTGTGGACCAGGCCCAATTCCCCTCTGCACCAGTGATGGCCGTAAAAAGCACTCGAGGAGTGTAGTGTGTTTGTGTGACCACAATAAGGATGTAATCCCTCTTTTTTTACTGGAACAGAGGGACACGGTCCACAGGATTAGACAAATAACAGACTCATAAATCAGCACTAATGCACAACAGGGAGGGGAATATCTGTGGGCCACCTCAGTCATGGGCGTCGCCTCAACATTTTACACAGGCTTTTGTAATCAAACATTTGATTGGTCTTTAATGTCACATCTCAGTATGTGCGTTTATGTGCATGTCGTTTTCGAAGTCTCTCTGCTTTATAGTTTTACTCTGTCCTGTGTGTCTTTGTTTACAGATTTCTTAGCATTATGTTGTGTGTATTCCAAGGTGAGGCGAGAGGGGTAGTGGCCAGGCTTTAATTGGAAAAGCTGCTGCAATCCCTTCTGGCAGTCTCACTGGACACAGGCCCAGGTCTAAATGCCACAGACCGCCCTATTGGCAAGACAACCCCACGATACCATTTGTGCTAACTAATTACCAGAAATGCATAGTAATAGCTAGCCGCTAGAAATTGCTAATGTTAGCGATATTTTTAAATAATATCCACTTTATTCCTTTGCCCCATTGCGAATTAACTTCTATTAAGCTGTAAACAATCAATGAAAGGCTTGCTCTATGAATGAAATAATATGTTTTTGTTGTTTTTTTTTAAACTGGGTACAATGAGAAGACATTATTCTACTGATCCTTCAGCCATCGAACATTAAAAGGGCATTTAAAAGTGTAAAAGCATCAACAAGGTTCTTTCAACAAACCATGAATAACCCCAAAAGCACGATTCTTTCTACAGCAATAATGGACGAGTTAAATATCACTGTAGTAATATATCTGTATTATATAACATACGTTGCCTTAATCAAAAATGTTCAATAACTTCAACACTGCATGATACTATTTCAAAGTGATTTCCGTCATTTTGACAGATAATAAATTGTATTTACCTGTGAAAAAAAACTTAGAAGTGACGTGAGGATTTAAGGAGAAAAACGAGATTCTTCATGCATTCCAGTGAATTATTAATGGGATATATTGTAAATAACATTGGAAGAACAGACCACAAATGTGCAGTATATGTTGTCTTTTTTATACTATTACAGTGGAATGCAAAGGGAAAAAAGAAAATAATAATGAGGAAAAGAATACAGCGACTGAAAAGAGCTCTTGCCATTCTTGTTGAAACATGTCATGTTAAAATACCAAGCGTTACGTTATTCTCATGATGTCTGAAAATAAAACATGAAGTAAAATTGACAGCTCATTCAGTCAAACTGATGGATAAGCTTTATTTGTAGGGCAGCCATATGATTTGAAATGATTTGTCTCAGTCTTTTGAATGGAAGTTTCCCAAACTGGAAGTGAAACTGTAGGTGTAACAGATGTAGGCTGGTAAGAGCTGTGCACATAAACCTCACTCCCCTGATCTTAAGAGGCGCTCTGGCGACTAGAGACTGCAGTCTTTAGCCTCCTTGTTAGAGAGCCCGACTCCCATGCCAGCAGACCTGGGTTCGAGTCCCACTTAGAGTGGGAGTTTAGAATGGAAAGGGTTATAGGCTTGTCAGGAATAAGGTGGATTGTAGAAATCTTGCTCATATATACCTCAAATATGATACCTAAAATTGTGTGTCAAATAGAAAACCTTAGGAATCGCATACAAATGCTATGTTGACCACTCAGAACACCCTTGCAACAACCTAGCAGCCACCCAGAACCAGCAACAGCATAACATCTACTCAGAATACCTAAGGTAAAGTTTAAAGAAATGGTCACTGTAAACCCGATATTGACTAATCTAGAAATCGAAAGGTGTCGCACCCCCCGCAAGGTCTATGATGGTTATAGCCTCAGAAAATGTAAAAATATAGTCTGTATCATCACTCTGTATGATTGTAAAGTAAGTCCATGTGATGGCCTTTTAGTGATGTGCAGGATGAACTCTTCGTTCGCCGCCTTTGTAGTGTCGTCTGTTGATTTTGGACTGGTGTCAAGAAGTCAAATAAGCTGACTTGTAGCAAACTAACTCTCAGAAATCCCATCATTACAGGCTAAAGATAGTGGAGGTCAGGCTGTGGGTGCTGATTAAGAAGCTAATTGAGGTGTCGTCAAGCTAGGTAGCACTGACAAGCGTTTATAGGATTCCTCTAAATAAGTCAATAGAGATGGAAGCACTTTAGCCGTTTGACAAGTCCTAAAGGATTTGAAAACAGTGTACGTCTGAAAGTACTGTGAATCTCTGCTATGAATATAGTAACCTGTCAAAACTGTGGAACCTTCTACTATGCATTAGTTAATCCTTTCTCCAAAATAGCAATGAGACAACATATAAAGATTAAATGGAGATGTTTGCTTCAGCCTCTTGCTTCTTAGTTTTATCATTAGAGACCACCTCATCCTCCCACCCACCCCAGTGATATCGCTTATCTCCTCTAAAGCTTCAAAAACAAGATGTCAGAAATCTAATTATCTGAGCTTTGTTATGCACATTAATCTTTTTGCATACACATTTTTTTTTTTTTTTTTAGGAGAAACACCTGGGACAACAATCAAATGAAACAAAGCATGAGATCTCTAATTTTCCTGAGATTTGAAAGAGCAGCCTTCAAATATTTAGATTCTTCTTAGTCAACAGTTCATGCGCTGATATGGATTTGACATTTTGTCATATTATCAAGCCTTAGATTAATAAACCATGCTCTGTGTTTGCTGTGTGTCAACACCATTATGAATGAGTATCGATTTTTAAGCCTCATCTCAGTCACTGAGCATTTTTTAATGTTGTAGTGTTTCTCTCACTAAAGTCAACATGAAATCAAAATGGACCCAACTGACATTCTTGACACAAGTTCCTGTGAATGATTCATCAGTGTATGTTATTCCAAAAGGGAAAAAATTGTCTTTGTAATTTTTCATAAAAATGTAAAACTTGCTCTGAAAATGGCTAATGTCACCCAGTCCACGGAGACTACTGGTTAATGAAGATTCCATTAGCTATCTAGGCACTCGTTTAGGGTATCGTTGTTGTAATGCAGACTTTCTAAATTCTTGTCAATGGTTGACAATAATTTAATGCTGGTTATTATGTAAGGAATAATGTACATCCAGGCGATTGTTATGACAAAATAAAGTGGAGGCGTCTTATATCACCATGAAGGGGTTTATTTTGCTATAACAACCATTTGGATGTATATAACCCTGCTTATTACATGGCTACTTGCCACATAAGTAAATAATTAAACACAAAATATTGATTTGAGTTAAAGTATTTTACTAGCTCACTGAACTCAAATCTCATTTCTTTCTTTTGAGCCAAGACAAATGAACACCTTCAACCAAAACAGACATTTAATGTACAATCGTACCACTTATTACACAGCTTTTCACCACATAAATAAATATTGATTTGAGAAGAAACCATTTCTAAAACTTGTTCTTTTTATTATCTTAATGTACAAAATTAATTTAGCAAACAAGACAAACTTCAACAATAATAACATAGGCCCACTATTCATACTGACGTCTTCCAATTTCATTACAAATACAGTCGATATCAGGGATGCAAGATTGTATTAGCTGCGTTTAAATTAAATGAGTGGTTTCAGATGTGTATTTACACACATTTAATGCTCAAATAGAATTTTCAGATGATACTTTCCCTCACAGACATCTCGGTAACATGTACTTGTGTTTAATGCGTTGTAACTTTACATGTGTACTTTACAACTGCTTACTATAATTTGTTACCCAGGTTGTTTTCTACTGTCAATAATAAAGTACACTCTTAGCCCGGATTTTATATTTACTTAAAAATATAATTACAATATACTTAAAATATTTAAGTTTGGTTGCATTACTTATAAAATATAAGTATATTCTACTAATGTGTGGGTGTATTTGAATGTGTTAATAAATGTAAGTTAAATGCACTTAAATTAGGAAGTTTTTCTCCTGACCACGCCTCCTACACACTGGTTTGCGGCAGGTAATGACGCCATTTTGTCGTGGTGTGTGTGAATTCAAGGAGCTGTTGATGAGCAGTTAGAACATTTATTTTGGCTGTTCTACAGACATTTTTTCCAAACAAAAGATGATCAGGTGGTGTTGATTATGTTTTCACATAATCATCATTTGATCTGAATCACTGAACTCATTTAGAGCCCAATCTCTTAAGTTAAATGAACTCTAATTATTAAGTTCACATTACTTAATCATTACTTATTTTTTTTAGGGCAACCAGTTTCCTCAATTTTTTAAAGTAAATTCAACTTATCCGGGCTAACAGTGTAGGTTAATCACTCAAATAGTCAAGTGCTGAAGAAGAGCTTAATTTCAGATATGGCAATGGGTGTTTCATTTCCGACACACACTGTAAGCGGTGGACCAATCACAACAGACTGGTTCATCTGACCAATCAGAGCAGAGTTGGCTCTCAGAAATGAGGTGTTTAGAGAGACCAAATCCTTTATCAAATCGTTTCCGACACTAAGAAAAGAGGTTATGCTGCAATGCATATTATGAGAAAATGTAAGGGTTTTTGACCTTGGATGCATGTAAACCCATTGTAGGTGTCCTTTAAAACAAAATGAGGAACCTTTAAAATACAATCACTGGTCAGATGAGATTCCCTCAAGTATTGACTTGCAGGAACACAATAAAAAAACCTGTATTTAATAAAGGATAATTGCTTTTGACAACCTTCCTATGGCATCTGCCTAATTTGGCTAGCTTCTACCAAGTGGCAGATTAATTAGCTGTGAAATACTGTACAGCCATGGCCAAAAGTACAGCGACATAAATTTTGTGTTGTTAACATGTTTCTATGGTATACTAGAAAACAATGATAAGCATATCATAAGTTTTAAAGGCTTTTATTGGCAAAAACTTTCAATATATATATATATATATTCAAAGAGTCACTATTTACAGTACTGACCCTTCTTTTTCATAACCTCAGCAATTCACTCTGGCATGCTTGATATCAGCTTCTGGGGCCAAATCCTGACTGATGGCGATCCATTCTTGCCTTGATAGGCCTCACAATTTGTGGACTTCTGCTTGTCCACTTGCTTTTTGAGGACTGACCACAAGTTTTCTGTGGGATTAAGATCTGGGGAGTTCAATGTAATGATCTCCGAGCCACTTCATTATCATTCTTGTAACATGGTGCTCCATCATGCTGGAAAATGCACGTGGATCATCACCAATTTGCTTCTGGGTTGTTGGGAGAAGTTGCTCTTCATGGCAGTGTTTTGGCCAGAATTGTGAGAGAGCCACTCCCTTTGGATGAAAAGCAACCCAACACTGGATGGTCTTCACTGCAGACACAACACAGGACTCATGGTAGCGTTTACCTCCAGACAATTGATTTTCCAGATATCCCAAACAGTCGGAAGTAATTTGCACCAATCTTCTACTGTCCAAACCTTGTACTTGTCCTGTCCTTGATGTTTTTCTTGGAGAGAAGTGGCATCTTTGCTTCCATTCTTGACACCAGGCTGTTGTCCAAAAGTCTTGGCCTCACTGTGTGTGCAGATGCATTTAAACATACCTGCTGCCAATTTTGAGCAAGCTCTGCACTGGTGCTGACATGACTCTGTTGCTGGCTTCTCAGAAGGAGACAGTCCTGGACACTCTGTGACATCATTCTGTACTGCAACTTCTCTCCTTGAAGTTCTTGATTATCCTGTAAATTATTCTTTCAGGTACAATATTCTTTGCAGCATTTCTGCCCCCCTTTTATAGCAATCAGTCTGCTCTTGTAATCCAATCAGAATGATTTTGGCCGACTAGTACTCATTCACACTTTCCCATGTGCTGATGATATGATTAGTGAAATGATGTTAGCTGGTCAGGGCCAATGAATTTGGGCTTTTGGGAAGTAACTGTATTTCTTCTCAACAAACCACACGATTTGATGTATCATTCATGTCTGTGGCACAAACTATGCAAATTACAGTATGTATGAGTATGTATGAAGGTGTATGGAAAAACTTGTTTTAGGAAATCTTAAAATGAAAGGGACAAAATCAAACATAGATAGTGCTGAGTGAAACTCCCAGTATGGCAGTAATCCCTTATTAGAGGGGTTGTATTGTTATTTAAGTGACTGTCCCTCTCCAGGCGGAATTTAAACAAAACCTTAAATCGACCAAATCCAGGACACAGCATGATATTTGCCAGACAGGGAATAGGGAGCAGGGCTATTGACAGCAGGCGGTTCTGCAGACAAAAAGAGTTAAAAACATATCAGGACATTGATGAGTAGATATTGATTTGGCTTTGAATAGGAGTGTCTGTGTGTGTAATATGAGGCAGAGTGGTGTGATTGGTGTAGCTTTATTGATCCATTGTTGGTTTAGGGGTTATGGGGGAGTATTTTGAGGGAATGTGTGCTCAGATGGGAGAGTGGGGTAACAGAATGAGAATATTGACTAATTGCTGGGACAGCAGAAGGTGGGTGGGAGGAGCAAGTATAAGTTGTAAAAGTCTTGTTGGGGGCAGGAGACCTCGGTGACAAAGACATGGACAGATGACCGCTGTTTATTGAAATCAGATGGGGCATATGTTAGCCCCCCCCCCCACCCACACACACACACACACATACTTGTATATGTGAACCCTCCATAGGCGTAATGGTTTTATACTGTACAAACTGTATATTCTATCCCCCAGAGTTTAAGTAAGCAGAACTGGTAGATTTTTTTATTTTGTACTCATTTTGTATACATTTTAACTCTCCAAAAACCCACATTAACAGAAACTCTTCTAAAGTCGCATAACAAAACATTGATCATTACTAAATATCGCACTTAAAATAAATCTCGATAATAAAACATTATATAAAACTTAATTTTAGCATTTACACTCCCCTTCGAGTGTCATGGGCAAAGCATGTTGGGAAATAGAAATCCCAGCCCAGTTTTAGTTAAACTTAATTTCGTCTAAATGAAAAGAAATAAGTTCATAAAACTCAAAACAATGAAATAGTTCAGTTTATTTAAAATATATAAGTTCTGTGAACTTGAAAGAAAAAGAAAGTGCTAAATACTCATAAAAGTTAATTTGACTCAACTAATTTGCTTAATTTAAGTTTGTCCTACTCAGACCAATTAATTATGTTGTGCGTTAGGGTTTACAGTGCAGTGCGAGTGCGTTATAAAGCATGCGTGCCATTTATGTGAGTGACTTTTACATTCTTGCACTTGCTTAATCACTTTATCCTCCAAAAAAGGGTGATGTGAAAAGATACAGTTGGAACTGCAGCAGAGACAACTGTCCTTTTCTAACACTCTCCTTCTTTCACTTTCTTTTATTTCTCATTTCTTTTGTGAAGGGGTAGAGAGAGTTTTGTTTAAAGAGAGCAGCTGTGTTTTTGAAGTCCTGGCCCTGGTCCACAAGAGCTCAGTGGCCAGGATCTGCCTTCCTCTCAGTCTGGACTTTAATCAGAGAGAGAGACATAAACTCTGTTCCAAAACCTTGTGAGCTGCCTATCTAGACACAATATCTGTTACAAAAGGTAGGCAGCAACATTATGCTGCCTTCTAAGATCTCCTTTTTTTTCTTTCTTTCTATTTTTTTCTTTTCTGGGGGCTAAATCTAAGGATAGCCCAGATTACAATGTGCAAATCCAACCAAGATGGTGTACAAATGTAAACTAAATTTACTCCAATAGTGAAATCTAATTAAAATGTGTAATATTACTCTGTATGTGCTATGTATTTTAATCCTTGTTAAAGCATTGTTGCGCTTTATGCACTTTTTATGCATAGTGCTATTTTGTAAAGAGAGTTCCAGATCTCTACACAAACTAGAGAGAAGTTGATATGTGAATATCTATTCTTCTAGCCAGTTCTGAGCAACAATAGCCATTATATTTATCACACAAACAGTTAGAACTCAACTGTACAACTACAACTGTATCTGGTTTCGCATGCTCTCGATCTGATCCAGACTGTCCATTTAAGGTCAATAACAGTCCACGCTGGTCTAGATGGTTGATCAGCTGAGCCGTCATGTTGGTGGCGCTAAAGTTGACCTGGTAGGTCATCTTGGTCAAGACAGATAACGCTGATCTGAACACATGAGAGCAAGAATGCTCCAAAAACTAGCTTGACCAACAGTTTGACCTCATTTTCTCTCTCGATCTCTCTCTCCCTCCCCCTCTCTCCCATTTCTTTTTGTCCCATAATTACATTTTTTTTTTAAATTATTACTGGATTATATGATTATTTGACATTTGTTGTTCTCCATACTTTGAGAAAGAGTTGTTGTTCAGTCCATTTGATTATTATTTTAGAACATCAAATTTGCATGTGTATGTAAATGTTGCACTACTTTCAAAGAAGCCACTTTACAAACCTGGAAAACCTCTACAATGATCTCTTTCCCAAGCCCACACGTGAAAAGGTTTTTATTTTTTTATTTATTTTTTTATGTTATATATAATATATATATATATATATATATATATATATATATATATATATATATATATATATATATATATATATATATATATATATATATATATATACAAAAAAAATCCGATGGCAGTTGTGTTGATTTTTTTCAGTGGAAATGGAGGCTAAATATATGTCCGCCTCTAGCCTTTTGTTTCCTTCTCACAGTTCTCGCTAAGGGTAAATTGGTGGATTGTGGGATGATTTTAATGGCATGACACTGTAGGTGGAATTCCAATGAAAGGTCAAGAATTTACATTTAAAGAAAGACCAATGCATCCATTTTAATATTAAAAATTATTACAACAATTTTGTTTTTGTTCTCTCAAAGAAGTTTATTAGGTTTCTCAACCCTTCAACAAGCAATTCAATGATAAAGATTAAAAAAAAAGAGTAATGTTTAAGTTGTAGCATGTATGTCATCATATATAATAAAATCTCATTCACTCTCAGACAGCAGCTTAATTACCAAAATAAAATAACCATTCCTGATGCATTAAAAAAAGTTTTCATCCAATATTTGTATTAACTTTGCATGTTTGTGATTAGTGTAACTACATGATAATAGTAAAATCATCCATGAGTGTAAGAGCCTGATGAAAGTCTGTTGCCACAATGATGTCACTTAAGATTTTTTTTAAGAGGGCTTTTAAATGTGTGTAATAGACTTATTTTTTATTGCTTTACGTCACAGATCAGACAATTAGCTAATGAATTTCTTGAGTCTTGAGACTGTTGACTGCAGTGTGCAGTTGACTGTAGTGCCATGTAATTGACATCATTTTCCTAAATAATTAGTCACATGGAATGCACAGCTCAGGTGATTTACTCAGTGAAACATGTGGTTCCTCTCCACACTACACTCAGTTTGGTCTTGTAGGTGGTGTTGAAAATTACACACTTCACCATGTATGTCTTGTAACTTCTACAGATAATTCCTTATAAAAGAATCACATTTAGCCAATAAACAGTTAAATGTTTTGCAGTTAATGGCATTTAATAGACAAATGGGTAATGAATGGATTGTTGTGAATCTGATGCATTGAAACAGTCTGCACTTACAGTTAAAGGTAGCGCAGGCATTTTTTTTTATAGCTAGCTAGCTTGCATCTCTGAAATTGCCTACTCTGCCTTTAATGATCATGTGTGATTTGATGCTGTTGCGTTGTTTCCATGCTTCATCTGTGTATCCTTTTAGAGAACATGGCAAGCTTGTTTTGCTGTTGCTATGGATATTGACTAGTGAAGAATTAGATATGGAATATGGTGTTATCAATGCTACCATGTGCTGTATAAATGTGTATCTACTCAGTAAAGTATCTCTATGTTCTCAATCTACTATAAGTGTAGTTAAATACTGCCTGATAACTAGTTTAAAGGTGACCACATACCTTCAGCTTCCTTTTGTTTAGTTTTTTGTGAAACGACTGTCTCCACAGGGAATTTTTAATAATAGCTCATGAGTGACATTGAAATGTGTGTGGGTCTGCTGTATGTAGGCCAATCCATGGTGGAAAGTGTGTTACTCAGTGTGGATGTGTAGATACTTACACGATGGTAGGCGTAAACCGAAAAACACATTTGGCTTCAGTGTTTCAGGTAAAATGTTCTTTGGAATGAAAGATTCGAGGTCAGGATTCTATTTTACGTGCTAGTTGGAATTCTCTTGCTCATATCTTTGGGCTGTGTGTGTGTGTGTGTGTGGAGTGCACTTCAAGATATTCCAATTGAGATACAGGTGGTGATGATATTCATGAATTCATAATTTGTTATATTTGTATAAATATGACAGGCTATTTGATATTTGAAAAACATATTTACAAAACTTTTGATATGTGTACGCTCAAAATTAAGGTGTAAGGGGAATATGCTATTACATTTTACTTGGTTAAACCATGAGTCATTAAAATTTTCTTGACAATGCAATAAAGGTTTTTTCAAAACCAAATGAAACCAACATACCTACAAAGAAAGGGTTTTGCACAATATTTTCCCTTCATTTTAAAAGATTTTTCTTTAGCATGGATATAAGTCATTGGCTCATTTATGCAGTATTTTTTAGTTGACTTTTTGTATGGAAGTTTGTTTCCACCAAAAAAAAAAAAAAAAAAAACTGTGACTTTTTAATCTCACAATCTCATAATTTTCAGAATTGTGAGATATAAATTGTAAGCTCACTTTTTTTATCAGAATTGGACTTTATAACGAAATTTTATAATGCGAGAAAAAAAGTCAGAATTGTGAGATAAAAAGTTGCAATTATCTCTTTTTTTTTTTTTTATTCCATGGCGACAGCAATCTTCTAAAAGTTTACTTTCCCTACAGGAATAATAAAAATTATTCTGTTTAAAAATATCTTCTGAAAAATATGTATCTTCCAAAAATAATTTTAAAGTTATTTCTCATTCTTTTCAGACCCATAATTCCTCAGTACAAGACCTTCACCAACACTATGGATGCCCCCTCTGAACATGTTGCCATGGAGCTGGACTTCGGCCATTTTGATGAGCGGGACAAGGCGTCTCGGACCCCACGAGGTGGACGGCCCAACGGCCTCCCCAGCCCCACTCACAGCGCTCACTGCAGTTTTTACCGTACACGCACCCTCCAGGCTCTGACCAATGAGAAGAAGGCTAAGAAGGTACGGTTCTACCGCAACGGTGACCGCTACTTCAAGGGCATCGTGTATGCAGTGGCCAGTGACCGTTTCCGCACATTTGATGCTCTGCTGGCTGACCTGACCCGCTCTCTGTCTGACCACATCAACTTGCCACAAGGGGTCAGATACATCTTCACCATCGATGGATCACAGAAGATCACCAATCTGGATGAGCTCGAGGAAGGTGAGTGTTCTGAGTTAGGCAGTGAGGTTTGAGGAAACATTTTTGAAAAATTTGGAAAATCTCTGCATGTGCATTGAGGTGTATTTATGTTTATGTTAACCATAATGTTTATTCTATATCATTTGCATATTAGTATTGAGCAAAAAATCTCCACGTAAGCAGTTAGCCTGAGAAACATTCACAGAGATTTCAGACTAGCTACAGTATAAAATATACATGTCATGAAGCATGAATTTGTACATCTCACAGTACATATATTTATTTGCAGGAAAATCGCCAAAATAAATTTGAAAATGAAGAATTTAATACCAGCATTGTAATTTTGCAGTTGTTTTTTATTCTTTATTTTACGGTACAATAGTATTTGTTTAATATTTTTATTTAACAACAATCCAACAAAAATCATAATTGTTATTATTTTATAGTCATATTGAATGGATCAAAAACAATAGGATTGTAGCCTATGAAAACTTAGTCCCACTTTATATTAGGTGGTCTTAACTACTACTTACTTCAAAAAATAAATATTATAGGTATTATAAGTAATACTTATTGTGTTCACATTGTATTACAAAACACTTTTTCTGCTATTGAGGTGGCATACGGGTAAGGTTAGGGACATGTTTGCTGGTATAGGTAGGTTTAAGGGTAGGTTTACGTGTAAGGGATGGATCAACAGTGTACTTATAAATGTAATTACATAAATTAATTACAGATGTAATTACATGCAAGTATGTTTTAAAATATAAGTACAATGTAAAAACATGTATGTACACAATAAGTGCATTGTATCAAATGATTAATTTAAATGTAAGTACATAGTAGTTAACCTATATAAAGTGAGACCGAAAACTCACTGAAAGCTGCCTATAAATGTTGAATGATCTTTTTTAAAAACTCTTTATTGTTAATTTTATGGTTACTGAAAAAGGTTTCAGTTGGTTCTTGCAAAGAGAATACCCAAGTGCGAACACAGAATCAGCTCTAAAAGAATAGTTTGCACTTAAAAGGATAGTTCTGTCATTAAAGGTGCGATATGTAAGAATTTTGCAGTAAAATATCCAAAAACCACTAGGCCAGTGTTATATATTTTGTTCACTTGAGTACTTTCAATATCCCAAATGTTTGCAACTATTTGTAAATCGTGAGAAAATTGCGATTTTAACCAAGGCTCCGGGACGTGTGAGGAGTCGCCTGTCAATTGTGTCATACCTGCGTTACCCTCGGTTTCCGGTTTTATTTTGTAGAAACCATGGAAACACCAAAGACGCTTAAATATTTACATGTTTTAATAGACAAGGGAACAACTGTTTGGTTATTTTTATAGACAGAAAACAAATTATTGTTATAAAGCTCAACATGTCTAGTCTTATTGCTTAAATTTAATTTTCTTGATTTTTTGCGAGTACCATGCTTTACCATGCTCAGAGAAAATCAATATTTTGTGAAGTAGCTAACATAGCATAATCAGATGCAGCTTTATTTTTACTAACAGTAATACAGCATTTTCTACATCATACAATATGTTTTAAAATGAATTGCATGCCATTTATCAACACAAGCCATCCAGCATTTAATATGATATTCTAAAATCGATCTATCTTACTGCAGTGTGTAACAGTGTCTCACAGCAGCCGCCGAGCGAACGCACAGAGTAACGTTATAACATCATTTTCAACACTTTCAAATGTATCTAATATGATAAACAGAGCTGTGTTACCTCATACTCATGACCGGAAAAGCGGAAGCGGCGCCGGCGACTGTGTCATAATAAACGTCCCGCTGTTCGTGGCGTGTGTTGCGCAATCGCTCCAGCGGCCTCGTTCAGCTCCCACAACACTCACTCCTGCTCTGCTTCATACTACAGTAACCTTAAAGGGCACCTATTATGCCCCTTTTTACAAGATGTAATATTGGTCTTGGGTGTCCCCAGAATGTATTTGTGAAGTTTCAGCACAAAATACCCCACAGTTAATTTATTACAACCATTTGAAAATGTCATTTTTGGGGCCTGTTTTAAAAAGAGCTGTTTTGGTGTGTACCACCTTAAATATAAATGAGCTGCATATCCCCGCCAAAAGGGCGTAAACAGTCGGTAGAAGCAGAATGGCTGAGATTGAGAGACCCGCTGTTTTGTATGGCATTCAGCTGTACATGTTTGAACCGGAATCAGACCCAGATGATGAAGAGACTCCGGCAGAAGAAACACAACTGAGAATGGAGCAGGACGTCTCTGAATGGTTATTTGATACATTTTTGTACTTATAGAGTTTTAATCGCGTCCCCTTTGCAATTATGGATGTGCAACACACACACACACACACACACACACACACACACACATACACTGTAATAACGTTCGCGCAATTTTTTGAAACTACAAACACAAATACTGTGATAACGTTTGCTAAGTACGTTAGATACACACTATACAAACAAGGTTTAAATTATATACACAGAAATTCTACGATGACGACAACAACTTTAGACGCATTTGTTATTGAATTGGCTGACATCGACTGAAATGACTATTTGCTCAAAAAACATTAAATACACTTACTTCTTCTGGAGGTGACGTTGGATCGCGAACAGTAGGCAACGATCCACACTTGATTAACTTTGAAGCAAGACCTGCTTTGAATTGACCCTCGTTCTCAAAACACTCAAAAATGATTTGCGCAAACATAAACGTATTTTGGAATTTTGAGTGGCGCCTTTCCTTCATAAATAAAATCCATCCACTGCGTTTTCAGTGGCTCTGATGTCGGAAGTAAGTAAAACCTACTATGTTCATTATTACATCCCACAACAGAACACTTACCGGCTGTCGTTGAAACAATGGAGGATGGTTGACAGATCACAGACGGCGGGGTCTATGCCAAAACCAGATTGTCAATCAAACCACGTGGGTGGGGCTTGGCGCAATTCTACGTCACAGTGAGAGCAATCTTAGAACAGGGCGTTCTGAGACCGTGCTTATGAATTATTGAAATTGTAAAAAAAACCACTGGGTGGATTTTTCTCATTCTAGGGTGGTTTTGCTCACACACTGCCAACACACATTTATGGTCAAACAGCATGTAAAAGTGAATTTTGCATAATAGGTGCCCTTTAATAATCGCATCCATGAACATGATTTCTTCCTGAGTCCTATCCCGATTATTTTCCACTGGCTGTGAGGTGAAGACCACATGTCCCAAGATTCCCCGCTCAAACTTGGAGTCATCAAGCTACGCCTTTGTTTTGAATAGGCCTCTAGCGGACAGAAAATATTACATATTGCACCTTTAATTACTCACCCTCATGTCATTCTAAACCTGTAAGTCTTTTGTTCATATTCGGAACACAAATGAAGATAGTTTTGATAAAATTTGAGAGCTTTCTGTCCCTCCATAGATGGCTACACAACGATGCTTCAAAAGATCATAAAAAAGATCATAAAACTAATCCATATAAATTGAGTGGTTTAGTCCAAATTTTGTGAAGAGATTTGATGAACAGATTCAATTTAGGCTTTTATTCACCAACTCACACACACATATGGATTAGCTGGATATCTTAATGAACTTTTTGAAGCATCAAAGTGGTTGTTGTGTCAATGGAGGGACAGAAAGCTCTCAGATTTCATCAAAAATATCTTAATTTGTGTTCCGAAGATTAACAAAAGTCTTTTCTGTTTCAAACGACATGAGAGTGAGTAAACAGAAGTTTTACTATCCCTTTAGTTTTACCAAGTTTTACTATTCATTCTAGAACAATTATTTTCAAAGTAGAACTATTCAAGTCATTTTGTGAAAATTCCTGTATTTTTTACTATATCTATATCATAGAAAAACAAAATATCACACTGTCAGTTTAGGATTATGTATATCCTGTTTCTGTGGACTCTTAGTTTGAAATTTTCCCTTAGCCTCTTAACATATTAGTTCCCATTGATTATAATTCTCTGTTCTTGTGATTCTTCCTGTGTCTCCATAGTTACTGATTAGTTTCCTCCCAGATAGCACAAATACATCTCCAAGATGTCTTTTAAAGAGCGCTTCATCTGGAAAACATCTGTTGTGTGCAAACATCTTTAAAAAGCAGTTTTACATATGTTCTAAATCATAAATCTTAAAGACAATTTCTAGATATCATTTCTTTGTCATTTATTTCTACCTCAGTTACTCTTGTCTGCACGTCACACCTTAATAGAAATGTCCAATTAGTTTGTGATAAGCACTAAACCAGTTGTTAGTGAAACACATACTGCCTACCTGCACTAAGCTCTCCAAGAGCTAAAAGCAGATTGGTTGGCCTGTCTGGTTGCCATGCCAACAGTAATGTGCCCATTAAAGGTTGACACCAGCTTTTAATCCTGTACATTCACACTCACACATGTCTAAGTCTACAGTCTAAAAGCAAACAAAAATAGCTGAAATTGAGAATGAAACCAGAAAACAGTTCAATCAAAATTATTCACAAAAAAAGTGTGAATTAAGTATTTTATGTAGTTCAGGCTGAATTAATTAATTGCAGCATATTATTACTTAGGATTAACTGTTCAAGGACTATCAATACAGTACTGCCTTTTATGTCCAGCAAATATGGAACATAACCAATGTACACATGCAGTGGTAAAAAGGGGTTGTGGCTTGTTTTCAACAGTGCTATTTGGAAAACATTTGAAGCTATTTTGCATAATTTAACTTTAAATTAAACTCTAAAACCACAGAGTAGTGTTTTCAAACTGTGTCCAACTTGTTGCTCATGCTAACATTTTAGGCCCTGTTTACACCTGGAATTAAGATGCTTTTGGTTGATCAGCTCACAAGTTTTGAGATTGTCCACTTTTGAACACTTCCAGAGGTAGTCAAAAACACATTTGATTGAATTGCTTTTGTAGTGTAAATGCTCATGTGGTCAAAGGCATTCAAACAGCCATAAAAGACCGCCTATTCCCCACCTACTGACCTAGGGTTGAGTCACAGGTCAAAGTATGTGTGACTGGTAATTACTTTAATCTGAATCTAAGCTGTAGGGAGTCAGTGCACTTCTCCTGCATAGATAGTTCGCATGAGGAAACTAATTTTGAATGTATTTTGAGTCAGATTGTACAATAAATCAGTGTACATTATCAGCTAATTAGGCTATAAAGGATTAGTGTCAGTCTGATTAAATTTGGCATGAAACGGAAGTTGGGATAGTTTTTTTCTTTCCTATTGTGACATATATCAGAGTGAAACAGCTTCTCGAACAAGAAGAAATGTAGAACTGGTTTTTGTTCACCTGAAATTGATTGGATGGTTGTGGTTTGCTATTGGATGTTGTCACGTGAGTGACAGGTTGTCCCGCCCTCGCACCAGTAAACACGTCATCAGAGAAGATAATATGGTTTATTTTATCCCATTGTGTTGAAAATAAATATCCAATAATACAGGCAAAAATGGTACAGACTTAAAATATCAGCCATCATATTCATCGGCAAAAAACGTGCATCGGTAAATCCCTAACTGTAATGTTCTTAGAAATTCTCTGTAGTTGTGTTTCAACCCACCAAACTATTTTAGCAGTTGGAAGCAGCAAATGTTTTTTCACATGAAAAGACAAGACATTCTTCATTACTGAGCAAATCTGCCTTGTCAGTATATGTTGAATTTGAAATGAATCAAGCTGAGAGCAGACGGCAAAGAAAGGAGCCTAGAGGAACATGATCAAAATCTGTAGCGCACACACAGACACACACGCACGCGCACACACACACTCTACCACTAAACCACGGTGTATGTCTGGAGCTCAGCTATGCTGTGTCATCTGCTGGTGTGATACATCTGCATGCTAACCGCACTGCCTATACATTTAATAGCCTGTGCTGCTTACACACACACACACACGTTTGTTTTTTTAAATGGTGGAGACTTTCCGTTGCCTGCTATAGTTTTTATACAGACCTAATAATATTTTCTACCACCCCTCACAGAAAGCTTTTTGAATTTTTAGATTTTCATTATTTAGTATGTTTACTAAGCCGTTTTCCTTGTGGGGACCATTAACTGCTCCCCAATGTAGTCACAAATAACCTAAAGGAATGTGAACAGGATTCCTGATGGATTTTCTGACATAATTTGGAGCCAATCCTAAAGGATACAAATGGAATTGATTACATTCCAACTTTTTTTTTAAATAATAAAATAAACTACATTTCCTTCAAAGAATTCCTACAGAATTCTTTTCTCATTTGATATGTAATATTACAGTAATATTTATCAGATCTCTTGTATTGTACTGGTATAATGTTTTGCTCCTGCTCAATTAAAGAAATCACATGGGAATCTAAAAAGAAACCTCCAGGGGTTTTAGAGGGTCCTACAGGGACAGTTTATCCTATTAGTAATCATAATAATCTGGAGTCCAATTGGGCAATATGTTCGTTCGTTCGTTCGATCGATCGTTCGATCGATCGATCGACCCATCCATCCATCCATCCATCCATCCATCCATCCATCCATCCATCCATCCATCCATCCATCCATCCATCCATCCATCCATCCATCCATCCATCCATCCATCCATCCATCCATCCATCCCACAATTACTATGTAATTACAATGTTACTAACTTTTTTTTTTTAATTAATTTATTTGTTTTTGGGACATGTAAAATTGACCATACTAAAATATCATACTATTTGGACTTTTTAATTATCATCATTTTGGTTAATAACATCTAAAGGGGATCATCTGACTGACATGTCAAACCACCAAAGTCACGCTTGTTTTTACGTGATATTTAGGGGTGTGTAGTTCGACACATTATCTTGTTTACTTTCAAATATTTGCCTCTTTGCACCTTAAATTTTTTAAATATTAATAAAAACAATAACGCCATGAATATTTTAACTTTGGTATAGTTTTTTATCAAAATTGTTTTAAGAGATTCAAATAAATTTAAATAATTTGCCACACTCATGTCATTTTTCTTTCTCTGTTTCTGTGTTTTCCACCTCTCCAGGTGAGAGCTATGTTTGCGCCTCCGAGAACTACTACAAGAAAGTGGACTACACCAAAAATGTGAACCCCAACTGGTCGGTCAACGTCAAAGCATCAGCCAGCCAGAAGAACATGCTGGCTAATCGCACAGCCTGTGAGCCGAGGGAGAACAAGGACTTTGTGCGACCCAAACTGGTGACTGTGATGAGGAGCGGAGTGAAGCCACGGAAGGCTGTCCGTGTGCTGCTCAATAAGAAGACGGCGCACTCTTTCGAGCAGGTGCTCACTGACATCACAGAGGCCATCAAACTTGAGAGCGGAGCAGTGAAAAGGATCTACACACTGGATGGCAAACAGGTATGGGAGGAGTACAGCAATACACTATAGGGCTTTTCACACTTGAAAGTGTGAATCCTGGGTTTCACATTGGGGTTACCTGGGGTTTTACCTGGGGTTAACAATTAATTCTGGGTATTCACAGGGCTCCCAACTCTCACGCAATTGACACTGTTCTCACGCTCTCACACCACACATCCGTTTTCTCACGAAGTGAAAAAAAACATCACGGAACAAAGAAGACATGGACAATGCGCTGACAGACAAGACAGAGCAGGTTACTTCTGATATGAAACAAAGTCTCAGCTTTCAAATTCTGTCAATTTTATTACAAAATTCAAACAATAAATGATTTTTTATTTACAAAGTTCAGGAGGAGCATGTGCAAATAATCTATCCAATCAACTTGTCATCAGCAATTACCACATCTATCCTATAAGCATAAGAGGAAGCCTATATATATATATACTATATATATATATATATATATATATATATATATATATATATATATATATATATATATATATATATATATATATATATATATATATACTCTGTACTCTGGGTTCAGGCCAAATACCGGGCCTGGAGCCCTCTCCTCAGACAGCATGCAAAATACAGTTACCATTTACTCTATTTGAATTATTTCCAATTGTCAACTTGTGAAATACTGTTTTGGCACTCTTTAATATGTCTTGACAGATTGCTGTTGCGCCTCAGTTCAAGCGGCACATTAACCGATCTGTCTTCCTTTTTATTACTAGTTATAGCACCAAATAAACAGGAATGAACATCACAAAGTATGTTGAAAGATACAGTACAGCTTACTGAAATGTATCATGTCTCATGTAATTGTTCAGTGAATGTTTCAACTGCGGAAAGATGTGAATAAAACAGCTTGTGAACAATATGTCACGTAAAGCCATTCAATGACCAATTAGCATGTTAGTCTATAAAAACTCTACAGATGAGCATTTTGTTTCCTTGAGAAAAATTAACATGTAGACCCTACTGTACCTGATATTTAGTCAACTGAATCAATATTAAATCAAGATACAATCGAATCGAAAAGCTCTAGCATTGCGCATTCTGGACGGTCTTTTCCTCACTCCAGTTTTCTTTCACCATTTTACATTTTTCCCATCAAATGCTGAAACTACACACAATGAGCCAAGCCATTGGCTGTCTGTTGCTAGGCATCTAGCTATAACATTCTAAGGGCTCATTCACACAGAATGAGATTTTGCTTTGAAAAACGTGAGATGCGGGCAGTGAAATAAGGAAAAAACGCAAGGTCTTGAGACCTTGAACTTGAGCGATGCATTTTTAGAACACTGTGTCATGCGTGAGACACTGCAAAAGATGCAAGACATGAGCGCAATGGTTATACATGTCCGTCTACATAGAAAAACAATGGAAAAGTAGCGCATTGGAATGGAGAATGACACTGCATCTTTACTGCACAGTATGTAATGTATACTGCATACTATTTTTTTATTAATTGGATGTGAAACAGTGTATAATATGCAAAAATACACATTTCAAACTTTAATATGCTACATTATGATCACATGACATAGGCTTTTTGACGTCTAAATCAGTGAGTATAAATTATCTTATAGATAATATTGTTAAAATTATTTGAATGAAATTTTGTAAAATAATGTCACATTTTGGCAGTCTGAGAGATGATGGCTAATATCGCTTCTGGTTCATTTTAAACACTGGAAATAATTGCTTTAAAATTGTTTTGTTTTTAAACCACATACCTTAAACACCTATGCAAATTATACATTTTGTGAAGGTACTACAATACTACAATGTGAGTGTAATCACAATAGGGACGATGATTCAAAATCTCTACCGGTTGACAAATTTCTTGAGGTTTATCACATCTACCAGTACATATTGCCCAGCCCTAAGTGTGTTGTATTGTGGGATACAGAATCTCACGCAGTATGATCTGTGGTACTGCACGTTTTGGCAGCTGTAGTAGGTCTTCAGGGTATTCCATCAATACAGTACTACATACTGCAGAAATAGAATGAGAAACATGGAAGTATGGCATTCCCAATGAGATACAAACACACTTAAAACACACACAAAGAACATCATTTTTGAATGTAAAACATCAAGAGTAAATGAACAGGTACTCTTTGTTTTGTTGATTATTTTTATGGTTTTTTTTTTTTAATGAATTGTCAGTCATTCAGAAAAGTAAACCAATACAACAAACACAGACACACACACAACACACATAACACTGCAATAATCAAATTCCACTCAGCTAGGTTTTATGTTTCCTGTGGGAGTCTGCGTTTCAGGCCAAATATAATTTAGCCATTCATTCAACCTCACTAATGGAAGGTTTTGGTTCACAGTATAAACCACAGCCTATGCCATCATTCAATTTCTGTTCTTTAATGCTTCTATTTTATATTTGTGTTCCTGTAAATCATTTTTCTTTCACTCCTGAAATGTTTCTTGTCAGCAGCACTAGCCAAAATATTGATTTCCAGCTTCAACTAAAACTCCTTCATCCTCCAATACCCAGCTAAAACCAGCTTCTGATTGTTTGGCTAGTTTCGTCATTTATGGTCATTAGCTGTTCTAAGCTTCTCTAGATGGTTGATTAGCTGGACTACCAGTAAGTAGATTATGTGTCAGTTTAAAAAACATGCTCACCCCACTGAAAAACTCAATTCAAACCAATTTAAGGCACAAACTGTGTTTTGGAAGATGGTTTAGGTGGTAGACCAGCTAGTGGGGACCTTGCTGAGCTTGTAAACCATTTTGGACCAGCAAGAAGCCATGTAAAACCAGCCATGTAACCATGAACTAAGCTTGGCTGCTTCATTTTACAATATCTTCAGCTCCGTATGTTTAAAACACTATCAGCTAACTGTGCCGTGTTTATTAATGCGCAGCTGTATGTGTGCTTGCTTTCTAATTTGGATCATTGGATCTTTAATCCTTCACGTCTGCTTCACTTTGATATGATCATTGATTGCAGCTGTACCATGCATCTGCATAGCAGGAGGGACGTGACCCTCTGTTAACCTTTTCCTGTTCTCTTTCAGTGACCCTTATTCTCCTTTTATGTCAGTCTCATCTACTGTATCCCTCCTTCATTTTATTAACATTTACATAAGCATGTTCTCGTGCTCCCTTTATCTCACTCTGTCCTTCCCGAGTATCCTTTGTATTTGCTCACTCAAGCAGAACTCCATGAATGCTCCCTAATGAGTTCTTAAGAACCGGATTCTGACCTGCAAAATTCAGATAACATGAAAATTCAGATCTCTACCCACAATTCATAGTAGCAAAAGAAGTACGTCCCACACAAGACTTGTCTTTTCAACTCTAATAACTGAAAAGAAGTCCATTGGACTGGACAGATTTAGGGAATTTCATGTTAACTGAGGTAGGAAATATATTTTAGCATGAAGTGCATGCTGGGAACTACATTTCATAAGGATAATGGAGTACACTGAGGCATATATGATTAACTTAGGTTACAGAAATCTTAGATTTTTTGGCATATCCAAATCAAGTTGTTCAACAGCAAAAAAAGTTCAGTTTTTACAAACCTGGTCCAAGCCACATTCATTTAGGTTTTGAAATCTAATATGTATTGATATGTTTTCCATGCTCTCTTTTCAAACCGATTAAAATCATGACACTTGCGTCATTACAATGGCAACTGATATAGAAATACTGGATTTTGACCTCACAGATCCGATTTTAGCACTTGCATAAGGACAGTGCGGACATTCAGTCCTAAAGTTTGGATTTGAAAAGCAAATCGGAAATGTTTGCACTGAGAACAAAGCATGTGCTCACTGGAGCTTTTGACACACATATTTTAGACAAGATATAACAAAGTAATGTCTGGACTTCTTTAGCTGTAGAATATAAACAGGACTATCTGGTTTATTCAGTCTATCTTTATAGATGTTGCCCAGACTTATTTCAACTGCCCATGTTTGTTTGCTTTAACATTACTCTATTGATTGTGTTTAAAAAAGAAAACGATTGAAGCCAGGCCAAGCTTCCCATTTTACAGTAGGTTATCCAGCTTCTGATTCCTCTATAGAGTCTGATTATAGTCCTTCTCTAATCAAAACATCCCATTTTGTTATCACCTTGAAGGCCATTTTGAAATTAAATTCCACGTGAGATTTTGGAGACCTTGCTGGAAAATGCTTGCTGGGAAATACAAACAATATTTGAAGTACTCCAAATCCAAATTTCAAGAGTAAGCTGGAGTAAAAAGACAAATGCAGAAAATTATTTTCTTTGGCATTGTGAAAAGCTTTATACAAATGCAATGGAACGGAATAGATTTCACTCTACCTGTTTCTGTCTCTTTCTCATTTGCTGTCACTGCCTCTTCCAAGATTACATTTTACTTTTATTTGTTTAGACCCAAGACAGCCAAGGCCCCCAGGATAAAGCAAAAATGGAGGGAGGGAAAGAGAAAGTCAGACAGCTATTGTTCAAGGTTCCTCAGTTGCCGTGAGGCACACCAATTTCAAACTCTCTCTCCCTCTAAGGCTTGCGTCTCTCAAGGGTTTGCCAGCTCTGTGCTGTGTGAGTGTGTTTCCTTTGTATTAATGTGAACCACTACACACACACACATGCTAACAGATGAAGGTTGTAGGATTAGAGTGTTTTGCGGAGTTAAAGCCAAGCTGTTTCTATCCCACCCACTCTTCTTAGATATGGGTAATTGCAGTATTTGCTGTGGTCCCACTGGAGTCCCTTATGTCTCACACACTTAATTGATGACAACAGCAATCTCTTAGCTTCCGGCTGAGGGACTCAAAGCCAGGGTTTGTTAGGATGTCACCCCTAGGAATCAGTGGCCGAAGGAGTATTCAGACAATTAAGCCACACTTAAAAGTTTATGAATGTCTTTGCATTATGTAAAAACATGTGAAACCAAATGCCATTTATTTTAAAGATACTGCAGCATAAGCAAACTATTCGGAAAAGAAAAAAAATCCAAAGTTTTGTAGGTTTAATTATAAATCAACAGATATACTGTTGAAAACGAAGACTGTGTATGGTTGTCAAATGTTAATGGATCTTGTCCATAGTTAATGTGATGAGCAACACCTGTAGTTACTCAGATGGACACCTACAGTATGTGAACTTAAAGTTGCCATGAAATGGAACTTGTGGCTTCTGGAATGAGAAAAAAGTAGGGCAGGACTTGAGTATTCCAGAAGGATCGTACCTTCTAGTTACAAATGAACCCACCCGCTTCTACATTAAAAATAAGGCGGATACAGACACCACTATATTTTTCATATTTTCAATCATTTTTAAGAGTATGCTGCCTAATATGCTGTTGGTCCTCTACATGCTGCCAAAACAGCGCTGACCCACTGAGGCATGAAGGTGTCTTGTGATATTTGGCACCAAGATGTTAGCAGCAGATCCTTTAAGTCCTGTAGGTGGAGGTGGAGCCACCATGGATCGTACTTATTGGTCCAGCACATCCCACAGATGCTCAATTGGATTGAGATCTGTGGAATTTTGAGGCCAGGGCAACACCTTGAACTCCTCATCATGTTCTTCAAACCATTCCTGAACGATGTGTGCAGTGTGGCAGGGTGCGTTATCTGTCTGAAAGAGACCACTTTCACGGGCCGGACACAGGGTTTGCCAGCAGAACATTTCTCCGAGCATCATATTCTGTCCACTGGCTTGTTGTCGACCCACAGTGCATCCTGATCCCATCACTTCCCCAAGTAAACGGCCCACACATACACGGCTGTTCTTGTGATGTAAAAGAAAACAGGACTCATTGGACCAGGTAACCTCCCTCCTTCCACTGCTCCAAGGTCCAGCTCCAATGCCTGCTTGCCCATTGTAGGTGCTTTCAACAGTGGACAGGGGTCATCATAGGCACTCTGATTGGTCTGCGGCTATGCAGCCCCATACGCAGCAGAGTGTGATGCACTGTTGTGACACATTCCTCCCATAACTATTATTAAAAATTTTATGACTTGTTCCACAGCAGACTGTCTGTTGGCTCAGACCAGATGGGACAGCCTTTGTTGCCCTTGTGCATCGTTGAGCCTTGGGGGCCCAACACCCTGTAGCCTGTTTGTTGTTTTTCCCTCCTCGGACCTCTGTTGGCAAATGTTCACCACTGCTGACCAGGAGCAACCCACAAGCCTTGCCGTTTCAGAGATACTCTGACCCAGTCGCCTTGCCATGACAATTTGGCCCTTGTCAAAGTCGCTCAGATTTGTATTCCTGCCCATTTCTCCAGCATCCAACACATTGATTATGAGAACCCAGACCTTAAAATGTGGCCTTATTAGGAGATGATCAACGATATTCGCTTCGTCTGTGACTGGTCATGATGTTTTGGCTCATCAGTGTATAGCTCCTAACTTAAAGGGATAGTTTGTCACCATTTACTCACCAGCATGTTGTTCTTTCTTCTGTTGAACACAAAAGAAGATATTTTAAAGCATGTTGGTAACCAGACAGTTGATGGTAGCCACTGGCTTCCATAAAATTTACTATGTAAGTCAATGGCTACTGTCAACTGTTTGATTTCCAACATTCTTTAAAATATCTTCTTTTGTGTTGAACAAAAGAAATAAATTCATACAGGTTTGGAACAAATTGAGGGTGACTAAATGATGACAGAATTAAAATTTTTCGGTCAACAATCCCTTTAATAAAACAAGCTGTGCTACCTTAAAGCTGCAGTCCGTGATTTTTCCTCTTTGTCGCCATCTCTTGTTTGAAACCTGCAATTGCAGTCATATGCGGAACAGTTATCTGTAAGTGCGTTGTGCCTCGGCACAGCTCGTCAGCGCGGATGAATCTAATGCTTGCTGTCAGTCACCGCACCGGTTTGGATACTGAACTTCAGAATCACAGATTCTACGTCTTGAAAGTATGACCAACATAAGAATTTTCACTAGAAAATATCATCTGAACAAGAAAGTAACATGTCTTTTGTTCTGACCAACTGAGGAAAAAAGCATTAGGCCTACAATAAATTACACTGCCAATGATGATTAAATCTAACAATCGCTTAGCTCGGATCACGCCAAACCTTGCAAATTATTATTACGGTTGTCACTGATGATTGTCATTTAGACCTTTCTGGATTACAATCCTCCATCAAAATGATAAGTTTAATTATTTCAGCTGCTGTGAGAACAGGCTATAAATGATCCACTACCAGCAGCATCCTCACGTGATAAAACCAACTTACCTGGACTCCTTCCTTTCTGTTTACGGCCGTGACGTAATGACGCACAGAGGAATTGCTCCATGCTCAAATTTCCCGCGGAAATCCACCATGTCGCTCTTATTATAAAACATTATTACAAGCTTACCTTTGTGAATTGAGCTAAGATAATGAGATAGTTTTGAACACTGGCTGGTTATGTACTTGCTCAAAAATTGATTTTGGATATTTTCTAACCAAAAAAAGTTATGGACTGCAGCTTTAAAATGTAATGTAAATCTGTATGCAGGTGCAAGGTACTTTATCTAAATGAAATATGCACACAACTCTCGGTTTTGCTCACGTGCCAGCAGTTATCCCATTGGTATGCATGACATAGGTTGCTGACCTCTGACCTATAGGTCACTTTCTGTATAATTAGGCAGTTAGGGTATGTATTAATTAGTATTAATTAATTAGTGTTATTGGTCATTAATTATAATGACCAACTTCCTTTAGCTTGTTTAAAAGAAGTTTAGGGATGGGTAACTGTACATTTTGACTGCATAATGCCAGCCTTGCCTTTTTTAAGCTTAAGCTGCATCTAAATGTGGGTGTGGCATCTGAAGCTTTTTGGGTTAAAGATTATGAGGGCACATGAATTTAAAAAACAATTGTAATTATGTGCATATTTATATTATAAATCATTTATAATCAACACTGCAGTATTCCATAAAAAAACAGGAATTGTCCATTTTGATTTCATTTTGACTTTAAGCCAGTTATTACCAGACAATTTGCATATCATCATGTGGGTGGTGCTGAAATCAAAACAAAATGGAAGGGGGACTAGAAACATTGTGTTGTACAACACATGGAGAAGACATATCCTGTTTTCTTGCTACCTCTCAAGCTCATAAACTCAGTGTTCCATGACGCTATCTGCAACGATTTTCATGTGGAGGTCAAAGTACCGCATGATGCTTGTGTTGAGAGGTGCGTCTCCTCTCTTCTCTCTCAGTATCGGCAGCTGCTATGACTGGTTGCTAAGCAACCACATCTCTGCACAAAGACGGAGCCCAGCTGGGGTGGACTAGTCTGCCAGTCAGCGCGTCCTTCCGGAGGTGTGATTGTGAATGTGTGAGCGTGTGTGGAGGGGTTATTGAGTTTACTGTATGTGTAGCTAAAAAGCTTACAGCTCCTTGTTGATTCAAATGAACAAGAAAACAGTCAATCGCGAAAATTGCACCATCTGTGTTAATACACACCTCTCATTAAATAAATATTTACTAGATTTTCACCTGTAAAAAAAAGAAATTACTTGCATCTGCAAAGCTCGATGCTGGGGTGATAAGGTTTATTGGCAGCGTGCCGCTTCATCCATTTGATTGTCTTCCAGAAGAAAAATGTAAGTCCGATAATAGTTCACCTCTCCTCAACAAGCCACGCAATTTCAGGTATCATTCATGCCTGTAGCACAAAACAGTGCTGTAATTGTGTTGCTTGCCTTAGCAAACACCTTTAATAATAATATGCTTATGCAGAATTGAGCTTAAAATATGATAATAATATATAGTGGAATTTATTAAAGCACAGTTTGATGTTTTACTTGATTTTTCAGAAATGGATGTTCAGCCTTCATTAGAAAGGAGTGCAATTTAGTTTAACATATTCTGAAAGAGGCATAATTATTCTGTGTCTGTGATCACGAAAACGGCACCCCTTCATTTTGGTATCTCTTCAGAAGGCAGAGCGAGAAAGAGACAAAGAGACGGGGCCATTTTGTTTCTCTTTCCCTGCATTCGGCTGCAATCTAGTGGTTGTGCACTACACTATAAATCTTGTGCCCCTTGTGTAGTACGACACTCGACAGTATCGCACCTCACGGCTGAGACATGATTAGCTCATCATTTCTGTTTGAAAGGGGTCATGAACTGCATTATTCTTTTTTATTTTCTGTTTCCTGTGGTGCACTCATAATGTAGGACTTTTACTCTGGAACCTCAAAAGCTGGGAAGTTATCAGAAGAAATTTGATTCATGAATCAACCCTTTATCTCCTAAATGCAATGTACAAACTTAACAAAACTACAGTACACCTACTGTAGATACAAGACAATCTGAGGAGGCATGACAAGTCCTGTCAATTTAAATCAAAATGTCTTCTGAATCCTTAAGTCATAACAAGTGTTCTTAAAAAAAAAAAAAATATATATATGTATATATATATATATATATATATATATATATATATATATATATATATATATATATATATATATATATATATATATATATATATATATATATATAACTCATTAATCACACATTTTCTGTAATTAATCGCTATTTATCACACCTAAAATTAAAATGTTAATTATACTTGTATTTTTATATTGTATAATTTCACATTGAAATGTAGAAACAACATAAAGAAGGTATATTTTTTTTTTTTTTTTTTTTTTATCGACTAAGTATCACCGATATACCAATCTTTTTCTCAATTTCTGGGGATGAAATTAGTAATTATTGCCATTCAACATTACAGTATGACTAAGACCCATAATTTTTAACATTTAATAGGCTTTAAAAAAATATAACAACTAAACTTCACATAAACCTATTATAATAAATGTCACATTTAGCAGTGCCTTTAATTTAGCAGGGCTCAACACTAAGGATTTTTTCGGGCCAGTTCTGATTTTTACCTGCTCTGTCAAAATATAAAGATTAATCCTTATTAAAGCTACAAAACTGCTTCAGTCAAGAGCAGTGAGTGATTTTCTCTTTGTCTTTTGTTGTTTGATTAACATTACTGGCATAGACAGCGACAGGTATATTAGGCTGCTGTCACTTTAAGACCTGAAACACATGATGCGGATTAAAGATAACTCTTAAGACTTCTTAACTCATTTAAGACTGCGCTTACATGGATAATAATTTGCCAATAATTTGACATAATTGTGTGTTTTTCTGTCCGTTCAAGTGTGAAAGAGAACACAGTGTGGTACTGGCATGCTGTCTGGAATGGCATTCTGCTTTTATAGTTTAATAGTTTTACATACTGTCTTATAAACTTACATATTGATTTACAAATAAAACAGATATTCTGAGTATCTGAATATTTGTGTGTAGTCCACTAGTAGTGTACAAAGGAATTTACTTCAAATTTTTGAAATTTACTTCAAAGATTTGAGAAATTACTCAAATCTTTCCCCGCCATTGACTAAATTTTCCTACTATCTACTATACTATTTTCACTGTAGGGGGCGCTATTAAGCATCTTCTGAAATAGTACAAAATATTGCTTACGCAAATGTAAAATAACACAATCATGTTAATCAAAGCTGACTAACGTTACTGAATGAAATGTCAAAACCATGAAGAGGAAACGACTGTGAGGATTTGGGGGTGTTGATGGACTCAATCTACTCCATCTATGTTTTGATCATCGTTCTGAATCCGATCCAGATGTTTTCAGTTTTCTCAACTTATCTATGTTTTTATGAAGATCACTACCAAGGTCCAGCATGGATCGGTTTCTTTGTCCAGCAGGTTATTTGTATTCCATTCGGTAACTAGTGTGTGCAGTACAAAGCTACGATATCTCTTTCTACATCAGTGCTGTAAGCGCAGTTAGGGGAGGGGTGTATGCGGTTACCTCCAGAGGAAGACGAATGTCCAGTATTAAGATTCAGCACAGTCTTTGTGCTGCCAGAAACAAAACTACGAAAGAACCTTCTTAATATGCGGATGATCTCACACACAGCCAATCAGATTCTTTCATTCCCCCACACATGCCCTTATCTGTCTAGCCATTCAAGAGAAGTTTTTTTTTTTCTTTTTTTTCTCTCTCTCTGTTTTGCTGAGTGAGCGAGCTATAGACAGCAAGTAATCGCAAAGGATGTTGCCATGGCGACAACAAATCTGCAGGGCGAGTGATGGAACAGCAATTGCTGTGACAATAGTGCTGCAGGAATACGCTGAGTGGACGCTTTATATTTAGCTTCACAAGGCCAAATACGTGGTGCTACAAGAAACCATCAAAATCTACTGTACCACACACAGTACCCCTTCAGATTACATACTGCAGTAGCATTTCTTCACTCTATTTACTGCAAGGGCCCTTGACAGCTACACCCAACCTCCTGTATTCTGTGACTGCGAATAACACATCCAGTTTGAATCCTACATCAGTCAGCATTGAAACAGCTGGCCAGACAGTTGTCATGACAGCAGCGTCATATGGGACTTGTGGGCAGTGTATGATAACATCACTTTTGAGTGTGACCTTGCAGACAACTGGAAGGGAAGAAAACAGCAGGGCAGAGGGACTCTGCAGGAATAACACAGAAATATTTATTTACAGTATAGTGCTGTAATGTATTGGGTCATGTATTGTGATTGCACTTTGAGATATCCAGACGAAAGGAACAGAGAGACCACACTCTGCTGCCAATAGATGCTTTTTAAGGGTATTCACACTTGGTTTCATTCTTTACAAGAATCAACTAAGACCTCTTTCAGAAAACAAATTTAAAAAAGTTAAAAAAAAATAATAAAAAAAACTGGCTGGACTTTAAAGTGGACTCAAATCCACAGCCCACATTACATTCACACTGGTGATTTTATGAATCCAATAAATTTGAATATAATAATAATAATAATAATAATAATAATAAATTATTGTAATTATTTTTATTACTTATTCTTATATTTATTTTATTACTTATACATTTATTACTCTTGTAATAATGCAATTTTACAGCAAAATAAAAATGAAATTTTCATAATCATAATAATTTTATTTTTACACTACAAATATATATACAGTAATATGTATATGTTAAATTATTATTATTATTTTTTTTAAGTTTAACCCTCAAGCTTTTACTTGGAACCTACAGGGAGACCTTAAAAGTCACTATAAAATCCAAATGGACAATTTTTATTTTTCATGGAATATTGCAGTATTTTTTTATAAATTATTTATCCGTGTACATCATTTTTTTTAAATTCCTGTGCTCTTGTAATCTTTAATCAAAATAACTTCCCCCTCCCTCTTGTAGCGACATCTCTTCTTTGATGATGTGTAAACCTGTCACTCACATGAGATCCACCAGTAGCAAACCACAACTATCCAATCAATTCCCGATGGAAAAAAATCAAGTCCCTCCCTACATTTTTTTTCACTCGGATATATGTCACAATTGGGAAGAAAAGAGTATTGCAACTTCCGTTTCAGGTTACACTTTATTTTAAGGTGACATAGTTACATTGTACTAACTCAAGTACTGAGTAATATTAATGGCAGCTGCTATTTACACTAAGTGAAAATAACAATATATTCCATTTACACTAAGTGACAATAGCAGCATTTTCTTAGTGATATGCTATTTATACTAAGTGAAAATAGCGATAGATTCTATTTACACTTTGTAGAAGTATCGGTTATTTGCAATAAGATTAAATAGTATTTAGATGTTTAATTCTGCACATCTTTTTTAAAACAAACAGACATTGGTGGGCGGAGCTAGTGTAAATAGCATTTGCCAACAAGGGACGCTATTTGCATTTAGTATAAATAGACACTGCGAATATGAATTAACCATATATACTTACTATAGAGTTACGGTTAGGGTTAGGGTGTGGTTTAGGGTTAGTTACTTGTAATTAGGCATACTTTACTGTTATTACTATAGTAAGTACATGTAGTAATGTGTCACCTTAAAATAAAGTGTTACCCCCTTTCATGCCGACTTTAAGTCATAGATAGCAGGTTTATAAACACTTCTCGCTACAAAGCTGGTCTCTCACCTAAGTCTCACCTCAGAAAAACTAACTGTACTGTCCTGTCAGATGTTATACTGCGCTTGTGGTTATACTGAGCTTTGTGCCTGCAAATTAACATTATACAACAAAGTAGGTTTAACTTCTTAAAGGAATAACAGGTCATGAACACTGAACCCAGTATACTGTTTGTACTTCTGCATACCAATACATATATATATATATATATATATATATATATATATATATATGTGTGTGTCAGAAGCAGTATATATGTACTTTATTTCCCCATTGTTGACTTGTAATCTGCCTAATCCATATGTTTTAAGGACACAGCTCATCTTAAGGACACAATGCCCCGAAAAAGGCTTCCCACCATCCATTATCACTGTGTTAAAAGAGAAATATTAGCATATTGCTGCTCCTGGAAGCTGTGATTAAAGATTCTTCAGGATGAATAAGGATGACACTAGTTTTTAACTGTCTTTTGTAAGAACCAGCTTCTCAGCTCATTTTTTGGGTAGGACAGAGCTTAGCAGGCATTTGACTTTATACTACTGATATATGCCCACACAGTATCTGCATACTTTTTCATATATATATATATATATATATATATATATATATATATAATGTACTTTTCACTCTCTCTAAATACGTGCTTTTTTCCCATTTGCACTGTTTTTTTTTTGTCACAGGCCTAGGCAATATAGCTAAGAAGATTATAATGTATATGTATAAGACATTTCAAACATTTGATTGATTGATTGATTGATTGATTGATTGATTGATTGATTGATTGATTGATTGATTGATTGATTGATTGATTGATTGATTGATTGATTGATTGATTGACTTGCCTACAGAACACGCAAGTTTTATACTGACAAGATCAACTATGTGCTGGAAAAATACTAGTTATTTCGCTCTTTCTGTCCTTTATTTTTACCTAGTCTTTTGTTGTTGTTGTTGTTGCTGTTGTTCTCCTTGTGTATTTTGTCTGCGTGTCCCTCTCCTCTCCCTCCTTTTGTCTTTCTGTGAGTCTCTCACCTTCTTTGCCTGTGTGTATTGTTTTTTTGGCATACACTTTGCATGTTCTGCAGCTATGTACACACACACACACACACACACACACACACACACACACACACACACACACACACACACACACACACACACACACACACACACACACACACACACACACACACAGTTTACTGGGTTTTTGGGTTAGCTGTTTCTGTGAGTTAAGTCCTTTTTAATTGTTCTCTTTTAAGTAAGGGCAGACATTAATTAGTGTGATTACTTGGGGCGATACCACACGTGAGAGTGTTTAAAAATCGTTTATCGTTCACGTCCTTTGCAAAATGAATAGCAGCATAAATGCAAGCGCAGACAGTCACCGCCCATCCCCAAAACAAATAGAGCTCCCACAGGAGGGATGAGGGCTGTGTCTTAATTTTTTTGTTCTTTTGTCTTGGCTATGTACAGCACATGCCTTTGATATTTGACAAGGTATTTGCGAACCCCTCCTTAAAGTAGTGTGAAAAAACAAAAAGCACTTGACTCACTTTCATAATGAAACTAATTTACTCTTATTAAATCTATATACACCTCTATTTTTTGTAAATGAACAGAATTACATCTCAGACATATCAGTAATCTGAATAGCTAAATTATAGGATGATGTGATCTGCCATTATGAGCCAGCATTATAATTGACTATTACAGATAAGTAATTGGCTATAATTGACTATTAATTACACAATTTTATTTTGCACAGTATTTACACAAAATATGCATTATCATTTGGAAGGGTACATTGGAAATGACACACATCTGTTAATCTGCCAAGTAAGTGTGATTATCAGCTTAATCTGAAAATAGCTGAATATCAGCAAACAGACATATCAGTCTGGCACTATTACAGCGTATTAAAGCACTGGATCACATGCCGTATTCTACATACATGGTATGAAGCATTCACTTTGTATATGAATGTGCCAGCATCATTCGTATTCATTAATTTGTCATTCTAACCATTTATTTGAAAAGATATGAATTAAAGGTGAAGTATGTAGTTTCTGTGATAGAAAGAATTACAAAAATAAAGCATATTTTCAAACAACCTTACAAACGCCCCTTTCCCAACTCAAACATCACATGGGGTACTCGTGAAGGCATGTCTCAACAGGTAAAAGTAGGCTACTTTCAATAGAAGTAGGAATACTTTTAGCTGTGTTACTGTGTGTCATGAGTAAGCAATTGAATAGACTAAGACTCTGTCTAGAGCGAACGCAAGCTTATAATAATCACAGCTGTTTGAAGCTGTCTACACAAGACATTTGAAGAGTTCTGATGCAAAAGCCGCTAAATGCCATCTCTGTCAAAAATGAGATAATGACATTTAACGAATGCTTACGGCACATAGTACACGTTCAACAAATCACGTGCTTCAAATCCTCTAAATCGCAGCGTCAGCCCATTCAGAAATATCGGTTTGCTGGCAAAAGCCTCTAGACGCCACTTCCCTTTTTGCAGCAAAAGCCGCTATATTCCGAGAAGCAATCAGAAGGCGCGAATTGAATCATATGATTCCGAGCGGTTTCAATATAGCGGCGCGCTGAGGAGATTTTTTTAGAGTCAGATTCAGATTGAGATTTTTAAAATAAAAGATGGAGTACGATGAAATGGATCAGCCTGTCCTACTAACATTGAATGGCAGAAGAAAACGTTATTTAACTCAAAACTCTGCCTGTCATAAGGCAAAATAGCCTACAGTGGAATTGGCTTGGTCGCAATTGTATCATGCACTCGTAACAGTTCTTCGCGCAGTGCCGTTACTTTGAAGGAATCGGATTTATTATACATCAAACAACGGCTCTATTTCGCCAAAGACAAAGTCAAACAAGATGCTATTCTTCTGTCTCATATGGAAGCTGTGCCATGTAAACGGAGGAGGCAAAAAGTGGAGGCTGAATAAAAGAGACGTGTTAGATCCCTGTGTAAAGAGGTTTGTCTACTGTTTAGTTTTTAAGTGATAAGTTCTCTCATCTTTTTCAGGGTTTTTAGTTGCATCTTTAGTGATTTTTCAACTATTTACCATGTCTTGTCCCAAATAGGTGGATTTAGAGGTTTTTGCAAAAAAAGCACAAGTGGATTTAGCTGGTTTTGACGCAAAAGAAAATCTAACTTGTTAAAAACCAATAAATTGTCTAGAGTGACATTTTAAAAAAAAAAAGTTATTTTATTCACTAGCTAATAACCTTATCATTACCTTTAAAATGAAACTCCTGGACTTGATCGTAAAAGCCTGGTAAAAAATGCTAATTTTAAAGAAAAGAAGTCTGATGGATTTAGAGGGTTTTGCATCTGAACTCTTCGTTTGTCTTTCTGAATGGGTGCATGATGATGTTGTATGCTATTGAAGTGTCCATTATAGCATGTTGCATTGCAATATCTCATTCACTTTAATGTATTCATGACCTGTTTAATCTTTGAAGGTATAAATGCAGTGGATTTGGGCTTGCTCTTCTGTAACTGAAGCTTTTCCCATGTATTGCAAAAAGAGCTGGAAAGAGATTGACGGATCTGAGCGGACCACTCTCATTGTTTTGATGGTGCCGGTGAGGCTCAGTGTTTACACTTTGGGGGAGATAAACTCATGAATTGCATACTAATAGTAGTCCGTGAACAATAAACTGGGTTAAGAGAGTGTATATTTTAACCTAAAAAGTCTTACTTCAGCTTTAAATATAAATGTTCATATGGATATGAAAGATATGAGAACTGATATAAGTATTATTCCAGAACAAGTCTGAAAACATCTGGATGGTGTTATGAATATTAGCCAGGCTTTTATTGTTTTTCCTCCTCATATGGTATCAAAGTGATATTTGTATAACGAAATGCTTTTGTCGTAGACTGGCAAGATGTTTTAAGACTAGCACATGCTTTAAGAATGATATTCTAGTTTCCAGCTGATTTATAGGGCAACCGAGGATATTTATTAGTAAAATTCTGTTCGGATATTAGAGAACCTGGCACCTGATTTTTTTTTTTTTTTTTTTCTAAATCTAAATCTGAAATTGTGCATTAATTAAATTAAAGCTACACTATGGCTACATTAATACTGTCAGTTTTTGGGATTGGTATGCGCCTTTACTTACAGGTGTGAGTCTTGAAATGTCCCAACTTACAGCAGCGTCTCCAATACTGTCTATATGAATGTCAAATGGGAGTAAAGCCCATATTCTCTCATCAATAACCACAGTGACAGAGACCAAAGTAATATCAAAGATGGCGACACCCATAAAACTGAAAACACTTCAGAGAAAAAAAAGATAAAAATAAAATCTGCATAAGTGTGCTCACTCTTGTATGTGAGTTGAGTCCTTTTTAATTGTTCTCTTTTAAGTGAGGGCAGTGTTCAGAATTAACTAATCATCAAACTCATGTGAAATAGTAGTCTTCCCCTGAAGTGACTCTGATTAACTCCAAATAAATCTCGGCTGATCTTGTAAGACATCTTCTTGGTAGCTGCTACAAGAGCCCGTTTACAAAGCATCAACGGGATCTCATTGTTGAACGGTATTGCTCAGATGAGGGCTACAAAAAACTTCCAAGGCATTAGATATACCATAGAACACAGTGGAGAAAGCATGGTAGAACACTGATATTATCAAGAACAGGGCGTCCTCCAAAACTGATGAGAAGACAAAGAGAAAACTGGTCAGGGAGGCTGTCAAGAGGCCAACAGCAACATAAAGGGCTCTATTTTAACTGTCTTTAACTGTAAGGGCATGGTCTAAAGCTCATGGCGCAAACTTTTGCTAGTTTAAGGACGAGAAAACTGTTTGGTCTAAAAGTGTTGTCCCTATTCTCATCTCCCATTCCCTTTAAAAGCAAGTTGCGCTCGTGCCATGGCGGATTCGCTATTTACATGACAGAATTTGCAAGCAGAAAAACTGAACGCTTCTCTAGTGAGGAAACAAAACGGATCTGCTTATGCACAAGGTTAAAGCATGCGTTTTTTATTTTTAATATTAGGCATGTTTGTGTGTGTGTGTGTGTGTGTGTGTGTGTGTGTGTGTGTGTGTGTAATAAGCAGAGTGTACGTGCATTGTGCACCCGCATATAGGCGCATATTACTAATGTGCTCTTTAAATAACAAAACAATATTGTGCCATTGACTTTAGACCAGGTTTCAGTTAGTCAATGGCGCAGTCTATTCCAGTTGCTTCAAAATTGTAACGCACCAACAATCTGCCTGAATACACCTCGTTCCCTTTCATGGGAACTGTCGATGTAGCGTCTCATTCCCTTATTCAGGGAACCAGGGTTACACAAGTAACCCGAGACGTTTTCAGACCAGCACGCCCATGGGCGAACAGATGGGGGCAAATGCATTTGCTATTTAAACAACATGGTGCAGGATGTGAAAATGATAACTGCGTTGGGCTGAAATTATATGATAGTCCCCTAACTCTTTCCCTGCCATTGACAGAATTTTCTGGCTTTCTATGTTTTCACTGTTATATGGTAGGGGGTGCTTTTACGCATCATCTGAAAGAGTACAGAATCTATGGATCAAAACACTGGAAAAAAGGAGCAGAAACAAGCAATAAAAGCGTTGCTTATGCACACTGTAGTCTTTGAAAAAAATTAGATTTTCTCATCTTTTTGTTCAAAATTTTGATTTCTTTTATGAAACTACATTCAAGTGTTGATTAAAAAAAAAAAAAAAAGACTGGCTAGGAAAGAATTAAAAAGACTTGCAGCTCTTTCTGGAAAGTACTGGATGCCCTCTACAGGTGACAACTCTCTCCTGTATGTTTCATCTGTCTGGGCTATGGGACAGGGTGGATAGATGCAATTGCTTTTCTGACTAAACTTTGTTATAAACACCTAAATTACACACTAAAATTGAAACATGGCAACATCATCTGTGTCTGAAAACACGCACACAAACACAAAATGCCTCTGTAAACTCTCACCTCTCAGACTGACCACTGCATATGGTCATTCCTGTGTGCACTGCTCGATCTGTCCAGCAAAAAACAGTGAAACAATAAAGGACTTTGTTAATAATTGACAGGCTACAGACTGGAAGTGTGTCAGAGTGAGTGTGTGTGAGTTATATGGGGACTCCTGTATGACCCATATTAAATTTGAGGGTGTGTTTGGGAGGGGCTATTGACGAATAAGAGGCATTTGGCTCTGGCAGCTGGTTAGGCAAGGATTAGGGGCTAAAGGGGGTGTCATTCTATGTGTCCTTTATTTGTGTGCGAAAACCATAAGATGTAGTGATTATTATAGCTGTGAATATCATCAAACAGTTACATGTATATCTGCATTACGAGTTTTTAGAATCAAAAAAAGTGTTCAGTAATGTTTGATTTTTTGAATAGCATGTCGCAGAACCTGGCTTTCAACTATCAGCATAAAGTCTGGTCTACTTTGAAGATTATTCTGGCCAAGTACAACCCATTTAGATAGGAAGAGACCATGTGACTGACATGTAAAATGACCAACTACTCTATTTATGTGACATTTAGGCCGAAAAAATAATATAACCCTAATGCTGTGTTCACACCAAACGCGAATAGAGCGTCTGGCGCGAATGATTTCAATGTTAAGTCAATGTAAAGACGCGTTTATGCGCGTCTGGAGGTCTCGCGGCGCGAATGAGGCGTTTAGCGCGGCGCGGAAGACGCGAATTCGCCTCATTCGCCTCATTCGCCTCATTCGCGCGATACGCGCGTTACGCGCGAATGGTGCTTTTTGTGCATTTAGCGTCTGACGCGAATTCGCGTCTGACGCCCGAGTTGAAAAATTTGAACTTTGGCGTAAATTCGCGCCGCGTTAACCAATCAGGAGCCTGCTTGCTGCTGTGGCGGTAGGCCCGCCCGGAGTCACTCATTCAAAATGGAGGAACGACTGATATTATCAGTGAGCAGTCACCCAGAGATTTATGACACAAGTTCATACTTCAGACAGGAATAAAACGGAGCTCGCTTGGAAGAGTGTCGGTGAGGAGATTGGGCTACCTGGTAAGTTGTAAATACACATTTCACTTTTAAATCACGTACACGTTTATCGACCCGCGGCCTTCCCGCGACGCTGACTCCTACGCCGCTGTTATGCTCTCCAGAGCAAATACAAAGCGGTAGCTCTCTCGATGAACGCACGATCAACATCAGCCATCTTGCAAACAGACAACCGCCTAGCACTTGCCCCTCCCACTCGCCTCGGACGCGCGTCAATTTCGCTTCAAACGCTTGTTTTTTACGCGCATCTATTTCGCTCTAGACGCGCGAATGCATTCAAAATGTTCAAGCGGCAAACTAGACGCGGTAGATGCGAATTTGACGCTCTATTCGCGTTTGGTGTGAACGCAGCATAAGAAGCAATAAATAAATAAATAAATAAAAATTATTAAAATGTTGATATTATATTTAATTACATTTCATGAACTCACTTTGGCAGAAATTAGTTTTCCACCACCAGCCAAGTCAAGAGTTCCACCCCAGTCTATCACTTTTTTATACACATTTGTGTCCTCATAAACCATATATACAAGAACACACACACACACACACACACGCCAACATGCACAACCTTTCAGAAGGCAGCAACAAAGCAGAGCTAATTGATTCATTAATATTAATTAACATTAAGCATTGTTTTTTTATCAGATCACATGCATGATTTATTATGCATGACATATCACTAAAACTTAGAGTCTGAAATCACTGTATATCTCCATTTGAGTGACGGACTCATAATCAGCAGTCAGTCCCTGTTGACTCAGTGGTCCGCCGGGAGTCTGGCACTAATACTTGTTCCTGTATAGAGTAGTTGACAAAAGAATAATTTTCATAAAAATGTAATGTTAATAAGATTGAATGTTACATGATGACTCTGTGACATATATGTTTGCACATTATGAACATACCTTTGAATGAGACATGCACTCTTAGAAAAAAGGTTCACTGGGGTTCTTGATTCAATTTTAAAGAATTCTTTGTGCCCTATCATACAACCGGTGCAATGCGGTGCCAGGCGTGACGCAAGTGTTTTTTGCTAGTTTCAGCCCAACAGAGATATCATTTTCACGTCCTGCACCAAATGTATATGCCCCCATCTGTTCGCCCATGGGCGTTTCTTTTTCTGAAAACAAGGTGTGTTTAAGCACATTGTTGGTGCGCTACTATTTTGAGGCAACTGGAATAGACTGCACCATTGACTAACTGAAACCTGGTCTAAAGTCAATGACACAATATTTGTTTTGTTATTTAAAAAGCGGGTTAGTAATATGCACCTACAGGTGGGTGCACAACGCGCATAAACTCTGCTTATTACACACTCAGGGAATCGCAGAAGCACACAAATATTAAAAATAAAAAGATTACATTGTAAAACATTATTATTGTGTGCATAAAGATAAAAACGCTTTGGTGGAATCCGGCTTGTCTCGTAGATAGTCTGTTCGCGCTCTTTAACCTCGTGCACAAGCAGATCCGTTTCCTTGCTAGAGAAGCGTTCAGTTTTTCCATTTGCAAATTCAGCCATGTAAATAGTGAATCTGCCATGGTGCGACCACACCTGGCTTTTAAAGGAAATGGGAGATGAGACTCTGATTGGTTTATTGCGCATTACGCCCAAAACACACCTATTACTCATTGAGAGAATAGAGACAATCCTTTTAGACCTTGTTCCGGGTGCGGCAACCATTTTTCCCGTCGTTAAACTAGCAAAAGTGGATTCGGACACGCCCTAAGTGCACTTGCGGGAAATGGGAAATTATTATATGCGACATTTCCTCAGCTCACCCTCCACTGACAGACAGATGTGAAAGTAAGTCAACTTTAGATCTTGCTCATACACATGCACAAATTTATTAACAAGTAATTTATTTTACTTGGATGCTTTTGAAATTCAAGACAGGTTAAATGTTCAAAAGGACAGTGTGGTCAATGGCTGCACGATCAAAGGGATGTGAACAATGTACCTTTATCTTCATTAATCAGATATTCGTATTCATTCATTTAATAAGGATAGTGCAAGATCAAATGTTTTATTTGACTTGGTCTTTTATGTTGTATTTTTTAAACCTTTTAAATAAATCAGTTTTAATGTGATTTATTGACATTAACATTTTTGTTTTGTACATTTGAATTGCCAAAGCATTTCCCAGTTTGTCCGAAATTACCTTGTTCCCACATACTGTATACACAAATGACTAGTGAACTGGATAGTCAGCTGTATTTTATATAAAAAAGACACTTTATTTAAAATGTACACATTGTTTTTGCATTATATACCAAAACATCAAACCATACTGCATTTATTCTAAAGGAATAAAGCACAAGCACAGTTCCTTTAGGATGGATGGATGGATGGATGGATGGATGGATGGATGGATAGATAGATAGATAGATAGATAGATAGATAGATAGATAGATAGATAGATAGATAGATAGATAGATAGATAGATAGATAGATAGATAGATAGATAGATAGATAGATAGATAGATAGATAGATAGATAGATAGATAGATAGATAGATAGATAAAAAATGTTGAATTAAAAGTAAAAATAAAAATAATATTCACATTGTTCCGCTCTGTTAGTATGAAGGTCACCTCTGTTTGTTTGAGGCACTCTCCCTTCACTTCTTATCATGTCACATGACAAAGCAACACCATGCAGCATCCGTCCCTTAGACACACACATAACTGATCAAGATCACAGCTGCCTGTGAGCCGTGAGCAAACTGCAGATCATTTTGTAATGTAGGTCTTTCCTAGATGCTGACCTCAGGAAACCAGTCATTGTCATTTAAGGACAATACTAATCGAGGAATTCCGGCTGAATATTTCCGAATCTAGATGGTTAGGACTTAAAATAGGTAATTTGATTGGTTCATTGATCCAGGGAGAGCCACGCCCACCAGACCTGCTTATTCTTCTTAATGAATTCCCATCACTTCTGACAATGAAGGCGCACACACACACACAATCTCAAATGCTTTGTGTTGTTGTCCCTGTTGCTCACTATGATCTGATCTCTGTTAGTTCAGTCTGTCACATTGGCTGGCAGGAACAAACTCTGTTAGTTGTGTCTGGATGAGAGGAGACATGAGGTGACAGATGAGGGTCAGACAGACGCACACACCCTGAATCTTAGCTTCCAGTTACAGTGTCGATGCACTGCACTTACACACTAAAACCACACACATGCATGAACAAAAAGCACAGAAATCACAGCTCAGAGTATCTTGACTGAAGACCTCGTCCCTTCAGGACATTCTGACACTGATCCACATTCAGTATTAGCATGACTACCAGACCAATCAGACCCATCTCTCTATTTTATGCAAATTATTGTCTGAAGGGAATATTTGAAAAAGATACAATCTTCCTTTAGCAGGATCACACTGAAAATGTTCTAAATAAATAAAAACACTGATCTTCCATACAAAAATTAGTAATTTATTATTTTTATGTATAATATTACAGGGTTACTTCAAGTAAATTATTTCAAAGGAAAAAAGAATGAAACAAATGGTCCCAAAACATCTGTAGTATAAAAGTAGATATTTGATTAAAAAAGAAACAATACTTGAAAATTTGCTTATAATACAAATGCAGTTTTATTCTATATATTTATATGTGCATGCATAATATGTCTAAAGGATAAAAGAGAAATTATGCCTCAGCATTGTCCTTTGGGGACATCACTGTTGCCATGGTTTCATCATGCACCTCAAGTCAGCCCCTGCTCTTGACCTTTGCCCTCTTTGACCTGAGGTCATTCTGTGCCTTGTGGGGGTTACAGTGAAAAAAAATGATTACTGAGATTAAGCAAAAGTTTATCATACACTTGGATTTATATTCTGTGCTGGACTGGGTGTGTCTGGGAGCAATTTGCAGATTGTGTGTCCCATGAGGCCTTCTTAAATGGCCCATTTTTATGAGCAGTTCTGACACACACACACACACAGTCCTGCCTCTTGAGGTTTCCCAGTTTTCATATAATCAGCACAAGACATGAAGGGGTGTGGGGCAGCAGGTGCAGGGGGCTGGACTGACACATGATTGACAGACGGATTGATTGCTTTTGAATGTCAGCTTGGATAATTATCAGAATCTGTCTGTAAATGCCATACCAATAAGGCAGTAGTGGTTTAACAGTCTTTTTTCTGCGTTCTTTGACACACAGATTCCAGACTCTTGACAGACAAAGACTTGAATTTCATTAATTAGCCATTTAGAAATAAGATTATCAAAGAGACTTATGCTGCATTCACGCCTGGCTATAGTTACCCTAATCCTCAGACCTGGAATTGTGTGTTTCTATGTCAACACTATTAATACCAAAATGAATCTATAATTTGAGTAATGAATAGACAAAGCCACAGTACATCATGTAACAGTCGTTATGCCAATGCCTTATTAATAAACTAATAGTTTATTTAGTGGGACATTAATTGCATTCAAATGTGCTATAACTACATAAACTACATATATTGCATTGTCATTGTCACTATTGTCTTCTTGCATTATTAAGACATTAACAGTACTAAATAATGGGAATTATTAAACAGAAATATTATGGAGCTGGGTAAGTAATGCAGACTCCAAAATATATTTGTTTACAAATCATGCACTATGGTAAAAAAATCTCTTTTGAGGCCATAACATAATTGTGCAAGGAGCCTTGTGAAAACAAGTCTTTATTAATACATAATCTGGCCCTGTAATCATAATTGTGTGTGAAAACGATGTTTTACTGCCTCTAGTGTTCATTTCTGTTAGAAACTGCAGTGATATGTACGTATTGGTACGTATTTTGCATTATATATATATATATATATATATATATATATATATATATATATATATATACAAATTTGCAAATGAGGACATCCTCAAAAAGAGTTTTTGGGTGGGTTTGTCAGATTTAGCTCACTTCTGGGTACAAATTTGTAAGAAGGTAGATGAATGCACGTACTTATATATACATGCACACACACACACGCGCGCGCGCGCATGCACGCACGCATACATCCGTCCAAGTATGCAGACACACACCCTGCTGGCCAGCTGTTCATGGCAAGGGCGGCATAGATTAGCTTTGTCATATATCACTGTCTCTCTCTCTCTCTCTCTGTGTGTGTGTGTGTGTGTGTGTGTGTGTGTGTGTGTGTGTGTGTGTGTGTGTGTGTGTGTGTGTGTGTGTGTGTGTGTGTGTGTGTGTGTGTGTGTGTGTGTGTGTGATAGACTGGGGTGGGACTCTTGACTTGGCTGGTGGTGACCCAATTATAGCACAGAATGTCAAATAGCTGTCTCCAACGTCCAAAACATTTAGTTCCTAGCTTATGAACAGCTGGAGGATCAGTAATAAACTCTAATGTGTCAGTGTGTGAGCATCACTCTAATTACCAACAGTCTAAAAATGCTGGGTTAAAAACAACCCAATTTGGGTCATTTTGGCTACCCAGGAATGGGTCAAACAAACTCAGCACTGTGTTGTTTTGACCCAGCTGGGTTGGGTCAAATGTTTGAAAGTCGGGACTAAACTGTATGAAGTGCTTGCCTTCTTTCACGTCTGTATTCCCGTAACCCTGGGTTACTGATTATGAACTCAAATTGGGTCAAATATTTTTTTTTTCTTTATATCTTTGTTTCAATATTTTGTTGCTCATCTTCTTTTTAGGTGACTTGCTTGCAAGATTTCTTTGGTGATGACGACGTTTTCATTGCCTGTGGACCAGAAAAATTTCGCTACGCACAGGATGACTTCTCTCTGGATGAAAATGGTAGGCCACGCCCTTTAATAAATAAGTGAGAAATCTAAAATATTAGTGATAAAATAAATTGGATTTGTGTCCATTTTTACAGCTCAAAATACATCTGCCCATGTTTAATTACATTTATAATTGCAACAGTTGTGTATGTTCTTACAGCTTTTTTCCTTTTTTTCCCCCCTTTTTTTTTTAGAGCACAGACATTCTCAAAGATAAATGTTCAATTGTTAGTTTTTAGAATGAGGTGTTAGGCATTAACCATGTAACACTGTCTTGCAACTAACCCAACCCTAAACAAAATTTCAGAATTTGATATAATCAAAATTTCTTTTTATTAAAAATCTATTAGTAAGAACATAAAGAAACTTCTGTGGTTCCTTTTTTCTGTAAAGCTGTTTTGAAATGATATGTATTGTGAAAAGCGCTATACAAATAAATGTGAATTGAATCAAATTAGCAATGTTATTCCCATTTCTGACCAAACAGAGACAGTTCTTTAATTCAAACAAATATCTCTACAATATTTATTCAGTTCTGCTTATGTTTCAGTTGTTGTACAGTATTAGTTTATAGTAATGTAATCAATCTAAGACTGAGTACAGATAAAATGAATCCTTCTATTTTTGTCCCCCGTGTTATCAGTAAAGCCTTCGATTCAGCTGATCACAATATTTTCAGCCAGACTGGCTGGTTAGGTTTTTCAGTAACAGTGATGGAATTATTTCTTACTTGAAAAATAGAGAGACATATTTAACATAATTTATAGCCTGTAACATTTTGTACACTAACTCCTTTACAATTTTGACTATTGCACACTCCCAGTAACAATTTCAGTCTGTATGTGTTTTAGAGACGGTAGTGAGAGCAGGAGGGAGCTGTATGTCATTGGATGTCATTAATATCGCCTCTCAAAATCAGGCTTTCAAATGGGCTAATGCATTATTCAGATTCACATTTCCATATGTAAATAGCTGATGTGCGACTCACATGGGTGTAATACGGTTCAGAGACATAGATAAGGTGTCAGACAGCTCAAGAGGAATGTGTTTGTGTGTGTTTGAGAAAGAAAGAGGGAGAGAAAGAAAAAAGACAGTAATAACATATTGAGGTTAAATTTCATTTGGTAGCACTTTATTTTACAGTGTCATTGTTACATATGTTACATGCAGTTACTCTAGTAATAACTATAAATTATTATGCAATTATGCATAATTGCAGGCGACTAACCCTAAACCAACCCCTATTCCTAACCTTAACCATATAGTAAGTACATGAAATTAATTATTATTACTCAGCACTTAAATGTATAATTACACAGTAACTGTAATTATACATTTAAGTGCTGAGTAATATTAAGTAACTTCATGTACATGTACTATAGGGTTGGGGTTAGGGTTTGTGTTGGTTTAGGTTTAGTTGCATGTAATTATGCATAATTTATAGCTATTACTATAATAACTGCATGTAACAATGACACTGTAAAATAAAACGTTACCCATATTGATTTGTGTCTGCAGTAGAAGCATCACCAATGGTGGATGCTATACTTTCGTTTCCAAGCTACACAGAAATTACAGTAGCTATATTATGTTTTTTTTTTTTTTATTATTACAAATATTACATTCTACAAAACAATAGTCAATTTCTTTTCTTTTGTATTTCTGTAAAAAAATAAAAAAAAGTACAGTGCTTAGAAAAAATGAGTACACCTCCTTTAAAAAGTAACATTTTAAACAATATCTCAATGAACACAAAGACAATTCCCAAAATGTTGACAAGACTAAGTTTAATATAACATCTGTTAACTTATAACGTGAAAGTAAGGTTAATAATATAACTTAGATTACAAATTTTTCAGTTTTACTCAAATTAGGGTGATGCAAAAATGAGTACACCCCACTACAAAAAACTACTACATCTAGCACTTTGTATGGCCTCCATGATTTTTAGTGACAGCATCAAGTCTTCTAGGCATGGAATAAACAAGTTGGCGACATTTTGCAACATCTATCTTTTTCCATTCTTCAAGAATGACCTCTTTTAGAGACTGGATGCTGGATGGAGAGTGATGCTCAACTTGTCTCTTCAGAAATCCCCATAGGTGTTTAATTGGGTTCAGATCAGGAGACATACTTGAATCATTTTCACCCTGTTCTTCTTCAGAAATCCAACAGTGGCCTTAGATGTGTGTTTAGGATCATTGTCATGTTGGAAAAGTGCACGACGACCAAGGGCACGGAGTGATGGTAGCATCTTCTCTTTCAGTATAGAGCAGTACATCTGTGAATTCATGATGCCATCAATGAAATGCACCAGCAGCACTCATACAGCCCCACATAAGGACACTGCCACCACCATGTTTCACTGTAGGCATCATGCATTTTTCTTTGTATTCCTCACCTTTGCGACGCCATACAGTTTTGAAGCCATCAGTTCCAAAAACATTTATCTTGGTCTCATCACTCCAGAGTATAGAGTCCCAGTAGTCTTCATCTTTGTCAGCGTGGGCCCTGGCAAACACTAGGTGGGCTTCTTTGTGCCTGGGCTTTAGGAGAGGCTTCTTTCGTGGACGGCACCCATGCATGCCATTCTTCTGTAGTGTATGCCGTATTGTGTCACGATTAATAGTCACCCCAGTTTGGCTTTCTACTTCTTTAGATAACTGCAGTGAACTTGCATGCCGATTTTCTTCAATTATTTTCTTTCTCAGGTCTTGTGACATTTCTCTTCCATGTGGTGCCATTGCTGACAGTATGAAATGGGAAGGGGTTTTAACACCCTTTTATAGACACCTGTGTAATGAATAATTAGACTCACCTAAATTAGACATTTGTAGTCTAAAATTTAGCTTTGCTCCAGAGACTTTCAGTGGGGTGTACTCATTTTTGCATCAATCTAACTTGAGTAAAACTGAAAATTTTGTTCTCCAAGTTATATTATTAACCTTACTTTCATGTTATAAGTTAAACAGATGTTATATTAAACTCAGTCTTGTCAACATTTTGGAAATTGTTTTTGTGTTCATTGAGATATTGTTTAAAATGTTACTTTTCAAAGGGGGTGTACTCATTTACGCTGAGCACTGTATGTGATTTCAGGGATAGTGCAGAATTTTTTTTATTTTGGGTTACACTTTATTTTGATAGTCCACTTTATACATTATAATAACTATAACTTTGCTACTACATGTCAACTAACTCTCATTAGAGTATTAGTAGACTGTTAGGTTATAGGGTTTGGATTAGTAGAATAAATTGGCATGTACTTACAAAGATACTTATAGCCAGTAGAATGTCTGTTAGCATCAACATAAAGTGTGAGCAGGTATTAAGCAGACAATACTGCAAATTTACTTAATAGTTAAAAGAATATCCAAAGTGTACTATCGAAATAAAATGTTGTCTTCAATTTTGTCTCCACTTGAAATTGGTTTTGTAACAATTCATTTGACAATAATTTTCTTATTTCTGTTTTATATTTTGTTTATTATTTGCATGTTGTTTTGCGATGTTTCTGAATGTCTGTTTTCACTTTTTTTTTTTTAATTGCTTTATTGCCATGACTGTAAAACCAACAACATAAATAAAATAGGTTGCTAATGTGTGTAATTTGTATTTCTGTGTGGGAAGTAAGGGCACAAAGTTGTCAGAATTTGGAATTTGTCAGAGTAAAGTTTCTGTCGGTGGCTTCTGTACTTTGTTGTATTCTTAAAGGCTGCCTTTACGTCATACGTATGCACTGTCTCTGTTTCTCTTGCTGTAGAGTGTCGGGTGATGAAGGCCCCTAAAGGACAGAGGGGCTCCACTAAGAGTCCCGGCCCAATGCGACGCAGCAAGTCTCCGGCTGATTCCAGTGAGCCTATAATTATGTGATTCATGTCAGCTCAACACACCTTTAACTCCATAATGAAGCTTTACTAACTTTAGTCAATTCCACATCAAGCCTAAAGCACCACAGTTTCTTGCATGGATGATTGACAAGCTTTCTATAATACACTTTATTTTATTCTAAACTGCTTTGTCCATTATGTTATATTAGCAAGTTTATTTTTGCTTACACGGTTAAATTATGCATGTTTATGAATCATCTGTTGTTTTGTTTTTATGAGATTTTTAACACCTTGTCACTTTAATTTGGTTTTTGTTATTCTATCATAATCTCGCAACTGCTCATGTTTGTGTGTGTTCTTGCAATGGCCTGTGCAATTAACCTTCTGTGTGCATAAAGGGTTAATATTGTCAAAATGATTTTATACATGATGACATACATGCATAGCTACTCATGGTAAATAAACAGATTTTTGATGTTTAAACCTTAAAGACCCACTGCAGCAAAACTGCAACAGTTGTTTAAAGTTAACGAATACACAGCAGTTTTGAATCAAATTCATAAAAAGTAATGTTTTTCTTGATTTCTTTTCACAACATGTTCAGTTCAAAAAATTCACATGTATATATATATATATATATATATATATATATATATATATATATATATATATATATATATATATATATATATATATATATATATATATATTTGAAATATTTGTCATTATAGTCTAATGAAAGTTGAAAGAGTGCTCTGAAATGAACTTACTGAAGTTCTAGCTCACTGGGAAGGCCTTTATAAAAGTCAAAGCAATTCAGCTATTAATTTTCAGCTATTATACCAGAGATCAGTCAGGAATATTCCAGGATCATCATCATCAAACTTTAAAGAATGCCAGAGGACTGGTCTGAACATATCCGAATTTCAGACTCTTTCAAAACATAGGTACTTATTTATACTCATGATATGGTAAAAGTTTGCAGGTTCAAAAAAAAAAAAAAATCTAAATTCACCCGAATAACAAAATATGCACAAACATCATGAAAGAAAGAAAGAAAGAAAGAAAGAAAGAAAGAAAGAAAGAAAGAAAGAAAGAAAGAAAGAAAGAAAGAAAGAAAGAAAGAAAGAAAGAAAGAAAGAAAGAAAGAAAGAAAGAAAGAAAGAAAGAAAGAAAGATCAATATTTGGGATTAAAAGATGAGAAGAGAGGACGCTTGTCACACAAGTTTGAGTTTGATGTAAGAAGATAGATTTGCTCTGTTACATGTTTAATATTTTAGAGAGGAAGGATCACTCAATCGTCCAAGGGAGACCGAGCCTGGGGACACTTTTGAATCTGAGGAAGAAGGCAAAAAGGCCATGCTTGCATATTAAAGGATCAAGACTTATAAATAATAGAGTTTATGTTGTAAGCATATGTGGCATCTACATAAAGAAACACAGGAAAACAAAGTGTCCCATCAATAGTACCGTCATATAAGGTCAGATGTAAGCATTTTTACTTTGGCAGGGTTGCATGCAGAGGTTGTGGCTGAGAAAGAGATTTTTAGTGATGGGGGAAAAAACATTATAGTAATATGTCCTCATTGACCTTTCCACAGTCAGCAGTATCATGATATGACTGCCATCTTGTGGTGGCAAAACCTCACAGAGAGTTTTAAATCATTTAGTTAAAGAGATTAATTCACCCTAAAATGGAAATACTCACCCTCAAGTTGTTCTAAACCTGTATGAATTTCTTTCTTCTGCTGAATACAGAAGAAGATATTTTGAAGAATGTCGGTAGCCAAACAGTTGATGGACCCCAACTGGGTCCATACTATGTAAGTCAATGGAGTCCATCCACTGTTTGGCTACCGACATTCTTCAAAATATCTTCTTCTGTGTTCAGTAGATGAAAGAAACTCATACAGGTTTGGAACAACTCGAGGGTGAGTTAATGATGACATATTTTTTATTTTTGGGTGAACTATTCCTTTAAATGAGAAGTGTTATTTCTGCACCACTAACTGCACCAAAACAGAATTGCAAAAATCAGATACATTTCCTAAATGCTTAAAACTTGCTCTAGTCAGAAGAACGTGGTATTAGGGGAGAAACATCTGCATTCTGAACACTTTTTTGGGACAAAAATAGGCAAAAACAGACACAATGCGTTGTCAAAATGTTTGTTCTGTTTTCTGCAAATAGAAAAATATATAAATAGGCATATTTGCTAATATTTTATTTTAGGTGTACACTTTTATACAGTAGATAACCTTAAACCTATAGCCAGACTTGGAATAAAAGCCATAAAACAAATTTTGATTTCATGAGGTCTTTAATATGAAGAATTTTTGTTTCACAAAAATGACGTGATTTTATTGTAAGAATAGCTCATTTGTGCATGCTAACTTTTCTTGCATGGCCTGTGTGCTTTAAATGAGTGTATCTGTATCTTTGTACCACTGTGCACTGGCTAGACTTTTTTTTTTTTCTCTCTCTATTTCTTTTCATGTTTCTTTATATCTCTCCCCCTTGTGTTAAAGCCCATCTTGTAAGTTTTGTATTGCACTGCTCTCATTTTGAAATAAATGAACAAGGACATTTTGAGCTTTTTATATTTGGTTATTTTTTTGTTTCCCATCAGTTCTTGTTTTGTACACCCCTTTAGTTCTCTCTTTTTCAGTTTCTCTTTCATTCCATATTCAGTTCAGTTAGAGTATAACATTACACATGTATCTGACTTTTTTTATATATATATATATATAGGCCTATCAGGCCCTTCATTTGAGCAAGGAAACCCTCTCTTCTTATCAAGAACCATTTTTTGCAGCTATAGGGTTCTTGAATTATATTGTAGATTTTTCATATTCTTTGTTCTTTAGGACCTGATAATGAAACAAAAGCATATATGGGACAAGCTATTGTACCTGCATAGCCTAAAGTGTTACCAAAAACCCTATTTGGAACCATTTTTAGGAGTGTAACCGATCATGAACACACCTCAAGGCTAACTTAGAGAGAAAATCCGAACAAGTTGTGCATTTAATTAGCACATGAAAGGCTAAGATCAGCACTTTTAGAGTAGTTTTATATATCTCCTTATCCAGGTCTTCCAACAGCGCCTGGCTTTTCATCTGAGATTCTGTTGGCTTTGTTTTATTCATTCATTAGCTGGAACGGTTTTCAGGCCTGGCGTCTGGTCCTTAGGTTTTTGTATTGCTTAAATGAAAGCTCTGTTTTTAAAACAGCCTTTAGTACTTTAGTCCACATGATCACACCACTCTCACATATAAACACAGATCTGGTGTATCATAGCAACCTGCACTATTCATAGAGAGATGTGTAAATGAGTTCCAGCAAACAGATACACACACTAGCAGCTGGCTAGACGACAGTTGACAACATGATTACACAGGGAGGAGGGAAGACACTGCCTAACCCCACAATTTGTCTTTTCTTTTCCCTTAATCTTTCTGTCTGTGGCTCTCCTTCTATCCCTCTCTTTCACATTTGCACTTTTTATTTCTCTCTCTAGCTAATGGAACAGGCTCCAGTAGTCAGCTCTCTACGCCCATCTCTAAGCAGTCGCCCATCTCGACCCCGACTAGCCCCGGCAGCACTCGCAAACAGAAGGTAACATTCTGTCAATTCCTGTAACTGTTGGTTAAACTATTTCTTCGTTTCTCTTTTCTGAATATATTTGGAATGGCATTTTTCCATACACCATGGGTTGTTTTTTTTGTTAAAAACAACCCATGTTGGGTTGAGAATGGACAAACCCAGTGGTTGGGTTAAATATTTGCCCAACGTGCTGAGCAGTTTTATTTAACTCAACTATTGTTTAACTACTATACTATTTGGCTGGCTTAAAATGAACCCAAGGTGGCTTAAAAACATCCCAATTGCTGGGTTTGTCCATTTTCAACCCAACGTGGGTTGTTTTTAACCCAGGATTTTTTAGAGTGTACTATTTTTTGCAGCATGCCTTATGTTTACTGTGAACAAAAATGCAGTACATAACTAGAGCACTCTGCATGTAATACTGTATTCCACAATGCAATGCATTCCACTTAAACTCCAATTCAGTGTCATACAGAAAACATTTGTGGTGCTTTTATAATACGTTTTGAGCTATTTTGAAGAGTAACAGCCATAATGCATGCACCAATACCCAATCCAGCCAAAAAGGTCAGTAGTGGACCGTGCACAGTGTGCAGCAGGCACTAAGCCAATAAACAACACAATACATACAGTATAAGCAGTATGCAAATACTCTATTCCAAAGAAAGCCATACTGTTAGATCCACATTTACTAACAGCTTTCGCAAGCGCAAACTACTTTCAGGACTTAGTAAAGACAAGCAGTGAAAATAGCGATGAAAAGGCGTGAGCTATTTTTGACCTTCTTGCATATGCATTTGTAGGAGTTTCCCTTTCAGACACAAAATTTATGGGAGACAAGTATTTGGTAACACTTTATTTCGATAATCCACTTTAGACATTCTACTATAAATACAAAGCTCTGTCATGAAATTCTAGATGCGCAGGCTAATAGATCCTTTAACTCAACCTGCTCATAATCACATCATTATCTGTAGAACACAGATGATTGGTTCCTGTTGTATTAGAAGCCAATGAGCTTGCATGCTCAATCTTCAAATACATGAGTAGCATTTGCCTTAGCAGTGCAGCGTGCTTCAGAAACCCTCCACCTTCCCCAGCTCCACCTGTATAGATCTGCTATGGGTAATTCATGTATGCTGTATTGTACAGCAGCAGCATGTCTTACTTGTTCACAGCAGCGTATCGACGTATGTACTGGTAGTAGCAAGTTCTGTACTTTCTCTGCAGCAGCAGCAGCGTAGCAGATCTATTCTGCCAAGACCAAACATATCAACATTGTCATACCCATTACCATGCCAAACACTCCGAGAGTTGTCATGACAGAACTTTTAAGTATCTTTGCAACTACATGTCAATTGACTGTCTGCTTAATGTAACCAAATACAACATGTTCCTGGACTTTCCAACCAACCAATCAGATCTGAGCGACAAGTTTACAGTTTATGACAAGTTTAGGCTTAGAATCAGGGTTAGGTGCTTCTACATCAGTGTTATTCACCTATCATTTCCCCTTGATTTTAGGGATAACTTATGGGTAAGATTAGGTTTAGGGGTAGGAATATGGTTAGGACAAAATTTTTGGACAGGAATGTTATTCCAGGATCAACAAACTCTGTTGATCCAGTAACATGTCTTACTTGGCAAAATCACGGTGACCATAGTGGCAAATTAATGTGAGTTAGTTTACCTGTATTGCATACTTATAGTTAGTAGGATGTCTAAAGTGTATGAAGGTAAAACAGTAGCAAAACCCAAGAGAATGTTTCGATTTGCACACACAGACAACAATCAAAACACATGTGTTACGAAGTTGTAGATTAACAATTACAAATGTGTAAAATGGCATTCACAAAAACAAAATTAATGGGGGGGGGGGCTTGTTCTGTGCCCTGAGATAAAAAAATAAAAATCCCTGTTTTCATTAAAATAGCATTAGTTTTAACTGACTTTTATATTACAGTAAAAGAGTATAGTCGTTTATTGGTTGGAGTTAGCCAATGAAATGGGACGTTTTTGTTACGCGATGACGTCACTACATAGAGAAGATCGCGCCATTTTGGTGATCCATGTAGCAGCCACCCACTTAAATGACTTTACAATTTTTTTACTGTAATATAAAAAAACCTGTTAAAACTAATGATATTTTAATGAAAATAATGTCTCATATGCAAATTACCGCATGCCAAGTCGCACTGGATGGCGTTGTTCATTGGTCAGGCATCGTCTCCCCTCACCCCCGTTCTGCTCTCTCACGTCTGCTTTCAAGTGCTCAAGTCAGTTTTGCAACAGGAATATCGCAAAAAGAGTAGCAAAAGTCAAAGAGCCAGGATTTGAACTTGTACTGCCAGATCTGAGAGGTTGTAAGCGCCGACTTGAAGCTGTACAGCGAAACTGAAGTAAAGTGCAAAAGTAAATATGTCTCACACATTTGTGTCTGTCATTTTGTTTATGTGAATGCCATTTTACACATTTGTAACTGTTAATCTGCAACTACAACTTCGTAACACGGGTGTTTTGATTGTTGTCTGCGTGTGCAAATCGAAACATTCAGCTTTTCACGTCAGGACTGTGAGTGTAAATTTCAATTTACAAATACAAATATTAATACGACAAGTTCTCACATTCAAATCAGCAACCTCTAGGGTTTTGCTACTGTTTTACTTTCATAAAAGTGGACTACTGAAAAATGTTTTAACTGAGTAACTAAATTAAACTAAAAATAAATTTTAACTAAATTTTGCAACGTGGTTTTAATCACTGGTATTTGCACCATTATTTAACACGCGCACACACACACACAAAAACATTAACCTGTAACGCTTGACATGCTGCGATAGTTGCATAGAACAGTTAGCGCATGATGGAAGGGAGAGATTTTTTTATTTGGAACGCCAGAGGCAGTTAGTTGATTGCCCGCACCTGAATATCATCGGCTCTGCCGGTTTGCGACCCTACGTTTATTTGCGCATTATCAGTACATCACCCTCAGAAATTCCCATCTGCGCTTACATGGAATTATGGTCTCACACTAATTTGCTCTGTTTAGTCAATCTGGCTCTTAACGGTTTGTCTTTATTTCACCTTGACTCACCCTACCCTATCTTCACCTCTAGGATCTATACTTGCCTCTGTCTCTGGAAGATGATGATTCACAGGGGGAGTCCATGTAGACTCTTTCCGCTCCGTACGCCAATCAACATGCCAGTCACAGAGGCATCTCTGGTGCTATCTGTCTTTGAAACATCAACATCACCGCCCCAGTTGCCAGGGTGAATGCACGCATCACCTTTGCTGCCCCTTGGCCGTCAGGCTTTAGACCTCGAGGCTTTGCAGCGATGGTCATTGCACTATTTGCTGCTTGAGAATTTGTTGCATCCATTTTCTGTGTTTTGATAATAGATTTGTAGTGACTGATGGAAATGTTAAGTATATGCGGGGCATATGCTGCAGTTTTCTCTTGTATTATAACAACAAACACCCAAATTTGTACATGTGGTCTGCTGTGGCAATTCATTTTATATATATGAGAAATTTGAGAAACTTAACTGTTAACACACAGCAGGTCAGTTTAACTCTTTAAACATCCAACCATCATTTTTTAAGCCAATAGTTTTGACTTTTTCATACTGACTTTTTTAAAAGCTTGGTCTTATGAATTTCAAGCAGCAAATAGTCATTTTTACAAGGGTGTGATAGTCTGACTTGTACAAGAGAAAAAATACAACAAAAAATGTAAAAGAAAAAAAAAAAGAAAGAAAAAAAAACTTGCACCATTAATAATTTTTATTAATCTCGTTTTGTAACCCTCTTTCTCTCTCTGTGCAATGGTTTAGTGTGTTTTAAAGCCCATTGAGTTGAAATAGAGTCCGCAGAAAAGACTCTATCCATATCACTGTAAATAATGTGTACAGCCTACTCTAAGACACCAACATCTATGTTTTTACATTGTTGCAATGTCTTTAAAACATAGATATAATGTTAAATGTCAATAGCTCTGAAGGTACTCATTGCAGATTGAGAGGGGGGCCAAAAGCCATATAACAAGGTCTTTTTGCTTTCAAAAACAATCACATTGGGTTTTGAAAAGGCAAAAGAATAGGTAATAACAGCAGCAGATTTGTGTTCGAAGGGATGTGATTTAAGGAATAGGAAAGTTAAAACCAGTATGACTTTATTTCTAAAATAACAAAGGAATAAAAGATTGTACGTTCAATTAATACATAGTCTTCTAAAGCCACATGATTGCTCTATATGAGGGACAGAACAAAATTTAAGTCCTTATTCACTGAAAACCTTGCTCTCTACTGCATGTCATTCACAAGAAGATTCTGATGCAAGATTTCATGGCATTGTTTGTCATATGTGTTATTGAATAGGTTGAATATTTGAATTTCTCACACAAAGCTATTTTAAGTAATTAAACCATTTATGGTGCTTATATGAAGCTCCGAATAGCTTTGTGGTATGAAAAAGAGTAGCATGAAGATTCTTCAAAAGATTAAATGTCGTACAGGTTTAGAGCGACATGATGACCGTTTTCAGTTTTGGATGACTATTCCTTTTGAAACTGAGTTTGAGTTTGAAAATGTATTTTAAGGTAGTGTCCTTTTTCAGAAAGCCAAAGTTATGTTGAAAAGAGGGAAGCTGAAAAATAATATTTTCTCTCCCCCAGTGGTGATGTACATAAAGGAGTCTCTCATTCATAGTTCTTATTTGGAGATGAACAGAATTTCACACCTGAACATTTACATATTAGAAAACCAAGTACATACGATATGATTATGGAATTCAGTGTATAATAGCAAATTGCATTCATTTCTCAATCACAACATCAAAATGATCTCTGCAAGTGTCATGATATCTGTTGATCAAAAAAAAAAAAAAAAAAAAACTAGCACAACAAAACTGCACAAATCAAGCAAACCCTTTGATGATCCTTTTTAAAAATATAATTTCCATTCTCCCATTTTCCACTGAAGTGTCTCCTGATGATTTTTCACCTTCCATGGTGCCTTTTATTAACCATCCTTTATGAAAAAGCAAAAAAAGCAACAAAAAAAAAAAACAAAACAAAACAAAAAAACTACAAGAAAACTAAAAACACTCATCTGTCAGTTGTTTACTGTATCTTTTTGAACTGTTTGATATGAAGTTGGGCTCAAACACTAACTATAACTACACACTCTGTAATCTGTTACTGTAGTAGTTTATCAGGGTAATTTCTTCAGACATGGTGCAGATGCTCTCTTTTCTCCTATAGTGCTGTAAACACAGTTGCTTGTGTACTGATATTTTTGGGCTTGGGAACATTAAAAAAAAAAAAAAATCAGACTTCCTCTCTGATTATCATGTACTTCCTGCTGTATCATTGTGACTTGTTTTGGTGATGTCATTCTGTGTATTAAACTTTTCTCTTTACTATTAAAATAAGATGCTCTTCTTCTACTATTTTGACTGCAGTAATGCTCATGAATGTCTTTGGTGGTTTTTTTTGTTTTTTTTTGTTTTTTGTTTTCTTCAGTGAATTCTAAGCACATGACCTACATTCATGGCCAAATTTTTCCACTTTTCATGCCTAATTAAAAGGGCCATGAACTGAGAAATCAAATTTTCCCTGATTTTTTGACAAATAAGAGAACTTCCTTGTTATTCCAAAAAACAGCTCTTATTGAAACCAAGCTGCCAAACAAGATTAATACATTAGCACAAGACAGCCTGCACTGACACAGAAACAACACCGACTTCTTCAACATCGACTCTCAGTGAAGCGATATGGACAGACTGAGTGATACTAGAATCACTTGACTAAAAATAACGTTACATTGGCTTTTTATATTCAACTATGTGAATATAGTAGTATAGTGTAGTCTCAGTAGAACGTTTGACACAGGCTGTGCAAAAACACTTTTAAGGAATGATCAAAGCCTCTATATACCACTTCATTTCACTATTAGCTACTATGAAAAGGAGAAACTGCAATGCACAATATGGCAGAACAGGTCCTGCCGTCTAAATAAAGGAGCCATTCACCCATTGGTAAACCATCACGTCACTGCAGCTGCCGTTAGAAGCTCTGGTTACCATAGAAATAGTCAGGCCCTGTCCACAGTGGCTGGACCAACTTGCCCATATTTTCACCTGCCCATTTTTCCTGCTTTTCAACACATGAAATTGAAATTGGGGTGAATGCAGTGAAAACATTACATTGGATAGCAATGTTGTAGTTCGAGAACAGCTCATTTTCATGAAACCAGAATAGAGATATTTACACTAAGAGCGTGCTATTGCACGCTGCAGTGGTGTAAAGTATTTGAGTAAATGTAATTAGTTATTGTTCTTAAGCAACTTTTTGGCTACTTTGTAGTTTTACTGAGTAACCTGATCTAAGCCAGATTCGATTCGTATGGTTTTGTCTGCTCTAAAAATTCAGTTTGTTCAACTAGCTTCATGCAACAGGCCTTAGGCAAGAGGATGTTGTTCAAGTGGTTTTAGCTGTTTGTGTTTGGCACATCATGTCCTCAGGAATTATTATGGGAGCCTGTGAGGACCATTCTGAGTTGCTGTTTACACAACACCATGTTCAACTAAAAACGGAAAAGTTTTTATGCGTTTTGGCCATTAATTTACACAACAACAGCGTTTTGGCAGCCTGAAATTGCAAGCTTTTGAAATCGTGTTTCAAAGTGCATGTTTTTTTTTTTGTTTTTTGTTTTTTAAATGATACCGCTATCATCCCCATGTAAATTACAAAAATGTGAATTTGTGAAAACGGTGACCTCATGTGCATGCGTATTACATGTTCAGTTTATAGGCGCTTAGTTTTTCTTTACAAAGTGACATCGCCAACTACTGGCCTGGCAGCAGAATAAAGCCCTTTTAGGCATTTTCATGGATCCGTCAATGTTAACAATGTTGTCGTCTGTACGCGGAAAAAGCAAGGAAAAAATGTACAGTTTTTAGTACATTACATTTAGTACATCATTTTTAGCTTTGTCGTGTAAACGTAATCCCAGAAGAGCAGAATATGCATAGACAAGCAGGACAGGGATAGTTTATTGTTCATTGTCTTTTGCATTTATAAAACTAAGTAATGCATTTGAAATTAAAATATTAGGTGTGTCAGAACAGGGAACCTGTGTTTATATTTTAGAACTATATTAGCATTTGTTTCTGTTTTCTACAATTGTTTGTTGAATATGTACAAAAAATAAAACAACCACAAACTTCCATGGCCATAGTCATCATTAGTCAGACGATAACAACATTCCCAGGTATAACAAAATATGTTCTAGGAACATTTTCCTAGATTCCCATTAGGTTATGAAAAAGTTATTTCTGAATGTTCGCTGAATTTTCAAAAACGTCTATGGGAATGTTACTTTTGGATGTTCTCTGAAAATGTCGGAAAAACATCCAACTAAAATGATAAAAAAAAATGTTCCATGAACAATGTATAGAGAATGTTTCTGTAATGTTTTGACATTGTTTAAGACCAGATAACTTTACACAAGAGTTCTATTAACGTTACAGGAAGAATGTTTGTTCATAACTTTGAGAGAACTTTGACGGAACGTATGCAAAAGTCTGACAATGTACCGTGTTATCTGGATTCAAAGGTCAAGAACTTTCAACAAGTCAGAAACAATAGGGTGGTGGAAGGCATGGGTGCCTGTGAGCTTCTGAAAACATCAGCATTATCTGCTCGAATGGCTGTTGTGAAGCTGACATCTGTGCAAGAATCTTCTCATAACATCTTTGTGTAGCTAATTTAAACTCAAAAAAATAAAAAGACCACTGTGCCCACACTCTTCTGTTACTTGCTGGTGTTTGTTGCAACACTCTGAAAAGCACATTTTCAAGATTCAAGGCCTTTGGTCTGTGAATTTCAACATCTTCAGTTGATGCATTAAATCACTTAAGTACACTGTATGTTGCCTATAGTGAAACCACATTTTGTGGTTAATTAAGACTGTCCACTTGTAGAAGGTTCTACAAACTGCTCCCTCTCTTCCATATCGTCCTTTTCTGCAGTAACAATACACAAAACCATGCAGTGTTCACTCATAATAGAATTATTTATCACCTAGCAACTCAAATAAGAAAAAGAACAAAGTAGCTAGACTAACATAACTACAGAATTTACAGTAACAGTGTTGTGTTGTGCTGACATCTAGTGGTGACATCTAGTTACCATAGAGCAAACACACAATGTTATATATGTTGTATACACAAATTATTATTTAAATATATATTACATTATAATACCCCCTCTGAACATAAAAATATATTTCTATTTTTGTAGTGATAACTATTACAATTACAATATTATTCATAGAAAAATGACAAAATTGAAATTTATTAAACATGTATGCAACTTAATAAAACATACAAATATGTCTTCTAAACTATGTCTTCACTATCTGTAATATGTCAATCAGACAATTTTCCTGAAATGAAGAGCACAAATCAACAAATCCTGGAGGATGACCTCCTTGGGTGCTCTAATGTTTGATAAGGACTGTTGCTCAACATGTCTCCATACAAAATCCCTCAAAGGTGCTCAATTATGGTACAGTTGGATGACATACTTGTCCACCACAGGAACTTCACCTTGGGAGAATGTCATTGTCATGAAAAAGTGACCAACAATGCAGCGAAAGAGGAGAGGGTAGCATCTTCTGTTTAAAAAAAAGTGTAGGAATTCATGACACCATTGATAAAGCACATCTCCCTTACACCTTTAGCGCTCATATCCCCATGTAAGAACTTTACTACAGCAGAATTTTACTGTGGGGACCAGGCACTTCTCACTGCATGTCTCCCCTTTGTGAGACATTTTAGATGCTGTTAGATTCATAATGACTGACTTGAGGTCTGTCCCAATTTGCATATGCACTATTCTATGCCGTCTTGTAGTAGTGCAAGTGGTGTGTTCACACTGATAACCCCCCTTTAAAAACCCGGATGATGCACTTAATTACCCCCCCCCCAAAAAAACAACCAAAAAAAAAAAAAAAAAAAAAAAAAAAAAAGTGTGGGATGTTGGACACTTCATGCAGTCACCTGTTGCAGCTTTCTTTCTTGCCAGAAGTCTTCATTTTGATAACATGGGTCTTGGAAAAAGCTAAATGAGTTTCTTGCACTTTGGCTGCAGTAGGTTTCTGTGTGGAGAACAACCATGAATTTTACTGAGACAGGTTGCATATTATGAAATTAAACAGTCACTCTTATTGTAACGAAGGTGGGACTCAGAGTAAGATCCAAATGCAGCGTTTATTAGAAGTAAGAGTGGTCGTACGGGCAGGGTCAAAACAGAAACAAACAGGAACAGTGAGGAACAGGCAGAGTCGTAGTCAGGGTACAGGCAAGGATCGAGGCAGGCAGCAATGGGTCATAAAACAGGAATCAGGCAGGAACAGTAACAAAATGGGTAAACAGGGATATAACGCTCGGAAATGTCACACTGGGTAAACAAGACTTTGCGATTGGATGGTGTGATTGAGAGTCCTTTTATTGTCCAGGTAACAAGCTGCAGCTGGGTGTAGTGATTAGTGTGGAGTGTGCATGACTGTATGTGGCAACAGGTGATTGGTGGAGTGAGTGCATGTGATTGACAGGGAGGATTATGGGAAATGGAGTCCGGAGTGAATAGGAAAAAACTGTGACCGTGACACTTATAGCTTTTGCCAGCTCTGAGACATTTTCCTGGTCTTTTCTTAGGATAAATCACTCATCACGAAATAAAATTTTCCATTCCAATTATAGATTTTTCAAGGGACCTTATTACAGGTCCACTGTTATTTTAATTTTGCAAAAATGTTCACACTTAAAACATGGATTTGGTCATTTTGTTGGAAATAAGTCTCCTAACCAGTATAAAAGTAATGCATTAAAAGTAATGCATTACAATATTGTGTTACTCCCTAAATAATGTAACTAACTATGTTACTTTTTATGGAAACTAATGCGCTACATTACTTTTGAGTCAATTTTTCTCATCTGGGCTGGGCTTGCTTGTTTTATAATAGCAAATGGCAAATTTAAAGGCCCATTCACAACAAAAGTGAAATGAATAAGCCTCAGACTAAAAGAAAATGCAAACCTTTCAGCTGTGCTGTCTACTGGATTGCAGAAGAATATGAAGCAAGGGAAGAATGTTCAACGCTTACTTCAGCAATAATAATAATAAAAAATGAAACACAAATGTGATTTTTAAGAAATGTCAGTTTAAGTTGCTTTGAGTTAAAACAGCTCAAACATGGATTTTAGTCTGGGACTAGGCTTAAGCCTTGTCTGTGAATCTGAGGGTACGTATATTTTATTATTTAACATATTTAATTACTGTAGGTTTGAGTAACATTCTGAGATTGCATTTCACTGTTTGCATTCATTTTGAGGAATACTGAATCTGTGAGATGAGTAAATGCATGCAAACATTTAGTCTAGAACTACAATAACCATCATGTTTACACAGCACACACAAAGCTCTTACTCACGATTTCTCTCAACATGGGACAGGACAGCTGTCAGTCAATAAATGGGAAAACAAAGTAATTTGCGTTCCTTTTTTGAAAAAAAGTGATTCAGATATTTTGTTTAAAATAGATAAGTAACATGTTACTTTATTAGTTACTTGAATAAAGTAATCCGATTACATAATTTGTAATGCTTTACCCCCTAGACACTGATTATAATGGACCCATTGTCTTTGTCGCATCACGCCACTCACATCCGATGTAGACACAGTGTAACAAAGCATCTGTGTATATCTATGGTTGTAATGTTAGCTATAGTAACAGGACAGTTTTGCGTGTACTTGTTTGTCTGGAGCTGGTGTGCTGCTGGTGACTAACAACGAACTCTTCTTTGTACATACTCTTGTGTACTGTATGTTAATTTTTTGTTCTTCCTTGTCTTTCGTTTTGCATCTTTGCTTTGCTTTAGCAATGATAAAGAAACATCCACTCTTGCATTGCGTGTTTGTGCATTTGGGGGCGGAGCAATGAAGGGAGGCGTCTGTTTGTTTGGGCTGATTTCAAATATCAACAGTGTTTCTCAGAAATCGCTTACTGCACCTTTAATATTGTTTAAAAACATCCAGGTACATCTTATGCAGTTGGTTAAGGAACAGTGTACAGAGCTGTGATCTTGACAAATGGAGACAAATTTGAAGAAATTAAAAATAAGACCATTTTGTTAAACATTTTTAAAATTCTTGTAGGCCTATATTTTCTTACACATCCTACAGGTTATTTTATAGTTTGATGGCTTTACTGTTATTCTAAAATGTAATATATGCAGAGGTGTAAAGTACTTGAGTAAATGTAATTAGTTACAGTATCTTTTTGGCTACTTTGTAGTATCAAAGATATTGGCAACTTTTACTCTCTACTTGACTACATTTTTTAACAAGTAAATGTACTTTTTACTCCACTACATTTGTGATGAGTAATGCAATTACAAATTGCATTTTTCATGGCAGCTCAATTTTTCTGCAGCAGTTTGTTTCTGATATAAAGAAGCGATATCGCCATCTAAGGCCATTGAATGCACTATATCTTGTGCATTTTGCCTTTACTCACCCAAAGCTTGTCAACAATGATATTTTACGTGAATGTGAGTGCATTAGTTGCTGATCGACTGATTTATTAGATGAGGAAATGACTGCAGCTGGTGATGAGGCTCAAACCAGCACATACAGTAGACTTTGACTATTTAATTTTACTTAAAATTGTTTTATTTATCCGCTATATTGACAAGACCGTTCTGACGGATATTGGTTTACTTATGGCATTTCTGTGCACTTGAGCACAACTGAGACTTGAGAGTTTGTAGACGTTAAAAGGTTGTTGTGTCGACCTTGATTTGTTGCAATATTGAGGTGTTCAGTTTTATTTTGATTTTAGAAAATAAACTTGATTTCTCATCTTACAAATCAATTGTTTCTAATTGTCACGGTCATGTCTCTCAGGACTAGTGCATCTCTAAGCCTATATTCAGAATGAGTAAAATACTTAAGTACTGTTAAAATCAGATACTTTAAGACTTTTACTCAAGTCGTATTGGAATTGGTGACTTGTAACTTGTAGTGGAGTCATTTTCAATGTAAGGTATCAGTACTTTTACTCAAGTATGGTTTTCAGGTACTCTTTACACCTCTGAATATATGTAGGAGAATAAGTATGCTTGTCCAAACTTTAGAGTCCAGTTCTCACTATTAACTAACTAGACTTTTGCCTCAAATAACTCCTTATTACTGCTTATTAATAATTAGTAAGGTAGTTGTTAAGTAGGATTAAGGGATGTAGAATACTGTCACGCAGAATAAGGCATTACTATGTGCTTTATAAGTACTAATAAACAGCCAATATCCTAACAATATGCATGCTAATAAACAACTAGTTAAGAGTGAGAATTAGACACTAAACTTAAGCGTTACCAAACTTTTAACTCTGTGTTTCTCAACTCCAGTCCAGGGGACCCACCTTCCAGAGTGTTTTAGGTGACACCCAAAGTGAGTTTGTCCACAAGGCTATGGCCATAGACACATGGCTTTAACAGTATATTTAATAATGTAGAAAATCAATAGAATTCCTTGTAGTTCTAGAAGTTCACCTACAGAAAAGGACAAGAAAACAGTTCTCTTAAATTAAATAAAACTTTCAGGTAAATCAAGAAGAAGAAACGATTAAGACGGTTAGGATTTAAATGTGAAAAGTTATATTGTAACTTTTGAACCATTAGCATTCGGCTAAAATGCGCAAGGAAAAGGGGCTATTTGAGAGAATCACTGCAAATTACTACTGTTTGTTTCAAGTAAAATGACTGGCAGACATCATGAGCGGCCGAATGATTCACTGGAACTGTAGAATATAGTATTTAGCTTCGGACTGATGTGTATTTGACTAAAAACCAGCATTCTGTTCAAGATTTTTCCCTTTTTATTATATATATATTTTTTTATATTTCAGTCCAGTTCCGAAACTGTAGCTTTTTTGTTTTACACTCAAGACACAGCCATGCACAATTTAGAATTCAAAAAGTATATTGCTTCAACCACAATTTAAAATAGCTTATCCAAAACAATAGTTTCCCCCCTCTATCATACGCCTCACATCCAGCCTTCTTTCAAAGAGCAGGGGAGGGGCTTGCTGAGATGAGTCCAGCAGTTCTCAAATGTCATAATTAGAATAATAATTTAAAAAGAAAACATTTGTGTTTGTAAGCATGTACAGTCTTGTTTCTTTCTCATATTAGACACCGATAGAGGAATTTTGTCACAGCACGTGTACAGGGTTCACACATTCAGAAGAAAAGGGAAATTTACAAGAGACAAGAGGAATCCTGGAGTGAGTCGTTGCGCTTTCCACATTGGTGGCGCTTCTCAACCTTTTACGTTTTCATGTGCTCCTAGTTCACATCAGGTCCGAGCCTTGATTAAATACGAAGGGTCTTTCAAAAGCGAAGTCCACGAGCTATAAATAAATTTGCATTGTGTTTGAGAGTGTGTTTCTCCTGGCACATCTGCTCCAGTACAGGGGTAGGCTGCAGTATAGGTCGCGCGGCGAGTGTTAGCCTGGTTAATGGGGCTGTAGTCTCCGTTACAGGCACAAGATGCTGCTATCTGTAGGGTTTGCAAAACCATGTCCATCATAGTTTTGATCTGTTGTATTTCTTGGAACCAGGGTGCACAATATTTACAAATACATATCAAAGAGCAGCCTGAATATTACTGTCGTAAGGTTTTCATAAAAAAAGAATAAAACACAACAATGTACATTAAACATCATCCTCAAAATACCTTTTGTAATGCTAACTTATCAAAGGTTATCAGAGCTGAAGGAAAGTAATTCAGTTATGTCATGCATGAAACTGGTTCCTACGATAACTCCCATTTACCTGCTTTGATACTCACTGTAGGTGGGGTTGTGACATCCATTGCGATATACACGGAAGCAGTAGCACTATTTAGATATTGCTATCCATGCCTGTAGATGTCTATGGTTGTCGCTAACTACTGTACTATATCTACTCTAGTACCCTTCTGTCTATGGTGGGGTAGTCTAGGTGTAGTATCCTGAATTTTCACAGTGATTTGAAAGACAGACTAAATGCAGGCTGAGGTTATCCTATCTACGCACAAACATAGCACAACTCTCACACAAACACTCATTTGTAAAGAAAGATATCAAGTCGACATGATCTATCAGACACCTACATCCTCTACAAGGGCGTACACTTAAGACTTCTACTCATGTACTGTATGAATCAATATTCTTAAACCAAGGGAGAATTAAGATAACCTCAGCAAAAATCAAACATTTTTAACTTGTGACCGTAGTTGAAAAAGGCATCAGAAATAGCACCCCTATTGATGATTGTTGCAAACCGGAAAGTCTTAGAAACTAAAGAGCGCCGACGAGTGTGAAGGGGGTTGGATTTACAGACTGTTCTCTTAGGGACCATTCACACAAGATGCGATCTAGTGTTCACAACGGAACGGAGTAGAACTGTTTGCAACCCACCGTCTTGGGCGGAACGTTCTCTACGCAAGTATGCAAACGCTTGCCGAAATGTACGCTCCCGTTGCGTACCGTGCATTATTTTCTTACTGTTGCTTTTATAAATCTCGGTTTTCTAGGCAGTGGATTTATCTGTCATCAAACTGAATGTTATTATTCCAAGTAGCTGGCTACATATAAACGTTTATAAGATGAAATTTGCTCAGCAAGAAACTGCACTCCTTGTGGCAATGAGAATGCAATGTGTACCGACACTGAAACTGGGCTTGCGTAGCTTGAAGTGTCTGCGTAATTATGTAGAGCTTTGAGCCTTAAAAACATGGCACTCATGTTGCAAGACAAAACAGAGACTGGCGCCAACAATGTAAAAACAATAATGAGTCTTATGTGAATGGCCCTTCATCATGCAAATATTTTCAGCCAATCACTGCTCTCTGAAAGATGTCAAAACACCAGCATGGATTTCATACTCCATAATGCCCAAGAAGTAGCACATTAGCCTGCTCTACATTTGGCTCCTCATGGCTTGGTTTTCAGCATTTTTCATTTTCTCGTAAAATGCATAGTATAGAGACCTATGTGTTGTGGTATTCATGCCTGAATGCTGGGTCCTATGGCAGAGATATTGCACAAGAAAACACAGTCTGTGAATCCATGAAAGAGAGAGAGGTGCTTTCTAGCAAAGTCAGGATGCATTTTGCCTTCCAAGGATTTGATCTGTTTAATACAATAGCAAAGTGGCTTCTGTATCAAATATTCTGAGGAAATTTTATGAAACATTGTCCAAGTTACATTTAACCCCCAAATCACAAGAAATATGAAATTATGTTTTGCTTCAAGAAAATGAAGCCTGTTTTAGGAACCATTAAGATTTATTGAATTGTTAGATTATTTCATAATAATAATCTAAAGATAATATTAGGAGAAAAAAACCTTCTCTTAATATTTATAATTCTTATTACTATAATGAAAAAAATGCTCTCATTAATTTAAAAAAATTAAGAATTTAAACTGTGTTGACCATGCTATTAATTCATGGTTTAAATGGATGAAAAAACGTATATTACAGTGTTTCTACTGTAATACAGTAATAAACCATTGTGTTCCATTCCATTCCAACAGGTGGAAAAAACTTTATCAAAGTCAAACAAAAAATATATCAAAGTCTGCCTATTTTTAAGACTATTAATATTAAGCTATTGTATTAAGACATTATTACTTATGTTTTAAAGGGTTAGTTCACCCAAAAATGAAAATTCTGTCATTAATTATTCACCCTCATGTCATTCTACACCTGTAAGACCTTTTCATCTTCGGAACACAAATGAAGATATAAAACAAAATAACGACTTTATTCAACAATATCTAGTGATGGGCGATTTCAAAACACTGTTTCATGAAACTTTGAAGCTTTACGAATCTTTTGTTTCGAATCAGTGTTCAGAGCGTGAATCAAACTGCCAAAGTCACGCCCCCCAGTGGTGAACCATTGAAATTTCGAAACACTTATGAGGAAATGAAACCTTGTTTACTGAAATCATGTGACAATTTGTTACATGCTCTGAACCACTGATTCAAAACAAAAGATTCGTAAAGTTTTGAAGCTGGGCATCTGAAAGTGTTAATTATCTTGCTGTAAATGAGTCATCGGATTTTACCAAAAATATCTTAATTTGTGTTCTGAAGATGAATGAAAGTTTTATGGGTTTTATGGAATCACATGAGGGTGAGTAATTTTTATTTTTGGGTGAACTAACCCTTTAATACAAAAGCTTAATGTTAATAGTCTTAATAAAAGGCAGACTTAGTTTATTCATAATAGAATTTCTCTGTTAATTTTGGGATTAAATTTGACCTGGGCATGTTTTTGTGAGATTCATCTTTGTTCTTAAATGTTTCTTGCTCTCAAGCCCTCTCTCTCTCTCTATCATACTATCGTATGTTCTCTGATTTTTTGCACACACAGTGTAGAAAGGAAATGATTGCTGTGAATAGCTGTGGTAGACAGTCATGCAGATGTCTTGAGGAGATCCCGAGATTTGGAGGTACACTTCTTCAGGCACAGGAAAAACTCTGTAAAACCCAAAGAAGGTTGCTAGTAATCCAAGACAGTACAGAATAGATTAAATAAGAGATTGGATGATCTACTGTAATCCACAACATCTTTCATTCCAGAGAGAAGGAACACAGGAGTTGTTTTTCAGTTTGTCTCCTTTCCAGATGTGTAGAGGTGAACACACACTGATGGACTGGTGCAGCAGTTCCATACATCACAACGTGTGTGTGAAGGCGGGCAGCAGGGCCAATCCCATCCCAAAGGCCTTGAATTGCCGTCAATCACCCTTATAAGGGCAAGTGCGTGTGCAAGCATGTGCTTGTGTTAGTGTTTGTGTCCAGATTCAGATATTGTGTAATTGTGCTTTCACACATAAACACACTGTACCTGCACTTTGTGCGTGTGAATGTGTATGCATGTGTGTGTGGGTAAGGGGAACACATCCTAGCGGCTGCTATTCTTGATGGCTTCCTTGGCAGCTACAATCAGCGGAGTCAAACTGGACAGGGGCTTGGCAAGCTTCAGGAATGAGTGCTGTAAAGAGAAAGAACACATTTAGAACTTATTTTTTTTTATCTGTTTTTGTCTAAATATTCCTTTATAACCTTGTGATCTGTTACAGTTCTAAGAGAGCATTGCAGATTTATTTTCAAGTCCACTTCCAGAAAAATCATCTACTGCCTAAGCAGCAGCATGCTCTTCTGAGGGTTTAGCCTTAGCTCAACACTCTGCAAATGGTTGAGAACCAAATCCCGATGACAAATTGCTAACTCCCGTGTCTGCACCAAAATAAGCCAATCATTGATGAAGTTCAAAACCAGCACATCGGGGCCAGAGCGGCATCCATACACTTCACAGAGCTAGAGGTTTGTCTCCAAAAGCAAACCTGAAGAACAGCTTGTGTCTCTGGACGATCTGAATATGAAAATATACAACCTTCAGATTTATCGTAAGAAACCAATCTCGGGTTCGAACTTGAGACAGAATGAACTTTAGCATCAGCATCCCAATTGACAGCTAGCAGCACCAAGTCAGGAGCTTTTTAATTGCCTCATCAGCTAAACCAGAGTGTTCATCCATCTCCTTCATGTCAGCTTCATAAGCCCCCATAGTATGCAAAGCCGCACACGTCTGACCGGCAGCCATATAGGATTTGCTGATCAGAGCAGATGTTTCTCTACACAGCTTAGCCAGCAGCAAAGGCCAGAACATCCAAGTGGGAGTTGAGGTTTGCCAGAGATGAGTCTTTGACCACCAGCATCTCCACATACCACTGTTTCGCCATTTTGAAAACAGTGGCAAAGTCCAAAGCAGCTAGATTAGTGAGCCACGCTGAAAACACTCCAGCTCAATCCAGTTTAGATAGAGCCTGAGGCTGGGCAAATTCATTCCAATTCAGCCATTTTATCTATTGTATCTTTTAAAGGGGACCTATTTTGCCCTTTTTTACAAGATGTAATATAAGTCTCATGTGTCCCCAAAATGTATCTGTGAAGTTTCATTTATTATAGCTTTTCAATTTTGCCCCTATTTGGGTGTGTCCCTTTAAATGTAAATGAGCTGCTGCTCCCGGTCCCCTTTCCAGAAGAGGGTGGAGCTTTAATAGTTCACTCTTTGGATACTCAATAACAACAAAACTAGAGAATCTCACGCAGCCAAAATGCATGTCCAAACCGGAGTCAGACACTGATGAATAGACTCGGAAAAAGTTACAACTTTTTGAATGCAACTGGACATTTCTGAATGATTAGTGGATACATTTATGTAGTTGTTGTGGAGTTAAGTCTATTCAATTCTTCGAATAGTATGTACCATTATGTTAATCTTTTGTGCAAATCCAGCATTAAACTGACCCTTTTTTGTGAAGCAGTCCGGTGTTCTGACGAATAATGCAACCAACACTATATTTGCATTGTGCTACCTACTGTTTTAATGGGAGGCTGAAAAATCTAAGCAGGTTGCACAAATCGTCACACTGGCGTAAAATGATTTGAACAAATATAGCACTTTACCGACTTTTTTCGGCACATTTCCTTCATAAATGAAATTCAGCCACCATGCCCTCAGTGGTGAAGGGATGTCCAGAGCCTGCTGGGAATCTATGGAGACTCTTATGTTCATTGGTACATCCAATAACAGAACATTTGTAATGTTTTTTGGTGCAGACATTGTACTTCTCCAGCTGCTACAGTGAATAAATAGAAATGGCAGACTGCTGCGGCTCTGCATAGTATGAGGTACTGTATAATGTGTACAAATGAAGTAAAAAAAAAAAAAAAAAAAATATATATATATATATATATATATATATATATATATATATATATATATATATATAAATACTGTATTTTATACAGTAATACAGATGTCTGAAGCGTAGTTTGTTACCTGCAGCAATTCTTTAGCTGACCCTCTCCGGTCTACATCCATCTCCAGACAGCGGTTCAGGAAGTCTCGAAACACTGAGGATAGCCGTTCAGGATTTTGTAGCTCTGGAGTTCCATTGGTTGCAATTAAATATAGGGCCTACCACAAGGGAAAAACATTAATGTAGAATTATATAATTATATAATTATAGAAAAGTCTGCATATCCAATCCAAGTTACAATGCAGCAAAAAAAGGTAAATGTTCACACATGAATGTTATTTCTACCAATTTTATTTTTTTAAATAATGCTTTTCATGCAATGTGTAATATAGCTGTTTGTGAGAAAATGGGTGATGCTGCAATGTATATTGTGATAAAATTAAAGTGTTTTTTGACCTTGGATGTATGTAAATCTATTGTAGGAGACCTTTAAAACAAACAGGGCTTGACATTAACTTTTATGCTCACCAGCAACTGTGGCTAGTGGATTTCCATTTTCACTGGCCACAATTTTAACATCTGTAAGGAACCCCCCATCGGCCCAAAAACCGACAGCGTTGGGCGATGCCTTTTCAGCATCTCTATTAAGTTCACTTAATTTCACTCGTTTAATCTGACTCCAATTTCAAATGATTATTACACTTAGGTTGTGTTTCCAATTAGAAATTCATCATTAGTTATGCATTAATTTAGATATTTGATGATTCTGGATATCCCATATTTCAATTGTTCAGTCATTAGGGACCCGATGCCGCACACAGAGATACTCGCCCCGGGATTTCGCGGTAAACTCACGGACATAAACTCGCCAGTCTGATCTTTGTCAGAGGGTGTAATAAGTTGGTTAATACCTTTAGTCGGTTGCCTACTGCTCACACAAACAAAAGTTTTTTTTTAATTTAGCCACTTCCATACAACTTGCTAAATCAGCGGTAAACAGAAATCAAAAGGTCTAACATGGGGGGAAATTGCCATATAGATATTTCTAATATTATCTCATAATTTGGCTGCAGGTATAATAGGCTGCTGTCACTAAGTAAGATCTGACGCATGGATCCATTAAACTGTTACACATGCGCTTCCTGAATTGTTTACGTTCACTTAAAACATAACTGACTGTGTTTATGTGAATCCTCGCCAAGACTGGCATTTTGACATTATTTTATGTGTGTTTCAATGTTTAAGCTCAACAAACAGTGAAAAAAACTCAATCTAGTATTGAGAGGTGGCTTTATGTGCGTGCACTTTGGTGTGAGAACAAAATTTGCAGGAATGAGTAAAATTATGTGCAATACATGCAAACCCAGGCTGAAATTCAAGTCCTGTAACACCAACAATATTATCTGGAGCAAATTAAATGAGTGAGTGAGGGGAGGCTATAGTTGAAATATATATGTAATACACACACACACACACACACACACATTTATATATATATATATATATATATATATATATATATATAAAGTTCAACTAAAGTGGCTAGTAGGAGTGACTGCATTACACGCCACTGCTGAAATCCACCCACATTTGGCAGGTTTGCGGATGTTAATGTCAAGCCTTGAAAACAAAACCAGGAATGTTTAAAATAGCATTGTAGGAGCACTTTAATTGTTTTTACTCCTTAGGTCTTCAACAAGCAATCACCAGTTATTAAGCGATCGAGACATTTGTGTTACCAGCTCAGATGCTTTACTACTTAGACCAACCCAAGATTTGCCACCTCAACAAAGTTAACTACTGTACTTAGCAAATAAAGTCTAATCAGCTTCAGTTTGTTGTAGAAAAATTACTGCATTTAGGATTAGTTGCCATTTTTTGAAAAAGGATATGTATAATGTTGCTTTATAAAGCTCTGTAAGGTCTTACCCTGAGTGGGTTCTCATTCAGGTATGGTGGTTCTCCCTCCACCATTTCAATAGCCATGATGCCCAGAGACCAGATGTCCACTTTGGGGCCATAGGCCTTCCGGGTTACGACCTCTGGGGCCATCCAGTAGGGTGTGCCCACCATAGTGCTACGCTTGTTCTGCTCAGGTGTGATCTGAGCACAAAACCCGAAATCCGCTATAGAAAGAAAGAGAGAGGGTTAAGACGTTGGTCTTGATGCATAGCAGGAAATTGCATTGACATTTTCTAAGGAATTTGTGCTTATAACAACAGTAATAAAAAAAAAAAGTAACTCACTGAGTTTCACCGAACCGTCCATGCCCAGTAGAATGTTGTCACTCTTGATATCTCTATGAATCACCTGATTGGAATGGAGGAAGTCTAGAGCCTGTAGACACTGTGAAGATATACACATCCAAAGAGTCAGATCAAATCATAATTCATAGTAATTCAGAGTCTGTAGGTTTGTAAATATGTAGTGTAAATTGAGTGTATTTGTTACCTCTCTGCACACTGCAGCAATCTGTCCCTCATCCATGCAGGTCTCGGTTACCACATCAGTGAGTGAACCACCTGCCAGATACTCCATCACCACCCACAACTCATCTCCTACTAGATAACTGAGACAGAAAGATGAAAACAGTTTATATTACAGGCAATCTTCAACCTGACCACTAAATGAGAAGTAAGATGATAGTAGCCTGGTGCCTGAATTTAAGGTCTAGTACATCTCTATAGGTAGTTTTCAGTATTTCAATTTGGACAAAAAGTTACACGTTTTTTTAATGGCATTTACAATTATTCATATACCAGATGCTTTTATCCAAAAAGACTATTAGCAGAAATATTAAAGAAAACAATATATGAAAAATATTTAGAAAACAATTGTTAAAAATTACATTAACATTATGACTATCGATAGAATAAATGAACCAATATTAATCAAGTTTTGGCCATTATCATGATTAATTTCACATTTTGCCATTTGTAGTCCATTTAGTTATATGCATCCATTTTCTATTTTCAGGAAAGAAAAGAAAACAATAAAATAATATGCAAACTAATTCAAATAAATAATAGCATTTTTATTTTTAATTTGCTAAATTTCATATTAATAAAAACAACTATTTTTCCCAAACTGTCACAATGTATTTGAGAATACTTCCATGAACAATTTACACAGAAATGTTCTGTTAATGAATAAGAGCAAAGTCATTAAAATAATAATTAATAATAAAATAAATATTTTAAAAAAGTTGTAATTAATTGCATTAATTTAATGCTAACACGTCAGTTAACATATATTAATGTTGAAGGTTGTACCTGTCCAAGTAGTTGACTATATTGGGGTTTTTGTTTTCCCTCATAACAAGAATCTCGTTAATAATGAGCTCTTTCTTTGGCTGCTGTTGCAGATTCATCTGTTTAATGGCCACCTGAACAGAGTAAAAGGGAGAGAGGTCAGCAAAGGTCATCAGGAGGTCATGTGGAGGCTTTCTTCAGATCGAAACATAATCTGGTTTACCTCTTGTCCTGTTGCAATGTCAATAGCTGTGTATACTGTCCCAGATGCCCTTAAAACACAAAGCGGAGAAACAGGTTAAAACTTTTCTATACTGTAGTGACTTAGCACAGACTCATACATTATTCAGTGACCAATAGAGGGCAGCACTGGATTTCTTAATGTCCTCAGAGATCACCTCTCAAGAAATATGAACATGTATATGGGTGGGTAACTCACATGTCCTGCTGTGTGATATGCTATACTTTCTAAACAACATTTTTCTAATTTAGCTTTAATGACCTCACGTTGCTTGGAAGACTACATTTGTGTTTTTACAAATGCATTTGTGAGATTAAAACAAATCCAACACAAATTCACAGGGATATGAAATATCTAACCTTTGACCTCTATACTGTCTGACCCTGTGACCCATATTCATAGCAGTATACTGGGGTATTTACACAAGGCTGAAAGAAAAAAAAAGCGATGCATGAAGATTAACATAATCTTACCAGTGTTATCAGTGTATAATTCCCCACTATCTCATACACACATATAGGAGTAATACGTACACAGTACAGAGGCTGCTGCTCTGCTTGATATATGAGGCTGTATATCTCCATTGAAAAGTATTAATTGGTCATGTCAATCCATGAACACACACCTTTTCTCTCTTTCTAGGGCACCAGGCCACAGATTATTATCAAGGTGCATGAATAATAGAGCAAGGGTGCAACTGGATCAGGTGCATTCAGGTTAATGCCACATGGAAACACCCTTGGACTGATCCTGGAGCAGTATTTGGTGCTCAGCAACTGACAGGAACATGTACAAGTCTGAAATCATTTAGGCAGAAATGCAATGGTAATAAAGAAATATAAACCAATTTATGTGTTTAATTTAATTACTTTTATTATGCAATAACTGAAAATAAAATAAAAATAAAAAAAAAAAAGTTGAAAAAAAAAAAAAAAAGCATAAAAAACTGTCTATTCTAATTGACACCCTCATGTAAACATGTATGATTTTAGAACACCTGGAATACAATGTAAGAGTCATATGGGCTATTTTTATGATCATTTATGGCACTTTTTTGGAGACTGACAATCAATGGCCAGTATCTACTTTTTTGGAAAAGAAAAGCATAAACATTCCTGCAAACATTTGAGAAAACAGCCTTTTGTGATCCATTAAAAAAAACTCATTTAGAGTGAATAGTTGCTTTGAGAGGAGGTCAGCTGATAAACTCAAAACACACTCAACTCCTCTCTCCTTCTCTTTGGACTTCTTCTTGACTTCTTAAACCTGACATCCAACCAATGAGAGGTGTGGTGTGTGAGTTTGGGTGGGTATGTGTGCATAGATGATGACTGTGGATAAACATACCCTTGTCCTATTTTCTCAAATCGTGTATATTTCTTCTTGGGATCACCAACACTAACAATGCTTCCTGGAAGAAAGAGGAGAGCCCTGTAAGACTATATCCACACAGAAGCAAACGTATACAAACAGAGCTTTTGGACAGTTAACTGCTGAAGAGAGATGCATGATGAGTTTGGTTAACAAAATAAATAATTGTTAATGGTGGTCAGTGACATAGATCTGTTTGAGTGTGGCAGAGTAAGAACAGTAATCTCTGTCTGTTATAAGAACTATAATCTCTGTTTTAGTGCTTAGTGCTGTGAGTAATCTCAATCACATGTGTAGTCAAATGGAAAAAAAGACAATGATTCACAGAGAGCACACAAAAGAGACCTGATCTGCATTCCTAAACAAATGTGCATAAGATATGTATTGGAATTTTATTAGAATTTGGAACCAACTCCAAAAGATCCTAATGGGATGGAATAAGAGTTATGTACGGAAATCCTACAGGATTTTTGATTATGAGAGTCCTTTAAATTCTTTTAAATGTCCTGCAGGGGCATTTTATTTTAGGTGTTTTATAAGTGTTAGCAGATATTAAGCAGACAGTCTACTAATACTCTAATGACAGCTACTTGACATGTAGTTGCAAAGTTACTTATAGTTAGTAGAATGTCTAAAGTGGACTATAAAAATAAAGTGTTATCAAAGTTACTTGTGCTCTTAAGCCAAATATTGCTACAGTATCTTATTACAGTTAAATAAATAATATTCTACCACCACATATGCAGCTAAAATCAACACTCTTGCCCACATACTGAGTTTTTCCAGTATTTCCTCATCTGTCATCTTGGATTTCTTTCTCTGTCTGTCGGTGTGACGGTACAGCGTACTAGACGTGTTCTCAGGCTGGACTTGTGACTCTGGAGGGGTCGTGACCTCTTTGACAGAAGCAGGAGGTGCAGTCGGCTCAATAACAGAGCGTGTGAAGATCTACAAAAAAAAAGTGATAAGAGTAAATGCATAGAAATAGAACTTCATGTATGAGAGAAACAGACAAGGATGAAAGGAGATATGATACAGTTCTTAATTGTTTCTCCTAGACAAAAAGATTAAATAGAGATCAAATAGAGACTTTAAGGGTGTGTTCACACTTGTAGTTTGGATCTCTTGGTTCTTTTGGTCTGGACCAAAAAAGAAAATGATATAATTAGTTCTGGTTTGCTTAGTTATTTTTTAAGTCACAGTGAACCAAAAGTTGCGACCAACTTTACATCAGTAGCCTATTGTGACATATTTTCCAAGTAAAGCAGAATACTGAATGAGAAAAATAGGCTTGTTTTTTTCCTGCTAGGAATGATTGGATCTAGAAAAGTGGGCGTTCTATTCAGCTCACTGTAAAATCTCGCAGCACGGAAGGGAGGGAACATTCAACCCAAGCTGTCAAATTGACATAATCAGAGAAGGAAGGTCATTCCTGTGGGTAAGTACATTTTCAGATTTTGATCAAAGATTGACAAATGCAGTTCCAAACGTAGGTTCGGGAGGAGCCTAAACATTCAGTCCTGTCAATCATCATTACGCACGTACTATATAAACCGCAAACACCGCGTCATTCCATTGACAAATTTTCCGGGCAACCCTCCTCTTCCCCGTCTCCTCTAATTCTCTCTTTTCTCCTATGCGCAGCTCCATGGGGGAGCTCGAGCCTCCCCTGCAGACAGCAAGCCAAGTTCTTTTTACTATTAACCGTCAAGACTGAATAGGCAGGCGAACTCATTAAAAAAAAAAAAAAAAAAAAAGAAATTGTTTTTTTAATCAACTTGTTTGGATAAATTGTTCTCCACAAGACTAGTAATGTGCACTAACAAAGTAAATAGGTTCAACTTTGATTACATGCCAACTTTAACACTGAAGCTAAAGATACAAAACATAAGGTTACAACCTGATTGGACAGCTTTTATGATGTATTTTTTGTGACGGAACTTACCGAGCATTCAAAACATTGCTAAAACTGTACTAAAAGTGTGCTGTGTGTCTTTGGTCTGTGTTGCATTCATATTTTAGTCAAACCACACCAAAGTTAATTTCGAAGCAGACCAGGACCCCATGAAAATGTGGGTCTTGGTCTGCTTGTTTGGTGTGCACCAGGGTTCGGATGGCAGTGTTCAATCTTATTGAAATGAATCGCACTAATAGAGCAATCACCAGAGTTTGCTTTAATCGAACCAAACCAAGTGTGAACACACCAAGTCTCCCACTTCTCAGATTTTTCTCCTGAGAAAGTACCCTAGTAGTCTAACATCTCCAGAATTTTGTACATTATTTAACATGTATTTGTTCATAAAAATAAACATGCTGTACTAACAGATTTGGTGTGCTCGGGCCGTGGAGCAATGATGGGTGGAACTTCATCATCATCCTCCTCATCTTCTTCTTCCTCTTCGTCCTCCTCTTCCTCGTCTTCTTCTTCAGACACCGGAGGTGCAATAGGAGGTTCAGAAGTTGTCTTAGCCCCTTGCTGCACTCCCACACAGACACACACATGAGTAGAGTGCAAACAGGGTTGAGCACTTGATCCACAATCAATAAATATCACAAATTCATCATTGCACTGCTCATTTGCAGCCTTCATAATTAGCACATTTAAACAAGAGCACAATGTTCTACATATATAATTCAAGCTGTTAGGGTAGGCCTATAATACTTTGTTTCAGTCATTTCAACCTCTAGAGGGCGTCATAAATAAACCTGAGTGAATTGAGTAGTTTTCTACACTGTTGCCACATGACAATGTCACAGTCAATTTGTACAGTTATATTTTTAAATACATTTTAGTTTTTAGTTTTTATTTTACTTTTGTCAGTCTGATCAAATAATGAGTCAAAACTGCTGCAAGTACTTCTGGTTTATTCATCACACAGTTAAACAAAGCAAACTGCATTGTAGATACAGTAGCCAGTGCAGTTGTATACTTCACATTTTGCAAATGTAGCAGGCCATCTATGTTTTTAAAATGTGTATACTATGCACAGTACATACTATTTGTTGCAGCACAAGAAAGTATGTACGTATGCTAAGTATGCTAATCTTTATGCTAGTTTGCTAATTATTTTTATGTAGGCTACATTCATGTGTGTTTTAATTTGCTGACAAGATTTGCTAAAGGACTATATATTGTTATTGCTGTGCTATGTCTGTTTGGTATGTGTATCTGGATAAAGATTGTACAGTTAAAGTAGTTCATAAATCCACCACAGACTCTTTACAAAGCCAACTGAGACTAAGAGAACTGAAATTATTAAAGGCAGCATTATCATATGTGAATGGATATTCACAAGACCAGTGAAAACCCAAAGATACTATCAAACATTTCATAATCTAACCCATTCAGTACAAACACATATCGACAACACAAGTGAGGTTTGGGATCAATGTCTTTAAAAACCAGCAGCGATGTTGTGATGATTAAATGATGAAAGGTTGATTTGTACTGCTAAAAGAAGCTTTGGTTTGAGACACTAAACTACACTATAAAAAATAAAAGCTCCCAAAGGCGGTCTTCCTAGCAATGCCATAGAAGAACCATTTTGGGTTCCCCAAAGAACCTTTTAGAGAACATCAAATTTTTTTCTTAGTGTGAAAAACATTTAAAAAATGTAAAGAAACTTTTGTGCAATGGAAGATTCAATGGATGGTTAAAGGTTCTTCATGGAACCATCAATGCCAATTAAGAACCTTTATTTTTAAGTGTACATTCTGAACATTCAATTCAGAGCACTTGTTTTGTCAAAATGCATGGTAATCAAAACACCCAAGGCAACTGAAAACAAAGCAGTCTACTTCCTAAAAAGTAAGCATTAAATTAACCCATATGCTCTACAAGGTGAATCTGAGATAAAACAGCAGCCTTATTCATGTAAAGGTCACACTCACAGGATTAAGCATCACATGCATTTTCATATTTTTCTCTGTCAATCAGAAACTGGAATTTGGGCCAAAAAAAATAAATCTAAACCTGAAATATAAGGAAGAGATTCCAGAAGCGTCCAGCACCTGTTGGTATGAGATGAATGGCGAAAGATAAAAGACACACATACACACACTTGCATGCATGTGACGCTGTTGTTGTATGTTTTCATGGTCAACTGCAGTTTAGGGAGTATTTAATAAGGCAAGCAGCATTTTTATAGATAGCTAGCAAGCAGAGGGGAAAAAATAAGAATGATATAAAAATGACCTAAACTGACATTAAGGCCCCTACATTTATTTCGTTTTAAGACCCCAAGAAATAACAAACTGGAGAATTCCTAAAAGTTGGCAAAACTATTTTAAAAATGAACTACATATGACATCAAGAATGTCAAGTAGCAGTCATGCCTTGATAGTAAACCTCTGGCCTAGATAGAAATTCACTCTTTAGATTAAGTTCTTCTGCAGTATGATGGTTGCCATCTAGACATTCCAACATGTAGAAGATCATGGTTTTGTGACATAATCTAAATTTTATTGGATATATTACAAAATGGACAAACCCATTAATATGTTCTGCTTCAACTTCCTGTTTCAATAGTAAATACAGGAAATACATGATTTTCTGAATACAGGAAAGACAAATGCAGTCGTCAAATGATTTCATGGGGTCTTTGTTAATATGTTGCTGTATTCTGCACTAGCTTTGTTGTGCATCTTACCTACATTTCCATTGCAGTTTTGTTTTAGATGAGAAATAAAACATTGTGTCAGAGATATTACTGAGAAATTACTCTAGAAATTCAGTGTGCAGCATTGAAAAACTTTTTCTGCAGTAAGTACAGTGTAGACTATAAAACGTCTCAGGTTACAGATGTAACCCTGGTTCCCTGAGTAGGGAACGAGACGCTGCGTGGTAACGCATTGGGAACCTTCTGCGTGATGTCGTCACTGAAGCACTCATGTATCTAACCAATCGCGTAGCGAGACGTCAGAGACGGGTGACGTCACGGACCAGGAAACTATAAAGCATACCCGGATGCAGAGCACGCTAGCTTCTGGAAAAGTCTGAGACAAATGCTCGCAAGTATGCAGGGGGTACGGCAAGAGACGCAGCGTCTCGTTCCCTACTCAGGGAACCAGGGTTACATCTGTAACCTGAGACGTTCCCTTTCGTGGGAACTGTCGACGCTGCGTGGTAACGCATTGGGAACGCTATCCCAACTGTGCCGTAGCGGCAAATACTTGCCAGGTTATCTTGGCAGAACTGATGACCCCGTAGTGGAGCCGACATCAAGGTTATAAAACCTTACAAACGTGTGCTGACATGACCAGCCAGCCGCGTCACAAATGTCACCGATGGAGACACCTGACATCAAGGCTTTTGATGCCGCCATACCCCGCGTAGAATGGGCACGGACATTCAGAGGAGAAGGCTGTCCGGCCGCATCATATGCAAGTGTGATGGCCTCGACCACCCACTTGCTCATCCTCTGCTTAGATGCAGGGCCCCCTTTTTTAGGGGACCCATAACAGACAAAAAGCTGATCAGTCTTACGCCACAGGGCAGCTCTGTGGACGTAAGTATCCAAGGCCCTCACAGGGCAGAGCAGATTTAGTTTTTCCTGATCCGAAGATTTAAAAGGAGGAGGGCAGAAAGCCTGGAGCACAATGGGACCTGGAACGTGGGTAGGGACCTTAGGGACATAGCCCGGTCTAGGATGCAGGAATGCTTTCACCATTCCTGGAGCAAATTCAAGGTATGAGGGAGCAACTGACAGTGCTTGTAAATCTCCTATCCTTTTCAGAGAAGTGATAGCAAGTAGGAAAATAGTCTTTAGAGTGAGGAACCTCTCAGGAACCTCCTCTATTGGTTCAAAGGGCGCCTCGGCCAACCCTTGTAAAACCACGGCCAGGTCCCAGGCCGGAACCAGTGTGCGCACTGGAGGCCTCAACCTCAGTGTGCCACGGAGGAAGCGAGTGACCAGGGGGTCTCGACCCACCGAAAGGCCACCTACAAGGGGAATATGAAAGGCAGATATAGCCGCAACGTAAACCTTTAACGTTGAAGGGGATAGGCCCTCCGAGAACTTTTCTTGGAGAAATGTAAGCACGTGGCTAATAGAGGCGTGGACAGGGTCCACATTAATACGTCTGCACCAGGCAGAGAACAGATTCCACTTGTATAAATAAAGCTTCCTCGTGGCGGGAGCTCTGGAGTTTAATATGGTCTCCACAACCTCGGTTGGGAGACCAGCATCTACGAACCTGGCCCCCTCAGAGGCCAGGCCCATAGTTTCCATAATTCTGGGCGGGGGTGTATTATCCGGCCGCCCGCTTGTGACAGGAGGTCCTGTCTGAGGGGAAGCTCCATTGGGGAGCCGTCTAGTAGGGACACTAGGTCCGAGAACCATATTCTGGTTGGCCAAAAGGGAGCCACCAGTATTAGGCTGACCCCCTCCCGGCGTACTTTCTCCAGAACTCCCGGGAGCAAGGCGATCGGGGGAAATGCATACAGACGCCGCCTCGGCCACGTCTGTACCATGGCATCCAGCCCCAGAGGTGCTGGATGGGTGAGGGAGTACCAGAGTGGACACTGGGTTGACTCTCCCGAAGCAAATAGGTCGACTTCCGCTCGACCGAAATTTTTCCATAGGAGATCCACCACTTCTGGGTGAAGTCTCCACTCCCCGGGCCTCGGGCCCTGCCTCGACAGGGCGTCTGCTCCCATATTTTGGCGACCTGGGATGTAAGCTGCTCTCAGGGAGAGCAGCTTCCCTTGGGCCCACAGGAGGATCTGACGGGCCAAGTAATAAAGTTGGCGAGACCGCAAACCCCCCTGATGATTTATATAGGCGACCACAGCAGTGTTGTCCGTGCGGACCAACACATGATGGCCTCTCAGGTCTGGGAGAAAGTGTTTCAATGCCAGAGACACCGCCATCATCTCCAGCCGATTTATGTGCCAGGAGAGCTGATGGACCTTCCATGAGCCCTGAGCTGGATGGCCACTCATGATCGCCCCCCAGCCCGTGAGGGAAGCGTCTGTCGTAAGCATTACGCGACGACCAGAAGTCCCCAGCACGGGTCCCTGGGACAGGAACCAGGAATCTTTCCACATGACCAGAGCACGAAGGCATCGTCGTGAGACTTTGATCATGCGAAAAGGATTTCCCCTCGGGGAGAATCCCCTGGTCCTGAGCCACCACTGTAAGGGTCTCATGTGCAGGAGGCCAAAAGGTATCACGTTGGACGCAGCTGCCATCAGACCCAACAGCCTCTGGACCTGTTTTACAGTGAATGACTGGCCTAACTTCACCCCTTTCATAGCCATAAGAATGGCACTCACCCGAGCGGGAGACAGATGTGCCCGCATCGTGGTGGAGTCCCAAACTACCCCCAGATAAGTGATAGTTTGAACCGGAACTAGCACACTCTTTTTTGCGTTGAGCCTCAGCCCAAGCCTCTCCATGTGACGCAGAACAACATCTCGATGCTGGACTGCCAGTTGCTCTGACTGAGCTAGAATCAACCAATCGTCGATGTAATTCAGCACGCGGATGCCCTGAAGCCTTAGCGGGGCCAGAGCCGCATCCACGCACTTCGTGAATGTGCGGGGTGATAACGATAGGCCAAACGGAAGAACCTTGTACTGGAAAGCTTCGCCCCCGAAAGCAAACCTGAGGAACTTCCTGTGAGAAGGATGGGTGGACACATGAAAGTATGCATCTTTCAGGTCTATCGCCACAAACCAGTCCTCGGACCTGATCTGTGGGATAATCTGTTTGAGTGTAAGCATCTTGAACTTGAGCTTCTGGATTGAGCGATTTAACACGCGTAAATCTATGATAGGACGTAGTCCTCCATCCTTCTTTGGAACAATGAAGTAACGGCTGTAGAAGCCTGACAGCTTGCTGGGAGGAGGGACCCTTTCTATAGCTCCTTTTTGCAAGAGTGTCATAACCTCTTGTTCCATCACCAGAGACTGCTCGGGGGTCACCACTGTGGGAAGGACCCCATTGAATATGGGCGGGCGAGACCCGAACTGTATTCTGTAACCCTTTTCTATCATGAGCAGCACCCAATTTGATATATTTGGAAGTAGTTTCCACTCTGCCAAAAAATCTACTAAGGGAACCAGTCTCTCGAGACTGGTCTCTGGTGTTTTTTGAGCACTTGGCTCGGTGATCTGACACGGCGCGCCGGCAGACAACCGAATCAAGTGGCCGGCCCTCCTCGAAGGACCGGCGGGGACAGCCGTGCCCTGACGCACACTGGGTGGCAGGGTTGACGGAATGTCCCCCTGAGGGTTCCGAAGGGAAGCGGGGATTAGATGTATTTTTTCCCGGCTTCCTCCGGAGGGGACCACCCTCATTGGGTCCTGACCCACAGATGTCAGGACCGCTTTGAAGCCTTCCTGGCGATGATAACGGCCCGCAGGTCCGTTTTACCCTTGGAAGGCTTCTTATGAGCGGACCGACCCGGTCCCCAAGCTGTTTGTGGGGGAGCTCGAGTGGCCACGCTCACTTTCTGTTGCGCTCTGTGGTGCGCTGAGGAGCTCGTGGACGGCCGAGGCTGCTCCCGCTCAGGTGTGGAGGTAGTGTCCCTACCTCGGTGTGGAGGTCCGTGAAAAACGGCAAACCCCGACGCTGGGGTAGCGACCGAGCGGGCAGAAAGCGCTCATCTAGCTTACTTTTTGGTTTCGGTTCTGCCCGCTCTGCTGGCCAATCAATCTTTAACTTGGCCACAGCCCTGGTCACTACCTCCAGGAGCTCCTCATATGCTGGGGAAGAGGATGGCGGGTCCTCTTCCCCAGTCTCGACGCTCACCACATCAACCTCCTCGGAGGAAGAGAGGTGAAGCGCCGGTGTCTCTCTCCGGGGGGAAGAAACCGCAACGCGTGCTTCCGCCGCCTGAGAAGAGACACTGGGGCTGGCGGGTAAAGGGCGAGATAAGGCTGGGCCCGTCTCAACCCCCTCCGCCAGCTCCATCTGCGAACCCCACGACAGTAGCCGGCGCTGCGCCTCAGCAGCAGCAGGACCCGACCCGCGGGGAACGCTCGCCGAGGCACCCTCCTCGAAGAGTGCTCGGCGAGATCTCAACACTCTGAGGGTTAGTCTCTCGCAATGCACACAGACAGCTCCCTCGAGAGCTGCCTGGGCATGCTCAAGCCCCAGACAAAAAGCACATATCATGTGTGTCCCCGTCAGGAATGTATCTGGGGCAGGGATGCACACACTTCCTGAAACGTTTTTCCTCCGCCATTACAATTGTCTTATTTATATATATATATATATATATATATATATATATATGTGTGTGTTTGTGCAACTCTTGTCCTCAGACGAAGAGATATTGTAGTGATACGGGACAAACAACACCAAATAAGACAGACAAGATAACATAGAGCGCTTTGTTGAAGACACAGAAGCTAGCGTGCTCTGCATCCGGGTATGCTTTATAGTTTCCTGGTCCGTGACGTCACCCGTCTCTGACGTCTCGCTACGCGATTGGTTAGATACATGAGTGCTTCAGTGACGACATCACGCAGAAGGTTCCCAATGCGTTACCACGCAGCGTCGACAGTTCCCACGAAAGGGAAACTAGCTTGTGGAAAATCATAAATTTGAGCTGTTGTGTCAATGAGTTTAGGTATCATATTATCCTATTATATCATATGTTTAGGTATCATAAGCTTTTGTGAAGTTCTATGTTCAAGACTTATGGCTGCACAGTAGAGACATTAGCTTTGCCAAATGATGCTGCTTCCTTAGAGCCGTACAGTATAAAGGTGAAGTTTTACCTTGTCAAATAACGCGCTGCAGGTTCTAAGGCTGAGAGGTGGCCCGGAAGACAGGAGGCGGTTCTGAATGATGATAAGGTTGAGAACGGGAGGATATTTTACTTGACACAAAAAAAACCTCACAAAGTATTCAAACACTACAAATGGATTCCAGGCAACAGAGGATAGGAGGGAAAGTGTGACAGGAGGGAGGTAGGCAAAAGAGAAAGGTGGCTTGGAGGTGAGATTCTTGTGAAAATAATGGGCGAGGGGGAAAGTACAACTAAGAAAAGGAGTGAGCATCTTCATTATTGTGGACTAAACATGGACATTCATTTGCCACCCCTTTGACAGCTTGATTGTTTGGTGACTATGTACTGTAAAGTTTTTGTATAAAGATCAGATCAATCGTTCCAGCAAATAGTGTTTAATCTTCATTCGTGTTCTTTAGTAGCCTGTGGTGGCGCATTGCTGACATATACATATTATTTTTTTCCACTCAATTATGTAATAATGAGATGCTATGTCATTAAAACAACATATTTTCTCATAATAATGAGATGTTATGTCATTAAAATAATACATTTTCTCATAATAACGTATTTTTAACCTGAGGTGAAAAATCAAGTTTTTAATGTTGTTTATATGTTTATGTGGTGTTTTTAATATGCTTTAAGAAAAACCATGTGCAAATTAATAAGCCAACACCACTGCACCACAGTATTTTCTCTTTAAAAATATAGTGAAAAAAGACAGTCTCAAAAAACTAAAAAATCGCTGGTGTTTCTGACGTAACAAACTACCTTTCAAAGAGCCTTTAGTATATCATTACTATGCCGTGAAGCCCAGTTATCCCAATATTTTTTCTGTATTCAAAATCAGGTAGATTTAGCAATATAGCAGGTGTATGATGTATATTATGATGTTATGATGAACTATATGCCTTTCTCCACTGATGTTCTGAGTTGTTTAGAGGGAACGGAACGGGAACATGGTTTGTGTAACATTAGCAACATATTATTAGCTGTTTGATAATGCAGTCAAGCCAAAGGCTAATCATATTAATTACTGTCATGTGTCTGACGTTGTAAAGAGTGATACCACTGTGCAGCGTTTACCTCAGTAAGTTGACTGAGATGATCTCTGAGCTGGTGTGAGTGGAGGCGGAGCTAATTTGCATTTTCATAGATCCACGTATACTAAATGAGGCAAGGGAGTAGAGTCACTTTCAAGCTATTTTAAGGCATGAAGAATTTTTTTTCACAGGAAAAAAAATTTAAATATGCAATTTTGGTGATCAAAGATGAATTTTAAAAGATAAAACTACTGACTACAGGGGGACTTTAAAACAATATATTTTCTCGTAATAATGCCATTTTGTCATAACAATGATACGTTTTTCCCGTTATAATGAGATTTTGTACGTGATGTGACAACATGGGAAATAGGCCTTTATCACAGTCTGTGTTCGGAAAGTGGAAGCTTCAAATACTATAGTAAAATACATTCCCCTGTAGCCTGTATCAATGGCAGTGTCCAGAGTATGGGATTGTTGTGATTTATTGATGTTCAGTTCATCAAAACAGATCAACCACAGTTTATAATCATTAGTTGGGTATAACATCTCATTATTACGAGAAAATATATCATTTAAGAGACATAACATCTCATTATTACGACATAATTGAGTGGGGAAAATATAATATGTATGTGGCAGCAATGCGCCACCGTACTTTTGGACATCTTAAGTGTCTCTGACACTTAAATAATCAATGATTTGATGAATGGTGCATCACAACACACACTTCTGTATGTAGTCTATAGTTACTAAAAAATTGCTGAGGAAAAGATGAACGCACCTACTGTATTTTCTGGAATATCAGTTGCATTTTTTTAATATCTGAAAGTGACTTATATAATGCAATTAACATTAAGCAACTAAAGTGCACACAAATATGCACACAAACACAACATGTCAGTTCTAGCATTGCTAACTTGACATTACAGACTATTTCTTCATCAAACAAATGCAGTCAACCAAACTGTCTGTTGTAGAGTAGATTTGTGCAGAATGAGAGGTATGTGATAGTTCATTAGAGAACAGTTGAAGCACATTAAATAACTTGTGTGCGCATCACACCTGAGCCATGATTTTTGCTAAGAGTGTATAATAATTTAAACGATGTACAGTTCTCTTATCCGAAGATATCGAACAAAGTCTGTTTTTAGGGGAAAGAATTTCACTCCACCCTCTCTCTTTAAAATAAAATAGCTTGTTGTCCTTCCATTAACTGAACGATTATTCCCTTACTGTTTGAATGAATGATATTTGTTGTTTTTAGGGTTGTACAATGAGCTGGTTTTTCTGTGGTAATAGGTACACTATGAATGACACTAATTTGTTTATATAATATTATAATGTTTTTATAATGTTTATTTTATACTCATATTTTTCATGTTCTGTCTACCTTTTTTGTGGCAAGAGGGGTTTTAAAATACATGTTGAAAGTGTTTTAAACATTTTGTTTTATTTACCAGTATTTTACATTATTTCTGAATGTAATAAAAAATACAACTTATCAGTGTTTTTATTCTCTTATTCTCTGACCTAGTGGGACTTACATTCTTTTTTTCTGGAAAATACCGTACTTTCTATCAAACTACTCTCTCACACGCACATTTTCAGCTGCTCCTGCTAGGGGTTGCTAGAGCGGATTACTCTCATATATATTTGGCATATGTCCTTCCTGACTTGGAGCATCAAGCCTCTATGTATTAAAATATAATAGGCTATCATAATACTGCATTTAGCTTGACTGCTGTAACAACACTAAGATGGATTTTCCCTGTAACCATGAATCTGAAGACACATCATCTGCAAAAATAAAATAAAATAATAATAATAATAATAAATGAAATCAATCAATGAATCAATGAATCAATCAATAATTATTTTCCAATTCAGTGTCTTTGTCTGCTGGACTTGTTGAGAATGTTAATGTGTTAAATAATGCTTGGGGAGACTATGTCCTTAAGCTTATTTAATGGCGTTTAAGAAAGTTATTCATGTAGTAAAATCCACCCACACTCATGAAAAATATGTGCCTGTGGCGACATGTTTGCAAAAATGAAATTATGTTGCTTCAGTTTCAACGTCAAATGTCTAATGAGTGGCAGTAAAAAGCTATTTTAATTGCTGCAACATTTTATTACATTGGTTCATGCATGGTGTGTGATGATAAAAGGTTAATGCTATAAAAATAATGTACCCCCTACATTAAACCCAACCCTAAGCCCAACTGATGGTGTAAAAAAAAAAACAAAAAAAAAAAAACCATGAGATAAACACGTATTTGCTGAAACTACAGTACCATTTTACCTTGTTTTTACACAGCTTTGAGCTCTGTTTTTCTTAAGAGCTTAAGGCCTTTCATTTACACAACAACGCCGTTTTGGGGGCCTGAAAATGCAAACTTTTGAAAATTCAAAAGTGCAAGTTTTTGAAAACGATACCATTATCGTCTCAGTGTAAATTACAAAAATGCAAAATTGTGAACGCGGTGATGTCATGCTCATGCGTTTTACGTGTTCAGTTTATAGGCGTGTAGCGTTTTTCTACAAAGTGACATTGCCAACTACTGGCCTGGCATGCATGATACAGCCCTTTTAATAATTTCCGCGGATCCATGTGAACGGGGATTATTTTGACAATGTCGTTGTCTGTACACAATAAACACAAAGGAAAAACGTTTCCATTTTTAGTACATTGTTGTTGTGTAAAAGTCTTCATTAATTGATAAAAGTTGTTTTAAGGCCCCTAGTGTTTATTTGTTACTTTTTTTGTTTGTTTGTTTTTTTTTTAGTTTTTCCAAAAATGTAGGTAGAGGCACATTTTTCTAATGAGCTGGGTTGCATAAAACTTCTTCTCAACCACATTCAACCCAGTAACATTTTAAGCCCTAAACATGTTGAATTTTATTTATTTTACCTAGCGGTAAAAAAACTGTTTTATGCGTAAATCTATAAAAGATGACACGAACACACAAGCACACAGGGCCAAATTAAAGGAAAGTTTAAAGATTAAGCACTTGTGAAGTTGAATCTTTACACTGCTTTCAGCATCAGTCAAGCATGTGATTCATGATAACCTGAATTTCAGACAGTCTGAGCTAGGATTTAGCCCTTACACTCTCAGGAAAAAAAAGGTACAGCGCTGTCACTGAGGCAGTACCCTAAGGTACAAAAGTGAAAAGGTTACCCCTAAATGGTACATATTAGTACCTTTTGGCTTGAGGTACTGCCCCAGTGACAACGCCGTACCTTTTTTTTCTGACACTGTAACGTAAGGCAAGGTGCTCAGTTTGGAAATTTCACAAAAGGGAAAAATGACCAGATGTTCAGATTTACACAGATACAACACGGAACCTGTGTCAGGTGCTGAGCTCAATGGAAAATTGAATTGTTTTTAAAAACAATAAGTTTACCTTTATTTAAGCAGTATGCCACCTAATGTTTACACATTATTTACAGTATCCTTATGAAATATATCATATTAGTCTTGACCACTGCTACTGTAGTACTTATTTTGCACTCTACTGGAAAATTCTGCTTTAACCAGTTTAAGCTGGCTTTGGAAGGCTTCTAGCTGCTCCAAGCTGGTCTACAAGATTCACTATCAACTGCTAAAGTCTGGTACACCCTTTTGGTCAAGATGTTTAGACCTTGTAGACCACCAAAAACAGCTTCAGCACCTTAACATGCTATGAGACATATGCATAATTTATACATGTTTATTGGTTAATTTCTAATACTTTTCAGTGGGTGGCAAATCAAATCAAAGCAAAGAAACTGTTATTTAGATAATGGTCAGGTTAAAGATATGTGTTTGCTTAATTCTGTGGTTTAACATCACCTTTGAATCTAGGTCAACACAACAGTTTTGTCACAGTCATCTGGCAATGATGGAGGACACCATCAATAACTTCAATGTTAGAAACATGTGCAGGTGATAGGACAGATTTTGAATTTAAGGGGGATTTCACACTGGCAGTCTAGTTCGAAACGGTGCGTGGTTCACATGAAAAATTGAAAAGTTGAAAGTTGTCATGCGGACCCGGGAGTTTTAATGTAAAAGCAACTCAGTCTCTGGAGCGCACTTGTTCAGGAAGTAACCTGTGTTTGTGTTTTAGCTGATAATGACGTCATTACTTCAACAAAACGCATGTAAGGGATGAGATGACGGTGGTGATGATTTACCTTGGATACAAGCGCGAGTGAACGTGTAGTGTAAACCGCGCATAGTGAGTGCAATCAGAGCGGCAAATGAATGGCTCCCAATCAGCTGTCTCCTCAAAAGAGTCTGTTCGCAAGCAGCAGAAAGCCACCTTCATTTGACACACATACAGTAAACCCAAGTGTCCTTCACTCTGCAGCCCATAATCGCACCAAATTAATAAAAAAAACCACAATACATTGACCTACGTCCTATTTTCTATTATGCGTTGTGAATGTTTGAGAAAGTGTAAGGTGAACGCAAATGCACCAGGATTCTATAGAATCAATTTGAGTGTGAAACCAGACCAATGCTGCAGGGGGCACCGGGAACAATCACACTCAGACTGGGACCAAAGCAAATGTTCCCAGTGTGACAGCCCCCTAAGTTAAAAAGATGCACAAGAGTGATCTTTATTATCACAATACTAGTACAAAACTGAATTTATTTTTATTTTACAGAATCTTTAACTTAATCTTTTACTAAGGAATGGATCATAAAACATAACTACAAAGACAATGCACTATAAGCTGTAACAGATTTTATTGCAGTTCAGCTAGTCCGTGTTATTAACGGTTGTGTTTGTGAGGGGTAGACATGGCATTACTGGGTGCTTGAATCATGAATCCTTTAATTCATGAAGATGAATTGGTAAATTGAAATAAAATGTCAAACTGGGAAACAAAATAAGGAAAAGACAAAAAAAAAAAAAGGGAAAAAAGCAACTCACCAGAGTATTGGCTGCAATGTAACCAGCGGATTTATCTGGAAGCATAAACAGTCCATTAGTCTGAATTTTACTCAAAGCAAACCTTAATTTATAGAAATGTAGAAGGGTCAAACTCTCATCAAATCCAAATTGCAGTCTGTAAGTCTAATTCTAAAGGTACTTTTTTGCGTATGTTTAGGGATTATCTGGTCATATCCAATTTCTGGAAACATGTAGTTCAAGTGCTAAACAACATCACAGAGCTGCAGTTTGACCTAGATCCTTGTCTTTTGTAGCTCAAAGATGATTTCTCTTATAAATTCACATTAGTCCAGAGAAGGTTGTTAATGGGTTAGTTCACCCAAAAATGAAAATTCTGTCATTAATTGCTCACCCTCATGTCGTTCAAAACTCCTAAGACTTTAGTTCATCTTGGGAATGCAAATGAAGATCTTTTTGATGAAATCTGAGAGGTTTCTGTCCCTCCGTTGACAGCCATATGCAACTACCACTTTGATGCTTCAAAAAGTTCATAAAGAAATTGTAAAACTAATCCATATGAATTGACAGGTTTAGTTTAAATTTTTTGAAGAGACATGATCACTTTATATGATGAACAGTTTGAATTTAGGCTTTTATTTACATATAAACATTCATCAACTTACACATCAGTTGTGGTAAATGGAAGCTTAAGAACCATTAGGTTCATCCTCGAGCATTACACATATGAGCTTCTGGAAGAGGTTTGCTCTCCATGTCAAGCAGGTTCGGTTGAGCTTTTGTTTATGTTCACTGATCAATGTTTATATGTGAATAAAAGCCTAAATTAAACCTGTTCATCATATAAAATGATTGAGTCTCTTCAAACAAAACAAAAAAAAAAAAAAAAAAATTGGGCTAATCCACTCAATTCATATGGATTAGTTTTAGGATCTCTTTATGAACTTTTTGAAGTGTCAAAGTAGTAGTCAAGTAGCTGTCTATGGAGGGACAAAAAGCTCTTAGATTTCTTTAAAAATATCTTCATTTGTGTTCCGAAGATTAACAAAAGTCTTACGATTTGGAATTACATGAGGGTGAGTAATTAATGACAGAATTTTCATTTTTGGGTGAACTAACCCTTTAATGGCTGGTTTCATTGCTGCTAAAAAACAATATTACAGCAATGGTTTACACCCAAACTTAAGGTTTATAGATTCTGGTTGCTTTAATATTCATAACATTGTTTAGAATGCAGAACTGCAAGAGGCTATGGGACTAGAATACATACTGTTAGCCATATATGATGATTGCTGAGATAGCTTTGTGCTACGGGTGGCCAGAGGGGTTGTCAAGTTTCAATACAGGGCCACCACGTAGCTACGCCTGTGCATATATGCATGTGTATTTGAGTGGGTGTGTGTGCCTCACCTCCTGACGTGAAGCTCATGTATTTCTGGTTGTTGACAGTCTCTTTGGAGTCATAGAACTTGAGAACATCTATTACAGCCTGAGGGTTTTTCTTCTGTTCCAGCTTAGTAATATTAGAGGTTTGCAATAACCGAGCCCATTGCTCTGGAATACCCTGTGTATGTGTACATGTGTGCATTGGAAACAGAAAAAAAGAGACATATAAGTAAATGCACTAAACACATAAATGAAAAAGTAAGAACCCTGTGACACTATCAACAATATCTAAACCAGGGGTCTTCAAATAATGGTTTCGGGCCCTGGTTTGGTTCCAACTGCAAGACATAATGACAACAGTAGCACCATTTTACCCTTTCTACAGTTGAGCAGAGTACAGTTTACTAAAAAAGCTAAAGCACTACATTAAGAGCTGCAGATGACACGGTTATTTTAAAAACAGTAGCAAAAACACTGTGAACAGCAAAATAGATTAATACTTTCGCTAATTAATACTTTTTACTAGCGAAAATGCTGCAAATATAAGTTTTTTGACAAGATGTTTTTTTCTTCTACATTTAGTATTATTAATCGGCATGTTAAGAGCATTTCTTTAATCAACTTTATAATTGGGAAAATGATTTGTAGATGGTAGGAAAGACAACTAAAACTTTGATATAACCGTTTACTTTGTTTTCTACTCATTATGAGGGTGTTTTGATTATTATGTACATTGTTTGTTTGTTTTTATTAGATACTTATTTTATGCAAAATATAAAAATTGTCCAGACTTCAAGAGGAAAACCCTGAAATGCAGAAATGGATATGCAGGACTCAAGACTGTGATTACAATGTATGAATTTGTGATTACTATGTATAAATTTACAACAATGCTGTAGAATGGCACTGGCGACAGACATGAAGTTAATTACATCCTTATGGGCCATTCACACAGGATGTATTCTTTCATTCAAGTGCAATGTATTTTAATATTTTTTGAAAAGCTTTTTTTTTTTTTCTCTCAGTTTTGACCTAAAATAATTTACATGTAGCATTTGGCTGTTGTATTTTAATGCTTTTCAATCAAATGTTAAAATATGTGTGACGTTAGATATATACAGGGGTTATATTTAGTTCAGCAAATGAAAAAAACCTAAACCCCAGAGACTGGGTGAACTCACAGTGAACTCCCCCGTTACTGCGTCAAAGCCTACATGGATAGTGTGCTCGAAATCAGAGGGTAGGGATATCTCCGGACGCTCTTTCTCTTTCTTCTTATTGGCTGTTGAATAGAGAAACAAACACACTTTTAAACCTTTTGGATCAGCTCATCAAAACAGTACCATTTTTGAATGGTAGAGCATAGCCCTTTGGCATCTCTGTTGGATTGCAGTGTGGATTATACTGGCAATTGCTGGTTTGGAGGAGCTAGTGAAACTACCTCCAGATAACCAACATCATCTTTCTGGTGAAGCTGTCTAGCCAAGGAAGTCTTGTTGGTGAAGCTAGTTAGACTGTTAACTGTCAGTGTCCTGGTAGAGGGACGTTTGACACACTTTTTATTATTTTATTTTTATTTTAGTAATCATCAGAAATTAGGTATCATTCGTAAGTTAAATACTCAAAATTCATCCTTTGAAAAACATTCTGACATTGTGTAACCATGGAAATGGTGCTTTAAATCCTTTAAGCTTGCTCATTTTTTGTGATCTCACTTCAGATTTGAAACGCAACTTGGTTAGTCATTTGGCTTTGATTTTCTAACAATTTTAGAGTCCAAATTATTTTGTAAAATATGTATTTTGTATAAAAACATTTAGTTCAGTACATCTGCTTTACAGTAAACTTAAACTTCTATAACTCTTTACACTTTCATAGAAGTTCTTCTCCAATAATTTGCTGAGTGTCTTCTTTAAAAAGAGACTAACCTTAGGTTTGTGTTCCAAAGCATTCATGAATTACAATCATTTAAATTAAGATCTATAATCAAAAAGGGGGGTATCAGTGAACAGGTTAAAGCAACAGTATAACCAAAAAAAACATGTCTTTATTAACTCATTTTCTGAGCCTGAAGCCATATGATTTTCTTTCATCCATACACAAAGACAAATATTTAACAAAATATGTAATATGATTTCTGCTATGAATTAAAAATGAATGGGATTAAGGCTAAGTTTCACAGATGACAGAAAAATAAAAACTATACTATATGCTATACTGTATATTCCAAGCCTTCTGAAGTAATACGATAGCTAGGATTGAACTGATATTAAAATATTGTTATTATTTAATTGTGATTAAAAGTTAGACACTGAAAATCTTCCCCTCTGTCATAGCTCTGAAATCTAAAAGAAACTTTATAAAGTGTATTTGAAATTGCAGGGATAGGTGTACATGTCTTACTTTGATTATTTTATGATGTATACCTTTGCTTGTCTGTGAGTGCAAGTTTCCACATTCCAAGTCAGGTTAACAGTATTGAACTAAGGCATTGTAAATGATTAGGTCAGCACAGAATCTGTGCCCACATATACTGCAAGAAACTGTAGAGTTTTGCCGAATTTAATGGTCTGTCCTTTGCAAAGTTCTACCTATCTAATACATGTTTTTACATCCCGAATTATGGAAATGTTGGGACGTTTTTAAATTTGAATAAAATGAAAACTAAAAGACTTTCAAATCACATGAGCCAATATTTTATTTACAATACAACATAAAAACGTCCCAACATTTCCGTAATTCGGGTTGTATTAAATATTGTGGGTAATTTAATGCTTAAGCATTTTACCACATTTATATACATCCTGCATATTTTCTCCCACAGTCAGCGCAAAAAATGTGAAATCAAAATCTGTGTGGGACATCTGGGTGCACATACTTTTGTCTCCCCCGGGAAAGATGGACCTGAGACGGGCTTTCTTGTTCTTCTCTTCTGGAGCCATTGGAAGTGGTTTGGAACTGAGTACTGAGGAAGGGTCACGGGAACTACTGTTCATTCTCAAGGGAGGGGCAGGTGGTTTTTCTTCAATATCGACACTATCGGACATCTTTAGTTGCACTCACTATGGCCTGCAAAGACAGAAAGAAAGAGCTTTGTCAAGTCTATTTTTCAGATATGTGATCATTGAAAAAGTGGTAGACACTTCACAGGGTTCTATACATTAACATTACTAAATGCATTAAGTATCATGAACTAACAATGAAGAACAATTTTTACAACATGCATTAATCTTGAATAATATAATTAATAATTTATAATAAGTCTGTCGAAATGGTCCCTAATGTCATTGTTTTACTCCTATGCTGATGTTAGCAAGGATAGACAAACCATCCTACAATGAACATACAAATCCCCAGGATATTATTGTATATTATATACTGTGTATATTGCATTTTGTAATGTTTGTTTTATGCATGCCTTATAAACTACCCACAAAATAATGAAACCCAATATGTAGCATGTCTCATATGAAAATAATCATAGCATACTTTTTTAATGTTGAAGTATACCATGTCCTCATAACTTAAATTATACTGAAAGTTTGCCAGCCCACTCTGATTATGCAAACAAGCTGTATTTCATGATAAAAAAAATCCTACTCAAAATGGCACTTTAGGATTATCTGGTCCACCTTCAAGAGGTGTGCCCTCTGTGAAAGTTACCAAACGCTTCTTTGAAATGAACCTTCCAACACAGAGACTACCAGAAAAAAACTCCATCATCAAGACTTAATAATATTGCCAATGATTGTCTTTCTTCTCCTCACCTTTGGAAGAATCAAATGCAAATTTCCCTACTACCTCCCTCACTTGAGAATCTCCAACTTCAGGAAAAATCCTCAAAACGTTCATTACAATGCATCTGGACGCTGATTCAACAGCTAAAGGCAATCCTACACTTAAACCTTTGCTGACTAAATAAAGGTTTTTAAGATATGCACTGACTCATTCTGTTTACTTGTGTATGTATGTGATATTGCATGTGTGTTTATATTTAGCTATTGTGTGTTCGGTAGACTAGTCTAACAGGATTCAAAGTGCAGGTTTTTGAAAACAATACTGTTATCATCTCTGTGTAAAGTACAAAAACACAAATCACAACTACTGGCCTGGCAGCAGACTACAACTTTTTTTAATCATTTTCACGGATCCGTGTGAACGGGGATCCTTTTGACAACATTATCGTCTGTAAGAAAAAAACGCAAAGGAAAAACTTTTCTGGTTTTAGTACATCGTTGTTGTCTAAATGTACCCTAAATAAACTTTTTATTTGACAGAAAATTAGATTTCTCAATTCATGACCCCTTTAATATTTGTCATTTTAGGATTCAGAAGGGTGCTCAAGTGCCCCTTTTGTGTCTGCTGTGCACCCTCAATGTACTTTTTCCCAAAGCAGACTACTACCTAACAGTCTATACACCATTAGGTCACCAAAGAGAGGAATCAGACGAGGAATGAAGGGCATAGGACAGCATTTGGGACAGGGCCAGAAGATGCTGCCCCAAAAACTTCCCCATATCCATTCTATAGGTTTAGAGCAATTTTGAAAGAGCCACAGTGTTTATACTCTTCAATGAAAAAAGCTACCAATGGCTTATTTATAGTTATCGCCGTACAAAAATTAGTCTAGCAGAAAAAAAAGGCTACACACTTCCTCTTTGAAGAAAAAACCTCTGAAAATATCTACTCCAACAGTCACACACACACACAAACAAACACAAAAAAGTTACAAAAGGCATCACTGGGGTGGTCCCCTTTCAAAAAACCATTGAGGTACAGGTCCAAATAAGGCACAGTTGTGAAATGAAGAATTTGCTAGTGTCTATCAAACACTGAACAGTCATAACATTCCCAACATTCACTGGAAGGAAAACACTCTCACACCCACACAAACAAACAAACACAGATGCTGTTTCATCTTTCCAGAGTAATCAATTGTAATTAGCGTGTGACCCTGTGGATGTCATAGATTTTTGCCATTATGAAAGCATATATACATCAGAAATGATGCCCATAAGCCTGTCGGTGCAGTGTCAGACAGTATGCATTCTAGTAACAAAATTTGTTGGTTTGTTTTTCCAATTTCCGTTTTCCACATTTACTGACGAAGGCGAAGAGCCGAAACGTTTGATATCTTATCTCCTGTGTGCTATGATTAAAGTGCTTCAGAGTGCAAACCTTTTTTTTGTATTCTTAAATTGATATATAGGTCTCAACACCTAATTAGCTGGGAGAGCGCGGTCAATGCTTTGATTCCTATATGGTTCCTGTACAGATGTTAGCTGATGGGCAAACTAAACCCTGGACAAAGCCTACAACCGAGTACACACTGTAGAGCTTGTACCACAATATTCCCATTTGAAACATATAGAGATATAAACAGTTTCTTTCATCATATAGCAAAATATATGTTGGCTCACATAGTGAGAAATGCCAAAAGCAAGCATTAGTTAAATAACACAAGTGTTCTGTTTATCTGCAGCTGTTTATCTGCCCCAGCAAACTGCAAAATCAAACAAAAGAAAGACTCAACTTATTTATTTTTTGCATCTTGGCAATAGAGCACAACAGTGACTGCTTACATTTTCAGCAGCCTTGGTTACAGTAGTATTTTTTCCCATTAATTTTCCATAGGGGTTTAATTACAATAAAAAGTACTGAACCATGAATCAAACCAATCAGCTCCAAGATTAATCACTCGGTTTAATAAGGGAGAGTAGGGGATCTAATTGCTAACATTATTTGTATTAATAAAAGGTAACAACACTCAGGTACACTATAATGCAGGCGTACCAAAAACCAAACCATAACACAGATAAGAAGAGACAAAGAAATTAACCAAACAGGGGGATATAAATATACAAGACAATGAGGGGTAAAACAAGGCACAGGTGGGACTGATCAATCAAACAATTAGAAACCATAGCAACCAAGGACACAGGCAAAGAAACTAAACAATACGATTCTGAAAATCAAACAAGACAAAAGTACAGTTCATACACAAAAGACTGTGTGTGAACTGCTCATCCTATGAAGTCAAATTACATAAATCATAAACAATATATCTGTAGAGTATAATAGAAAACTATTAGTCATTTATTATACTGATAGTCATTTATTATATGAAGTATAAAGCAGTACTTTTTAATTTGCAAAATATTGAAACAAAAATATTTAAGTAGTTTGAAAGTGTAGGAAGTCTTAATTATGTCGTTCACAATTCTTTAAAAGTTGACTGCCGCTGATCCCATTTCATGCTGCCATGTTAACATATTTTCAGACTGAAAGATCCCTAATTGATCGCTTTTCAAGATTATGGGTATAGTGCTCATCACCAAGGTACATGGTATATCAAACTACCATGTATTATATTACATTTGATACCACTGAAGCATCATCAAAGTACTTGTACTGGTTTTATAAGGGTATAGGGTGTTTTGAACTCATAGCATCTGTTTTGCATACAGCCGGTAGAGTAGATGTTGTTAACTTGATATACAAAAATTGACCTCAAGCATAAACAAAATACAACATTATTCTGTTCTGTCATTATGCTGCTCCATTATAAAGCAGGAAACAGAAGCATAAAATTAATGAATAATAAGACTTGCTATGTATTGTATAACTATATAGATTGCTCACCAGGTCAAGTGATATGACATGACATGAGTGTTTTTTTGTTACAGTCGGAGACAATCAGTATCCAATATGTATTTTATACAGTAGTAGTAGTAGTAGTAATAATAATAATAATAATAATATCACTTTGTAATGTAAGTAATTTTAATATTTCAATTTGAATTTTTTCTACCAGACAGAAATATTCAGTTTTGTAATATTTAGGAGATATATATATATATATATATATATATTGAATTCCACGATAATGTCAAAGCGAAATTAATAAGACCACATGCGTTGTCCATCAAGCCACATCCCTGCCTTTTATTTTGTTGAAAAGTGGTAAGGGTCTCAATGCAATACACATACAGTATATTCCTGACCTTTGATAGGTATTGATTCGTTTGACAGTGTATTGATTGATTTGAATTCAACAAATGAAAAAAGAATATGGAGCATGAGAAACTTCTAAATAGCAATGAACTCATTCATGCATGGAGTCAGTTTGTGTGTATTCTCCTCTGCTGTGCAGTAAGGTGTGGTGCTGACTCTTTAACTGTCGTTTTTCTGGCCAAACCAGAGGTCTCACAGAATGAGAATTACTCGTGAGAGCAATAAACCACGCCCAGCACACACAAAAATACACCCAAGTTTCCCAAGTTTTAACAATTCTTTTTAGCTGCTGTTATCATCAGGTGGTTCATTCTATGAATGAAACTATTGGTGCACTTGCATTTTGCCATCTCAAAGTAAATGCTGATTTAGCCTTGAGCCTTGATAAAGTGATTAAAAAAGGAAACATCCCTATTGACAAAAAAAAAAAGTCCCTGAACCAGAAATGTTCCTACGTGTAACATGCCTCATATGATGGAGCTGGAAAAAAAATGTATTGTAATGAAAATTAAAACAGAGACTAAAGGCCAGTTCACACAAAGGATGATAACTTTAAAGATAAAGATAGTTCTTAAAGAATAGCAGAGTCCACACCACAACTATATCGATAACGGCACAGAGATAACGTTGGAATCACTTTCAGAATGATTTTTCAACAGCCAGTCAGAATCCATCCTGCTTTAAAGAGCTTGAGCATTTAAAGTGTAAGATGACAGAACAGCAAGGCGCGATTACAATAAATAGAACATTATCATCCGCAGGTGTGGATGCTAATAGTTATTGTTTATCTTTACAGTTATCGCTCTTGATGTGATTTTTTTCTGCTTATCTCTCAGCATGAGAAATACTTTCTCAGTCTTTTAGTATAACTAAACAACATAAATTCATTTACTGCATCATACCTGAAACAGAACATGTTTCAAGTGTTCAAATGTATACACTGCTGCATGGCCTGATAGCCATCTAACTTGAAGCAGTGCATGCTGGTTAGAAATTTTGTCTGACTTAAACCATCAGATGTGCCAAAAATTATACAAAAACTTCATAAAACAGCTTTGAAAGTCATGATTTGTGAAAATTATGTGATCTAGTAGCTTTATACTGTGCGTGTCATTGTAAAGACTGTAAATCTATCCCTCACAGCCTCATTTTCATCATGTAAAATTCAATATGGTGCCTAACCTGATTAAGGTCTATGGGTATCATCCTTAGCTGAGCTGACAAGGAGGAACACAATTATGTAACAATTGTTGATGAATATATATTTCTCAACAACAATAACATTCACTTTTTCAGTCTCATCAAACGAACAAAACAACTTAACAACTAAGAAAAACCTCTTCCAACTGGCATATTAATCTCGTGGTGCAGAGTGACTTGTAGGGCCCTATAAAATCCGTTTTATTTTTTCCCAAATTCTGTTTTTTTTTTCTCCCAAATTCCATTTTTTCCGTTTAAATTTTTCTGGATTCCGTTTTTTTCCGTTTTATTCATTTTTTGACTCCATTTTAATAGTTAAATTAAATTTTAGTAATCAAAAAGCATGTCTAATTAACTGAATTCTTAAAAACAACAATATTAATTAATTCATAAATATATTTTTATGAATTTTTTTTCTTCAGAATTTCTGTTGTGTATTTAAATGTTTCTGTCAATCAAATGAACGTATACCATTTAATTTATCTTTTAATCATGAAATTAAACTTTTTTGTCAAACAATGTGCTGCACAACAGAGCTTTACTGTTAAAATTAAAACATGGAAGAAACACTGAGATTATTTTATAAAATATATTTTAATAATTTATTATTAAATTAATTTATCTAAATTCTACTGTACAACAGTAATATGTTTCTGTCAAGTCAAATCGAACTTTTATTTTGACGGTTTGCCTAGAGCTTTGAGTTTCTCTGTGTTTATGACGGTAGTTTTCTCAAACGAAGCGGTTATTAAATGCTGATGAGGCGACAGAGGACGAAGACACCGCGAGCGTCTCATGTGCTTCAGTGTGCGTGCGCCCGCGCGATTGTGTGTGAGCCGGTGTGAGGTAAATGAAACTGCGCTTCCGCATCATTCATTTCAGAGTCACACAGGCATGCAGGATTCATGTTTAAATAGTCTTTTTGCGCTTTAATATTCAGTCACTAGTCTATATCATGATTTAATTTACGTGTACTGACCTGCTTTTAATTCATTCATCAAAAATTTGACAAATTCCGTGACATTCCGCGTTATATAGTAAATTCCGTTTTTGACTGGATTCCGCGATTCCGTCCATGATTCCGTGATCGCGGAAATTATAGGACCCTAGACTTGCAAACTATTCATGATGGCCAATTAAAAAACAAACAAACAAAACCACATTATATTTCAGGGTTCTGTGAGCAGTTTCTTTGCAAAATATGCCTAGAGAAGGTGTAGGAGATTATGAGACATTACATGGCAGCAGCAGACAAATAAAACAATAAGGCATAGAAGGAGACATACAGGGTGAAATTAGACAGCCACTGCAGCATTAGTCATTCAAATTAAACTAGACACTGAGGAAAGCATTAATCTTTGATCAGAAAGAGTGGGAGGTTACCATTATAGCAGTATTTCTGCAGTATGTATACTGTGTATATCATCCAAATTTGGTATACAAAATACCTGAGCAACCTAATAAATTTTCCACAATGTGCAATAGACGAGTAGAACACACTGTGTGAGATAATGTATATTGTAATGCCTATCGAACACCACACTGTTAGCTTAGCAGATGCTAACATCGGAATATTAGAATCAACAGTCCTCTATTTGATGTGTAGATTTGCTGACTATGTAGAGCGTTTCAAAATCATTTCTGAGGTTCCATTTCAGTTAAGCAGCTGTCTGCAGTATGCAGGCAATGGGCAGCAGTGCAGCTCATAGATTTTTAAACACAGTTAATGTGCATAACATTGAAGAATTTTTATGATTTAATGTGTTTCTTTTCAGATCACTGTGGTCTCTGTATTGCTCATTTTCCTCAAAAGGATATTACAGAGAGGAAAGACTAATGCATCAAGGGAGAGATGAGAAATGCACGGAATCTCTCTCATATTCTCTCTTTCTCTCTTCGCTGGTCTGTGCTCAGCTTTAAATAGGTCAGAGTTTTAATGCTACAGTCGGGGATAAGGAAACTCTACAGCGGCCATATTTAACCCTCCCAACAGAAAAGACTGTCACTGCTCCATATGAACTGCACACAGATTTAGGCCAATAGCCCAGTGACCTGATCAGTAATGAGAGAGATCAGCCCCTGTAACACGCTGATAACATCTCAAAAACTTCAGACAATACGTGCAGTAATGAATAGGATATTGGAGAAGCTCTAACCAAATATCTTTTGGTTAATTATTTTGGCCCTTCAAGACTGTTTTGATATGGTTTGAAAACGCCCCACTAATTGGGGAACACCCAGTAGCATTATATAAAAAATAAATAAATAAATACTTGCATGATCTTGTGGTCATCAACTTTAAATCAATTTTAGTTAAATGCCACCACCTATGTGTGCTGTCAGCTTTAGCTTTTATCAAAATTTCAAGCTGATGCCGCATACTGAAATGCCAATCTCAACCAAATTTATGTTATGGATGAAAACTCAAAATTTTATCAATATCATCTTGCTTTCTGGGGCATCTGTGAACCTAATATAGCAAGTGATGTAATAGCGATCAGACAGGAATGAATCATTTGGGTGTTAATCACTGTCTTCCAGCTGATCTTTTATTGCAGATGACAAATTATAACATATGTTTGACCTTGCTGCCAGTGGCGTTTTGCTATTGTGCCTGTTAAATTCATAGAATTTTCAGCCAGTTCAAAGAACAGTCCATTTTTTTGTTTTGTTTTTATCGTAAAGGTTGTTATCGTAAACTAGCAGACTGACACAATTAACAGGAATTCATTTTCATTCAGTTTCAATAAAATAAATTTAACTTTTCAAATAGTTATTGCAGATTGATTATTCAAATATGAAACTAGTCTTGCACACCCCTAATTAAGACAGTATATGATTGGTATTTGATTTTCATGCGATTTGGGGGTATTTTTATATTTTAAGAATATGGTTTTACATTTTGCTTATTATAAAAGCTACAAATAATTTATTTTTGCATCATTTTATAATCAAAATCTGCATGATATTGCAAGTTTTTACAAACACTTGATGGTACTTTAAAGTGAGTTTTGACTAAAAGCTTAAATTACCATGTGTAGCTTGATGCTAACTGTAGCTATAAAGCACATGTTACACCTGTAGCTACATTACACCTTGCATCAGACCACAGAGCAGAGCAGACGGAAGTGGAGAGACCCAAGGTGGAGCAGAAAGAGCAGGAGACCACCAGAGGGGAGCGGAAGGAACTGAAGACATCCAAGGCAGAGCAGACGGAGCAGGAGACCATCAAGGCAAAGAAGAAGTAACAGGAGACCCCCAGAAGCCTACCAGCATTATGGTTATTCATGGTAGAAATATATTCATGGTTGATTTTATTTATAGTAAATGAGTTCAAATATGTTACATTACTTTTAACACAGTCAACTTGTTAACCTAATTTTGCATTATAATGGTGTCATTAGGTAAATCAGAACTACTGTGACAGCACATATAGTGTGAAAACACATTCAGTTCTACACAGTTATGATAATTAAATTGATCCATACAAAGAAAGAGCAAATTACTTTACATAATCTGGACTGGAATTCATTTATAACTACATTTGCTCTTTTTAAGGTTTATCATTCAGAATTCTGCAAACAGTTAAATTTGCAGAAGGGTTAATTTAAAAGGCTGTCTACATTGATATGGTACATTTTTAGATTTTATTATGCACTGTCTGCCCGAGCATACATGCATACTTGATATACAAATAGACCAGATGACACTGAACATACAGCCTGCAGCATCCCATCAGACTGCCCTTTATGATGCCTCAAAAGTCATTACCCTTTCTCTGAAGGTCAGTGAGAAAATGAGGAACCACCTATCATTCTCTCTTTTTCTCTCGCTCATATTTGAGGATGGGGAACAAATTCATCTTCTCTTCTTCCCTCACTTTAAATGCAAAGAGAGCAACAAAGGATTCCTTTGTAAGTAAGTAATGCTCATAAGACATGCCACAGATTTGGAAAAGATACAAACACACACACAGATTCACGTGGAGAATTCCAGTCCATTTTATAACCACTTTGTGCACAACTAACAGCATTGCTTCACACAGTTTGTTGTCATTGTCACCTGATAATAACATATTTTACATCAAAATCTGAAGGTTTCTGTCTTGAAACCTTTCCATCACAGAATGAAAGCCTATAGGTAAGGTGAAACCTAAAGCAATGCTTACAAATTAGTAACATCCTGTAAATGTAAAAGACAGAAATCAGAGAAAGAAAGAAAAAAACACCTTTTTGGTCATTTGAAATTTCTTTCTGAAATGTAAAACCACTACTTGTCTCTAGATCTATTCACTAGCAACATAAATATCTTGAAAGTGCTTTGTAATCTTTATCAAAACAAGGAACAATTCATAGTTATCTTTAGCTCTAAAGCACAAAACAGTCAATAAATAATATAGCAGAGATCTCACTATAGAAATAATTAAATTACAAATAGTAACAAATACTACATTCTGTGCCCAATTTATTCTCATGTTCATACTTTACTTTGGAACCCCTTCACTTGAAATGGCTACTGGTTCCACCAATTGCACACACACACACACACACACACACACACACACATACTGGTTTTTGTGGTTTACGAGGACTTTGATGCTCAAACCAGTAGGATTGTGGTTTAGGGGGACACACCTTTCCCGATGCCCTACAGTGATGATAAAACTATCAAAAATTTTGTTTTGATCTGCAGATCACACATCTGGCTTTAAAGTTTCTTTACACACAACAGAACGGAAAATATGACAACATGACATATCAGTGGTATACAAGGACATTCCCGCCCATCCAAAAATGTTCCCGCCTATGACATAATTGTGATTTTTGGGTACAACCTGATTTATGAGGACACCTATTGTACAATACACAAAACATGTCATTTCTCTGGATTACAAGGACTAGTGTGTTTTACAGGTACATGACCACACACACACACAAACCTGACGATATGGTGTATTAGCAAGACTGAGGTGATTAATGAGTACCTGATCTTAAACACAATACACAACTGACACACTCCAACATTACAGGGACCAGTGTGTTTAATGGTACATGACCACACACAACACACAAACCTGACGATATGGTGTATTAGCAAGACTGAGGTGATTAATGAGTACCGGTTCCTCAATACAATACACACCTGACACACTCCAACATTACAGGGACCAGTGTGTTTAATGGTACATGACCACACACAACACACAAACCTGACGATAAGGTGTATTAGCAAGACTGAGGTGATTAATGAGTACCGGTTCCTCAATACAATACACACCTGACACACTCCAACATTACAGGGACCAGTGTGTTTAATGGTACATGACCACACACAACACACAAACCTGACGATATGGTGTATTAGCAAGACTGAGGTGATTAATGAGTACCTGATCTTAAACACAATACACACCTGACACACTCCAACATTACAGGGACCAGTGTGTTTAATGGTACATGACCACACACAACACACAAACCTGACGATAAGGTGTATTAGCAAGACTGAGGTGATTAATGAGTACCGGTTCCTCAATACAATACACACCTGACACACTCCAACATTACAGGGACCAGTGTGTTTAATGGTACATGACCACACACAACACACAAACCTGACGATATGGTGTATTAGCAAGACTGAGGTGATTAATGAGTACCTGATCTTAAACACAATACACACCTGACACACTCCAACATTACAGGGACCAGTGTGTATTAGAAGTACTTTAATTATGACTTAAAATAACAACATAAACATTGAGTTTTTCCGGTTTTAACCATGTAATACCATCATGGAATGGCATTTTAAGGGGAAAATGAAATCCACAACTAAAAAACTAGGTCAATAACACATGGACAACTGTGTAATCTGTGTAATCAGAAAGCATACAGCAATATTAATGTTTTGACATATTGAAATGGCAACCATTCAAAACTTTGAAAAAAATGTGAACAGAATTGTTGAGTCAAGTCAAGTCACCTTTATTTATAAAGCGCTTTTTAAACTACATATTGTTTCAAAGCAGCCCTCATAACAGGAACATTGTTCAACAAAGATTGTTTGGGCTGTACAGCAGAAGAGTATTGTGTCATTGTTCAGCCAGAGTCAGTTCAGTGTTGATTCAATTACGTTGTAAAACTCATCAGTTATTAATTTAGTTCACTTCATCTATACAGCAGCAGCAGCAGCTCTGGAGACAACAGTCATGTCATCGTCCAGCTCAGTTCAGTTCTCATACAATAGTGTCAATGCAGTCAGATCAATAATAATGTTGAATATTAAATTGTCATGTTTTTGTGACAAACTACTGCTTTAAAGAACAGTTAAACTTTAGAGATTTACAGAGTGAAGTCTTAGTATATTCATGCTCTAGAATGAAACTAACATAACCAACAACTAAAATAATAATCCTTATACAACAGCATCAAATGAGACACAATGCAACATCACTTATTTTGTGCTTTTTTTTCAAGCTAATTCCTTGATTTCTTACAAAATCTCTTGTGTTTTGTCCACAATTTTCCTTTGGTCATATGTGCCTTAAAATGATCAATTACAGCTGTAACTTCAGCATCTGACCAGCAAACCTTTTGTCCTTTCCGTCTTGTCCTTTTCCTTTCCGTTTTTTAATTTCTGCCGAACTCTCATTCTCTGTACAGATACATACTTTATTAAGCTCCTACTCTATCAAAGCTCATGTACTTACAATGATGGTCGTACTCTAATTTAAACCTCAGGTACCTTGACAAACTCAGCAGTTTTCCAAATGGGCATCTTCTGAACATCTGCAAGAAATCAGTTACATACTGATCAGGAAACTAAGATTTAACTCTCAAATACCTAGAACTTAAAACTGGTTATACACCTGATATCTAAAAATAAAATTTCAAGTGACACAAAATATTATTCTGGAGATTAAATGTTATTAGCCTGTTAAAGGGATAATTCACCCCAAAATGAAAATGTGATGTTTATCTGCTTACCCCCAGCGCATCCAAGATGTAGGTGACTTTGTTTCTTCAGTCGAACACAAATGATGATTTTTAACTCCAACCGTTGCCGTCTGTCAGCTGTATAATGGGTGTCAATGGAAACAATTCATAAGAGTCAAAACATATACATAGACAAATTCAAATGAAACCCTGTGGCTTGTGACGGCACATTTATGTCCTAAGACACGAAAAGATCGGTTTGTGCGAGAAACCAAACAGTATTTATATCATTTTTACCTCTAATACACCAGTGATGTCTGATTGCGGTCTAACAGTGGAAGTAATGTCTAGCACTCATTGAAGTATATGCTCGAGACATCACTGCCGCTGTCAGAGCGCGATCAGACCTCACTAACCGAGTGCTGAACGCAGTTGGACATGGTGTATTAGAGGTAAGAAATGATATAAATACTGTTTGGTTTCTCACACAAACCGATAGTTTCGTGTCTTAGGACATCAATGTGTCGTCACGAGCCGCAGGGTTTAATATGGATTTGTCTGTGCATGTTTTTTGACTCATAAATTGTGCTCCCATTGACACCAATTATACAGCTGTCAGATGGCAATGGTTGGAGTTAAAAATCATCATTTGTGTTCGACTGAAGAAACAAAGTCACCTACATCTTGGATGTGCTGGGGTAAGCAGATAAACATCAAATTTTCATTTTTGGGTGAACTACCCTTTAAAAATCTCCAAGTCTTTTACCAACACAAAAATGATAAACTCATTTGTATCAACCAGATTTACAATGTTGGTGCAACCCTGATTCCAATAATATTCTTATAGAAAAGTTGCACTATATAAGTGCAAAAATCTCTGTATATAATAACTGATTATTGCTCATTAATTATTACAATTAATGGCAAAAGGAATGTTTGGAAATATAAACTGATATTTCCTACTGACACACTACAGCAATAGATAAAAATAACTGGCTTAAAACCATTTTTCTTTTGTGAAAATACAAATGTTAAGTTGAACTATAAATATATAATTGTATCTATGCATTGTATTTATGACAATAATCTAAAATAATAATGGGTTAAAATAATAATAAACATAAACCTGTTAGTTAACACATACCAGCATTACTGGAGACGCCTGCGCAGCTCCAGCAGGAACAACATCCTGAGAAACGCTTTCATCAGGATCACTGGCATTAGGATCCATCATACTGATCTCATCTTGAAGAAAAACAGAATTTTAAAACACAAGAACATCTTCAGTTTAACCTGTTTTCAAAAGTAATTTATGAAACTTTATGCTGTTTAATAATAAATAAAAATAAAAATAATAAAAATAATAACTAATACTTTTAGATGACTATTATTAGAATTATTGCCAAGACAGAAATATACTACTACTGTAAATGAAAAACTATTTTACAATACGACATTACAATACTTCTATCTTCATTTCTTCGCTTAAGCTGTTTCAGTGAAAACAGGTTTATAAATGCATCTTATTACAAATCAGGTGAAATACTTGAAACAACTGGCCACACAAATTTTGTAAATAATGCGAATGTGAAATGTGTAACTGGTGCTCGTTGCGTTCCCAAATGCATGTTAAACTGCTGAGATAGAGTTCACTACATTCATTCCCTGTGAACTGAGACATGGAAAACACCGAATCACAAGATGATCGAGTGAACAAAGTGTGATCTCCACTTTGAAACGGGGAGCGCAACGGACTACAGTCTTAATAAATTATCAGCTTTTGCAATTTGATAAGGGCACAAAGCCACATTGTGCTGTTGATTTTAGTTTGTTTGAAATGCTTTGCCAAAGCAATGAAACAAAACACAAAGACCAAAATTTATCTTATTTTGAGGTAGTGCTGGGTGGTATACCGGTTCATACCGAATACCGGTATTTATTTTTGTTATGATATGAATTTTGATGATACCGCAATACCGGTATGTGTCGCTTAACCAACGTTCAGAACGCGGCGCAGCCCGTCACTGTTTGAGAGCGTCCCGTTTCACTTGAAAGAATGAATGAAAACGAATGAGTGAATTCGGACAGCCGTTGTGTGTGCATCGGCTGTACACTCATTGTGGTGCATTGTGGGATTGAACGAGTGCACTCAATAACGTCCACTATGGTTTCGGACGCCACTACAAATGGCTGTCGCCTCAAATAATGCCCTATTTGAGGTTATAGGGGCGATTTCGGATTCAGCCCTTGATTACAGCTGAGAATTCAACCAGCGCGCGAGATAGAGCGGTTTCTGCGCGGAGCGCCGTGATGAGATTAACAACTTTCTCCACATGGATCATATTATATAGACCGGAGCGAGCCTGTTTACGTTTTTTATGGACCTATTTCATATACTCTAGTGCTCTAAACATGAGCCAGCAGCGTGTATTCGCACATATTTCATCACGTCTTCTTCAAATGAAATGTAACGTTATGCAAAGGACACTGAACTGTACGTCTGATCACCACCGCGATGACACGATGGGTTATTCTGCAACACAGAAATAGACTGACAATTCAAAGAAGAATGGTAAAAAATGTAACTGCTTTATTTAACTGCTTTCTGTGTTAAACTTACGTGTGTCATTTGTTCAGAGACTGTAGTGCTCTTAAATGTACTGAAAATATCCTTAGTTTAAATGTTCTTCCGCGTTTCTCCCTATTTTTGGCAGTTTGTTTTTATATAGCGTTAGATTTTTAAAATGCTTAAGGTGCCCTCAACTCTTCTTTTTTTCTATCTCCATGGTCATATTTTAATATTCATGTGTCTGTAATGAATGTGTTGCAGGTCTGAGTTTTATTGGTTGTTGTCTCCCCACAGCATCATTTTGTGGGGTTTTGTAAACCTGTATTAACTCTAGTGTAGAATTTTTCTACAATATTCACTCATCATGACAGTAAAACAGGGCATTCTAGTCAATCTACTGCAGTATTTCCTCTCTCAATCAGTAGAAAATGTGGTTAACGCCCAGTCATATATATATATATATATATATATATATATATATATATATATATATATATACACACACACACACCGTCATATACTGTGAAACCGATATAATTTTGAAAAATACTGTGATATAAATTTTTGGTCATACCGCCCAGCACTATTATGAGGCATATAAAAATATTTTCAGCTCATTTGGTTTAAACGTTTTTTTTAAACCTGTTTACACCTGTTCACTTCATGCATTTTCTCTGAATGGATTGCTATGCAATAATAGAAAGACCAGGTGTAAATGCCCTCCAAAACGCATTCGAGACGGATTTAAATCCGATCGCTCAAATCACTTTGGACGTTGTCTAAAACAATACAGCTATGGAAAAAATTAAGAGACCACTCCAAGTTCAGAAATCAATGTTAAGTGGTCTCTTAATTTTTTCCATAGCTGTATATACATTTATACAATAATACATTTTACTCCTCCCAAAAATACTAAATAATAAACATGTGAGAATGTGTTATAGGCATGTTATAGAAAGATATGACAGCATTACTGCAGCATGCGTTGGCGCAGATGAACAGATGAGTATCTCTTCAGTAAGCTGACGTGCAAAATACCTCAAATGAAACTTAAAAAGTCGAAAACGCTCAACACACAATCATCTTCATTAAAAAAATGTGAGAATAAATGATTTGACCAGTGCTGATGCTGCTCATGATCAATAAAATGGAGCTCATAGCGGTAGCTTTTAATGATGTGAATACTGTTAAATCTGCGTATAGCGCGGGAATTGAAGACAGATCGCTGTAGCGCCTCCGCTCAAGCGGCTCGTGAATCGATCATCTCTTCCTACTAGTTCATTTATAGCATCAAATAAACATGAATGAACATCAGAAGGAATGTTGTTTTAAAACACAGAAAGACATCAGTACACCATTTTTCCAAGTCCACCGAGGTTAATCTTAAACTCCTGACAGCTTTGGTTGGATGGTGGATTTAGCGTTATAATTGGTTAGATTGTTTGTCAATCAAACTCCTGGTGAAGGGTCAATTAAACTAGTATACGTTCAGCTAATTGTCAGCCTCTTACATGTCTGCGTCTCGAGAGATTGCAGAATTCAAGCGTCAAATGATGTTTTATAAACAAAATTTGGGAGGAGCGTGTTCAAGCAGTCTAATTGGCTCGAGAGGAGGTATATATACACTGACTAGAGCCGATCTCACCTATAGTTTCCTCGACCGTTTTCTGCATCCCGTCGCCACCCCGTTCCTTACTCTCAGTGGAGATATGAGGAAGTAATATGGATTTGGGCTAAATTTTCAAACTCTGATCCCTCGACCGCCTTTGAACAGGACGCCAAATACACTTATTACACTTGGTTTTTTACTCTATTCAATTATTTGTAAGTGTGAATTTGTGAAAACAACTGCTACAGGTAATTGGACTTTATTTATTTATTTATTTATTATAGATTTTTGGCATTTTTTCATAAATTCAAATCTATAAATCCAAATATTTATTACATGTATGAAGAAAAGGTTCAGCACCCAAGGCTCTATCGCTATTGTCTCAATAGTGTTCAGTGTCTTTGGGCGGATTGGCATCAACGGCCATTAGGATTGTTTGTGATTTGGTCTTAGTGATTTAGGAGTCCTCTTGACTACTCCTAACCTTTTACAGATTTGGGAGCTAGTTTTAGCACTAAAATGTTTTGTGAAATACTCTTAAGAGCAAAAATTAGGACTGACACGCCGATTATAGAGTTTCTCATAAATCGGCATGTCAGGAGCTACTTAGCCGTAAGATGTTTTGTGAATATGGCCCCTGATTCTGTACAGACACATTTATGTGGCCAATCGTAAATGAAATTGTTTGAACAAATCAGTAAAAAAACACATAAAATGACCAGGTGTTAACAGGCCCAAAGATTATGTGAAAAAGTTCTCACTAGACTACCATTTTCTAAAAGGATGCAATGCTCTTTTTATTACCTTCTCCGTCTAACACCATCTTGATTGTCCATTGATAACTGGTCCTTCTCAGGGCTCACCTGAAAGCAAGGTAAAGAAAGAAAAATAAACATTCTACTACAGACAAAGGATTCAGAGATGATCCAAATGAAGCAGTACAGAAACTTAACACTGATTAACACTGACTGATCACTGTCAACTGAAAACATACAATGAAAACTATTTTACATTACAGGGTTTTCCACAATAAATGCGAAGAAAAAGTTTGGAATTTAACATATCCTATTCATTCACAAATGAAATAATTAATTCTGTCAGGACAGATGACAAAAGAAAGAGCTTAGAACAATTTTATATTTAAATATCTGTACATTTAAAAGTAAAAAGTCACTGAGTGGCCAGTTTGAACAAATGAACAAAATAATACATTACATTGCAAAAGTGGGAGGTCTATTATTTTTTTACATTTACACTCCAATACTTAATAAAAAGATCATTTGACACACAGCATCAAGATTATTTTGTTCCACCCATTGCTATGGTTATCAGCATCAATTGGATTTAATTGCACATATAAATACATTTGTCAATCCAGAAACTATGCAATGTGTAGTTAGCAGCATAAACAAATGTGTTATATAGGCCTACAGAAATCAAAGATCGCTGCCATATTAGCCACTGAAGCTATCGATTACAACACGAGAAACACAAAGCTGTACTTCTGCAGAAACGTCCGTTATAATAAATGAAGTTGTGTGTGTGTGTGTGTCTGTCTACGTTGTGCATCTTTTATTGGCATTGTGTCAATACTTTGTTGGTTATAATGAAAGGATTCAACATGCAGCACTCGCGCTAAGCAAAAACTCAGACTAACAAACGCATCCGATTGGCTATTGTGTTCACATGCTCAACACAAATGTCTTCAGGTATGATGGTACATTTTAAACCACTCCGTTTTAATAGTGATCAAACTAATGCGTTATAGTAGTGACCTACACATTTAAAACAGTGACAAGTTAACATTAAAATCATGCATATAGTTAAAACTCTATAAATATACTGCCATAACCAATCAGGGATTCATGATATATCAGCCACCATATCTTACTGGCCGATAAATGCTCATTTTAATGTTATCATTCTCAGTCCGAACTAGGCCGATATTTTAACACTGATAAATAATGGATTATATGATGTGCGTTGTTCTCCATGATAGTATTGAACTGCTTGAAGGAAGATACAGTTACGGTGAATCACAAATCTGTGAAATCAGAGCGTTGTTACACGAAGAGCACATCTGCGGAGTTACACCTTTATGACTAGCACAGTCAGTTTGCTTGTGCATTCGCAGCCTTTTGTGGAATTATAAGTTGAATTTTTTTATTTTGTGTATATATCTGATTAAACTCATATAGGATGCATTTGGTTGAGTTAATGAACGCGGCAGGAAAGCGCTTCATTGTAGGCCTACCGGTGATCATCTCTTCAGCATGCGCACTCAAACAGCAATGGATAACATTAATAACTATAGCTGGGACTGTCATATATACATAACATTATAATGAGAACACGACTGTAATAAAACGCTGTGAATTATTTTGGATTAGTTGCCGTTTTTTAGTGTGTTGTTGTGGGGAGCGTATCCAGAACACTTTGTGACTTAATTCATGTACATCTGTGCATGAGTTTGTGCAGGTATAAGTTGTAATTTTTTTTGTATAAATATCTACTTTATCATATATAAGTTGCATCCCGTTGAGCGAAAACCATCTAACAAAGCGCTTTGGTTTATGGGTGTTCATTCAGCTCTTCAGGTTCATGCTAAAACAGTGTTATTTGAAACAGTAATGCTAAAGATGTTTAATAAAGATGTTTATATACACTTTTTTTTTTTTCAAAAACATTACAACTTGTATTGTTCTTATTTTCATCAACAATATGGTTTGAGTAAATCATTTCCCAACAGGCTTTCATTTTATTCATCCATAGCACATGTATTGTGTTTCTTTTTATGTAGCCTAAGTAATGTTGACCAATAACTTGTTTGCATTTTTATTTAATTTTATTTATTATTAGTAGTAGTAGTAGTGAGGCAATATATATATTTTTTGCAACTTTACAATAAGGTCTCATTTGTTATTGTATTAACTAACGTGAATCAACTGAGCAAAACCCTTGTAAATGTGAGTTAATAATGCACTGTGAACTAACATGAACACGCATATTTTAGGTTAACAGATAAAACACTGGATCCTAAAATGTCTTGGGAAATGTTGAGATTAACCTTAGCTAAGATTAATAAAACTTCGACAGGATTTGTCCATTCATTGTTAGCTCATGTTAACTAATACTAACAATAAACTTTACTGTAAAGTGTTGACACTTTTTTTAAATAAAGAAAATTGGCCATATGAATGTACACCACCGTTCAAAAGTTTGGGGTCAGTATGATTTTTTTTAATGTTTTAAAAGAAGTATCTTCTGCTCACCTAGCCTGCATTTATTTGATTAAAAATACAAACAAAACAGCAATATTATGAAATATTATTCCAAATTAAAACAGTTGTTTTCTATGTCAATATACAGTAAAGTGTAATTTATTTCTGTGATCAAAGCTGAATTTTCAGCATCGTTACTCCAGTCTTCAGTGTCACATGATCCTTCAGAAATCATTCTAATATGATGATTTGCTGCTCAAGAAACATTTATGATTATTATTAATGTTGAAAACAGTTATTTACATTTTTTTATGATGCTGTGGTGAATAGAAAGTCCAAAAGAACAGCATTTGTCTGAAATCTACATCTTTTGTAACATTAAACACTACCGTTCAAAAGTTTGGGGTCAGTAAGAATTTTAATTTTATTTTTGGGGGATAGAAATAAAATTAATCAATACTTTTATTCATCAAGGATAAGTTAAACTGATCAAAAGTGGCAGTAAAGACAATTATAATGTTAGAAAATATTCTATTTTAAATAAATGCTGTTCTTTTGAACTTTCTATTCATCGAAGAATTTTGAAAAAAACTTGTACACAACCGTTTTCAACATTGATAATAATAATAAATGTTTCTTGAGCATCGCATCATCATATTAGATTGATTTCTGAAGGATCATGTGACATTGAAGACTGGAGTAATGATGCTGAAAATGCAGCTTTGATCACAGGAATAAATTACACTTTACTGTATACTGACAAAGAAAACAGCCGTTTTAAATTGGAATAATATTTCACAATATTACTGTTTTTGTTTGTATTTTTAATCAAATAAATGCAGACTTGGTGAGCAGAAGATACTTCTTTTAAAACATTAAAAATTCTTACTGACCCCAAACTTTTGAATGGTAGTGTCAAAATAATTGTAAAAGTAAAGGAATCTTATACTGGATCAAACTAGACTGCTGTACTGTATATGTTTGATTTATGCTGAAGTGTTTGGGACACGGTCTATTGTTTTTGTAATCAGGCTCTCAAAGTATATTAGAATTTGGATTTAGATTTATCTGCCAATGTATCATTTATCACCTTTCAAATATAAAAAATTATTGGTTATCAAAATTGGCCCAAATTTTCCTGTCAGCACATGCCTAATTTGATTTCCAAAAAGAAAAACAATACCTTCTGTACATCTCTGACTTCTGACTGGGACAGAGTGTTCATTTTGAGAGCAGAGGGTCCAACCTCACGGAGAGTCTGCAAACATCAAATTAGACATAAACACTGGTCTGAATATGTTAACAGCCTAGATCTCACAAGAGTCTCTGCTACATTTGCTCATTCTCTTACAGCACAACTCTCACTTACCTGGTGTAGGCCCACAGTAAGAGCACCACAATCGTCACTGATGACAGCGGGGTCTCACGGCTTATCTGAAAATAAGAAATAAAGCTTTATATACAATCACTTCAACTAAGAGTTGCAAACCTTCAGTATATATGAAATATATCAAAGGGGTAATGTACAGTTAGACAGTAATTAATGCAAATTAAACATGGACAGGATGATCAGTGTCAACCATTCACAGCTTCCGATCAATAAATATGTGCACATGAAATATTGATTTAAGATCATATACAAGATCACATAATAGATCCATTTCAAATCAATATTTCAATATTTAAAAACCCATGGTAATGTTCATGGCTTTATATATGCATTACATTATGTGTGTGTGTTCATCACAGTATGTCAGGTTGTGTGTAGCTTTACACCTGTTTTATGAGGACACGTGTTTTATGAGGACATCATGAGAACATGTTCTTCATGTTTGACTTGACTGAAGAATCTCAGTGTGTTGTTAGATTGACAGAAGCCTGGTCTATGAGGACACTAGTTTTAAAGGGACACTGATAACTAGATACATTTGGATGGCGCCTGAGTTCAGGGTTAGGGTTAGGGTTAGGGTTAGGTTAGGGGTATGTATGAGAGTGATAGTGGTGAAACGAGGTGTGCTAGTTGTACAGTAAGTGATCATGACTCACTTTTCACACACACAATCATAATTCAGTGACTGATAACTGTGGCAAACAATCTGCTTCTTAGAAACACTGAAATCTGTTCTATTCTTTAAAAGGTGCTAAAGAGGATCTTTTCGTCGACTGAGAAACCAAAGACTGTTACTGAGTTTTTGAAATGAGCGCATGCGTAAGAACAGCCCCTCCTTCACAGCTCATTTCACGGGAACGCTCCCAAAACTCCTGCACAAGTATTAGATCACGAGTGTTTACCACCGGCATTCGCTGTGTCGTGTTAGTGGATTCATTATGTCGGACTCACCGCAGGTAACTCATAATCTGCAGCTGTTACTCCTGTCTCCTGACAAAAACATTGCATGCGGCGCCTGTGGAGTTTGGAAAGTTACTGGAGCGCAGCCGCGCTCGTCTCTCACAAGGAACGTCACGGCAGTGATTGACAAGCCAGAGGGCCAACCGTTTACGCGATTGGCTGATGTTTTTAAGGCCCTACCTCGTGCACAGATTATGTATATTAATATTATTACTTTCAGTGCACCTAATAAATAGTCTTTTATCAGTTAGTAAACACAGTTTCAAGTAATATTGCAAAAATGTATAAAACAAAACATCCTCTTTACCACCTTTAAGGACTAACTCAATTATTACTTTACTTTTTATTTGATACCTTTATTGTTGCTGTATCTTATTCTTCTGAATCTGATTCTTCTCAGTTACCATCTGAAAATAAGAAAGAAAAGCAAATAAAAATCAAATCAAAATAAAAAAAAAACAATTATTCATTGCAGTATTACTCATTGAAAGTCAATTTCAACTGAGGGTGCTTCTTTTTACCTACTTCTAAAATGATTATATCTAATCTAACAAACACAATAATGAGTTTTCAATATTGACATTTGCTACAGTGAGCTGTGAATTATGGGTTATCAGTATCAATCCCAATCTTCCATATGGGTGCACCCCAGAGTCCCGGTAAAACGAGTGTCATCATAGACCAGGCTTGTGTCAATCTAACAACACACAGAGATTCTTCAGTCAAGTCAAACATGAAGAACATGTTCGCATGATGTCCTCATAAAACACGTGTCCTCATAAAACAGGTGTAAAGCTACACACCACCTCACATACTGCCATGAACATGCATGTAATGTGATGCATATTAGGGCTGGGCGATATATCGCATGTGATTGTCACGCGCATTTCGTCAGTAAAGCCGGTTCCCTGATTGCCGCTAAATCGCCATCACCTGCTTTCAAATTTAATAGACAGAGCCGTAGATCACTGACAAGCTACGCAATATCGCGTTCATATCGCAGATGAATCGCCTTCGATAATGAACGCGATATTGCGTGGCTTTTCAGTGATCTACGGCTCTGTCTATTAAATGGCGCTCCATTTGAAAGCAGGTGATGGTGATTTAGCGGTAATCAGGGAACCGGCTTTACTGAAGAAATGCGCGTGACAAAAGCATGCGATATATCGTGCAGCCCTAATGCATATATAAAGCCATGTAGGGCTGCACAATATATAGTTTTGTCACTGATACCTATCTGTGGGTGTGACATTGCAGTACAAATGAAGTCAAGTAGGCTATAGGGATCATAGTTGATCTGCGATCCATACGGACTACGGCTGCACGATGTATGGTTTTAGCATTGTATCCCGATGTGTGCATCCACAAAAGTCACATCACAGGATGTGCAATGTCAAGTGTAGGGATCGTAGTTGATCCGAACGGTCCAGCTGCCCCCCGGTTAAGAGCGCATGTGACTTTTACAAATGTCATTTGCTTGTGTTTTTAAGTCCTGTCAATTTAAACATCAAACGCACTATGACTGGAACTCGCGCTGTTTTCTGACAGACAGATAGCACGTGAACACAGAGTTCAGTTCTCTTTCTCTTATCTTTGAGCTTGAACAAACACTCTCAGCGAAAACAGTTGGTTCTGTGTTGTAAACAATTAAGAAAACGGATGCATATAATATTGGACCCATACATGCTTTCCTCAATGTGTGTACCTCAATACAGTTAGATTAACCTGAAAAACATAAAGCACTGCTTATTTTAATTTGTATCTTATTTTTATTGTGTTTATCTAAGCTTGTAATTCGTTTATTATTCTCTAAGCAGATGCACTACCCTACAAAATGATCCCAATCATCCTAGAATGATTAATTATTTTCAAATAGTGCTATTCAATTCATCTGGTGGAATTGTTTTCATATCGCAATATATAAATTGCAGAAAAACTAAATATTGCAATGTCAGTTTTTCTGCAATATTGTGTAGCCCTATTTCCCTGAGTAACATTTAACCTTTAATAATAAAGCAAGTAAAATCATGACTGTAAATAACATATAATATACCTGACACAGGTGAAATCACTGATGAATCTTTGTGAATACTGTATGTCTTCCTCCTGAGATTGGGCTTTCTCCATCACTGTTTCACTTCAGCATGATCTGATGTGTCTTCTGTCATCTTCTGTTTTTAGTATAAACGTCAAAAGATAAATTATAGTAAACAGCAAGTTATTTTCATACTTTATTGTATGATATTTAAGAATTATGTATAATTGAGGATCAATATTCCTTCATAAATTTTCACAATTGATAAATTATAGACAATAATACTGACAGCATTAATTTGACTGAATAAGACTGACAGTTCTGATACATCTTATCATAGCCAGTAAATCTTTGTTTCTTAATGTCTTTAAATCAAGCAGAACTGTAGTAATATTTACAGTAGGCTGGTATGTGAGGATACTGTACTGGGTGAAATGCCGTCCCCTTCAGACTGTAGTCATGACAACGCCTTATTATGATGGCTTGGCTAGGTTATTGCATGCGATCAGAAAATGATGCAGTTACAATTATAGTTTAATCGAAAACCAGCTTTAAATGACAAGCATCGCTGATTCCCTCCTGACAGTCTTTAAACACAATCACAATCTCGCTAGCGCCGTTAGCATCGCGAGCTAGCTGTTTTATAACTGTAAAACGAGCTGCAAAGAGCTTACAAAACATGAACAAACAAGCCAAACGGACCCACAAGCATTTAAAAAGCAGAACAACTTACCTTTAAAATAATAGTAGCCTCCATCAGGTGCTCAGATGTCTTCTCAGGTGCAGCTTCTATCCGGCCCAAACAGGAAATGAACGCGAAGACTCTTATTATAAACCATACTTAATATAATATACGCGGGATTAAAATAATAATAATAAATATATGTGATGTGAGCGCACGAGTTAATGTGTGGTTGTGTTTACATGAATAGCATATGCTAACGAGCTAAATAAACTGTATAAATACTGAGTAAACAGCATTCAAGTTATTTTTATACTTTATTACATGACATTTAAGGGATATTTTTAATCGAGGATCACTATTTATTCATATATTTAATTCACAAATAAAAAATTATAGGCAATAACACTTAAATAATTAGTATTTTGCATTAACTCGCTTGTTATACAGACCTATGCTGAAGCTGAAGCTGAATGAAGCTCCGCCCACCGGCGCCATCTTGTCTCGCTGTTGTTCATTGCGTATGCAACCAATAGGAGCTGCAGAATTAGGCTCCGCCCGTCGGCGCCATCTTGTTTTCGTGATTTCCCGCCTACCAGTACCGATCTGACCAGTCACAGGCCTCAATACTTACACTTGTGTGAAAAATGCAAATTTTCGATGACGCCGGTACAGTACCAGGACCCGGCTGCAGGGGCGCACTCTCGTACACAGAGGATACACAGTGTATGGTATAAAATCAGGTTTTTGTGGTATATAAGGACATGCCGCGAAAATTGGAGAGGGTGCTTCTGGGACATAGAGAAAGGCATCTACATTGCCGGAATTACAAGGACATGGCCTGTGTCCTCATAAACCCAAATGTCCCCGTAATGCCGGTGCGTATTCAGGTCAAAAGTCCTCGTAAACCACAAAAACCAACACACACACACACACACACACACACACACACACACACACATATATATATATATATATTTCCACAAGTCCGAATGCTTTCAGTGATTTCAGTGATACTGTACACTCCACCCAGAATGAAGATTAAAAAAAAAAAATAAAAAAATACTGATTTTCTGTCAGGATAAGGCTTGTCAAGTACAACCATTGGCTACTAGGTTGAGTTAAGCAGCTTTTTCTTTACCAAAATCTCTTCTTTGGTAAATCTGACATAACTTGGCATTAGCCACAGCATCAAATGACTATCTAATAGCAAATATGGTTTTATTATTATGGTTTCACAGTATTAACAACAAGTGTAGTCACTATGTTGTTGGTAATTTTTCATCATATTTTTTAAGGGACCAGTAAGCTCCCTCTTGTGTAATTTAGGTTTTAATGTGAAAGATTTATTAAGGAAAAGACAAACTGTGATACAGTATAACAAAAAAGCACAGGCAGAATATTGTAGAAATGTTTATATGCAAAACACATAACAAAACACATAACAAACAGGATACAAATAGGGCAAAATATGAGTAGAAAAATCTAAGGTGGCCAACTGGGATTTGGCAGACAGTATTGATGGTGTTGGGTCAGTTAGTGTCTGAGACTCCCTGCTGAGATGGCTCTAATACTGACAAAAACTATGGCATTAAATGGGTCTGCTAAAGCTAAACCACCCTTAGGCTAATGAAAACCTTCCTCACCAAAGATGCTCCCATCTACTGCACACTCTCACTCACCCAGATAGACACACATAGTAACAGATGGAACCTGATATTTCATTAACCCCATACTGATGCTGGCTAGGCTAATATTGCTCATCTCACTGACCATCTCACTAGAAACTAACCAACATACTTCACATTACTTCACACTCACATAACTCTATTATAATTTTCAGTGCCAGTTTAATGTTTTATTGAAGCATTTGCAGGACACATGTTCCAGTTGTTAAAATGTATATAATATGATAGCAATATGATGTTGTGAAATTGGATATATATATATATATAAGTGAAAATATATATCTTATAATCTTATAAGAAAAGTAATATAAAATACACATTGTAATCAATTTTTCACAAATAATGACCAACAATTTTGCTCCTAATAAAGTTTTTTCAAAAATGTAGTTGTGTCAGTGAAGAGTAAGTATACTTGTGTGACTGAAATGAAGAGCATGCTTGATATGACACATGAGACATGTCTCCTGTGTCTTCCACACACTGTGTGAAGGCAACAAACAGCACACACTGATACTGAGAGAGAGGCTTCACTCATATAACCTACTTAATTTGCTTTCTCGGTGCCTCTCTTTATCACCCCCACACAGTTAGGGTTAGAAATTGACTACAGGATGAATAAATCAATAGAAGAAAAAGCCCTAGTACACTCTCTGAGAAGCAGACAGGTAGAGAATGTGAGAGTGTGTAAATGCTTGTCTCTCCCTCTGTCTCTCTCTGCAGGCGGGTACCAGATGGCACTCAATCCTCTATGCTAATCCAGTATAGCAACTGGGGCCCTACTAGCACCTCACAAAGGCACACAGACACGCGCATAAAATGCGACAATTTGACCAGTGAAGTGAGGAAGAGGATCACTTTGGGTTTGCATGTGTGTGTGTGTGTGTGTGTGTGTATCATATTTCCTCAAGCTCTGACACCAGTGGCAAGTATATTCAGTGCCCTGCGTGTGTTTTAAATGATTTTTAACACTTGGCTTAGGTGATTGTATAACTTATAACAATATTTCCTGTGTATTTCATACACACAAACGCGCACACTCCAGAAAACCTCAATGTGTTTTCAGGGTAACTAGAATATAGTATGTTTATCTGCCCCTCTCTGTCTCTTTGGCCTCAAACTCATTCTGAAGATCTAATTAACATTTTTACAATTTTGAGCAATATATGTTCCATAATTACATTTGCACTTGGCAATCAATTGTGCCGACGTCATTCTCAACTTCTTAATAAGAACGTTCTGTCCCCTTCAGTGAGGACAGGCTAAAGGCCCATTCACACCAAAAACAATAAATATAAATAACGATAAAGATATAGTTCTAAAATGGTTCTAAATATAAAAGAATAGCAGAGTGCACACCACAAACTATAACAGCACAGAGAAATTATACTGTTGGAATCACTTTCAAAAATGCACTGACAGCCAATCAGAATCCATTGAGGTCATAATGTTAGAAAGATCTTTACATCAAACATTCTCATTTAGAAGTAATAGGCTTTTTTCTATTCTATTTTTGACCCTCTATTTGAAACACTTTTATAGGAATGCTGCATTCAAGACTTAAAAGTAAACATCCACTGCTATGATTGGGTAACACTTTTGCATATTAAAAATTATTCAAAGTCCCTACTACACATGTGGAATTGTCTTGAAAACTTCTGATGTTTTAGCCAGAGTTGTACCATCGTTTGTCGCACTCTTACAGTCATCGTTCATCATTTTCTGTAAAGTGAAAGTAAAGTGAATACATAGTGTGGTGAATACAAAGTATACTTCACTTGACTCGTATGCATACACAGGAATTCAACACATGCACAGTTTTGAGCAATCTCTCACCACGACAACACAATCTCTTAACACAATCTCTCATCTATGTAGGCCTCCATTGTCACTGTCGCTTGCATGTGTTCTGGTCTGCTTTGTTTCATATAAGAGAGAGCGAGTGGACACTTAGGCAAGCATATTAAATTAGTGTCTCAAATCACTCAGCTATAAAGCTGCAAGTATTGCACATCAATGTTACAAAAATAGCATTGTAGTAATGTCATGCAACACCACTAAACTACTTGCTGGAAAAAGGTACTTTATTATAAAAGCATCTAAAAAAACCTGCAGTGCTACTGAAAAATGTAGTTAAGTTAGTAGTGTTGCAACTTGGTCAGCTATTCCTTAACACTCAGCAAAGTTTTAGGGCAAATTGTTAGACTGCATAACAATGTTATACACACTTTTTACAAAATTACAATGCTTATATACTATTAGGGGAACTAGTACATTTGAACAAACCCAAATGACTGAAAGCAAATACTGTTTAACAGGAAGTATCAAAGCCTGAGGCCAAGTCTAAAGATAGTGTTGCCTTTACCTTGCTGCAAATTCAAATTTGAATCAGTTATTTTTCATGACTTATTGCACTTGTCAAATACACAGAAAACTATTGAAATGCTCTTCTTGGATAATGTTCAGCTCAGCTGGTTGTGTCTTAAGTGAAAGTAAAAATTGTTAATATATTGTATCGGTGCATTAGGTCTTAAAGTGGCAGCAGCCTTATATACCTGCTGCTGTATATGTCATTAATCAAACAACGAAAGCAGGGCCCTTTTATTTCTGCAATGTGGAAAACATGGATGGAATCATGGGATCGAGTCATAAAAAGGAGTTTACTGTATAACATGGAATGTCATAAAATTTGGCAAAATTTGGATGAATAAATTAAAAGTAGGGGATGTACACTTCCAATCTGGATATAGACTAATGTAGTGGTGTCCAATCCTGTTCCTGCAGGGCCACTGTCCTGCAGAGTTCCACTCCAACCCCAATTAAACACACCTGAACCAGTTAATCAAGGTCTTACTAGGCATGCTAGAAATGTCCATGCAGGTTCTGTCACGGTTTATGCAGGGAAGAGGAGAGGCTGCATCTAACTGCTAACAGTATTTATTAAAGACACAAAAGGGTAATCCAAAACAAGGGAGAAACAAAGCAAACCCAAACTCTACAAACAGTGCAAAGACAACAAATGACAAACTCTGATTGAACCATTGGGCTATTTATACATAGAGGAGCTAACAAGATAACAAGGAAACAAGACACAACTGGGGATACAAGGGAAACCAATGAACAAAAGAACTACAAAGGGACTACAAACAGACAGGACACTAATGCCGCGTTCCAGACAACCCGTAACCCGTGTTTTTCCAACCTTCTACCCGTGAAAGTGCACTGGAACAGCAGTCATACCCGTGACTTCCCACCCGTGAACTCGTACTATATCGATGTACTCCCAGTTACGGGTTCTGACGTCACATAGCCCGCGAAACAACAATGGCAGCCCCTACGGATGCGCCTTTATGCAAGTGAACGGTAAAATAAAAGGTATAACAGCTTCTCTTGCCTTATGCGCTGTTTTCCTCTGTTTCCCTCAAATAAGCAAGGAGTAAGCATCTTTGGCGATATAATAATTGTTAATGAGCATAAGCCCCGTATAGTCCACCATGTTGGTTTGTTTACACTTTTACGCAGTTTGGCTTGACTTTCCTGGAACGCTACAAAGTCGTGAGTCGTGATTTGAAGTCGCGACTTACAGGCTCAAAAACCTGCCTGGAACGCAGCATAATGCATGATAAAACACAATAAAAGTCCTTAAACACAATGCTGGGAAATGAGACAGGTATCATAACAGGTGTGTTGAGCTGAGTAGGAGCTCTCCAGGAGTGTCCAGAGTTTGGACACTCCTGGACTAGTGTATGTAAATATTAAACCACAAAAAGAATGCCATTTAAATATGAAGTCTGAATATGAGCCGTTAAGTTTCATCTACTACACATATTCAAGCATGCATGATGCTCGTGGTCAGCATCTGCCATCTCATTACATGAAGACACTCCACATGAACTTCATCTCCAGAGCTGCTCTAAGAGTTCACTTCAGAAGCATTTCACCATTTCATTTGATAAAACTTTTGTCAGATACACAAAGAAATTTGGAGGTCTTCAGTTTGGTTTAATTTGAAGAAATTATGACAGATATATTACAGTAGAATAATAACAATTATAATCCAGTTTATTAAAACTTTTTTTTAGGAATATTACACAATATACGATTTTTCCTGTAAATGTTTCTGTAAACTGTTAACCTCTGCTATGTTGTGTGCCAAAAAATTAAATGGATTGTTTATATTTGATGACATTGTTTAGTTGTTATGTATTACTGCAACGTCTGTGATTTGGAGACACTAAATTGTCTGTAGGTGTGAATGTGTGTGTGAGCCCTATGATGGACTGACCATCTGTCCAGGGTGTCCCCCTTCTGTGGCCAGAGAAGGCTCCAGCATCCCCACGACCCTTTAGAGGATAAGCGGTTTGGAGAATGGAAGGATGGATGTTGGGTTGTTCATTAAACCCTGTGTAATGGGTTGATTTATTCTAGTTTACAGGAATACTAGGTTATTTTATTCATTTTATTCAAGGCAAAAGGAGTTTCCATCATGAATGATGTGATTAGCTGACTGACATCTTGTCACTATATGCTGTGTTGCGTATATTTTTTTAAAGCGTTTTAGATTAAAATATATACAAACCTTATATTTCACCAAAGAATTGCACCAGTTCAGCAGCGCTGAAAACTGCTCTGTCCTGAGGAGGAAGCAAAAGGCCCTCGCTCTGTAACTCAACAGCTGGGTTGTAGTAACGCTGCTGCTGGGTTGTTAGGTCAGAGGGTGGGGGAGGGATGTATTGTTTCAACTGTCAGTGAGATTGACCCAGCAGCCGTTAGCCTAACAGATAAGTAACAAAAAAACTTCCCAACAGTAGAAAAAATGACCCCAAAACATGACCTAACAGGCTCAACCATTGTTTGGGTAGAAAAAAATAACCCAGAGTGTATATTATATTAGTCCTATTGTTTGTTATTTGCATCTCTGTTATTTATAATAATAAAAATATAGTATTGTTATAATGAAATAAAATTAGGACTACTACTTATATTGTGAAATATATCACCCACCCCTAAGCTTCCTCTATGGAGCCAAGCAGAAGTGAGACTTTTTACATACATGTATGAACAGATGCATCCCAAGACAAACAACATGCTTCTTAGTTATGTATACAAAATACATAACAAACCCCCCCCCCCCCACACACACACACACACACCCCCAATTCTAACAGACAGCAGTTATATGTATGCTGACGCACACATTCACAAGCTGCTGAAATACTTAGGCTGTAGCCCAAAAATCATCCTTCCATTCGGAAAATCCCCCACCACACATACTCACACTTGACACAGATATACTTTCAGTCCCATCACTCACTCTACACATATATTTGCATCCAGTATCCACAGGCCAATCTATCCACAAAATCTCCAGACCAATAAACCTTGACCTTTGCTACAGTACTGGAGACACATACAGACTCCATAGGGTTACATAGAGATATAAGGAGCACCACTAAAGATTAAACCTAAATCACAGAAGAAGAAGAAAAAACTTACTTTAAAGGTGCTGTAGAACGTCTTTTCAAAAGATGTAATATAAGTCTAAGGGAAGTTTCAGCTCAAAATACCCCATAGATTTTTTTTAATTCGTTTTTTTAACTGCCTATTTTGGGGCATCATTAACTATGCACCGATCCAGGCTGCGCGGCCCCTTTAAATCTCTCGCTACCTGCCCTCCCAAACTCTCGACTATAAGTGCAGTTATACACTGCATAAACAAAGTTCACACAGCTAATATAACCCTCAAATGGATCTTTACAAGATGTTCGTCATTCATGCTGCATGCATGCATCGATTGCTGTGAGTATTGTATTTATTTGGATGTTTACATTTGATTCTGAATGAGTTTGAGGCTATATGCTCTGTGGCTAACGGGCTAATGCTACACTGTTGGAGAGATTTACAAAGAATGAAGTTGTATTTATGAATTATACAGACTGCAAGTGTTTAAAAATGAAAATAGCGACAGTTCTTGTCTCCGTGAATACAGTAAGAAACAATGGTAATTTTAAGCACATTTAACAGTACATTAGCAACATGCTAACGAAACATTTAGAAAGACAATTTACAAATATCACTAAAAATATCATGTTATCATGGATCATGTCAGTTATTATTGCTCCATCTGCCATTTTTCGCTATTGTCCTTGCTTGCTTACCTAGTCTGATGATTCAGCTGTGCATAGATCCAGACGTTAATACTGGCTGCCCTTGTCTAATGCCTTGAACATGGGCTGGCATATTCAAATATTGGGGTCATACATATTAATGATCCCAACTGTTACGTAACAGTCGGTGTTATGTTGAGATTCGCCTGTTATCCGGAGGTCTTTTAAACAAATGAGATTTATATAAGGAGGAGAAGCAAGTTGGTTAGTGTGCATGTCTGTGTGTGTTAGTCTTGTAAAGGACTGGCCATACATCCAGGGTGTTTTCTTGCCCTCGACCTGTGATGCTGGGATAGGCTCCAGCCTCACAGCAACCTGATGTCTGAGAAATGTTTACATGTAAATTTTAAAATCTTAGTCATGAAAAAAATAGCTATCTAATCAGGACCCTGCTGTGGATTTGTGAATCGGTTGAGAGGCCTATGAATGAGTGATGCAGTGTTCTAATAGTCAAGGATCAAGCTTATAGCTGCCAGAGCTAATAGGCCCAAAGTGGACAATATAGCAAAAGCAAAAGGGATATCAACAGTAAAAAGTGCTCGAATGTGTGCCAGTGATTGCTGGCACAGTACGAAATGTTTTAACATATTTATTTATTTATTTGTAGATACTTAAATCAATTTGATTTTTATCAGCACCTTGACAAGTCACAATTGAAAACAAAATAAAGCTGCAATTATGAGAAACTAAAGATGTGATTCTTTGTTTTTCAGGCATAATTTTGATTACAGTAAAAAAAAGTCACGGTTATGAAAATGAATGAGATTTTTTTTTTTTTTTGTCACAACTGAGAAATATAAAGCCAAATATAGATAACATATTATAGATAACAAATATAGATAACATATTAAAGAAATTCTGCCCCCTTTACTCCATTGTGAAAAGCCCAGTTTGTTGGAAATGAAAACTGTATATGCAATATTCTCAATTTAAGAAGATGTCATAGTGTGAATGCATAAAACAAATGAATCAGATGATGGTTTAGGTTCTAAACGTTAATGTCAACCTCATCTACAACAGACACACGTACAAAGATACATAGGTCTCCAATCTCATTGTTATATGGTTGTGCTGACCTGGCTTCTTTTGCTCATTATATACTTTCTACTTCAGTAAAAAAAAAAAAAAAAAAAAAAAACTGCAAAAGAGAAACGTAGACTGAAATTGTAGTTAAACTGAAGAACGCATAAAACAGGAACCACACAGAAACATGAACCAGCAAACAAATTAAGTGTTAAGAGAGGGAAAAACCCACACACTTCCAAAGCATTAGATTCTCTGTATAAGATCTCTTCCTCTTCCTTGAAGTGGTGTAGTGTCTGTTGCTGTGTGGTGTAAATGAGATATATAGGGATGCACATTGGTGGCAGTCAACAGAAAAATGTATTTATTTACTTAATCACAAGGTTGATTAAGTTGAAGTTAGAAGCAGATAAAACCATTTTTACAACTTAATCAGTATAGTCATTTATGGCAGGTATCTATCTTTTACGTTATACATTATGTTTTGATGCATAATCACTTTTTCCCACTTTTTCTACATTTGTTTTGATGTTGCCCTAAAACTAACCTTTTTCCAAAAAAGCTTATCTATTGTATCGGCAGAAATTTCTAACTGAAGCACCCTTAGAAAATGTAACTTTAAATGTTTAGCTTTCATTTTCAATCTTTCCCACTATATATTATAATGTTGTGATGTGTGGTTTCACAAAATTCTAGATTTTAGTGTGAAATAGAAAAAAGCAAGAAAAAAGATGCAGGTTATACCATAACCTTATATTAATTTTTGGTTATCAGTTTTGGCCAAACTTGGTTACACTTTATTTTAAGGTGCCCTTGTTAAAGTGTAATTATATATATATATATATATATATATATATATATACACTGAGTAATAAGAATTAACAACATGTACTTACTATAGGGTTAGTGTTAGGATTAAGGTGTGGTTTAGAGTTAATTGCATGTAATTATGCACAATCTATACTATAGTAACTAACTACATGTAACATGTATAGTAAGGACACTGTACAATAAAGTGCTACCCAAAATTCCTATGCCAGTGCATCCCTAATTACCTCATAACTAGTTTAGCTGTCAGGTCTTTGTGTACAAGCCCCAACACATGATCACACACTCCACCATTCACACACATAACACCCCTATCCCACAGGACACATATGTTAATGAATGAAATCCCCCACAATGCCATCCTCCCTCCAATCAGGAGCTACAAAGATCATTGGTCCTTGCTCTTTGTTTCTGATACTCTATATCTAAAAATACTTCTATAAGGAGAGAATTGGCTGTATACTGAGTCCTCTAATGAGTGTGTTTGTGTGCAAGTGTGTGTGTGTGTGCGTGTGTGTGTTTATATGATTTATGAGGGCACAAATTTGTAAAATGACATGGGTATTACACTGCTATTACAACATAAACGTGGTTTATGAGGACATTTCCTGAGTCCTCATAATTAAAATGGCTTAAAAACATACTAAACAATTTTGTTTTTAATTAAAAATGTAAAGATGCAGAAAGATTTCTGTAACAGGTAGGTTTAGGGGTAGGGTTAGTGTAGGGGGATAGAATATACAGTCTGTCCAGTATAAAAACCATTACGCCCATGGGATGTCCTCATAATGATAGGTAGACCAACGTGTGTGTGTGTGTGTGTGTGTGTGTGTGTGTGTGTGTGTGTGTGTGTGTGTGTGTGTGGCCTCTTGTGCGTCTGCGCAGGCTTGGCAGAGGTAAAAATCAATCATTCTGAAGCGTTCTATATAAAAGACCCAAAAACAGACATGTGCAGTCTAACAAAAGGTCATATCCGACCACCAATGACATCAGTCTCTCTACTGAACCATCCATCCATCCATCCTTTTCTTCATCTATCCAGCTGTAGCACCAATGGAACAAGGACCAAGATTCATCATTTGGAATGGCTACATCCACATAGAGACAAATGCAGCTTTGAATTTCAGTGGCAAAAAACAGCAGTGTTTTTTTTGTTTCCACATTTGCTGCTATTCTATGATTACACACACACCCACAACGTTAATTTGTGGCATCAACAAATATGCATTTTGCCATTGGAATGGGGCATGGGCAGGGGCAGCTGACAGCAGCAACAGCACCCAGGATGCAACTGCATCTCCTCGACACAATGCATTAACACAGCTTCTCTCTCTTTCCTCCGTCATCTTCCTTTTCCTCTGCTCTTTAGAAAGGCCGTATGCTGAGAGCCGAGCAAAAGCGCTCCCTCCCTCTTTCCACCTCCCTCCCTCCCTTTCTCTTTCTCTCTCTCCCTCATCCGTATTCGAGTCATCGCAGACAGAAAAAAGAGCCCTTGAGAAGCAACTCACCTGAAACATGTCTTGACATTCACTGGCTGTATCCGTGGAAGCCTCCTTCTGTTTTCCATGTACATCCTCCACAGCATATTTTCCTGAAACCTATTGTACGCACAGGCTCTCCATTCTGTGGTCAGACCGGTTCCTGACCCCCAAACCTGGACTCATTGGCTTTAGTCGGCAGCCTGCCTGCTTCACTGCCTGCCTACTGTTCCCTAGCCTGTGATGTCACAAAGCCCTCGCAGCCTTATTGGCCAAGGGACTGCATGTTAATAAAGGCAGCTGCTAGGAGAGAGGGGGAGGGCAGCAGCCAGAAAGACTGGATCTGCTGTTTCACAGACTAGTGAAAGCAAGGTAGGGTTTTTTTGTTTTGTTTTGTTTTTTTTAAATTTCACACTCAGTTTCATGCAGAGTAAAAACATCAGTAATAATAATAATAATAATAATAAAACATCATGGTATTACCACATTATTACAACATTTAGTTTCAACTAGATGTTTGTTTGTCTTGTTTTTATGGGCACCACTATGGTGGAGTATCATGTAAATACAATGATATATGCATATGATAATCATGTGGTACCATGCTATCAAAAAACTTGGTATTACTATCTAATAACATCACTGTACCCAAGTACCACAGTGTGTTTTTGTCAATGTGTAAAATAATCAAAAATCACTTCTGAAAGATTTCCGAAACATTTAGAGAAAATTGCAAGCTGGCTAAAGATACAACAAACATTAATAAAATAAAGGCATAATGAAATTGTAACCTCTTTTTCATTCATATGTAATGAATTGTTCATTTGAGTGTGTGTGTGTGTGTGTGTGTGTGTGTGTGTCCATAACACCAAGACAAGTCACCTCTTTATCCCAGGCTACTCATTATTAATCTGCGGGCAGTTACATCAAACAAAGACCTGCTGCAACTTGCCCTAATTTGTCTATGATGTCATCTTTTTCTCTCTTACTCACCTTTGATTGGCTGATGGCTGCAGCAGCTGCTGTCTTGAGGCGGAGTCTTCTCTTAGCTGCTTGGAATCAGAATCACACTGGTTGTCCTGACAACTTCATGGTCCTGGGGGAAAACAGGCCTGATATGTGATGCTGATCTGTGAAGTAGGGGATGAGAGATGTCGGACACTGACGAGCATATCAACATTTTTTTTCTATCTGTTGTTTTCTGTCTGAGGTGTGGTAAGATGGGGGAGGATGCCCCCTTTAAGAACAATATGCATTTAGCATGTGCAGGATGCTGATGCATCAGCCAATGTGTTATTAAGGGAAATAAATACAACCATTTGTTAAATTAATTGTCATAGCACAAAATGTAAAGAGGCCATCTTACAGTAATTTTACATTTTGTGGCAAAAATTTTACGTAATGTAATATATGAATTTAAATTGAATGTTTTCACTCAGTTAGCTTTTAATGAAAATGTCTAAAATGTACATCTAATTTGTGTAATTACTGAATAATAACACCAATAATTACATTAAGTATTAAATTCAAGAATAATAATGCTAGTAACAACATGCCACTTGGAGGGGGAGGTGAAAGCTCACCAGTAGATTTTCACAGAGATTTACATGTTGTAAATCTCATATGAATAATGCATTGTTAGTATTTTAAAGCAGTCCGTACGTTTTGCCTCTTTGTCGCCATCTCTGTTTGAAACCTGCAATTGCAGTTATTTGCAGAATTATCATCTTTACGTAGGTTGTCCATCAGCACGGCTCCGTAGCGCAGATGAATCTAATGTTTGCTGTCAGTCACCACAGAGGTGAATACTGTACTTCAGAATCACAGATTCTACATCTTGGAAGTATGACCAAAATAAGAATTTTCATAGGAAAATGTCTGAACAAGTAAGTAACATGTCTGCCACTTTTGTTCTGATCAACTGAGCAAAAAAAGCACTACAATAAATCGCGCAACCAATGGTGATTAAATCAGATCACATCAAACCGTGCAAATTATTATTATTGTTATACTTTGTTCTTAAATTGTTAATGTTAACAACATCAGCATTGCGTGACTATGTGTATTTAGTGTGTTTTAGCGTAACCTGTAGATTTCAATTTCTTTTGCCACTCTGCAGTTCTAAGTCTTTTGCTTTTGACTACTGATGAATCTCCAGTCGTCACTGATGATTGTCATTTGAACCTTTCTTTATTACAATCCACCATCAAAATGATAAGTTTAATTATTGCAGCTGCTGTGAGAAAATGCTATAAATGATCCGCCACCTGCAGCATCCTCACATGCCATATAGCCTATTAGCTGGGACTCCTTCTTTAAGCCCAGAACACACCAACGGTGCATTCCAAACGGGATATATCGCCCTCCGAAGAGCACTTCGGAGTGAAAATAATCATGGCTGGCATATTTAAGGGTCGTTCCAAACTGGCCCTTCGGAATGAAGGATTTCAAAGGGTACAACTGATGGACACTTTGGGCCCCCATGATCCTTTGCACAGGGAAGTTCTTTGACGTCACAGAATAGGTGCAGGAGGTTATGAGTTCGATTTTACCTATAAATGTATGTATAGTATTTTTCTATACTACTGTCATATTTATATGAGTTAGATTTGGTACATTATTATGGTCAAAATGACATTATACTTCTACAAAAATACTTTACAGCTCCCTTTATCGGTCCATTCAAATGTTTCAAATACACAGACACAATATACAATATGGTGCGATAAACCAAAAATAAATAAATAAACTAACGTTAAACAAAGGGCGCAGCTTGCACAATCTACTCCTCCCTGATTGTCTCGTTAAGACGCCGCTGAAGTGCGTTTCAAAAAAATAGTTTTTTGACTATAGTTTTTTTATTAAATTTATTAATTAATAATTTACTATTAATAAATGTGTAAAGTTGCATAAAATGGAAATACTCAATAAAGTAGGCTAACTGTGTTACCTCAGATGGACGAATGGTTGGATTCCACAACTGGTAAAATAAAACATATATAAGACAATACAACATTTACTATGGGAGCCATACAATTTACTGGTGACTTAATTTAGAAAAACTGTTCTATTGTGCTTCTGATTTGGCAGTAAAATACGCAGATTTTGGGTGCGTAAGATGTGAAGGATTCTATGGTCCAGTTAGTATTTTCAGACCATAATGGCGGCCGCGCTACCAGAGCGCCATCTAGTGGCTGTTACTCAAAAAAACTAAAAAAATAAAGTGTCACCTCTTGGGTTCTAAGCTCTTTGTTGTCGGTCAGTCGGGCCATCTAATCATTCTGATTGGCTGTTCAGCTACTGCCACCTGCTGGTACGGAAAGGCATTTCTTCTTACGCAGGCGCAGAATGGACATGCTACTTGGCCGTCAGGTGTCGAGCATCGGTTTGGTGTGTCAGGGCAACTTTGGACCCAGATGCTGCCGACGTGAGCCAACCCCACAGTCTGCTTTTGTTGCCACCAGTGGTGGCGCTAGGCCGGGGCTTGCAGGGGCTACATCCCCACCAGAAATGTGCTTAGCACTGGCGCAGCTCCCTAAAGGATTTTCTAATGATTTTCCTGTTTTTACTCTGTGTCACTTTCATTAAAAAAGTCATTAAAAATAAAAATAAAATAAGGGTTAGTAAATGTTGTAAATGTGCCTATAAACAATGGTTTTACTGGGGGAGGAGTCATTGCACGTTCAGGTATGGCATGCATTAGGAATAGCAATCAAGCGCCTGGTCAACAGCCATCATATTGGAGAGCAATGAAATATGAAGCAAAAGACTGCAGACTTTAGACTAATCTCAGAATATTATTATAAAACGCAGTTATAAAACGCAGTGGGCTGTGTCAAGTTCAACTTCTGAAAACATGTCACCCGACACCCGTTTGCATTTTAAAATCACAAGCACGTTCCTTCATTTAAAGGGTTAGTTCACCCAAATAGGAAAATTCTGTCATTTATTACTCACCCTCATGCCTATGCAGGAATCACTGAGCCATCAGATTTCAACAAAAATGTGTTCCGAAGATTAACGAAGGTCTTACGGGTGTGGAACGGCATGAGGGTGAGTAATAAATTACATTATTTTAATTTTTGGGTGAACTAACCCTTTAACTCACTACAGTATACATAGACGTACGTACGCTTATATGTCTATAATGAGATAGTCAACAAGTTTTAATAAATGTTGAAAGAGCTGATAAGGTAATAATAAAGGTGTTAAGCAAAATTGATATGTTCTTAGTAACTGTGTACACTTTTCAATGAGAACTTGTAAAGGTATAGTTTAAGGTAAAATGGAAAATTACCAAAGTAAAATGCAATAAATGCAGGGTAAGTTATTAAGTTATTGATGTACATATTTTTTTTTCTTAGCACCCCCTTTGAACTGTTAAGACCTGTAGGTACCGGTTTGGTGTGTTCAGGGCTTTATGTAAACAGACATGATGTAATGACGCAAAGACGAACGGCTGCAGAATTTCCCGCGAAAACCCACCAGTACAACTGAATTAGAAAACATTATTACTACTTTGTGAATCGGCCTAAGGTAAGGAGATAGTTTTGAACACTGGCTGGTTATGTACTTGCTCAGAAATTGATTTTGGATCATTTTTAACCACAAAAAGTTACGGAAAGCAGCTTTTAATTAAGAATTACACTTTATGAATATGCTTAGTAAAATAAAGAACTGAAGTATATTGTTGTTTTAAATATTTGTATTATTATTTCACATGTTTAAAATGGTCATAAACTGCATTTTTCACACTGTGAAACATATATGCATATGGAGGATAAACAAACTAAGGAGATGGGCTTCCCCTTTAAAAATACAGATTTCCATGAAATAGTTTCAAGTTCTGTGTTGCAACAGCCTACATATTTCAGCACAAAAACTCATATAAATTATTTGTTAGAGAGAGAGAGAGAGAGAGAGAGAGAGAGAGAGAGAGAGAGAGAGAGAGATGTCTGAATTACCTGGTGCAGCGTCTACGGTATATTAACAATGAAGCTGTGGTTGGCTACTTAAAAAAACCCGCAAAGTTACTTCGTTGCTGGCTAATATAATGTAGCATCTGAATAGTGAAGCTAATTTATTAATAAAATCTTTATCGCAATTTCCGAGCTCTATGTGCAAGAAATGTGTGTGTGCTTCAATGAAAGCACCGCATTAAGAACTGCGATTAAACTGACTGGAACTACCCGTGCAGGATACACGGTTTGAACGCACACCTCCCAGCCAATCAGAATCGAGTATTCTGACAGACTATGGTTTAAATATTTTTATATATAGGCTGTTCAGCCATCTAGCGTTTTTATGTGCTTTTTTATTTCTTTCCACCAGATGGCACTAATCTGCCTTCATATTTTAGATTCTACATTTGCTCAGTTTTTTATTTAAAGTCACCATGAAATCTGTTATAAATTATTTATCCTTGCATGTCATTATTATTTTTTTAATTCATGTGTCCTTGTAATCATCAGTAAAAACAATGACATTTTCTCTTTGATGACGTGTGCACTAGCACAAGGGCTGACCGATAATCCTTTTCTCCCCATCTCAAACAAGCCTGTTGCTAGCTAGTTTACTTTTCCTACAATCTAAGGCAGTTACAGATTGGTAAATTGGAAATGATCAATACCGTTACCAAAAGAGCCAGAATGTAAATGCGTAAACATTATTAGTACTAACATTACCTTTCTTATTTTGGATTGTTGTTGAGCATTTTCCAAAAAAGTCTCTGGTGCGAAGGTCAGAAGCACAGATACATTGTTTTAAAGAAAGTTGTAAGTTAACTGACACAATTGTGAAAAGGGCAGCAAATGACAACGATCAAATAATTTCCCAATTTGCAAAATCAAGTCCCGCCATCAGGATGTTAAAGAGGTGTAATGAAGTGACAGGAAACAAAACTGCACAGTTCAGATGGCTTTTATTTCCAAAAGGTGCAAAAATGTGGTTCTCCAAAGATATACAGTGCCCCCCTCCCCCCAATCTGTTTCTGTTGCTACATTAATGTATGTATAATGTATAAAACATCTGTGTATATATCAAATATTGGATATAATCTGTGATAAAGTACACAAACATTGTACAAGCGTCACTACAGGAAGCAGAAAGTCTCCAACTTGACAGCTCTGTTATCAACTCCTCCCATGACACACTGATCTGTAAGGCCAGCTGCAGACGAAGTTAAACACAACTAATGTTAGACTTGTGTCCCAAATGACATACTATACACTTATACTATGCACTCAAATGTCTTGTGCAGAAATGTTATTAGGTTATTCTGTCATACTCTTGGGATACTCCCAGTGGATATGCACAAAATCAGCCTGTCCTCCATCTTGTTTTGATTTCCAGCCTGACATCACCTATGGTCACTTTGGAAGGTGAGTGGTAAAAAGGCTAAAAAAAAAGTTGAAATTATTTGAGCTGAGTCCATTGTGTTGATCTGCATGCAATGCACTGCCATAGTCCATAGACAACACTGTAGTTGCATTCCATGCATTGGTAAACATGGATACAAATCATGTGAAAGGACCTTTAAAGGACCTATTATAATAAAAAGACAGAAAAAAAGAGCATTTACAAAGAACCACCCGAGTTTCCCACATCCTCAGATTGATCTCTTACTTACTGATGCTCCATGATTTACAGTGAAGAGCAGACAGCATTGACCTTTAGAATAACTAATGACTGTAGTTTACACCAAAGTCCAAAGAACCATGATTGATTATTCCTATAACAGCCCTACAGAATAACACTTTAATATTAATCTTTTTAACAAAAGGCTGTAAATGTTTTCACTTTTCTAAAAATAAAAACAAAAAGTGCACATTTCTAAACACACACACACACACATCATAATGACATAGCAAAACCCAGATTTTTGATAAAAATGAAATCATCCTATGCAAGAAACCCTTTGTGATTACATTTGAAATTAAGCTTAGGTGTATCCCATTGCTGAGCGAAAGTGGGGAAAAATACAGATTTCAGGTGTAATAAAAAGCCCTGCATGTGCAAAGTTGCGATACGAAAGGCATAGGCATAAGCTTTTTCTACTATTGACGTATTAAAATGCAACTTTTTGATATTGTGGAGCCAAGCCTCCTCTCAAAAGTAAATAAATCAGGGGCTTTTCCAGCAGGTCTTAAGCATGCTTTGGTGATTCCATCTCTCAGGAAACCAAATCTTAATTCTACTCTACTTACAAATTAGAGGCCTATTTCTAACTTACCCTTTATCTCAAAAGTTCTCGAAAAATAATAGTTTCACTTCCACTACACTGTTTTCTAAATCTCAGTTCAATTTATGAGATGTTTCAGTCTGGATTTAGATCCCTTAATAGTCCAGAGTTTGATCATTTGAAGGCCCTAAATTATATTAATATGACATCTAATGTTGGAGATAATGCTATGTTAACGCTCTTAGATCTTATCTCTGCTTTTGACATTATGTCCTTATCTCTCAACTTTAACATGGTGTGGGGTTGAAAGGAACTGTCTTAAAATGGTTCAGATCCTATTTGAAGGGCTGCAAATTCTCTCTAAATTTTGGCTCATCTGTGTCATCTGCTGCTCATTTCACTTCAGGGGTTCCTCAGGGTTCCATATTGGCACCTACACTTTTTTCTTTATGCTCCCTTTGGTTTTAACTATTAGTAAACATTAGGGGTGTAACGGTACACGTATTTGTACCGAACCGTTTCGGTACAGGGCTTTCGGTACGGTTCACGTGTGTACCGAAGCATTACATTGCAACCAATATTCACCACCAATAACCGCAATAAGCTCTGCGTTTTGTTACTTTCGATAAGAAACAAAGTGTCATCCTTCAAATTCTGTCCACGAAATCATTAAGTTTAAACAGAAAATGCCATTTTGACGTGCTTTGATGTGGGGTGACAGATCACTGTACAGGCGCCTCAGTTCAACCGGCAGCGCGAGCGCGGAACGCAAGTGAATGTGTTCATCTTTTCCTCCTTAATACTAGTTACAGAATAAACATGAAAGAACATCTGAAGGTATGTTGCAAGATTCAGTACAACTTACTGAAACGGTCATATCTCATGTAATCGCTCATTCAGTGTTTCAACGGTGGAAAGACATCAATGAAAACGTCCGTATTCAACAATATGTCATTATGCATTTACCTCAGAAAAGCCATTCAGTGTTCACAGCTTGTTAGTTCGCTAGAGAAATGAACTCTTTCGCTTAATATATGCACTGTATTAGCCAATATATTCATTATTTTACTTAATCTTTTAGTGATATCCTGATCAGGCTATTTAATGTATGTTTAAATAAATCTGATGTTAAAATAACAGCCACTGTGTAGAAATGATTATATTTCAACAACGAATTGGAGTAAAAACATTTAGAAGTTAATGCAAAAACTGCCTTAGGTGCAGCTTACAGGTTTGCATACAATTTGTTATTTGAGTGTTGATTATTTTATCTAAAAATAAAAAGCAATTGAATTTAGGCTAATAGTTTGGGCTTCTTTCAAGTTAGGGCTCCCTACATAGTTTATAGCATTAGCAGAGATCTTTTTTTTTTATCCTTAAGAAACTTTTAGTTTTAATTTAATTTAATATATTTAAAGACAAAAACACAATGTGTTCAGTAAACCTCTGTTTAATAATAAAAAAAAGCAATTTTATGTTTAGTTTTCTCTCCACCTGCTGTACCGAAAACTGTACCGAACCGTGACTTCAAAACCGAGGTACGTACCGAACCGTGAGTTTTGTGTACCGTTATACCCCTAGTAAACATGCAGTGTCCTTTCATTTTTACGCAGATGACACCCATCCCTCTTAAACACTTTGGAAATAATACATTTGAGCCTGTGCTGGCCTGTTTAGAGGACAATAAAATGTGGATTTCTGCAAATTTCTTAAATCTAAATGAAAATGAAACCGAAATAATCTGCACTATCCTCAATTAAATCACTTTACGTCTTTAGCTAACACTTGGATTAAGAATCTGGTGTGCTGCTTTACAGGGATTTCAAACTTGATAAGCAAGTAAACAGTTATCAGATCTTGCTTTTTACTCCATCGTCTGATCAAAGTTAAGCCTTTCCTATCTCCTCAAGTTTTTGAATGTGTTCATGCGTTTTTATAATCTTGCTTAGAATACTGTAACTCTCTGTATTATGGTAGAAACTCTGCTATCGTGGCATGACTCCAGACAGTCCAATATACAGCAGCAAGATTATTAAAAGGTATCCAAAAACATGACCAGATAGCTTCAATTTTAACATCTCTTAATTTGAACAACATTGTGCCACCATATATTTCTGATCTTCTATTTTTCCACAGCACTTCTAGAGCTCTTAGATCAGGGACACAAAGATATTTATCTGTTCCTTGGTACAGACTAAACTCTGGAACAGTCTGCCAATTTCCATTAAATCTGCACCAACACTACCAGTTTTTAAGTCTTTATTAAAAACTCACTACATCTCACTGGCTTTCAGTGTTCCCTAAATGATTACAACATATTGTGAATGCTTTGGGTTTGACTGTTGGGCCAGTCAGCTTCTATGCATTTTTGATGTAGACCAGCTATATGGTTTCTGACTGTATTTTCTGTTGGTTGGCTTCTCTACCAATCATTATATGCCTTTTATAATTACAACTTTTAATTTATGTCTTTTCTTGATGTTATTTCATTTGTTTGTCTGTGTTGCAAGGCACATTGGTCAGCTGCTGCTGTATAAATAAACTTTGACTTTGATATTAACTGGAGTGAATCTGGAGAAATTTCATTCGATTGGACATGATTTGGTAAGTGTCACAATTCCCCTGTGTTTAAGGACTTTTATGGTGTTTCATGTCTTAGTTTCCTGTGTCTGTTTCTAGTGTCGTTGTAGTTCTTTTTTTCATTAGTTCCCCTTGATAGTATCCACAGGAGTTCCTTTTATCCTTTATTAACCGTTGTATATACCCCTTTGTTTCCCTTGTTCATTTGTCAATTGATGTTCCACTGTAGCTCCTGTTTGACTCTTGTTCCATATTTCCTGTTTGACTCTTGTTCCATGTTTCCTGTTTGGAACTCGATCCATGTTTCATGGTTCCCCATGTTTATTACTTTGTTTCGTTTTTGGAATAAACAATGTCCACACAGCGATATCCATTTCAAATCAAATGCAAATACATGTTCCTGCCACCCGTCCCTATTGATACAACCCAGGGGAAATTTAAATATCATGTGATGTTAACAGGGCTGCGTTCAGCCCCGACAAAACGTTGCAAAACGTTTTTTAAACGGAAACGGTGGTGCGTTGAACACCCCGTTCTGATGACACAGGAGTTGCAATATGGCAGCTGAGAAGGCCATTCTTTGTGTTCTTTTTGAAGAATTTTCGGAGCCTGATGAAGTCGGTATAAATACGTGTTTAATACTGCAAAATACACTCAATGTTACAGTCATTGCCCTTGCCGTCCAGAATAAAAGAGAACATCCCAATCGAGTTAGGGGATTTGTGGAAACTTCTAATTATTGTGAACCAACATTTGCCTCGCATTTCTGGATGAAAAGACAAACATTTCAGGTGAAGGATAATCCACTTCTTACGCCCGAGACTAAATTATCTAACGTTATATGACATTATTTTTATTGTGAGTATTAGGCTTATCATTATTTCTGATCACTGTTGTTGTGCTATGATATTGTAATATGTACCATTATATAATCAGAGGAGAATAAAAAAGTTTATGAAAGTGTAACTCCAAAATACAATAGCAAAATATATACATATGTATAGTACTTTTATGTTACATTCATACCCATCGTATAGGGTGTTTCTTTAATACCGCATGGTTTATATGCATGTTGATGCCGAATGGGCTGAGATTTTTGACACACCCACAAAACAAGAGAAAACGTATCTCAAACCTGTTGCACACCGTTGCACACCGTTTCCAGGAAACATGTCGTTCAACTCGGAATCCGTAGCAAAACGTTGCGCAGCGGTTTGAGCTTGAACGTGCCCCTGGTGATAGAGGTCTACAAAGAAGACCCGAGACCCGAGGACCCGGAACCCGACCCGGGACCCGTACGGGTTCGGGACTATATTTTAAATGGTCAGCCGGGTCCGGGTCGGGTCCTAATCTATTACTTCGGTTCCCGGGTCTGATTAACATTGTGTGTATAATGCTTACGTCAGCGGCCATGTCACTGAACAAGCAATCGTTATTATAGTTCAAAAGGGCAAACAGTCAAAGTTATTTTATTATGTGAGTTGACTCGAGTCTCTAGATACAACGAAATAATGCAATAGTCATCTGCATTTGTCATCGTGACAGCAAGTGAACTTTTAAAGCTGGAATAATGAGTGGATTAAGCATTTCAATCGGCAAGAGAGGAATAACGGATGAACTTTCTTGGCAAGTGCATCACAGTCAGGTACAAGGGAGAAAGCTATAGCCTACTAATAAGACAACACGTTTTATTTTCGCAACTTGTTTATTGACTTATTAATAGCAATTTGATGTGGAATAGACCTATGTGCCGATCGGGTCCAGACGGGTCCGGTCGGGTTCGGGTCCAGCTTAGACGGGTCCGGGTAGTACATTTATGGCATTTCTCGGCTCTGCGCGGGTTCGGGTCCAACTTTCAAAATAATAGTCGGGCCGGGTCGGTTCCGTGTAGCACATTTACGGGTCTCTTCGGGTTCGGGTATGAATTTTTGGACCCGTGAAGACCTCTACCTGGTGACTAGACCTACACCACTGGTACACACTACCATCTAGTGGATGTGAACAATCATTACATTTGGCTCTTGGCTCTTGATTTTTGCTGTTTGCAGATACTTGGAAGAGGAATGTGTTTTGGTGGTCTATACAATTAAGCCATGGTGCTAATTACATTGAACTTATATATTTTTTATCCTTGTTTTTGAATATGCAAGTGTTTTCTTGTTTTCTCTAATGATTGTTTTGTCTGTTAATTTGATTTGTGCATTTTTTATTTTTTTTTATTATTGAACCTTTGGAAGCACAATGTAAAGAGGCAAATAGGTGTTTTTTGAGTTTGTTCTTGTGGTGATTTTGTACCAAGACAATTGAGTACAGAACTGTTATTTATGTAAACATTTGTATCTATTTGTAACAGATGGCTTTTGAGCTCTCTGGGGAAAGTCTGTGGTTCCTTGTTAGTTAAGATGCTGAAGTGTTGTGTCCTGTTAATAAAATCTACAATCAGGGATGATTAACTGTGTATGTATGGACACAAGAACATATCATTTATATGTGCTTGTGTCCATACACACACAGTTAATACGCACGTGTCTACATGCACATTCACACATTCACATATATATGATCAGGTTTATAAAGCGGAAGCCATGAAAGCCATCACACACTGGGGTGACATTTAGTATTCCAAGAAATGGGGCATCCTGAACAACATGTACACACAGAAACACAAACAGATGCACATCATCTCATTCAGTCATACGTTTTTTTACAGCTCTATAGCACATTTGATATGTTAAGTGTTTTGGGGCGTAGGCCAGTGGGACTCACAAATTGGAGTACCTCCAAGGACAACCCCTTTCCTCTCTATCTCTCTTCCACTCCCTGTCACTCCTTCTCTTCCACAGACCCTCAGTTCTGTAATACAGTAATGAATCAGTGTTTGACGTCATGGCAACCCCTCTGCTCCTCCTTTGCCCACCTAGAGGCCACGTTAGCTAGAGTTTTATGAGCTTGATCAGAAAGAACAGAAAGTGAATGAGTATGATACAGATTCACAAACAACATATACCCAAATAACATCTATTTGGATGTTATTTGTGTATATGCATAAGACTTATACATAAGTACTGATATTTGTACACTAATGTATGCAGCTGTGTATCTTTAACATGAATCCTGGCAGTCCACATTCAGGTATTCATACATTTCACTCTCTAAGGGTATGTTTACATGACAGCAATGTACTAAAAACGTTTTTTCTTTGTACCAATGACGTTATCAAACCTATCCCCGTTCACATGGATCCAAAAAAAAAAATGACTAAAACGCTTATGCATGCCAGACAAGTAGTTGGCGATGTCACTTTGTAAAGAAAGACATGTAGTCTGCGCATACTCATTCTTTTACAGAGCACTCATGCCAAACGTGCATATCAACCTTATTTTTACAGTTTACTGCACATTGATATTCTTCTCATTATTTCCATATATGGGCTAATAAATCGGAAGTCTCGCAAATTCACAGAAAACACCTTACTCCCGCATTGAAAAATAAGGTATGGCTTTGTTGCAAGCTTACTGGGTGGACCTGCTGAAAGAACTGGATTATGGCCATGGCCTTTCCCCTGAAGCAGTCATTGAGCTGTGCCGTACCACAGATCTTGCCCTCTGGGCCATCAAACAAACAGCTGCCACTATCAGTCGCTTGATGGCAGCAATGGTGGCCACAAAGAGATATCTGTGGGTTAGCCTGGCTGACATCAGTGAGAAAGAAAAGTGTTTTCTCCTGGATGTGCCAGTATCACCCTCTGTGCTTTTCAGCACATCCATTGTTTAGAGAGGTGAGGGCGCAGTCTGTGGCATTTAACCCTTTGGAGTCTGATTCTGATTTGGGGCTTGGAGAAGTTTTGACATGCTCTGACATTTGTGCTTTTTTCAGTTGTTCATAAACATATACATGACAAAAGTGTCATTACACTGTATTCAGCACAAACTAGGCTACAATAATATGTGAGGAACATTTAGGTACATGTTTGTGTTTTTGAAGGAATAATGTTTATGCATGGTTATTGAAAAAACAAAAAACTTAAGTCACTGAAATAAGGCCGAAAAAGTATATTAAATCTGTGTTCACAAGACTTCTTGTTATTGGGAGTTGTAGACTAGAGTTTTTGCTTAAGAATTATGTAAAAATTATGCTGAATTCTCTTTCATATAAAACAACAGAGAGATTTAAATTTTGTAAGACACTTTTTGTCAAGAAACAGAGTATGCGAGGAGGCGTGAATCTGCATGAATAATGGGCCATTTACACCTGAGAAGACAAAAGAATCACATAATAATGACCTGAAATGACTTGCATATTAATGAGGCCTTTAAGTCAGGTAGGCTGTGAAAAAACACTCTGTAATCATGTCTCAGCTCATCATAAACAGCAGTACTGTAAAATATTATTACATTTTAAAATAATGGTATTCTATTATATTCTTTAAAATATAATGTATTTCTGTGATGCAAAGTGTCTGGAATATTGATGGATTCTTATATATTTATGTCAAATTTCTATACTTAGAAGTAATATTTATTATCATCACTATGAGTGCTGGATACTGTGTTTTTAATTCATACTTGCAGCTGGAGGGCGCTCTCTGTGCACATTTAGTCCACAAATTATTCTAATGAAGAAGAGGACATTTCAGGAATGGTGTTTTTAATTCATACTTGCAGCCGGAGGGTGCTCTGTACAACTTTAGGCCACAAATTCATATAAGGCACTGATACTTAGGCACTCCCCAAGAAGAAAAGAAACTTTTATGCAACCCAGATATGACTCAAACCCACAATACACTTTTAGAAGGAAGGTATTTCTTGGAAATCATTTTAAAGTTCAAGCAGAGACAATCATCTGTGTCTTAGGCACTGTACACAAATCCTCACAGAAAGTATCAATTAAAGATTGGACACATCACACAACTGCTTTTCTGCACAGTCTCAGATGACCCAGATGGGACTCAAACCCACAACCCTCAGCTCCGAAGGCTGATGCCTTATCCATTAGGCCAATGGGCAACAACAGCAACCAGTATAATAAGTACTGTGGCACTAGAATATTACTTTCATAGCGTTACATAATATTTTTTAAAAGTAGCACTCTTGAAGAAGGTTTTTGATGAGCAAGATGTGAGTCAATCGCACAATACTTAGCTCCAAAGTCTGGTCCCGCACATGCAATTTCTCTAGAGCAGATCTGATGTATTAGAGTAGTACTGTCATTCCAACGACTTAGCATTACATTGTAGGCACTCCCCAAGAAGAAGAATTTTTTATGCCACCCAGATATGACTCAAACCCACAATACATTTTTAGAAGAAAGGTATTTCTTGGAAATCATTTTAAATTTCAATCAGAGACAATGATGTGTAACTTAGGCACTGTACACAAATCCTCACAGGAAGTATCAATTAAAGATTGGACACCTTACACAACTGCTTTTCTGCACAGTCTCAGATGACCCAGATGGGACTTGAACTCACAATCCTCAGCTCCGAAGGCTGATGCCTTATCCATTAGGCCACTGGGCCACAACTGCAAACAAGGTAATTAGTACTGCGGCACTAGAATATTACTTTCATAGCGTTACATTATATTTTAAAAAAGTGGTACTCTTTAAGAAAGTTTTTGATGAGCAAGATGTGAGTCAATCGCACAATACTTAAACTCTGTACACGAATCCACACAGCAAGTATAAATCAAAAATCAAAGAATGCTAAAACTCACACAACTGGTTATCTGCAGAGGCTCAGATGACCCAGATGGGACTCGAACCCACAATCCTCAGCTCCGAAGGCTGATGCCTTATCCATTAGGCCACTGGGCCACAACTGCAAGCAACGTAATTAGTACTGCGGCACTAGAATATTACTTTCATAGTGTTACATAATATTTAAAAAAACAGGAGGATCTGGTGGTTCACTGTGTCAAAGGCAGCAGACAGATCCAGCAAGATTACATAAAGCAAGATTTTCCAGCAAGATTTTACATAAAAAGATATGACTTGCCTGCACAGTCTCAGATGACCCAGATGGGACTCAAACCCACAATCCTCAGCTTATTCATTAGGCCACTGGACCACAACTGCAATTTTTCTGAATTGGTACTGCTGCACTAGAATATTACTTTCATAGTATTACATAATATTTAAAAAAGTAGCACTCTTGAAGAAGGTTGTTGATGAGCAAGATGTGAGTCAATCGCACAATACTTAGCTCCAAAGTCTGGTCCCGCACAAGCAATTTCTCTAGAGCAGATCTGATGTATTAGAGTTGTACTGTCATTCCAACGACTTAGCATTACAATGTAGGCACTCCCCAAGAGGAAGAACTTTTTTTGCCACCAAGAAATGACTCAAACCCACAATACATTTTTAGAAGAAAGGTACAGCCAGTCTAATTAGTACTGTGGCACTAGAATATTACTTTCATAGCGTTACATAATATTTTTAAAAAGTGGTACTCTTTAAGAAAGTTTTTGATGAGCAAGATGTGAGTCAATCGCACAATACTTAAACTCTGTACACGAATCCTCACAGCAAGTATAAATCAAAAATCAGAGAATGCTAAAACTCACACAACTGGTGTTCTGCACAGTCTCAGATGACCCAGATGGGACTCGAACCCACAATCCTCAGCTCCGAAGGCTGATGCCTTATCCATTAGGCCACTGGGCCACAACTGTAGCCAGTCTAATTAGTACTGCGGCACTATAATATTACTTTCATAGCGTTACATAATATTTTTAAAAAGTGGTACTCTTTAAGAAAGTTTTTGATGAGCAAGATGTGAGTCAATCGCACAATACTTAGCTCCAAAGTCTGGTCCCGCACATGCAATTTCTCCAGAGCAGATCTGATGTATTAGAGTAGTACTGTCATTCCAACCACTTAGCATTACATTGTAGGCACTCCCCAAGAAGAAGAATCTTTTATGCCACCCAGATATGACTCAAAGCCACAATACACTTTTAGAAGAAAGGTATTTCTTGGAAATCATTTTAAAGTTCAATCAGAGACAATGATGTGCAACTTAGGCACTGCACACAAATCCTCACAGAAAGTATCAATTAAACAATGGAGACCTCACACAACTGCTTTTCTGCACAGTCTCAGATTACCCAGATGGGACTCGAACCCACAATCCTCAGTTCCGAAGGCTGATGCCTTATCCATTAGGCCACTCTGCCACAACTGCACGCAACATAATTAGTACTGCGGCACTAGAATATTACTTTAATAGCGTTGCATAATATTTTTAAAAAGTGGTACTCTTTAATAAAGTTTTTGATGAGCAAGATGAGTCAATCGCACATTACTTAGACTCTGTACACGAATCCTCACAGCAAGTAAAAATCAAAAATCAGAGAATGCTAAAACTCACACAAGTGGTTTTCAGCACAGTCTCATATGACCCAGATGGGACTCGAACCCACAATCCTCAGCTCAGAAGGCTGATGCCTTATTCATTAGGCCACCGGGCCACAACGACAGCCAGTCTAATTAGTACTGCGGCACTAGAATGTTACTTTCATAGCGTTACATAATATTTTTAAAAAGTCGTATTCTTTAAGAAAGTTTTTGATGAGCAAGATGCGAGTCAATTGCACAATACTTACACTTTGTATATGAATCCTCACAGCAAGTCTCAATTAAAGGTCAGAGAACACTAGACCTCACACAACTGGTTTTCTGTACAGTCTCAGATGACCCAGATGGGACTTGAACCCACAAATCTCAGCTTCAAAGGCTGATGCCTTATCCATTAGGCCACTGGGCCACAATTGCAAGCAAGGTAATTAGTACTGCGTCACTATAATATTACTTTCATAGCATTACATAAAAAGATATGACTTGTCTGCACAGTCTCAGATGACCCAGATGGGACTCAAACCCACAATCCTCAGCTTATGCATTAGGCCACTGGGCCACAACTGCAAGTTTTCTGAATTTGTACTGCTGCACTAGAATATTACTTTCATAGCGTTACATAATATTTTTAAAAAGTGGTACTCTTTAATAAAGTTTTTGATGAGCAAGATGTGAGTCAATTGCACATTACTTAGACTCTGTACACGAATCCTCACAGCAAGTATAAATCAAAAATCAAAGAATGCTAAAACTCACACAACTGGTTATCTGCACAGTCTCAGATGACCCAGATGGGACTCGAACCCACAATCCTCAGCTCCGAAGGCTGATGCCTTATCCATTAGGCCACTGGGCCACAACTGTAAGCAACATACTTAGTACTGCGGCACTAGAATATTACTTTCATAGCGTTACATAATATTTTTAAAATGTGGTACTCTTTAAGAAAGTTTTTGATGAGCAAGATGTGAGTCAATCGCACAATACTTAGCTCCAAAGTCTGGTCCCGCACATGCAATTTCTCCAGAGCAGATCTGATGTATTAGAGTAGTACTGTCATTCCAACCACTTAGCATTACATTGTAGGCACTGCCCAAGAAGAAGAATCTTTTATGCCACCCAGATATGACTCAAAGCCACAATACACTTTTAGAAGAAAGGTATTTCTTGGAAATCATTTTAAAGTTCAATCAGAGACAACTATATGTAACTTAGGCACTGTACACAAATCCTCACAGAAAGTATCAATTAAACATTGGAGACCTCACACAACTGCTTTTCTGCACAGTCTCAGATGACCCAGATGGGACTCGAACCCACAATCCTCAGCGCCAAAGGCTGATGCCTTATCCATTAGGCCAGTGGGCCACAACTGTAAGCAACATAATTAGTACTGCGGCACTAGAATATTACTTTCATAGCGTTACATAATATTTTTAAAAAGTGGTACTCTTTAAGAAAGTTTTTGATGAGCAAGATGTGAGTCAATTGCACAATTCTTAGACTAATGAAGTACAATGTAGGCGATTGGTTTAATCAACAGAAATTCAAAATATTGTGTTATCTGAACCACATTAAATATCTAAGTAGATTTGAAAAAAAAGAGAAATTGTTGTGATAACAAATCATGAACATAATTTTTTACAATGTAGCCACATGGTTAGGCTACTGGGCTACAACTGCACGCAACATAATTGGTCCTCTTTAAGAAAGTTTTTGATGATCCAGATGGGACTCAAACCCACAATCCTCACCTTATCCATTAGGTCACTGGGCCACAACTGCAAGTTTTCTGAATTGGTACTGCTGCACTAGAATATTACTTTCATAGTGTTACATAATATTTAAAAAAAAGTAGCACTCTTGAAGAAGGTTGTTGATAAGCAAGATGTGAGTCAATCGCACATTACTTAGACTCTGTACACGAATCCTCACAGCAAGTATAAATCAAAAATCAGAGAATGCTAAAACTCACACAACTGGTTTTCTGCACAGTCTCAGATGACCCAGATGGGACTTGAACCCATAATCCTCAGCTCTGAAGGCTGATGCCTTATCCATTAGGCCACTGGGCCACAATTGCAAGTCACATAATTAGTACTGAGGCACTAAAATATTACTTTCATAGCGTTACATAATATTTTTAAAAAGTGGTACACTTTAAGAAAGTTAGGATACTCATCGTTATGTCAGCTATGTCTCTTCCTTTTACACCATATGCTTGATTTGTTTTAATTATACTTGGCATTACTTCTTTTAACCTGTTTGCTAAAATCTTTGCTAAAATCTTAAAATCTGTGTTCAGCATCGTGATCGGTCTATAGTTTTTTAAATCTACTTTCTCTCCTTTCCTTTTATATACTAGTTTCATTAACCCCATCCTTGTTCTTTCATTCATTTCTTCTTTTTCAAAAACAACTTTAAAAACATCCTTTAAAATCTTTACTAAAACTCCTTTAAAACATACATAAAATTCCGTTCCCAAACCATCTATTCCTGGACTTTTCTTTTTATTCAGTTGACTTATTGCTCTTTCTATCTCTTCTTCTCTGATTTCTTGGTCACATTCTTTTTTGTCTTGCTCGCCTACCTTTGCTTTTATCTGATTTAAACATTTCTTTTTTTCCTCCTCTTCCACACCTCTTGCACTAAATAGATCCTCATAAAAATACCTTATTTCTTCTAAAGTCTTTTCATTACTTTCTACAATTTCCCCATTTTTCCCTCTTATTTCTTTAATCGTTTCAGCTTTCCCCTTCTTTTTTTCTAGATCAAAAAAGAACTTTGTACATTTTTCTCCCTCCACCACATATTTTGCTTTGCTTCTTAGCATCGCTCCCTCGTATTCTTTTTCTTCTATTTCCTTTAATTTTCCCTCTATCTCCCTTATCTTTTGTATGTCTTTATCTTCTTTATTCAATTCCTTTTCCAAACTTGCTTTTATTTCTCTTTCTTTGTTTCTCTTACATCTCTGTATTAAACTACAATATTTGATCGAGAATTTTTTGATTAAAAACTTTACATTCTCCCACCATATTCTCTTATCCTCTTCATACATTCCATTTTCCTTTTCTTTTTCTATTATTTCTTTAACTTTTGCAGCATAATCTTCATTCTTTAAAATCTGCACATTTAAAATCCATACTCCCGGCCCTCTTTGCATTTTACTCCAGTCCACTATAAAAAATAAAAACTTGTGATCACTAAAACTTGTTTCCTCATACTTAATCTTTTCAATAAAATTCTCCACATTTCTACTACATAAAACAAAGTCAATTCTAGTTTGGCATACAAAACTCCCCACTATTTGTCTCCTTGAAAATTCTTTTTTCTGTTCATTCCTTTCTCTCCACACATCTATCAAATCATTTTCCTTCATTAATGCTTTTAATTCTTTTCTTCCCGTATCCGTTTTAAAAACCATTCCTTCAGCCATATCTTGCTTGCTAAAAACCGTGTTAAAATCTCCCATCATTATTATTTCTTTATACTTCTTTACAATATTTCTTAAAACATTAAAAAACTCTTTCTTTTCCTTCTCCTCCACTGGTGCATGTACATTTACTAAAATCAAATCTCTTCCTTCATATTTTGTCTCTACTACAATACACTTCCCCAACCTGTCCTTATACACAATTTTACTCACTTTAAAAACATCATCCTTCATTAAAAAAGCCACACCTCTTCCCAACCCAGATATGACTCAAAGCCACAGTACACTTTTAGAAGAAAGGTATTTCTTGGAAATCATTTTAAAGTTCAATCAGAGACAATGATGTGTAACTTAGGCACCGCACACAAATCCTCACAGAAAGTATCAATTGAAGATTGGAGACCTCACACAACTGCTTTTCTGCACAGTCTCAGATGACCCAGATGGGACTCGAACCCACAATCCTCAGCTCCGAAGGCTGATGCCTTATCCATTAGGCCACTGGGCCACAACTGCACACAACATAATTAGTACTGCGCCACTAGAAAATTACTTTCATAGCGTTGCATAATATTTTCAAAAAGTGGTACTCTTTAATAAAGTTTTTGATGAGCAAGATGTGAGTCAATCGCACAATACTTAAACTCTGTATACGAATACTCACAGCAAGTATAAATCAAAATTCAGAGAATGCTAAAACTCACACAACTGGTTTTCAGCACAGTCTCAGATGGCCCAGATGGCCCAGATGGGACTCAAACCCACAATCCTCAGCTCTGAAGGCTGATGCCTTTTCCATTAGGCCACTGGGTCATAATTGCAAGTCACATAATTAGTACTGCGGCACTAGAATATCACTTTCATAGCGTTACATAAAAAGATATGACTTGCCTGCACAGTCTCAGATGACCCAGATGGGACTCAAACCCACAATCCTCAGCTTATCCATTAGGCCACTGGGCCACAACTGCAAGTTTTCCGAATTGGTACTGCTGCACTAGAATATTACTTTCATAGTGTTACATAATATTTTAAAAAAAGTAGCACTCTTGAAGAAGGTTCTTGATGAGCAAGATGTGAGTCAGTCGCACAGTACTTAGTTCCAAAGTCTGGTCCCGCACATGCAATTTCTCTAGAGCAGATCTGATGTATTAGAGTAGTACTGTCATTCCAACGACATAGCATTACATTGTAGGCACTGCCCAAGAAGAAGAACCTTTTATGCCACCCAGATATGACTCAAACCCACAATACACTTTTAGAAGAAAGGTATTTCTTGGAAATCATTTTAAAGTTCAATCAGAGACAATGATGTGTAACTTAGACACTGTACACAAATCCTCTCACAAAGTATCAATTAAAGATTGGAGACCTCACACAACTGGTTTTCTGCACAGTCTCAGATGACCCAGATGGGACTCGAACCCACAATCCTCAGCTCCGAAGGCTGATGCCTTATCCATTAGGCCACTGGGTCACAATTGCAAGTCGCATAATTAGTACTGAGGCACTAAAATATTACTTTCATAGCGTTACATAATATTTTTAAAAAGTGGTACACTTTAAGAAAGTTTTTGATGAGCAAGATGTGAGTCAATCGCACAATACTTAGCTCAAAAGTCTGGTCCCGCAAATGCAATTTCTCTAGAGCAGATCTGATGTATTAGAGTAGTACTGTCATTCCAACCACTTAGCATTACATTGTAGGCACTCCCCAAGAAGAAGAATCTTTTATGCAACCCAGATATGACTCAAAGCCACAGTACACTTTTAGAAGAAAGGAATTTCTTGGAAATCATTTTAAAGTTCGATCAGAGACAATGATGTGTAACTTAGGCACTGTACACAAATCCTCACAGAAAGTATCAATTAAAGGCTGGAGACCTCACACAACTGCTTTTCTGCACAGTCTCAGATGACCCAGATGGGACTCGAACCCACAATCCTCAGCTCCGAAGGCTGATGCCTTATCCATTAGGCCACTGGGCCACAACTGCAAGCAAGGAAATTAGTACTGCGCCAGTAGAATATTACTTTCATAGCGTTACATAATATTTTTAAAAAGTGGTACTCTTTAAGAAAGTTTTTGATGAGCAAGATGTGAGTCAATCGCACATTACTTAGACTCTGTACACGAATCCTCACAGCAAGTATAAATCAAAATTCAGAGAATGCTAAAACTCACACAACTGGTTTTCAGCACAGTCTCAGATGGCCCAGATGGGACTCAAACCCACAATCCTCAGCTCTGAAGGCTGATGCCTTTTCCATTAGGCCACTGGGTCATAATTGCAAGTCACATAATTAGTACTGCGGCACTAGAATATCACTTTCATAGCGTTACATAAAAAGATATGACTTGCCTGCACAGTCTCAGATGACCCAGATGGGACTCAAACCCACAATCCTCAGCTTATCCATTAGGCCACTGGGCCACAACTGCAAGTTTTCCGAATTGGTACTGCTGCACTAGAATATTACTTTCATAGTGTTACATAATATTTAAAAAAAAGTAGCACTCTTGAAGAAGGTTCTTGATGAGCAAGATGTGAGTCAGTCGCACAGTACTTAGCTCCAAAGTCTGGTCCCGCACATGCAATTTCTCTAGAGCAGATCTGATGTATTAGAGTAGTACTGTCATTCCAACGACTTAGCATTACATTGTAGGCACTGCCCAAGAAGAAGAACCTTTTATGCCACCCAGATATGACTCAAACCCACAATACACTTTTAGAAGAAAGGTATTTCTTGGAAATCATTGTAAAGTTCAATCAGAGACAATGATGTGTAACTTAGGCACTGTACACAAATCCTCTCACAAAGTATCAATTAAAGATTGGAGACCTCACACAACTGCTTTTCTGCACAGTCTCAGATGACCCAGATGGGACTCGAACCCACAATCCTCAGCTCCGAAGGCTGATGCCTTATCCATTAGGCCACTGGGTCACAATTGCAAGTCGCATAATTAGTACTGAGGCACTAAAATATTACTTTCATAGCGTTACATAATATTTTTAAAAAGTGGTACACTTTAAGAAAGTTTTTGATGAGCAAGATGTGAGTCAATCGCACAATACTTAGCTCAAAAGTCTGGTCCCGCAAATGCAATTTCTCTAGAGCAGATCTGATGTATTAGAGTAGTACTGTCATTCCAACCACTTAGCATTACATTGTAGGCACTCCCCAAGAAGAAGAATCTTTTATGCAACCCAGATATGACTCAAAGCCACAGTACACATTTAGAAGAAAGGAATTTCTTGGAAATCATTTTAAAGTTCGATCAGAGACAATGATGTGTAACTTAGGAACTGTACACAAATCCTCACAGAAAGTATCAATTAAAGGCTGGAGACCTCACACAACTGCTTTTCTGCACAGTCTCAGATGACCCAGATGGGACTCGAACCCACAATCCTCAGCTCCGAAGGCTGATGCCTTATCCATTAGGCCACTGGGCCACAACTGCAAGCAAGGAAATTAGTACTGCGCCAGTAGAATATTACTTTCATATCGTTACATAATATTTTTAAAAAGTGGTACTCTTTAAGAAAGTTTTGGATGAGCAAGATGTGAGTCAATCGCACAATACTTAGCTCAAAAGTCTGGTCCCGCAAATGCAATTTCTCTAGAGCAGATCTGATGTATTAGAGTAGTACTGTCATTCCAACCACTTAGCATTACATTGTAGGCACTCCCCAAGAAGAAGAATCTTTTATGCAACCCAGATATGACTCAAAGCCACAGTACACTTTTAGAAGAAAGGTATTTCTTGGAAATCATTTTAAAGTTCAATCAGAGACAATGATGTGTAACTTAGGCACCGCACACAAATCCTCACAGAAAGTATCAATTGAAGATTGGAGACCTCACACAACTGGTTTTCTGCACAGTCTCAGATGACCCAGATGGGACTCGAACCCACAATCCTCAGCTCCGAAGGCTGATGCCTTATCCATTAGGCCACTGGGCCACAACTGCACACAACATAATTAGTAATGCGGGACTAGAATATTACTTTCATAGCGTTGCATAATATTTTCAAAAAGTGGTACTCTTTAATAAAGTTTTTGATGAGCAAGATGTGAGTCAATCGCACAATACTTAAACTCTGTATACGAATACTCACAGCAAGTATAAATCAAAAATCAAAGAATGCTAAAACTCACACAACTGGTTTTCAGCACAGTCTCAGATGACCCAGATGGGACTCGAACACACAATCCTCAGCTCCAAAGGCTGATGCCTTATCCATTAGGCCACTGGGTCACAATTGCAAGTCGCATAATTAGTACTGAGGCACTAAAATATTACTTTCATAGCGTTACATAATATTTTTAAAAAGTGGTACACTTTAAGAAAGTTTTTGATGAGCAAGATGTGAGTCAATCGCACAATACTTAGCTCAAAAGTCTGGTCCCGCAAATGCAATTTCTCTAGAGCAGATCTGATGTATTAGAGTAGTACTGTCATTCCAACCACTTAGCATTACATTGTAGGCACTCCCCAAGAAGAAGAATCTTTTATGCAACCCAGATATGACTCAAAGCCACAGTACACTTTTAGAAGAAAGGAATTTCTTGGAAATCATTTTAAAGTTCAATCAGAGACAATGATGTGTAACTTAGGCACTGTACACAAATCCTCACAGAAAGTATCAACTAAAGGTTGGAGACCTCACACAACTGCTTTTCTGCACAGTCTCAGATGACCCAGATGGGACTCGAACCCACAATCCTCAGCTCCGAAGGCTGATGCCTTATCCATTAGGCCACTGGGCCACAACTGCAGCCAGTCTAATTAGTACTGCGGCACTAGAATATTACTTTCATAGCGTTACATAATATTTTTAAAAAGTGGTACTCTTTAAGAAAGTTTTTGATGAGCAAGATGTGAGTCTATCGCACATTACTTAGACTCTGTACACGAATCCTCACAGCAAGTATAAATCAAAATTCAGAGAATGCTAAAACTCACACAACTGGTTTTCAGCACAGTCTCAGATGACCCAGATGGGACTCGAACCCACAATCCTCAGCTCCGAAGGCTGATGCCTTATCCATTAGGCCACTGAGCCACAATTGCAAGTCGCATAATTAGTACTGAGGCACTAAAATATTACTTTCATAGTGTTACATAATATTTAAAAAAAGTAGCACTCTTTAAGAAAGTTCTTGATGAGCAAGATGTGAGTCAATCGCACAATACTTAGCTCCAAAGTCTGGTCCCGCACATGCAATTTCTCTAGAGCAGATCGGATGTATTAGAGTAGTACTGTCATTCCAAGGACTTAGCATTACATTGTAGGCACTCCCCAAGAAGAAGAATCTTTTATGCCACCCAGATATGACTCAAAGCCACAATACACTTTTAGAAGAAAGGTATTTCTTGGAAATCATTTTAAAGTTCAATCAGAGACAATGATGTATAACTAAGGCACTGCACACAAATCCTCACAGAAAGTATAAATTAAAGATTGGAGACCTCACACAACAGCTTTTCTGCACAGTCTCAGATGACCCAGATGGGACTCAAACCCACAATCCTCAGCTCCGAAGGCTGATGCCTTATCCATTAAGCCACTGGGCCACAACTGCAAGCAAGGAAATTAGTACTGCGCCACTAGAAAATTACTTTCATAGCGTTGCATAATATTTTCAAAAAGTGGTACTCTTTAATAAAGTTTTTGATGAGCAAGATGTGAGTCAATCGCACAATACTTAAACTCTGTATACGAATACTCACAGCAAGTATAAATCAAAAATCAAAGAATGCTAAAACGCACACAACTGGTTTTCTGCACAGTCTCAGATGACCCAGATGGGACTCGAACCCACAATGATCAGCTCCGAAGGCTGATGCCTTATCCATTAGGCCAATGGGCAACAATTGCAAGTCGCATAATTAGTACTGAGGCACTAAAATATTACTTTCATAGTGTTACATAATATTTAAAAAAAAGTAGCACTCTTTAAGAAAGTTCTTGATGAGCAAGATGTGAGTCAATCGCACAATACTTAGCTCCAAAGTCTGGTCCCGCACATGCAATTTCTCTAGAGCAGATCGGATGTATTAGAGTAGTACTGTCATTCCAACGACTTAGCATTACATTGTAGGCACTCCCCAAGAAGAAGAATTTTTTATGCCACCCAGATATGACTCAAACCCACAATACATTTTTAGAAGAAAGGTATTTCTTGGAAATCATTTTAAATTTCAATCAGAGACAATGATGTGTAACTTAGGCACTGTACACAAATCCTCACAGGAAGTATCAATTAAAGATTGGACACCTTACACAACTGCTTTTCTGCACAGTCTCAGATGACCCAGATGGGACTTGAACTCACAATCCTCAGCTCCGAAGGCTGATGCCTTATCCATTAGGCCACTGGGCCACAACTGCAAACAAGGTAATTAGTACTGCGGCACTAGAATATTACTTTCATAGCGTTACATTATATTTTAAAAAAGTGGTACTCTTTAAGAAAGTTTTTGATGAGCAAGATGTGAGTCAATCGCACAATACTTAAACTCTGTACACGAATCCACACAGCAAGTATAAATCAAAAATCAAAGAATGCTAAAACTCACACAACTGGTTATCTGCAGAGGCTCAGATGACCCAGATGGGACTCGAACCCACAATCCTCAGCTCCGAAGGCTGATGCCTTATCCATTAGGCCACTGGGCCACAACTGCAAGCAACGTAATTAGTACTGCGGCACTAGAATATTACTTTCATAGTGTTACATAATATTTAAAAAAACAGGAGGATCTGGTGGTTCACTGTGTCAAAGGCAGCAGACAGATCCAGCAAGATTACATAAAGCAAGATTTTCCAGCAAGATTTTACATAAAAAGATATGACTTGCCTGCACAGTCTCAGATGACCCAGATGGGACTCAAACCCACAATCCTCAGCTTATTCATTAGGCCACTGGACCACAACTGCAATTTTTCTGAATTGGTACTGCTGCACTAGAATATTACTTTCATAGTATTACATAATATTTAAAAAAGTAGCACTCTTGAAGAAGGTTGTTGATGAGCAAGATGTGAGTCAATCGCACAATACTTAGCTCCAAAGTCTGGTCCCGCACAAGCAATTTCTCTAGAGCAGATCTGATGTATTAGAGTTGTACTGTCATTCCAACGACTTAGCATTACAATGTAGGCACTCCCCAAGAGGAAGAACTTTTTTTTGCCACCAAGAAATGACTCAAACCCACAATACATTTTTAGAAGAAAGGTACAGCCAGTCTAATTAGTACTGTGGCACTAGAATATTACTTTCATAGCGTTACATAATATTTTTAAAAAGTGGTACTCTTTAAGAAAGTTTTTGATGAGCAAGATGTGAGTCAATCGCACAATACTTAAACTCTGTACACGAATCCTCACAGCAAGTATAAATCAAAAATCAGAGAATGCTAAAACTCACACAACTGGTGTTCTGCACAGTCTCAGATGACCCAGATGGGACTCGAACCCACAATCCTCAGCTCCGAAGGCTGATGCCTTATCCATTAGGCCACTGGGCCACAACTGTAGCCAGTCTAATTAGTACTGCGGCACTATAATATTACTTTCATAGCGTTACATAATATTTTTAAAAAGTGGTACTCTTTAAGAAAGTTTTTGATGAGCAAGATGTGAGTCAATCGCACAATACTTAGCTCCAAAGTCTGGTCCCGCACATGCAATTTCTCCAGAGCAGATCTGATGTATTAGAGTAGTACTGTCATTCCAACCACTTAGCATTACATTGTAGGCACTCCCCAAGAAGAAGAATCTTTTATGCCACCCAGATATGACTCAAAGCCACAATACACTTTTAGAAGAAAGGTATTTCTTGGAAATCATTTTAAAGTTCAATCAGAGACAATGATGTGCAACTTAGGCACTGCACACAAATCCTCACAGAAAGTATCAATTAAACAATGGAGACCTCACACAACTGCTTTTCTGCACAGTCTCAGATTACCCAGATGGGACTCGAACCCACAATCCTCAGTTCCGAAGGCTGATGCCTTATCCATTAGGCCACTCTGCCACAACTGCACGCAACATAATTAGTACTGCGGCACTAGAATATTACTTTAATAGCGTTGCATAATATTTTTAAAAAGTGGTACTCTTTAATAAAGTTTTTGATGAGCAAGATGAGTCAATCGCACATTACTTAGACTCTGTACACGAATCCTCACAGCAAGTAAAAATCAAAAATCAGAGAATGCTAAAACTCACACAAGTGGTTTTCAGCACAGTCTCATATGACCCAGATGGGACTCGAACCCACAATCCTCAGCTCAGAAGGCTGATGCCTTATTCATTAGGCCACCGGGCCACAACGACAGCCAGTCTAATTAGTACTGCGGCACTAGAATGTTACTTTCATAGCGTTACATAATATTTTTAAAAAGTCGTATTCTTTAAGAAAGTTTTTGATGAGCAAGATGCGAGTCAATTGCACAATACTTACACTTTGTATATGAATCCTCACAGCAAGTCTCAATTAAAGGTCAGAGAACACTAGACCTCACACAACTGGTTTTCTGTACAGTCTCAGATGACCCAGATGGGACTTGAACCCACAAATCTCAGCTTCAAAGGCTGATGCCTTATCCATTAGGCCACTGGGCCACAATTGCAAGCAAGGTAATTAGTACTGCGTCACTATAATATTACTTTCATAGCATTACATAAAAAGATATGACTTGTCTGCACAGTCTCAGATGACCCAGATGGGACTCAAACCCACAATCCTCAGCTTATGCATTAGGCCACTGGGCCACAACTGCAAGTTTTCTGAATTTGTACTGCTGCACTAGAATATTACTTTCATAGCGTTACATAATATTTTTAAAAAGTGGTACTCTTTAATAAAGTTTTTGATGAGCAAGATGTGAGTCAATTGCACATTACTTAGACTCTGTACACGAATCCTCACAGCAAGTATAAATCAAAAATCAAAGAATGCTAAAACTCACACAACTGGTTATCTGCACAGTCTCAGATGACCCAGATGGGACTCGAACCCACAATCCTCAGCTCCGAAGGCTGATGCCTTATCCATTAGGCCACTGGGCCACAACTGTAAGCAACATACTTAGTACTGCGGCACTAGAATATTACTTTCATAGCGTTACATAATATTTTTAAAATGTGGTACTCTTTAAGAAAGTTTTTGATGAGCAAGATGTGAGTCAATCGCACAATACTTAGCTCCAAAGTCTGGTCCCGCACATGCAATTTCTCCAGAGCAGATCTGATGTATTAGAGTAGTACTGTCATTCCAACCACTTAGCATTACATTGTAGGCACTGCCCAAGAAGAAGAATCTTTTATGCCACCCAGATATGACTCAAAGCCACAATACACTTTTAGAAGAAAGGTATTTCTTGGAAATCATTTTAAAGTTCAATCAGAGACAACTATATGTAACTTAGGCACTGTACACAAATCCTCACAGAAAGTATCAATTAAACATTGGAGACCTCACACAACTGCTTTTCTGCACAGTCTCAGATGACCCAGATGGGACTCGAACCCACAATCCTCAGCGCCAAAGGCTGATGCCTTATCCATTAGGCCAGTGGGCCACAACTGTAAGCAACATAATTAGTACTGCGGCACTAGAATATTACTTTCATAGCGTTACATAATATTTTTAAAAAGTGGTACTCTTTAAGAAAGTTTTTGATGAGCAAGATGTGAGTCAATTGCACAATTCTTAGACTAATGAAGTACAATGTAGGCGATTGGTTTAATCAACAGAAATTCAAAATATTGTGTTATCTGAACCACATTAAATATCTAAGTAGATTTGAAAAAAAGAGAAATTGTTGTGATAACAAATCATGAACATAATTTTTTACAATGTAGCCACATGGTTAGGCTACTGGGCTACAACTGCACGCAACATAATTGGTCCTCTTTAAGAAAGTTTTTGATGATCCAGATGGGACTCAAACCCACAATCCTCACCTTATCCATTAGGTCACTGGGCCACAACTGCAAGTTTTCTGAATTGGTACTGCTGCACTAGAATATTACTTTCATAGTGTTACATAATATTTAAAAAAAAGTAGCACTCTTGAAGAAGGTTGTTGATAAGCAAGATGTGAGTCAATCGCACATTACTTAGACTCTGTACACGAATCCTCACAGCAAGTATAAATCAAAAATCAGAGAATGCTAAAACTCACACAACTGGTTTTCTGCACAGTCTCAGATGACCCAGATGGGACTTGAACCCATAATCCTCAGCTCTGAAGGCTGATGCCTTATCCATTAGGCCACTGGGCCACAATTGCAAGTCACATAATTAGTACTGAGGCACTAAAATATTACTTTCATAGCGTTACATAATATTTTTAAAAAGTGGTACACTTTAAGAAAGTTAGGATACTCATCGTTATGTCAGCTATGTCTCTTCCTTTTACACCATATGCTTGATTTGTTTTAATTATACTTGGCATTACTTCTTTTAACCTGTTTGCTAAAATCTTTGCTAAAATCTTAAAATCTGTGTTCAGCATCGTGATCGGTCTATAGTTTTTTAAATCTACTTTCTCTCCTTTCCTTTTATATACTAGTTTCATTAACCCCATCCTTGTTCTTTCATTCATTTCTTCTTTTTCAAAAACAACTTTAAAAACATCCTTTAAAATCTTTACTAAAACTCCTTTAAAACATACATAAAATTCCGTTCCCAAACCATCTATTCCTGGACTTTTCTTTTTATTCAGTTGACTTATTGCTCTTTCTATCTCTTCTTCTCTGATTTCTTGGTCACATTCTTTTTTGTCTTGCTCGCCTACCTTTGCTTTTATCTGATTTAAACATTTCTTTTTTTCCTCCTCTTCCACACCTCTTGCACTAAATAGATCCTCATAAAAATACCTTATTTCTTCTAAAGTCTTTTCATTACTTTCTACAATTTCCCCATTTTTCCCTCTTATTTCTTTAATCGTTTCAGCTTTCCCCTTCTTTTTTTCTAGATCAAAAAAGAACTTTGTACATTTTTCTCCCTCCACCACATATTTTGCTTTGCTTCTTAGCATCGCTCCCTCGTATTCTTTTTCTTCTATTTCCTTTAATTTTCCCTCTATCTCCCTTATCTTTTGTATGTCTTTATCTTCTTTATTCAATTCCTTTTCCAAACTTGCTTTTATTTCTCTTTCTTTGTTTCTCTTACATCTCTGTATTAAACTACAATATTTGATCGAGAATTTTTTGATTAAAAACTTTACATTCTCCCACCATATTCTCTTATCCTCTTCATACATTCCATTTTCCTTTTCTTTTTCTATTATTTCTTTAACTTTTGCAGCATAATCTTCATTCTTTAAAATCTGCACATTTAAAATCCATACTCCCGGCCCTCTTTGCATTTTACTCCAGTCCACTATAAAAAATAAAAACTTGTGATCACTAAAACTTGTTTCCTCATACTTAATCTTTTCAATAAAATTCTCCACATTTCTACTACATAAAACAAAGTCAATTCTAGTTTGGCATACAAAACTCCCCACTATTTGTCTCCTTGAAAATTCTTTTTTCTGTTCATTCCTTTCTCTCCACACATCTATCAAATCATTTTCCTTCATTAATGCTTTTAATTCTTTTCTTCCCGTATCCGTTTTAAAAACCATTCCTTCAGCCATATCTTGCTTGCTAAAAACCGTGTTAAAATCTCCCATCATTATTATTTCTTTATACTTCTTTACAATATTTCTTAAAACATTAAAAAACTCTTTCTTTTCCTTCTCCTCCACTGGTGCATGTACATTTACTAAAATCAAATCTCTTCCTTCATATTTTGTCTCTACTACAATACACTTCCCCAACCTGTCCTTATACACAATTTTACTCACTTTAAAAACATCATCCTTCATTAAAAAAGCCACACCTCTTCCCAACCCAGATATGACTCAAAGCCACAGTACACTTTTAGAAGAAAGGTATTTCTTGGAAATCATTTTAAAGTTCAATCAGAGACAATGATGTGTAACTTAGGCACCGCACACAAATCCTCACAGAAAGTATCAATTGAAGATTGGAGACCTCACACAACTGCTTTTCTGCACAGTCTCAGATGACCCAGATGGGACTCGAACCCACAATCCTCAGCTCCGAAGGCTGATGCCTTATCCATTAGGCCACTGGGCCACAACTGCACACAACATAATTAGTACTGCGCCACTAGAAAATTACTTTCATAGCGTTGCATAATATTTTCAAAAAGTGGTACTCTTTAATAAAGTTTTTGATGAGCAAGATGTGAGTCAATCGCACAATACTTAAACTCTGTATACGAATACTCACAGCAAGTATAAATCAAAATTCAGAGAATGCTAAAACTCACACAACTGGTTTTCAGCACAGTCTCAGATGGCCCAGATGGCCCAGATGGGACTCAAACCCACAATCCTCAGCTCTGAAGGCTGATGCCTTTTCCATTAGGCCACTGGGTCATAATTGCAAGTCACATAATTAGTACTGCGGCACTAGAATATCACTTTCATAGCGTTACATAAAAAGATATGACTTGCCTGCACAGTCTCAGATGACCCAGATGGGACTCAAACCCACAATCCTCAGCTTATCCATTAGGCCACTGGGCCACAACTGCAAGTTTTCCGAATTGGTACTGCTGCACTAGAATATTACTTTCATAGTGTTACATAATATTTTAAAAAAAGTAGCACTCTTGAAGAAGGTTCTTGATGAGCAAGATGTGAGTCAGTCGCACAGTACTTAGTTCCAAAGTCTGGTCCCGCACATGCAATTTCTCTAGAGCAGATCTGATGTATTAGAGTAGTACTGTCATTCCAACGACATAGCATTACATTGTAGGCACTGCCCAAGAAGAAGAACCTTTTATGCCACCCAGATATGACTCAAACCCACAATACACTTTTAGAAGAAAGGTATTTCTTGGAAATCATTTTAAAGTTCAATCAGAGACAATGATGTGTAACTTAGACACTGTACACAAATCCTCTCACAAAGTATCAATTAAAGATTGGAGACCTCACACAACTGGTTTTCTGCACAGTCTCAGATGACCCAGATGGGACTCGAACCCACAATCCTCAGCTCCGAAGGCTGATGCCTTATCCATTAGGCCACTGGGTCACAATTGCAAGTCGCATAATTAGTACTGAGGCACTAAAATATTACTTTCATAGCGTTACATAATATTTTTAAAAAGTGGTACACTTTAAGAAAGTTTTTGATGAGCAAGATGTGAGTCAATCGCACAATACTTAGCTCAAAAGTCTGGTCCCGCAAATGCAATTTCTCTAGAGCAGATCTGATGTATTAGAGTAGTACTGTCATTCCAACCACTTAGCATTACATTGTAGGCACTCCCCAAGAAGAAGAATCTTTTATGCAACCCAGATATGACTCAAAGCCACAGTACACTTTTAGAAGAAAGGAATTTCTTGGAAATCATTTTAAAGTTCGATCAGAGACAATGATGTGTAACTTAGGCACTGTACACAAATCCTCACAGAAAGTATCAATTAAAGGCTGGAGACCTCACACAACTGCTTTTCTGCACAGTCTCAGATGACCCAGATGGGACTCGAACCCACAATCCTCAGCTCCGAAGGCTGATGCCTTATCCATTAGGCCACTGGGCCACAACTGCAAGCAAGGAAATTAGTACTGCGCCAGTAGAATATTACTTTCATAGCGTTACATAATATTTTTAAAAAGTGGTACTCTTTAAGAAAGTTTTTGATGAGCAAGATGTGAGTCAATCGCACATTACTTAGACTCTGTACACGAATCCTCACAGCAAGTATAAATCAAAATTCAGAGAATGCTAAAACTCACACAACTGGTTTTCAGCACAGTCTCAGATGGCCCAGATGGGACTCAAACCCACAATCCTCAGCTCTGAAGGCTGATGCCTTTTCCATTAGGCCACTGGGTCATAATTGCAAGTCACATAATTAGTACTGCGGCACTAGAATATCACTTTCATAGCGTTACATAAAAAGATATGACTTGCCTGCACAGTCTCAGATGACCCAGATGGGACTCAAACCCACAATCCTCAGCTTATCCATTAGGCCACTGGGCCACAACTGCAAGTTTTCCGAATTGGTACTGCTGCACTAGAATATTACTTTCATAGTGTTACATAATATTTAAAAAAGTAGCACTCTTGAAGAAGGTTCTTGATGAGCAAGATGTGAGTCAGTCGCACAGTACTTAGCTCCAAAGTCTGGTCCCGCACATGCAATTTCTCTAGAGCAGATCTGATGTATTAGAGTAGTACTGTCATTCCAACGACTTAGCATTACATTGTAGGCACTGCCCAAGAACAAGAATCCTTTTATGCCACCCAGATATGACTCAAACCCACAATACACTTTTAGAAGAAAGGTATTTCTTGGAAATCATTGTAAAGTTCAATCAGAGACAATGATGTGTAACTTAGGCACTGTACACAAATCCTCTCACAAAGTATCAATTAAAGATTGGAGACCTCACACAACTGCTTTTCTGCACAGTCTCAGATGACCCAGATGGGACTCGAACCCACAATCCTCAGCTCCGAAGGCTGATGCCTTATCCATTAGGCCACTGGGTCACAATTGCAAGTCGCATAATTAGTACTGAGGCACTAAAATATTACTTTCATAGCGTTACATAATATTTTTAAAAAGTGGTACACTTTAAGAAAGTTTTTGATGAGCAAGATGTGAGTCAATCGCACAATACTTAGCTCAAAAGTCTGGTCCCGCAAATGCAATTTCTCTAGAGCAGATCTGATGTATTAGAGTAGTACTGTCATTCCAACCACTTAGCATTACATTGTAGGCACTCCCCAAGAAGAAGAATCTTTTATGCAACCCAGATATGACTCAAAGCCACAGTACACATTTAGAAGAAAGGAATTTCTTGGAAATCATTTTAAAGTTCGATCAGAGACAATGATGTGTAACTTAGGAACTGTACACAAATCCTCACAGCAAGTATAAATCAAAAATCAAAGAATGCTAAAACGCACACAACTGCTTTTCTGCACAGTCTCAGATGACCCAGATGGGACTCGAACCCACAATCCTCAGCTCCGAAGGCTGATGCCTTATCCATTAGGCCACTGGGCCACAACTGCAAGCAAGGAAATTAGTACTGCGCCAGTAGAATATTACTTTCATATCGTTACATAATATTTTTAAAAAGTGGTACTCTTTAAGAAAGTTTTGGATGAGCAAGATGTGAGTCAATCGCACAATACTTAGCTCAAAAGTCTGGTCCCGCAAATGCAATTTCTCTAGAGCAGATCTGATGTATTAGAGTAGTACTGTCATTCCAACCACTTAGCATTACATTGTAGGCACTCCCCAAGAAGAAGAATCTTTTATGCAACCCAGATATGACTCAAAGCCACAGTACACTTTTAGAAGAAAGGTATTTCTTGGAAATCATTTTAAAGTTCAATCAGAGACAATGATGTGTAACTTAGGCACCGCACACAAATCCTCACAGAAAGTATCAATTGAAGATTGGAGACCTCACACAACTGGTTTTCTGCACAGTCTCAGATGACCCAGATGGGACTCGAACCCACAATCCTCAGCTCCGAAGGCTGATGCCTTATCCATTAGGCCACTGGGCCACAACTGCACACAACATAATTAGTAATGCGGGACTAGAATATTACTTTCATAGCGTTGCATAATATTTTCAAAAAGTGGTACTCTTTAATAAAGTTTTTGATGAGCAAGATGTGAGTCAATCGCACAATACTTAAACTCTGTATACGAATACTCACAGCAAGTATAAATCAAAAATCAAAGAATGCTAAAACTCACACAACTGGTTTTCAGCACAGTCTCAGATGACCCAGATGGGACTCGAACACACAATCCTCAGCTCCAAAGGCTGATGCCTTATCCATTAGGCCACTGGGTCACAATTGCAAGTCGCATAATTAGTACTGAGGCACTAAAATATTACTTTCATAGCGTTACATAATATTTTTAAAAAGTGGTACACTTTAAGAAAGTTTTTGATGAGCAAGATGTGAGTCAATCGCACAATACTTAGCTCAAAAGTCTGGTCCCGCAAATGCAATTTCTCTAGAGCAGATCTGATGTATTAGAGTAGTACTGTCATTCCAACCACTTAGCATTACATTGTAGGCACTCCCCAAGAAGAAGAATCTTTTATGCAACCCAGATATGACTCAAAGCCACAGTACACTTTTAGAAGAAAGGAATTTCTTGGAAATCATTTTAAAGTTCAATCAGAGACAATGATGTGTAACTTAGGCACTGTACACAAATCCTCACAGAAAGTATCAACTAAAGGTTGGAGACCTCACACAACTGCTTTTCTGCACAGTCTCAGATGACCCAGATGGGACTCGAACCCACAATCCTCAGCTCCGAAGGCTGATGCCTTATCCATTAGGCCACTGGGCCACAACTGCAGCCAGTCTAATTAGTACTGCGGCACTAGAATATTACTTTCATAGCGTTACATAATATTTTTAAAAAGTGGTACTCTTTAAGAAAGTTTTTGATGAGCAAGATGTGAGTCTATCGCACATTACTTAGACTCTGTACACGAATCCTCACAGCAAGTATAAATCAAAATTCAGAGAATGCTAAAACTCACACAACTGGTTTTCAGCACAGTCTCAGATGACCCAGATGGGACTCGAACCCACAATCCTCAGCTCCGAAGGCTGATGCCTTATCCATTAGGCCACTGAGCCACAATTGCAAGTCGCATAATTAGTACTGAGGCACTAAAATATTACTTTCATAGTGTTACATAATATTTAAAAAAAGTAGCACTCTTTAAGAAAGTTCTTGATGAGCAAGATGTGAGTCAATCGCACAATACTTAGCTCCAAAGTCTGGTCCCGCACATGCAATTTCTCTAGAGCAGATCGGATGTATTAGAGTAGTACTGTCATTCCAAGGACTTAGCATTACATTGTAGGCACTCCCCAAGAAGAAGAATCTTTTATGCCACCCAGATATGACTCAAAGCCACAATACACTTTTAGAAGAAAGGTATTTCTTGGAAATCATTTTAAAGTTCAATCAGAGACAATGATGTATAACTAAGGCACTGCACACAAATCCTCACAGAAAGTATAAATTAAAGATTGGAGACCTCACACAACAGCTTTTCTGCACAGTCTCAGATGACCCAGATGGGACTCGAACCCACAATCCTCAGCTCCGAAGGCTGATGCCTTATCCATTAAGCCACTGGGCCACAACTGCAAGCAAGGAAATTAGTACTGCGCCACTAGAAAATTACTTTCATAGCGTTGCATAATATTTTCAAAAAGTGGTACTCTTTAATAAAGTTTTTGATGAGCAAGATGTGAGTCAATCGCACAATACTTAAACTCTGTATACGAATACTCACAGCAAGTATAAATCAAAAATCAAAGAATGCTAAAACGCACACAACTGGTTTTCTGCACAGTCTCAGATGACCCAGATGGGACTCGAACCCACAATGATCAGCTCCGAAGGCTGATGCCTTATCCATTAGGCCACTGAGCCACAATTGCAAGTCGCATAATTAGTACTGAGGCACTAAAATATTACTTTCATAGTGTTACATAATATTTAAAAAAAAGTAGCACTCTTTAAGAAAGTTCTTGATGAGCAAGATGTGAGTCAATCGCACAATACTTAGCTCCAAAGTCTGGTCCCGCACATGCAATTTCTCTAGAGCAGATCGGATGTATTAGAGTAGTACTGTCATTCCAAGGACTTAGCATTACATTGTAGGCACTCCCCAAGAAGAAGAATCTTTTATGCCACCCAGATATGACTCAAAGCCACAATACACTTTTAGAAGAAAGGTATTTCTTGGAAATCATTTTAAAGTTCAATCAGAGACAATGATGTGTAACTTAGGCACCGCACACAAATCCTCACAGAAAGTATCAATTAAAGATTGGAGACCTCACACAACTGCTTTTCTGCACAGTCTCAGATGACCCAGATGGGACTCGAACCCACAATCCTCAGCTCCGAAGGCTGATGCCTTATCCATTAGGCCACTGGGCCACAACTGCACACAACAAAATTAGTACTGCGCCATTAGAAAATTACTTTCATAGTGTTGCATAATATTTTCAAAAAGTGGTACTCTTTAATAAAGTTTTTGATGAGCAAGATGTGAGTCAATCGCACAATACTTAAACTCTGTATACGAATACTCACAGCAAGTATAAATCAAAAATCAAAGAATGCTAAAACGCACACAACTGGTTTTCTGCACAGTCTCAGATGACCCAGATGGGACTCGAACCCACAATCCTCAGCTCCGAAGGCTGATGTCTTATCCATTAGGCCACTGGGCCACAATTGCAAGTCGCATAATTAGTACTGAGGCACTAAAATATTACTTTCATAGTGTTACATAATATTTAAAAAAAGTAGCACTCTTTAAGAAAGTTCTTGATGAGCAAGATGTGAGTCAATCGCACAATACTTAGCTCCAAAGTCTGGTCCCGCACATGCAATTTCTCTAGAGCAGATCGGATGTATTAGAGTAGTACTGTCATTCCAAGGACTTAGCATTACATTGTAGGCACTCCCCAAGAAGAAGAATCTTTTATGCCACCCAGATATGACTCAAAGCCACAATACACTTTTAGAAGAAAGGTATTTCTTGGAAATCATTTTAAAGTTCAATCAGAGACAATGATGTGTAACTAAGGCACTGCACACAAATCCTCACAGAAAGTATCAATTAAAGATTGGAGACCTCACACAACTGCTTTTCTGCACAGTCTCAGATGACCCAGATGGGACTCGAACCCACAATCCTCAGCTCCGAAGGCTGATGCCTTATCCATTAGGCCACTGGGCCACAACTGCACACAACAAAATTAGTACTGCGCCATTAGAAAATTACTTTCATAGCGTTGCATAATATTTTCAAAAAGTGGTACTCTTTAATAAAGTTTTTGATGAGCAAGATGTGAGTCAATCGCACAATACTTAAACTCTGTATACGAATACTCACAGCAAGTATAAATCAAAAATCAAAGAATGCTAAAACGCACACAACTGGTTTTCTGCACAGTCTCAGATGACCCAGATGGGACTCGAACCCACAATCCTCAGCTCCGAAGGCTGATGCCTTATCCATTAGGCCACTGGGCCACAATTGCAAGTCGCATAATTAGTACTGAGGCACTAAAATATTACTTTCATAGTGTTACATAATATTTAAAAAAAGTAGCACTCTTTAAGAAAGTTCTTGATGAGCAAGATGTGAGTCAATCGCACAATACTTAGCTCCAAAGTCTGGTCCCGCACATGCAATTTCTCTAGAGCAGATCGGATGTATTAGAGTAGTACTGTCATTCCAAGGACTTAGCATTACATTGTAGGCACTCCCCAAGAAGAAGAATCTTTTATGCCACCCAGATATGACTCAAAGCCACAATACACTTTTAGAAGAAAGGTATTTCTTGGAAATCATTTTAAAGTTCAATCAGAGACAATGATGTATAACTAAGGCACTGCACACAAATCCTCACAGAAAGTATCAATTAAAGATTGGAGACCTCACACAACTGCTTTTCTGCACAGTCTCAGATGACCCAGATGGGACTCGAACCCACAATCCTCAGCTCCGAAGGCTGATGCCTTATCCATTAGGCCACTGGGCCACAACTGCACACAACCTAATTAGTACTGCGGGACTAGAATATTACTTTCATAGCGTTGCATAATATTTTCAAAAAGTGGTACTCTTTAATAAAGTTTTTGATGAGCAAGATGTGAGTCAATCGCACATTACTTAGCTCAAAAGTCTGGTCCCGCAAATGCAATTTCTCTAGAGCAGATCTGATGTATTAGAGTAGTACTGTCATTCCAACCACTTAGCATTACATTGTAGGCACTCCCCAAGAAGAAGAATCTTTTATGCAACCCAGATATGACTCAAAGCCACAGTACACTTTTAGAAGAAAGGTATTTCTTGGAAATCATTTTAAAGTTCAATCAGAGACAATGATGTGTAACTTAGGCACCGCACACAAATCCTCACAATAAGTATCAATTGAAGATTGGAGACCTCACACAACTGGTTTTCTGCACAGTCTCAGATGACCCAGATGGGACTCGAACCCACAATCCTCAGCTTATCCATTAGGCCACTGGGCCACAACTGCAAGCAAGGAAATTAGTACTGCGCCAGTAGAATATTACTTTCATAGCGTTACATAATATTTTTAAAAAGTGGTACTCTTTAAGAAAGTTTTTGATGAGCAAGATGTGAGTCAATCGCACAATACTTAGCTCAAAAGTCTGGTCCCGCAAATGCAATTTCTCTAGAGCAGATCTGATGTATTAGAGTAGTACTGTCATTCCAACCACTTAGCATTACATTGTAGGCACTCCCCAAGAAGAAGAATCTTTTATGCAACCCAGATATGACTCAAAGCCACAGTACACTTTTAGAAGAAAGGTATTTCTTGGAAATCATTTTACAGTTCAATCAGAGACAATGATGTGTAACTTAGGCACTGTACACAAATCCTCACAGAAAGTATCAATTGAAGATTGGAGACCTCACACAACTGCTTTTCTGCACAGTCTCAGATGACCCAGATGGGACTCGAACCCACAATCCTCAGCTCCGAAGGCTGATGCCTTATCCATTAGGCCACTGGGTCACAATTGCAAGTCGCATAATTAGTACTGAGGCACTAAAATATTACTTTCATAGCGTTACATAATATTTTTAAAAAGTGGTACTCTTTAAGAAAGTTTTTGATGAGCAAGATGTGAGTCAATCGCACAATACTTAGCTCAAAAGTCTGGTCCCGCAAATGCAATTTCTCTAGAGCAGATCTGATGTATTAGAGTAGTACTGTCATTCCAACCACTTAGCATTACATTGTAGGCACTCCCCAAGAAGAAGAATCTTTTATGCAACCCAGATATGACTCAAAGCCACAGTACACTTTTAGAAGAAAGGTATTTCTTGGAAATCATTTTAAAGTTCAATCAGAGACAATGATGTGTAACTTAGGCACCGCACACAAATCCTCACAGAAAGTATCAATTGAAGATTGGAGACCTCACACAACTGCTTTTCTGCACAGTCTCAGATGACCCAGATGGGACTCGAACCCACAATCCTCAGCTCCGAAGGCTGATGCCTTATCCATTAGGCCACTGGGCCACAACTGCACACAACATAATTAGTACTGCGCCACTAGAAAATTACTTTCATAGCGTTGCATAATATTTTCAAAAAGTGGTACTCTTTAATAAAGTTTTTGATGAGCAAGATGTGAGTCAATCGCACAATACTTAGCTCCAAAGTCTGGTCCCGCACATGCAATTTCTCTAGAGCAGATCGGATGTATTAGAGTAGTACTGTCATTCCAAGGACTTAGCATTACATTGTAGGCACTCCCCAAGAAGAAGAATCTTTTATGCCACCCAGATATGACTCAAAGCCACAATACACTTTTAGAAGAAAGGTATTTCTTGGAAATCATTTCAAAGTTCAATCAGAGACAATGATGTGTAACTTAGGCACCGCACACAAATCCTCACAGAAAGTATCAATTAAAGATTGGAGACCTCACACAACTGCTTTTCTGCACAGTCTCAGATGACCCAGATGGGACTCGAACCCACAATCCTCAGCTCCGAAGGCTGATGCCTTATCCATTAGGCCACTGGGCCACAACTGCACACACCAAAATTAGTACTGCGCCATTAGAAAATTACTTTCATAGCGTTGCATAATATTTTCAAAAAGTGGTACTCTTTAATAAAGTTTTTGATGAGCAAGATGTGAGTCAATCGCACAATACTTAAACTCTGTATACGAATACTCACAGCAAGTATAAATCAAAAATCAAAGAATGCTAAAACGCACACAACTGGTTTTCTGCACAGTCTCAGATGACCCAGATGGGACTCGAACCCACAATCCTCAACCCCGAAGACTGATGCCTTATCCATTAGGCCACTGGGCCACAATTGAAAGTCGCATAATTAGTACTGAGGCACTAAAATATTACTTTCATAGTGTTACATAATATTTAAAAAAAGTAGCACTCTTTAAGAAAGTTCTTGATGAGCAAGATGTGAGTCAATCGCACAATACTTAGCTCCAAAGTCTGGTCCCGCACATGCAATTTCTCTAGAGCAGATCGGATGTATTAGAGTAGTACTGTCATTCCAAGGACTTAGCATTACATTGTAGGCACTCCCCAAGAAGAAGAATCTTTTATGCCACCCAGATATGACTCAAAGCCACAATACACTTTTAGAAGAAAGGTATTTCTTGGAAATCATTTTAAAGTTCAATCAGAGACAATGATGTGTAACTTAGGCACTGCACACAAATCCTCACAGAAAGTATCAATTAAAGATTGGAGACCTCACACAACTGCTTTTCTGCACAGTCTCAGATGACCCAGATGGGACTCGAACCCACAATCCTCAGCTCCGAAGGCTGATGCCTTATCCATTAGGCCACTGGGCCACAACTGCACACAACCTAATTAGTACTGCGGGACTAGAATATTACTTTCATAGCGTTGCATAATATTTTCAAAAAGTGGTACTCTTTAATAAAGTTTTTGATGAGCAAGATGTGAGTCAATCGCACATTACTTAGACTCTGTACACGAATCCTCACAGCAAGTATAAATCAAAATTCAGAGAATGCTAAAACTCGCACAACTGGTTTTCAGCACAGTCTCAGATGGCCCAGATGGGACTCAAACCCACAATCCTCAGCTTATCCATTAGGCCACTGGGCCACAACTGCAAGTTTTCCGAATTGGTACTGCTGCACTAGAATATTACTTTCATAGTGTTACATAATATTTAAAAAAAAGTAGCACTCTTGAAGAAGGTTCTTGATGAGCAAGATGTGAGTCAGTCGCACAGTACTTAGTTCCAAAGTCTGGTCCCGCACATGCAATTTCTCTAGAGCAGATCTGATGTATTAGAGTAGTAGTGTCATTCCAACGACATAGCATTACATTGTAGGCACTGCCCAAGAAGAAGAACCTTTTATGCCACCCAGATATGACTCAAACCCACAATACACTTTTAGAAGAAAGGTATTTCTTGGAAATCATTTTAAAGTTCAATCAGAGACAATGATGTGTAACTTAGGCACTGTACACAAATCCTCTCACAAAGTATCAATTAAAGATTGGAGACCTCACACAACTGCTTTTCTGCACAGTCTCAGATGACCCAGATGGGACTCGAAACCCAAAATACTCAGCTCCAAAGGCTGATGCCTTATCCATTAGGCCACTGGGCCACATTTGAAAGTAACATAATTAGTACTGCGGCACTAAAATATTACTTTCATAGCGTTACATAATATTTTTAAAAAGTGGTACTCTTTAAGAAAGTTTTTGATGAGCAAGATGTGAGTCAATCGCACAGTACTTAGCTCCAAAGTCTGGTCCCGCAAATGCAATTTCTCTAGAGCAGATCTGATGTATTAGAGTAGTAATGTCATTCCAACCACTTAGCATTACATTGTAGGCACTCCCCAAGAAGAAGAATCTTTTATGCAACCCAGATATGACTCAAAGCCACAGTACACTTTTAGAAGAAAGGTATTTCTTGGAAATCATTTTAAAGTTCAATCAGAGACAATGATGTGTAACTTAGGCACCGCACACAAATCCTCACAGAAAGTATCAATTAAAGATTTGAGACCTCACACAACTGCTTTTCTGCACAGTCTCAGATGACCCAGATGGGACTCGAACCCACAATCCTCAGCTCCGAAGGCTGATGCCTTATCCATTAGGCCACTGGGCCACAACTGCACACAACATAATTAGTACTGCGCCACTAGAATATTACTTTCATAGCGTTGCATAATATTTTTAAAAAGTGGTACTCTTTAATAAAGTTTTTGATGAGCAAGATGTGAGTCAATTGCACATTACTTAGACTCTGTACACGAATCCTCACAGCAAGTATAAATCAAAATTCAGAGAATGCTAAAACTCACACAACTGGTTTTCTGCACAGTCTCAGATGACCCAGATGGGACTCGAAACCCAAAATACTCAGCTCCAAAGGCTGATGCCTTATCCATTAGGCCACTGGGCCACATTTGAAAGTAACATAATTAGTACTGCGGCACTAGAATATCACTTTCATAGCGTTACATAAAAAGATATGACTTGCCTGCACAGTCTCAGATGACCCAGATGGGACTCAAACCCACAATCCTCAGCTTATCCATTAGGCCACTGGGCCACAACTGCAAGTTTTCCGAATTGGTACTGCTGCACTAGAATATTACTTTCATAGTGTTACATAATATTTAAAAGTGGCACTCTTGAAGAAAGTTCTTGATGAGCAAGATGTGAGTCAATCGCACAGTACTTAGCTCCAAAGTCTGGTCCCGCACATGCAATTTCTCTAGAGCAGATCTGATGTATTAGAGTAGTAATGTCATTCCAACGACTTAGCATTACATTGTAGGCACTGCCCAAGAAGAAGAACCTTTTATGCCACCCAGATACGACTCAAAGCCACAATACACTTTTAGAAGAAAGGTATTTCTTGGAAATCATTTTAAAGTTCAATCAGAGACAATGTTGTGTAACTTAGGCACTGTACACAAATCCTCTCACAAAGTATGAATTAAAGATTGGAGACCTCACACAACTGCTTTTCTGCACAGTCTCAGATGACCCAGATGGGACTCGAACCCACAATCCTCAGCTTCGAAGGCTGATGCCTTATCCATTAGGCCACTGAGCCACAATTGCTAGTCGCATAATTAGTACTGAGGCACTAAAATATTACTTTCATAGCGTTACATAATATTTTTAAAAAGTGGTACACTTTAAGAAAGTTTTTGATGAGCAAGATGTGAGTCAATCGCACAATACTTAGCTCAAAAGTCTGGTCCCGCAAATGCAATTTCTCTAGAGCAGATCTGATGTATTAGAGTAGTACTGTCATTCCAACCACTTAGCATTACATTGTAGGCACTCCCCAAGAAGAAGAATCTTTTATGCAACCCAGATATGACTCAAAGCCACAGTACACTTTTAGAAGAAAGGTATTTCTTGGAAATCATTTTAAAGTTCAATCAGAGACAATGATGTGTAACTTAGGCACCGCACACAAATCCTCACAGAAAGTATCAATTAAAGATTTGAGACCTCACACAACTGCTTTTCTGCACAGTCTCAGATGACCCAGATGGGACTCGAACCCACAACCCTCAGCTCCGAAGGCTGATGCCTTATCCATTAGGCCACTGGGCCACAACTGCACACAACATAATTAGTACTGCGCCACTAGAAGATTACTTTCATAGCGTTGCATAATATTTTCAAAAAGTGGTACTCTTTAATAAAGTTTTTGATGAGCAAGATGTGAGTCAATCGCACAATACTTAAACTCTGTATACGAATACTCACAGCAAGTATAAATCAAAAATCAAAGAATGCTAAAACGCACACAACTGGTTTTCTGCACAGTCTCAGATGACCCAGATGGGACTCGAACCCACAATCCTCAGCTCCGAAGGCTGATGCCTTATCCATTAGGCCACTGGGCCACAACTGCAAGCAAGGAAATTAGTACTGCGCCAGTAGAATATTACTTTCATAGCGTTACATAATATTTTTAAAAAGTGGTACTCTTTAAGAAAGTTTTTGATGAGCAAGATGTGAGTCAATCGCACAATACTTAGCTCAAAAGTCTGGTCCCGCAAATGCAATTTCTCTAGAGCAGATCTGGGGCCGTATTCACAAAACATTTTATCTTACCACTAAGAGTTCTCCTAAATAGAAGTAAAAGTTCTTAGCTAAGAGTTTTCTCTTAAAACCTATTCACAGAGCTGCTGAGACAAACTTTTACTAAGGAATAGACTGAAGTCTTAAGCTAAGAGTAAGGGCGGAGTTGACCTTGTTGCTATGGAGTAAACCACAAGTGATTGGCTGATGGGGGAGGAGTCAGTGATTTAATCATAGAAATATTGTAGAATGAAAAATAAAGGTTTTAAAATACAAATGTTGCCCTATTCAAATAATTTTTTTTTAATAAAAAAGTCAAAATAAAATGTTGCCATTGTTGCCATAAAGGTTTTAAAATAGGCTAAGTGTCACTAATTAAACTAGTATATAAAGTTAATTGTAAAATTTAATTTGTTAAAGTTTTTTTTTTTTGGTGTCTATAAATCTATAAATCATAATGTATTGCATTTATAAAGAAAAAGTTCAGCACCCAAGGCTCAATCGCTATTGCCTCAGTGGTGTACAGTGTCTTTGGGTGGATTAGGACTGTTTGTGATTTGGTCTTAGAGACTTAGGAGTCCTCTTGACTACTTCTAACTTCTCACAGACTTAGAAGCTAGTTTTAGCGCTAAAATGCTTTGTGAAATACTCTTAGAGCAAAAAATTAGGACTCCTAAAATTATGACTGACACACCCATTATTTTTAAGAGTTTCTCCTAAATCGGCAAGTTAGGAGCTACTTTTAGCCTTAAGATGTTTTGTGAATACGGCCCCTGATGTATTAGAGTAGTACTGTCATTCCAACCACTTAGCATTACATTGTAGGCACTCCCCAAAAAGAAAAATCTTTTATGCAACCCAGATATGACTCAAAGCCACAGTACACTTTTAGAAGAAAGGTATTTCTTGGAAATCATTTTAAAGTTCAATCAGAGACAATGATGTGTAACTTAGGCACCGCACACAAATCCTCACAGAAAGTATCAATTGAAGATTGGAGACCTCACACAACTGCTTTTCTGCACAGTCTCAGATGACCCAGATGGGACTCGAACCCACAATCCTCAGCTCCGAAGGCTGATGCCTTATCCATTAGGCCACTGGGCCACAACTGCACACAACATAATTAGTACTGCGCCACTAGAAAATTACTTTCATAGCGTTGCATAATATTTTCAAAAAGTGGTACTCTTTAATAAAGTTTTTGATGAGCAAGATGTGAGTCAATCGCACAATACTTAAACTCTGTATACGAATACTCAAAGCAAGTATAAATCAAAAATCAAAGAATGCTAAAACGCACACAACTGGTTTTCTGCACAGTCTCAGATGACCCAGATGGGACTCGAACCCACAATCCTCAGCTCCGAAGGCTGATGCCTTATCCATTAGGCCACTGGGCCACAATTGCAAGTCGCATAATTAGTACTGAGGCACTAAAATATTACTTTCATAGTGTTACATAATATTTAAAAAAAGTAGCACTCTTTAAGAAAGTTCTTGATGAGCAAGATGTGAGTCAATCGCACAATACTTAGCTCCAAAGTCTGGTCCCGCACATGCAATTTCTCTAGAGCAGATCGGATGTATTAGAGTAGTACTGTCATTCCAAGGACTTAGCATTACATTGTAGGCACTCCCCAAGAAGAAGAATCTTTTATGCCACCCAGATATGACTCAAAGCCACAATACACTTTTAGAAGAAAGGTATTTCTTGGAAATCATTTTAAAGTTCAATCAGAGACAATGATGTATAACTAAGGCACTGCACACAAATTCTCACAGAAAGTATCAATTAAAGATTGGAGACCTCACACAACTGCTTTTCTGCACAGTCTCAGATGACCCAGATGGGACTCGAACCCACAATCCTCAGCTCCGAAGGCTGATGCCTTATCCATTAGGCCACTGGGCCACAACTGCACACAACCTAATTAGTACTGCGCGACTCGAATATTACTTTCATAGCGTTGCATAATATTTTCAAAAAGTGGTACTCTTTAATAAAGTTTTTGATGAGCAAGATGTGAGTCAATCGCACATTACTTAGACTCTGTACACGAATCCTCACAGCAAGTATAAAACAAAATTCAGAGAATGCTAAAACTCACACAACTGGTTTTCAGCACAGTCTCAGATGGCCCAGATGGGACTCAAACCCACAATCCTCAGCTCTGAAGGCTGATGCCTTTTCCATTAGGCCACTGGGTCATAATTGCAAGTCACATAATTAGTACTGCGGCACTAGAATATCACTTTCATAGCGTTACATAAAAAGATATGACTTGCCTGCACAGTCTCAGATGACCCAGATGGGACTCAAACCCACAATCCTCAGCTTATCCATTAGGCCACTTGGCCACAACTGCAAGTTTTCCGAATTGGTACTGCTGCACTAGAATATTACTTTCATAGTGTTACATAATATTTAAAAAAAAGTAGCACTCTTGAAGAAGGTTCTTGATGAGCAAGATGTGAGTCAGTCGCACAGTACTTAGCTCCAAAGTCTGGTCCCGCACATGCAATTTCTCTAGAGCAGATCTGATGTATTAGAGTAGTACTGTCATTCCAACGACTTAGCATTACATTGTAGGCACTGCCCAAGAAGAAGAACCTTTTATGCCACCCAGATATGACTCAAACCCACAATACACTTTTAGAAGAAAGGTATTTCTTGGAAATCATTTTAAAGTTCAATCAGAGACAATGATGTGTAACTTAGGCACTGTACACAAATCCTCTCAGAAAGTATCAATTAAATATTGGAGACCTCACACAACTGCTTTTCTGCACAGTCTCAGATGACCCAGATGGGACTCGAACCCACAATCCTCAGCTCCGAAGGCTGATGCCTTATCCATTAGGCCACTTGGCCACAACTGCAAGCAAGGAAATTAGTACTGCGCCAGTAGAATATTACTTTCATAGCGTTACATAATATTTAAAAAAAGTAGCACTCTTTAAGAAAGTTCTTGATGAGCAAGATGTGAGTCAATCGCACAATACTTAGCTCCAAAGTCTGGTCCCGCACATGCAATTTCTCTAGAGCAGATCGGATGTATTAGAGTAGTACTGTCATTCCAAGGACTTAGCATTACATTGTAGGCACTCCCCAAGAAGAAGAATCTTTTATGCCACCCAGATATGACTCAAAGCCACAATACACTTTTAGAAGAAAGGTATTTCTTGGAAATCATTTTAAAGTTCAATCAGAGACAATGATGTATAACTAAGGCACTGCACACAAATCCTCACAGAAAGTATCAATTAAAGATTGGAGACCTCACACAACTGCTTTTCTGCACAGTCTCAGATGACCCAGATGGGACTCGAACCCACAATCCTCAGCTCCGAAGGCTGATGCCTTATCCATTAGGCCACTGGGCCACAACTGCAAGCAAGAAAATTAGTACTGCGCCAGTAGAATATTACTTTCATAGCGTTACATAATATTTTTAAAAAGTGGTACTCTTTAAGAAAGTTTTTGATGAGCAAGATGTGAGTCAATCGCACAATACTTAGCTCAAAAGTCTGGTCCCGCAAATGCAATTTCTCTAGAGCAGATCTGATGTATTAGAGTAGTACTGTCATTCCAACCACTTAGCATTACATTGTATGCACTCCCCAAGAAGAAAAATCTTTTATGCAACCCAGATATGACTCAAAGCCACAGTACACTTTTAGAAGAAAGGTATTTCTTGGAAATCATTTTAAAGTTCAATCAGAGACAATGATGTGTAACTTAGGCACCGCACACAAATCCTCACAGAAAGTATCAATTGAAGATTGGAGACCTCACACAACTGCTTTTCTGCACAGTCTCAGATGACCCAGATGGGACTCGAACCCACAATCCTCAGCTCCGAAGGCTGATGCCTTATCCATTAGGCCACTGGGCCACAACTGCACACAACATAATTAGTACTGCGCCACTAGAAAATTACTTTCATAGCGTTGCATAATATTTTCAAAAAGTGGTACTCTTTAATAAAGTTTTTGATGAGCAAGATGTGAGTCAATCGCACAATACTTAAACTCTGTACACGAATCCTCACAGCAAGTATAAATCAAAAATCAAAGAATGCTAAAACTCACACAACTGGTCTTCTGCACAGTCTCAGATGACCCAGATGGGACTCGAACCCACAGTCCTCAGTTCCGAAGGCTGATGCCTTATCCATTAGGCCACTGGGCCACAACTGCACGCAACATAATTAGTACTGCGGGACTAGAATATTACTTTCATAGCGTTGCATAATATATTTAAAAAGTGGTACTCTTTAATAAAGTTTTTGATGAGCAAGATGTGATTCAATCGCACATTACTTAGACTCTGTATATGAATCCTCACAGCAAGTATCAATTAAAGGTCGGGGAACACTAGACCTCGAACAACTGCTTTTCTGCACAGTCTCAGATGACCCAGATGGGACTCGAACCCACAATCCTCAGCTCTGAAGGCTGATGCCTTATCCATTAGGCCACTGGGCCACAACTGCACACAACATAATTAGTACTGCGGCACTAGAATATTACTTTCATAGCGTTGCATAATATTTTCAAAAAGTGGTACTCTTTAATAAAGTTTTTGATGAGCAAGATGTGAGTCAATCACACATTACTTAGACTCTGTACACGAATCCTCACAGCAAGTATAAATCAAAAATCAGAGAATGCAAAAACTCACACAACTGGTTTTCTAAACAGTCTCATATGACCCAGATGGGATTCGAACCCACAATCCTCAGCTCCGAAGGCTGATGCCTTATCCATTAGGCCACTGGGCCACAACTGCTCACAACATAATTAGTACTGCGGCACTAGAATATTACTTTCATAGCGTTGCATAATATTTTCAAAAAGTGGTACTCTTTAATAAAGTTTTTGATGAGCAAGATGTGAGTCAATCACACATTACTTAGACTCTGTACACGAATCCTCACAGCAAGTATAAATCAAAAATCAGAGAATGCTAAAACTCACACAACTGGTTTTCGGCACAGTCTCAGATGACCCAGATGGGACTCAAACCCACAATCCTCAGCTCTGAAGGCTGATGCCTTTTCCATTAGGCCACTGGGCCACAATTGCAAGTCACATAATTAGTACTGCGGCACTAGAATATTACTTTCATAGCATTACATAAAAAGATATGACTTGTCTGCACAGTCTCAGATGACCCAGATGGGACTCAAACCCACAATCCTCAGCTTATCCATTAGGCCACTGGGCCACAACTGCAAGTTTTCTGAATTGGTACTGCTGCACTAGAATATTACTTTCATAGTGTTACATAATATTTTAAAAAAGTAGCACTCTTGAAGAAGGTTCTTGATGAGCAAGATGTGAGTCAATCGCACAATACTTAGCTCCAAAGTCTGGTCCCGCACATACAATTTCTCTAGAGCAGATCTGATGTATTAGAGTAGTTCTGTCATTCCAACGACTTAGCATTACATTGTAGGCACTGCCCAAGAAGAAGAACCTTTTATGCCACCCAGATATGACTCAAACCCACAATACACTTTTAGAAGAAATGTATTTCTTGGAAATCATTTTAAAGTTCAATCAGAGACAATGATGTGTAACTTAGGCACTGTACACAAATCCTCACAGAAAGTATCAATTAAAGATTGGAAACCTCACACAACTGCTTTTCTGCACAGTCTCAGATGACCCAGACGGGACTCGAACCCACAATCCTCAGCTCCGAAGGCTGATGCCTTTTCCATTAGGCCACTGGGCCACAACTGTACACAACATAATTAGTACTGCGCCACTAGAAAATTACTTTCATAGCGTTGCATAATATTTTCAAAAAGTGGTACTCTTTAATAAAGTTTTTGATGAGCAAGATGTGAGTCAATCGCACAATACTTAAACTCTGTATACGAATACTCACAGCAAGTATAAATCAAAAATCAAAGAATGCTAAAACTCACACATCTGGTTTTCTGCACAGTCTCAGATGACCCAGATGACCCAGATGGGACTCGAACCCACAATACTCAGCTCTGAAGGCTGATGCCTTATCAATTAGGCCACTGGGCCACATTTGCAAATAACATAATTTGTACTGCGACACTAAAATATTACTTTCATAGCGTTACATAATATTTTTAAAAAGTGGTACTCTTTAAGAAAGTTTTTGATGAGCAAGATGTGAGTCAATCGCACAATACTTAGCTCCAAAGTCTGGTCCCACACATGCAATTTCTCTAGAGCAGATCTGATGTATTAGAGTAGTACTGTCATTCCAACCACTTAGCATTACATAGTAGGCACTCCCCAAGAAGAAGAATCTTTTATGCCACCCAGATATGACTCAAAGCCACAAAACACTTTTAGAAGAAAGGTATTTCTTGGAAATCATTTTAAAGTTCAATCAGAGACAATGATGTGTAACTTAGGCACCGCACAGAAATCCTCACAGAAAGTATCAATTAAAGATTGGAGACCTCACACAACTGCTTTTCTGCACAGTCTCAGATGACCCAGATGGGACTCGAACCCACAATCCTCAGCTCCGAAGGCTGATGCCTTATCCATTAGGCCACTGGGCCACAACTGCAGCCAGTCTAATTAGTACTGCGGCACTAGAATATTACTTTCATAGCGTTACATAATATTTTTAAAAAGTGGTACTCTTTAAGAAAGTTTTTGATGAGCAAGATGTGAGTCAATCGCACAATAATTAAACTCTGTACACGAATCCTCACAGCAAGTATAAATCAAAAATAAAAGAATGCTAAAACTCACACAACTGGTTTTCTACACAGTCTCAGATGACCCAGATGGTATTCGAATCCACAATCCTCAGCTCCGAAGGCTGATGCCTTATCCCTTAGGCCACTGGGCCACAACTGCTCACAACATAATTAGTACTGCGGCACTAGAATATTACTTTCATAGCGTTGCATAATATTTTCAAAAAGTGGTACTCTTTAATAAAGTTTTTGATGAGCAAGATGTGAGTCAATCGCACATTACTTAGACTCTGTACACGAATCCTCACAGCAAGTATAAATCAAAAATCAGAGAATGCTAAAACTCACACAACTGGTTTTCGGCACAGTCTCAGATGACCCAGATTGGACTCAAACCCACAATCCTCAGCTCTGAAGGCTGATGCCTTTTCCATTAGGCCACTGGGCCACAATTGCAAGTCACATAATTAGTACTGCGGCACTAGAATATTACTTTCATAGCATTACATAAAAAGATATGACTTGTCTGCACAGTCTCAGATGACCCAGATGGGGTTCAAACCCACAATCCTCAGCTTATCCATTAGGCCACTGGGCCACAACTGCAAGTTTTCTGAATTGGTACTGCTGCACTAGAATATTACTTTCATAGTGTTACATAATATTTTAAAAAAGTAGCACTCTTGAAGAAGGTTCTTGATGAGCAAGATGTGAGTCAATCGCACAATACTTAGCTCCAAAGTCTGGTCCCGCACATACAATTTCTCTAGAGCAGATCTGATGTATTAGAGTAGTTCTGTCATTCCAACGACTTAGCATTACATTGTAGGCACTGCCCAAGAAGAAGAACCTTTTATGCCACCCAGATATGACTCAAACCCACAATACACTTTTAGAAGAAATGTATTTCTTGGAAATCATTTTAAAGTTCAATCAGAGACAATGATGTGTAACTTAGGCACTGTACACAAATCCTCACAGAAAGTATCAATTAAAGATTGGAAACCTCACACAACTGCTTTTCTGCACAGTCTCAGATGACCCAGATGGGATTCGAACCCACAATCCTCAGCTCCGAAGGCTGATGCTTTTTCCATTAGGCCACTGGGTCACAATTGCAAATCACATAATTAGTACTGCGACACTAGAATATCACTTTCATAGCGTTACATAAAAAGATATGACTAATCTGCACAGTCTCAGATGACCCAGATGGGACTCAAACCCACAATCCTCAGCTTATCCATTAGGCCACTGGGCCACAACTGCAAGCAACGTAATTAGTACTGCGGCACTAGAATATTACTTTCATAGCGTTACATAATATTTTTAAAAAGTGGTACTCTTTAAGAAAGTTTTTGATTAGCAAGATGTGAGTCAATCGCACAGTACTTAGCTCCAAAGTCTGGTCCCGCAAATGCAATTTCTCTAGAGCAGATCTCATGTATTAGAGTAGTACTGTCTTTCCAACCACTTAGCATTACATTGTAGGCACTCCCCAAGAAGAAGAATCTTTTATGCCACCCAGATATGACTCAAAGCCACAAAACACTTTTAGAAGAAAGGTATTTCTTGGAAATCATTTTAAAGTTCAATCAGAGACAATGTTGTGTAACTTAGGCACCGCACAGAAATCCTCACAGAAAGTATGAATTGAAGATTGGAGACCTCACACAACTGCTTTTCTGCACAGTCTCAGATGACCCAGATGGGACTCGAACCCACAATCCTCAGCTCCGAAGGCTGATGCCTTATCCATTAGGCCACTGGGCCACAACTGCACACAACATAATTAGTACTGCGGGACTAGAATATTACTTTCATATCGTTGCATAATATTTTTAAAAAGTGGTACTCTTTAATAAAGTTTTTGATGAGCAAGATGTGAGTCAATTGCACATTACTTAGACTCTGTACACGAATCCTCACAGCAAGTATAAATCAAAATTCAGAGAATGCTAAAACTCACACAACTGGTTTTCAGCACAGTCTCAGATGACCCAGATGGGACTCGAACCCACAATCCTCAGCTCCGAAGGCTGATGCCTTATCCATTAGGCCACTGGGCCACAATTGCAAGTCGCATAATTAGTACTGAGGCACTAAAATATTACTTTCATAGCGTTACATAATATTTTTAAAAAGTGGTACTCTTTAAGAAAGTTTTTGATGAGCAAGATGTGAGTCAATCGCACAATACTTAGCTCAAAAGTCTGGTCCCGCAAATGCAATTTCTCTAGAGCAGATCTGATGTATTAGAGTAGTACTGTCATTCCAACCACTTAGCATTACATTGTAGGCACTCCCCAAGAAGAAGAATCTTTTATGCAACCCAGATATGACTCAAAGCCACAGTACACTTTTAGAAGAAAGGTATTTCTTGGAAATCATTTTAAAGTTCAATCAGACACAATGATGTGTAACTTAGGCACCGCACACAAATCCTCACAGAAAGTATCAATTAAAGATTGGAGACCTCACACAACTGCTTTTCTGCACAGTCTCAGATGACCCAGATGGGACTCTAACCCACAATCCTCAGCTCCGAAGGCTGATGCCTTATCCATTGGGCCACTGGGTCACAATTGCAAGTCACATAATTAGTACTGCGGCACTAGAATATCACTTTCATAGCGTTACATAAAAAGATAGGACTTGTCTGCACAGTCTCAGATAGGACTTGTCTGCACAGTCTCAGATGACCCAGATGGGACTCAAACCCACAATCCTCAGCTTATCCATTAGGCCACTGAGCCACAACTGCAAGTTTTTTGAATTGGCACTGCTGCACTAGAATATTACTTTTATAGTGTTACATAATATTTAAAAAAAGTAGCACTCTTGAAGAAGGTTCTTGATGAGCAAGATGTGAGTCAATCGCACAGTACTTAGACTCTGTACACGAATCCTCACAGCAAGTATAAATCAAAAATCAGAGAATGCTAAAACTCACACAACTAGTTTTCTGCACAGTTTCAGATGCCCAGATGGGACTCAAACCCACAACCCTCAGCTATGAAGGCTGATGCCTTATCCATTAGGCCACTGGGCCACAACTGCATGCAACATAATTAGTACTGCGGGACTAGAATATTACTTTCATAGCGTTGCATAATATATTTCAAAAGTGGTACTCTTTAATAAAGTTTTTGATGAGCAAGATGTGAGTCAATCGCACAATACTTAGCTCCAAAGTCTGGTCCCGCACATACAATTTCTCTAGAGCAGATCTGATGTATTAGAGTAGTTCTGTCATTCCAACGACTTAGCATTACATTGTAGGCACTGCCCAAGAAGAAGAACCTTTTATGCCATCCAGATATGACTCAAACCCACAATACACTTTTAAAAGAAAGGTATTTCTTGGAAATCATTTTAAAGTTCAATCGGAGACAATGATGTGTAACTTAGGCACTGTACACAAATCCTCACAGAAAGTATCAATTAAAGATTGGAGACCTCACACAACTGCTTTTCTGCACAGTCTCAGATGACCCAGATGGGACTCGAACCCACAATCCTCAGCTACGAAGGCTGATGCCTTATCCATTAGGCCACTGGGCCACAATTGCAAGTCACATAATTAGTACTGCGGCACTAAAATATCACTTTCATAGTGTTACATAATATTTTTAAAAAGTGGTACTCTTTAAGAAAGTTTTTGGTGAGCAAGATGTGAGTCAATCGCACAATACTTAGTTCAAAAGTCTGGTCCCGCAAATGCAATTTCTCTAGAGCAGATCTGATGTATTAGAGTAGTACTGTCATTCCAACCACTTAGCATTACATTGTAGGCACTCCCCAAGAAGAAGAATCTTTTATGCCACCCAGATATGACTCAAAGCCACAATACACTTTTAGAAGAAAGGTATTTCTTGGAAATCATTTTAAAGTTCATTCAGAGAGTTTGATTGTCTCTGATTTAAAGTTCAATCAGAGACAATGATGTGAAACTTAGGCACCGCACACAAATCCTCACAGAAAGTATCAATTAAACATTGGAGACCTCACACAACTGCTTTTCTGCACAGTCTCAGATGACCCAGATGGGACTCGACCCCACAATCCTCAGCTCTGAAGGCTGATGCCTTATCCATTAGGCCACTGGGCCACAACTGCACGCAGCCTAATTAGTACTGCGGCACTAGAATATTACTTTCATAGCGTTACATAATATTTTTAAAAAGTGGTACTCTTTAAGAAAGTTTTTGATGAGCAAGATGTGAGTCAATCGCACAGTACTTAGCTCCAAATTCTGGTCCCGCAAATGCAATTTCTCTAGAGCAGATCTGATTTATTAGAGTAGTACTGTCATTCCAACCACTTAGCATTACATTGTAGGCACTCCCCAAGAAGAAGAATCTTTTATGCCACCCAGATATGACTCAAAGCCACAAAACACTTTTAGAAGAAAGGTATTTCTTGGAAATCATTTTAAAGTTCAATCAGAGACAATGTTGTATAACTTAGGCAACGCACAGAAATCCTCACAGAAAGTATCAATTAAAGATTGGAGACCTCACACAACTGCTTTTCTGCACAGTCTCAGATGACCCACATGGGACTCGAACCCACAATCCTCAGCTCCAAAGGCCAGCTGCCGAAGGATAGTCCGACAATATGGGGCAGATGTTGAACAATGTTGAACGTCACAGCCAATCACGTCGAAGCGCTATAACATTTGCAGCCAATCAGAGAGCGCCATTCTCAACATTTTCTTGACATTTTCGACATTTGACCAATCAGAGTAGACGGAAATGTCGAGCGCGCGTTTACGCTTATCACCGCTAGGTGGGTTCAGGAAGCTAGCCAGATGTCAATCAAGTTTCCGAACTGAGCCGAAGGTGTACGAAGTAAGGACATAATCCTCAGGGGGAGTGTCAGAGGTCAAAAAAGTTCAGTAGACGAGCATCACTGCCACGGAGGTCAGCATCATATTCACGGAGGACATCTAAGTATTTTATATAAAACACATATTACGGACAACGGGTAAGAACGCATAATTTAATTGCATATTTGAATATGATGTGTTGTGGGTTTTTTTAAGAAATCATTTTGGGTTTTTTTTGATCAAAACGGTTAAACCTAAGGCCAAAAAAAAAAAAGATGTCTGGCAAAAAATCCCATAAAGCCATGTCGGACGCTGAATGGATTTCACGTCTAAAAAAGTTTGCCAGCACAGGAGTTTGGCCTTCAAATGAAGGAAACAGGCCAGCTCCTCGACAGAAAAAGTGGCACGACATATATCAAAAGGTGAGTGTATACTTTTGTTATTTCTGCATGATAGAAACGACTTTAGTGTTTGTTGACTTGCATAATTGAACATTAGATTTGTTTGTTTAATGTATTACATAACAGAACAACTTATTAGTTGTTGTATGTACCTGATCTCATTCATTAGAACAGTGCACTGTGACTAATGGTTAACACCAATATAAACCAGGTGTCATTATTATTTATAGATATTCATGTAGATAATAAAGCAGGTATTTGAGATTTATGTAATTTTGTAAAAAAAAAACCTACATTAAAGACATTTTGTTTTGCACTGTGAGATTCAGAGATTTGAGACAGCGGGGGTGGGGATGTTGAGTGAAAGGAGGGCTTGAAGGTGTGAAATGTTCCTCTCCTTCATTTAATGGAGGACACAAACACACTCACTCTTTCTCTCTAATTTTACAGTTTGTATCTCCCCTTTAAAGAACATGAATAAAAATTAATATGACACACATACAGGAAAATTTATTTGCCATTCCTATTTAGTTTTTTTCAATTGCTTACACACATTTTCAAAACTGTGGCTCTTTTTTCAAAACTTTACACACAAATCTCTTGCAAAATGAAGCACTGCATTCAAAATATCACAAACACATCTCAAAAGCAAACATTTGTCTTACGTTGCAAACACCTTTGCCATGATATTCAAGCAAGATTGAAAGCAAACGATTTATTTTTTACTGTAGTATCTGTGGTTGTGAATACAGTATTACACAGTACGAAAGAAAAGAAATACATCAACTATGTGTAGTTGGACAGAAACAATGGTTGTGTTTAAAAAAAGGAAATCAAGATACTTCCTGTTAGATTTTTGTGTGTTACATAGAGAATTGTGTGTTGTGTTTTACAAAAAGTGTTTTATGATATTGAAAACTGAGTCGAAGGCCGAGAATTAGTGTATGGTTTTTCAGATTTGGTGTGTGGTTCTGGTGTTTGAGTGTCAGGTTTCAGAAATTGTGTGACAAGTAAGGATTTTGTGTGTAAACAGTTGAAAAAAACTAGTTCGAAATTCCTGTATTGTGTATTACATGTGTCGTGATATTTACAGATCGAAAAATGTCCGATGCAGTCTCGCGGCCAGACGACCTTGCTTGGAGCGGTCCCAAAGTGTGTGTGTGGTTTTCACACTCAAAAGGTAACAATGTGAAGATGTTGCTAGTATTTTTTTTTTTAAATAACTTGCTGAACAAATGTTTCTCGTTCAAAAATGATTGTAGCCTGTGTATTTTTGTGGTTGTCTTTAGCAGGCACAAGCACCGAAGGCTGTGGAACAACAGTCTGCTGCTACAGGACCAGCACCGGAGGTCATGGAGCAGAGTCAGCCTCAGCTTCAGCCTGAGTCCCGGCCTACTGCATCGGTGACATCTAAAATGATTCCAAGTTTGTCAATGGTAATAACATTTTTTTTAAGAATTGCAATTTTAATATAAGTTTTGAAGTATAAAAGTCTTAAGTTCAGTTGAAATTGAATGAAGTACTGGAAGTAAAAAGCTGAGATGGCTGGTATGTTTTTATGGCTACCTGCCAATTGTCACACCTTGTACAAGGGCAGCTGTAGTCTGTTCAATGTCTCAGATGGGTTTAGTCATATAATCCAGTAAAATTATAAAGGAACAATGTAACCTATGTGATCTCTTTCTTCTCTGGGCTCTGCTCTTGGATTCTTCTCTTTCTCTCTAATTGCTCTCTGCCTTCATGGGTAAAGGACACTCACATCCTTCATGGCATCTTTCTTGATCTTTATCAACTGGCTATTAAAGCTGTTTTCTCTCTTTCATTCTGTATCTCTCAGGTAACATTCCACTTATGCACAATGAATTATACATGTATTATTACTTCAGTCATCAAGCATCTACTTTGTAGCTATTTCAAGTGTAACCTTAATTACTGTTAATAAATGTTTTTTTCTTACAATGTGCAAACTAGTTTTGATTTTATGTCATTTTAAAAAGGTACATTTTCAATTACAATATACTCACCGTCTAGTAATGCCTTCCCACACATTTTTCTGTTCAAAATTATTTCAATCTGTGTAAGTAACGGGGTGGTAATACACACGCAATACAATGTACAAAAAAAAAACGTACAGCAAGAAATTAATTCCTTTAGTTAAACAATAAAATATAGTTAATAGATATTTAGATATTTTCAACAAGGAACAATAGATATTTTCTCATTTACAAAAAATGTACATCAATTTATTTGTTATTGTGCTGTTACAACACATTTTTCTTTTTATTGAAATTGTTTTGCCCTATTTTAGTTCACCAAGCCAAGATTCGGTGGGTCCCACATTGCTGCAGCAAAGCCAAATCTAACTGTGGCTAGGAGACCATCTCAGGTTGATGGCCAACCCAGCGCAGCAGTGTCCAGTGCCCCAATACCAACCACCACTGTCTCTGTAAGTATACTGGCACAATCCACATTGCATTCTATGAAGACACATTCCACTACTGTGAACTTTTTAGAAACATATTCCAGGAAATCTTACCATAATGAAGTAAGAGCAATACTATACAGTAATATATAATGTTTTAATTAAACATATTTTATATACAGTACTGCTCAAAGGTTGGTGGGGTCAGTATTTTTTTTTTAAAGAAATTGACACTTTTATTCAGCAATGATGTATTAAATGCATCTGAAAACAGATTCAAATAAGCAGCAGTTTTAAAATTGCAATATTATTTCCCAGTATTCCTACTTTTGACTGTATTTTAATCTTCTTTCAAAATCAAAAAATCTTACTGCCCCCAGACTTTTGAACAGTACTGTATAATTTAATCTAGGATGAGTTAAAATTATTGGACACTTATGTTTGACTGTTTCTCTTGTTATACACTGTGTGCAGAATTATTAGGCACATTGATTTTTTGATCATATTTTTTTTCCAAACACATTTTACCAATTCCTATCCACATCAATCTTAATTACTACTATTAATATTGTTTTTAATCATTTATAAGTGATATATAATTATTCATGAAGGCTGGAAATGAAAAATGCCCTATATTCAGGTGTGCAGAATTATTAGGCAGGTTTTCCTTTACAGGCAAAAAGAGCCAAAAAAAGAGATTTAACTCAAAAATGATGAAATACTCATGAGAAGGATGCAATACTAATGCAATACTAGAAATTGCAAAGTTAAAGCATGACCAAGGGACAGCAAAATGCTCATTGGGTCAGCGGGGTCATACAAAAACAGGTGGAGCAGAAAAGAATCATGTTAACTGCAAAATAATTAAGAATTAAGATGAAGAATTAAGTGTGAAACCATCAGGAACCCTTTAGTCTCCAGCGCCACCATTTTCCAGAACTGCAACCTACCTGGAGTCTCCAGAAGTGTGAGGTGTCAGGGTCTCAGAGACTTAGGTTAGCTAAAGAATCCTAAAAAGCGACCTGCTCTTAATAAGAATCACAAGCTGAAGTGTTATAAAGTACATGAAGACTGGGTTTTTATAGGCCTTATAGACAGACAGCTTGAGAGTGACTCCTGAAGGACCAGTACCACATCCTCTTGTACCACTGTTTGAAGAATTTATCTTCCAGAATCTGGGATTAAGTTTTGGAAGATCATTTTTAGTCCATCTCTGCAAGACGGACATTTCAGGATAAGAGATGGACTAAAAGTGAACTCCCACACCTTACTGCCAGATTCTGGAAGATAAATTCTTCAAGAACAAATAAATATCACTTATAAATGATTAAAAACAATATTAATAGTAGTTATTAATATTGATGTGGATTGGAATTGGTAAAATGTGCTTGGAAAAAAAATATGATCAGAAAATCAACTTGCCTAATAATTCTGCACACAGTGTATATACAGAGATGGGCGTAAATACATGGAAATGTATTTAAAATACAAAATACTGTGTGGGAAAATGTATTTAAATACAAATACAGTATTTTGTATTTTGAAAATACACAAAATACATGTGAAATTGAAGATTCAGTGCAGGTATCCCTATTAGGCTGAAATCTATCTGGGCCTATTCTGAATGCCAAAAAGCATTTAGATGTGTGCAACTACTCAGAAACTTTCGTTTTAATTTTATATACCTCTTCCCTTCCCCTGCCCTGTAGGAAATAAAAAACTACAAAAAAAAAAAAACTAATTTTTAACTTTTATTATGTTTTATCACCATCATTAAAAGCCAATGTGAAAATGTGTAATTTGTTAAGCTAATTATAAATAGTCACAGTGAATTAAGAAACTAAACTACATAGGCCTACTGACTTTTAATTCCTTACCTCATTTCTGCACTCTCTGTCATTCTCTCTCTGTCATTCTCTCTCTCTCTCTTTCTTAAGTGCTTGCTTCCTTGCTGGTAATTACAAATAAACTTATGTAGTGCAAAATAGCAGCCATTTATATATTCTTACTTCTGACAAGGTTACAATGTAGTCTATTACTTATGGTGAATAATAATGTGAATAATTTTAATAAAATAAGTGAGATCATACAAAATGCATGTTATTTTTTGTTTAGTACTGTCCTGAGTAAGATATTTTACATAGAAGATGTTTGCGTTTAGTTCACGAGACAAAACAATAGCTGAATTTATTAAAATAACCCCATTCAAAAGTATGTGAACCATTGATTCTCAATACTGTGTGTGGTTACCTGATGATCCACGACTGTTTGTGTGTTTTGTGATGGTTGTTCATGAGTCTCTTGTTTGTCCTGAGCAGTTAAACTGAGCTCTGTTCTTCAGAAAAATCCTCCAGCTCCTGCAGATTCATCAGTTTTCAAGCATTTTTGCATATTTGAACCCTTTCCAGCAGTGACTGAATGATTTTGAGATTCGTCTTTTCACACTGAGGACAACTGAGGGACTCAAACTCAACTATTAAAAAAGGTTCAAACATTCACTGATGCTCCAGAAGGAAACACGATGCATTAAGAGCCGAGGGGTGAAAACTTTTGAATTCAAATATCAAGGTAAATTGTACTTAATTTTTCTGCCAGGAAACATGCAAGTATCTTCTGTTGGTTCTGAAGGGCAGTACTAAATGAAAAACAATGATATTTAAAAAAAATAAGAAAAACTGTGACATCTTCATCCTGTTCAAAAGTTTTCACCCCTCGGCTCTTAATGCATCGTGTTTCCTTCTGGAGCATCAGTGAATGTTTGAACCTTTTTTAATAGTTGAGTTTGAGTCCCTCAGTTGTCCTCAGTGTGAGAAGATGAATCTCAAAATCATTCAGTCACTGCTGGAAAGGGTTCAAATATGCAAAAATGCTTGAAAACTGATGAATCTGTAGGAGCTGGAGGATTTTTCTGAAGAACAGAGCTCAGTTTAACTGCTCAGAACAAACAAGAGACTCATGAACAACCATCACAAAACACACAAACAGTCGTGGATCATCAGGTAACCACACACAGTATTGAGAATCAATGGTTCACAAACTTATGAATGGGGTTATTTTAATAAATTCAGCTATTGTTTTGTCTTGTGAACTAAATGTAAACATCTTTTATGTAAAACATCTTACTCAGGACAGTACTAAACAAAAAATAACATGCATTTTGTATGATCTCACTTATTTTATTAAAATTATTCACATTTTATTATTATATTATTCACAAGTGGTTCACATACTTTTTCATGCCACTGTAGCAAAGAATAGGGATGGGTGATATGACCAAAATCTTAATTTTATTTCACAGTAACAATATATGGCATGGTTTCACAATTATCAATATCAGTTTTGATACCACAGCAAAAACTGAATTTCAAACTCTTTTGATGCTTTTTTTTACGCAAGTAGTATAGTAACTTTTATATTTATTTAATGTAAAGTTTATTTGTTTCTGTATACATAATTAGAAAATATAAAGTTTATCTAAAATAAAAAATGTTTTAATTAGAAATCACTTTTTTTTGGTGAACGATAAAACTAAAAGTGTAGTGTATCTTTCATCATTGTCATCACAAATGCACACAATCACTACACTAAACTGATGGAGACAGACAATGATTAACCTAATTATTTCGTCTCTACATAAACAAACATTTGCCTAGATGGGTAAACACAATCACAATTTGGAAATGTGTCCAGTTACATTTTCATAAAGCACCATGTTCAAAATTTAAAATGATTACATTTACAAAATGAGCCTGCATAGCCAAAATAATGAATAAAGTAATGGTCGGTGTTTAATACAATCGTTAATTTAAATAAATAATTAATGAATTAAAAAACATATATAACACAGTATTGTTCAATTTAGTGTTATACATATGTTATCATATTAATATGTTTTGTTCTAATGTCTCAAGTCACAATTTCAAGTTTACTGGGTTTAACTTGATTATTTGGTTAGGGTTTAAGAAGTGTACTAAAAAACTTTTTCACATGTGTTGTCAAAATGACCCACAACCTAATCAGTTTACATGTGAAGAAATCCATTTATTCACAAACTTCTCACGAGACGAGTGTTTGACATAGTATAAGAGGTGTTTGACAAATTATTCGGCATATCGTTTCAAATTATTCGGGGCGTGTCTGGTCTGAACTAGTTGATGCATGAAAACAACACCCTGATAAAGAGGTTGACTGTCTCAAAGTATTTTGAGTATTTTGAAAATACAAAAATACTCATATTACAGTTTTTTACGATTGCTTAAGCACAATTTTGAAATCAGGGCCCGGTTTGTCAAAACACTACACACAATTAACACAACCCTACACCAAAGTAGCACAACACTTCAGATCATTTGCAAAATGAAACACTTCATTCAAAACTTCACATTAATTTAACAAAACCCAACTTTGACACCGTATGGAACACACATGGTTCATTCAGATTCTGTTTGATTAATTTATTTACACACTGCTGTGCTCAATCTTAAACACTTGTAACTTTTATACTTTTCTAATTATATAGTCTGGGTTTGATTTTTTTCAGAGATATTGTTAGAGTAAAGTACATGAATATATATATATATATATATATATATATATAGATATATATATATATATATATATATATATATATATACAAAAACAAACAGATCAGTACTGCACATATTTATTTCTCACCACATTGTAAAACCATTCAATACATCCATGCCTTTCCAAAGGTTATATTTTGCACTGAAAATCAGAACATATTCTAAATACAATATATTACACGAGCAAAATAATTTGTGGAGACAAAACAAAGCATGATTTTAAATGAAAAAAAAAAAACACCTAAGCATCATCTCTTGAGCATCATCTGGCCATAGCACTTCATCCACATCACAGGCGATGTCCTCCCTCGTAAGACAGCAAGGGTAGGATCTTTTTGAAAGGTGAATCTATCCTTGCACAGATCCTGCATCAGTTCGGTCAGGCCTTCTCCATGGCTTGAATGAGGGATATCCTGATATAGGGCTGGAGATCTTAAACCTTCCACCACCATGCCAAAAAACAAAACAAAAAACTCCTCAATGGGTTTAAGGAAGGGACAGTATGGTGGAATGTATTGGAGTGAAAATTGTGGACGCTAATGAAACCAGTTTTGGACCAGAGCAGATAGGTGGAAATTTACATTGTCCCATATGACAATGTATCTCATCTGCTCTGCATCCATTTGGTCTTCTGCTGTGACGATTTTGTGCAGTCTGTCTAAAATGTGAATATGTGGGCCGTGTTGTAAGAGCCTAAGTTGGCATGCTGGTGGAGGACCACATTCTGCGTGATTGCAACATATATTGTGATGTTACCACTGCGTTGGCCCGGGACATTCAAAATGATGTTTCTCCCTCTCCCTCTTACTGCAACATTGCCTTCCATTTTGTTGAAGACACATAAACTCACCTTTTGCCTTTTTATAGTACTTATACCTGATTGTTGAGTTTATAGTTAAGCACCTAAGTGTCTGCACACCTGACGGCTGTGTTTGATCAGTTGGTTTATATGTGTGGTATTTTGGACAGCAGTGTCTTGAAGTGACATTATGTTAGATTTCTGTGTCTAATGTAGAGAAGTGTGTTTAGTGTTTTGCAAAACAATGTGTGTAGTGTTTTGCAAAAAGTGTGAGGCTGAAAATGTGCTTATAGTTGTGCAAATCTAGCATTGTGTTTTGCTCCTTGAGTGTAAGGTTTTGCTAATTGTGGGAAAAGTTTAATTTTAGTGTGTAAGCAATCGTAAAAAACTGTAAATGTATTTAAATACAAATTACATTTGATTTTTTTCCAAAGGCTTTAAAATACAAAATAGTATTTTGTATTTCAAATACGTATTTTAAATACACGTATCTGAAATACTGCCCATCCCTGTATATATATATATATATATATATAAACATCTATTATATTTCACTGCATGATTGTACAGACACAAGACCCTGGAGTTCCAGCCTCTCTCCCCAGAACCACTGCAGATGTGACAAGTCCTGCAGAGTCTTGCAGTACTGTCTCTGTAAGTAATTTCAAATTCTGTTTCAAAATTTGCATATTAACTGCCACAACTCACTAGTCACACAAAATAGCGCTAGCAGCTGACACGTTTAAAAAAATAGAACAAATTTATCAATTTTATCCTATTTCCCTGACATTTTGAATGTGATAACCAGTAGCTTCCTAAAACACTTTCAAGCTGAAAAACAACAACAAAGTAAAGTCATGTCAGTGCTTGGCTCCTCTAAGCATCAACTTGATATTATATTTAAAGAATTGTAAACAATTAATGGTTGTTAACATTCATATATTTAAAAATAAAGAGATATTGTTAGTAAAATGACAGAAGAGAAGCTTTCTTGCTGTTGATGTTTTATATATAACACTGGCTTTAAGAATATTTATGTCATTTCATTCCTTTTTGGATGACAGTAGTGGTTAATACAAAGTTACCAGTTTTATTGTAGCAACAATCACTGTTATACCAATGGTATTTTGGTGAAACTCATAATAACCACAACAATTTTATGTAAATAAAGCTCTTATTAAACAAATGACCTTGCTAGACTAAATGTTTTGTCTTTTTCCTTCACAGACTGCTCCTTCGGGGGCATTATTGCAAGCTTCATCTGCAGTTCGACTTCATCGTTTGTGGTCGGAGACATTGCCACCAGAGGATCACAAGTGGATTGCCAGCAGACTTTTTAAAATGGGGCCCAAGGGAAAACCAGAGCTTCGTGACAACCTACAGCTCTGGTATTACCCACCACAGCCAGCACTTACATACAATCAGGCTCCAGCTCCAGACAGATTTTTTTGTCATGCGCTTTTGCTGTGGATGCCATACAAGCTGTGGAGGGTCAAGGTTCTCTGTCCCAATCCTACCTGCGGACAGCATCAACTTACAGGAGGCGGTCTGCACAAAAGGGCACGGCAGGTTTTAGACATCGATAGGATGTACAACATGGTCACAGAAACCCTCATCTGTACCAAGTGTAAAGCCTCTCATGTGTCCTGGAGTCAGACTGTCCTGCAACAGCTGGATCTGGGCCATCGCTCTGAGTTTCGGGTCATCCTCACGCGGAAGTAAGTACACTTTCATTCCACATCCAGTTGATAGCCCATCATCACATATTTTTGCAAATGATTTACAAATCAAATATGTAAAATGTATGAATGTGTGGATTTTTCTTATCCTAAGGTATGCCTGTGAAATGCGGGTCATTCGGCTCCTGTGTGAGCGTGGACTAGGCAACAGTCCCACACGGGTCATCAAACAACTGCGTGAGAACCACAGCGAGGAGTGGCTGCAGCGTCTGGCCCGGTACACCACCCAGTGTGTGGACTTTCTCAATCGACCCGGGGTGTTGCCAATAAAATTCCAGGAACCCCCAGAGCCTACAGTGGTGCCAAGCTGCAAGTGGCTGCTCACAGTATACAGCCAAGACATCCTGACAAGGCTGGATGAAATCCATGCAAAGATAACATGTACATATGGATCAGTCTTAAAGATGGATTCCACTAAAAAGGTTAGCAGTGGATTTTTGTTAATTTATGCTATTTACTATTATATTACTTTCAGAGCATGAGTATCATACTCTACATGATGTGATGTTTCATTATACTGCATGCTTCCTGTCATCCACCGCAGATCACTAAGAAGCTGGCTGGGACGGCAAGGGGAACGGGACTCTGGCTTACCTCTGTTGGCAATGAGTTTGGTCAGGTGCTCATAAGTGTGCTGACAGCCCAGGAAGGAGCGGGACTGGACATGATGGTAGATGGCTTGGTGAAAAGGTACCAGCAGGCTGGTGTGGATCCACCTGCTGTTTTGTACGTGGACTGTGGCTGCTGCACTGAGGTGGGCGAGACCAAGCTGAAAACCAGGTTCAGAGGTTGGCCAGATCTCATGATACGCTTGGACATCTGGCATTTTATGCGCAGGTTTGCCTTGGGGTGTACAACTGATGCCCATCAGCTGTATCCCATCTTCATGTCACGGATGTCAGCGTGCATTTTTGAGTGGGATGCGGCTGATGTTGCTATGCTTCGCAAAGCAAAGAGAGAGCTGCTGATGTCCCAGGGTTGGCCTGCGCTGACAGATGAAGATGTCAACAAGCATCTTACCAGGGAGGAGCTGGCTCTCCATTGCCGGAGGAGGACCCATGGAGAGGAGACTACCATCCTTCTCTTTGAGCGGCTGCTTACAGAGCTCCTGAGCAGCAAGGGCAATGACTCCCTGGGTGTTCCTCTCCTGGACAGAGAAAGGATGGAGCACATCTGGAGTGTCCAGAAGAAGCACATCAAATGTATCCAAGACCCCCCTGGTGTTGTGCTCTATACAGAGACAGGGAGCTTAACCAAGGGAGGTGTGCTTCTGAAGACATACAGATGTGCCAGAGGCTCCACTTCTCTTGAGTCCTTTCATTTACACCTGAACCGTTTCATCCCAGGTATGTCTTGGTTACACACACTGTGCATGTGTAAAGAAAGAGTATTAAGTGTCTTTGTGTTTTTCATTAACACTCCCTAAACACTGTGTCTATTTATAGGGACCAGTGCCAACAGTCTGAACTTTCAGATTTATCTGTTGGAGGGACTACACAGGTGGAACCAGGACCGGGAGGCTGCTTCCCTGTCATCGGAGCCATCAGCTTTGCGCAGTTACACAGGAGAACTTGTTCACTGTGTGAACAGCAATTATGAAAAGCTGTTTGGCAGGAAAGTGGTCCCCACGTTTTGTCCCCCTGCACGTTACACTGGTAAGAGAATTTGTTATTGTTAATGAACATCTGTGTAATCTCAGTCTACCCAGGTGTAAAAAGTACACTTCTATAATGTACATAAAGTGCTCTATTTCTGCGCACTAACTTTGTACTTAATATACTAAAAAATGATTCTTTAGTACTAATTAAGATCATCTTAAGAACATCTAAGTGTACTCAACTGTGCTATTTTGAGACAGCATTAAATATGTGCTTTTAATATACTATCTCTGTATTTAAAAAATATATTTAGATACCACTTATAGTAGATTTGAACCCATAGTGTACTACAAGTGGTAACTAATTTTTAAATACAGAGATAGTATATTAAAAGCACATATTTAATGCTGTCTCAAAATAGCACAGTTGAGTACACTTAGATGTTCTTAAGATGATCTTAATTAGTACTAAAGAATCATTTTTAGTATATTAAGTACAAAATTAGTGCGCAAAAATAGAGCACTGTATGTAAATTATAGAAATGTACTTTTTTCACCTGGGTATATATTACAATTGACCGTATAAATTCTACTATATCATATTTGATATGCAAATTTCTAAAGGCCCATTAATTATCAACATGACCAAAACTTCTGGAAACATGCCCTCTGTCGTCTGATTGCTAGTCCATATTTTTATTATAATTGTACAATCTTCTACCTTCAGCTGGTGCTTCATGTGTCTTTTTGCTGTGAAATCTTTATTGATTTTCAGAGAGTAATTGTTAGAATAGATTTTATATTGTTAGTAATATTTGAGAAACATTTACTGGACTGAAGCAACTTAGGTTTACTTTATTAGAAAAATCATGTTACAAGTAAATAGCAAATATGATCATCAGGCTTTTGAGGAACATTTATTTGTATGTCTCTCAATCATCATTGTATTTAATTGTGTTTATTGTTTTTATTTCAGGTGAGCTCATTGGAGTGCAGTATCTGTTCCAGCAGACTGGTCAGGCACTGCAGGACATGAATCCAGACTCTGAGCAGACTGCAGAGCTCATTGAGGACCTCAGTGTGGAGGAGCGGGATGAAGATGAGGGCTTCTGTGACATCAGCGAGGATCACACCATAACAGATCCAGAGACTGTTCTGTCACCACCCTCCTCCACCCTGACACTGGGTTCTTCCACCCTGGTCACCAGCAGTGCCACCTGCATCCTGGGCTCCTCATCCCCTTCACTGGTCCCTGACCCCACACATGGCCTCAGAAAGTCTCCATCACCTGGACCCTCAGGGACTGCTGTCCCAACTGTTTCACCTCTTCCATCGGAGCCAGAGGATGATGATGATGATGACGATGATGATAGAGAGATGGTAAATACCACTCCTTTGTATCTCTTTCAAATGTACTAGAATAAATCAAACAGTGTTGAATTAACATTTAGTGCTTTAAATCTATACTTTCCACATATTTAAAATTTAAAAGTACAGCCTAAAGTCATTAGTAAGCAGCAAATACTCATCAAGTCAAGTCAGCTTCATTTCTGTAGTTCTTTGTATTATACAGATGTGTCAAAGCAGCTTTACAGTGATAAACAGGAAAATAACAATTAATTATGGAATTATGCATCAAACAGATATGATGTAATTATTTTATTATGTGTTTGTGTTTTTAAACAGGCTGTTGACCACCAAAATGTGCCAGGATTCCAACATGTGGACAGGCTGGCGGAATATCTGGTGGAGCTTCGGAATCACACAGCTCTCAGCCTGACCAATCAGGAAGCCAACACCATTATTGGACTTTGGCAGAACCTGGATGAACGGGACAAACAACGTGTGGTCTACGCATCTCGATACCAGAGGAGACTGCTGAGTGGACGCTTCAGGGTACCAAAGAGGCCCACTCACCCTGGTGTAGAGAGCACCACCAGATGTGTGCTGGGTGCAAGCAGTGCACCTGCACAGTGGCCTGACTGTTGCCGTCTGGTGGAGACGATCTTCATCAGGCTTTGCTCTATCCATCCAAGTCCTCAAAGAAAGGGCAAGGGAACCCTCTCAAGATGGTCTTTGATCCTGCAAGACTATCGAAGGATTAGGCAGCTTGTTCTTGGTAATGGCTTGGTGATGGGAGGAACATCACTGCAGCTGGTGGAGGTGAACCAGAACACCCTGATTAACTGGCATAATAACAGACAGAAAAAGCAGGAGCTGTCTGTGCTGCTTCAGGGCATTCAGTTGCCTCAACACCTCCCCGAAGCTCAGGAGCCTCTCCAGGCTGCCAAACGCCTACGCACTGAGCCAGAACAACCAGGGGACCAGCACCAGTACAAGCTACCAGAGAGCACAGCAGGTCAGGCAAAGCAGAGGCAGACTTCTGTTGGGCGGCCCCCTCTCAGACCCAAGGCACCAGTGCAGAGCCAGATGTTGGTTACACCATCAGCACCTGGAGCATCACTGCAGATGGTACCAAATCTGCTTATACCTGCAGGTATCCAGGGTGTGCCGATGTTTCAGGGTGTGCCAATGTTCCAGGGAGTGCAAATGGTCCAGGGAATGCCGATGGTTATGCCAATTATTCAACCAATGTTACAGCCAACAGCTGTACAGGGCATCAGCTCGCACCCTGTTGCACCAGCTGCCAATCCAGGAGCTGTGCCCAAGAGACCCTACAACAGAACTGTAGAAGCAAACACCTGTAAAAAGTGTGGGCAATTTAAAACTAGCGCAACAGGACATAGCCAGTACAGAGGCAGGGTGTACTGCCCACAGACTGAGACTGTTACCAAAGAGGCGTGGTTAGAGGAAATGCGGAGGACCATTTCCAAATAATCTACATATGCATATATAGATATATATAATATTGTATATATACTGCTAATATATATTGTGAACAGTTGTAAATAGTTGAGTTCACCATTGGTAATACTTGTTTTGAATATTATTTACCTTATTTAAATTTTGAATGTCATTTAACTTTTTATTTATTGTTTTTGAAAACTTATTTAACTTTTCATTTAACTTATTTGTTTTTAAAAAAGTATTTAACATTTTATGCACCTTTTAATTTGATTTCAACAATTTATTATTTTATTTAATTTAGTATTCATTGCTGTTCTGTTGGCATGATTGTAAAATAAAAACAAATTGGCAAGTGATTGCTTTTTGAGTTTTACTTTTATAACACAACACACAGTACACTGCAACAATATAACATTTGTGTATAAAAAGATAATTTGTACATTTTGTTATTCTTGTGACAAACATTTTAGTTACTATTTTATGGGTTGCATCTTTATTCATTACAAATAACAGATTTGCAATAATAATAATAATAATATGACAACTACTAAATAATAACACAGTTCCATTGGTATATTTTATTTTTCATGAAAGAATATCAAAAACCACAACAAATAAAGTACATTTGTATATTTTATTAACGTTGGAACAGTTTGCATTCAAAAAATAGTTTATTTAATGAAATTACAACAAAATGAATGAAATTACAAAAAGTTGTCTTTAGCTGGATTCGAACCCCGGTCTTGGTGAGCACCTGCAATAGAAAACAGTGTAAATATAAATGGGCGATTTTTCCACACTAAGAAACCAGAAGTTGTCGATCAACTCAAATGCTAAGGAAGGAATAGCTCTAAACGTCACATTTCACCCTTTCTTTTCTTCATTTTTTCTTTCTCTTCTTCCCCTTCTCCTCTTCTTCCTTTCCCCTTTTCTTCCCTTCTTCCCCGTCTTTGTTGGACTATTGTTCCCCAGCTTGAGCGCTGATGCCTTATCCATTAGGCCACTGGGCCACAACTGCAAGCAAGGAAATTAGTACTGCGCCAGTAGAATATTACTTTCATAGCGTTACATAATATTTTTAAAAAGTGGTACTCTTTAAGAAAGTTTTTGATGAGCAAGATGTGAGTCAATCGCACAATACTTAGCTCAAAAGTCTGGTCCCGCAAATGCAATTTCTCTAGAGCCGATCTGATGTATTAGAGTAGTACTGTCATTCCAACCACTTAGCATTACATTGTAGGCACACCCCAAGAAGAAAAATCTTTTATGCAACCCAGATATGACTCAAAGCCACAGTACACTTTTAGAAGAAAGGTATTTCCTCACAGAAAGTATCAATTGAAGATTGGAGACCTCACACAACTGCTTTTCTGCACAGTCTCAGATGACCCAGATGGGACTCGAACCCACAATCCTCAGCTCCGAAGGCTGATGCCTTATCCATTAGGCCACTGGGCCACAACTGCACACAACATAATTAGTACTGCGCCACTAGAAAATTACTTTCATAGCGTTGCATAATATTTTCAAAAAGTGGTACTCTTTAATAAAGTTTTTGATGAGCAAGATGTGAGTCAATCGCACAATACTTAAACTCTGTATACGAATACTCACAGCAAGTATAAATCAAAAATCAAAGAATGCTAAAACGCACACAACTGGTTTTCTGCACAGTCTCAGATGACCCAGATGGGACTCGAACCCACAATCCTCAGCTCCGAAGGCTGATGCCTTATCCATTAGGCCACTGAGCCACAATTGCAAGTCGCATAATTAGTACTGAGGCACTAAAATATTACTTTCATAGCGTTACATAATATTTTTAAAAAGTGGTACACTTTAAGAAAGTTTTTGATGAGCAAGATGTGAGTCAATCGCACAATACTTAGCTCAAAAGTCTGGTCCCGCAAATGCAATTTCTCTAGAGCAGATCTGATGTATTAGAGTAGTACTGTCATTCCAACCACTTAGCATTACATTGTAGGCACTCCCCAAGAAGAAGAATCTTTTATGCAACCCAGATATGACTCAAAGCCACAGTACACTTTTAGAAGAAAGGTATTTCTTGGAAATCATTTTAAAGTTCAATCAGAGACAATGATGTGTAACTTAGGCACCGCACACAAATCCTCACAGAAAGTATCAATTGAAGATTGGAGACCTCACACAACTGCTTTTCTGCACAGTCTCAGATGACCCAGATGGGACTCGAACCCACAATCCTCAGCTCCGAAGGCTGATGCCTTATCCATTAGGCCACTGGGCCACAACTGCACACAACATAATTAGTACTGCGCCACTAGAAAATTACTTTCATAGCGTTGCATAATATTTTCAAAAAGTGGTACTCTTTAATAAAGTTTTTGATGAGCAAGATGTGAGTCAATCGCACAATACTTAAACTCTGTATACGAATACTCACAGCAAGTATAAATCAAAAATCAAAGAATGCTAAAACGCACACAACTGGTTTTCTGCACAGTCTCAGATGACCCAGATGGGACTCGAACCCACAATCCTCAGCTCCGAAGGCTGATGCCTTATCCATTAGGCCACTGGGCCACAACTGCTCACAACATAATTAGTACTGCGGCACTAGAATATTACTTTCATAGCGTTGCATAATATTTTCAAAAAGTGGTACTCTTTAATAAAGTTTTTGATGAGCAAGATGTGAGTCAATCGCACAATACTTAAACTCTGTACACGAATCCTCACAGCAAGTATAAATCAAAAATCAAAGAATGCTAAAACTCACACAACTGGTCTTCTGCACAGTCTCAGATGACCCAGATGGGACTCGAACCCACAATCCTCAGCTCCGAAGGCTGATGCCTTATCCATTAGGCCACTGAGCCACAATTGCAAGTCGCATAATTAGTACTGAGGCACTAAAATATTACTTTCATAGCGTTACATAATATTTTTAAAAAGTGGTACACTTTAAGAAAGTTTTTGATGAGCAAGATGTGAGTCAATCGCACAATACTTAGCTCAAAAGTCTGGTCCCGCAAATGCAATTTCTCTAGAGCAGATCTGATGTATTAGAGTAGTACTGTCATTCCAACCACTTAGCATTACATTGTAGGCACTCCCCAAGAAGAAGAATCTTTTATGCAACCCAGATATGACTCAAAGCCACAGTACACTTTTAGAAGAAAGGTATTTCTTGGAAATCATTTTAAAGTTCAATCAGAGACAATGATGTGTAACTTAGGCACCGCACACAAATCCTCACAGAAAGTATCAATTGAAGATTGGAGACCTCACACAACTGCTTTTCTGCACAGTCTCAGATGACCCAGATGGGACTCGAACCCACAACCCTCAGCTCCGAAGGCTGATGCCTTATCCATTAGGCCACTGGGCCACAACTGCACACAACATAATTAGTACTGCGCCACTAGAAGATTACTTTCATAGCGTTGCATAATATTTTCAAAAAGTGGTACTCTTTAATAAAGTTTTTGATGAGCAAGATGTGAGTCAATCGCACAATACTTAAACTCTGTATACGAATACTCACAGCAAGTATAAATCAAAAATCAAAGAATGCTAAAACGCACACAACTGGTTTTCTGCACAGTCTCAGATGACCCAGATGGGACTCGAACCCACAATCCTCAGCTCCGAAGGCTGATGCCTTATCCATTAGGCCACTGGGCCACAATTGCAAGTTGCATAATTAGTACTGAGGCACTAAAATATTACTTTCATAGTGTTACATAATATTTTCAAAAAGTGGTACTCTTTAAGAAAGTTCTTGATGAGCAAGATGTGAGTCAATCGCACAATACTTAGCTCCAAAGTCTGGTCCCGCACATGCAATTTCTCTAGAGCAGATCGGATGTATTAGAGTAGTACTGTCATTCCAAGGACTTAGCATTACATTGTAGGCACTCCCCAAGAAGAAGAATCTTTTATGCCACCCAGATATGACTCAAACCCACAATACACTTTTAGAAGAAAGGTATTTCTTGGAAATCATTTTAAAGTTCAATCAGAGTCAATGATGTGTAACTTAGGCACTGTACACAAATCTTCACAGCAAGTATAAATCAAAAATCAAAGAATGCTAAAACTCACACAACTGCTTTTCTGCACAGTCTCAGATGACCCAGATGGGACTCGAACCCACAATCCTCAGCTCCGAAGGCTGATGCCTTATCCATTAGGCCACTGGGCCACAATTGCAAGTCAAGGAAATTAGTACTGAGGCACTAAAATATTACTTTCATAGCGTTACATAATATTTTTAAAAAGTGGTACTCTTTAAGAAAGTTTTTGATGAGCAAGATGTGAGTCAATCGCACAATACTTAGCTCAAAAGTCTGGTCCCGCAAATGCAATTTCTCTAGAGCAGATCTGATGTATTAGAGTAGTACTGTCATTCCAACCACTTAGCATTACATTGTAGGCACTCCCCAAGAAGAAGAATCTTTTATGCAACCCAGATATGACTCAAAGCCACAGTACACTTTTAGAAGAAAGGTATTTCTTGGAAATCATTTTAAAGTTCAATCAGAGACAATGATGTGTAACTTAGGCACCGCACACAAATCCTCACAGAAAGTATCAATTGAAGATTGGAGACCTCACACAACTGCTTTTCTGCACAGTCTCAGATGACCCAGATGGGACTCGAACCCACAATCCTCAGCTCCGAAGGCTGATGCCTTATCCATTAGGCCACTGGGCCACAACTGCACACAACATAATTAGTACTGCGCCACTAGAAAATTACTTTCATAGCGTTGCATAATATTTTCAAAAAGTGGTACTCTTTAATAAAGTTTTTGATGAGCAAGATGTGAGTCAATCGCACAATACTTAAACTCTGTATACGAATACTCACAGCAAGTATAAATCAAAAATCAAAGAATGCTAAAACGCACACAACTGGTTTTCTGCACAGTCTCAGATGACCCAGATGGGACTCGAACCCACAATCCTCAGCTCCGAAGGCTGATGCCTTATCCATTAGGCCACTGGGCCACAACTGCTCACAACATAATTAGTACTGCGGCACTAGAATATTACTTTCATAGCGTTGCATAATATTTTCAAAAAGTGGTACTCTTTAATAAAGTTTTTGATGAGCAAGATGTGAGTCAATCGCACAATACTTAAACTCTGTACACGAATCCTCACAGCAAGTATAAATCAAAAATCAAAGAATGCTAAAACTCACACAACTGGTCTTCTGCACAGTCTCAGATGACCCAGATGGGACTCGAACCCACAATCCTCAGCTCCGAAGGCTGATGCCTTATCCATTAGGCCACTGAGCCACAATTGCAAGTCGCATAATTAGTACTGAGGCACTAAAATATTACTTTCATAGCGTTACATAATATTTTTAAAAAGTGGTACACTTTAAGAAAGTTTTTGATGAGCAAGATGTGAGTCAATCGCACAATACTTAGCTCAAAAGTCTGGTCCCGCAAATGCAATTTCTCTAGAGCAGATCTGATGTATTAGAGTAGTACTGTCATTCCAACCACTTAGCATTACATTGTAGGCACTCCCCAAGAAGAAGAATCTTTTATGCAACCCAGATATGACTCAAAGCCACAGTACACTTTTAGAAGAAAGGTATTTCTTGGAAATCATTTTAAAGTTCAATCAGAGACAATGATGTGTAACTTAGGCACCGCACACAAATCCTCACAGAAAGTATCAATTGAAGATTGGAGACCTCACACAACTGCTTTTCTGCACAGTCTCAGATGACCCAGATGGGACTCGAACCCACAACCCTCAGCTCCGAAGGCTGATGCCTTATCCATTAGGCCACTGGGCCACAACTGCACACAACATAATTAGTACTGCGCCACTAGAAGATTACTTTCATAGCGTTGCATAATATTTTCAAAAAGTGGTACTCTTTAATAAAGTTTTTGATGAGCAAGATGTGAGTCAATCGCACAATACTTAAACTCTGTATACGAATACTCACAGCAAGTATAAATCAAAAATCAAAGAATGCTAAAACGCACACAACTGGTTTTCTGCACAGTCTCAGATGACCCAGATGGGACTCGAACCCACAATCCTCAGCTCCGAAGGCTGATGCCTTATCCATTAGGCCACTGGGCCACAATTGCAAGTCGCATAATTAGTACTGAGGCACTAAAATATTACTTTCATAGTGTTACATAATATTTAAAAAAAGTAGCACTCTTTAAGAAAGTTCTTGATGAGCAAGATGTGAGTCAATCGCACAATACTTAGCTCCAAAGTCTGGTCCCGCACATGCAATTTCTCTAGAGCAGATCGGATGTATTAGAGTAGTACTGTCATTCCAAGGACTTAGCATTACATTGTAGGCACTCCCCAAGAAGAAGAATCTTTTATGCCACCCAGATATGACTCAAAGCCACAATACACTTTTAGAAGAAAGGTATTTCTTGGAAATCATTTTAAAGTTCAATCAGAGACAATGATGTGTAACTTAGGCACTGTACACAAATCCTCACAGAAAGTATCAACTAAAGGTTGGAGACCTCACACAACTGCTTTTCTGCACAGTCTCAGATGACCCAGATGGGACTCGAACCCACAATCCTCAGCTCCGAAGGCTGATGCCTTATCCATTAGGCCACTGGGCCACAACTGCAAGCAAGGAAATTAGTACTGCGCCAGTAGAATATTACTTTCATAGCGTTACATAATATTTTTAAAAAGTGGTACTCTTTAAGAAAGTTTTTGATGAGCAAGATGTGAGTCAATCGCACAATACTTAGCTCAAAAGTCTGGTCCCGCAAATGCAATTTCTCTAGAGCAGATCTGATGTATTAGAGTAGTACTGTCATTCCAACCACTTAGCATTACATTGTAGGCACTCCCCAAGAAGAAGAATCTTTTATGCAACCCAGATATGACTCAAAGCCACAGTACACTTTTAGAAGAAAGGTATTTCTTGGAAATCATTTTAAAGTTCAATCAGAGACAATGATGTGTAACTTAGGCACAGCACACAAATCCTCACAGAAAGTATCAATTGAAGATTGGAGACCTCACACAACTGCTTTTCTGCACAGTCTCAGATGACCCAGATGGGACTCGAACCCACAATCCTCAGCTCCGAAGGCTGATGCCTTATCCATTAGGCCACTGGGCCACAACTGCACACAACATAATTAGTACTGCGCCACTAGAAAATTACTTTCATAGCGTTGCATAATATTTTCAAAAAGTGGTACTCTTTAATAAAGTTTTTGATGAGCAAGATGTGAGTCAATCGCACAATACTTAAACTCTGTATACGAATACTCACAGCAAGTATAAATCAAAAATCAAAGAATGCTAAAATGCACACAACTGGTTTTCTGCACAGTCTCAGATGACCCAGATGGGACTCGAACCCACAATCCTCAGCTCCGAAGGCTGATGCCTTATCCATTAGGCCACTGGGCCACAACTGCTCACAACATAATTAGTACTGCGGCACTAGAATATTACTTTCATAGCGTTGCATAATATTTTCAAAAAGTGGTACTCTTTAATAAAGTTTTTGATGAGCAAGATGTGAGTCAATCGCACAATACTTAAACTCTGTACACGAATCCTCACAGCAAGTATAAATCAAAAATCAAAGAATGCTAAAACTCACACAACTGGTCTTCTGCACAGTCTCAGATGACCCAGATGGGACTCGAACCCACAATCCTCAGCTCCGAAGGCTGATGCCTTATCCATTAGGCCACTGAGCCACAATTGCAAGTCGCATAATTAGTACTGAGGCACTAAAATATTACTTTCATAGCGTTACATAATATTTTTAAAAAGTGGTACTCTTTAAGAATGTTTTTGATGAGCAAGATGTGAGTCAATCGCACAATACTTAGCTCAAAAGTCTGGTCCCGCAAATGCAATTTCTCTAGAGCAGATCTGATGTATTAGAGTAGTACTGTCATTCCAACCACTTAGCATTACATTGTAGGCACTCCCCAAGAAGAAGAATCTTTTATGCAACCCAGATATGACTCAAAGCCACAGTACACTTTTAGAAGAAAGGTATTTCTTGGAAATCATTTTAAAGTTCAATCAGAGACAATGATGTGTAACTTAGGCACCGCACACAAATCCTCACAGAAAGTATCAATTGAAGATTGGAGACCTCACACAACTGCTTTTCTGCACAGTCTCAGATGACCCAGATGGGACTCGAACCCACAATCCTCAGCTCCGAAGGCTGATGCCTTATCCATTAGGCCACTGGGCCACAACTGCACACAACATAATTAGTACTGCGCCACTAGAAGATTACTTTCATAGCGTTGCATAATATTTTCAAAAAGTGGTACTCTTTAATAAAGTTTTTGATGAGCAAGATGTGAGTCAATCGCACAATACTTAAACTCTGTATACGAATACTCACAGCAAGTATAAATCAAAAATCAAAGAATGCTAAAACTCACACAACTGGTTTTCAGCACAGTCTCAGATGGCCCAGATGGGACTCAAACCCACAATCCTCAGCTCTGAAGGCTGATGCCTTTTCCATTAGGCCACTGGGTCATAATTGCAAGTCACATAATAATACTGCGGCACTAGAATATCACTTTCATAGCGTTACATAAAAAGATATGACTTGCCTGCACAGTCTCAGATGACCCAGATGGGACTCAAACCCACAATCCTCAGCTTATCCATTAGGCCACTGGGCCACAACTGCAAGTTTTCCGAATTGGTACTGCTGCACTAGAATATTACTTTCATAGCGTTGCATAATATTTTCAAAAAGTGGTACTCTTTAATAAAGTTTTTGATGAGCAAGATGTGAGTCAATCGCACAATACTTAAACTCTGTACACGAATCCTCACAGCAAGTATAAATCAAAAATCAAAGAATGCTAAAACTCACACAACTGGTTTTCTGCACAGTCTCAGATGACCCAGATGGGACTCGAACCCACAATCCTCAGCTCCGAAGGCTGATGCCTTATCCATTAGGCCACTGAGCCACAATTGCAAGTCGCATAATTAGTACTGAGGCACTAAAATATTACTTTCATAGCGTTACATAATATTTTTAAAAAGTGGTACACTTTAAGAAAGTTTTTGATGAGCAAGATGTGAGTCAATCGCACAATACTTAGCTCAAAAGTCTGGTCCCGCAAATGCAATTTCTCTAGAGCAGATCTGATGTATTAGAGTAGTACTGTCATTCCAACCACTTAGCATTACATTGTAGGCACTCCCCAAGAAGAAGAATCTTTTATGCAACCCAGATATGACTCAAAGCCACAGTACACTTTTAGAAGAAAGGTATTTCTTGGAAATCATTTTAAAGTTCAATCAGAGACAATGATGTGTAACTTAGGCACCGCACACAAATCCTCACAGAAAGTATCAATTGAAGATTGGAGACCTCACACAACTGCTTTTCTGCACAGTCTCAGATGACCCAGATGGGACTCGAACCCACAACCCTCAGCTCCGAAGGCTGATGCCTTATCCATTAGGCCACTGGGCCACAACTGCACACAACATAATTAGTACTGCGCCACTAGAAGATTACTTTCATAGCGTTGCATAATATTTTCAAAAAGTGGTACTCTTTAATAAAGTTTTTGATGAGCAAGATGTGAGTCAATCGCACAATACTTAAACTCTGTATACGAATACTCACAGCAAGTATAAATCAAAAATCAAAGAATGCTAAAACGCACACAACTGGTTTTCTGCACAGTCTCAGATGACCCAGATGGGACTCGAACCCACAATCCTCAGCTCCGAAGGCTGATGCCTTATCCATTAGGCCACTGGGCCACAATTGCAAGTTGCATAATTAGTACTGAGGCACTAAAATATTACTTTCATAGTGTTACATAATATTTAAAAAAAGTAGCACTCTTTAAGAAAGTTCTTGATGAGCAAGATGTGAGTCAATCGCACAATACTTAGCTCCAAAGTCTGGTCCCGCACATGCAATTTCTCTAGAGCAGATCGGATGTATTAGAGTAGTACTGTCATTCCAAGGACTTAGCATTACATTGTAGGCACTCCCCAAGAAGAAGAATCTTTTATGCCACCCAGATATGACTCAAAGCCACAATACACTTTTAGAAGAAAGGTATTTCTTGGAAATCATTTTAAAGTTCAATCAGAGACAATGATGTATAACTAAGGCACTGCACACAAATCCTCACAGAAAGTATCAATTAAAGATTGGAGACCTCACACAACTGCTTTTCTGCACAGTCTCAGATGACCCAGATGGGACTCGAACCCACAATCCTCAGCTCCGAAGGCTGATGCCTTATCCATTAGGCCACTGGGCCACAACTGCAAGCAAGGAAATTAGTACTGCGCCAGTAGAATATTACTTTCATAGCGTTACATAATATTTTTAAAAAGTGGTACTCTTTAAGAAAGTTTTTGATGAGCAAGATGTGAGTCAATCGCACAATACTTAGCTCAAAAGTCTGGTCCCGCAAATGCAATTTCTCTAGAGCAGATCTGATGTATTAGAGTAGTACTGTCATTCCAACCACTTAGCATTACATTGTAGGCACTCCCCAAGAAGAAAAATCTTTTATGCAACCCAGATATGACTCAAAGCCACAGTACACTTTTAGAAGAAAGGTATTTCTTGGAAATCATTTTAAAGTTCAATCAGAGACAATGATGTGTAACTTAGGCACACAAATCCTCACAGAAAGTATCAATTGAAGATTGGAGACCTCACACAACTGCTTTTCTGCACAGTCTCAGATGACCCAGATGGGACTCGAACCCACAATCCTCAGCTCCGAAGGCTGATGCCTTATCCATTAGGCCACTGGGCCACAACTGCACACAACATAATTAGTACTGCGCCACTAGAAAATTACTTTCATAGCGTTGCATAATATTTTCAAAAAGTGGTACTCTTTAATAAAGTTTTTGATGAGCAAGATGTGAGTCAATCGCACAATACTTAAACTCTGTATACGAATACTCACAGCAAGTATAAATCAAAAATCAAAGAATGCTAAAACGCACACAACTGGTTTTCTGCACAGTCTCAGATGACCCAGATGGGACTCAAACCCACAATCCTCAGCTCCGAAGGCTGATGCCTTATCCATTAGGCCACTGGGCCACAATTGCAAGTCGCATAATTAGTACTGAGGCACTAAAATATTACTTTCATAGTGTTACATAATATTTAAAAAAAGTAGCACTCTTTAAGAAAGTTCTTGATGAGCAAGATGTGAGTCAATCGCACAATACTTAGCTCCAAAGTCTGGTCCCGCACATGCAATTTCTCTAGAGCAGATCGGATGTATTAGAGTAGTACTGTCATTCCAAGGACTTAGCATTACATTGTAGGCACTCCCCAAGAAGAAGAATCTTTTATGCCACCCAGATATGACTCAAAGCCACAATACACTTTTAGAAGAAAGGTATTTCTTGGAAATCATTTTAAAGTTCAATCAGAGACAATGATGTATAACTAAAGCACTGCACACAAATCCTCACAGAAAGTATCAATTAAAGATTGGAGACCTCACACAACTGCTTTTCTGCACAGTCTCAGATGACCCAGATGGGACTCGAACCCACAATCCTCAGCTCCGAAGGCTGATGCCTTATCCATTAGGCCACTGGGCCACAACTGCACACAACATAATTAGTACTGCGCGACTAGAATATTACTTTCATAGCGTTGCATAATATTTTCAAAAAGTGGTACTCTTCAATAAAGTTTTTGATGAGCAAGATGTGAGTCAATCGCACATTACTTAGACTCTGTACACGAATCCTCACAGCAAGTATAAATCAAAATTCAGAGAATGCTAAAACTCACACAACTGGTTTTCAGCACAGTCTCAGATGGCCCAGATGGGACTCAAACCCACAATCCTCAGCTCTGAAGGCTGATGCCTTTTCCATTAGGCCACTGGGTCATAATTGCAAGTCACATAATAATACTGCGGCACTAGAATATCACTTTCATAGCGTTACATAAAAAGATATGACTTGCCTGCACAGTCTCAGATGACCCAGATGGGACTCAAACCCACAATCCTCAGCTTATCCATTAGGCCACTGGGCCACAACTGCAAGTTTTCCGAATTGGTACTGCTGCACTAGAATATTACTTTCATAGTGTTACATAATATTTAAAAAAAGTAGCACTCTTGAAGAAGGTTCTTGATGAGCAAGATGTGAGTCAGTCGCACAGTACTTAGCTCCAAAGTCTGGTCCCGCACATGCAATTTCTCTAGAGCAGATCTGATGTATTAGAGTAGTACTGTCATTCCAACGAATTAGCATTACATTGTAGGCACTGCCCAAGAAGAAGAACCTTTTATGCCACCCAGATATGACTCAAACCCACAATACACTTTTAGAAGAAAGGTATTTCTTGGAAATCATTTTAAAGTTCAATCAGAGACAATGATGTGTAACTTAGGCACTGTACACAAATCCTCTCAGAAAGTATCAATTAAAGATTGGAGATCTCACACAACTGCTTTTCTGCACAGTCTCAGATGACCCAGATGGGACTCGAACCCACAATCCTCAGCTCCGAAGGCTGATGCCTTATCCATTAGGCCACTGGGTCACAATTGCAAGTCGCATAATTAGTACTGAGGCACTAAAATATTACTTTCATAGCGTTACATAATATTTTTAAAAAGTGGTACACTTTAAGAAAGTTTTTGATGAGCAAGATGTGAGTCAATCGCACAATACTTAGCTCAAAAGTCTGGTCCCGCAAATGCAATTTCTCTAGAGCAGATCTGATGTATTAGAGTAGTACTGTCATTCCAACCACTTAGCATTACATTGTAGGCACTCCCCAAGAAGAAGAATCTTTTATGCAACCCAGATATGACTCAAAGCCACAGTACACTTTTAGAAGAAAGGTATTTCTTGGAAATCATTTTAAAGTTCAATCAGAGACAATGATGTGTAACTTAGGCACCGCACACAAATCCTCACAGAAAGTATCAATTGAAGATTGGAGACCTCACACAACTGCTTTTCTGCACAGTCTCAGATGACCCAGATGGGACTCGAACCCACAATCCTCAGCTCCGAAGGCTGATGCCTTATCCATTAGGCCACTGGGCCACAACTGCACACAACATAATTAGTACTGCGCCACTAGAAGATTACTTTCATAGCGTTGCATAATATTTTCAAAAAGTGGTACTCTTTAATAAAGTTTTTGATGAGCAAGATGTGAGTCAATCGCACAATACTTAAACTCTGTATACGAATACTCACAGCAAGTATAAATCAAAAATCAAAGAATGCTAAAACGCACACAACTGGTTTTCTGCACAGTCTCAGATGACCCAGATGGGACTCGAACCCACAATCCTCAGCTCCGAAGGCTAATGCCTTATCCATTAGGCCACTGGGCCACAACTGCTCACAACATAATTAGTACTGCGGCACTAGAATATTACTTTCATAGCGTTGCATAATATTTTCAAAAAGTGGTACTCTTTAATAAAGTTTTTGATGAGCAAGATGTGAGTCAATCGCACAATACTTAAACTCTGTACAAGAATCCTCACAGCAAGTATAAATCAAAAATCAAAGAATGCTAAAACTCACACAACTGGTCTTCTGCATAGTCTCAGATGACCCAGATGGGACTCGAACCCACAATCCTCAGCTCCGAAGGCTGATGCCTTATCCATTAGGCCACTGAGCCACAATTGCAAGTCGCATAATTAGTACTGAGGCACTAAAATATTACTTTCATAGCGTTACATAATATTTTTAAAAAGTGGTACACTTTAAGAAAGTTTTTGATGAGCAAGATGTGAGTCAATCGCACAATACTTAGCTCAAAAGTCTGGTCCCGCAAATGCAATTTCTCTAGAGCAGATCTGATGTATTAGAGTAGTACTGTCATTCCAACCACTTAGCATTACATTGTAGGCACTCCCCAAGAAGAAGAATCTTTTATGCAACCCAGATATGACTCAAAGCCACAGTACACTTTTAGAAGAAAGGTATTTCTTGGAAATCATTTTAAAGTTCAATCAGAGACAATGATGTGTAACTTAGGCACCGCACACAAATCCTCACAGAAAGTATCAATTGAAGATTGGAGACCTCACACAACTGCTTTTCTGCACAGTCTCAGATGACCCAGATGGGACTCGAACCCACAATCCTCAGCTCCGAAGGCTGATGCCTTATCCATTAGGCCACTGGGCCACAACTGCACACAACATAATTAGTACTGCGCCACTAGAAAATTACTTTCATAGCGTTGCATAATATTTTCAAAAAGTGGTACTCTTTAATAAAGTTTTTGATGAGCAAGATGTGAGTCAATCGCACAATACTTAAACTCTGTATACGAATACTCACAGCAAGTATAAATCAAAAATCAAAGAATGCTAAAACGCACACAACTGGTTTTCTGCACAGTCTCAGATGACCCAGATGGGACTCGAACCCACAATCCTCAGCTCCGAAGGCTGATGCCTTATCCATTAGGCCACTGGGCCACAATTGCAAGTCGCATAATTAGTACTGAGGCACTAAAATATTACTTTCATAGTGTTACATAATATTTAAAAAAAGTAGCACTCTTTAAGAAAGTTCTTGATGAGCAAGATGTGAGTCAATCGCACAATACTTAGCTCCAAAGTCTGGTCCCGCACATGCAATTTCTCTAGAGCAGATCGGATGTATTAGAGTAGTACTGTCATTCCAAGGACTTAGCATTACATTGTAGGCACTCCCCAAGAAGAAGAATCTTTTATGCCACCCAGATATGACTCAAAGCCACAATACACTTTTAGAAGAAAGGTATTTCTTGGAAATCATTTTAAAGTTCAATCAGAGACAATGATGTATAACTAAGGCACTGCACACAAATCCTCACAGAAAGTATCAATTAAAGATTGGAGACCTCACACAACTGCTTTTCTGCACAGTCTCAGATGACCCAGATGGGACTCGAACCCACAATCCTCAGCTCCGAAGGCTGATGCCTTATCCATTAGGCCACTGGGCCACAACTGCAAGCAAGGAAATTAGTACTGCGCCAGTAGAATATTACTTTCATAGCGTTACATAATATTTTTAAAAAGTGGTACTCTTTAAGAAAGTTTTTGATGAGCAAGATGTGAGTCAATCGCACAATACTTAGCTCAAAAGTCTGGTCCCGCAAATGCAATTTCTCTAGAGCAGATCTGATGTATTAGAGTAGTACTGTCATTCCAACCACTTAGCATTACATTGTAGGCACTCCCCAAGAAGAAGAATCTTTTATGCAACCCAGATATGACTCAAAGCCACAGTACACTTTTAGAAGAAAGGTATTTCTTGGAAATCATTTTAAAGTTCAATCAGAGACAATGATGTGTAACTTAGGCACCGCACACAAATCCTCACAGAAAGTATCAATTGAAGATTGGAGACCTCACACAACTGCTTTTCTGCACAGTCTCAGATGACCCAGATGGGACTCGAACCCACAATCCTCAGCTCCGAAGGCTGATGCCTTATCCATTAGGCCACTGGGCCACAACTGCACACAACATAATTAGTACTGCGCCACTAGAAAATTACTTTCATAGCGTTGCATAATATTTTCAAAAAGTGGTACTCTTTAATAAAGTTTTTGATGAGCAAGATGTGAGTCAATCGCACAATACTTAAACTCTGTATACGAATACTCACAGCAAGTATAAATCAAAAATCAAAGAATGCTAAAACGCACACAACTGGTTTTCTGCACAGTCTCAGATGACCCAGATGGGACTCAAACCCACAATCCTCAGCTCCGAAGGCTGATGCCTTATCCATTAGGCCACTGGGCCACAATTGCAAGTCGCATAATTAGTACTGAGGCACTAAAATATTACTTTCATAGTGTTACATAATATTTAAAAAAAGTAGCACTCTTTAAGAAAGTTCTTGATGAGCAAGATGTGAGTCAATCGCACAATACTTAGCTCCAAAGTCTGGTCCCGCACATGCAATTTCTCTAGAGCAGATCGGATGTATTAGAGTAGTACTGTCATTCCAAGGACTTAGCATTACATTGTAGGCACTCCCCAAGAAGAAGAATCTTTTATGCCACCCAGATATGACTCAAAGCCACAATACACTTTTAGAAGAAAGGTATTTCTTGGAAATCATTTTAAAGTTCAATCAGAGACAATGATGTATAACTAAAGCACTGCACACAAATCCTCACAGAAAGTATCAATTAAAGATTGGAGACCTCACACAACTGCTTTTCTGCACAGTCTCAGATGACCCAGATGGGACTCGAACCCACAATCCTCAGCTCCGAAGGCTGATGCCTTATCCATTAGGCCACTGGGCCACAACTGCACACAACATAATTAGTACTGCGCGACTAGAATATTACTTTCATAGCGTTGCATAATATTTTCAAAAAGTGGTACTCTTCAATAAAGTTTTTGATGAGCAAGATGTGAGTCAATCGCACATTACTTAGACTCTGTACACGAATCCTCACAGCAAGTATAAATCAAAATTCAGAGAATGCTAAAACTCACACAACTGGTTTTCAGCACAGTCTCAGATGGCCCAGATGGGACTCAAACCCACAATCCTCAGCTCTGAAGGCTGATGCCTTTTCCATTAGGCCACTGGGTCATAATTGCAAGTCACATAATTAATACTGCGGCACTAGAATATCACTTTCATAGCGTTACATAAAAAGATATGACTTGCCTGCACAGTCTCAGATGACCCAGATGGGACTCAAACCCACAATCCTCAGCTTATCCATTAGGCCACTGGGCCACAACTGCAAGTTTTCCGAATTGGTACTGCTGCACTAGAATATTACTTTCATAGTGTTACATAATATTTAAAAAAAAAGTAGCACTCTTGAAGAAGGTTCTTGATGAGCAAGATGTGAGTCAGTCGCACAGTACTTAGCTCCAAAGTCTGGTCCCGCACATGCAATTTCTCTAGAGCAGATCTGATGTATTAGAGTAGTACTGTCATTCCAACGAATTAGCATTACATTGTAGGCACTGCCCAAGAAGAAGAACCTTTTATGCCACCCAGATATGACTCAAACCCACAATACACTTTTAGAAGAAAGGTATTTCTTGGAAATCATTTTAAAGTTCAATCAGAGACAATGATGTGTAACTTAGGCACTGTACACAAATCCTCTCACAAAGTATCAATTAAAGATTGGAGACCTCACACAACTGCTTTTCTGCACAGTCTCAGATGACCCAGATGGGACTCGAACCCACAATCCTCAGCTCCGAAGGCTGATGCCTTATCCATTAGGCCACTGGGTCACAATTGCAAGTCGCATAATTAGTACTGAGGCACTAAAATATTACTTTCATAGCGTTACATAATATTTTTAAAAAGTGGTACACTTTAAGAAAGTTTTTGATGAGCAAGATGTGAGTCAATCGCACAATACTTAGCTCAAAAGTCTGGTCCCGCAAATGCAATTTCTCTAGAGCAGATCTGATGTATTAGAGTAGTACTGTCATTCCAACCACTTAGCATTACATTGTAGGCACTCCCCAAGAAGAAGAATCTTTTATGCAACCCAGATATGACTCAAAGCCACAGTACACTTTTAGAAGAAAGGTATTTCTTGGAAATCATTTTAAAGTTCAATCAGAGACAATGATGTGTAACTTAGGCACCGCACACAAATCCTCACAGAAAGTATCAATTGAAGATTGGAGACCTCACACAACTGCTTTTCTGCACAGTCTCAGATGACCCAGATGGGACTCGAACCCACAATCCTCAGCTCCGAAGGCTGATGCCTTATCCATTAGGCCACTGGGCCACAACTGCACACAACATAATTAGTACTGCGCCACTAGAAGATTACTTTCATAGCGTTGCATAATATTTTCAAAAAGTGGTACTCTTTAATAAAGTTTTTGATGAGCAAGATGTGAGTCAATCGCACAATACTTAAACTCTGTATACGAATACTCACAGCAAGTATAAATCAAAAATCAAAGAATGCTAAAACGCACACAACTGGTTTTCTGCACAGTCTCAGATGACCCAGATGGGACTCGAACCCACAATCCTCAGCTCCGAAGGCTGATGCCTTATCCATTAGGCCACTGGGCCACAATTGCAAGTTGCATAATTAGTACTGAGGCACTAAAATATTACTTTCATAGTGTTACATAATATTTAAAAAAAGTAGCACTCTTTAAGAAAGTTCTTGATGAGCAAGATGTGAGTCAATCGCACAATACTTAGCTCCAAAGTCTGGTCCCGCACATGCAATTTCTCTAGAGCAGATCGGATGTATTAGAGTAGTACTGTCATTCCAAGGACTTAGCATTACATTGTAGGCACTCCCCAAGAAGAAGAATCTTTTATGCCACCCAGATATGACTCAAAGCCACAATACACTTTTAGAAGAAAGGTATTTCTTGGAAATCATTTTAAAGTTCAATCAGAGACAATGATGTATAACTAAGGCACTGCACACAAATCCTCACAGAAAGTATCAATTAAAGATTGGAGACCTCACACAACTGCTTTTCTGCACAGTCTCAGATGACCCAGATGGGACTCGAACCCACAATCCTCAGCTCCGAAGGCTGATGCCTTATCCATTAGGCCACTGGGCCACAACTGCAAGCAAGGAAATTAGTACTGCGCCAGTAGAATATTACTTTCATAGCGTTACATAATATTTTTAAAAAGTGGTACTCTTTAAGAAAGTTTTTGATGAGCAAGATGTGAGTCAATCGCACAATACTTAGCTCAAAAGTCTGGTCCCGCAAATGCAATTTCTCTAGAGCAGATCTGATGTATTAGAGTAGTACTGTCATTCCAACCACTTAGCATTACATTGTAGGCACTCCCCAAGAAGAAAAATCTTTTATGCAACCCAGATATGACTCAAAGCCACAGTACACTTTTAGAAGAAAGGTATTTCTTGGAAATCATTTTAAAGTTCAATCAGAGACAATGATGTGTAACTTAGGCACCGCACACAAATCCTCACAGAAAGTATCAATTGAAGATTGGAGACCTCACACAACTGCTTTTCTGCACAGTCTCAGATGACCCAGATGGGACTCGAACCCACAATCCTCAGCTCCGAAGGCTGATGCCTTATCCATTAGGCCACTGGGCCACAACTGCACACAACATAATTAGTACTGCGCCACTAGAAAATTACTTTCATAGCGTTGCATAATATTTTCAAAAAGTGGTACTCTTTAATAAAGTTTTTGATGAGCAAGATGTGAGTCAATCGCACAATACTTAAACTCTGTATACGAATACTCACAGCAAGTATAAATCAAAAATCAAAGAATGCTAAAACGCACACAACTGGTTTTCTGCACAGTCTCAGATGACCCAGATGGGACTCGAACCCACAATCCTCAGCTCCGAAGGCTGATGCCTTATCCATTAGGCCACTGGGCCACAATTGCAAGTCGCATAATTAGTACTGAGGCACTAAAATATTACTTTCATAGTGTTACATAATATTTAAAAAAGTAGCACTCTTTAAGAAAGTTCTTGATGAGCAAGATGTGAGTCAATCGCACAATACTTAGCTCCAAAGTCTGGTCCCGCACATGCAATTTCTCTAGAGCAGATCGGATGTATTAGAGTAGTACTGTCATTCCAAGGACTTAGCATTACATTGTAGGCACTCCCCAAGAAGAAGAATCTTTTATGCCACCCAGATATGACTCAAAGCCACAATACACTTTTAGAAGAAAGGTATTTCTTGGAAATCATTTTAAAGTTCAATCAGAGACAATGATGTATAACTAAGGCACTGCACACAAATCCTCACAGAAAGTATCAATTAAAGATTGGAGACCTCACACAACTGCTTTTCTGCACAGTCTCAGATGACCCAGATGGGACTCGAACCCACAATCCTCAGCTCCGAAGGCTGATGCCTTATCCATTAGGCCACTGGGCCACAACTGCACACAACCTAATTAGTACTGCGCGACTAGAATATTACTTTCATAGCGTTGCATAATATTTTCAAAAAGTGGTACTCTTTAATAAAGTTTTTGATGAGCAAGATGTGAGTCAATCGCACATTACTTAGACTCTGTACACGAATCCTCACAGCAAGTATAAATCAAAATTCAGAGAATGCTAAAACTCACACAACTGGTTTTCAGCACAGTCTCAGATGGCCCAGATGGGACTCAAACCCACAATCCTCAGCTCTGAAGGCTGATGCCTTTTCCATTAGGCCACTGGGTCATAATTGCAAGTCACATAATAATACTGCGGCACTAGAATATCACTTTCATAGCGTTACATAAAAAGATATGACTTGCCTGCACAGTCTCAGATGACCCAGATGGGACTCAAACCCACAATCCTCAGCTTATCCATTAGGCCACTGGGCCACAACTGCAAGTTTTCCGAATTGGTACTGCTGCACTAGAATATTACTTTCATAGTGTTACATAATATTTAAAAAAAAGTAGCACTCTTGAAGAAGGTTCTTGATGAGCAAGATGTGAGTCAGTCGCACAGTACTTAGCTCCAAAGTCTGGTCCCGCACATGCAATTTCTCTAGAGCAGATCTGATGTATTAGAGTAGTACTGTCATTCCAACGACTTAGCATTACATTGTAGGCACTGCCCAAGAAGAAGAACCTTTTATGCCACCCAGATATGACTCAAACCCACAATACACTTTTAGAAGAAAGGTATTTCTTGGAAATCATTTTAAAGTTCAATCAGAGACAATGATGTGTAACTTAGGCACTGTACACAAATCCTCTCAGAAAGTATCAATTAAAGATTGGAGATCTCACACAACTGCTTTTCTGCACAGTCTCAGATGACCCAGATGGGACTCGAACCCACAATCCTCAGCTCCGAAGGCTGATGCCTTATCCATTAGGCCACTGGGTCACAATTGCAAGTCGCATAATTAGTACTGAGGCACTAAAATATTACTTTCATAGCGTTACATAATATTTTTAAAAAGTGGTACACTTTAAGAAAGTTTTTGATGAGCAAGATGTGAGTCAATCGCACAATACTTAGCTCAAAAGTCTGGTCCCGCAAATGCAATTTCTCTAGAGCAGATCTGATGTATTAGAGTAGTACTGTCATTCCAACCACTTAGCATTACATTGTAGGCACTCCCCAAGAAGAAGAATCTTTTATGCAACCCAGATATGACTCAAAGCCACAGTACACTTTTAGAAGAAAGGTATTTCTTGGAAATCATTTTAAAGTTCAATCAGAGACAATGATGTGTAACTTAGGCACCGCACACAAATCCTCACAGAAAGTATCAATTGAAGATTGGAGACCTCACACAACTGCTTTTCTGCACAGTCTCAGATGACCCAGATGGGACTCGAACCCACAATCCTCAGCTCCGAAGGCTGATGCCTTATCCATTAGGCCACTGGGCCACAATTGCAAGTCGCATAATTAGTACTGAGGCACTAAAATATTACTTTCATAGTGTTACATAATATTTTCAAAAAGTGGTACTCTTTAATAAAGTTTTTGATGAGCAAGATGTGAGTCAATCGCACAATACTTAAACTCTGTATACGAATACTCACAGCAAGTATAAATCAAAAATCAAAGAATGCTAAAACGCACACAACTGGTTTTCTGCACAGTCTCAGATGACCCAGATGGGACTCGAACCCACAATCCTCAGCTCCGAAGGCTAATGCCTTATCCATTAGGCCACTGGGCCACAACTGCACACAACATAATTAGTACTGCGCCACTAGAAAATTACTTTCATAGCGTTGCATAATATTTTCAAAAAGTGGTACTCTTTAATAAAGTTTTTGATGAGCAAGATGTGAGTCAATCGCACAATACTTAAACTCTGTATACGAATACTCACAGCAAGTATAAATCAAAAATCAAAGAATGCTAAAACGCACACAACTGGTTTTCTGCACAGTCTCAGATGACCCAGATGGGACTCGAACCCACAATCCTCAGCTCCGAAGGCTGATGCCTTATCCATTAGGCCACTGAGCCACAATTGCAAGTCGCATAATTAGTACTGAGGCACTAAAATATTACTTTCATAGCGTTACATAATATTTTTAAAAAGTGGTACACTTTAAGAAAGTTTTTGATGAGCAAGATGTGAGTCAATCGCACAATACTTAGCTCAAAAGTCTGGTCCCGCAAATGCAATTTCTCTAGAGCAGATCTGATGTATTAGAGTAGTACTGTCATTCCAACCACTTAGCATTACATTGTAGGCACTCCCCAAGAAGAAGAATCTTTTATGCAACCCAGATATGACTCAAAGCCACAGTACACTTTTAGAAGAAAGGTATTTCTTGGAAATCATTTTAAAGTTCAATCAGAGACAATGATGTGTAACTTAGGCACCGCACACAAATCCTCACAGAAAGTATCAATTGAAGATTGGAGACCTCACACAACTGCTTTTCTGCACAGTCTCAGATGACCCAGATGGGACTCGAACCCACAATCCTCAGCTCCGAAGGCTGATGCCTTATCCATTAGGCCACTGGGCCACAACTGCACACAACATAATTAGTACTGCGCCACTAGAAGATTACTTTCATAGCGTTGCATAATATTTTCAAAAAGTGGTACTCTTTAATAAAGTTTTTGATGAGCAAGATGTGAGTCAATCGCACAATACTTAAACTCTGTATACGAATACTCACAGCAAGTATAAATCAAAAATCAAAGAATGCTAAAACGCACACAACTGGTTTTCTGCACAGTCTCAGATGACCCAGATGGGACTCGAACCCACAATCCTCAGCTCCGAAGGCTGATGCCTTATCCATTAGGCCACTGGGCCACAATTGCAAGTTGCATAATTAGTACTGAGGCACTAAAATATTACTTTCATAGTGTTACATAATATTTAAAAAAAGTAGCACTCTTTAAGAAAGTTCTTGATGAGCAAGATGTGAGTCAATCGCACAATACTTAGCTCCAAAGTCTGGTCCCGCACATGCAATTTCTCTAGAGCAGATCGGATGTATTAGAGTAGTACTGTCATTCCAAGGACTTAGCATTACATTGTAGGCACTCCCCAAGAAGAAGAATCTTTTATGCCACCCAGATATGACTCAAAGCCACAATACACTTTTAGAAGAAAGGTATTTCTTGGAAATCATTTTAAAGTTCAATCAGAGACAATGATGTATAACTAAGGCACTGCACACAAATCCTCACAGAAAGTATCAATTAAAGATTGGAGACCTCACACAACTGCTTTTCTGCACAGTCTCAGATGACCCAGATGGGACTCGAACCCACAATCCTCAGCTCCGAAGGCTGATGCCTTATCCATTAGGCCACTGGGCCACAACTGCAAGCAAGGAAATTAGTACTGCGCCAGTAGAATATTACTTTCATAGCGTTACATAATATTTTTAAAAAGTGGTACTCTTTAAGAAAGTTTTTGATGAGCAAGATGTGAGTCAATCGCACAATACTTAGCTCAAAAGTCTGGTCCCGCAAATGCAATTTCTCTAGAGCAGATCTGATGTATTAGAGTAGTACTGTCATTCCAACCACTTAGCATTACATTGTAGGCACTCCCCAAGAAGAAAAATCTTTTATGCAACCCAGATATGACTCAAAGCCACAGTACACTTTTAGAAGAAAGGTATTTCTTGGAAATCATTTTAAAGTTCAATCAGAGACAATGATGTGTAACTTAGGCACCGCACACAAATCCTCACAGAAAGTATCAATTGAAGATTGGAGACCTCACACAACTGCTTTTCTGCACAGTCTCAGATGACCCAGATGGGACTCGAACCCACAATCCTCAGCTCCGAAGGCTGATGCCTTATCCATTAGGCCACTGGGCCACAACTGCACACAACATAATTAGTACTGCGCCACTAGAAAATTACTTTCATAGCGTTGCATAATATTTTCAAAAAGTGGTACTCTTTAATAAAGTTTTTGATGAGCAAGATGTGAGTCAATCGCACAATACTTAAACTCTGTATACGAATACTCACAGCAAGTATAAATCAAAAATCAAAGAATGCTAAAACGCACACAACTGGTTTTCTGCACAGTCTCAGATGACCCAGATGGGACTCAAACCCACAATCCTCAGCTCCGAAGGCTGATGCCTTATCCATTAGGCCACTGGGCCACAATTGCAAGTCGCATAATTAGTACTGAGGCACTAAAATATTACTTTCATAGTGTTACATAATATTTAAAAAAAGTAGCACTCTTTAAGAAAGTTCTTGATGAGCAAGATGTGAGTCAATCGCACAATACTTAGCTCCAAAGTCTGGTCCCGCACATGCAATTTCTCTAGAGCAGATCGGATGTATTAGAGTAGTACTGTCATTCCAAGGACTTAGCATTACATTGTAGGCACTCCCCAAGAAGAAGAATCTTTTATGCCACCCAGATATGACTCAAAGCCACAATACACTTTTAGAAGAAAGGTATTTCTTGGAAATCATTTTAAAGTTCAATCAGAGACAATGATGTATAACTAAGGCACTGCACACAAATCCTCACAGAAAGTATCAATTAAAGATTGGAGACCTCACACAACTGCTTTTCTGCACAGTCTCAGATGACCCAGATGGGACTCGAACCCACAATCCTCAGCTCCGAAGGCTGATGCCTTATCCATTAGGCCACTGGGCCACAACTGCACACAACATAATTAGTACTGCGCCACTAGAAAATTACTTTCATAGCGTTGCATAATATTTTCAAAAAGTGGTACTCTTCAATAAAGTTTTTGATGAGCAAGATGTGAGTCAATCGCACATTACTTAGACTCTGTACACGAATCCTCACAGCAAGTATAAATCAAAATTCAGAGAATGCTAAAACTCACACAACTGGTTTTCAGCACAGTCTCAGATGGCCCAGATGGGACTCAAACCCACAATCCTCAGCTCTGAAGGCTGATGCCTTTTCCATTAGGCCACTGGGTCATAATTGCAAGTCACATAATAATACTGCGGCACTAGAATATCACTTTCATAGCGTTACATAAAAAGATATGACTTGCCTGCACAGTCTCAGATGACCCAGATGGGACTCAAACCCACAATCCTCAGCTTATCCATTAGGCCACTGGGCCACAACTGCAAGTTTTCCGAATTGGTACTGCTGCACTAGAATATTACTTTCATAGTGTTACATAATATTTAAAAAAGTAGCACTCTTGAAGAAGGTTCTTGATGAGCAAGATGTGAGTCAGTCGCACAGTACTTAGCTCCAAAGTCTGGTCCCGCACATGCAATTTCTCTAGAGCAGATCTGATGTATTAGAGTAGTACTGTCATTCCAACGACTTAGCATTACATTGTAGGCACTGCCCAAGAAGAAGAACCTTTTATGCCACCCAGATATGACTCAAACCCACAATACACTTTTAGAAGAAAGGTATTTCTTGGAAATCATTTTAAAGTTCAATCAGAGACAATGATGTGTAACTTAGGCACTGTACACAAATCCTCTCAGAAAGTATCAATTAAAGATTGGAGATCTCACACAACTGCTTTTCTGCACAGTCTCAGATGACCCAGATGGGACTCGAACCCACAATCCTCAGCTCCGAAGGCTGATGCCTTATCCATTAGGCCACTGGGTCACAATTGCAAGTCGCATAATTAGTACTGAGGCACTAAAATATTACTTTCATAGCGTTACATAATATTTTTAAAAAGTGGTACACTTTAAGAAAGTTTTTGATGAGCAAGATGTGAGTCAATCGCACAATACTTAGCTCAAAAGTCTGGTCCCGCAAATGCAATTTCTCTAGAGCAGATCTGATGTATTAGAGTAGTACTGTCATTCCAACCACTTAGCATTACATTGTAGGCACTCCCCAAGAAGAAGAATCTTTTATGCAACCCAGATATGACTCAAAGCCACAGTACACTTTTAGAAGAAAGGTATTTCTTGGAAATCATTTTAAAGTTCAATCAGAGACAATGATGTGTAACTTAGGCACCGCACACAAATCCTCACAGAAAGTATCAATTGAAGATTGGAGACCTCACACAACTGCTTTTCTGCACAGTCTCAGATGACCCAGATGGGACTCGAACCCACAATCCTCAGCTCCGAAGGCTGATGCCTTATCCATTAGGCCACTGGGCCACAATTGCAAGTCGCATAATTAGTACTGAGGCACTAAAATATTACTTTCATAGTGTTACATAATATTTTCAAAAAGTGGTACTCTTTAATAAAGTTTTTGATGAGCAAGATGTGAGTCAATCGCACAATACTTAAACTCTGTATACGAATACTCACAGCAAGTATAAATCAAAAATCAAAGAATGCTAAAATGCACACAACTGGTTTTCTGCACAGTCTCAGATGACCCAGATGGGACTCGAACCCACAATCCTCAGCTCCGAAGGCTGATGCCTTATCCATTAGGCCACTGGGCCACAACTGCTCACAACATAATTAGTACTGCGGCACTAGAATATTACTTTCATAGCGTTGCATAATATTTTCAAAAAGTGGTACTCTTTAATAAAGTTTTTGATGAGCAAGATGTGAGTCAATCGCACAATACTTAAACTCTGTATACGAATACTCACAGCAAGTATAAATCAAAAATCAAAGAATGCTAAAACTCACACAACTGGTTTTCTGCACAGTCTCAGATGACCCAGATGGGACTCGAAACCCAAAATACTCAGCTCCAAAGGCTGATGCCTTATCCATTAGGCCACTGGGCCACAATTGCAAGTCGCATAATTAGTACTGAGGCACTAAAATATTACTTTCATAGCGTTACATAATATTTTTAAAAAGTGGTACTCTTTAAGAAAGTTTTTGATGAGCAAGATGTGAGTCAATCGCACAATACTTAGCTCAAAAGTCTGGTCCCGCAAATGCAATTTCTCTAGAGCAGATCTGATGTATTAGAGTAGTACTGTCATTCCAACCACTTAGCATTACATTGTAGGCACTCCCCAAGAAGAAGAATCTTTTATGCAACCCAGATATGACTCAAAGCCACAGTACACTTTTAGAAGAAAGGTATTTCTTGGAAATCATTTTAAAGTTCAATCAGAGACAATGATGTGTAACTTAGGCACCGCACACAAATCCTCACAGAAAGTATCAATTGAAGATTGGAGACCTCACACAACTGCTTTTCTGCACAGTCTCAGATGACCCAGATGGGACTCGAACCCACAATCCTCAGCTCCGAAGGCTGATGCCTTATCCATTAGGCCACTGGGCCACAACTGCACACAACATAATTAGTACTGCGCCACTAGAAAATTACTTTCATAGCGTTGCATAATATTTTCAAAAAGTGGTACTCTTTAATAAAGTTTTTGATGAGCAAGATGTGAGTCAATCGCACAATACTTAAACTCTGTATACGAATACTCACAGCAAGTATAAATCAAAAATCAAAGAATGCTAAAACGCACACAACTGGTTTTCTGCACAGTCTCAGATGACCCAGATGGGACTCGAACCCACAATCCTCAGCTCCGAAGGCTGATGCCTTATCCATTAGGCCACTGGGCCACAACTGCTCACAACATAATTAGTACTGCGGCACTAGAATATTACTTTCATAGCGTTGCATAATATTTTCAAAAAGTGGTACTCTTTAATAAAGTTTTTGATGAGCAAGATGTGAGTCAATCGCACAATACTTAAACTCTGTACACGAATCCTCACAGCAAGTATAAATCAAAAATCAAAGAATGCTAAAACTCACACAACTGGTCTTCTGCACAGTCTCAGATGACCCAGATGGGACTCGAACCCACAATCCTCAGCTCTGAAGGCTGATGCCTTATCCATTAGGCCACTGAGCCACAATTGCAAGTCGCATAATTAGTACTGAGTCACTAAAATATTACTTTCATAGCGTTACATAATATTTTTAAAAAGTGGTACACTTTAAGAAAGTTTTTGATGAGCAAGATGTGAGTCAATCGCACAGTACTTAGCTCCAAAGTCTGGTCCCGCAAATGCAATTTCTCTAGAGCAGATCTGATGTATTAGAGTAGTAATGTCATTCCAACCACTTAGCATTACATTGTAGGCACTCCCCAAGAAGAAGAATCTTTTATGCAACCCAGATATGACTCAAAGCCACAGTACACTTTTAGAAGAAAGGTATTTCTTGGAAATCATTTTAAAGTTCAATCAGAGACAATGATGTGTAACTTAGGCACCGCACACAAATCCTCACAGAAAGTATCAATTGAAGATTGGAGACCTCACACAACTGCTTTTCTGCACAGTCTCAGATGACCCAGATGGGACTCGAACCCACAATCCTCAGCTCCGAAGGCTGATGCCTTATCCATTAGGCCACTGGGCCACAACTGCACACAACATAATTAGTACTGCGGGACTAGAATATTACTTTCATAGCGTTGCATAATATTTTCAAAAAGTGGTACTCTTTAATAAAGTTTTTGATGAGCAAGATGTGAGTCAATCGCACAATACTTAAACTCTGTATACGAATACTCACAGCAAGTATAAATCAAAAATCAAAGAATGCTAAAACGCACACAACTGGTTTTCTGCACAGTCTCAGATGACCCAGATGGGACTCGAACCCACAATCCTCAGCTCCGAAGGCTGATGCCTTATCCATTAGGCCACTGGGCCACAATTGCAAGTCGCATAATTAGTACTGAGGCACTAAAATATTACTTTCATAGTGTTACATAATATTTAAAAAAAGTAGCACTCTTTAAGAAAGTTCTTGATGAGCAAGATGTGAGTCAATCGCACAATACTTAGCTCCAAAGTCTGGTCCCGCACATGCAATTTCTCTAGAGCAGATCGGATGTATTAGAGTAGTACTGTCATTCCAAGGACTTAGCATTACATTGTAGGCACTCCCCAAGAAGAAGAATCTTTTATGCCACCCAGATATGACTCAAAGCCACAATACACTTTTAGAAGAAAGGTATTTCTTGGAAATCATTTTAAAGTTCAATCAGAGACAATGATGTGTAACTTAGGCACCGCACACAAATCCTCACAGAAAGTATCAATTGAAGATTGGAGACCTCACACAACTGCTTTTCTGCACAGTCTCAGATGACCCAGATGGGACTCGAACCCACAATCCTCAGCTCCGAAGGCTGATGCCTTATCCATTAGGCCACTGGGCCACAACTGCACACAACATAATTAGTACTGCGCCACTAGAAAATTACTTTCATAGCGTTGCATAATATTTTCAAAAAGTGGTACTCTTTAATAAAGTTTTTGATGAGCAAGATGTGAGTCAATCGCACAATACTTAAACTCTGTATACGAATACTCACAGCAAGTATAAATCAAAAATCAAAGAATGCTAAAACGCACACAACTGGTTTTCTGCACAGTCTCAGATGACCCAGATGGGACTCGAACCCACAATCCTCAGCTCCGAAGGCTGATGCCTTATCCATTAGGCCACTGGGCCACAACTGCACACAACAAAATTAGTACTGCGGCACTAGAATATTACTTTCATAGCGTTGCATAATATTTTCAAAAAGTGGTACTCTTTAATAAAGTTTTTGATGAGCAAGATGTGAGTCAATCGCACAATACTTAAACTCTGTACACGAATCCTCACAGCAAGTATAAATCAAAAATCAAAGAATGCTAAAACTCACACAACTGGTCTTCTGCACAGTCTCAGATGACCCAGATGGGACTCGAACCCACAATCCTCAGCTCCGAAGGCTGATGCCTTATCCATTAGGCCACTGGGCCACAATTGCAAGTCGCATAATTAGTACTGAGGCACTAAAATATTACTTTCATAGCGTTACATAATATTTTTAAAAAGTGGTACACTTTAAGAAAGTTTTTGATGAGCAAGATGTGAGTCAATCGCACAATACTTAGCTCAAAAGTCTGGTCCCGCAAATGCAATTTCTCTAGAGCAGATCTGATGTATTAGAGTAGTACTGTCATTCCAACCACTTAGCATTACATTGTAGGCACTCCCCAAGAAGAAGAATCTTTTATGCAACCCAGATATGACTCAAAGCCACAGTACACTTTTAGAAGAAAGGTATTTCTTGGAAATCATTTTAAAGTTCAATCAGAGACAATGATGTGTAACTTAGGCACCGCACACAAATCCTCACAGAAAGTATCAATTGAAGATTGGAGACCTCACACAACTGCTTTTCTGCACAGTCTCAGATGACCCAGATGGGACTCGAACCCACAATCCTCAGCTCCGAAGGCTGATGCCTTATCCATTAGGCCACTGGGCCACAACTGCACACAACATAATTAGTACTGCGCCACTAGAAGATTACTTTCATAGCGTTGCATAATATTTTCAAAAAGTGGTACTCTTTAATAAAGTTTTTGATGAGCAAGATGTGAGTCAATCGCACAATACTTAAACTCTGTATACGAATACTCACAGCAAGTATAAATCAAAAATCAAAGAATGCTAAAACGCACACAACTGGTTTTCTGCACAGTCTCAGATGACCCAGATGGGACTCGAACCCACAATCCTCAGCTCCGAAGGCTAATGCCTTATCCATTAGGCCACTGGGCCACAACTGCTCACAACATAATTAGTACGGCGCACTAGAATATTACTTTCATAGCGTTGCATAATATTTTCAAAAAGTGGTACTCTTTAATAAAGTTTTTGATGAGCAAGATGTGAGTCAATCGCACAATACTTAAACTCTGTACAAGAATCCTCACAGCAAGTATAAATCAAAAATCAAAGAATGCTAAAACTCACACAACTGGTCTTCTGCATAGTCTCAGATGACCCAGATGGGACTCGAACCCACAATCCTCAGCTCCGAAGGCTGATGCCTTATCCATTAGGCCACTGAGCCACAATTGCAAGTCGCATAATTAGTACTGAGGCACTAAAATATTACTTTCATAGCGTTACATAATATTTTTAAAAAGTGGTACACTTTAAGAAAGTTTTTGATGAGCAAGATGTGAGTCAATCGCACAATACTTAGCTCAAAAGTCTGGTCCCGCAAATGCAATTTCTCTAGAGCAGATCTGATGTATTAGAGTAGTACTGTCATTCCAACCACTTAGCATTACATTGTAGGCACTCCCCAAGAAGAAGAATCTTTTATGCAACCCAGATATGACTCAAAGCCACAGTACACTTTTAGAAGAAAGGTATTTCTTGGAAATCATTTTAAAGTTCAATCAGAGACAATGATGTGTAACTTAGGCACCGCACACAAATCCTCACAGAAAGTATCAATTGAAGATTGGAGACCTCACACAACTGCTTTTCTGCACAGTCTCAGATGACCCAGATGGGACTCGAACCCACAATCCTCAGCTCCGAAGGCTGATGCCTTATCCATTAGGCCACTGGGCCACAACTGCACACAACATAATTAGTACTGCGCCACTAGAAAATTACTTTCATAGCGTTGCATAATATTTTCAAAAAGTGGTACTCTTTAATAAAGTTTTTGATGAGCAAGATGTGAGTCAATCGCACAATACTTAAACTCTGTATACGAATACTCACAGCAAGTATAAATCAAAAATCAAAGAATGCTAAAACGCACACAACTGGTTTTCTGCACAGTCTCAGATGACCCAGATGGGACTCGAACCCACAATCCTCAGCTCCGAAGGCTGATGCCTTATCCATTAGGCCACTGGGCCACAATTGCAAGTCGCATAATTAGTACTGAGGCACTAAAATATTACTTTCATAGTGTTACATAATATTTAAAAAAAGTAGCACTCTTTAAGAAAGTTCTTGATGAGCAAGATGTGAGTCAATCGCACAATACTTAGCTCCAAAGTCTGGTCCCGCACATGCAATTTCTCTAGAGCAGATCGGATGTATTAGAGTAGTACTGTCATTCCAAGGACTTAGCATTACATTGTAGGCACTCCCCAAGAAGAAGAATCTTTTATGCCACCCAGATATGACTCAAAGCCACAATACACTTTTAGAAGAAAGGTATTTCTTGGAAATCATTTTAAAGTTCAATCAGAGACAATGATGTATAACTAAGGCACTGCACACAAATCCTCACAGAAAGTATCAATTAAAGATTGGAGACCTCACACAACTGCTTTTCTGCACAGTCTCAGATGACCCAGATGGGACTCGAACCCACAATCCTCAGCTCCGAAGGCTGATGCCTTATCCATTAGGCCACTGGGCCACAACTGCAAGCAAGGAAATTAGTACTGCGCCAGTAGAATATTACTTTCATAGCGTTACATAATATTTTTAAAAAGTGGTACTCTTTAAGAAAGTTTTTGATGAGCAAGATGTGAGTCAATCGCACAATACTTAGCTCCAAAGTCTGGTCCCGCAAATGCAATTTCTCTAGAGCAGATCTGATGTATTAGAGTAGTACTGTCATTCCAACCACTTAGCATTACATTGTAGGCACTCCCCAAGAAGAAGAATCTTTTATGCAACCCAGATATGACTCAAAGCCACAGTACACTTTTAGAAGAAAGGTATTTCTTGGAAATCATTTTAAAGTTCAATCAGAGACAATGATGTGTAACTTAGGCACCGCACACAAATCCTCACAGAAAGTATCAATTGAAGATTGGAGACCTCACACAACTGCTTTTCTGCACAGTCTCAGATGACCCAGATGGGACTCGAACCCACAATCCTCAGCTCCGAAGGCTGATGCCTTATCCATTAGGCCACTGGGCCACAACTGCACACAACATAATTAGTACTGCGCCACTAGAAAATTACTTTCATAGCGTTGCATAATATTTTCAAAAAGTGGTACTCTTTAATAAAGTTTTTGATGAGCAAGATGTGAGTCAATCGCACAATACTTAAACTCTGTATACGAATACTCACAGCAAGTATAAATCAAAAATCAAAGAATGCTAAAACGCACACAACTGGTTTTCTGCACAGTCTCAGATGACCCAGATGGGACTCGAACCCACAATCCTCAGCTCCGAAGGCTGATGCCTTATCCATTAGGCCACTGGGCCACAATTGCAAGTCGCATAATTAGTACTGAGGCACTAAAATATCACTTTCATAGCGTTACATAAAAAGATATGACTTGCCTGCACAGTCTCAGATGACCCAGATGGGACTCAAACCCACAATCCTCAGCTTATCCATTAGGCCACTGGGCCACAACTGCAAGTTTTCCGAATTGGTACTGCTGCACTAGAATATTACTTTCATAGTGTTACATAATATTTAAAAAAAAGTAGCACTCTTTAAGAAAGTTCTTGATGAGCAAGATGTGAGTCAATCGCACAATACTTAGCTGCAAAGTCTGGTCCCGCACATGCAATTTCTCTAGAGCAGATCTGATGTATTAGAGTAGTACTGTCATTCCAAGGACTTAGCATTACATTGTAGGCACTCCCCAAGAAGAAGAATCTTTTATGCCACCCAGATATGACTCAAACCCACAATACTCTTTTAGAAGAAAGGTATTTCTTGGAAATCATTTTAAAGTTCAATCAGAGACAATGATGTGTAACTTAGGCACTGTACACAAATCCTCTCAGAAAGTATCAATTGAAGATTGGAGACCTCACACAACTGCTTTTCTGCACAGTCTCAGATGACCCAGATGGGACTCGAACCCACAATCCTCAGCTCCGAAGGCTGATGCCTTATCCATTAGGCCACTGGGCCACAACTGCACACAACATAATTAGTACTGCGCCACTAGAAAATTACTTTCATAGCGTTACATAATATTTTTAAAAAGTGGTACTCTTTAAGAAAGTTTTTGATGAGCAAGATGTGAGTCAATCGCACAATACTTAGCTCAAAAGTCTGGTCCCGCAAATGCAATTTCTCTAGAGCAGATCTGATGTATTAGAGTAGTACTGTCATTCCAACCACTTAGCATTACATTGTAGGCACTCCCCAAGAAGAAGAATCTTTTATGCAACCCAGATATGACTCAAAGCCACAGTACACTTTTAGAAGAAAGGTATTTCTTGGAAATCATTTTAAAGTTCAATCAGAGACAATGATGTGTAACTTAGGCACCGCACACAAATCCTCACAGAAAGTATCAATTGAAGATTGGAGACCTCACACAACTGCTTTTCTGCACAGTCTCAGATGACCCAGATGGGACTCGAACCCACAATCCTCAGCTCCGAAGGCTGATGCCTTATCCATTAGGCCACTGGGCCACAACTGCAGCCAGTCTAATTAGTACTGCGGCACTAGAATATTACTTTCATAGTGTTACATAATATTTAAAAAAAGTAGCACTCTTTAAGAAAGTTCTTGATGAGCAAGATGTGAGTCAATCGCACAATACTTAGCTCAAAAGTCTGGTCCCGCACATGCAATTTCTCTAGAGCAGATCGGATGTATTAGAGTAGTACTGTCATTCCAAGGACTTAGCATTACATTGTAGGCACTCCCCAAGAAGAAGAATCTTTTATGCCACCCAGATATGACTCAAAGCCACAATACACTTTTAGAAGAAAGGTATTTCTTGGAAATCATTTTAAAGTTCAATCAGAGACAATGATGTATAACTTAGACACTGCACACAAATCCTCACAGAAAGTATCAATTAAAGATTGGAGACCTCACACAACTGCTTTTCTGCACAGTCTCAGATGACCCAGATGGGACTCGAACCCACAATCCTCAGCTCCGAAGGCTGATGCCTTATCCATTAGGCCACTGGGCCACAACTGCAAGCAAGGAAATTAGTACTGCGCCAGTAGAATATTACTTTCATAGCGTTACATAATATTTTTAAAAAGTGGTACTCTTTAAGAAAGTTTTTGATGAGCAAGATGTGAGTCAATCGCACAATACTTAGCTCAAAAGTCTGGTCCCGCAAATGCAATTTCTCTAGAGCAGATCTGATGTATTAGAGTAGTACTGTCATTCCAACCACTTAGCATTACATTGTAGGCACTCCCCAAGAAGAAGAATCTTTTATGCAACCCAGATATGACTCAAAGCCACAGTACACTTTTAGAAGAAAGGTATTTCTTGGAAATCATTTTAAAGTTCAATCAGAGACAATGATGTGTAACTTAGGCACCGCACACAAATCCTCACAGAAAGTATCAATTGAAGATTGGAGACCTCACACAACTGCTTTTCTGCACAGTCTCAGATGACCCAGATGGGACTCGAACCCACAATCCTCAGCTCCGAAGGCTGATGCCTTATCCATTAGGCCACTGGGCCACAACTGCACACAACATAATTAGTACTGCGCCACTAGAAAATTACTTTCATAGCGTTGCATAATATTTTCAAAAAGTGGTACTCTTTAATAAAGTTTTTGATGAGCAAGATGTGAGTCAATCGCACAATACTTAAACTCTGTATACGAATACTCACAGCAAGTATAAATCAAAAATCAAAGAATGCTAAAACGCACACAACTGGTTTTCTGCACAGTCTCAGATGACCCAGATGGGACTCGAACCCACAATCCTCAGCTCCGAAGGCTGATGCCTTATCCATTAGGCCACTGAGCCACAATTGCAAGTCGCATAATTAGTACTGAGGCACTAAAATATTACTTTCATAGCGTTACATAATATTTTTAAAAAGTGGTACACTTTAAGAAAGTTTTTGATGAGCAAGATGTGAGTCAATCGCACAATACTTAGCTCAAAAGTCTGGTCCCGCACATGCAATTTCTCTAGAGCAGATCTGATGTATTAGAGTAGTACTGTCATTCCAACCACTTAGCATTACATTGTAGGCACTCCCCAAGAAGAAGAATCTTTTATGCAACCCAGATATGACTCAAAGCCACAGTACACTTTTAGAAGAAAGGTATTTCTTGGAAATCATTTTAAAGTTCAATCAGAGACAATGATGTGTAACTTAGGCACCGCACACAAATCCTCACAGAAAGTATCAATTGAAGATTGGAGACCTCACACAACTGCTTTTCTGCACAGTCTCAGATGACCCAGATGGGACTCGAACCCACAACCCTCAGCTCCGAAGGCTGATGCCTTATCCATTAGGCCACTGGGCCACAACTGCACACAACATAATTAGTACTGCGCCACTAGAAGATTACTTTCATAGCGTTGCATAATATTTTCAAAAAGTGGTACTCTTTAATAAAGTTTTTGATGAGCAAGATGTGAGTCAATCGCACAATACTTAAACTCTGTATACGAATACTCACAGCAAGTATAAATCAAAAATCAAAGAATGCTAAAACGCACACAACTGGTTTTCTGCACAGTCTCAGATGACCCAGATGGGACTCGAACCCACAATCCTCAGCTCCGAAGGCTGATGCCTTATCCATTAGGCCACTGGGCCACAATTGCAAGTTGCATAATTAGTACTGAGGCACTAAAATATTACTTTCATAGTGTTACATAATATTTAAAAAAAGTAGCACTCTTTAAGAAAGTTCTTGATGAGCAAGATGTGAGTCAATCGCACAATACTTAGCTCCAAAGTCTGGTCCCGCACATGCAATTTCTCTAGAGCAGATCGGATGTATTAGAGTAGTACTGTCATTCCAAGGACTTAGCATTACATTGTAGGCACTCCCCAAGAAGAAGAATCTTTTATGCCACCCAGATATGACTCAAAGCCACAATACACTTTTAGAAGAAAGGTATTTCTTGGAAATCATTTTAAAGTTCAATCAGAGACAATGATGTATAACTAAGGCACTGCACACAAATCCTCACAGAAAGTATCAATTAAAGATTGGAGACCTCACACAACTGCTTTTCTGCACAGTCTCAGATGACCCAGATGGGACTCGAACCCACAATCCTCAGCTCCGAAGGCTGATGCCTTATCCATTAGGCCACTGGGCCACAACTGCAAGCAAGGAAATTAGTACTGCGCCAGTAGAATATTACTTTCATAGCGTTACATAATATTTTTAAAAAGTGGTACTCTTTAAGAAAGTTTTTGATGAGCAAGATGTGAGTCAATCGCACAATACTTAGCTCAAAAGTCTGGTCCCGCAAATGCAATTTCTCTAGAGCAGATCTGATGTATTAGAGTAGTACTGTCATTCCAACCACTTAGCATTACATTGTAGGCACTCCCCAAGAAGAAAAATCTTTTATGCAACCCAGATATGACTCAAAGCCACAGTACACTTTTAGAAGAAAGGTATTTCTTGGAAATCATTTTAAAGTTCAATCAGAGACAATGATGTGTAACTTAGGCACACAAATCCTCACAGAAAGTATCAATTGAAGATTGGAGACCTCACACAACTGCTTTTCTGCACAGTCTCAGATGACCCAGATGGGACTCGAACCCACAATCCTCAGCTCCGAAGGCTGATGCCTTATCCATTAGGCCACTGGGCCACAACTGCACACAACATAATTAGTACTGCGCCACTAGAAAATTACTTTCATAGCGTTGCATAATATTTTCAAAAAGTGGTACTCTTTAATAAAGTTTTTGATGAGCAAGATGTGAGTCAATCGCACAATACTTAAACTCTGTATACGAATACTCACAGCAAGTATAAATCAAAAATCAAAGAATGCTAAAACGCACACAACTGGTTTTCTGCACAGTCTCAGATGACCCAGATGGGACTCAAACCCACAATCCTCAGCTCCGAAGGCTGATGCCTTATCCATTAGGCCACTGGGCCACAATTGCAAGTCGCATAATTAGTACTGAGGCACTAAAATATTACTTTCATAGTGTTACATAATATTTAAAAAAAGTAGCACTCTTTAAGAAAGTTCTTGATGAGCAAGATGTGAGTCAATCGCACAATACTTAGCTCCAAAGTCTGGTCCCGCACATGCAATTTCTCTAGAGCAGATCGGATGTATTAGAGTAGTACTGTCATTCCAAGGACTTAGCATTACATTGTAGGCACTCCCCAAGAAGAAGAATCTTTTATGCCACCCAGATATGACTCAAAGCCACAATACACTTTTAGAAGAAAGGTATTTCTTGGAAATCATTTTAAAGTTCAATCAGAGACAATGATGTATAACTAAAGCACTGCACACAAATCCTCACAGAAAGTATCAATTAAAGATTGGAGACCTCACACAACTGCTTTTCTGCACAGTCTCAGATGACCCAGATGGGACTCGAACCCACAATCCTCAGCTCCGAAGGCTGATGCCTTATCCATTAGGCCACTGGGCCACAACTGCACACAACATAATTAGTACTGCGCGACTAGAATATTACTTTCATAGCGTTGCATAATATTTTCAAAAAGTGGTACTCTTCAATAAAGTTTTTGATGAGCAAGATGTGAGTCAATCGCACATTACTTAGACTCTGTACACGAATCCTCACAGCAAGTATAAATCAAAATTCAGAGAATGCTAAAACTCACACAACTGGTTTTCAGCACAGTCTCAGATGGCCCAGATGGGACTCAAACCCACAATCCTCAGCTCTGAAGGCTGATGCCTTTTCCATTAGGCCACTGGGTCATAATTGCAAGTCACATAATAATACTGCGGCACTAGAATATCACTTTCATAGCGTTACATAAAAAGATATGACTTGCCTGCACAGTCTCAGATGACCCAGATGGGACTCAAACCCACAATCCTCAGCTTATCCATTAGGCCACTGGGCCACAACTGCAAGTTTTCCGAATTGGTACTGCTGCACTAGAATATTACTTTCATAGTGTTACATAATATATAAAAAAAGTAGCACTCTTGAAGAAGGTTCTTGATGAGCAAGATGTGAGTCAGTCGCACAGTACTTAGCTCCAAAGTCTGGTCCCGCACATGCAATTTCTCTAGAGCAGATCTGATGTATTAGAGTAGTACTGTCATTCCAACGAATTAGCATTACATTGTAGGCACTGCCCAAGAAGAAGAACCTTTTATGCCACCCAGATATGACTCAAACCCACAATACACTTTTAGAAGAAAGGTATTTCTTGGAAATCATTTTAAAGTTCAATCAGAGACAATGATGTGTAACTTAGGCACTGTACACAAATCCTCTCAGAAAGTATCAATTAAAGATTGGAGATCTCACACAACTGCTTTTCTGCACAGTCTCAGATGACCCAGATGGGACTCGAACCCACAATCCTCAGCTCCGAAGGCTGATGCCTTATCCATTAGGCCACTGGGTCACAATTGCAAGTCGCATAATTAGTACTGAGGCACTAAAATATTACTTTCATAGCGTTACATAATATTTTTAAAAAGTGGTACACTTTAAGAAAGTTTTTGATGAGCAAGATGTGAGTCAATCGCACAATACTTAGCTCAAAAGTCTGGTCCCGCAAATGCAATTTCTCTAGAGCAGATCTGATGTATTAGAGTAGTACTGTCATTCCAACCACTTAGCATTACATTGTAGGCACTCCCCAAGAAGAAGAATCTTTTATGCAACCCAGATATGACTCAAAGCCACAGTACACTTTTAGAAGAAAGGTATTTCTTGGAAATCATTTTAAAGTTCAATCAGAGACAATGATGTGTAACTTAGGCACCGCACACAAATCCTCACAGAAAGTATCAATTGAAGATTGGAGACCTCACACAACTGCTTTTCTGCACAGTCTCAGATGACCCAGATGTGACTCGAACCCACAATCCTCAGCTCCGAAGGCTGATGCCTTATCCATTAGGCCACTGGGCCACAATTGCAAGTCGCATAATTAGTACTGAGGCACTAAAATATTACTTTCATAGTGTTACATAATATTTAAAAAAAGTAGCACTCTTTAAGAAAGTTCTTGATGAGCAAGATGTGAGTCAATCGCACAATACTTAGCTCAAAAGTCTGGTCCCGCACATGCAATTTCTCTAGAGCAGATCGGATGTATTAGAGTAGTACTGTCATTCCAAGGACTTAGCATTACATTGTAGGCACTCCCCAAGAAGAAGAATCTTTTATGCCACCCAGATATGACTCAAAGCCACAATACACTTTTAGAAGAAAGGTATTTCTTGGAAATCATTTTAAAGTTCAATCAGAGACAATGATGTATAACTAAGGCACTGCACACAAATCCTCACAGAAAGTATCAATTAAAGATTGGAGACCTCACACAACTGCTTTTCTGCACAGTCTCAGATGACCCAGATGGGACTCGAACCCACAATCCTCAGCTCCGAAGGCTGATGCCTTATCCATTAGGCCACTGGGCCACAACTGCAAGCAAGGAAATTAGTACTGCGCCAGTAGAATATTACTTTCATAGCGTTACATAATATTTTTAAAAAGTGGTACTCTTTAAGAAAGTTTTTGATGAGCAAGATGTGAGTCAATCGCACAATACTTAGCTCAAAAGTCTGGTCCCGCAAATGCAATTTCTCTAGAGCAGATCTGATGTATTAGAGTAGTACTGTCATTCCAACCACTTAGCATTACATTGTAGGCACTCCCCAAGAAGAAAAATCTTTTATGCAACCCAGATATGACTCAAAGCCACAGTACACTTTTAGAAGAAAGGTATTTCTTGGAAATCATTTTAAAGTTCAATCAGAGACAATGATGTGTAACTTAGGCACCGCACACAAATCCTCACAGAAAGTATCAATTGAAGATTGGAGACCTCACACTACTGCTTTTCTGCACAGTCTCAGATGACCCAGATGGGACTCGAACCCACAATCCTCAGCTCCGAAGGCTGATGCCTTATCCATTAGGCCACTGGGCCACAACTGCACACAACATAATTAGTACTGCGCCACTAGAAAATTACTTTCATAGCGTTGCATAATATTTTCAAAAAGTGGTACTCTTTAATAAAGTTTTTGATGAGCAAGATGTGAGTCAATCGCACAATACTTAAACTCTGTATACGAATACTCACAGCAAGTATAAATCAAAAATCAAAGAATGCTAAAACGCACACAACTGGTTTTCTGCACAGTCTCAGATGACCCAGATGGGACTCGAACCCACAATCCTCAGCTCCGAAGGCTGATGCCTTATCCATTAGGCCACTGGGCCACAATTGCAAGTCGCATAATTAGTACTGAGGCACTAAAATATTACTTTCATAGCGTTACATAATATTTTTAAAAAGTGGTACACTTTAAGAAAGTTTTTGATGAGCAAGATGTGAGTCAATCGCACAATACTTAGCTCAAAAGTCTGGTCCCGCAAATGCAATTTCTCTAGAGCAGATCTGATGTATTAGAGTAGTACTGTCATTCCAACCACTTAGCATTACATTGTAGGCACTCCCCAAGAAGAAGAATCTTTTATGCAACCCAGATATGACTCAAAGCCACAGTACACTTTTAGAAGAAAGGTATTTCTTGGAAATCATTTTAAAGTTCAATCAGAGACAATGATGTGTAACTTAGGCACCGCACACAAATCCTCACAGAAAGTATCAATTGAAGATTGGAGACCTCACACAACTGCTTTTCTGCACAGTCTCAGATGACCCAGATGGGACTCGAACCCACAACCCTCAGCTCCGAAGGCTGATGCCTTATCCATTAGGCCACTGGGCCACAACTGCACACAACATAATTAGTACTGCGACACTAGAAAGATTACTTTCATAGCGTTGCATAATATTTTCAAAAAGTGGTACTCTTTAATAAAGTTTTTGATGAGCAAGATGTGAGTCAATCGCACAATACTTAAACTCTGTATACGAATACTCACAGCAAGTATAAATCAAAAATCAAAGAATGCTAAAACGCACACAACTGGTTTTCTGCACAGTCTCAGATGACCCAGATGGGACTCGAACCCACAATCCTCAGCTCCGAAGGCTGATGCCTTATCCATTAGGCCACTGGGCCACAATTGCAAGTCGCATAATTAGTACTGAGGCACTAAAATATTACTTTCATAGTGTTACATAATATTTTTAAAAAGTAGCACTCTTTAAGAAAGTTCTTGATGAGCAAGATGTGAGTCAATCGCACAATACTTAGCTCCAAAGTCTGGTCCCGCACATGCAATTTCTCTAGAGCAGATCGGATGTATTAGAGTAGTACTGTCATTCCAAGGACTTAGCATTACATTGTAGGCACTCCCCAAGAAGAAGAATCTTTTATGCAACCCAGATATGACTCAAAGCCACAGTACACTTTTAGAAGAAAGGTATTTCTTGGAAATCATTTTAAAGTTCAATCAGAGACAATGATGTGTAACTTAGGCACCGCACACAAATCCTCACAGAAAGTATCAATTAAAGATTTGAGACCTCACACAACTGCTTTTCTGCACAGTCTCAGATGACCCAGATGGGACTCGAACCCACAATCCTCAGCTCCGAAGGCTGATGCCTTATCCATTAGGCCACTGGGCCACAACTGCACACAACATAATTAGTACTGCGCCACTAGAAAATTACTTTCATAGCGTTGCATAATATTTTCAAAAAGTGGTACTCTTTAATAAAGTTTTTGATGAGCAAGATGTGAGTCAATCGCACAATACTTAAACTCTGTATACGAATACTCACAGCAAGTATAAATCAAAAATCAAAGAATGCTAAAACGCACACAACTGGTTTTCTGCACAGTCTCAGATGACCCAGATGGGACTCAAACCCACAATCCTCAGCTCCGAAGGCTGATGCCTTATCCATTAGGCCACTGGGCCACAATTGCAAGTCGCATAATTAGTACTGAGGCACTAAAATATTACTTTCATAGTGTTACATAATATTTAAAAAAAGTAGCACTCTTTAAGAAAGTTCTTGATGAGCAAGATGTGAGTCAATCGCACAATACTTAGCTCCAAAGTCTGGTCCCGCACATGCAATTTCTCTAGAGCAGATCGGATGTATTAGAGTAGTACTGTCATTCCAAGGACTTAGCATTACATTGTAGGCACTCCCCAAGAAGAAGAATCTTTTATGCCACCCAGATATGACTCAAAGCCACAATACACTTTTAGAAGAAAGGTATTTCTTGGAAATCATTTTAAAGTTCAATCAGAGACAATGATGTATAACTAAGGCACTGCACACAAATCCTCACAGAAAGTATCAATTAAAGATTGGAGACCTCACACAACTGCTTTTCTGCACAGTCTCAGATGACCCAGATGGGACTCGAACCCACAATCCTCAGCTCCGAAGGCTGATGCCTTATCCATTAGGCCACTGGGCCACAACTGCACACAACATAATTAGTACTGCGCGACTAGAATATTACTTTCATAGCGTTGCATAATATTTTCAAAAAGTGGTACTCTTTAATAAAGTTTTTGATGAGCAAGATGTGAGTCAATCGCACATTACTTAGACTCTGTACACGAATCCTCACAGCAAGTATAAATCAAAATTCAGAGAATGCTAAAACTCACACAACTGGTTTTCAGCACAGTCTCAGATGGCCCAGATGGGACTCAAACCCACAATCCTCAGCTCTGAAGGCTGATGCCTTTTCCATTAGGCCACTGGGTCATAATTGCAAGTCACATAATAATACTGCGGCACTAGAATATCACTTTCATAGCGTTACATAAAAAGATATGACTTGCCTGCACAGTCTCAGATGACCCAGATGGGACTCAAACCCACAATCCTCAGCTTATCCATTAGGCCACTGGGCCACAACTGCAAGTTTTCCGAATTGGTACTGCTGCACTAGAATATTACTTTCATAGTGTTACATAATATTTAAAAAAGTAGCACTCTTGAAGAAGGTTCTTGATGAGCAAGATGTGAGTCAGTCGCACAGTACTTAGCTCCAAAGTCTGGTCCCGCACATGCAATTTCTCTAGAGCAGATCTGATGTATTAGAGTAGTACTGTCATTCCAACGAATTAGCATTACATTGTAGGCACTGCCCAAGAAGAAGAACCTTTTATGCCACCCAGATATGACTCAAACCCACAATACACTTTTAGAAGAAAGGTATTTCTTGGAAATCATTTTAAAGTTCAATCAGAGACAATGATGTGTAACTTAGGCACTGTACACAAATCCTCTCAGAAAGTATCAATTAAAGATTGGAGACCTCACACAACTGCTTTTCTGCACAGTCTCAGATGACCCAGATGGGACTCGAACCCACAATCCTCAGCTCCGAAGGCTGATGCCTTATCCATTAGGCCACTGGGCCACAATTGCAAGTCGCATAATTAGTACTGAGGCACTAAAATATTACTTTCATAGCGTTACATAATATTTTTAAAAAGTGGTACACTTTAAGAAAGTTTTTGATGAGCAAGATGTGAGTCAATCGCACAATACTTAGCTCAAAAGTCTGGTCCCGCAAATGCAATTTCTCTAGAGCAGATCTGATGTATTAGAGTAGTACTGTCATTCCAACCACTTAGCATTACATTGTAGGCACTCCCCAAGAAGAAGAATCTTTTATGCAACCCAGATATGACTCAAAGCCACAGTACACTTTTAGAAGAAAGGTATTTCTTGGAAATCATTTTAAAGTTCAATCAGAGACAATGATGTGTAACTTAGGCACCGCACACAAATCCTCACAGAAAGTATCAATTGAAGATTGGAGACCTCACACAACTGCTTTTCTGCACAGTCTCAGATGACCCAGATGGGACTCGAACCCACAATCCTCAGCTCCGAAGGCTGATGCCTTATCCATTAGGCCACTGGGCCACAATTGCAAGTCGCATAATTAGTACTGAGGCACTAAAATATTACTTTCATAGTGTTACATAATATTTAAAAAAAGTAGCACTCTTTAAGAAAGTTCTTGATGAGCAAGATGTGAGTCAATCGCACAATACTTAGCTCAAAAGTCTGGTCCCGCACATGCAATTTCTCTAGAGCAGATCGGATGTATTAGAGTAGTACTGTCATTCCAAGGACTTAGCATTACATTGTAGGCACTCCCCAAGAAGAAGAATCTTTTATGCCACCCAGATATGACTCAAAGCCACAATACACTTTTAGAAGAAAGGTATTTCTTGGAAATCATTTTAAAGTTCAATCAGAGACAATGATGTATAACTAAGGCACTGCACACAAATCCTCACAGAAAGTATCAATTAAAGATTGGAGACCTCACACAACTGCTTTTCTGCACAGTCTCAGATGACCCAGATGGGACTCGAACCCACAATCCTCAGCTCCGAAGGCTGATGCCTTATCCATTAGGCCACTGGGCCACAACTGCAAGCAAGGAATTAGTACTGCGCCAGTAGAATATTACTTTCATAGCGTTACATAATATTTTTAAAAAGTGGTACTCTTTAAGAAAGTTTTTGATGAGCAAGATGTGAGTCAATCGCACAATACTTAGCTCAAAAGTCTGGTCCCGCAAATGCAATTTCTCTAGAGCAGATCTGATGTATTAGAGTAGTACTGTCATTCCAACCACTTAGCATTACATTGTAGGCACTCCCCAAGAAGAAAAATCTTTTATGCAACCCAGATATGACTCAAAGCCACAGTACACTTTTAGAAGAAAGGTATTTCTTGGAAATCATTTTAAAGTTCAATCAGAGACAATGATGTGTAACTTAGGCACCGCACACAAATCCTCACAGAAAGTATCAATTGAAGATTGGAGACCTCACACAACTGCTTTTCTGCACAGTCTCAGATGACCCAGATGGGACTCGAACCCACAATCCTCAGCTCCGAAGGCTGATGCCTTATCCATTAGGCCACTGGGCCACAACTGCACACAACATAATTAGTACTGCGCCACTAGAAAATTACTTTCATAGCGTTGCATAATATTTTCAAAAAGTGGTACTCTTTAATAAAGTTTTTGATGAGCAAGATGTGAGTCAATCGCACAATACTTAAACTCTGTATACGAATATTCACAGCAAGTATAAATCAAAAATCAAAGAATGCTAAAACGCACACAACTGGTTTTCTGCACAGTCTCAGATGACCCAGATGGGACTCGAACCCACAATCCTCAGCTCCGAAGGCTGATGCCTTATCCATTAGGCCACTGGGCCACAACTGCTCACAACATAATTAGTACTGCGGCACTAGAATTTTACTTTCATAGCGTTGCATAATATTTTCAAAAAGTGGTACTCTTTAATAAAGTTTTTGATGAGCAAGATGTGAGTCAATCGCACAATACTTAAACTCTGTACACGAATCCTCACAGCAAGTATAAATCAAAAATCAAAGAATGCTAAAACTCACACAACTGGTCTTCTGCACAGTCTCAGATGACCCAGATGGGACTCGAACCCACAATCCTCAGCTCCGAAGGCTGATGCCTTATCCATTAGGCCACTGAGCCACAATTGCAAGTCGCATAATTAGTACTGAGGCACTAAAATATTACTTTCATAGCGTTACATAATATTTTTAAAAAGTGGTACACTTTAAGAAAGTTTTTGATGAGCAAGATGTGAGTCAATCGCACAATACTTAGCTCAAAAGTCTGGTCCCGCAAATGCAATTTCTCTAGAGCAGATCTGATGTATTAGAGTAGTACTGTCATTCCAACCACTTAGCATTACATTGTAGGCACTCCCCAAGAAGAAGAATCTTTTATGCAACCCAGATATGACTCAAAGCCACAGTACACTTTTAGAAGAAAGGTATTTCTTGGAAATCATTTTAAAGTTCAATCAGAGACAATGATGTGTAACTTAGGCACCGCACACAAATCCTCACAGAAAGTATCAATTGAAGATTGGAGACCTCACACAACTGCTTTTCTGCACAGTCTCAGATGACCCAGATGGGACTCGAACCCACAATCCTCAGCTCCGAAGGCTGATGCCTTATCCATTAGGCCACTGGGCCACAACTGCACACAACATAATTAGTACTGCGCCACTAGAAAATTACTTTCATAGCGTTGCATAATATTTTCAAAAAGTGGTACTCTTTAATAAAGTTTTTGATGAGCAAGATGTGAGTCAATCGCACAATACTTAAACTCTGTATACGAATACTCACAGCAAGTATAAATCAAAAATCAAAGAATGCTAAAACGCACACAACTGGTTTTCTGCACAGTCTCAGATGACCCAGATGGGACTCGAACCCACAATCCTCAGCTCCGAAGGCTGATGCCTTATCCATTAGGCCACTGGGCCACAATTGCAAGTCGCATAATTAGTACTGAGGCACTAAAATATTACTTTCATAGTGTTACATAATATTTAAAAAAAGTAGCACTCTTTAAGAAAGTTCTTGATGAGCAAGATGTGAGTCAATCGCACAATACTTAGCTCCAAAGTCTGGTCCCGCACATGCAATTTCTCTAGAGCAGATCGGATGTATTAGAGTAGTACTGTCATTCCAAGGACTTAGCATTACATTGTAGGCACTCCCCAAGAAGAAGAATCTTTTATGCCACCCAGATATGACTCAAACCCACAATACACTTTTAGAAGAAAGGTATTTCTTGGAAATCATTTTAAAGTTCAATCAGAGACAATGATGTGTAACTTAGGCACTGTACACAAATCCTCTCAGAAAGTATCAATTAAAGATTGGAGACCTCACACAACTGCTTTTCTGCACAGTCTCAGATGACCCAGATGGGACTCGAACCCACAATCCTCAGCTCCGAAGGCTGATGCCTTATCCATTAGGCCACTGGGCCACAACTGCAAGCAAGGAAATTAGTACTGCGCCAGTAGAATATTACTTTCATAGCGTTACATAATATTTTTAAAAAGTGGTACTCTTTAAGAATGTTTTTGATGAGCAAGATGTGAGTCAATCGCACAATACTTAGCTCAAAAGTCTGGTCCCGCAAATGCAATTTCTCTAGAGCAGATCTGATGTATTAGAGTAGTACTGTCATTCCAACCACTTAGCATTACATTGTAGGCACTCCCCAAGAAGAAGAATCTTTTATGCAACCCAGATATGACTCAAAGCCACAGTACACTTTTAGAAGAAAGGTATTTCTTGGAAATCATTTTAAAGTTCAATCAGAGACAATGATGTGTAACTTAGGCACCGCACACAAATCCTCACAGAAAGTATCAATTGAAGATTGGAGACCTCACACAACTGCTTTTCTGCACAGTCTCAGATGACCCAGATGGGACTCGAACCCACAATCCTCAGCTCCGAAGGCTGATGCCTTATCCATTAGGCCACTGGGCCACAACTGCACACAACATAATTAGTACTGCGCCACTAGAAAATTACTTTCATAGCGTTGCATAATATTTTCAAAAAGTGGTACTCTTTAATAAAGTTTTTGATGAGCAAGATGTGAGTCAATCGCACAATACTTAAACTCTGTATACGAATACTCACAGCAAGTATAAATCAAAAATCAAAGAATGCTAAAACGCACACAACTGGTTTTCTGCACAGTCTCAGATGACCCAGATGGGACTCGAACCCACAATCCTCAGCTCCGAAGGCTGATGCCTTATCCATTAGGCCACTGGGCCACAACTGCTCACAACATAATTAGTACTGCGGCACTAGAATATTACTTTCATAGCGTTGCATAATATTTTCAAAAAGTGGTACTCTTTAATAAAGTTTTTGATGAGCAAGATGTGAGTCAATCGCACAATACTTAAACTCTGTACACGAATCCTCACAGCAAGTATAAATCAAAAATCAAAGAATGCTAAAACTCACACAACTGGTCTTCTGCACAGTCTCAGATGACCCAGATGGGACTCGAACCCACAATCCTCAGCTCCGAAGGCTGATGCCTTATCCATTAGGCCACTGCGCCACAATTGCAAGTCGCATAATTAGTACTGAGGCACTAAAATATTACTTTCATAGCGTTACATAATATTTTTAAAAAGTGGTACACTTTAAGAAAGTTTTTGATGAGCAAGATGTGAGTCAATCGCACAATACTTAGCTCAAAAGTCTGGTCCCGCAAATGCAATTTCTCTAGAGCAGATCTGATGTATTAGAGTAGTACTGTCATTCCAACCACTTAGCATTACATTGTAGGCACTCCCCAAGAAGAAGAATCTTTTATGCAACCCAGATATGACTCAAAGCCACAGTACACTTTTAGAAGAAAGGTATTTCTTGGAAATCATTTTAAAGTTCAATCAGAGACAATGATGTGTAACTTAGGCACCGCACACAAATCCTCACAGAAAGTATCAATTGAAGATTGGAGACCTCACACAACTGCTTTTCTGCACAGTCTCAGATGACCCAGATGGGACTCGAACCCACAACCCTCAGCTCCGAAGGCTGATGCCTTATCCATTAGGCCACTGGGCCACAACTGCACACAACATAATTAGTACTGCGACACTAGAAAGATTACTTTCATAGCGTTGCATAATATTTTCAAAAAGTGGTACTCTTTAATAAAGTTTTTGATGAGCAAGATGTGAGTCAATCGCACAATACTTAAACTCTGTATACGAATACTCACAGCAAGTATAAATCAAAAATCAAAGAATGCTAAAACGCACACAACTGGTTTTCTGCACAGTCTCAGATGACCCAGATGGGACTCGAACCCACAATCCTCAGCTCCGAAGGCTGATGCCTTATCCATTAGGCCACTGGGCCACAATTGCAAGTCGCATAATTAGTACTGAGGCACTAAAATATTACTTTCATAGTGTTACATAATATTTAAAAAAAGTAGCACTCTTTAAGAAAGTTCTTGATGAGCAAGATGTGAGTCAATCGCACAATACTTAGCTCCAAAGTCTGGTCCCGCACATGCAATTTCTCTAGAGCAGATCGGATGTATTAGAGTAGTACTGTCATTCCAAGGACTTAGCATTACATTGTAGGCACTCCCCAAGAAGAAGAATCTTTTATGCCACCCAGATATGACTCAAAGCCACAATACACTTTTAGAAGAAAGGTATTTCTTGGAAATCATTTTAAAGTTCAATCAGAGACAATGATGTATAACTAAGGCACTGCACACAAATCCTCACAGAAAGTATCAATTAAAGATTGGAGACCTCACACAACTGCTTTTCTGCACAGTCTCAGATGACCCAGATGGGACTCGAACCCACAATCCTCAGCTCCGAAGGCTGATGCCTTATCCATTAGGCCACTGGGCCACAACTGCAAGCAAGGAAATTAGTACTGCGCCAGTAGAATATTACTTTCATAGCGTTACATAATATTTTTAAAAAGTGGTACTCTTTAAGAAAGTTTTTGATGAGCAAGATGTGAGTCAATCGCACAATACTTAGCTCAAAAGTCTGGTCCCGCAAATGCAATTTCTCTAGAGCAGATCTGATGTATTAGAGTAGTACTGTCATTCCAACCACTTAGCATTACATTGTAGGCACTCCCCAAGAAGAAAAATCTTTTATGCAACCCAGATATGACTCAAAGCCACAGTACACTTTTAGAAGAAAGGTATTTCTTGGAAATCATTTTAAAGTTCAATCAGAGACAATGATGTGTAACTTAGGCACCGCACACAAATCCTCACAGAAAGTATCAATTGAAGATTGGAGACCTCACACAACTGCTTTTCTGCACAGTCTCAGATGACCCAGATGGGACTCGAACCCACAATCCTCAGCTCCGAAGGCTGATGCCTTATCCATTAGGCCACTGGGCCACAACTGCACACAACATAATTAGTACTGCGCCACTAGAAAATTACTTTCATAGCGTTGCATAATATTTTCAAAAAGTGGTACTCTTTAATAAAGTTTTTGATGAGCAAGATGTGAGTCAATCGCACAATACTTAAACTCTGTATACGAATACTCACAGCAAGTATAAATCAAAAATCAAAGAATGCTAAAACGCACACAACTGGTTTTCTGCACAGTCTCAGATGACCCAGATGGGACTCGAACCCACAATCCTCAGCTCCGAAGGCTGATGCCTTATCCATTAGGCCACTGGGCCACAATTGCAAGTCGCATAATTAGTACTGAGGCACTAAAATATTACTTTCATAGTGTTACATAATATTTAAAAAAAGTAGCACTCTTTAAGAAAGTTCTTGATGAGCAAGATGTGAGTCAATCGCACAATACTTAGCTCCAAAGTCTGGTCCCGCACATGCAATTTCTCTAGAGCAGATCGGATGTATTAGAGTAGTACTGTCATTCCAAGGACTTAGCATTACATTGTAGGCACTCCCCAAGAAGAAGAATCTTTTATGCCACCCAGATATGACTCAAAGCCACAATACACTTTTAGAAGAAAGGTATTTCTTGGAAATCATTTTAAAGTTCAATCAGAGACAATGATGTATAACTAAGGCACTGCACACAAATCCTCACAGAAAGTATCAATTAAAGATTGGAGACCTCACACAACTGCTTTTCTGCACAGTCTCAGATGACCCAGATGGGACTCGAACCCACAATCCTCAGCTCCGAAGGCTGATGCCTTATCCATTAGGCCACTGGGCCACAACTGCACACAACCTAATTAGTACTGCGCGACTAGAATATTACTTTCATAGCGTTGCATAATATTTTCAAAAAGTGGTACTCTTTAATAAAGTTTTTGATGAGCAAGATGTGAGTCAATCGCACATTACTTAGACTCTGTACACGAATCCTCACAGCAAGTATAAATCAAAATTCAGAGAATGCTAAAACTCACACAACTGGTTTTCAGCACAGTCTCAGATGGCCCAGATGGGACTCAAACCCACAATCCTCAGCTCTGAAGGCTGATGCCTTTTCCATTAGGCCACTGGGTCATAATTGCAAGTCACATAATTAGTACTGCGGCACTAGAATATCACTTTCATAGCGTTACATAAAAAGATATGACTTGCCTGCACAGTCTCAGATGACCCAGATGGGACTCAAACCCACAATCCTCAGCTTATCCATTAGGCCACTGGGCCACAACTGCAAGTTTTCCGAATTGGTACTGCTGCACTAGAATATTACTTTCATAGTGTTACATAATATTTAAAAAAGTAGCACTCTTGAAGAAGGTTCTTGATGAGCAAGATGTGAGTCAGTCGCACAGTACTTAGCTCCAAAGTCTGGTCCCGCACATGCAATTTCTCTAGAGCAGATCTGATGTATTAGAGTAGTACTGTCATTCCAACGACTTAGCATTACATTGTAGGCACTGCCCAAGAAGAAGAACCTTTTATGCCACCCAGATATGACTCAAACCCACAATACACTTTTAGAAGAAAGGTATTTCTTGGAAATCATTTTAAAGTTCAATCAGAGACAATGATGTGTAACTTAGGCACTGTACACAAATCCTCTCAGAAAGTATCAATTAAAGATTGGAGATCTCACACAACTGCTTTTCTGCACAGTCTCAGATGACCCAGATGGGACTCGAACCCACAATCCTCAGCTCCGAAGGCTGATGCCTTATCCATTAGGCCACTGGGTCACAATTGCAAGTCGCATAATTAGTACTGCGCCACTAGAAAATTACTTTCATAGCGTTACATAATATTTTTAAAAAGTGGTACACTTTAAGAAAGTTTTTGATGAGCAAGATGTGAGTCAATCGCACAATACTTAGCTCAAAAGTCTGGTCCCGCAAATGCAATTTCTCTAGAGCAGATCTGATGTATTAGAGTAGTACTGTCATTCCAACCACTTAGCATTACATTGTAGGCACTCCCCAAGAAGAAGAATCTTTTATGCAACCCAGATATGACTCAAAGCCACAGTACACTTTTAGAAGAAAGGTATTTCTTGGAAATCATTTTAAAGTTCAATCAGAGACAATGATGTGTAACTTAGGCACCGCACACAAATCCTCACAGAAAGTATCAATTGAAGATTGGAGACCTCACACAACTGCTTTTCTGCACAGTCTCAGATGACCCAGATGGGACTCGAACCCACAATCCTCAGCTCCGAAGGCTGATGCCTTATCCATTAGGCCACTGGGCCACAATTGCAAGTCGCATAATTAGTACTGAGGCACTAAAATATTACTTTCATAGTGTTACATAATATTTAAAAAAAGTAGCACTCTTTAAGAAAGTTCTTGATGAGCAAGATGTGAGTCAATCGCACAATACTTAGCTCAAAAGTCTGGTCCCGCACATGCAATTTCTCTAGAGCAGATCGGATGTATTAGAGTAGTACTGTCATTCCAAGGACTTAGCATTACATTGTAGGCACTCCCCAAGAAGAAGAATCTTTTATGCCACCCAGATATGACTCAAAGCCACAATACACTTTTAGAAGAAAGGTATTTCTTGGAAATCATTTTAAAGTTCAATCAGAGACAATGATGTATAACTAAGGCACTGCACACAAATCCTCACAGAAAGTATAAATCAAAGATTCAGAGACCTCACACAACTGCTTTTCTGCACAGTCTCAGATGACCCAGATGGGACTCGAACCCACAATCCTCAGCTCCGAAGGCTGATGCCTTATCCATTAGGCCACTGGGCCACAACTGCAAGCAAGGAAATTAGTACTGCGCCAGTAGAATATTACTTTCATAGCGTTACATAATATTTTTAAAAAGTGGTACTCTTTAAGAAAGTTTTTGATGAGCAAGATGTGAGTCAATCGCACAATACTTAGCTCAAAAGTCTGGTCCCGCAAATGCAATTTCTCTAGAGCAGATCTGATGTATTAGAGTAGTACTGTCATTCCAACCACTTAGCATTACATTGTAGGCACTCCCCAAGAAGAAGAATCTTTTATGCAACCCAGATATGACTCAAAGCCACAGTACACTTTTAGAAGAAAGGTATTTCTTGGAAATCATTTTAAAGTTCAATCAGACACAATGATGTGTAACTTAGGCACCGCACACAAATCCTCACAGAAAGTATCAATTAAAGATTGGAGACCTCACACAACTGCTTTTCTGCACAGTCTCAGATGACCCAGATGGGACTCTAACCCACAATCCTCAGCTCCGAAGGCTGATGCCTTATCCATTGGGCCACTGGGTCACAATTGCAAGTCACATAATTAGTACTGCGGCACTAGAATATCACTTTCATAGCGTTACATAAAAAGATAGGACTTGTCTGCACAGTCTCAGATGACCCAGATGGGACTCAAACCCACAATCCTCAGCTTATCCATTAGGCCACTGAGCCACAACTGCAAGTTTTTTGAATTGGCACTGCTGCACTAGAATATTACTTTTATAGTGTTACATAATATTTAAAAAAAGTAGCACTCTTGAAGAAGGTTCTTGATGAGCAAGATGTGAGTCAATCGCACAGTACTTAGACTCTGTACACGAATCCTCACAGCAAGTATAAATCAAAAATCAGAGAATGCTAAAACTCACACAACTAGTTTTCTGCACAGTTTCAGATGCCCAGATGGGACTCAAACCCACAACCCTCAGCTATGAAGGCTGATGCCTTATCCATTAGGCCACTGGGCCACAACTGCATGCAACATAATTAGTACTGCGGGACTAGAATATTACTTTCATAGCGTTGCATAATATATTTCAAAAGTGGTACTCTTTAATAAAGTTTTTGATGAGCAAGATGTGAGTCAATCGCACAATACTTAGCTCCAAAGTCTGGTCCCGCACATACAATTTCTCTAGAGCAGATCTGATGTATTAGAGTAGTTCTGTCATTCCAACGACTTAGCATTACATTGTAGGCACTGCCCAAGAAGAAGAACCTTTTATGCCATCCAGATATGACTCAAACCCACAATACACTTTTAAAAGAAAGGTATTTCTTGGAAATCATTTTAAAGTTCAATCGGAGACAATGATGTGTAACTTAGGCACTGTACACAAATCCTCACAGAAAGTATCAATTAAAGATTGGAGACCTCACACAACTGCTTTTCTGCACAGTCTCAGATGACCCAGATGGGACTCGAACCCACAATCCTCAGCTACGAAGGCTGATGCCTTATCCATTAGGCCACTGGGCCACAATTGCAAGTCACATAATTAGTACTGCGGCACTAAAATATCACTTTCATAGTGTTACATAATATTTTTAAAAAGTGGTACTCTTTAAGAAAGTTTTTGGTGAGCAAGATGTGAGTCAATCGCACAATACTTAGTTCAAAAGTCTGGTCCCGCAAATGCAATTTCTCTAGAGCAGATCTGATGTATTAGAGTAGTACTGTCATTCCAACCACTTAGCATTACATTGTAGGCACTCCCCAAGAAGAAGAATCTTTTATGCCACCCAGATATGACTCAAAGCCACAATACACTTTTAGAAGAAAGGTATTTCTTGGAAATCATTTTAAAGTTCAATCAGAGAGTTTGATTGTCTCTGATTTAAAGTTCAATCAGAGACAATGATGTGAAACTTAGGCACCGCACACAAATCCTCACAGAAAGTATCAATTAAACATTGGAGACCTCACACAACTGCTTTTCTGCACAGTCTCAGATGACCCAGATGGGACTCGAACCCACAATCCTCAGCTCAGAAGGCTGATGCCTTATCCATTAGGCCACTGGGCCACAACTGCACGCAGCCTAATTAGTACTGCGGCACTAGAATATTACTTTCATAGCGTTACATAATATTTTTAAAAAGTGGTACTCTTTAAGAAAGTTTTTGATGAGCAAGATGTGAGTCAATCGCACAGTACTTAGCTCCAAAGTCTGGTCCCGCAAATGCAATTTCTCTAGAGCAGATCTGATTTATTAGAGTAGTACTGTCATTCCAACCACTTAGCATTACATTGTAGGCACTCCCCAAGAAGAAGAATCTTTTATGCCACCCAGATATGACTCAAAGCCACAAAACACTTTTAGAAGAAAGGTATTTCTTGGAAATCATTTTAAAGTTCAATCAGAGACAATGTTGTATAACTTAGGCACCGCACAGAAATCCTCACAGAAAGTATCAATTAAAGATTGGAGACCTCACACAACTGCTTTTCTGCACAGTCTCAGATGACCCACATGGGACTCGAACCCACAATCCTCAGCTCCAAAGGCTGATGCCTTATCCATTAGGCCACTGGGCCACAACTACACACAACATAATTAGTACTGCGGGACTAGAATATTACTTTAATATCGTTGCATAATATTTTTAAAAAGTGGTACTCTTTAAGAAAGTTCTTGATGAGCAAGATGTGAGTCAATCGCACAATACTTAAACTCTGTACACGAATCCTCACAGCAAGTATAAATCAAAAATCAAAGAATGCTAAAACTCACACAACTGGTTTTCTACACAGTCTCAGATGACCCAGATGGGACTCGAACCCACAATCCTCAGCTCCGAAGGCTGATGCCTTATCCATTAGGCCACTGGGCCACAACTGCATGCAACATAATTAGTACTGCGGGACTAGAATATTACTTTCATAGCGTTGCATAATATTTTTAAAAAGTGGTACTCTTTAATAAAGTTTTCGATGAGCAAGATGTGAGTCAATCGCACATTACTTAGACTCTGTACACGAATCCTCACAGCAAGTATAAATCAAAATTCAATGTTTTTCAGTTATATTTTTTATTGTAATTTTAATTGGAGCTTACGGCAAGAAATATCTCGAACACCTGGACTTTACTATGGTAAAATACCTTCCAGCTGAACTGTTAAACTTTCAGCACTGTCTACCTCCTTCTACCTGTGTTTTGCAAACGTTGCGATCACTGCATCTTCTCCGCCGACCCAAATATGTTCATCGGGGATCCCGCCGGAGTCTTCATACAGGTGGTACTGGAGTAAATGCAGTTTGGTCGGAGAGGCGCTTGGATCGCCGTCACAAAACGGCCCGTGGAGTTTGTTCCGCTAATCTCTTCTATCCTCATAAATCTACTGCCCTGAATGGAGGTGTCCGTCTTGAGGAAATCAGGTTTGCGCACTTGAACACTCGCTCTATAAACAATAAATCGGCTTCTATCTGTGACATTATTGTGGACAAGAATTTGGATTTTCTTTGTCTCTGTGAAACATGGCATCAGCCAAATGACTATTTGAATCTCAATATGTGTGTCTTACCAGGCTATACTTATATTGATCAACCACGAATTACTGGTAAAGGTGGCGGTCTTGCTGTTATTTATAGATCTGATGTCTCTGTCACTGAAGTTACATTGCCTTGTTTTTCTTCATTTGAATGTTTGGCATTCAAATTGAATTCATCAATTCTTGTCTTAAATATCTACCGCCCTCCGAAACGCAACCCTGCATTTTTTCTCGGAACTTAGTGAGCTTTTGACACTTGTCAGTGCAAATTGTTCAGCTATTGTTCTAACTGGTGATTTTAATATTCATATGGACAATCAAAATTGTAATAATACTGTTTGTTTTATGGAAACATTAGAGTGTTTTAATTTCACTCAATATGTCAACTTTCCAACACATAAGTATGGTCATATATTAGATCTGGTTTGTGCTACAGGTGTGACTATTGACCAGCTTGAGTGTACTGATGTATCATGTATAAGTGATCACAAACTTATTACTTTTACTGTGTTTCCTCCTTCTCCGCAAAAAACCAAGGAGCATGTAATCTGCTTTAGAAAAATTAGAGACATTGACCTAGATGCTTTTATACATACTATTGGTGAACTACCAGTTGTGACTTGCATTGACCAATATAATGCTGTCTTCTCATCTATTCTGGATGAGTTTGCCCCTGTGAAGAAACGTGTTGTCTCTTTTAAGAGGCCTTCTCCATGGTATACGCCTGAGCTACGTAAGCTTAAGGCAGCTGGGAGGCAGTTGGAGCGACAGTATAGGAAATCTAGCTTAACAGTTCACAAGCTTATGTATGATCAGCATCAGATGGAATATCACAACTCTCTAAAAATTACAAAAATGGAGTTTTATTCAACAATCATTAGTAGTGGGGCTTCTAATCCACGAGTATTGTTTAATACAATTAATAATCTAACCCAACCAATTACTAGGGTTAATCACCTCTCCACAGAGCAATGCAATGATTTTCTTAAGTATTTCTTGTGTAAAATTGAGAACATTTATAATACTATTGCATCTGTCTCTACTTCAGCTGAGCTATTAGATCTGCATCCTCTTATTTCCCCTCCTTTGCTTTCAAGTTTTACTGCTGTTAGTCCTGGCATTATTTCAAAATTGGTTTTGTCAATGAATTCTTCATTTTCCTTACTTGATCCGCTTCCAACTACAGTTTTGAAAAAATGCTTGCCAGCTATTGTTCCTCATATTAATGTGATTGTTAACACTTGACTTACTTTAGGGATTGTTCCCCCAGCACTTAAAGTAGCAGCAGTCAAACCAGTTCTTAAAAAATCTGGGAGTGATACTACCGATATGTCTAATTATAGGCCTATCTCAAACTTGCCATTTGTTGCCAAGGTTCTTGAACGGGTGGTAGTTGGTCAGCTACAAAATCATTTCTCTGCGAATAGATTACTAGAACCTTTTCAGTCAGGGTTTAGGGCTGGACATAGTACGGAGACTGCCCTTTTGAGAGTAATGAATGATCTCCTGGTTGCAGCAGACTCTGGGGCTTGTGGCATTTTGGTCCTATTAGATCTTAGTGCGGCATTCGATACCATCTGCCACGCTATACTGCTGGACAGATTACATAAGTGGATTGGTCTCTCTGGTTTGGCTTTAAAGTGGTTTGAATCATATCTTTCAGAACGTACTCAATTTGTTTATTCTGGTATAAACAGATCTCAGACTGTTCCATTGCGGCAGGGCGTCCCTCAGGGGTCGGTACTGGGTCCTACTCTTTTTAGCATCTATATGTTGCCTCTTGGGCAGATTATTCAAAAGTATGGACTGGGCTATCATTGCTATGCAGATGATACCCAGATTTACATTAGCACTCAACCTGATGTTACATCAGCACTTTCAATTTTAACTGATTGCCTACTGGAAATACAGGTCTGGATGAAACAGAACTTCCTACAGTTAAACTGCGCAAAAACTGAAGTTCTTTTGGTTGGCACTCCAACTGCTGTAAATAGATGCAATAATCTTAAACTTAGAGTACATGATTGCCAGATTCTCCCTTCTGTACAGGTGCGGAACTTAGGTGTGAGTTTTGATGCGCAGCTGACCTTTAACACCCATTTTAAGAATGTTTCTAAAGTAGCTTTTTATCATCTTCAGAATATTGCACGTATAAGACCTTTTCTTTCTATGTCTGATGCAGAAAGGCTTATTCACGCCTTTATAACTTCCAGACTCGATTATTGCAATTCTCTTTTTGCAGGGTTACCTGCAAGTACTATTAAGAGACTGCAATATGTGCAAAATTCAGCTGCTCATGTTTTAACTTACACATCATCCCGCAGTCATATTACTCCTGTGCTTTCTAAATTACACTGGTTACCAGTTGAGTCACGTATTGATTTTAAAGTTCTTATCTTAACTTATAAAGCAGTACATGGAATGGCCCCCGATTACATTTGTAATCTGGTGACAGTGCCCACGCCATCTCGGTCTCTCCGCTCCGCTGGTTCTCTTACTCTGTACCAGCCTCGTTGTAAACTCAAAACTATGGGTGGGAGGTCTTTCTCTTGTATTGCTCCCAGGTTGTGGAATTCTCTGCCTTTTCCTATTAGGAATGCTCCGTCTTTTGATTGTTTTAAGAATTTACTGAAAACATATCTTTTTACTGAAGCTTTTAAGTAATAATTTTACAGTATTTTTTTTATTTTTTTTTTGTTATGATTGTGTTTGTTATTGTTTCTTATTGTAGCGCCTTGAGTGTAAGAAAGGCGCAATACAAATAAAATGTATTATTATTATTAGCATTACATTGTAGGCACTGCCCAAGAAGAAGAACCTTTTATGCCACCCAGATATGACTCAAACCCACAATACACTTTTAGAAGAAAGGTATTTCTTGGAAATCATTTTAAAGATCAATCAGAGACAATGATGTGTAACTTAGGCACTGTACACAAATCCTCACAGAAAGTATCAATTAGAGGTTGGAGACCTCACACAACTGGTTTTCTGCACAGTTTCAGATAACCCAGATGGGACTCGAACCCACAATCCTCAGCTCCGAAGGCTGATGCCTTATCCATTAGGCCACTGGGCCACAACTGCAAGTAACGTAATTAGTACTGCGGCACTAGAATATTACTTTCATAGCGTTACATAATATTTTTAAAAAGTGGTACTCTTTAAGAAAGTTTTTGATGAGCAAGATGTGAGTCAATCGCACAGTACTTAGCTCCAAAGTCTGGTCCCGCAAATGCAATTTCTCTAGAGCAGATCTGATGTATTAGAGTAGTAATGTCATTCCAACCACTTAGCATTACATTGTAGGCACTCCCCAAGAAGAAGAATCTTTTATGCCACCCAGATACGACTCAAAGCCACAAAACACTTTTAGAAGAAAGGTATTTCTTGGAAATCATTTTAAAGTTCAATCAGAGACGATGTTGTGTAACTTAGGCACCGCACAGAAATCCTCACAGAAAGTATGAATTGAAGATTGGAGACCTCACACAACTGCTTTTCTGCACAGTCTCAGATGACCCAGATGGGACTCGAACCCACAATCCTCAGCTCAAAAGGCTGATGCCTTATCCATTAGGCCACTGGGCCACAACTGCACACAACATAATTAGTACTACGCGACTAGAATATTACTTTAATATCGTTGCATAATATTTTTAAAAAGTGGTACTCTTTAAGAAAGTTTTTGATGAGCAAGATGTGAGTCAATCGCACAGTACTTAGCTCCAAAGTCTGGTCCCGCAAATGCAATTTCTCTAGAGCAGATCTGATGTATTAGAGTAGTACTGTCATTCCAACCAGTTAGCATTACATTGTAGGCACTGCCCAAGAAGAAGAACCTTTTATGCCACCCAGATATGACTCAAACCCACAATACACTTTTAGAAGAAAGGTATTTCTTGGAAATCATTTTAAAGATCAATCAGAGACAATGATGTGTAACTTAGGCACCGCACAGAAATCCTCACAGAAAGTATCAATTAAAGATTGGAGACCTCACACAACTGCTTTTCTGCACAGTCTCAGATGACCCAGATGGGACTCAAACCCACAATCCTCAGCTACGAAGGCTGATGCCTTATCCATTAGGCCACTGGGCCACAATTGCAAGTCACATAATTAGTACTGCGCCACTAAAATATTACTTTCATAGCGTTACATAATATTTTTAAAAAGTGGTACTCTTTAAGAAAGTTTTTGATGAGCAAGATGTGAGTCAATCGCACAATACTTAGTTCAAAAGTCTCGTCCCGCAAATGCAATTTCTCTAGAGCAGATCTGATGTATTAGAGTAGTACTGTCATTCCAACCACTTAGCATTACATTGTAGGCACTCCCCAAGAAGAAGAATCTTTTATGCAACCCAGATATGACTCAAAGCCACAATACACTTTTAGAAGAAAGGTATTTCTTGGAAATCATTTTAAAGTTCAATCAGAGAGTTTGATTGTCTCTGATTTAAAGTTCAATCAGAGACAATGATGTGTAACTTAGGCACCGCACACAAATCCTCACAGAAAGTATCAATTAAACATTGGAGACCTCACACAACTGCTTTTCTGCACAGTCTCAGATGACCCAGATGGGACTCGAACCCACAATCCTCAGCTCCGAAGGCTGATGCCTTATCCATTAGGCCACTGGGCCACAACTGCACACAGCCTAATTAGTACTGCGCCACTAGAATATTACTTTCATAACGTTACATAATATTTTTAAAAAGTGGTACTCTTTAAGAAAGTTTTTGATGAGCAAGATGTGAGTCAATCGCACAATACTTAAACTCTGTACATGAATCCTCACAGCAAGTATAAATCAAAAATCAAAGAATGCTAAAACTCACACAACTGGTTTTCTGCACAGTCTCAGATGACCAAGATGGGACTCGAACCCACAATACTCAGCTACAAAGGCTGATGCCTTCTCCATTAGGCCACTGGGCCACATTTGCAAGCCACATAATTAGTACTGCGGCACTAAAATATTACTTTCATAGCGTTACATAATATTTTTAAAAAGTGGTACTCTTTAAGAAAGTTTTTGATGAGCAAGATGTGAGTCAATCGCACAGTACTTAGCTCCAAAGTCTGGTCCCGCAAATGCAGTTTCTCTAGAGCAGTTCTGATGTAGAGTAGTACTGTCATTCCAACCAGTTAGCATTACATTGTAGGCACTGCCCAAGAAGAATAACCTTTTATGCCACCCAGATATGACTCAAAACCACAATACACTTTTAGAAGAAAGGTATTTCTTGGAAATCATTTTAAAGATCAATCAGAGACAATGATGTGTAACTTAGGCACTGTACACAAATCCTCACAGAAAGTATCAATTAAAGGTTGGGGACCTCACACAACTGGTTTTCTGCACAGTTTCAGATAACCCAGATGGGACTCGAACCCACAATCCTCAGCTCCGAAGGCTGATGCCTTATCCATTAGGCCTCTGGGCCACAACTGCAAGTAACGTAATTAGTACTGCGGCACTAGAATATTACTTTCATAGCGTTACATAATATTTTTAAAAAGTGGTACTGTTTAAGAAATTTTTTGATGAGCAAGATGTGAGTCAATCGCACAGTACTTAGCTCCAAAGTCTGGTCCCGCAAATGCAATTTCTCTAGAGCAGATCTGATGTATTAGAGTAGTACTGTCATTCCAACCACTTAGCATTACATTGTAGGCACTCCCCAAGAAGAAGAATCTTTTATGCCCCCCAGATATGACTCAAAGCCACAAAACACTTTTAGAAGAAAGGTATTTCTTGGAAATCATTTTAAAGTTCAATCAGAGACAATGTTGTGTAACTTAGGCACCGCACAGAAATCCTCACAGAAAGTATCAATTAAAGATTGGAGACCTCACACAACTGCATTTCTGCACAGTCTCAGATGACCCAGATGGGACTCGAACCCACAATCCTCAGCTCCAAAGGCTGATGCCTTATCCATTAGGCCACTGGGCCACAACTGCACACAACATAATTAGTACTACGGGACTAGAATATTACTTTAATATCGTTGCATAATATTTTTAAAAAGTGGTACTCTTTAAGAAAGTTTTTGATGAGCAAGATGTGAGTCAATCGCAGAGTACTTAGCTCCAAAGTCTGGTCCCGCAAATGCAGTTTCTCTAGAGCAGTTCTGATGTAGAGTAGTACTGTCATTCCAACCAGTTAGCATTACATTGTAGGCACTGCCCAAGAAGAATAACCTTTTATGCCACCCAGATATGACTCAAAACCACAATACACTTTTAGAAGAAAGGTATTTCTTGGAAATCATTTTAAAGATCAATCAGAGACAATGATGTGTAACTTAGGCACTGTACACAAATCCTCACAGAAAGTATCAATTAAAGGTTGGGGACCTCACACAACTGCTTTTCTGCACAGTTTCAGATAACCCAGATGGGACTCTAACCCACAATCCTCAGCTCCGAAGGCTGATGCCTTATCCATTAGGCCTCTGGGCCACAACTGCAAGTAACGTAATTAGTACTGCGGCACTAAAATATTACTTTCATAGCGTTACATAATATTTTTAAAAAGTGGTACTGTTTAAGAAATTTTTTGATGAGCAAGATGTGAGTCAATCGCACAGTACTTAGCTCCAAAGTCTGGTCCCGCAAATGCAATTTCTCTAGAGCAGATCTGATGTATTAGAGTAGTACTGTCATTCCAACCACTTAGCATTACATTGTAGGCACTCCCCAAGAAGAAGAATCTTTTATGCCCCCCAGATATGACTCAAAGCCACAAAACACTTTTAGAAGAAAGGTATTTCTTGGAAATCATTTTAAAGTTCAATCAGAGACAATGTTGTGTAACTTAGGCACCGCACAGAAATCCTCACAGAAAGTATCAATTAAAGATTGGAGACCTCACACAACTGCATTTCTGCACAGTCTCAGATGACCCAGATGGGACTTGAACCCACAATCCTCAGCTCCAAAGGCTGATGCCTTATCCATTAGGCCACTGGGCCACAACTGCACACAACATAATTAGTACTACGGGACTAGAATATTACTTTAATATCGTTGCATAATATTTTTAAAAAGTGGTACTCTTTAAGAAAGTTTTTGATGAGCAAGATGTGAGTCAATCGCAGAGTACTTAGCTCCAAAGTCTGGTCCCGCAAATGCAATTTCTCTAGAGCAGATCTGATGTATTAGAGTAGTACTGTCATTCCAACCACTTAGCATTACATTGTAGGCACTCCCCAAGAAGAAGAATCTTTTATGCCACCCAGATATGACTCAAAGCCACAAAACACTTTTAGAAGAAAGGTATTTCTTGGAAATCATTTTAAAGTTCAATCAGAGACAATGTTGTGTAACTTAGGCACCGCACAGAAATCCTCATAGAAAGTATCAATTAAAGACTGGAGACCTCACACAACTGCTTTTGTGCACAGTCTCAGATGACCCAGATGGGACTCGAACCCACAATCCTCAGCTCCAAAGGCTGATGCCTTATCCATTAGGCCACTGGGCCACAACTGCACAAAACATAATTAGTACTACGGGACTAGAATATTACTTTAATATCGTTGCATAATATTTTTAAAAAGTGGTACTCTTTAAGAAAGTTTTTGATGAGCAAGATGTGAGTCAATCGCACATTACTTAGACTCTGTACACGAATCCTCACAGCAAGTATAAATCAAAAATCAGAGAATGCTAAAACTCACACAACTGGTTTTCAGCACAGTCTCAGATGACCCAGATGGGACTCGAACCCACAATCCTCAGCTCCGAACGCTGATGCCTTATCCATTAGGCCACTGGGCCACAATTGCAAGTCGCATAATTAGTACTCAGACACTAAAATATTACTTTCATAGCTTTACATAATATTTTTAAAAAGTGGTACTCTTTAAGAAAGTTTTTGATGAGCAAGATGTGAGTCAATCGCAGAGTACTTAGCTCCAAAGTCTGGTCCCGCAAATGCAATTTCTCTAGAGCAGATCTGATGTATTAGAGTAGTACTGTCTTTCCAACCACTTAGCATGACATTGTAGGCACTCCCCAAGAAGAAGAATCTTTTATGCAACCCAGATATGACTCAAAGCCACAGTACACTTTTAGAAGAAAGGTATTTCTTGGAAATCATTTTAAAGTTCAATCAGAGACAATGATGTGTAACTTAGGCACCGCACACAAATCCTCACAGAAAGTATCAATTAAAGATTGGAGACCTCACACAACTGCTTTTCTGCACAGTCTCAGATGACCCAGATGGGACTCGAACGCACAATCCTCAGCTCCGAAGGCTGATGCCTTGTCCATTAGGCCACTGGGCCACAACTGCACACAACATAATTAGTACTGCGGCACTAGAATATTAATTTCATAGCGTTGCATAATATTTTCAAAAAGTGGTACTCTTTAATAAAGTTTTTGATGAGCAAGTCAATCATTGAAGCTACAAGAGGATCTGCATACTGTAAGTGTTTTGCTGTCGTTTCTAGTTGATTTTAGTGCTGTATAGTTGCTTTACTGCTTGTTTACTGAGGTCACGTGGCAAATCGCGTTTGGTTTCGTTTGCTCTGAGTCAGTAAGGCGTGGTCAAAGCCAGCTTAGTATATAAACAGTTGTTATTTAGCATTCATTAGAGAGAATCATTGAAGCTACAAGAGGATCTGCATACTGTAAGTGTTTTGCTGTCGTTTCTAGTTGATTTTAGTGCTGTATAGTTGCTTTACTGCTTGTTTACTGAGGTCACGTGGCAAATCGCGTTTGGTTTCGTTTGCTCTGAGTCAGTAAGGCGTGGTCTGCTGAACTAACGTTGTAATAAGCTGGTATAAGTGCACAGTGTACCGCGGCAGCCCTCATGTGAAGCCCTCCTCATGTGAAGCCCTCCTCGTGTGAAGACCGAAGAGTGTAAAGACCAGCGACTCTACCTGTGCGACTCCACCGAGCAACGACACCGACAAGGCACTTGAGTATTGCTCTTTTCTTTCTTTCCTCTTTATACCGTGTGTTCTTGTCTGTCTTTTGACTTGTTTTAGATATGTGCTTCCAAATTCCCACTATTACTAACCCTCGTAAATCGCATGCTACACGCTGTAACCAGCGCAATCATAACAACCTGCGTTCTTTACCCATGTCACCTAGTACATTGTTTTCTATTTCGATTGGGCTCTGGAATTGTCAGTCTGCTGTCAACAAAGCAGAGTTCATCACAGCTATTGCTACTTATTCAGATCTCCATCTCATGGCTCTGACTGAGACATGGATCAAACCAGAGGACACTGCCACACCAGCAGCCCTCTCCTCTAATTTCACTTTCTCTCACACCTCACGCCAGATTGGGAGGGGTGGTGGTACTGGTTTGCTTATGTCCAATGAATGGAAGTTCAATCCTTTACCATCTCTCTCTGAAAATGGCTCATTTGAATCACATGCAATTACCATCACCTACCCTACCAAAATTCATGTTGTAGTTGTCTATCGTCCCCCAGGTCAGCTAGGTAACTTCTTGGAGGAGTTGGATGTGTTACTCTCATCCTTCCCTGAGGATGGCACTCCTCTGCTAGTACTTGGTGACTTCAACATCCATCTAGACAAACCTCAGGCTGCTGACTTCCACACGCTGCTTGCCTCATTTGATCTCAAGCGAGTGGCTACCTCAGCTACCCACAAATCAGGTAACCAATTGGACCTCATCTACACACGCTGTGGCTCCACCGACAATACACTGGTTACTCCACTACACACCTCAGACCACTTTCTCATTACTTTCACACTCAACCTGACCCCCAACTCATCACACACCCCACCACACGTCACTTTTCGCCGAAACCTACGCTCCCTCTCACCATCTCATCTATCCTCTTCGGTCTCATCCACACTTCCTCCCGCTAACCAATTCTCATCAATGGACACTAACACTGCTACTGACACTCTCTGCACCACTCTATCATCCTGCTTAGATGATTTCTGCCCCCTCTTAACCAGACCAGCCCGCGCCACCCCCTCTGCCCCCTGGCTCTCTGATGTTCTCCGTGAGCATCGGTCTAGACTCAGGGCTGCAGAGAGGAAGTGGCGCAAATCTAAAAATCCTACTGACCTTAGCTTATATCAGTCACTCCTTTCTTCTTTCTCTACTAATGTCACCAATGCTAAAACCTCCTACTATCACACTAAAATTAACAACTCAAATGACTCCCGAACACTTTTCAAAACCTTCTCTTCTCTTCTTTGCCCTCCTCCCCTCCCTCCCACATCAGTTCTTACAGCTGATGACTTTGCCACTTTCTTCACACATAAAATAACAACCATCAGCGGCCAATTCTCCACACCACACACTGACAAGAACATCTTAATTGAAAACACACAAATTCTCCCCTCCTTCTCCATGCTTTCTGAGGCAGATGTTTCCAAACTCATTCTTTCCAATCACCCTACTACCTGTCCGCTAGACCCTATCCCCACTCCTCTTCTTCAGGCCATCTCCTCCTCAATTCTACCTGCACTCACTCACATTATCAATTCCTCCCCTCACACTGGAACATTTCCCACAGCTTTTAAGCAGGCTAGGATTACCCCACTGCTTAAGAAACCCACTCTGAATCCAGCTCTTTTAGAAAACTACAGACCAGTATCCCTTCTTCCTTTCATTGCTAAGACACTTGAGAGAGTTGTATTCAACCAACTGTCTACTTATCTCTCACAGAACAACCTCCTTGACAACCACCAGTCTGGTTTCAAGAGTGGCCACTCTACTGAGACTGCCCTGCTCTCAGTCACTGAAGCCCTGAGACTGGCACGAGCATCTTCAAAATCATCAGTACTCATCTTGCTGGACCTGTCTGCTGCCTTTGACACAGTGAACCACCAGATCCTCCTGTCTACACTCATGTCGAAGGGCATCACGGGAACCGCGCTCCAGTGGTTCGAGTCTTACCTCTCAGGTAGGTCCTTCAGGGTATCTTGGAGAGGTGAGGTGTCCAAGTCACATCATCTTGCTACTGGGGTACCTCAGGGCTCTGTGCTTGGTCCACTTCTCTTCTCCATCTACACGTCATCACTAGGATCGGTCATTCAGGATCATGGTTTCTCCCATCACTGTTATGCTGATGACACACAACTCTACCTCTCATTCCAACCAGATGATCCGACGGTTGCTGGTCGCATCACAGCCTGCCTGACAGCCATTTCTGCCTGGATGAAGGACCACCACCTCCAACTCAACCTTGCAAAAACGGAACTGCTTGTGATCGGTGCAAACCCAACACTTCATCACAACCTTTCAGTTCAACTTGGGTCTTCAACCATCACTCCTTCCAGGACAGCCAGAAACCTTGGAGTGGTGATGGATGCTGGTCTAACCTTCACAGATCATGTTGCAGCAACGACCCGGTCCTGCAGATTTGCCTTGTACAACATCAGGAAGATTAGACCCTTCCTATCTGAACATTCCACACAAATTCTTGTCCAAGCTCTTGTTCTATCCAGACTGGACTACTGTAATGCTCTCTTGGCTGGCCTTCCAGCATGCACTATCAAGCCTCTACAACTGATCCAAAATGCTGCAGCAAGACTGGTCTTCAACGAACCGAAGAGAGCGCACGTCACTCCTCTCTTCATCAGTCTGCACTGGCTGCCAGTAGCTGCTCGCATCCAATTCAAGGCTCTGATGTTTGCTTACAGAACGACAGCTGGCTCTGCACCGCTATACCTTAACTCACTACTTCAGACTTACGCGCCCTCCAGAAACCTGCGTTCTGCAAGTGAACGGCGCCTTGTGGTGCCATCACATAGGGGCACAAAATCACTCTCACTGACCTTCTCCGGGACTGTTCCTGGCTGGTGGAATGACCTACCACGCTCTATCCGAGCAGCCGAGTCTCTAGCCATTTTCAAAAAAATGCTAAAGACGTATCTTTTTCGTCAGCACTTGACCCAGTAGTAGTAGCACTTACCTTGACTAATATTCTTCTCCTATCTGTGTATTTATTTATTTAAAAAAAAAAAAAAAAAAAAATCGCTATGAGCACTTTACTGACATAACTGTGACTTCACTCAGCACTTACACACTGTTGTTCTCATGTTGATTTAATTGATTCTACTACTCTCATTTGTAAGTCGCTTTGGATAAAAGCGTCTGCTAAATGACTAAATGTAAATGTAAATGTAAATGCAAGATGTGAGTCAATCGCACATTACTTAGACTCTGTACACGAATCCTCACAGCAAGTATAAATCAAAAATCAGAGAATGCTAAAACTCACATAACTGGTTTTCAGCACAGTCTCAGATGGCCCAGATGGGACTCAAACCCACAATCCTCAGCTCTGAAGGCTTATGCCTTTTCCATTAGGCCACTGGGTCACAATTGCAAGTCACATAATTAGTACTGCGGCACTAGAATATCACTTTCATAGCGTTACATAAAAAGATATGACTTGTCTGCACAGTCTCAGATGACCCAGATGGGACTCAAACCCACAATCCTCAGCTTTTCCATTAGGCCACTGAGCCACAACTGCAAGTTTTTTGAATTGGCACTGCTGCACTAGAATATTACTTTTATAGTGTTACATAATATTTAAAAAAAGTAGCACTCTTGAAGAAGGTTCTTGATGAGCAAGATGTGAGTCAATCGCACAGTACTTAGACTCTGTACACGAATCCTCACAGCAAGTATAAATCAAAAATCAGAGAATGCTAAAACTCACACAACTGGTTTTCAGCACAGTTTCAGATGACCCAGATCGGACTCAAACCCACAATCCTCAGCTACAAAGGCTGATGCCTTATCCATTAGGGCACTGGGCCACAACTGCACGCAACATAATTAGTACTGCGGGACTAGAACATTACTTTCATAGCGTTGCATAATATATTTCAAAAGTGGTACTCTTTAATAAAGTTTTTGATGAGCAAGATGTGAGTCAATCGCACAATACTTAGCTCCAAAGTCTGGTCCCGCACATACAATTTCTCTAGAGCAGATCTGATGTATTAGAGTAGTTCTGTCATTCCAACGACTTAGCATTACATTGTAGGCACTGCCCAAGAAGAAGAACCTTTTATGCCACCCAGATATGACTCAAAGCCACAATATACTTTTAGAAGAAAGGTATTTCTTGGAAATCATTTTAAAGTTCAATCAGAGACAATCATGTGTAACTTAGGAACTGTACACAAATCCTCACAGAAAGTATCAATTAAAGATTGGAGATCTCACACAACTGCTTTTCTGCACAGTCTCAGATGACCAAGATGGGACTTGAACCCACAATCCTCAGCTACAAAGGCTGATGCCTTATCCATTAGGCCACTGGGCCACAATTGCAAGTCACATAATTAGTACTGCGGCACTAAAATATTACTTTCATAGCGTTACATAATATTTTTAAAAAGTGGTACTCTTTAAGAGAGTTTTTGATGAGCAAGATGTAAGTCAATCGCACAATACTTAGACTCTGTACACGAATCCTCACAGCAAGTATAAATAAAAAATCAGAGAATGCTAAAACTCACACAACTGGTTTTCTGCACAGTCTCAGATGACCCAGATGGGACGCGAACCCACAATCCTCAGCTCCGATAGCCGATGGCTGATGTCTTATCCCTTAGGCCACTGGGCCACAATTGCAAGCAACATAATTAGTACTGTGGCACTAGAATGTTACTTTCATAGCGTTACATAATATTTTTAAAAAGTAGAACTCTTGAAGGTTTTTGATGAGCAAGATGTGAGTCAATCGCACAATACCTAGTTCCACGTATTGTGTACTTAGGTCTGGTCCCACGCGTGCAATTTCACTAGAGTAGATCTGATGTATTAGAGTAGTACCGTCATTCCAACGAATTAGCATAACATTGTAGGCACTCCAAAGAAGAAGAAACTTTTATGCAACCCAGATATGACTCAAACACACAATACACTTTTAGAAGGAAGATATTTCTTGGAAATCATTTTAAAGTTCAATCAGAGACAATCATCTATATCTTAGGCTCTGTACACAAATCCTCACAGAAAGTATCAATTAAAGATTGGAGACCTCACACAATTGGTTTTCTACACAGTCTCAGACAACCCAGATGGGACTCAAACCCACAGTCCTCAGCTCCAAAGGCTGATGCCTTATCCATTAGGGCACTGGGCCATGACTGCAAGCTATATAATAAGTACTGCGGCACTAGAATATTACTTTCATAGCATAACATAATATTTTAAAAAAAATAGTAATCTTGAAGAAGGTTTTTGACTCAAACCCAAAATACACTTTTAGAAGAAATGTATTTCTTGGACATCATTTTAAAGTTCAAGCAAAGACAATCATCTGTACTTTAGGCACTGTACACAAATCCTCACAGCAAGTATCAATTAAAGATTGGAGACCTCACACAATTGGTTTTCTACACAGTCTCAGACAACCCAGACGGGATTTGAACTCACAATCCACAGCTCCAAAGACTGACGCCTTATCCATTCAGCCACAACTTCAAGCTACATAATTAGTACTGTGGCATTAGAATATTACTTTTAGGCAATCCAAATATGACTCAAACCCATAATGCTCTTTTACAAGAATCCTATCATACTGTACTAGAGGTGTTTAGATGGTAGCACATTCTCCGTAGGCTAATGCCTTATTGCTGCTTTTATGCAACCCAGATATGACTCAAACCCACAATACACTTTTAGAAGAAATATATTTCTCGACAAAATAAATGAATAAATCACTTTAACATTTCATGTAGCTAGAATAGAATAGAATAGAATAAGTAGTGTGTGAGTGTGCAACTATCCATTACTGTGTTCCATGTATATACAATACAATGTACACTAAAAACAATTTGCAATAATTAAACAATACATTGCAATATACAACATACAAAATACAGTACAGAATGTGCATTTCATTCATTCTTTTTTTTTATTATTGCTTTAAATATAAATAGCATATTAAGTCAATTAAGAGCTACAAGAGATAAGATAAAAAAAAAAAAAAAGAACACCATCAGATTAGACAAATGTCAGAAAACACTGGTATTATCACTTCTGCATTCATTGGTTTTAAAATAATATATAATATATAAATTACATTTCATGTTTAGGTACATTAACCACTCAAAAATATATTAAAAATAAATAAATAATAATAATAATAATAATAATAATAATAATATTGTCACCACATGGTCAAATACCCAAAGAAAACCTCCATAACCTCCAAATTTAGGGACTCCTGAAGATCACTATCATCCTGCACATAATAAATCCCCACTTGCCATTGCCAATAACAGATAATAGCCTCATGCTACCCACTTACCACCATTGTCAGCTAACAACAGCCAGGGTAAGACTTTTACATTGAAATGTAAATGATGCTGAAATAAAGTCAGAATTTGTCATAGTTTATTACCATCTCAAGAGGTCCAAAAATTGTAAAGTTGGTTGCGTTTAAATCTTCCTTATTTTGAGTGATTACATTGAAATTGCAAAACCATTGCTGCACATCTAACAAACAGCACTGATCTCCTTTTCTTTAGAGAAATACATTTCATTCAAATGAAGCTACACATGCATTTCAAACAAATTATGAGGACAATACATTTGACAAACAAAATGTATACAAAACCATGTACAGGTGCATCTCAATAAATTAGAATATCATGAAAAAGTTGTTTTTTTTTTCTCTGTAATTTAATCCAAAAAATAAAACTTAAACATATTCTAGATTTATTAGACATAAAGTAAAATATTTCCAGACTTTTTTGTTTTCATTTCGATGATTGCATCTTGCTGCTCATCAAAAAAAACAAACAAAAAAAAAAAACAAAAAAACAGTATCTCAAATGATTAGAATATTTAATTTCAAGTTCTATTAAATTACCATTCTCAATGTATAAATACTGAGTTTAGGTCAGTAATCCCAACTGCAGTCATGGGGAAGTCTGCTGACTTGACAGTTGTCCAGAAGACGATCATCAAGACCCTCTACAATGAGGGTAAGTCACAGAGGGTCATTGCTGAAAGAGCTGGCTGTTCGCAGAGTGCTGTGCCAAAGCATATTCATGGAAAGTTGACTGGAAGGAAAAAGTGTGGTAGGAAAAGGTGTACAAATGAAAGGAATGACCACAGACTTGAGAAGATTGTCAGGGGAAGCCGGTTTAAGAACTTAGGAGAGCTTCAAAAGGAGTGGACTGAAGCTGGAGTCAGTGCATCAATAGCCACCACACACAGACGTCTTCAGGAAATGGGCTACAACTGTCACATTCCACATACCAAGCCACTTCTGAACCAAAGACAACATCAGAAGCGTCTTACCTGGGCTAAGGAGAAAAAAAACTGGACTGTTGCTCAGTGGTCCAAAGTCCTCTTTTCAGATGAAAGTAAATTTTGCATTTCATTTGGAAATCAAGGTCCCGGAGTCTGGAGGAAGAGTGGAGAGGCACAGAAACCATGTTGATTGAAGTCCAGTGTGAAGTTTCTACAGTCAGTGATGATTTGGGCTGCCATGTCATCTGTTGGTGTTGGTCCACTGTGTTTTCTGAAGTCCAGTCAATGCAGCCATCTACCAGGAATTTTTAGAGCACTTCATGCTTCTTTATGCTGACAAGCTTTATGGAGATGCTGATTTCATTTTACAGCAGTATTTGGCACCTGCCAGCACTACCAAAGGTACCAAAAGCTAGTTCAGTGACCATGGTGTTACTGTGCTTGATTGGCATAGAGTATTGTCAAGTGGAATGACTTATTCTAATTTATTGAGATAGTGAATTGGTGGTTTTTTGTTAAATGTGAGCCAAAATCATCACAATTAAAAGAACCAAAGACTTAAAGTACTTCAGTCTGTGTGCATTGAATTTATTTAATACACGAGTTCCACAATTTGAGTTGAATTACTAAAATAAATGAACTTTTCCACAGCATTCTAATTTATTGAGATGCACCTGTATATCGTTAAACATTAAAACTCTGGTTAAACTGAAACAAGTTCTGCATCGTGTTTTATGCATTAGAATTCTGTTTTCTAGAATTAGATATTAATCGTCTAGACACTGATCATCTTAGAACAGGTAAATCAGAATGTTTATTGTGTGTCTGTGACAGATCAGGTTCAGGCATCAAGTTATTCACTGGATGAAGAATTTCTTGTTGACTCTTGAGTCTTCAAAAGACTATAGTGAATTCTTCTGAGCACTTGACCATTTTCTGTTATCACTTTGTAAGATTTGGGATTAATTTCTTCCAACACAGTTGTTTTGTGCCATGTGTTTGGCTATTTTAATAATAGCTCATATAATAGCTCTTTGGTTTGCATTTTATCAGTTTTTTCTCTGCTTCAAACCCTTGTTTGGATAGTCTCAGAAAAACATGGAAGGGTGGTACAGCTTGCGATCCATTAACAGTTCAGCTGACGATACACCACAATCCAGTGGGGAAGCGAGGTATGGATCTGACCCATCATCCACAGTCATTTGAGGGTCTGCGTTCCCTTCTCTGCCTTTTCACTTGTGCATGCACTGGACATTACATGTTGGAATTTGTACTGCTTTGCAAACTGCTGGAACTCCTAGCAATTTTAATAAGGCCCATTGTCCTGATTTAGGAATTCTGTGCCTGGCGAATAATGATTTGTGGTTTACTACATTACTGGCCGCTGTTTCTGGCAGTAAAGCCATCTCATTGATGATCTATCACCAACAGATAGCTTTTTCCATTGAAATGATTCAATGCCAAACATCTCCCAAGCTTAAGAAGTCTGATCTGCTATGATCTTGGGCTCCTTAGTTTGCTTGTTTTCAGTATTAAAGACGTTTCACACCTGTTCACCATCTTCTCATTATAAGCATTTATACCTGGCCAGTATATGTCTTCTCTGACTCTTATTTCTACATTTTTTTGCATATTATCAATGTCCTTCATGTATCCTCTTAAGGATGACAATTCTGTTCTTCCTAAGCAAGTCCATTCACTTCTAGATACTTCTGTCTTCTTGGTATGTCTAGGATAGCTTCTATTTTGGTTTTCTCAAGCTTGACACCTTGTCCATACAGTCAATCTCCAAAAATTTCTCTGAGCAAAAACCGACATTTACTTCTGAGTTCATATTCCATTCTTTTGAATTGAGGGCAACACATTTCTAATTTCTCAGCACATTCTAGCAGTGTTGCTCTAAAGTGGAACCCCTGACTGTGACATTCACTGGGACCACTAGGACAACCTCCAAAGTCTTAAAATTATTTAAATAACTCCAAGACTGTATTTGAAGGCCCTTTTATCTAGGATATGTACCTCTGGTACTTCCATTGTAAAAAAAAATAAAAATAAAAATAATAGTTTAATTAATGTTGTACATATTTTAAGATTTTTAATATACCTAAATTTAAATAAAGACTTATTCGGTCCCTCTTTTAGAAGTTTGGCAATGCCCTCTATAAGTCCTCAGGCCCCCAGTTAACCACTGTTTCAGACATTATTTGACAATGTGTTAACTATAGTATATCAACCATTAATACAATTACCATTGTTCATGCTCATATTACAACTGTTCATTTCTCAAAACATAACTTTCCCTCAGATTTCTACTAGCTCCAGGCTCAAAATTTTAAAGAAGAATGCTGCTGTAGAGGCTTATATTTATGATTTTTTTTCTGGTTTCCCACATGAGAAATTGAAATTGAGGAAATGTCAAAAATTGCACCCTCCTTACACATTCTCATCCCCAGAATAAATATTTAACCTGAAATATTCCATATTCTTCCTGTACACTTACCTAGATATGCCCCAAAATACAAACAAACAAAAAACATTACAGCCTTCTCATTATATTATGACCTTAAAAGTGGAACCCTATAAGAAATTTTGATCATTATATTTGTACTTATGAACAAGGAACAAGACTGCATAAAATGTATTCATGTACCTTGTGAAATGTGCTCGAGACCAGTTTTTGTTTCAAGGAGCTAGGACCATCCTGAGCCGAGATACTGAGATTGCCATAAAACCAAAATTTACCATTGCATTGCATTACCAATACATAGAGGTAATAACTAAAAAAATTAGAAAAAAATAAAAATGGTCAAACAACCTCCATTGAAACACTTGAGATTGATTGACCCAATATTATAATATCACTATAATATAATATCACTGAATTATGACAAAAAAGTGGAAATCCATAGACACAGAAACGCAAATTGCAAAAAAACATGTTATAAACCACAATCAGAGATGATGTAAATATTGTGGTAGGCACTCCAGCAAGCAATCTCTGTAGGGCAAACCTAGATGGTCACCTTCTTGAATGCCGTTGGAGCTGAAGGATAAAGACAATCTCTAAATTTGTTGCAGTCAAGAAATGCAACAAGGATATTTAAGAATAGCAAATAATACCAGAATATCAATGTTTATCTCCAGATACATATGAGCTTTGGATTGCTGGGGTGAGTTTTGCAAACATATACATTACACTTTAAATTCTTCAGTACAAAGGCTGTTTGTGTGAATCTGTCAAGAACATGTTCGGGTCATATTTCACATCAAAAGAAAATAATACATTTCTTTCTCTAAATAATATAAATAATGAATTATATTTTGCATTAAAAAAAAAGTCTGAATTCTCCATAGTGAAAGAAAAAATTAATTAATGCTAACAAAAAATTATATATAATTTAAATTGTACAGTACATTTATAAAGTACAATTGTAGGTATGCATTATGATATTTCTTGTACTGCACTGAATCTGTGCTGATTAAAAAAAGTTTGAGTTGATTATCATTACTGTGTTGAGTATTTTTTCATAACAGTAATGAAAATATAGGAAGAAAATATAATTTTTACAACAATAATGTCACAATGTAAAAGAAAATGTAACAGCCCTAAAATAGGCTTCATTTCTGTAATACAAAATATAATTTTTGAATGAAATATGGCCCTGGCATTCCATTCACCATGTACAGTTTGCATCTGTCTATTTAAGGCTGTATCTACTAAAGCATTTTGCAATAGGCCAACCAAAACACTTTTCTAAATGCTTTAGTAAATCAGTTTTACAGTCCATCCAGTCCACTTCAAAGAGAAGTATAGATCTGCAAAAGCCTATTCACAGGCAGAGGGTTTACTAACTGAATTAGCAATTAATAAAGGCAATCAAAATCAAATAAAAACAAAAACTGACACCTCATATCCATAAATTCTCAAAGCAGCAATAATCTCACCAATTCCATGTATGATCCTAATGAGTTCTGTGCATATTATAAAGAATAATTAAAGTGACATAAAATCTTTGATCCCAATTTTAAGAAGGGTATGCCAGGGAAAATTACAGAGCTGAATGAAACACAGTTGCACACACACTTTTATAGAGCCTATATCGTCTCACTCAAGAGAAACGGGAGATTTGTTGTGCAACAACTTCTTGACCATCTCCATCTTCACTCAGGTTGACCACTAAGTCACACTTTCCTCCCACAATCCAAATAGCAGTGTCTTCACACTAGTCCCACAATCCTGAGGAGCATTCTTTCTCCAGCATTTCCAGTTCATCTTTTACCAATAAAGTCAAACTCCACGCTGAATCCACACAGTGAGCTTTAGTAGAAAGTGGATCCATCACTTGTTGCCTACCCTGATGTTGGGATTCAGCATGGGATCCAGGTTCGGGTCTGACTCAGCAGAGGCCCGACCCAGTTTGGCCATGATGATGATGAGGGTGAAGAAACCAATCACTCCAACTAACAGCAACATGAAGATTCGCTGTTTCAGTGTGAGGGCCTTTTTCTTAGTGTTAGTGCGATTCCTAGGGAGAGGAATAAATGCATACAAGCATATTAGTAAAAATTATGGAAAGACAAAACATTTTTACCATAATAAAACAATTAAATTAGTAAAATAGTAAAAAAAAAAAAATTATATATATATGTGTGGATTTGCATGTACTAGTTGTGTAAGATAAATGCTGTCAAAACTGCCAGTGAAAATATATTACAGCATTTGACAAATAGGATTAGTCCATCCATACTAGCAAACATTTATTTGCAATAAATGAATTTAAGGCACAGACTGAGGACACTCACTTTAGGACCTGTGCAAACCAGCTAAGGGCAGGCCGTCTGCGGTATTTATCATCATCAAAGTCAATCTGCATGACTTCACTGTTTCCTGAATCCCGTGTGTCGTACACTTTTCTTGGGGAAGTAGCTGACAAGATGAATTGCAAGAAATCAACAAAGAATATATTAGAGGCAAAACTTTGTCAAACAGCTAGTACACATTATGTGAGATAATATATCTCACAATGCAAAGCAACCAAGTAAGAATGTGCACAGGCTAATTACATTCAACAGACACCTTAAACAGCGCGCGATCCCGATATACACATATACATAGAATTACGGTATTTCAAAATATCTTTGATAGCATGGGTCACATTAGATAGTGTTAAATAAAAAAAAATGAATTACTTAAATAGTTACATATTCATGCAACAGCATGTCAGTGCTGGAGGATACCTGTGTTGATGGTGACTGTGTCAGTGGTAGAGGTGGTGCTCATATTGATGACGGAGTGTTTCTGGGCACTTAGTTCTCCATTATTGTGGATGTGCTCCACTTCCTGATGGGGTGGTAGATTGGTGAGTGTGGGGTTTGACATCATTATATCCACTTCAGGGGCTGGAACATACATAAGTTTATTAAATTAGTGTATATATTATATATATATATATATATATATATATATATATTATATATTTGTTATTGACAAATATTTATATTTGACACCTATTCTAAGTACTGACCAGTAGGAGTGTTTTCCACAAAATTATTACAGTAAAATATATTTCTCTCATTTTCTATGACATTTCCATGACTGCATCAAAGATTTCCATGTTATCCAGGACATGTGGGAACCCTGCTAAAAATGTAAATTATAATTATGACAAACTCACTCTCAAAAGTTGACCATTCAGAGTAACACGTAACATCATGTGCTGAGGCTTCCTCCCTCTCTGGTGGGTCTTCAATCTGGACAGAAAGAAGTCATGTCAATGCAAATTAATGGCTAAATCTGTGCACTTAACACTTAATGTTGAAAGACGAATGTGTTGAACAAGATAAGATAAGGTAAGATATGCTCTAAAAGCTTGCCATTAATATTTTTAATATCTTCAAATTTGGTTTGTCTCGTATTTTCATCTCGCATTCAGTGTCAATAGGCCTTTAAATCTGTGTGATTATTTTGACAGGTCACTCAATCCTACTGACTGAACTGATTTTATTTAAAATGTTAAACCAATTAAATTTAATACAAAGTCTTAAAATATTTTGATATTAGGCATTTCTCACTGTGCTTCTCCAATCTTATTTTCAAATATCAATAAATCTAATGGCTAATGCTTGATCTACAGGCTTAAAGGGTTAGTTCACCCAAAAATGAAAATTATGTAATTTATTACTCACCCTCATTCCGTTCCACACCCGTAAGACCTTTGTTAATCTTCGAATGTTAATCACTTCCTCTCTCAAGATCCATTAATGTACTAAAAACATATTTAAATCAGTTCAAGTGAGTACAGTGGTTCAATATTAATATTATAAAGCGATGAGAATATTTTTGGTGCGCCAAAAAAAAAAAAAAAAAATAACGACTTATTTAGTGATGGCCGATTTCAAAACAATGCTTCAGGAAGCTTTGGAGTGTTATGAATCAGTGTGTCGAATCAGCGGTTTGGAGCATCAAAGTCATGTGATTTCAGCAGTTTGGCGGTTTTACACACGATCCGAATCATGATTCGACACAAAAGATTCATAACGCTCCGAAGCTTCCTGAAGCATTGTTTTGAAATCGGCCATCACTAAATACGTTTTTTTTTTTTTTTTTTGGCGCACCAAAAATATTCTCGTCGCTTTATAATATTAATATTGAACCATTGAAGTCACATGAACTGATTTAAATATGTTTTTAGTACCTTTATGGATCTTGAGAGAGGAAGTGTCATTGCTCCCTATGCAGGCCTCACGGAGCCATCGGATTTCAACAAAAATATCTTAATTTGTGTTCCAAAGATGAACAAAGGTCTTACGGGTGTGAAACGGCATGAGGGCGAGTAATAAATGACATTAATTTTTGGGTGAACTAACCCTTTAAATACTTAAAATTGTAGATGCACCATTCATGATGTTGAATGAGAGAACATCCATAATGTAAAGGGCTGGAATCTAGACAAAGCATCCCTAAAAAAGCTCAAATATACAATTATTTTTTATTACATAATTAATTTACTTCCATTTGTGGAAATGCTAATTATTTACTATTATTTATTCCATTTTTACTATTTACTAATTTTCTACTATTTAACTGGAAAAAGTAGGTGTATCTATAGTTTTGAAGTGGTGTATCATATCTGATGGTATATTTCCTCACCAGTGGAAGGCCCAGTCCTGCTCTAGCCCAGTTGACGGAGGACAGTTGTTCTCTCAGCATGTCTGCAATAGGACTGGCCAGGTTTGGGGGTGGGAACACAGGACCCTGGCATGTTGGGCACTGGTACCCAGCAGGTGCCGTGTAGAGAGGCTGACGGGAGGCCAACTCATTCAGACATGACCAGTGGAACAAATCTGACATGGTAAATAAATTAAATGTAATGACAATTATAAAATCATAATAACAATAATAATACATTTGATCCCAGAATATACCAAATAAAACCCACACCAATGCAGACATTCATAGACTGTGTAAAATGCCTCACTACTTATTCTGAACTTCTGACTCTTGAGTTCACTAGAAGACATTATGCCTGTAGCTTCTCACCATAGCAAACTAGTCGAACAGTTTCCTGGGAATCTAAGGGCTGGCTGCACAGGCTGCAGTTGGGGTTGTAATCGCTGTCTTGTAGCCACTGTAGGTATGACTGTACAATACACTGTACAAATAAGAGTAACAGGAAATAGATGTGAGTTTATCTGTGTAGAAATCTTCAAATTGTTTACTCTTCTTAAAAGGGACAGTCCACACAAACATTAAAATTCTGTCATCATTTCCTCACCCTCATGTTATTCCAAACCTGTATGCATTTCTTTCTTCTGCAGAAGAATTTGAAACCACATAGTTTTGCTTTCCATTGACTTCCATTGTATTTTTTGACCATACAATAGAATTCAATGGTAAACAACCTATTTTATGACCAACATTTTTCTAAATATCTTCTATTATGTTCCACTGAAGAACGAAAGCCAGAAAGAAAGTTTTGGAATAACATGAAGGGGAGTAAATGAAGACAGAATTATCCCTTTTAAGTCCTGAATTTTAACTAAATATTAGAGCACTAACCTTGTTGTGATTGGATACAAGACAGTGCTCACACACGTTGACACGATGTTCAAAGCAGAACAGGTTCGTAACCTTCCTCTTAGGACACTTGCACAAACCCATGATTTCCCTGTCAAGCAAAACATCCATTATATATATAACGTTATATATATATATATATATATATATATATATATATATATATATATATATATATAAATATATATACAAGCATCCAGAATCCATAAACTCGAGTACAATATATCGGCCTTGATTTAAGGGTTCTAAATACTCTTAAAAGATGCATTTTAAATATAAAACTTTTTTTAACCTATGCAGCGCATCTTGGCACTTAATATACAGTCGTAATACAAACAGCCTATTCCAGTAACGTAATTAACAGAAATACAAAAGGTGTGCCATGATTTAGTCTGTAAAATACCGTTGGACCGAATGTAAATATTACCGAGATGACAATGACAGTTCACGGATGGTTAGCTGTTCGACTGTATCAAACTTCCCTCAACCAATCAACATACTATGAGTGAAACAACATTATGTTTACCTGAAAATATAAACAGAAATACCGGTCAACCACAAACTGATGCAAATATCAACATGAAGCCGTGCACTCTCGAGTACTTTCCTCAATATTTTTTTAATATCTCGTCAGATTGCTTTTTTGCCACGTCTCTTCCGCTACCGTCGCAAAGAAATGGCGTCACTAAACACAACACAAACGCATCATCAGTGTCGCATATTAATTAACCAGTATTTCGTATCTATATTTTAATTTGTGAGTTTGTTATAAGTCCTGACTATTTTAAATATTGATTCTGTTTTAATGTCTTCTAACGTCTGAAGATTTACAAAAAAAGAGAAAAAGTCAGGACTCTTATTTTGAAACTACCACGAATCCAAATTCAGGCATGTTTGTTTTTGGGGAGGTTTTTCTGGGAGTGTACGTAGCATTTGTATGGATACCAGCCCAAGGCTGGAAGGGAAAATTGTTGTGAATAAACTAACCAAGATGAGATTTACATAAAAAGATGACTTTAAGATTCAAAGAAATGTAGGAACAGGAGATTGGAATTCAATATGAAAAATAGGGATGAATCAATAATTGCAGGACTCCGTTTAGGACATAGAGGATTAAATGCCAATTTGAATAAAATTGATGAGCACCCTGCAGGGAAATGTAATAAATGCAATGAACGTGAAACACATTAATTTACACTGGATAAATATATGGGAAAATCCCTATGAAAGATGGAGTTTTGGGATTCTTAAAAACAGTCGAATGGTGGCAGTAATGCGCCTAAAGGTTTGTCCACCGCCAATAAATAGAAAGAAGAAGTAGAAGTGGACGTCAAGAAGCTGCTGGGCAAACATGCGAGCTTTTCCCTTTGAGTGTCCACAAGACAAATGGCGAACGCCTGTGACAGGTGCTGAATAAGGTATGGTTAAGCCCTGTACATTTCAGAACCAGTCGAGCTGTGAACGACTTCGGACAGTTTCTGCATGAAGTACATCAGATGCAATGTTTTTCAAATGCATAAACGTTTCATTCGTTTTTCATTCAATACTTTATGCACAGCGTATTACAGCACCTTCATGTAAAAGAACAAAGTTCAACATATGCATATTTAACCCTTGTGCATTAAAAAAAAGCTACACATAGGTGCAAAATGGACAAAAATGTCCATGCCAAAAAACTGTCATAAAAATATGATTTATAATATTTTTTTCCACTTTCACTGATGTCAATTTTTTAACCAGCATCTGTTCTTTCCATAGATACCGAACATTCATTAATTTTAAGAACTTTAACCCTTTAAATGCTGGTTTTCTTTACATAATGCCAAAGGTGTTTTTTTTTTATGAAAAAAATAAAAATAGTTTATTTTCATAAACTAAATGCTAAGCAGATTTTTTTTCTTAGCTTATTAGATTCTTGGGTGGGTCAATGAAGAACAACAACATTAATTTTGAGGCATTTATATTTTTTATGTAGTGTCAGATTTTTTAACAAAAGCTAACACTTAGGTCCATAATGGACAAAAATGTCCATGCCAAAAAAACTGTCATAGAAATATTATATACTATTTTTTAGTATCCAGCATCTGTTCTATCCATAGATACCAAACATTCATTCATTTTCAGAATTTTAACACTTTACAAATTGGTTTCTTTACATCCTCGGCTTCTAATGCACCTTTGTGCTCACTGTCAGTGGACAGCACTAGCTTCAGAACTTCCTCTGCTGAGTAACGTCTCTTTAAACAATGAAATGATCGACCCCTCAAGCACCACATATTTATAGATTTGGCTGTGAGGACACCTGTGTGAACTCAAACTTTGTATAAAATCTACCAGACTAAACAATCAGCATTTTCTTGTGGTGAAAACTAAAACAATGTGTTTAGGGGCTTCTGAACTTCTAGTTCAAATTCAAGCGTACCTTTTATCTCCGTACAAAAACAATAAAAAGTGAAAAAGTGCAATCAAGGGTTAAGATGCGTGTTTGGTCGAAAAGGAAAAACCTCAAAGCCTTCTTTGACCTTTTTCATAGTTTTCACATGGCCCTATGACCCTGCCAAGGGTGTGACTCATACATGGAGTGGGATTTTTGATTGCCAGTAAGATATAATTTCTTTCAAACTAATTACACACATTACATTTTCAGTAAACTACGCTCTGACATCCTTACCAATATACCCACACAATTATAGCTACATTATTTTTTTAAAATTGACTCTATAATAGACTATAATATACATAAGGTTGCACAAGGGTTAAATACCAATAAAGTGAAGTCTTTATTTTTTATCTATTTTATTTTGATAAACATGACAGAACATAACATTAAGTTATAAAACCAGTGATTTGTGAGCAGTAGAGGAACGTAAGCGTGGCAACAAGTTAGCCACAAATATGTAGATTACCTTTCAAAAGAAGATAAACAAAGATATGTGAGCAAACTGCAAGTTTTGGGCACTGGATCTTTTTTAATAAATCGGTTTGAATGAAAGATGACTCCCTCATAAAGACTTCACTTGTTTCATTACTGGATGAATCAGTGTTTTTGAACGAATCTGTTGAATGAATGATTCAATGAAAAATACGTTTTTTAACACTCACTTGTCGCCACCTACTGGTGTAACAGTGATACATTTATTTATTTATTTTAAAGCTGCAGTCCGTGATTTTTGGCCCTCCAGCGGTAAATAAACAGAACTGCACGCGCCTTGCGGAAGAACATTGTAGCCGGAGCTACTTTTCTCCATGTAGGTCTATGGCGAGTCACGCAGTTACTGTGATACTCTGCGGCGGGTCCTACCAGTCTGGTCCTAAATAGTCCAGATATAAACACTTATTATAAGTGTACAATAATGAGTCAGGGAAAGACAAAAACATGGTTTGGAAAATGGATTCATGTTGTACATTCTCATAATATAATCTTTTGTAAATTTTGAACACAAAAAAAGTTACGGACAGCAACTTTAAGCATCAAGTCAAGTAAGGTAATTTACTCTATTTAAATCACTGTTTATAACCAAACTATAAACTTTTATTGATTTCTGTGATAGTTTGAATGATTGTAACAAAAATAATGATACTGTGTGGTTAGAAAGACTGTTTCATATACATGATGACAACTGCTCTCTCTGGGTCAGAGGCCGTTTAGGAATAAGATTGTGTGGGTTTTTAAATCGAGATCACAATCTATTAACAATTAATTGTGCAGCTCTATTAAATATACACTTTACTGATGATGCATACTACATACGCAAGCAGATGAGCCCAGAATATGAACACAACTCACTAAATTGCACGTTAAGCATTTTCTTTGTTTTGTTTTTTTTTAAATGGGAAAATGCTTAACATGAAACATTGTGTTCATATTCTGGGTTCATCTGCTTGCCTGTAGTGTGTTTTATTAATAAGGTGTACTTAAGGTTATACTCCACTATCACTGTCTTGATGCATTAAGGCATTTTCTTTATCATAGTTTTCTATGGAAAAAGCTTTACATGCAAGTAAGCACGTTGTGTTCATATTCTGGGTGCACCTGTTCGCCTGTATATAATATGCATCATCAATAAGGTGTATAATGAATTTGGTCTGTTAATATTACAGTTTTAATACAGTACATTAGTAAAACTGGTGAAAATAAACAGTCTCGCAGTGGAGAAAATTGCCATTTTTGCCTTCCAGGTGGGCATTTCTATAAGGGTGTGATGTCATGTGAAACTATAATTTATGCTTGCATCCATTCTATGCACTAATTCTATTTATTTATTTATTTATTTATTTTTTTATATATATATAGTCTTGGCAGAAGTGTGTGTGAACTAGTATTCTGCAAGCACACTGGATTTGAGTTTGATACAAGTGTTGGAAATATGACTTGCTCAGAGGAAGCAGAGGCACAATTTGCAGAGATAGAACTTCTATTAAGTATGTTTCCAAGTGAAGAAGAGTTACAAGTGGATGAGCTGTCCCATGCAGAGCTCAGGGCTTATGTGGAGGGCTCAGCTCATACTCCCCCCAGCACCAGACCTCAATTCAGCATCAAGCTGAAGTTGGAGAACCTTGAAGTAAGTGTGGGAAATACATTAAAATGCACTCTTTGTTCTTCATCATTTAATTCCTGTCACTCTCATTTTTTTTACCTGATAGGTGAGCATTACGTTGTTGTGCACTTACCCACCTGACTACCCGAAAGTGTTGCCAGATATTACTATCAGGTATTTAAATACTTTAAGTTTCCAATTATTACTTTGTATAGGCTGTTTTGATTGATTGATTGATTGATTGATTGATTGATTGATTGATTGATTGATTACTCAGTGATATATTTGAATACACACTGACAGTGGCCATGTCTATGGGAGTCCTATTGGACTTGATCTATGATAATTTGATGACAGTCCTGAAGGATACCAGAACATGCATTAAAATGGAGGGGAGGCAGAAAGGAGGGGTAGTGTACAGTCAGCATATTGTTATGCAAAAGAAACCTCTTCAGGGTGATACAAGACCACACAGTGCAATTATCCCACTTATGTGGCTATTTGACATATAACTAAATAATTGAACAAAAAATGTTAATTTGACATATTTTATTACCTCAAAATGACCCACTGTACTTGCTTAAAGGGTTAGTTCACCCAAAAATGATCCTAAAAGGATATTCTGTCAATAATTACTCACCCTCATGTCGTTCCACACCCGTAAGACCTTCGTTCATCTTTGGAACGCAAATTAAGATATTTTTGATGAAATCCGATGGCTCAGCGAGGCCTCTATTGAGAGCAAAGCCACTGAACCTCTCAAGGTCCATAAATGTACTAAAAACATATTTAAAACAGTTCATGTGAGTACAGTGGTGCTACTTTAATATTATACAGCGAAGAGAATACTTCTTGGGTGCCAAAAAAAACAAAATAATCACTTTTCAACAATATCTAGTGATGGCTGTTTTCAAAACACTGCTTCGGAGCTTTACGAATCGAACCAGTAGTTCGGAGCGCCAAAGTCACATGATTTCAGGAGCTTAGCTGTTTGGAGATCCGAACAAATCCGAACAAAAGGTTCGTAAAGCTCAGAAGCAGGGTTCTAGAAGTTAGAACTGTGAATTGGAACAGTACTTGTGCAGCGAGTGATGACTTTTCACAGTCCACAAGAACACAAGTACAGACAAGAATGCATATTGAGAATATGCTGAAATATACGAAATATGCAGAAATATACGGGTCAGATAAGGCCTGGGACACATTAGAAGAATTTCAAATCTTAACTGATTTTAAAACCATGGGAGAACACAGACATAATGACAGTTTTTACAGATTTTTAGCATTATAATCCTATGGATGCACATGCTAGATGATTCGGCCAAACCACTGACCTGTCAATTCTAGGAACAATTTTACAGTGACATGAGATATCAAATGAGTGACACTTACGATATCACAGGACAGTCGATGTTGTCGGATGGCTCTCCCTGCACACATTCTGTTTTGCAGTGAAAAAAGAAAAAAAAAAAAGAATATGGGTAATCTCTTAGAGTTATCAAAAGTACTGACTTCGGTACCTTTCAGTACTGAAATTTTAAAAATGTTACACTTTGAGTGGATTCATAAACGCCGCTGATTGGCCATTGTTTTGACACGCTCATCGGATATAATTAAGATTGACTACAATGATCAACACACGGCAGCGTTTGAAAGCACACGGAAGTGTTTGAATTTGAAAGCGGGAGCGTTTGAAAGCAGGCATCTATCAGCCGAATGGTATGCAATAGATGCCAGCTTTCAAACGTGTCCGTGTGTATCTGCGTAAGCGCTTGGTGAAGAGTGTCATTGTTGACTATTTACAACGTTTTTACAGCTTTGATCATTAAAGCCAATCACAGACATATCCAATGAGCTGTGAACACAATGGCCAATCAGAGTTTAAGAATCCACTCAACAGTGATCAAAGCGTCAAATTTTTTAAATTTCAGTACCTACTAGGTACTGAAGTCGGTACTTGTTTTGACAATTCTAGATCCTCTTTCTCAATACTCCATTTTTGTGGCATGTTTGTGGCTGCCAGCTTTTTAAAGCATGATCGCTCTCATCGGCTATCACGGGTATCACATCAGAGGCAGCCTGATCAAGTATCAAAAATATCAAACGTGTTTGATATTTATGATATGGGATTGTGGAGGCTCTGACGTGATCAGGAGCAGTAAAATAATTGTAATGACACCACACAATTGAGGACTTTTTGGACAAAAAGTCAGTTGCGAGACTTGCGACAAGCCTTAAATCAGGTCACCCTAAATTGTTTTGTTATGTTGAAATCCTATAAAATATCTGAATTCTATGGAAGCCCGTTTCCGCCACTAAAAAAAAAAAAAAAAAACGCCACTTAAAAAAAAAAAAAAAAAAGCCACTAAAAAAAAAAAAAAGATTAATTGCGACTTTTTATCTCAGAATTGCGAGTTATAAAGTCAGAATTCTGAGATATAAAGTCGCAATTGCGTGATAAAAAGTCAGAATTCTGAGATATAAAGTCGCAATTGCGAGTTATAAAGTCAGAATTCTGAGATATAAAGTCGCAATTGCGAGTTATAAAGTCAGAATTCTGAGATATAAAGTCGCAATTGCGTGATAAAAAGTCAGAATTCTGAGATATAAAGTCGCAATTGCGTGATAAAAAGTCAGAATTCTGAGATATAAAGTCGCAATTGCGTGATAAAAAGTCAGAATTCTGAGATATAAAGTCGCAATTGCGTGATAAAAAGTCAGAATTCTGACTTTTTTTCTCGCAATTAACTGATGGTCAGTATCTCTGTCTGTAACAGCGCATCCAACGATAGACGTGCTGCAGTGAAGTCTGAAGCTGTTGGATGTATTAAAATGTGCCACTTCAGCTTTGTCTGATTTATTGCGCCTCCGCCACAGCTGATTCTTCTTCTTCTTATGATTATTATGATATTGTTATTATCGTGTAAAATTCATTAGTGTATCCATTCTGTTAAAAACAACTTTTATTGTCCAAATACCTCGACTGTAATTTGCAGAATTGCATGATTCTATTTCTACCCTTGAGTTGCAAAGTTAATGAAACATGATAGGTATTGGTTGTTTTAGTATTAAGCCCACTAGATGGCAGTAAAAGCTGTTTTTTCTCCTTGAAACGCTGTGTACAAGGTTACCGTGGAAACATTCTATATGCATATTCCTGCGTAATGCATATGTCCGGAGACTAATCTATATGTGTCTCCTCCAGTAAATTCAATATTTCTTTATTGGTAAATCGGCGCTAGAAATAATCCTTTATGATGTCCTCTATTTAATGTATAATAATAACAAAGCAGTAATCCTGATGGTCAGTCGCAATGAAAGGAAACGCAAGCAAAGTAAGAACTGTGAGAAATAACGTTTCACAGTAGTGAGAAAAAGTCAGAATTCTGAGATATAAAGTCGCAATTGCGAGAAATAAAGTCAGAATTCTGACTTTATATCACGCAATTGCGACTTTATATCTCAGAATTCTGACTTTATAACTCGCAATTGCGACTTTTTATCTCAGAATTCTGACTTTATAACTCGCAATTGCGACTTTATATCTCAGAATTCTGACTTTATAACTCGCAATTGCGACTTTATATCTCAGAATTCTGACTTTATAACTCGCAATTGCGACTTTATATCTCAGAATTCTGACTTTATAACTCGCAATTGCGACTTTATATCTCAGAATTCTGACTTTATATCACGCAATTGCGACTTTATATCTCAGAATTCTGACTTTATATCACGCAATTGCGACTTTATATCTCAGAATTCTGACTTTATATCACGCAATTGCGACTTTATATCTCAGAATTCTGACTTTTTATCACGCAATTGCGACTTTATATCTCAGAATTCTGACTTTATAACTCGCAATTCTGAGATAAAAAGTCGCAATTAATCTTTTTTTTTTTTTTTTAGTGGTTTTTTTTTTTTTTTTTTTTTTGGCGTTTTTTTTTTTTTTTTTTTAGTGGCGGAAACGGGCTTCCATAGAATTCCCATTAGTTTCAAAGTTATTATATATGTCAATATATAATTGTATTCTTTATTAGGATTATATATATATATATATATATAATTTTTTTTTTTTTTTCCAGATGTTCTGAGCTCACTAGATCACAGCAGATGCTGCTTCACTCCAACCTCAACACCTACCTGTCTGAAAACTGCAGTGGTGATGTGTGTATTCTTTCTGCTGTGCAGTGGATCAACGAAAATGCACAAGAATATATAACTAAAAGTGTCCCAGTCAGCGATCCCAAGAAGGAAAATGTTTTAAAGCAGTCAAATGAGACCTTCACTAGACTCTGGATCTACAGCCATCATATCTACAATAAGATCAAGAGAAAGAACATTCTGGAATGGGCAAAGGAGCTGAATCTTTCTGGGTTCAGTATGCCGGGAAAGCCTGGTATTGTGTGTGTGGAGGGTCTTCAGTCTGCTTGCGATGAGTTCTGGGCCAGGTATGAAATCTAAAACAAATCAATAGGGTCTACACTTATTCTTTTGTGAGCATGCCTTTTGAGTGTAAATTCAAATACCAAAGATGAGTTAAATACCTCATTTAAAATAGATTTTGTGTGTGTGCACGTGTGTGTTGGTTTGACTATACTTGGGAGGTCATTTATTGTTTAGGGGCCTGTATGTGTATGTGTGTGTTTGTTTCATGGCTATTTAGATGGTTATAAACCATTTTTGGAATTTATAGACATAAGTTGAAGTGTTTCAGTTTGCTAATATTTAATAAGTTTGAAAACCTCTGATAGATGATAAAGCAAAATCATAATTACCTTTTAATTTTGATGATTTTTTATGTTTTATGTTCTCTGCAACTAATAATTGACAGTACTTTATGGAAAATACTTATGGTTGTCATACATGGTTATGGTATACATACTTTATGGTTGTCACAAACCATCTCAATTTAATTTTAACAATTTGGTTTTATTATTATATTATATTATTATATTACCAGTCAAAAGTTTGGAATAATTAAGATTTTTTTTAATGTTTTGAAGTTTCTTATGCTCACCAAGGCTACATTTATTTGCTAGAAAAAAACAGTAATATTATGAATTAAATATTATTACAATTTAAAATGTTATCTTTTTGAATATATTTTAAAATTATAATTTATTCCTGTGATGGCAAAGCTGATTTTTTTTTTGGTGCAAATCTTTTATATATTTTCCAGGGTGAAAGTTTTAACATGGAAAAGAATTATGGTTCGTCACAGAGAGGATGTCCCTTTGGAAAACAGCTCGATGGAGGAGGGAATTGACTCCCTCCGTAAATTCACTGGATTTCATGAAGCCATTTTTGAACCTCATGGGACCAGAGGAAACCACATGGACCTTGGACAGCTTTATCAGTTCCTTAATGACAAAGGATGTGCTGAAATCTTTCAAATGTACTTTGGCATTGAGGGGAGATAATGCACACAGACACAGACAAACTATTATTTTGAAATTTTGCCTTAATTTTGGTCTTAATATTGACAACATTAATTGTTGTCTCAAAAGGATGCACCTGTGCCATCACTCCTCAAATTTCTCTTTTTCATGAAATGGAGTTTATCTTCCCTTTGTGGAACACAACGTTGTTCCGAATGTGTGCTTTCACTTATAGAGACATTCGTGCCTGCCCACTTTTTCAGCGACGTTGGTTCTGGAAGCATTTTTTCAATTAATTTTTCCCATAGAGATTTTTAAGTCTTTAAATGTTATAATCAGTTAACTAAACCAACCAGCTACAAGGTGAATCATACACTTTGATAAATCAGGTCACAAACTTTGATTTGAAGCAAAAAAGTATTTAAAAAATTGACAAAAAAGCAAAGGTACAAAACTGTACTTGGCAGCTTTATTGAGGAAAATAACTACAATCCCATGAAGCATTGCAAACAGCATATGAACAGCAATATGGGAGGCTAACTTGATTACGTCACGCATGTTTTGCTTGTTGTGGCTCTCTGTTGGGTGGAATTTTATGTACAGCATCATGAGCAATGTATTTTTTCACCAAAATCTGTTAACCATGATTGTTTTAAAAATCAATTGCAATGTTGCAGGATGATGGCTTCAACAGAAGCAATTAACATTGATTAACAACCTTATAGCTCAGTAGGGCTGTATTTAAAGATTTATAAGTTATCATTAAATCAACATCTCTAGAGTTTTTACTTAACACCCTGATTGTTGTACTCTATTGCAAGGACTCTGGAGATCACTAAAATGATTATTAAAGAGGTGTGTGAATTTGCAAGACACCGTAATATGCTCAGGCCCCCTCCCTGCTTATCATGGTGATGAGATACATAACAGACTGTTGTCATTGAATGGTTGGATGTCTTAAGTGGTGCCTACAGAATAACATAGGCTTCGTAAATAATTGAACAAGTTAACAAGAGTTTGTTTTGATTTTATTCTTTATTTTCACAATGGCAATTTTACATAAAGGCAACAAGTTAAAATCATTTATTTTTACATTATGACTGTCTGCAATCTCCTTCACATTATGAAATGGAATATCATGTCTTCTAATGGTAATTTCCCACTGAGGTAAGTTGTATCTTGTGTGAGCTGAAATGTTTTGTTTAGGTTTGTATGTCTTCCATTTGAATTAGAATCGCTCACATCACTTAACTCAGTTATTTGTAGAATTTCATTTCAATCACATATTATCTTATAGTTTCCTATAAAGGTATCTGCCACTATCAGGTAACCCAGCTTTATTTCCTTCCCAATGCCAGTTTTTGGCAAATTTGGCAGTTAAATTTGGACCTTGTCTGCAGGCTAATCACATGCTTATGCTTTGGGCTAATATTAAGTGTTATAAATATTAAATAACTCCAGATTTAGATGTTACTTACCTGGTATTACTTACCTGGTAAAACGAGAGGCTTAAGATCTCTAGAACTGAAGCATAATAGGAATGCTTATTATTTGCAAATCATCACATTTTCCTGATAAAACAACACATTTTGTTTTTATTTTCAGAAACATTTTCATTTTAATGTGGCACAGACGTATATATTGGCTGGAACTTCTTTAATGACCGTGGCATGAACCTCTGCACCATTGAGAGGAGACTTTGTGGTGGACAGGATGGGTATCTGTGTTATCCAGTCGGTCATGCAGGAACCTCTGGGAAGATTTGAAACCTGAGTTTCTATTACACAGAGCACTATAAACACTGTGGGGTGCAGCAGCATGAACCTTCAGGCTGGGCACGAAGCTCTGGGACCAGGGCAGCTATGAAAAGGTACCCTGTCGAGTAACTTCTGTGATGCCTGTGACTCAGACCTCTCTAACCTCAACAGCTTCTGGTGCAGCAGCATCAAGAAACTTTAAGGCGGCCTTCTCAGAGATTTCTGGAGCGAACCTGTCAGGATCTTTGGAACCAAGGTGCCATGTGGCAGAAACCTTTTGAGCAGCAGTGCGAGGAACCTCTTGATACCAATGAGGCTGTCCTGGGTCTTTCAAGTCAGGAACCTCTGTGGGGCTTCAGCAGGTTTTGAAGCATCAGAGACAGGAAACTTCATGGCTGTTTTCACTGGGAATTCTGGAGCAGCCCTGACAGAATCTTGACTCAAGGTGGCTGAGAAAGAGAGTTCAGTTTCCTCTGATGCATCTGTGACAGATCTCTGGGAAGAAACTTCTGGGGTGGCGGTGCGAGGAACGTGGGACTGGCTGGACTGAGAGCTCTGGGTGACTCCATTCTTAAAAATATGATTGGATGGTATAATATACATCCTAAGGTGAGTAGTTCTGCAAGACGCAAAACCTCCCACCTCAAGCCAAGGCGCCAGACGAAACCGAGGCCCACCAGCCTGCAAGATGCTAAGGCTGGAGGGATGGAGAGGCTAACTTAACTAAAACTACACATCCCTAGGCGAGTAGTTCCGCAAGGCGCTAAAACTACTGGTTCAAGCCAAGGCGCCAGACGCAACCAAGGCCTGCCAGCCCCGCAAGACGCTAAGGCTGAAGGGATGTAGTGGCCATCTGTGTCCGCCCGCCAGACGCAAGGCTAACCCTCTCCATGACCTGAAACACAATTACAAATTTCTAATATTCAGATAATCAAGCCAAACCAACAAATATCCAAAAAAATAAGCAAATATAAATATATCTTTAAAATCATTTTAGCTTGTCTTAGACTCAGTACCTTAAACCAGTCATGGGAGCGCATCTCGTCCAGGTGGATTCTCTGCTCTGGGTTGCTCTTTAGGCAACCTCGAATAAAACGGCAGCATTCTGTGCAGAAAGATGGAGAGATGTCTGATTATGTACTTCAACTTTACACTTTTACACTTGCTCTCTAAGCTCTAAAAATGGAAGATATTCCATCATTAATCATAAGAACATCTTTTTTGTTCTAACCATCTGAGAAGCCTGGCTGGAACCAGGCATCAGCGTCCATCAAACCAATATCGCAGCTGTCTGGGTAAAGGCTGGTGATCATGACAAACACCAGCATCCCCAGGGACCACACTGTTGCCTGCTTCCCATAGTACTCGCCCTTCTCAAAGTACTCAGGAGGGCAATACCTTGCTGTCCCTGGAGGTAGGATTTTGTCATGTGTATAATTGCTTTTTCACACTTTAATTGAAATGGTGTTTAAAAATAATATTATGATTGACTAGTCTTTGTTATAGTAATATCTCGCTGTGTGACGTCTGATTTAGTCGTGGTGTAACTAGTCACTAGAATTTAAGTCCCAAACTACATGTACATACCAGAGTAGGTTTTGTAAGACGAGCTTCTCAGGAGGTCTCCACAGCCGAAATCTATCAATTTGACCTCCAATGTCTCCGTGTTGACCAAGAGATTCGGCATTTTGATGTCCCGATGGAACACCCACCGGGAACAGCACACGGCGGCAGCGTCAATTACCTGCTACATGAAATGGCACGCCAACTCCTCACTGAAGAGGCCTTCATACTGCAGCCAAAAGCTGTGCATGTCCATGCAGTGTGAGGGCCGCTCTAAGACCATGATGAACTGGTCGGGATGGTCCTGCCAGTCCAGAACCTCTATTATGTGGCGACACCTGGGGACTTGATTGGCCATGAGTGTCAGGGCCACCTCAAGAGGAACTGGTCTGGGATGATCAGGCTAGAAGAATGACCGTTTTTATTATTGTTAGTTATCAAAGTGGTTTCTCATATAATGATTTAGCCCAGTAAATTTATCTATTGAAAAATTATGTACTCTGTGATTTACATTAAAATTTTTCAAATTGCAAACAGTGACTGAAAGGAGATGACATAAAGAGCCCAGTCTACTTACAAGGCTGATGTACGGCTCATTCTCCATCTTCGCTGTGAATTTCACAGCTACCTGGAGGCCGTCTTTGCAACGTGTCCCTTCAAAGACAGAGCCAAATCCTCCTTCCCCTAACTTCTTGCCAATGGTGTACTTCCAGCAAATGTGGTCTATTAAACATATTTATAGTTATTTTAATTTTTTTACTGGTCAATAAAGGAGTGTCCTGCGGCGTGGCCATATTTATTGTAAAGTATTTTGTTTCTAATTCTCATACAATTATTATACTTTTAAAAATTAATTTGTCACATGGCTACTTAAGTGAACAGCAAAAAATGTCCAAGTCTACGTTCACACTGCAGGCTGAAACGACCCAATTCCGATTTTTTTTTGCCCCTATGCGACCTGTATCTGATCTTTTCATGACCGTCTGAACGACACAGATCCGATCTTTTCAAATGTGACCCAGGCCACTTGGGTATGTGGTCCTGAATCCGATACGTATCTTTTGAAATGCGACCTCCGTCTGAACGGCCAGGCCACATGTATCCGACCCGTACGTCATTGATACGCTACAAATGTCATAATTGTGCGTTGAAGTAGGCGGGAACGAGAAGATAAACAACAACCATGGCGGACGATGCTGCTGAGACCAGTCAATGGAAGGGATGCGAGGTCACAGATTTAATTAATATTTGGGGTGACCGCTCTATTCAGGCCAAACTAGAGGGCTCTTATCGGAACCGGGCGGTTTACGAGAACATTTCCAGCGAAATGGCCGAGCGTGGTTACAGACAATCCTGGCTCCAATGCCAGCGAAAAATAAAAAGCCTCCGAGCCAAATACAAGGAGGTTAAAGACTGGAACAAACGAAGTGGCCGTCTACTTCCACAAACAACTAGTGACGTCGTTGACCGTTGCGTACTCTTCTGCGCATGCGGGTCACTTCTGGGTCATTTCACGTTCACACAGGAGATCACAAAAGGTCGCTTTTAATTGAAAATGTGAACGGCCTTGCAAAAAAATAATTTTTTTTCAAAAAATCGGAATTGAGCACTAAGCCCTGCAGTGTGAACGTAGCCCAAATGGTTATTTAAAATTATGAAATACAAAAAAAAAAAAAAGAAATCTTACAGCTGCATTATTTAAAAAAATATACTTTCCTTTATACATATTCACCTGAAATAATATATTGTAAAAGATACTTTATAAACTCACCCTCGATCCTCATGATCTCATCACAGTCCAGCTGTCTCGGCAGATGCGATCCAGTTTCACCTGCTGATGGACTGGCTGGACTGTCCTGATCTTGAGGCTGGACATCTTCCACTTGCTGGTTTTCGGCAGTGTGTGGGACTTCATGACTACTGGAAGGAGGTTCCTGATGATCACTGTCCTTTACAGTACAGATGACTTCATGTAAAGAAGTCTGATCTAAAGAGAAGAATATCAACCACAAGCTTGTTTTAATTAAATATTAACAATAAAATATTACATGTTTGTATTAATTTTAAATTTAGGGGAACTTTTGTTTACTTGAACTCTTGTAATTCAAACTATGTTTCATATTCAAACATCACATTGTGGAATAAAGTAATTGATCTGCCTTTTAATAATGTGTGATGGTAATGTGTGTTTTTATGTTGTGTGTAAATGATTAAGAAAGTTTTTGTTGTTGAGAGCTCATCATTTAACGTACCATCAGTACATGGGCCCTCATCAGTGTCCTGGTCCACCTCACCCTGCTCCACCTGCTCATCCCGAGCTTTGGTGGATTTGGGGCGAGAACAACAACAGAAAAAAGAGGCAAACCTCCGAAATCTCCTCTTTTTCTGCCTCTTATTCTTTGTTTTCTCTCCCCCTCTATCCTTTCTCTCCTGCCCGCCTCCCTCACCGATACCTTCAGGCGTCTCGTTAGGACGAGGATGGAGCTCCGCCTTGTGGTCGGTGGATGTCAGTGTAGTACAGGGATTTGTCCCGTGCACACAATCGCCTCCTCCCTTCGCTTTCTCTCTACGAGATAGTCACTGTCCCATAATGAACACGATAAAAACCTATCAACAACTGTAAACACACAGTAAACACCGGTGATACTGACTCCTTACTCGCTACAAAGAGAGCAGGTGAGTTTCACATATTATACAGTCCCACGTTCTGAAATCCTCTATGGCGCCATAAGAGCTGCATACAGGAGATTCGCACAAATTATGTTATTTGTGTATATATATATATATATATGTCTGTGTATATATATGTATGTATATGTATATATGTGTATGTGTATAAAATATTACTTGTTAAAAATTAATATTGATAGGCCTACAAAGGCCTACTATGTGTAAATTATTTTTCATAATTTGTCAGCAACTAACAATTTTGTCCTAGTAAAGTGTTGTTTTGAATTGTACTTGTTTATATGGCAATGACAGTATCAGTATATGAGAATGCTTGATATGAGACGAGAAGAACCGCTGAATAAGTAACCCATCAGCTAACAGATTTTTGTTGTAAGAACATTGGTTCTGGGAACATAAAGATAAAAATTCCAGTTTTCTTGACGTTATTATGAGGAACGTGTTTTAAAAGGTATGATGTTCCTCAAATCTTTTAACTTAATTTTGATTAACAATTCAACACTATTTCAATCATTCAAACACCTGCTGTGAACAAACACTGAAAGAAAGAGAAATAAGTACACAAACTACAACTTTCTTCAGCCACAGCCTGAGATGAAATCAACTGAAGATAAAAAACATTAAATCTCTGAAGATCTCAGTAGAGGAGGATTAAACAACTCCACAAACAGCATCACCAGCTTAACTTTTTATTAACCAGATTGACTTTATTTCTGTCAGACGTGTACAGCAGTTCTTATTGAGAATGAACAGAAGTTTAGATGTTGATGTTTGTAAATGTTTTGTTTGCTTTAGTTGAGCTCTTGACCTTTGACTTTTGTTAAGTTACTTTTTTCAACAATTGCACGTGTTTTCAGAAAACGTTTCTTCATTGATAAAGCAGACCAACATGGCTGCTTTAAAGGATTAGTTCACTTTCAAATAAACTTTTCCTGATAATTTACTCACCCCCATGTCATAAGATGTTCATGTCTTTCTATCTTCAGTCGAAAAAAAATTAAGGTTTTTGATTAAGCTGTATGTCATATGCCTTCCCTATTCTACTTACGCAAAAAAACTAAACTGGCGCCACGTTCATTCCGTAAGTTGAATAGGAAAGGCAGCATAGCGTAAGCTTTTTGAAGAATACGGAAAGCGGAAGTACTTTCAAGCCGTTAATTTGTGTTTATAAAGCATACAGTTGTATTTTTTTTTTCGAAAATGACTGATCTTTTCGCTTGATAAGACCTTTATTCCTCTCTGGTATCGTTTAAAGCCCTTTGAAGCTACACTGAAACTCATTTTAACCTTCAACCGTCTGGAGGCTATTGAAGTCCACTATAAGGAGAATAATCCTGGAATGTTTTCATCAAAAACCTTAATTTCTTTTCGACTGACGAAAGAAAGACATGAACATCTTGAATGACATGGGGGTGAGTAAATATATTTTATCTGAAAGTGAGCTAATCCTTTAATGACCAAATGACTCATTAAACTTTAAACTGCATTACTTTTGGACTTGAAGCATTTTTGAGAATAAAGTAATACCGAAAGTCAATCGATTTGATAAACATCGTTTGTAACACCGAAGTGATTTGTGTAAGATTTTGCAAAACTCTTTGAAAGTTAAGACACTGAGATACACTTAGTCATCAACACTCATCATACAAACTTCAACAATGGTGACAATCAAAAAAAAAAAAAAAAATCAACTGCATAATTTATTCATGCTGCAATGCATGCTGCAGAAATGTGTTTTGTATACAGGCATTCTTGTTTTATATGCCGAATGTTGTCTTTGAGTGTATAAATTGCACAAAACATGTTTTAAAACAGAAAGTTACCAACGACGACACTGTTATATATACACTCACAGCATCTGAAACGCAAAGATGGTGTTACAAATAAATTTATAATTTCAGCTGAGTTTAATACTTTTAAATAATGCTTTAATTCCATACGTCAACAATCACAAAAAAAGTAGGCCTAGTTGTTTAAACCACATTATTACAGTCATTTGACCATTACAGCAGCCGCGTTGGTCTTCTTTATCAATGCAAAAATGTTTTCTGAAAAAGAAGCAACTTAATTCCGAAGTTACTCATTCCGGCTCTTTGAAATGAACCGTTCGAAAGAACCGATTCGCGGGATGAGCAGAACTTCACAAGCGCACGCGCAGGACTCGCGCCAAAACGATCTCGTCGCAATAAACAAAAATTATTATAATACTAAAGAAATTTGTGGGGTTTAAACCACAGATACCTCTTAAACTGATTAATGAGCGCTTCTAATTCACATCTTTTCTCTTCATTGACGCAATTTTGTACTGGTAAGCACAATTTGATTCGAAAATGAATAAACTTGTACTATTAGCAAACTTAATTTAGCCAGCAAATCTTAAAAACAGCTCGACTATTACATACAAACTCATTGTAGAAACATTTAAGTTCATATTTCTACCATACTTATCTTTCTGAGTTAGACAACAAACATGGACAGAAAGAACAAATTCTTATCGAGTCGACGCAATAAACACTGAATAGTATCGTTAAATCTTTATGAGAAATCAGACCCGCTCATACAGCTGATATGACAGTTAACGTTACATATAAAAGGTTTTGAATTAATAGTAATATTTTTCATTTTTTTACACAATAATATTGTTGCACCTTTCAGACGGTGTGTGAGTTGTCAAGATGTGGAGGAATGAAAACCAGAGACCAAACGCAGGTAGGATTTACTGTCTTAACAGAATGCTTACTTGGTTGGAAATGCCTGAAAATAAGAGACTGTTTTAGTCAAAGTCTTCCATCTGCTATCTAAATAATCTAGCTAATTACTTATTACTTTCAGAGAGCTCCTTGTATATAAATATGCCTAATAATTGAAAAACTGCTTATCTGCTAATACAGTACTTTGCTGCAGTCAGTGTTATTCAGGTTGCTGGAGCCTGAAATCAAAGCAGAGTTTTGTCTCCCTGTCTTTCTGCAGGCTGTCTCTCCGTGCCTCTGTTTAATCAAAGGAAGAGGAGCAGGCTGCCTTTGACGTCTAATCCCTCTGAGAATGATCTCTTCACTGCCAACCACTACAATGAGACACAAGCCTCCTCCTCTGCTCTTCCCGGTATGTGTTTCCACTTCGTCTGTCTCATATCTAATGCTGAATAAACATGTGCCAAGTTCTGATGCTGCACACTATGTATGCATCAAGTGTTCAGATGTTCTTCCTTTTCACTTTCCAACTCGATATTTTCTGTCATTCTGTTACACTACAATACACTGAATAATCTTTGTCATGTAACTTTAATTTGTGCATTATAAAGTGACACAGTGTACAGAAACAATCAACAAACAGATCATATATTATATTTACAGATCATGTCAAGTCAATTTTATTATAATGCTTTTCACAATACACATTGTTTCAAAGCATCTTTACAGAAAGTCATAATTTTTGCACATTTTACAGTTTAGGGCTGGGCGATAAGATAATTTTCCTCACAAATTACAGCTTTAAAAAGATCTTAAATCAGAGCAGAGTGTCTTAAATTCATAAAGTCATGGCATTAAATGTTGCAAAAGTGATGTTGGTAACACTTAAGTATGTGGAACACATATTCACTATTAACTACAACTTTTGCCTCAATAATCTCCTAATGTACTGCTTATTAATAGTTAATAAGGCAGTTTTTGTAGCTTTTAAGTTTGGGTATTGGGTAGGTGATTGGATTAAGCGATGTAGAATAAGGTCATGCACAATATGGCATTAATATCTGCTTTATAGGTACTTATAAACAGCCAATATCCTATATGCATGCTAATAAGCAACTAGTTAATAGTGAGAATTGAACCCTAAAATAAAGTGTTACCATGGTGTTCTTCCTCAGTATTTTTGTTCTGTTTTCCAATATAAATATTTAAAGATCTTTACATCAAGTCTAAGAGTTTATGCTTAAAACAAGAATAATATCTGTCAATGACTTATGAAAACTTCCCTTTGAAAACAGTAAGTTGATGTTTCTGAGCCCACTGGGACACATTTGTTCATGTTTTAAGCATAAACTCGCTTAATTTTGATCAGTTTCACAGAGAACAAGACTTCATATTTTATGTCATTATTTTGATTTAAGAATCTTTAGACATCTGCAGTGGAAAGCAAAACAAAACTACCATCACTTTTTTTTTTTTTTTTCCAGAAGGTACAGTAAAGTTATTTCCGTATTCTAGTGGTTGGGAGCAGAGCAATTCAAGCTTTTTTGTAAAATGATTTAAAAAGTAATGGATATCTGTTGCAAGTGTTGCTAATACAACTCAATGTGTTTCTCCCTAGACATTTCAATTAGAGAACATATTGACGTATTGAGTTTCCTTCAATTTATACCTTCATTTTTCTTTACTTGGTCTTAATAATGTCTTTTAAAAGTCTTAAATTGTAGTTGCAAATTTGAGTAATTAATTCATTATGTGGTGATGTGGAAATCTGTAAGGTTTAAAACTGAAAGGTATGAGCTCTGCAAGGTTTTGTTAAATTTATAACAATTTAGTGTTGTAAATTAATGACAAGCCCAATTACAGTATGCAGACAAAGCTGATGATGTCATGTCTTTCTGTCTTTCATGATCATGTCTTTTCAAGTTTAACACTAGAGGGTTTTTTTGTTTTTGTTTTTTAGCTTTAGGTCAGAGTGGTCAGTGGAACCAGCGAGCCTATCTTTCATCTCAGCAAGCCAGCATGAGATCTGCTGCTTCACCTGGTGTGGCGGGACGAGGATATTCACCTTTACCTCACCCAAAAAAACCTGTCTATGCCCGGTACTCAACTGATATTCACATATGAAATAATGACTACACACCCAGAAAGGTCTTAAAGCTGCTGTGTCCAAATCTGCATTGTTTCTTTAGAAACGCAAGATTGCTAGAACAGTTGCCTTCCATAGTTTGAAAAAGTAAAACCAGCATGAATGAAAATACCAAAATAAGACTGGCACTTAAAAAATGTAAAGGAGTGGTTTCTTTCTGACCTGAGCCTTAGGAATTACTTTAAGTAACCTTAGCTAACACTTTAACCACATAACCACATTAGTTAACATGAACTAACAATGAAAAATACTTTTAAACTATTTATTTATTTTATTTTGTTTATTTCAAAATTTATTAATACATTATTAAAATCAAAAGTTGTGTCTGTTAATATTAATTAATAGACCTGAGCTAACATGAACTAACAATGAACCAATCTATTTTTATTTAATGTTAACAAAGATTAAGTACTCTTCAGTAACAAATGTGTTACTCATAGTTAATGCATTAACTAACATTAACTTAATTGGACCTTATTGTAAAGTGTCACCTAAACTTACAGTACCTAGTCAAGTTGATTCACTTGCATTAATATTGTAAATTTGAATAAACCAGTTTATTTAGATCTTACTGCATTAAACACATTTCATTTGTTATCCTGCAAAACATATTTGACATTATATTTTGTATGTGTCACTGTTTTACTTCCAGGTCACAGACAGGGCAACAAAGGCCTCCAGTGAGACAGGATTCAATGCCAGCAGTTGGATCCCAGCTTCATGTTGGCTTTCCAAGCAGCAGCTCAGTCTCACTCGGCCAGCCCACATGGTCCTGCGGCATCCAGAATCAACAGTCATTTAATAGACCAACAAATTCTCCCAGAATGCCTTACCGTCCCCAACAGTGTACCCCCGCAGCAGGAAGCACTCAGGGCCCCGGAGCTCAGAGTCACAGCGGAAAGTGGAACTTCAGACCTGTTAGACAATCAACCAGTGGAATGTGGGCAAAAGAAAAGATGGACACCTCAAGGGTCCAGACCACCCCTCAGAAGCAGGTGCGTGTTACTTTGCAAGTAGAGTTTGTGTTTCTGCAGCTTTTAATTCAGCTTAGAGATCACACCGTGACATGTCAATCTTCTATCTTCTTTGGTTATTATCAAAAGTGAAAAAAACAGGATTATAGATGCATATCTCTTAACGGCAAACATGCTACACTTTTTGGACACACACTTTTTGGTCTTAACGTGATGCAGATTCGCAGGTCAGAGTTCACCAACCAACTTGCTTGAGCTTGCATTTCGGGTCTTCAGAACTGAGTCATAGATGCAAACTCCTCACCTTTCAGTGACAACTCACCTTTTTGAGATCAAAATAGGTCACTTATGGGATTTGCATAGATCAGAGGGCAGAGAGGTGAAGAGTGAAGAGAGAGAGAGGGCAAACAGTTTGCAGTTTAGCTCAGTATTGCCGTCTAATCAGCCAATATTGTCTTAAATTGCCATAGCACTTCATCTTTTTTTTATACAAATGTAGCCTATTCAATCTTGATTTTGGTGAAATGTTGCAACGATTTTTTTTTTTTTTATGTTTATTTTTGTGTGTGTGTATGTGTGTGTGAAAAATTACAGTTTTGGACATACATGGCAATAAAAAAATCAATTAAAGTAACTACAAATGAGCATGTAAAGCAAATATCTTAAAAAAAAATTCTGTTCGGAGCATGCCCCCACCCTACTCAATGTTCTCACCTTCCTCATGTGTTACACAGCACATTTAAGCTTCCGCAAGAACCAATGAGGTTTGTTCTTGTGTCAAGCCAGTACGGTTGAGCTTCTGTTTATGTTTGCTGAATAAAAGTTTATATGTGAATAAAAGCCTAAATTAAATTTGTTCATCATATAAAGCGATCGAGTCTCTTCAGAACATTTGGACTAAACCACTCAATTTATTTAGATTGGCTTTACGAATTTTTTTATCAACTTTTTGAAGCGTCAAAGTGGTAGTTGAATAGACTGGAGGGACAGAAAGCTCTCAGATTTCATAAAGAAAAATCCTCTTTTGTGTTCCGAAGATGAACGAAAGTCTTATGGGTTTGCAACGACATGAGGGTGAGTAAATGTTGACAGAATTTTCTTTTTTGGGTCAACTAACCCTAAATCTGCTTCTATAATCCAGTATAATTCACTTTTGATAATAACCGAAGTTAAAGGCATAATTCACACACACACACACATACACACACGCACAAAAAACAGTTGCAATTAAACCAGGTCTGCCATATTTTGATATTTATTTGTTTGCCTTTTTGGAACTTTACAACCCTTGTCACTATCTACTTACATTCAATTGAATTATTTTTGTGTGTGTGTGCGCGCCATGGGAAAAAAAGTTGTATTACGATAAGTTTAACGATACGTTTTTCGTATAATAAGTTTCCTCTTCTCATTTTTCTGTTTCTCAGTATAAAATGTTTTATTTGTTCAGCTAACATCATTTATTTTCCCTCCTGCTGGATAGAAGCCCCCTCATGAGATATCTCTGTATCTTATTACTGCTGTTATTGAAGGAATGAAGCACTGGAGCCAGTATAAGAACAGAGTACCAATGCTGTTTGAGATCTTTGGTGAGGAGACTGTAACACACATGTGATTCCTTTGATTTGAATCTGTGTCTAACAGTCCTGTCTCTCTTTACAGCAACACTGGACTCTGCAGTTTCAGTTGAAGAACACGGAATAAAGAAATTCCTCATGAGGGATGGTAAAGAGGTGGTCCAGTGCCTTTACTATGAAATTGTGAGTCTGGATAATTGGTCCTCTTCCTGTGCTACATTCTTAGGGTCCATTCACACAGAAGACATTTTTTCCATTCCACTGTACTACTTTACTAATGTTTTTCAATCTAAACACATACTAGACAGACATGTTTGACCATTATGTTTGTGTCTTTTGCAGCGTCTTGTGCATGATGCTGAGTTCTAAAAACACAGTGGTCTACTTAAAATAAGTTCAACTTTTACAAAACACATCTCTAGACCTTGGGTTTTTTTCATCTTCACTGGAAAGCGTTGAATAAGATGAATATAAATAAATATAAAATATAAATATAAACAAAATAAAATGAATATGGATAGAATGAAATGTTTCAAGTAAATGTTGTTCTTCTGAACTATTTATCAAAAAATCCTGAAATAACTGTATCACAGTTTCCACAAAAATATAAGGCAGCACAACTGTTTTCAACATTGATTATAATAAGAAATGTTACTTGAGGATCAAATCAGTATATTAGAATGATTTCTAAAGGATCATGTGACACTAAAGCCTGGAGTAATGATACTGAAAATTCATCTTTTTGCCATTACAGGAATAAATTACACTTTAAAATAGATTCAAATAAAAAAAGTTATTTGAAACTGTATTAATGTTTCACAATTAAATATTATTGTTTTTACTGTATTTTTGATTACATAAATTCTGATTTAGTAAGCATAAGAGATTTGTTTCAAAAACATAAAAAAATCTTACAAACCCCAAACTTTTGAATGGTAGTGTATATTTTTACAGATATTTTATAATAATAATTTTAATTTGTAATTAGCAGATTAAGATGATTTAAAGGAGTAATTCTCCTAGAAATTAAAATTGCCATTATTGATTCACCCTCAGGTTGTTCCAAATCTGTATGATTTTTTTTTTTTTTTTTGCCTCACAGAACACAGATGTTTTGAAAAATGTTCACACTGTTTTCTTTTATACAATGAAAATTTATAAATACTGTGGCTGTCAAGCTAAAAAAAAATGACAAAAAAACAAAACAAAAAAGAATCATAAAAGTAACATAAACGTGGTCTTTAAAACTAGAACTCATAACACAATATTGTTGTAGGTGGCCGTAGTTCTCCAAAATGTTTTTTAATGTAAAACTTGATATTACACATACAGAACTGGAGAAACAAGAAACAATTAAAGGCCCACTGAAACGCACAGCATTATTCAATGTGTTGATTTTCCACTGAAACAGGAAGACAGGGCGGGACATATCGAACAGCTCCTCCCCTTTTTTGAAATAGCCAATAGCGTTTTGTTTATATCATAGCTCGGCCAGTGCCATTGAGCTCGGTAAAGCTTTAGTTACCTTCTAATCTTTAACCCGTTCTCATCCTAATATCCTCCATATTGCTTTAAAATACAGCATTCTGTGCAGAATTCGAATGAGTCCAATATGTTTTGTGTTATGAGCAGACTCATGCATATGATCCGCTCTGTGCTATTGTGTCTGTGAACCGGAGCAGACTCTGTACACGCTGCAGTGGTTCGGGAGACACTAACGTGAAACCAGACTTCATTCACCTCATGAAAAGCATATTTACACTGTGAAAAAGTAACAGCTTCAGCGACTATTTATAATGTAGGGGACAGGACACTTTAGATTCTAGAGAGCATTTGATTGGTCAGAAAATATTATGAGAAGCTGAAGTGCAGCATAATGTCTATATCTAAGCATAATGTAATATCAAAACCATTGAGCTATAGATAATCTTAAGGCTAACATATCCATAATATCCAAAAAAACTTTAATTTTGATTTCATGGCGACTTTAAAGAAGATGCTCTCTCTGACTTGCACCCGCTTTTTTTGTATTGTGCATTTTATATTTTTCTAATAAGATAAACCAATAGGACTGCACACTGTTATGTGATGTTGGCAGTGGTAGAGACACCGTAAACATGTATGTTCAGAGTTATAAAGTGATTGTATGTCTTTTTTGTAGGACCAGATTCTGCCCAGACTGATCAGAGGTCAGGTGCATCGCTGCGTCGGAAACTACAACAGGGATAAGGACACAATGACTTGTGTGTCAGTTCGAGCTGCTTCGATGTCAGAACAAAGAAATGCGCAGGAGGCTGTGAGAGCGTCAGATGCAGAGATGAGGGATGTGGTGCTCGCTCTCAGTGAGATCTGATGTGGATCCAGTGAGTAACACGAGAAAGATTCAACTAGCACAGACTTTTACTGAAGTTATGGTTGGTTTTGTTTTAATTGTGAATTAGTTAGAGAGGACATATGATTGTCAGTGAAGATAAAGCAGTATTACAGTAAATCTGTGATCTGTATCTGGAGATTTTGATTCTGTGCGTGATGAATGAAAATTACTTCGCATTGTAGTTATGAGATCATTTAAATGCATTTATAATATTTGCGTTATAATTGAGATGCATTTAAAATATTTTAATTCTAATTTGTATGCATATCTAATTGGAATATTGGAATTTAGATCCATTAAAATATAGTTTTTAAGTTATTATAATTTATTATAAGTTATTGTTATAATTTATTTATTTATTTAAATGTATATGCAATATTTGAGTTCGAATTTATATGCATTTATATTGTTAATTGGTGCATTAAAAACCAATTTGTATTCAAATCCAAAACTTGAAAAATATTTTTTTAAAGTTTTACTTGTGTCTTCATTTAAAAGACTTCAATTTGCTAAGTTTATGAAATTATTTATTACAAAGAACAAACACATAACAGCAATTCGTTAAGGATTTCAAAGGTTAAACAAACACATTGATGAGGTAACATCTCAAAATATATCTTTCAAAAGGGAACCAACCATCAGGATGCCATGTTACAGAATTATTTACAACCAAAACATCACAGTGGGAAACCCACAGCACTAATCTACAAGATCTAAGATCTACCAGTGGTCAGACTTCACATACATACATACATGATCATAAACAGAACTCAAGAATGCCGTCACCATCAAGGCAATGGGAGGAAGCCAGTGTACTCCTGCATAAACACATTAAAAGGGCCTGCTATGTTTGACATCTGATGCCAGTTCAAAGTTGTGCTCTGTCCTCTGAGCTACAGCTTACCATTAACAGTTAAAAGTACACACAAACTATGGGGGAAAAACAAGTTGTTGGGTTTTTTGGGGGGCTGTATGCTCATCTATATCAGAAAAGTCAGAGTTAAATCCACTAAGAGGGCAGTTGAGTGCCAATGTTATTAGCAAGTCTGAACACATAACACACAAATGAATCAACACAACAGCAAAAGTGAGCCAAGTGCAATATGGAATGATCCAAGTAGAAGCTTTAGCTTCACCGTATTGCTGTGCCAAGAGTAAATGCATTAGCACATTAGCTTAATTTGATCGTTTACATTTCTTAAAGTAATACATAAATCTGTCATAACAAATCAGGACTCAATTGGTTGTCCTGCTTGTTCAATGACTTGCTAATTTAGCTTTCATCATTTTTTTCTTTGATTCAAACCCTTTCAAAACAAAAACAGGCCATCAGCTTGGCAAGAAGCTCCATCATTAAAGACTTTAAAACTAATCATCATTAAAGATGGAGACGTACAGAAATAATCACAATGTTAATCCAACAAGAAAGCATTTACAAAATGTTTTAGAAGTAGTTTACCTGATGAAAGGTACTTAGTCTTAGCATTGGTCAAAAGGCACAAGTTGGTTAGAAGTTGGTATCTTCCAGAACATAGTGTCTCAGTGTTAACTAAGCCCAACTTTAAGTAAGAACAGCCTTGCTCCTGATTTGTGTAATCCTGAATAACTCAGTACTAGTATGTGTTACAGTAAAGAAAGCGAAAGGAGGCTTCACGACATTTCCTGTTCACTCAGTTTGGAAAAACGCATGTGGGATCATTTCACTTTCACGTACAGTTGTTGAGAAAAGTCCATACTTGTGATCCATCCATGGCAGTTTGAAGCAACGGCCTTGTCCGTACTGTATATACAGTTCCTTGATGGCTCTCACGGGGTTATGAGAAACGGAGTGAAGAAAAAACAGACAGGCCTGTGAATTTAAGACTTGAATTTAAGGATAAAATGGTCTGAGTTCACTTAAGCCACAGTGTTGGTCCTTGAATAGGTACTATCAGGTGTTTGAAACCGTATAAAGCAAAACTTTCCAACTGTCATATTTGTTGAGTTTGAGTTCAGTTTCTCTCAATGAAACCATTCCTTTAAATCTGTTGATCCATTAGAAGTTCAAAACAAGTCCATTGCCCTTTCTTTGCATGCTGACAAGTCTCAGTAAAAAGTCATTGGAAAATGTTACTCAATTTTCAATCAATTCGCTGTTTTTTTTTTGGTTTTGATCCTTTCAAACAAAATCTCAAAATTTGCACCATGGTCCGTTATTTTCAGTAGTTAGTCCATAGATATCTTCAATCAAGAAAGAAAGAAAGAAAAAACAGACAGAGCTTAAAATAAATTAGAAAGACGAGAAAGAAAGACCAAAATCCATATAATCCTTTTCAAATGAGTTTTTCACCTGGCAGGTTGATTGTGGAGGGAAAAAAGACCTTGTCGAATATGGGAAGACACCAGCACAAAAAACAACAAGAATAGAGGAGATGATGGGTCTTGAGTTCTGCTGACCTTGATGCCATCATTATTACCAACCACAGCAAATGATGCTGAGACTCTGCAGCTTGTCCAACCTCAAATTGTGTAAATTATAGTTCTGATGGCTGAGCAGGTTGAATATCGTAGGCGGTGGTCTTTAAAGCTCTATAAAAGGGTGGGCAAAGGAGTGGGTGACAGATGCTCCTTGGGGGCGTACTTGGCAAAAAAGGGCAGGAATAGGGTGAGCATAACACCTACGATAGCCAGCATGTAGCCCCATCCTATCTGACACTCCCCCGCGTAGTACATGTCAGAGTCTCCGCAGAAAGACTTGACCAGGCTGGAGTTGAGACCGAAGGGGTAAACCAGTAAACCAGATGCCATAATGACCACTAGAAGAGAGAAACAGAGAGGAAGCAAATGAATTATTAGTGTATTTGAGTGAAGTACACAGTGGAAAAGCAGTACAATGCAATACACTAATAAAACATGGGTAAGTGTTTACTTTGAATGCAAGCACCATTTGAGGTGGTACTTTGCTTTTAAAAATGTAATATTTAACATATAGCAATTAGGCATCATCTTATTAAATAAGAACAACAAAAAAGTAGACCACACAGAATTTTATTTTTATTTTTTTTACATTGATCAAGTGATTTGAATACAAGTAGTTGGTTATTGTCATAAACTTTTATCAAAGGGTTATTATTAAAGAATTAATGATTAAAATAAATAATAAAATAAAAAAACGAATTAATTAAATAAAATAAGTAATTAATTAAAATACTGAAGAAAATAATAAAAATTCAAAAAGAACTTACTGGAATGAGATTAAACATGAGATATTTTATGACTGTCTACATTTAAATGTTAATAAATTCTGTTGGCTATTCTTTTTAAGTTATAAACAAAATTGTTCAATCCAACCAAATTCATCATTTTGCCCATAATACTTCTGATTAGTCAGAAAACTTGAATCCTAAATAATGCAGTATCAACAACAATGCTCAGGGTGGCAGTAGTGAGCTGCGTCTCTGCTGTAGAGACCAATGAATGAAGAATTATTGGAAGAAAGGCCTGCAATATCAATTCTGCCATGGAAATATCAAATATACACAAAACCATCAGCCCATACATGTCTGAAATCAAAATTCATTGGATGTTGACTGACAGGCCCTGAATGTGGGTGGTGTATGGTGACTGAAGAAAGCCATTAGGAGAGTTTCTGGTGATCCATTTTCTCAGACATTATCAGTGCTCTCTGCTCATGACTGAACAGCAGTGTTAAAATCATTTGACGTCAAATATCTATTGAATCAGGCGATCCATAACTTTGTTCGCCGAGTAAATGCATCTTTAATTTGATTGAATTATGGTCACAACAATGACAGCAATGCCTCACTATTATAAAATGTTAAAAGCTGAATGATTTAAATACATTTAAATGCTATTTACTATTTATCAATACTATTTTCTATTTATTAAATATGTTCAAAAGTTTAGGGTTTGTAAGAAATTAATACTTTTATGCAGCAATTGATCACAATTGACAGTGAAATTTTTACATTGTTACATTTATTTCTGTTTCAAATAAATGCTGTTGAACTTTCTATTCATCAAATCTTTAAAAAATCGGTTTACACAAAATATAAATTAAACTATTTTCAACATTGATTAAAAATATAATAAATGTTTCTTGAGCAGCAAATCAGCATATTAGGATGATTTCTCATCCTAAGGATCATGTGACACTGAAGACTTGAGTAAAGATGCAGAAAATTCAGCTTTGCCATCACAGGAATAAAATACATTTTAAAATATATATTCAAATAGAAAACAGTTCTTTTAAATTGTAAAAATATTTCACAATATTATTGTTTTTACTGTATTCTGATCAAATAAATGCAGCCTTGGTGAGCATGAGAGAATTCATTCAAAAATATTTTTAAAAGATCTTACCAAACTTTTGAATGGCATTGCATTTTAAAATACTAAAAATGTATTAATATTGTAAAATATTTTCCCTGACATGTAAACAATGACAGAATGTTATTCAGTTTTGGTGCTATGTAGTCATTAGTGAACAGATGTTTCTATAGTGAGTATTTTAGCAAGACTGTGTTGACCAGTCAGCATCTAAGATCAGTTTAATCTTTGCCAATATCACATAGAAACCCTGGGTCATACCCAGTATACTGCAAAACCGGTTAATGGCTTAATGGCTATTTTCGCCCGGGGGGGCAGAACATCTTAATTCATCTATCTGTTATCCCTCATCAGGCCCTCAATGTACACAAAAAGACCCAGAAGCCTCTCTCATCCCTGCTACCACACTAAGAACACTGCTTTTCCCTTGGTTTAATGGCCTTAGATCCAGCTGTGCTCTACATTGGCCTGTGTTTATCAGCGGGGGCTTGACATCTCAAAGCTGGTCTACTAATGACATCATAATGTCCTTCTCTATCTTTGACCGTATCCACACAAAGACGCAGTCAAACGCGGCTTCTCCGGCAGAGGAAAATAACTGCTATCAGTGGATGTTTACACTCACATGACAGGGCATTCAACGAGACTCAACAAGCTATTCAATAAAATTTCATTTTAAAGGCAATCTTCAATGAAACACACATACAGATAGCACAACTGTATGGAGTTTAATTAAAGCGGGTCAAATCAACAAGGGTTTCTCTGCAGAGGCTTGCAAAGCTCAGGGCCAATTGCAGTCTGGATCAGATAAAGGCTCGAGTCCGCGGGTGTGTGTATGTGTGCGTGCGTGTGTGAGTATAGGAGAATGGGACACTGCTGTGTGACTACAAAAATACACTTTATCAGACACTGAACTGCGGTCCGTCCTTAGCTTTAAAGCCCACGTCGACTTGATTCTCAGATTGCACAGTGTTACAAAGTGCACTTGATGGTGCTTTGGTCATTTGTTTTGACATGTGGCTTTGATTCACTTAAAAGTGGCCAAATTTAGATTCAGGGTCAACGAGTACATAAAGCTAAAAGAAGCAGAGTTTGCTTTAAAAAGAACACACTTCAACACCAAAGACATGCTTACCAAAGAATGTTACAGGTTAAATACAAGTTAAGCTCTAATGACAGCATATTGTCGATTGCGATAGGAAATAATTTTAACTCATACAGTATATCAGTCTGTATAATCAAAAAAAAAAAAAAATATATATATATATATATATATATATATGTTGATAGATAAGCACTTACAATGGAAGTCAATTAGGTAAGTGTTGGCCCATAGATTTCCATTTTAAAGGGTTAGTTCACACAAAAATGAAAATTTGATGTTTATCTGCTTACCCCCAGTGCATCCAAGATGTAGGTGACGCAAATTATGATTTTTAACTGCAACCGCTGCCGTCTGTCAGTCAAATAATAGCAGTAGATGGGAACTTCAACTATAACAGTAAATAAAACTTCCTTAGACAAATCAAAATTAAACCCTGCGGCTCTTGACGACACATTAATGTCCTAAGACACGAAACGATCGGTTTGTGCGAGAAACCGAACATTATTTATATAATTTTTACCTCTAATACACCACTATGTCCAACTTCGTTCAGCTTCCTGTTAGTGAGGTCAAAAAACGCGTTCTGGTGACGGAAGTGATGTCTCGCCCATATACTTCAATGAGCGCGAGACATCACTTCCATGGTCAGAGCGTGATCAGACCTCACTAACCGGAAGCTGAACGAAGTTGGACATAGTGGTGTATTAGAGGTAAAAAATTATATAAATAATGTTCGGTTTCTCACACAAACCGATCGTTTCGTGTCTTAGGACATCAATGTGCCGTCACGAGCCGCAGGGTTTAATTTGGATTTGTCTATGGAAGTTTTTTCGACTCTTATTGTTCAAGTTCCCAATCACTGCTATTATTTGACTGACAGACGGCAGCGGTTGCAGTTAAAAATCATAATTTGCGTTCGACTGAAGAAAAAAAGTCATCTACATCTTGGATGCCCTGGGGGTAAGCAGATAAACATCAAATTTTCATTTTTGGGTGAACCATCCCTTTAAATACTCACCCTGTGTCAGCATCACATGCATGCATCGTGCTGCTCACGTGAACAGCATCGGACAATACTGAGCCGGCATTTGGACATAAACATGGAAGCGCTTTACTGTCAACTGCATAGGAGAAGAAATTGTTGAATAAAGTATTTTTGTTTTCTCGTCTAGTATTCTCGTTGAACCACTGTAGTCACGTGGACTATTTTAACAATGTCTTTACTACTTCTCTGGACCTTGAATGTGGTATTTCGTTGCTTTCTATGGGAGATAAACCTCGGATTTGTGTTCTGAAGATGAACGAAGGTCTTACAGGTGTGGAACAACATGAGGGTGAGAAATTTTTTGGTGAACTAACCCTTTTGCTTGTTATTACAAACTGACTTAAAAGGTTAGTTCACACAAAAATGAAAATTCTGTCATTAATTACTCACCCTCATGTTGTTCCACACCTGTTCGTTCATCTTCAGAACACATATTAAGATATTTTTGACAAAATCCGAGAGCTCAGTGAGGCCTCTATTAACAGCAAGATAATTAACACTTTCAAATGCCCAGAAAGCTACTTAAGACATATTTAAAACATTCATGTGACTACAGTGGTTCAACCTTAATGTTATGAAGCACCGAGAATACTTTTTGTGCGCCAAAAAAACAAAATAACGACTTTATTCAACAATATCTAGTGATGGGCGATTTCAAAACACTGCTTCATGAAGCTTCGAAGCTTTACGACTCTTTTGTTTCGAATCAGTGTTTCGGAGCGTGTATCAAACAGCCAAAGTCACGTGATTTCAGTAAACAAGGCTTCGTTACATGGTAAGCGTTTTGAAATTCCAATGGTTCACTACTGGGGTCCGTGACTTTGGCAGTTTGATACAATAGTAATAGTAATGTATTACACACAACACTGCTCATGTGCGACTTAAAATACTGTACATTCACTAATGAATAATGAGTTAGTTCATAGCAGAGTTGATTCATTAGTCAATTACTGACCAATTTTTGTTATTTTTGTCAATTATACATATTTTTTAATCAGCCAGTAACTCACAAATCAGATTAAATTACTATTTCCTAAGGTTTCTGATGCCATATGTTGAGGAACACAGAAATTTGAACAGCGTCATCAATGGATGAAGTGCCTCAATGTCACTGTGATTGGCTGATCATGTTGTCAACCAGATAATTCCCACCTATCATGCTGTAACAGCACAAATCACCTGAATGTACCATGCTGATAAAAAAAATGGTGTCAGGTCATTTTTCACTAATAATTTTCTCCTCCACCGAAAGCTCTGAAATGTCATTTGTCACCACATTCAGTTTCAAAAAATGGCCCACTGAAGTGCTGCTCACAGTTGGATGTCTTTGACAACAAACGGCATTATTTCTTACATGTGTTGTAACTGAATGTGGACACGGCAGTATGACTGTGCAGAATGGAAGGATATGAAAAATTTCCCTTTTGTGTAATCTGCATACAGGCTGACAGTATTGTAGTTTTTGGGTGAACTATACATTTAATCTTTGTCCAGTGATTAATTTTTGCAAGTTTGCAAGTTGTAGCCACAGCAAGACATATAACATTGGCTCTGCAGTCAACATCTATCCTCCTCTGAACTTTCAGTCATGATATATCATGTAACAATATTCTATTGTCTTTCTAATTTAAACATTCTCTGATATAAGCTCTGTGTTTGGTATGGAGAGGTTAGAGGTTATATGGCATATGTTATCAGTCCTATTCCCATTCTCAATCTTAAAGCAATACTGAGCCGCAGAACCTCATTTCTTGCTTGGCAGGGTTGACTAACCACACAGACACGCGACCTGCGGCCGCTGCTGTAATCCACTGGCAATATGTGCTTTGGTGACAAATGATTTGATGATGAGATTCAGTGAATAGTGTAATAACATTCTAACTTGCCCCTCTCATAGCACACGTCTCACAGGGTTTGACTCTGAATCTGCTCACCCAAGACCAGAGCAGAGAGTTTCCACCATTTCCACTGCTGCCATTCATTATGACATGTTCATTGGACATGATGAGGTCAGTGTCACCATCACTTTGAATGATAGTGGTGTACCAATCTGCTTTGGGGATGATGGGAGACACGTGACGACTGAGTGTGAACTGCACTATGTGGCCAAAAGTGTGTGGACCCATAGTTTATGATGGAACAGCAAGTGAGAAATGTTAATTGTGAATTCAATTAAATTAATATAAAATTGAACATGTTTTAAAATCCATCTATAGGAAGTTGGCATTACTTAAATTTGCATTTTTTTCTGCAGGTTTTAGAGCAAAATCATCAGAATTCTCATCTGTGGGGGGATGCTACATGATTGGAGCTGGGACAAAAAAGGCGTTCATTTCTGCAATTAATATTTGCTGTTTTAAAAATACTTAACGTAACTAACGTAGCTTCCCTTTTTTACGGAAGAGGATTAGGGCCGAGCAATAATAAAAAAATAAAACCATCTCTAAATTAAAGTTGTTAAATTTCGAGAAAAAAGTTGAAATAAAATGTTGAGAATAAACTCGTTAAATTACGAGAAAAACTCGTTAAATTTTGAGAGAAAAGTCGAGATAAAATGTTGAGAATAAACTCATTAAATTACGAGAAAAAAGTTGTTAATTTACGAGAACAAATTCGTTAAATTATGAGAAAAAAGTTGTTAAATTTCGAGAAAAAAGTCGACTTTTTTCTCATAATTTAATGACTTTACTCTCAACATTTTATCTTGACTTTTTTTCTCAAAATTTAACGACTACGAGAAAATTATGAGAAAAACGTCGTTAGATTATGAGAACAAATTTGTTAAATTTTGAGAAAAAAGTTGTTAAATTTCGAGAAAAAAGTCGAGTAATATAACGAATTTGTTCTCATAATCTAACGACTTTTTTCTCATAATTTAATGACTTTATTCTCAACATTTTATCTCTACTTTTTTCTCGAAATTTTTTTCTCGAACCTGTTTTAAAATCCATCTATAGGAAGTTGGCATTACTTAACTTTGCATTTTTTCTGCAGGTTTTAGAGCAAAATCATCAGAATTCTCATCTGTGGGGGGATGCTACATGATTGGAGCTGGGACAAAAAAGGCGTTCATTTCTGCAATTAATATTTGCTGTTTTAAAAATACTTAACGTAACTAACGTAGCTTCCCTTTTTTACGGAAGAGGATTAGGGCCGAGCAATAATAAAAAAATAAAACCATCTCTAAATTAAAGTTGTTAAATTTCGAGAAAAAAGTTGAAATAAAATGTTGAGAATAAACTCGTTAAATTACGAGAAAAACTCGTTAAATTTTGAGAGAAAAGTCGAGATAAAATGTTGAGAATAAACTCATTAAATTACGAGAAAAAAGTTGTTAATTTACGAGAACAAATTCGTTAAATTATGAGAAAAAAGTTGTTAAATTTCGAGAAAAAAGTCGACTTTTTTCTCATAATTTAATGACTTTACTCTCAACATTTTATCTTGACTTTTTTTCTCAAAATTTAACGACTACGAGAAAATTATGAGAAAAACGTCGTTAGATTATGAGAACAAATTTGTTAAATTTTGAGAAAAAAGTTGTTAAATTTCGAGAAAAAAGTCGAGTAATATAACGAATTTGTTCTCATAATCTAACGACTTTTTTCTCATAATTTAATGACTTTATTCTCAACATTTTATCTCTACTTTTTTCTAAAAATTTAACAAATTTGTTCTCGTAATTTAACAACTTTTTTCTCGTGATTTAATGAGTTTATTGTCAACATTTTTTTTTAGACTTTTTTCTCGAAATTTAACAACTTTAATCTTGAGATGGTTTTATTTTTTTATTATTGCTTGGCCCTAATCCTCTTCCGTACTTTTTTCAGCTTCTGAAGTAGCTATGGTAATGTTTTACCCCACACTAGAGCTACAGTATATGACTCAATTATACTGTAATGTTGAATGGTAATTACTAATTTTATCACCAGAATTAAAAAAAAAAAATAATAATAATTAACAGTAATAGAAAAAGATGCCATTTAACAAATATTTAAAAATCTGTCTTGTTGTTTCCACATTAATTTAGATGTGAAATGTGAAAATATATTTATGATTACACTTTTAATGTTAGGTGTGATTAATTGCGATTAATTACAGAAATCTGTGATTAATTAGTTATTTTTTTATTCTGTAGACAGCCCTAATATTTTTAGTAATATTTCCATTTTATTTTTGTACTGTTTATTATATTGTCATCCAAACTTGTAAGAAAATAATTTAGGTCATAGGCCCTGAAATAATCTGCAGTTTATATGTTCTGCACTGATTTTGAGGGGGCAATCCATGAAATTCTGTGGAAGGGATTTAAACTTGGTTACACTATTTTAATGCTCCACTTTAGTCCAACTAACCCTCATTAAAGTACCGGTAGACTGTTAGATGTTAGGGTTAGGGTAAGAAGAATAAGTTGACATGTAGTTGCAAAACACTGTTAGTCAATAAAATGTCTATTGGTAGACCATCAAAATAAAGTGTTGGCAGATATTAAGCAGATAGTCTACTAATACTCTAATGAGAGCTAGTTGACATGTAGTTGCAAAGTTACTTGTAGTTAATAGAAAGTCTAAATTTTGGGCCCCATCATACATCCAAGTGTTTTTTTGCTACTTTCAGCCCGACACAGAGATGAGACAAGATTCTAATTGGTTTATTGCACGTTACGCCCAAAACACACAGATGACTCATTAAGAGACTAGGACCATGAGCCTGGCGTGCTGACCATTTTTTCTGCCGTTAAACTGGCAAAAGTGGATTCAGACACGTCCTAAGTACACCTGCGCCATGTGCTTCAAACCATGTGCTTAGATCTTTAAAATAGGGCCCAAAGTGTTACCAATTTTTTTAGTGTTTTTATTTATTTAGTGTAAAACGTCAAATTTGCCTAAATATTGAATAAACAAACACTCTCTAAGTTGCTCTAAGTTTAAAGTTACACTTGAGACTATAATAACTACAGACTTCTCACTCTCTCTCTCTCTCTCTCTCTCTCTCTCTCTCTTTACTCTCGGACAACATATGATCTGAAAGCCTCATGGGTAATGAGGCTGTACAAACAGTGAAAACTCCTTCTGAAGCTCACACTCTCAAATACTCACACTCATATAGAGAGTAAACAGATGAGCAGAAGCAGACTGTCTTCACACCCACATCCCTGTCTCTGTAAATACAGCTCTAGAATAGTGACTGAGACTCTAATGATACTTAATTATCAAGCAACTCTGCGGCCGACTCAGTGCTTTCTCTTTGAGCCCCTGAATCCTTCACAAATTACAGCGCAAACTGCTAAGCCTTCAGTTGAAGAGCAAATTCAGTTAAGTTATGCAGTGTACATCAGAGACAAGGCCTGAAGGATGGTGCAGCACTCTGTTGAGATGCGTGAGAGAAGAAGTTCAAATCTAGCTCATGCCATTTCCTGATCACATTCCCTCTTTCTCATTTCGTGTCTCCTCTTTCACTGTGCATTGCATCACCATTCATATGAGGTTTTAAGAGAAAACAACATTAATATGATGGAATATAATTATGTTAATATAATAATTCTTTGCATCACAGGTATCCTTAGAAATATTGATTAAAAAAGATTCCTGATACTTCCGGCTAAAATTGCTGCTAGTTCAGTGGTTTTTCAATTAGGGGGCCTCAAGATGACTTAAAATGATTTAAGACAAAAGCATTAAAATTAAACAAAACAACTCATCATAATATTTCTTGTTTAATTTCACCCCCTGAACAACTGTATTCTAAAGTGAAAGTCATGGTAATCCACTAGTAATGACTCAAGTGTTACTACATCCTTTTAAAGGAATTACTAATTATTTGGATCAGTATTCTAAAGTGAAGATCATGGTAGTAATGACTTAAGTGTTACCAAATCTGTCAGAAGCAATTACTATCCAAAATCTTACAAAAACCACAAAAGCTTTAAATGACTTTAGTAATTACTAGGGACTTATCATGCTTTTCGTTTTAGAATTAATTAAACATTGTGCATTATTTGCATTAATTATGAACCTGTATATATATTCCAAATAATTAGTAATTCCTTTTGAAGGATTGGTAATACTTGAGCCCTTACTAGTGGGTTACCATGATCTTCACTAAAGAATTAATTATAATTTTGCATTATTTGCAATTATTATGAACCTGTATATAGTAGTTCTGAGTAGTCCTCTGGGAGGTATGAAAAAAATTATATTGGCTAATAGTGAACTACCTGCTATATTACTTGCTATTACTAATTTTTTTTCTCAGCTTTTTATAATTTTTTTTATAAATTCTGACTTTATATCACGCAATTCTGACTTTATAACTCGCAATTCTGACTTTATATCACGCAATTCTGACTTTATAACTTGCAATTCTGACTTTATATCATATAATTCTGACTTTATATCACATAATTCTGACTTTATATCACACAATTCTCACTTTATATCACACAATTCTGACTTTATATCACACAATTCTGACTTTATATCACACAATTCTGACTTTATAACTCGCAATTCTGATTTTATATCACGCAATTCTGACTTTATATCACGCAATTCTGACTTTATATCACTCAATTCTGACTTTATATCACATAATTCTGACTATATCTCACAATTCTCACTTTATATCACACAATTCTGACTTTATATCACACAATTCTGACTTTATATCACACAATTCTGACTTTATAACTCGCAATTCTGACTTTATATCACACAATTCTGACTTTATATCACACAATTCTGACTTTATAACTCGCAATTCTGACTTTATATCACGCAATTCTGACTTTATATCACACAATTCTGACTTTATATCTCACAATTCTGACTTTATATCACGCAATTCTGACTTTATAACTCGCAATTCTGACTTTATATCACATAATTCTGACTTTATTTCACGCAATTCTGACTTTATATCACATAATTCTGACTTTATAAGTTGGAATTCTGACTATATCACAAAATTCTAACTTTATATCACAAAATTCTGACTTTATATCACAGAGTTCTGACTTTATATCATGCAATTCTGACTTTATATCACACAATTCTGACTTTATATCATGCAATTCTGACTTTATTTCACACAATTCTGACTTTATAACTCGCAATTCTGACTTTATTTCACACAATTCTGACTTTATATCACATAATTCTGACTTTATATCACGCAATTCTGACTTTATATCACGCAATTCTGACTTTATATCACAAAATTCTAACATTGTATCACAAAATTCTAACTTTATATCACAAAATTCTGACTTTATATCACAGAGTTCTGACTTTATATCACATAATTCTGACTTTATAACTTGCAATTCTGACTTTATATCACATAATTCTGGCTTTATATCTCACAATTCTGACTTTATATCACGCAATTCTGACTTTATAACTTGCAATTCTGACTTTATATCATATAATTCTGACTTTATATCACATAATTCTGACTTTATATCACGCAATTCTGACTTTATATCACACAATTCTGACTTTATAACTCGCAATTCTGACTTTATATCACGCAATTCTGACTTTATAACTTGCAATTCTGACTTTATATCATATAATTCTGACTTTATATCACATAATTCTGACTTTATATCACGCAATTCTGACTTTATATCACGCAATTCTGACTTTATAACTCGCAATTCTGACTTTATATCACGCAATTCTGACTTTATAACTCGCAATTCTGACTTTATATCACGCAATTCTGACTTTATAACTCGCAATTCTGACTTTATATCACATAATTCTGACTTTATATCACGCAATTCTGACTTTATATCACGCAATTCTGACTTTATATCACGCAATTCTGACTTTATAACTCGCAATTCTGACTTTATATCACGCAATTCTGACTCGCAATTCTGACTTTATATCACACAATTCTGACTTTATATCTCACAATTCTGACTTTATATCACGCAATTCTGACTTTATAACTCGCAATTCTGACTTTATATCACACAATTCTGACTTTATATCACATAATTCTGACTTTATATCACATAATTCTGACTTTATTTCACGCAATTCTGACTTTATAACTTCGAATTCTGAATATATCACAAAATTCTAACTTTATATCACAAAATTCTAACTTTATATCACACAATTCTGACTTTATATCACACAATTCTGACTTTATATCACACAATTCTGACTTTATATCACACAATTCTGACTTTATATCACAAAATTCCGACTTTATATCACATAATTCTGACTTTATATCACAAAATTCCGACTTTATATCACATAATTCTGACTTTATATCACACAATTCTGACTTTATAACTTGCAATTTTGACTTTATCACAAATTTCTGATTTTATAACTTGAATTTCTGACTTTATTTCACGCAAGTCTGAATTTATATCACAAAATTCTGACTTTGTATCACACAAATCTGACTTTATAACTTGCAATTCTGACTTTATAATTCGCAATTCTGACTTTACTGTGTATCACGCAATTCTGACTTTATAACTCAATTATTTATAACTCACAATTTTGACTTTATATCACACAATTCTGAGAAAAAATGTCAGAATTGTGGGATAAAAAGTTCTTTTTATTTCATGGCGGAATCAAGCAATGATAAAATGATTTAAAAAGGATTCTCTGAGGTGTGAAGAGCAGCTGTTGTGAGTGCAGCCCTCTGTTGTGAGTTTGACTTTGCCGAAATATTCAGTTGTGTCAGTATTTTCTGCACTACTACAGGTGTCTCGCACAGGTGTGTCAATTAGTAACAAGCCTTTCCAAATGAATCTCCACTGTCATCTTATCTAGTCATGAGCCTCTACAATTTATGACCAAACAAATAAATGGTTAGCAAAATTTTATTACCCATAATTCTCTTGGTGACTCTGCACTATATTCAACAACAGGCTGATTTAGGGGCCTGTCTCTGAGCTGTTGGCAGGCAGTCTAACTGCTCCCAAATGCATTTAGAGTTAATTAGACAGCAGTGAACGCCACCCAGATTGAGTCAGGCTATCCAGGAGTCCTCTCAGTCCCTGCATGATGACTTCATTACAGCTGCTCTGCATCTCTGCTCATCTCTGCTCCTTCAAACCACACAACTTCTGTCTCTGGTCAAAATGAATTAACACAAGGAGTGGGATGTTGTGATTTGGTTAGTGTTGGGAGGAGCACAGGACTGGATTGAGTTACATTTGAAGGAAGAGAAAGATGCTCACAATCACAATGTCTGTCTAGCTTGTTGTAACAGGCTTAATCAGCTTGAGATCACTATCTCTGCATGCATGATAACTGGCACCACTATTCTCCAAACAGCACACACATACACAGAACTGTACAAACTAACCCAACCCATCATAGAAAACTTTCAAAAAATATCATTCTGTATGATCTAAAAGCTGTTTTCCTCATCAGGATAAAAAATGTCCCCACAAGGACAACGATTTTGGATATTGGCATCTTTGTGGGGACATTTTGTCCCCATAATGTAGGGTTTACCAGGACCCCACACACATACAAGAACACACACAATCACAGAGAGAGAGAGAGAGAGAGAGAATACAGAGGAGCAGTAGAAAGGGAAGAAAATAGGGGAAAGACAGTCTAAATACAAGGAGAAATGTTGTTGTACTTATCTGTTCTGCACTATATGAACCTTCTTTGAAACCAACAGGCACAGACACACACCAGAGCCAAACACACACTTACATAAACACACTAAATACACAAGAGGGAAATGGGTCTCCCAGTGACTGTGTGTCTATGAGAGTCATCGCCCTCATAGTCATCAGCTGTCTGTTGTTCTCTTCTTCCTGGTGGTGGGTGCATATATCTGTCCTGCAAATTTAACAAATATTTGAGGTTATTAGCCCAAAACTTATATGGCTGTGCTATAATAAGTCTATATAATATTTTTAGTTTAACAACTGAAAAACAAAAAATGAACACCCAGTATTTGCTCTTTAGCTACCACAGAAACAAAAGAGTTAGCTCATGCAAAACTGTCATGAATGCAGAAGATATAGCCTTATATATAGTGTCTGTTTTCCATGTAAATATATTTAATATGGGGGGGATAAAACCACGAGAAAGGTATAAATATATAAAAGTCTAATAAATCTTTATTTGCCGGCCCTGCTCTGGTTTATTTGCTGAGGCTGGTGTGCTTTTCAATGATGAAGCGAGGTGACATACGGCATATGCTGAGGGGCTCCACCAAAGCCCAGAAATATTGTTTAATTACGCCTCCACTATGCTGCAATATATCAAAACGACTTTTTCTAAAGCTGTTCTTTCTTTTGTTTTTGCTTAAAACTCTTTGTTGTATCTCGCTTTTTCTCTGTTATTGATGTAAAATGCAAAAAAGAGCACAAAAGGACAAGTATTTCAATGCTGCTTTTGATCTTGTATTGTTGATCAGAAACGTCTGCAGCCATTCAGAGCAAATAAATAATTACTTTTAAATAAGTAACATTTGTAAACGTGCCCCCATTATTGTTAAATATAATATGAAAGTATGCTTTTTAGTGCCTCAGTCTCCCTAAACCTCCCTGAACACACATATAGTGGAATCCACAATTATGTGACCAAATTAAAAATCTGGGATTTAAAAAAATAAATAAATAAAATAAATATAAATATATATATATATATATATATATATATATATATATATATATATATATATATATATATATCTCAATTTTAATGTAGTAACATAACGGAAGTAGCAAAAGATCTTTTCTTGCGTTTCGTGATGTACATCCGAGTGACGGATTATCGGAAAAGAAAAAAAATGTAAGGAAGGAATTTGATTATATTGATGATTAAATGATTGTAGAATCCTGCATACATCACCAGAGAGAAGTCTGTCTTTCATTGGATTATTGAATCAAAAAAATAAAGTAAAAAAAAAATGAAATTATGCATGGATGAGGTATTCACAATAAGATTAAAGGATTAGTGCACTTCAGAATTAAAATTTCCTGATAATTTACTCACCCCCATATCATCCAAGATGTTTATTTATTTATTTCTTCAGTCAAAAAGAAATTAAGGTTTTTGAGGAAAACTTTTTGAGAAAAAATCCAGCATTTTTCTCCATATAGTGGACTTCACCAGAGTAGAATGGGTTGAAGATCAAATTGCAGTTTCAGCGCAGCTTCAAAGAGTTCACCCAAAAATGAAAATTCAGTCATTAATTACTCACCCTCATGTCGTTCCACACCCGTAAGACCTTCGTTCATCTTCAGAACACAAATGAAGATATTTTTGATAAAATCTGATGGCTCAGTGAGGCCTTTATTGCCAGCAAAATAATTAACACTTTCAATGGCCAGAAAGCTACTAAAGACATATTTAAAACAGTTCATGTGACTACAGTGGTTCAACCTTAATGATATGAAGCGACAAGAATACCTTTTTGTGCGCCAAAAAACAAAATAATGACTTTATTCAGCAATATCTAGTGATGGGCGATTTCAAAACACTGCTTCATGAAGCTTCGAAGCTTTACAAATCTTTTGTTTCTAATCAGTGGTTCGGAGCGCGTATCAAACAGCCAAAGTCACGTGATTTCAGTAAACGAGGCTTCGTTACGTCAAAGTGTTTCAAAATTTCAGTGGTTCACCACTGGGGGGTGTCCCAAACACATGCCATTGGATGTTGCTGTTATCAGGCGGATAGGGATGAACAGAGCAATGTTTTGAGAGCACCATTGAGCCACAGTGTTTACATTTTCAGGTGAATCAACTTGCATGTGACTTGTATTTGTTTCTACAGATTAAGATGAAATTTGATTTGAAGTATTTTAACATCAAACATTTTTTAAAAAGTATGCAAAATTTCACTCATGCTTTTAGACTTCTGGATCCCACTGCACTCACACAACTTTCATCATCCTGTAAGTCATTTCTAAGAGTAATTCTCAACAATATGAGGAGGAGATGTGGCAGAGGGAAATCACACATCTCTTGGAAATTGCTATTCACTGGAGGTGGACCGGGAGCTATTTCCATTTCCCTGTGCAGGCGGCCAGCTGACCCGCCGTCCCCTTTCACTCTCTCTCCACCTGTCTCTCAATCAGTCTGAGAAAGAGACGAGAGGAGAAGCACCTTCAAATGTCCAATATTACATTACATTACAGACTTAGCTGATATTCAGAGCTCTCTCTGTGTGTATGGCTGAATATGATTTAAAAAAGCACATTTTTCAATATAAATGCTAAGAAAATAAAATATTGGCGGTTTCTGTCTCAAACAGACACTGAAGTACAGCAAATCTAATCATGGCACATGCATTATTCTGTATAAAGCAGAGAGCTTGATGTCTAGGGAATGTGAGAGACCGTTTGTAATGACTGCATTTGTCAAATTCTGCCGAGTGGAGTCTGATTTTTTGCGCTCACTCCAATCATAATTACATCTGAAGTGTTTACTGTCTGTCAGAGTCATTCGTTATCAGAGTCAGGGTCATCTCAGAGAGACAGCAACAGGGAACAACTACACAACATATGAAAAGCTATTAAATCTCAATGAAAGAACTGAGGGAGAGAGAAAGAAGAGAGTGGAAGTGAAATACCCTGATTGAAAAACAGCGTCTGAGAGCTAAGGACAAATGATAACAGGAATAATAAGAGAATCAAGCAAAACACTTGACGAAGGCTATCTACGGGAGAATGTCTCTTTAAAATGATCAATACTAGTTGAATCTAAAGTAAAAGCAGCTATAGTACATGTTTTGGTTACCACTCACTTTCTGAGACATTTCTCAAATGATCTTCTTTTATGTTGTCATACAGGTTTGAAACAAAATGAGGGTGAGTGCATGACGATTTTTTTTTTTTTTTTTTTTTTTTTTTGCCGAATTATCCCTTTATTACCCATTTAAAACCTATTAAAGGGTTAGTTCACCAAAAAATGAAAATTCTGTCATTAATTACTCGCCCTCATGGCGTTCCACACCCGTAAGACCTTTGTTCATCTTCTGAACACAAATTAAGATGAATCAGTGGTTTGGAGCGTGTATCAAACTGCCAAAGTCACGTGATTTCAGTAAACGAGGCTACGTTACGTGGTAAGTTTTTTGAAATTTCAATTGTTCACCACTGGGGGGCGTGACTTTGTCAGTTTGATACATGCTCCGAACCACTGATTAGAAACAGTTTGAAGTCGTAAAGCTTCAAAGCTTCATGAAGCAGTGTTTTCAAATCGCCCATCACTAGATAAGGTTGAATAAAGTCTTTATTTTGTTTTTTGCCGCACAAAAAGTATTCTCGGTGCTTCATAACATTAAGGTTGAACCACTGCAGTCACATGAACTGTTTTAAATATGTCTTTAGTAGCTTTCTGGGCATCTGAAAGTGTTAATTGTCTTGCTGGCAATGAAGGCCTCACTGAGCCATCGGATTTTATCAAAAATATCTTAATTTGTGTTCAAGATGAACGAAGGTCTTACGGGTGTGGGACGACATGAGGGCGAGTAATTAATGACTGAATTTTCATTTTTGTGTGAACCCTTTAATCTCATGGCATTATTTATTTATTTATTTGTAATTTCAGAGTAATTGCATCCATTCCACATCTGAGCTGGTTTGAAAAAATATATCTAAATACCAACTCTGATGCAGCTTCTGAAAAAAAAAAAAAAATCATGGCCCTAGCCTAAAAGTTTGTGTAATAAATGTTGAATCAAATAAAATATATTTTTTAAAGCTACCTTTTTATAATGTTTATTTTATGCTTTTCTCATTTAACACAATAATGACTTTAAATTATCTTTTTTATTAATCGCTTGAAAGCTGTAATATAGTCTTAGGATTTGGAAAAATGTAAAACAATTATTTCTTTTAAATAATAGAATGTATTGAAAAAAATATTTGTTGAATATAGTAGGTACTATTCCACTTTTGATTGACATTATGAATATGTTTTTTTTTTTTTTTTTCAATTAATGGTCTTACATACAGGTATTTTACACATTTGTTTACATATAGTAATATAACTGAAATGTTGGCAAGCAGACTACCTTACTCCCTTACTATATTCTCCAGTACATATGTACTACTATCTATATACTCACAAAATACATGTCACAAAATGATTAAACACACGATCCTAGTATGTGTATACTGTCATTAAAAATGTATCAAGTGCATTCATGAGGGACTGTATCTTTTCATGCATGTTTCATGTGTGATTTGTGGTGCATATAAACTGGCCATATGCATCAATGTAAGTGGTTAAGCAGTCATCTGAGTAAGACTGAGGACTCTATGCATTGATAATTCAGTTTAAGATCTACTCAGGCACTAGGCATTTATCTCTATGTCATAGGCCATCTATCTTCTTAATTGCTTTCTTTACCAGGTATCAATTCACATCGTAACGCATACAGCCAATTTACATATGAAACGAAGTGCTCATCTTTAAATGTATACACTCTGTAGAAGCAAAAAGTCTTAGGGTTGAAAGTTGGCTGAAAGGCAAGGTCAATCTGTAAATTTTGTGAAAAATGTCAAGAATGTGCCGGGGTCATTAAAAAAAATAAATAAATAAATAAAACAGTTATTTCAATACACATATTCAATAACTAGTACAATAAAATAAAATAATCAATTTGATGTTAATGTCAGTTATCTTAATATGAATTTGAAAAAGAAAAAATAATACATTTTATTTAAATTAACATTAATTTATTCAATAATAACTAAAATAAAATAATAAAAAACACAATGCAAATTTCAATAAGATTACGGTAATGAGATCTGAGCTCCAAAATGCAAAAATAACAAACAAATAAATGTGAAATGTGACCTGCATGTATTCATGAGGTTCTTACACTTAAACAAATCTCTACAAAGTCTAAAATCTTAAACTTAATTCCAAAAGCTTTTGAAAAGACTTGTTACACTCCTGTGACCTCATCACCTGTAAACAGAACATCAATTTCCAAACAATGAGGCAGACTGTGTGTGTGTGTGTGTGTGTGTGTGTGTGTGTGTGTGTGTGTGTGTGTGTGTGTGTGTGTGTGTGTGTGTGTGTGTGTGTGTGTGTGTGTGTGTGTGTGTGTGTGTGTGTGTGTGTGTGTGTGTGTGTGTGTGTGTGTGTGTGTGTGTGTCATGCTCTGTTGCTCATGCAGGTGGACACACAAGAGTAAATAAAAGAGGATTCACTCAGGTGTGATGATTGAATTAGAGCTACAGCCAGAGCTGTCTGTCTGAGAATGAACACATGTTTTAAGATGACTAACTAACTCAAATGAAACAAGCCTCTCTGTGAAGCCCTGTTTAACCTAGTGTCTGAACGCCATTCAGTGTGTGTGTGTGTGTGTGTGTGTGTGTGTGTGTGTGTGTGTGTGTGTTTGGGTGTAGCTAGTTCATCTCAAGAGAATATAATCTGCCAGAAAGACAAAGGACACACACCTGAGCACTGAGGTACCATTAATCTGTCTGGAAGTGTGTGTGTGTCTCTGTGTCTGTGAGTGTGCATATGTGTCTGCTGATATACATCCTTAGTTCTTAATGCATATCTATGAATGTATGTCAGGCTGTCCTGATGCTTGCAGAGGTGTACCTGCATAGATATTTCTCAATCTCAGTCCAGACTCAATCTCATGGGCATGTATGTTTACACACACACACACACACATATATGGTTTGAATGATAATGAATTCCTTGAGGAGCAGACAGAGTTCGCGCAGAGCCGCGGTGATAAAGCTGGGGTCTGTCATGTCTGTGGCCCCACTGGAATTAAGATGAGATAAAAACCATTCCCATCTCCCGCTTTAGGACCAGCAGGGGGCCAACAGGGTTGACAGCTGCCCGAATGAAAGAGACACGTGGGAGGTAAAGAAGAGCCAGACAGGAGGATGAGAAGTCATATCTGATAGATCTGAGCCCAAAGAGTGTGGGCTAAAAAAATTTTGAAAATGTTTTACCATTTACAAGTAAAGCTTAGATTTAATGACTCAAAAATGTCATTAGTAAAAAGTAACCAATATAATAATATAGTTTCCTTATACCTTGAATGCACATGAGTGTACACATTTTAATCATTATTTACAAACTTTTTTAATACTTTACATTTTAAAGTTTTTTTTTTTTTTTTTTTACACATTTTTTTTTTTCACAACCTTAACTAAGCCATGTCATAAAAAGGTAACTTATCGGATATTTTAAAAACTGTATTGACCTATGAACACAGTGATGAGGGTCTTCAGGGTCATCAGCAATGTTCCCTCTAATTTTTTTTCTCGCTGAGCAAAACTTTTCTCTGTTGAGCGCACATTTTGGCCGCCTGAGCAAAAACATACTTTATATCAGACCTGTACAATGAACGTAAACACACACACACACACACACACACACACAAAAATGGTTTTATCATGCAACTGTAACATTTAACTTCAATGTGCCGTTTCTATTTTATTTGACCCTTGATGTAACTTGATTTATTAAATAATATGTTTGAAAACAAGCAGTTCGGTCACTAAATTAAGCACATTTTAGGTTACTTGAGATTTTTTCACATTGCTGTATTAACTGTACGTCTTTACCAAGAAATTCTATTAAAAAATAATTTCTGTCCTCCTGCAGGACAGTTTAATTCTTTATAATAATATAATATGAGCAGTTACAATGATGGTTTGGAACAGTTTTGTAGAGTAAATTATTAGCAACAGACAGTGTTATACCATCAAAATTACATGTTTATTGCTTATGAATTTCCCAGATTAGGAGGTTTCAAGATGTTTTGTGGCAAGGAGCTGTGAGATAAATTTTTTATTAGGCTTACATTATAATATAATAAAATATAATATAATATTTAAGTATTTAAACTGATATACAGTATTATATCAGTTTAAATGCTTCCATTTGTTTTAATATATTATACAGTGACAACAAACTTAAACATTTAACCGATCTGAAAGCTAAATATTTTCAACAAAAGTGAACGTTAACTCTTTTATAGTTATCTAAACGTCCCTGAAACCCACAGCACCACCACACACAAAAATCTATTTAAACGGAGGTATATCCATGATGTATTTTGAGTTTGCAAGCTACACCTGTGGTGGGTGTGTGATTGTAAATGTCTCAGAGTTTTGTTAGCATTCTGTGCCCATCATCCGTTATTTCCACTACTTTTCATTAAAACATGACGTTTTATTTCACATTTCTTTTTGTTTCGCGTTGCCTCTCGTGTTGATGTATTTAGTCCGTAAACATTACAGTATTCTTACCGCTACTGATTATTTGGCTCAGGACCAGCCAGCTCACACGCACTCAATCTCAATTCTCTCAATTTCTATGAAACCTGTAAACCGCATTCACTGGTTCCAACTCTATAGCAACAATAACTCTATAGCGGTTTTTCCAGAGCACTGCAATTATTTCTCATTTAAACTACTACAATAATTTTCATGTCTGATGTCTGCGTGGCAATTATTTGTTCCGCACGCGCGCAGCTTAGAGGGAACATTGGTCATCGTGTACAAAAACAATTGATTCATGATATTTGTAAATAATATTAATATTTAAAAATAGTTTTTAAAAAAAAAGTCAAAGTCTAATAAAAATATTACTTACTATATTTATATTTTATATATATTACATTGTTACACACATATACAAATGCAAATTATATAAAATTTTTTTAAATTTAATGAAACGTTTTTTTTAAATCCCAAACTATATTATCATTTAATATATAATTCATTTATTATTAATTTAATTTATAATATTTTTATTTTTATATCTTGTAAGGGCATAAAATATGATATCTTAAAAAATAAAAAAATAAAAAATTAATTATATAATTAAATTATATAATTATATAAATTTAAATTATTAATTAATTATATATATATATATATATATATATATATATATATATATATATATATATATATATATATATATATATATATATATATATATATATATATAATTAATAAATATATATACACACACTAGTGGTCTCAGGTGTTTAGACTCTGTGTGTCGGAAGAGAAAATATTCACAAAGCAACAGACTCACTCAGCCATCACAGCACACCAAACACATCCTGTAAACCCAACCAGAACACAGAGAGTGATTCAGTTCAGTGCTGATCCTCAGGTTGGGCAGTTACTGTTCAGACACTGTGCTATCTAATCAACACAGCTCACTGAACACATGCACACACACACATGCTGTAGTGACAACCTCTGTCAAGCCGAGCAAAGAAACAAAGAGAGAACTTATTTACATGCTCTGATTTTGAAACTTCTTCTGATAGGATCAGCTATAGGCCAGCATGAATTCCCATGCTGGTGCAGGCTGCTAATGCCAGTTTGACTAGTAGACTAGTTGGTCATTCTTCAACTCCAAAAGGTTTTTCCTTAGGCTCAAGTCACATACATTGAGGGCACACATTTTTGGATGTTACCTTTTCGTGAAAAAACAATTAAAATACCAAATTTATTCAAAAATTGTTTTGAATTATCATCGGTGTTCCTATTTATGAATTTAGAAATACAGAGGACGTACCTCATCCCTATGAGAAGAAATCCAGCACTGGAACTGATACATTTTTAATCTTTTTCTGAGTGATATGGTTATTGTGTCAATATGGTATTGGTTATCATGTCACACTAAGATATGTTCTCTCAAGCACACATAAATTCATGCCCTATTTATCCATTCTACTGAAATCAACAATTAAAAAAGCAAACAAATATGTGTCAACTGCTGACATACATGATGCACAGCTGCAAATTTAGATTATTCAAATAACGTGACTAGCATTACCTGATTGTCTTTATGCTTTATGGTATCTCATTGTTCACTATAACACCACCTGTTGTTCCACACCTGCCTGCCAACACCCACAAATCCCAGGGCTGCTCCTGTCTGTGGTCTGTTCCCCAGTTAACCTCTGCTGCTAATGAACTTCAGAGAGACAATATGGCCCTGCTGAGATTTATATTGACCAGGGACTGTCAAGCTCCAAAAATGAACAGAAAGCAGAATAAAAGTACTGTAAAAACTGTCCTTGTGACTTGTGCACTAAATTCCAAATGTTTTAAAGCTACATAATAGCTGTGTGAGGAACAGACTGAAATTTATAACATTCACTGGCAATGCAATATCTCATTGACGCATATGCATTTTGATTGATTTGATAGTGTTGCACCAGGTTTGAAGCAAATGAAAATGAAATGCCATTGGTTCTAGCAGATGTTCATGTGTTCTGGTAATCTTGAATAAATCAGACAGCATCATCTGTCCTCTAATGACGTGTTTACAGACGCAAGGGCAGGACAACCCGTCACTCACATGACATCACAGCTCAGCAAACCACAATGATCCAACCATCCAATTAATCCCTGATGGACAACATCAAGTTCTGCCCTACATTTTTCCTTGATCAAGAAGCCGCTTCACTCGAATATACTTCCCAATAGTGAAGAAAAGACTAACACAACTTTCATTTCATGCCGAGTCTGACTTTAATATGCTTTGATGACATACAGTTTACTGACAGAGGTGCTCAAGCCCACTTAGGCTCTGTTAACACCTGTTATTAAGATGAGTTTTGGTCAATCAGATCAGAAGTAAACAAGGCAGACACAAATCTACACAAATTTAATCTGTTTCTGCTCTAACAGCCGCAAGACCACAACAAACACAGTGAGTCCGTGTTAAAAATCAGAAATGGTTGTGCTTAGTATGTTTTTTGTCTTCAGCCAACCATGTTTTAATCCCATCTGGCTAGCACGCTTCACATAATGTTTACGCTTTCGAACACATTCGACCTCTACACCATAGGCGCCGATCCCGTGGGTGTTCGGGGGCTGGAGCACCCACGGAAATGGTCAAGCACCCACGGAAAATTACGAGATATTCTCCATGGATTTTAACAAGTAAAAAATCGATTGCAGCTATCAGAAACAATCCTTTTATATAGATATATAGTTTATTTAAGGCCGTTTCTATGACGTTTTTTTTTTACGGTAAAAGTCGAGAGCGCATCCAGTGTTGAGCGAGTACAAATCTCTCAACTCACAGTCGGATTTCCTTCACTTTCGCGCTCGCTCAGATTCAGAATCAGAAGTCAAACTGTCGTTGCCCTGTCCCTAAAATGGTCTTCTTTCCTGGATTTAAAGTTGCCAGAAGCTTTTAACCACCTGACTTTCATGACTGACTGAATAACACAGTGTAGTAGGCTACCTTTAGGTAACATTACTGACTAATCATCAGATTTCAGCAAGAGCAAGACAACACCCATGAAAAGAATGTGCTTGTTTTAGGTCAAATTCAAATTAAACATCCAGTTGACATTAATTTGAGTTAAATAATAAACGATCTGGCGCTGGAACATGTTGTTTTTTAAAATGTTGTGTTGCTGCTGTTATAAGTGGAGGAACAGTCTCTAGTGACTAGGTTACAGTCTTCATACATGCACGTCAATCTTTCGCGATTCGGTAGACTCTTCTTTTCAGCGAAGTCACCATCAAAATGCACACAAATTTGTTCCTGTTATTGATATACAATCATAAATAAACTTCTTTGATCTTAATGAGAAAAAAAAAACTGTGCTAGGGCGGATTTGAACCGCAAATAATTAGAGCACAGCTGAACTTCTGACTCTATTAACAAAAGTTCTACCCCGAGACCAATGGGGAATACAAAAACTAACTGCGGATTTGTTTAAAATATAATAGTAGTACGATACTAATATTGTAATGTAGCTGTAAGAACGAAACTATAACATTTATAAAAAAATAAAAATAAAATAAATAAATGGGGGGACAAAAGAAAGTGCACAAACTTAAACCGTTTTAGACCCTGTTTACACCTGTATTTAGCATTGTTCACTTGTGATCCGATCGACCAAAATGCATCTTAATACCAGGTAGAAAAAGACCTTACACACACTTACTGCCTTGTGTCCATTCTCTATATTCACTTTGTCACTTTATAACCTCTTGTGACATGCTTTGTGTGCACACTAACTTCTAAGTAGGGCATCAACCCTGCACAGAAACACACACAGCCTGAGAATTCTGCCTATTATTGGATCTTATGCATTCATCCCTAGTGTAATAAAAAGACATGAGATGATCAGCTTGTATACTACAGATCAAAAACATTTCTTTCTTTCTTTTTCATTCTTTCTTCCTTTAAAACGTAATTATAGCACAAACTGACATAAAAATAACTTGAAAAAAATAATTGACTTTCCTCTTTATTTTCCTTGTTTCTTCTCTATTAATGTCACATATGATACATTATAAAGTAAATTATGTTCAAATGAGAAAACTCTTTGGTATAAAACTTTCCTAATGCAGCCTGTTTATGGAACAGTTTTTCAAATCCACATTGTGTCTGATATTCTGTGTGTTTATCAGAGGGTGACAGGGTGTAATTTCCTGTCATTCCTCGGCTATGATGTTAAGATGAGGTATTTTCACCCATGAAGAAACACAAGACATGAAATGATGGGTGTGCAGACAGGGGTCGTGGAGGTGTTTTCCAGAGGCAGAGGAGAGGTGACGACATGGTGTAACACATGAACGCCACACTCTTTAATCACTGAGTCACTGTGATTTGGCCAAAAGACACAATGAAGGGGCTTGAACAAGACAAAAACTGTTGAAAAGGTTGGGATGCTGGTGTTGTGCAAGTTTTGTGTGTGTGTGTGTGTGTGTGTGTGTGTGCTTTTTAAGTAATAATAAACAGCCAATATCCTAGTAAAGTGCATGCTAATAAGTAACTAGTTAATGGTGAGAATTAGACCCTAAACTAAAGTGTTGTCTTTTTTATAGTACTTAATTTAAATGTCTATTTAAATGTCTGAAACTGTACTGAAAGGCTATAAATTAAACAATACCTTTACAAAATGGTACTACCATGCTACTACTCAGTCATGTATTCAGCTACAGGAAAGCTTTAATCAGGACAAAACCGTATATTGAAATCTAACATAAACAGCAGTAACATTTATAAGTGACAGAATATCTAAACAATTTGACACAAATACAAACAGAAATACTTACCATTCAGAAACGTCCTTTAAAAGCTGTGCTTGCAGAGGTTCTGCTTGACCCTCTTCATCATTACTGCTATCTAGGTCTGATTCGGGCTCAATTATAGACGCCATTATTTACATTTTCACCGAAGCACATGCAACAACTAATTGTATGGGCCTGGCGTTTCTGGATGTTTCAGCGAATCACAATACACTGGACCAGCTAACCAATCAGAACCAGCCATTCATATGACAATGGAAACAGTGGTGTAGAATAAAGGTAAAATATATGAAAAATATGGCTTTTTTTTTTTTTTTTAAAGAAGCATTAAGACATGTTAAACTGTGCCCCATAAACACAATCAAGCTTAGAAAAAAAACAGTGAACCACCCCTTTAAATTGATCAAAAGTGACAGTAAAGACGTATAATGTTACAAAAGAGTTCAAATTCAAATAAATGCATCAAAGAATCCTGAAAAAAGTGAATCATGGTTTCCTAAAAACAACTAAGCAGCATTTTTGATAATGGTGATAATAATAATAATAAGAAGAAAAGTAACAAAAATTACTGCATTTTTGATTAAATAAATGCAGTCTTGGTAAGCATGAGAAATATAAAAACAGCCAATATCCTAGTAATGTGCATGTTAATAAGCAACTAGTTAATGGTGAGAAAGTGTTGTCTTTTTTATTGTACTTAATTTAAATGTCTATTTAAATGTCTGAAACCTAAAATAAACATGATGTGGTTAAAAAAACATATATATGAAATGATATATGAAAAGCACGTCCGTCTCTGGTTCAGTGCCAGCCAAAGTGCCGAAAGCATGTTTGAATTTATCAGTGGCACACTGTATGTGTCAAAGGGTTAAAATCAATCACGTTTCGGGGGTGGAGGAGGGACAAATTGAAATTGAGGGGCAATGCCCCCTTTTGCCCCCTTGTGGCGCTGGCGCTGACCCTGACTCTGAAGCAAGTGGTGGGGTTAGGGAAGAGTCATACTTGTAGCATTCAAATGAGCAGAATTACATTAACATGATCTTACCAGCCGTCATTAGGACTTTATGTAGTATGTATGCGTGTGAGTAACCGACAGCTGTGTGCCTGCTGGCCTGTATTGAAGTCACGCTCTCTGCGGCCTGATGCCATTAGGAGCTATCAGCACAGAGCGGCAGGGCAAACCTAATGGAGCTGTTATCTGACAGCTAGGTGTATGTGTGTAAAGTGGGCTCTTGGGAGTGACACCGGTGGAGAAATTATAGCGCTCATTGATGAAAATTATAAAACACATGCAGAATGACTTATATGCTTCTCAAATTATGGAGGTAAGGGGCACATGGCGGACTGTCCTAGATCACAAATCTTAAATTCACATTGCTGCCATATTGATGATAAACACAAAATATCACACAAGTGGATGAACTACTGGTATGGAACTTAAATACCATAGTTACAACAACAAAAAAAAGGTTTATAAAAAACAACAACTTGACAATCTTTATCCTCTCATCAGTAACTCTTCTTCTGTGTCTGAACATTAAGGCAGAATTTGTACGGTTAACTAAGTCTTTAATATCCTTTTTTATTTATTCATTTATTTTTATATTACATGTTTATAATCCTTTAATAAAATATTAAAGAATATTTTTGTGTGAAAGGGAATCATTATTCAATCAAACAATAAAAACTGACAAAGAGGCTAAATTGTTTGTGTTTTTCTTCATTTAGCATCTTCTACATAAATACAGTACTGGGATACACTTTTTACATTGATAGTCCACTTTAGACATTCTGCTAAGTAACTTTGCAATTACATGTTAACTAACACTCAGAGTATTAGTAAACTGTTAGGTTAGGGTATAAGTTGACATATAGTTGCCAAGTTACTATAGTCAGTAGAATGTCTGTTGGTGGAGCATCAAAATAAAGTGTTAGATGCAATGTTACTTGTAGTTAGTAGAATGACTGAAGTGGACTATCAAACTAATGTTACCTAATACCATACAATGTACACTAACATTCAACAGTTTAGGGTCAGTTAGATTTTTTTGAAAGATATTAATTATTTTATTTAGCAAAGATGCCTTAAAGGGGTGGTTCATCACTTTTTTAACTTTAGTTAGTGTGTAATGTTGCTGCTTGAGCATAAACAGTATCTGCAAAGTAACAGCACTGAAAGTTCAATGCAAACAGAGATATTGTCTTTTAAAGTTATGGCAGTTTAATGCCTACAAAAAGCTTCTTCCCGGATTGGTGACATCATAAACCCTGCAATTAACATAAACCCTGCTCACGGGAACATGCAACAAAGTGGGCCAGGCCATGTCGTGCAGCATACACCGGATCCACGTGGCGCAATGTGACGCATCAAAAGATAATAGAACCCATTATAATCAGTGATATTGTCTACACTGGATGCGGCGTGGAAGACCGTTTCCAGAATCTACACAAGTTATTTGCCGGATTTGCACAAAGGCTATTACTGAAAGATGAAACAGTTCCCAATTTAAAAGCAGTAGCTGCTGTTTATGGGCCCCAAACTGTAAGTGTTTTATTGTTTGTACATGTCTTTTAAATGTATTATGTTGCTATTTTTTGGTTGCATCAAGGACATCAACAAAGACCAACGTGGTTTGGCTTTGCTAGCCACACTCTAAAAAATGATGGGTTAAAAACAACCCAAGTTGGGTTGAAAATGGACAAACCCAGCAATTGGGTTGTTTTAACCCAGCGGTAGGGTTAAATGTTTGCCCAAACTGCTGGGTAGTTTTATTTAACTCAACTATTGTTTAAAAATTACTGTATTGCTTAATTAAAATTAACCCAAAGTATGTTGGAAATGAACATTTATTAATGTTCAATGAATAATTATTAAACAATAAACATTTATTAAATTGCTTATTAATAAATTTATATTAATAAACTATTAATCTATTAAATTTATATTAATAAAATATTAAAGCTTATTAATAAACATTCACCTTTTGTCTATTATTGTTGCCTCTAATTGCATCTGGTTCTTAATTTCCCAACTATTTTGAGTTCATTTTAAGCTAGTCATATAGCAATTTTTAAACAATAGTTGCTTTAAATAAAACTACCCAGCAGGTTGGGCAAACATTTAACCCAACCGCTGGGTTAAAACAACCCAATCGCTGGGTTTGTCCATTTTCAACCCAACTTGGGTTGTTTTTAACCCAGCATTTTTTAGAGTGCAGTTAGCTAAATTCTACTGCATACTTCTCCAAGATTCCAACAAATGTCAACAAACACCAACAAATTTCTATGTTCATAGACAAACAGTTGTTCATGGTATAAATTAAACAATACCTAATGCTACTACTCAGTCATGTATTCGGCTACAGTAAAGCTTTAATCAGGACAAATCCATATATTGAAAGTTAACAAACAGCAGTAAAATTTTTAAGTAACAGTATATCTAAACACTCTGACACAAATACAAACGGAAATACTTTACCATTTACCATTACCATTCAGAAACATCCTTTAAAAGCCGTGCTTGCAGAGGTTCTGCTTGACCCTCTTCATCATTACTGCTTTCTGGGTCTGATTCGGGCTCAATTTGATATGGCAATATAGACGCCATTATTTACATTTCCACTGAAGCACATGCAACAACTAATGGTAAGAGGCATGGCGTTTCCGGATGCCTCAGGGAATCACAATACACTGGGCCAGCTAACCAATCAGAACCCATTGCGTATTTCGCCGGCATTGGTATCATAGAACCAGGAAATCAACCAGCCATTCAAATGACAAGCTGTTTAAACAGCTGTTTAGAATAAAGGTAAAATATATTAAAAATACACTGTTTTTAAAAAATGAAGCATTAAGACCCCATAAACACAATCAAGCTTAGAAAAAAACAGTGAACCTCCCCTTTTTTTATTAAAATAGAAAAGGGATATTTTAAATTGCAATAATATTTCACAATATTACTGTTTTTACTGCATTTTTGATTAAATAAATGCAGTCTTGATGAGCATGAAAAAAAACACCTTACTTACAAAAAAAAAAAAAAAAAAAAAACTGACCTCAAACTTTTGAAAAGTAATAAGAATGTTTTCATTATTATTATTCAAAATTAAGTGCCACTGGGAACAATATTGATAGTTTGTGATTAAAATTTGAAAGGTGGCATGACGGGAAAAAAAAAAAAAAAAAACCTCAACCACTGACTTATATAACCTGATATATACACACATTTAGAGACGGAAGATTTTTCTTCAACCTACACACATACACAGGTCTCAAAGATGTCCCCACAGTACATCTGAACAGATTTATGAAGTGTGCAGTCAAACTAAAGCATGTGACCCTGTCAAACAGCACAGCCAACATCTGATACACTCACTTTACAACAGCCAACACACTGAAGAAGAATACACAGCACTTTAGCTGCATTACACACAACCGCTGCTGTCTTCCAGCATGACTCACTGTTCACTTTATATCTGTTATCCTGACCTAAGAGCAGCTGTCTGTTCTGAGTCAGACACGAAGGGCCTGAGCTATCAAAGTATGATCACATTTATAAAATAAATAGTTCACTTCATGTTCTCCTGGTGCATTCACAACATGTTCCTGATAAATTCACAATACCCAAGAACTTATTTGTTTGCATTCAGCTATAAGTCTGGTGCAAAATGTATTTATACTACTTCACCCTCATAACGTTTCAAACTTATATAACTTACTTTCTTCTGTTTCAAGTTAATAAGTGTTTTACAGATACCATGAATTCATTATGCATTCATAAATATGATGAACAGTGTTTTGAGGGAGTCGCACCACCTGACATCTTACAACATAAACCATCCTTGCCCTGTCAAATACGGTCAAATGATCTGATATATTAAGAGGGTCTTCATGTGCCCTGTCTATGATATAATTTCCTGTTTTGTTTTTTTATCTGCATGTTTCTGCATGGTTTTGTTGATTGTAGTTTTAAAATGCTTATTATGTAATGAAGCAGTTTTGTTAATTTTGTTTAAGAAATATAAATTTTTAAGTCTCTATATAGTTCTTGTTAATTTTTTATGTAAGTTTTAGTTTTATTTATCTTTCACTTTACACTAAAAGAAAATGAGACATGATGCCCAGGCAACTAGCTGAAATAAAATAAGTTTACTTTTTATATTTTATTTTATTTCAGTTAAGAATTATTCTGTTTTAAGTAGCATTTTTTTTATTACTATTGTTTTAGTTTTAGTTAACGATAATAACCCTGGTTATACCACCCTGCCATTTTTTTTACTTTATGCCCCATAAAATCAAAATTAATTTTAATTCAGAAAGAAAAACATGTTCGTAACAGAAACAAGGTTTTCAAGTCATTTAATGTGTTTTAGAAAAAAATAATAGTAGATAGGACAAAAAAAGTGTCATTGACTCATAGCGCAAAAGTCAAACAGATTTCTTTTGTGTATTAAAACACACTGTGCAAAATGAATTTTCTGTTTTAAATGAATTATTCCTTTAATGGACCTGTAATGTGGTGGGTTTTGAAAGTAGCTTTTAATGACTTTCTTTGTGGGCAGAGATGCAGCTAACAGAACAATGTGATGATGAACAAAGACATGAGGTCAGATCTCTGGTTTGTGTGCGTGTGTGTGTGTGTGTGTGTGTGTGTTGAGAGGGTTATTGAGCGCCACAGTCCCTCTAAAGAGACTTCCACAGCACTGTGGACTATAATGATAATCTATGTCTGCAGTAAAGGATTAGATTACACTGTTTGAACTGTCACTCGGCATCATTAAAATGAAATCAACCCATTAAGCATATTGATAGGCCTTCATACACACACACACACACACACACACACACACACACACACACACACTCATCCTGGGCATCACAAAACACCCTCATTAAATGACCAAGTGGAGAGAGAGACACATGTCTTGTTCTACACGGTCCCCCCACCCCCCAACACTGCCTCTCTCATCTCTAATGCATTAGTAATTAAAACGTAGCAGCCGTGCACAAGTGTGTGTGTGACACAGCACATCTGTGTTATAGATTACCTCCACTGCTCCTAGCTCACGGCTCAATTTCCCTTCTGAACGGAGGACATTTAGTGAATGCTTTGAATGCAGAACTCTCAATGCATCATGGGATTTGCATGCATGTACAGTGACCTCCACAATTATTGGCACCCTTAGTAAATATGAGCAAAGGTGGATGTGGAAATAAATCTGCATTGTTTATCCTTTTGATCTCTTATTAAAAAAAAATCACAAAATTTTAACCTTTCATTGAAGGAAAACAGTTGAAAGTGGGGGGAAACTCACATTATGAAATAAATGTTTTTCTCCAAAACACGTTAGCCACAATTATTGGCACCCCTAGAAATTCTTATGAGTAAAATATCTCTGAAGTATATTCCCATTCATACTTACATTTTTTTAGCACACCAGGGTGACTAGGAGCATGAAATTGTCCAGCCATGACTTCCTGTTCCACAGGAGTATAAACATGAGGAAACACAAAGGCCAAATTCCCGTAATCATTCATCACAATGGGTAAAACCAAAGAATATAGTTCTGATGTGCAGCAAAAGATTGTTGAGCTTCACAAAATAAAAAGTGGCTGTAAGAAAATACCTAAAACATTGAAAATCCCCATTTCCACTATCAGGGGAATAATTAAGAAGTTCCAGTCAACTAAACATGTTACAAATCTGCCTGAAAGTGGACATGTGTCTAAATCATCCTAATGCACGGTGAGGAGGAAAGTTTGAGTGGACAAAGACTCTCCAAGGATCACAGCTGGAGAATTGCAGAGATTAGTTGAGTCTTGAGTCTCAGAGAGCATAAAAAAATGATCAAACAACACCAACATACCCACAAGATGTTTGGGAGGGTTTCAAGAAAAAATCTCTGCTCACATCCAGAAACAATCTCCAGCATATTCAGTTGTCAGACAAGACTGGAACTTCAAACGGGACGAGCTTCTACGGTCAGATGAAACTAAAAAAAAGAGCTTTTTGGCAGCAAACCCACCAGATGGGTTTGGTGCACACATGGATAAAAAGTACCCCATGTCCACGGTTAAATCTACTGCTGGATCTTTAATGTTGTGGGCCTGTTTTTGTGCTGGAGGTCCTGGACATCTTGTTCTGATATATCATATCATGGATTTTATCAAATACCAACAGATAAAAATCAAAACCTGACCGCTTCAGCTAGAAATCCAATAATGGTTGGATCTTCCATCAGGACAATGATCCAAAACAAACATCAAAACTAACACAAAAATGGGTCACTGAGCACAAAATGAAGCTTCTGCCATGGCCATCTCAGTCCTCTGACCTGAACCCTAAAGAAAATGAGTGGAGTGAACTGAAGAGAAGAAGCACCAACATGGAGCTGGGAATCTGAAGGATCTGGAGAGATTCTGTATGGAGGAATGGTCTCTGATCTCTTGTCAGGTGTTCTCCAAACTCATCAGGCATTATAGGTGAAGACTCAGAGCTGTTCTCTTGGCAAAAGGAGGTTGCAAAAAATTTGAATAAAAGGGTGCCAATGATTGTGGCCAACGTGTTTTGGAGAAAAACATTTATTTCATAAATGTTTCCCCCCACTTTCAATTATTTTCCTTAAATGAAAGGTTATAATTTTGTGATTTTTTTTTAATGAAAGATCAAAAGGATAAACAATGCAGATTTATTTTCACAGCTGCATTTGCTCATAATTACTAAGGGTGCCAATAATTGCGGAGGGCACTGTACATGTGTGAGGTGTGTGTAAGGTCAGCACATCTCTGCTGCTGTCCTGACAGATGTGTGTATGTGTTTGTACACTTGTGTTTGCCTTTAGCAATGAGACGATCAGTAAACATCCCACTGATCCATTAGGCCGTCACCTCAAACATAGAAACATTTCCTGTCACTGACCTCCAACAAACATGTTTTGAATAAACAGACTGTGATAACATCCTATTCACAGATAATGAGGTTAAAGATCTTGATATGTTGTGATATTTTTTACATCTTTGATCCATTTTTTGCAATGCAAAATAAAACAGAGAAATCCAGAAATCAATTTAAGATGACTTTACGATGACTTTTTGATAGCTTGATCACCTGAAAACGTCCAGCTGGCGTTCAGACATAAACACGGAAGCTCTGCAACGTAAACAGCAAAGCAGAATGACATTGGAGAGGTGAATTTGTTGATGTTGTTATTTTTGTTTTGTTTTTGAGTAAAATTTATTCTCATCACTTCATAACATTAAGGTTGAACCACTGTAGTCACAAGGACTATTTTAATGATGTTTTTACTAATTTTCTGGACCTTGAATGTGGTAACTTCATTGCTTTCTATGAGAGATGAAAAATCCTCTCGGATTTCATCAAAAATATCATAATTTGTGTTCCAAAGATAAACGAAGGTCTTGGAATGACATGAGGGTGAGTAATTAAAGGTGCACTATGTAATATTTTCTGTCCGCAAGAGGTCGCTAGAAGCCTTTTCAAAACAAAGTCGTAGCTTGATGACGCAAAGTTTGAGCGCAGAATCTTGGGACATGTGGTCTTCACCTCAACGGATAATGCAAAATAATTGGGATAGAACACGGGAAGAAATCATGTTCATGGATGCAATTATTAACGTTACTCTAGTATGAAGCAGAGCAGGACCGAGTGTTGTGGGAGCTGAACGAGGAGCTGGATCGATTGCGCAACACACGCCTCACAAGCAGCAGAACCTTTATTATGACACAGTCGCGCCGCTTCCGCTTTTCTGGTCATGAGTATGAGGTAACGCAGCTCTGTTTATCATATCAAATACATTTGAGAGTGTTGAAAATGATGTTATAACGTTACTCTGTGTGTTCACTCGGCGGCTGCTGTGAGACACTGTTGCACACTGCAGTAAGATAGATTGATTTTAGAATATCATATTAAATGCTGGATGGCTTTTGTTGATAAATGGCATGCAATTCATTTTAAAACATTGTATGATGGAGAAAATGCTGTATTACTGTTACTAAAAATAAAGCTGCATCTGATTATGCTGTGTTAGCTACTTCACAAAATAGTGTTTTTCTCTGAAGCATGGTAAAGCATGGTACTCGCAAAAAATCAAGAAAATTACATTTAAGCAATAAGACTAGACATGTTGAGCTATATAACAATAATTTGTTTTCTGTCTATAAAAATAACTAAACAGTTGTTCCCTTGTCTATTAAAACATGTAAATATTAAAGCGTCTTTGGTGTTTCCATGGTTTCTACAAAATAAAACAGAGGGTAACGCGGGTATGACGCAATTGACAGGCGACTCCTCAACATTTGGGATGTTGTAAGTACTCAAGTGAACAAAATATATAACACTGGCCTAATGGTTTTTGTATATTTTACTGCAAAATTCATATGGATTACTTTTACGATTTCTGTTTTTTACTTTTTGAAATGTGCAAATTTTGGTTGTCTGGACTTTCAATGGATGGACAGAAATGATGAAGGAATATGAAAAACATCTTCATTTGTGTTCTGAAGATTATTATAATGTGGCCTGAGCTGAGCTCAGCTTTTAGAACCTGCAAACTATCAGTTTAAGTTCAAGTTGTTGGTCTTTCTGCGTGTGGCTGGTACAATGGATTCAATCTGCTGCTCCTTCACAGTACATCAACAACAGTTCAAGCGTCTGCCTTCTCACCAACCTGTCGAGAGCTGGGTTTGGCTGTGATGTTGAGATAATGAACTGTTTTAATGTCTCTGTTCCTCTACTGTGGTGACATATTACTCATGTAAAATGCAGCATGGACTGATCTGATGGATGGCGACTATTTGTATTTGATTGATTGCCGTCTTGTAGCTTTCCTAATAGATTTAACAGATTCCACTTCCAAGGGCAGGACCCATTGATTTTACCAATACAGCCAATCACAGAGAGCGAAGAGAGACCTGACAGTGTGCCACTAACACCAGGCTTCAAACACACACACATTGCCACCACATGTACTCGCCCTACATGACACCAGACATAACAGTGCACTCACATAAACAGACATTACGGCTGTCGGAAAAACACACAGAATTGATTTTCTCCCTCCATACGTCTTCTTGCTTGATCTCTCCATTTGTCTTCCTCTCTCCTTCTAGACACTGTTCTGTCAAAGAGTGGTCTATGAATAATAACATGTAAAGTAATAAGACTAAAGATGCAAATGTTTTTTTGTTTTTTTTTTTCCTAATCTCATAACAGCGGGATTAAATGAAAGCCAGCTGAGATTTCAGCAGACACATAGGTTTTTGAGAGAGATGGGTTGGGGGTGAAGATGGACCAATGATCAGTTTGAATGATTTTTTTATTTTATTTTTAAGTTACTTATTTAATGTATTCATTGCATTAATTACTTGAATGAATTTTGTGTGAGAAAAGGCATCACATTAAGGTAAACAGTAAAAGTAAGGCATAGCCCAAAATAATAACAACAACAATAATAGTAATACTATTGTATGTTTTTTTGTTGTAGTATAATGATTTTTTATTATTGTGTCAAAAAACAGAAAATATCAAATCAAATTTTTTCTTTCAAAAAGCATTCATTTGATTTAAAAAAAATCATCCAGAACCCTTAAACATGAAAAAAATTATACTTAATATAATATTTTTTTTTAATAAAAAAAAAATAGTAGACCATCTTGGAGTAAGGTTTCTTTCCCATTGTTATTCAATCTATTCTTTTCTCTCACTCTTTGTATACACTTTCAATTAGTCCTCTAGTTTTCCTTTTCTTTTATTGTTTTAGCAGCATTTCTAAACCTCTATTCATGCAGCACTCTGTCTAACAGACTTTGCCCATTTTCATTTTTAAAGTATTTTATTGCCATTTATTTTTTATCTACATTCAGTATTGCCAAAGCATCAATGCACAAAAGCAGTGACAAGAAGAAAAAAAAGGACAAAAAAAACAACAACAAAAAAAAAAACATTAAAAGCAACATTTTATCAGCTCATACATTTTCTAGGCACCGAACCCACAACCTTGGCATAACACTATAACAATGGAGCTAAAGTAACTCTATGTGCTAAAAAAAAATGGGTTACACTTTATTTTAAAGGGTTAGTTCACTTTCAAATGAAAATTACCCCAAGCTTTACTCACCCTCAAGCCATCCTAGGTGTATATGACTTTCTTTGTCGCAATGCATCGCTTTGCTTTTGAAGGCCTTTATTAACACGCCAGAGCCATGTGGAGAACACGTTTATGATGGATGGATGTGGATGGAAGCACTTTCTTCAGCTCATACTCGTTGATCCTGTTCACTGCCATTATAAAGCTTGGATGCATCAGGATATTTATTAATATTTCTCAGATTGCGTTGATCAGAAAGAAGAAAGTCATATACACCTAGGATGGCTTGAGAGTGAGTAAAGCTTGGGGTAATTTTCATTTGAAAATGAACTAATCATTTAAGGTGTCCATGTTACAGTGTAATTATACGGTTAAGTAGTGAGTAATAAGAATTAACTATGTGTACTTACTATAGGATTAGGATAAGGATTGGGGTGTGGTTTAAGGTTAGTTGCATGTAATTATGCACAATTTATAGTAATTACTGCTACATGTAACAATGACACTAAAATAAAGTGTCACCAGAAACTGTAATCGTAATAATAGTAATAATAATAATAATAATAATAATATATCTCAATTGTGATATCACAATTATCACAACCTAAAATAAATATAGAATGGGATGAAATAAAATAAACTGAACACTCAATGCATCCAATGTTCTGTTGTACTTGAATATGAAGATGCAGTGTCAGTGGTGGGTAATGGGCAGCTCAAAAAAAATTCTGCATCCAATAACTGCATAACTTTAACACTTGCATTTGATGTTGCTGCCAAACTGAAATGATGTGCAATGAGGGTTGAAAGTTTTTCAAAGTATTTCTCTCTTATCTAGAATGAAAGAGAAAGTGTGTCTTTGTGACTCTCTTTCTTTTGTCTGCCTTGTACCCCTTAATTTCACTAAGGGTTTTAGGTGAAGGCTTTTTAATAATTCAGTAACCAGCTTCTCAACAGCTCAAAAACCTCAGCACAAATCCCATTAACAAGCCATGAATTATTTCAACCTTCACATCTGTCCACATCCCCATATGAACACACACACACGCTCAGCTCAATTTGCCTAATGGCCTTAGTCTAAACAGTTTTTTCTGTTATCTTTTCTGATGTGGTCCTTAGTGTGCACAGCAACATTACAGTCCATTTAAACCGCAGATCTGATTGGACTAAACACATCTTGACTACATAGGATTATTTAGGAGTCTCAACACAAACATCTATGGGTGTTAATGCAAAGTTAGCATAAAAAGAACATGATAAATGCTTTACATAAAACATGGAAATGCAATGCTAAAAAGTGCCAATACAGCATTTTTTTATTATTTTTTTTTTTTTTATTTATTTAATTTTTTTTTTTGGTCACCTGAATATTTCTGCATACAGTAAGTGCAGTTACACACAGAGAGTCAAATATGCCTCTAAATCAGCCAGGTCTTGAGTTAACTGCATGCTTCCTATGAATGATTTGCTTATAAATCATAAATCAGCTGCCCAGAAGTGGACTCATAAATATTGCTACTGTATTTTGAATTATGTGCACATGAAGGGAAATTTCATATTTGGGTCACTGGCAAATAAGAGTCTCAAAAAAAGATTATTTATTTATTTATTTATAAATATATAATTTATATATAATTTATATATATATATATATATATATATATATATATATATATATATATATATATATATATATATATATATATATATATATATAAATTTATAAATAATTTATTACCTTTTATAAAAATATCATATACTGTATGGCATGATATACATGTATAATAAAAGATTATGGCAATTTTTTTTATGAATGTCATTTTGTCATTTTAATGAGGCATTTTTCCAGGTGTGCCAGGTGTGCCAACTTGACATTTTTAACAAAAATAAATAAATAATTTTTAATTAAAAATGCTCATTATAGAAGAGGTCTACTCAAGTTATTGCATATATACATTTCTTAATTCTTTGTTAGAATATATATATAAATCACTTGTAAAAATAATGGAGGTATATTATTCATTGATAGATACAAGAACTTGCCAGGTTATCAATTTTTTCTTTTATTTCCGACTTGAATGCATGATGGGTAATAAGAACAGCCAGAAAAGAGTTTGAAAGCAACAATAGCCTCAAACAGCATTTGGACAGAGAAAACACACACACACTTGAATGAAGGTACTTGAATGTATCAGAGGATCCTGCTGCAGTAAGGTCTGCACCTTGCTAGATCTGCACAATTAAAAAGTAATTGGCAAAACCAGCACAATATCTTTGTGTAATTTCTGCATGTAATGAATCCATTATGGCTGGAGGAGCCAGGAAGCCCTCGAGGTTGAAGACGCTGAGCTGAAGAAATGAACAGTCAAAAGGGCAGACAAGTCTAACAACAGTCACGGAGCAGGGCTACAACATACACGAGGAACCCAAGAGCTCTTGATGTTAATGAGAGTAAGGAGACGCTCACACAAGTCACGTTCTTGCATTCAGATACAGCGGGACAGAGTTCAAAGGAATGAACCTGAACAAATGGGTTACCGGACATGACTGACATAGTTGGGCTATTTTTAGCTTGACACAATATCTAAAAAACACAACATTTACCACATGAAAAGTTGAAACATTGGTCAAACTTTTTACCCTTTAGCATACTTTAAAAAAAAAAATTATTTACAATTAAATGACAATGTATATAGTTTAAATATATATTAAATTAAGTAGGACATTACACTCAAGTACATCTTTATATGCAATTTCATAATTGCATCTATTGTCTTTTAAATATGGTTAAACTGTACTGTCAAATGTACTGACAAGCATTTATGGTAAACAAAAATATTTTTATGTAATTTCTATCGGGACTTGTATGTCATACGTTTAGATATATTAGAAATAATGTGTAATGATGAAGTTGCAATTTAGCATATTTAAACTATATTAACTACAGCTAAAATTAAAATCATGTACTTTACAAAGGATTTTAGTCAACACATAAAAGTAAGTGTATGTCTTTAAAACACAGCAAAAAATTAATTAAAAAAAAATGTACTTTAAAGTAAAACATTTAATTTGACAACTACAAAATGGACTTTTTAAAATTATACTTAAGTGTGTTAAGAAACAGTAATGAAAGTTTACTCTCTTTAAGTATGCTTAATATGTAACTTTTGGCCTTCTAGAGGTTAAAAACTGCATGTATTTTGCAGAAGAGCTTTGTTTTGGTTGTGCTTTGCCTCTGTGTGACTATGTGGATGAATATGGCTCTTTCTCATAACTAAAAAAGAGAGAGAGATTATCCTACTGCTCATATAACGCTTGTTACTAGGCTTAAGAGATATAACCAGTTTAGATGGAAAGGATCTCAAGCTGACTAGCTAAAGGCATTATTGTAGCTATACCCGTTAATAGACACAATACTTCCTTGAAAATAAATTCCAGCACAGCACTAAAACAACCATAATCAAATGACCCTTCACAATAGATAATGCTTTACAATGAACTCTGTTAGAGAGCTACATATGGCAATTTATCTGTTCAATAAAATACCTTACTCACCTGTTGAGTAATAAAAACGCAGTGTTGCTTTTACAACATTTCAAATCCCTCAGTTCTCACCATCTCCAAAAAAACAAGCTAATGTTGATTCTTGTTTTATTACGAGCTCTGTCATGTTCTCTTTTTGCCAGCATACTCTCCTCTGTTTTTTTTTTTTAACAGGTGATTCACCGGAGGTTCGAGATTTAACATGCTCCATGTCAACCTTTCTCACAACCTATGTCAAAGTGCACTTTTTTGCAAGAGTTCATCAGTCTTTATGCAAAAATATTTGCCTGAAGGAATTCTGTGAGATTTATAGAGGTGTGTAAAAAGCATAGATCATTGTATTTATTGTATATTAGAGCATTGTGCAATAGATTTAATCAGCATTTTTTTGTTATATGAGGTCTGACATCCATAAATCAGATGTAAAAGCCCCACCGGCTCATCGTCATCAATCCTGCTAAAGGTCAGAGATACTAATCACACTGGTTAACATCTTACTGAGACACAGCTGAAAAGACAGACATCATTTGGCTGTTTAGCACAGAGGAATGAGCTGAGGTTGTTTTTATGCGTGCAGTAGAGCATTAACCACTCATTATTTCACTCTAATCTATTCTCTATACTGTTAGCCCGTATTTTATATTTAATTTAACAGGGACAATACACAGGGCATTGTTACACACAGACAACCGATCCTGTGTACATAGGGCATATAGCATGAAGCTAGTTTGCAGCCCTCACAAATTGTATTAAACAATTTAATTACAATATACTTAAAATATTTAAGTTTGATTGCATTACCTATAATATATAAGTAGATTGTACTAATTTGTGGACATAACTTGAATGTGTGAATAAATTTAAGTTAAATTAACTCAAATTATGAAGTTTTTCTCCTGATCGCACCTCCCCCACACTGGTTTGGTGCTGCGGGTCAGGTAGCGACGCCATTTTGTCGTGGTTGAAAGCGTGTGTGAATTCAAGCAGCTGCAGAAAGTCGGAACATTTGTTTCAGCCAGTTCAAGGAAATTTTTCCTGACATTTACCTTTTTATTGTTTCTTTGTTCCCTCGAGAGAAAATCATTGTTTGATTAAACGACAGGACATTTTTTAACCGTTAGCTAGCAAATTTTCTCACTCGCATACAGCGGACATCACCGCACTGAACCCCTGACCAACAAGTTTGACGAACGTTTTTTCAAGTAAATTCAATTTATCCAGGTTAACAGTGCAGAAATCATTCTAATATGGGATTGAGAAAGGATCTTAAACAAGGATTCGAACTCGACCACTGGAGTGCAGCCCATGAAGCTATAGCTCCGACATTTTTTTTTTTTTGTAAGTACAATTCAAATAATCCTTATTTCTTTCACACAACAGAAATGAGAATAAGAATTTAACATTACCACACACTGTAAAATGTAATACGCTCTATCTACTCAATAAAACAGTGGCAACAGATTACTCACAATATTATTAATTAAATTCAACATATAAGAATTGAGTTAGAATTAATCAAATGAATTCCTTAAAAGCCACCCATTTAAAATGTGTAAAATTAGCAAACACCATTACAAAAACCACAAACTGAAATAAAAAGCAAAGAGTCAAAATACCCAACTAAATGGAACACTGATCACTATAATGGTGACCAAATATTTTTAATAAAATCAACTTCATCATCTAAAACTCTGTTAATTCTTGTGTTTCTCTTTCCTTCAGTGATTCTGCTTGTTATCATCAGGCGTCTTCAATGTTGGCAATGAAAAATAAAGAGTTCTTAATTAAACGTTGACGTCTGTCTGTTATTCAGATACTTTTGTTTAAATTTTACTTAAATTTTACTCATTTTGAATGGTTGATATTTAAGGAATTAATTATAACTCAATTCTATTTGTTGAATTTAATTAATAATATTGCTTGTAATCAGTTGCCAAAATTTTATGGAGTAGATATAGCATATTACTTTTTACAGTGTAATAAGAAATACCATTAAAAATAATACCTCAATGCAACAAACTTTAATGATCCTAAAATAGGATTAACTTTCTTTAAGCAATACATAATTTCTCATTTCTTGCTTCTGATTTTGAGGTGAAATATAACAGGGACATGTTCCTGACAGGTTTTTCGTGAGATTCACCCTCTCGCTCCAGAGCTTAGAAGAAAAACTCTGAGCATAAAAAAAAAATGAATTAAAAGGGTGAGAGAGAGAGAGAGAAAAAACTGCCAAAGCAAAACTAAGAGATAAAGAAAGTAGACATTCTAAACCCAAGAAATAGTGTTGGAGAAAAAGGGCAAGAGATACTAGAATATACTCAATTATACTGAGAGAATAAGAGACAGACAGTGAGAGAGAGACAGCACTTTTAAGTCATACTATAACAGTCTGAAAGTAATTACAGAGAAGTGGAGATAACATACTCCAGGTTATATGACGCCAGAAATCCACCAACACTTTCAGAAGTCTCTCAGATTAAGCTTAAACTCCTGAAGGTTAAATTCAGATTTAAGTGCTGTGCTTCAATCTGACATGAATCTTCAGCTCTGAGCCCTCCAGGGCTTCTGTGACCCGTTCACCGTTTGACCTTTTTCTCCCATGTGAGTTCACCCCAGAAGGCTTAATCCAATGTGCTTTTTTCATTTCTCCACAGATTAGTCCACTTGGATCGCTCCAAAAAATGTCACTAAGCATACTTTTCAAAACCAGCCTTATAAAATTCTTTTCGCAAAATATGCATGTAGAAACGATACATAATGTGATGATAGTTGAAGGTCGATGGATGACAGAGAGGAATCTGGGGACATTCATTGTGTGGAAAAGAGCAGCTTGGACATTCTGCTTGGACATGTCCTTTTGTAAACTAATACATTTTGATCTTGTGTATTCCAAATGCGAAAGAAACACACGCACACACACCACACACGTCTGAACCAAATGCTATGATAAAGACGTGGCCTTGTACTTCATTTGAAGAATTAATTTGCACTGACTCGCCAACTTCAACACACACACACACAAACACAATTGTTGTTCATCATCCAGCAAGCTAAGAAATTCAGCTCAGCACTGCGCTCTATATAGTCACAGTCGTCATAAATCAGATTAAATCTGCCTAGCTGTCCATACAGATGCTAATATAGATCATGTATAATGATTTTGGGCTCTTTTATGCATGCACGCAGAGACACAAAAGTTGTAAAATGTCGGAAGGGGAAAAAGGGTGAGAATTACAGAATTTTATAGTTGTACATATAAACAGCATTTTATCCTGTGACAAAAGACTACAGCTATTTTAGAGTGAGGGAAAACTATGTATATTAAGACTAAAGGCCTTAATACTGTTACCTTTAAAAGATGTGTTGGATTTGATATTATGATATATAACAATATAACAACCGAGGCTCAATGGGAAAATGTGGTGATACTTCTGCAAAATAACATGATGCTTTTTGCATGTTTCGTAGCAGTTATAAAATGTAATGTCCAGTGAGTTGCACTAAAAGGTTAATGCTCCATCGCATTAAAAAATAATGTATCAACTATGCTAAACCTGCCCTAAACCTAACCAATAGTGTTAATAAAGGAAAACATGGTATTAAAATGCATTTGCATTCATACTCTTTTATCTTCTTTCTCTTTTATCATGACTTGTACCCAGTGCTCCACATCACAAGTGCAACACTGTACCAGGTGGATTAGAAAGCAATTTTAATACATCAAAACATCCATACATATGGAGCTGGTTATGTGATGCAAACACCAAAATGTATTAGTTTACAAATAATGCACCATGATTAAAGGTGCCCTAGAACGTTTTTTGTTTTTTTTTAAGATGTAATATAAGTCTAAGGTGTCCCCTGAATGTGTCTGTGAAGTTTCAGCTCAAAATACCCCATAGATTTTTTAAATTCATTTTTTTAACTGCCTATTTTGGGGCATTATTATAAATGAGCCGATTCAGGGCTACTGGCCCTTTAATTCTCGTGCTCCACGCCCACGGAGCTCGCGCTTGCCTTGAACAGTGCATAAACAAAGTTCACACAGCTAATATAACCCTCAAATGGATCTTTACAAAGTGTTCGTCATGCATGCGTCGGATTATGTGAGTATTGTATACTGTTATATTGTTTACATTTGATTCTGAATGAATTTGAGGCTGTGCTCCGTGGCTAACGGCTAATGCTACACTGTTGGAGAGATTTATAAAGAATGAAGTTGTGTTTATGCATTATACAGACTGCAAGTGTTTAACAATGAAAATAGCGACGGCTCTTGTCTCCGTGAATACAGTAAGAAAGGATGGTAACTTTAACCACATTTAACAGTACATTAGCAACATGCTAACGAAACATTTAGAAAGAAAATTGTTTGCTTACCTAGTCTGTTGATTCACCTGTGCAGATCCAGACGTTACTGGCTGCCCTTGTCTAATGCCTTTCATAATGTTGGGAACATGGGCTGGCATATGCAAATATTGGGGGCGTACACCCCGACAGTCGGTGTTATGTTGACATTTGCCTGTTCTTCGGAGGTCTTTTAAACAAATGAGATTTATATAAGAAGGAGAAAACAATGGAGTTTGAGATTCACTGTATGTCATTTCCATGTACTGAACTCTTGTTATTTGACTATGCCAAGATAAATTCAATTTTTCATTTGAGGGCACCTTTAAAGGGGTCATGAATTGAGAAATCAAATTTTCTTTGAGCTTTTGATATATAAGAGGTCATCATATATAAGAATATCCTGTAAGTTTCAGAACTGAAAACTTCCTTGTTAGTCCAATAAAAGCTTTTATTGACTCCAGGTCCAGCAAACGGCTCGTTCCGGAATGTGCCTATCACAGATAGGTGAAACCCCGCCTCCGCAGAAGAAATCAAAGCCTACTCCATCATTGCATCACTAGCCCTGCCCACTGGCATGTTAGTGAGATGTCGATGAGAGAAGAGCGATACAGGACTAAAAATAACATTACCTTTCAAAAGGATCCTAATCCTAGGAATATGATTATTTATTTTCAACAATGTGAATGTCTCAGTTGAGCATTATTTATTTGTATTCGGTAAATTTCACTGTGGATTCTTTGGTAAATCAATCGCATTTCAGCACAGGCTTTGCAAAAAGACTTTTACGATATGGACTCGACAGTAATGCAACAACATGTAAGTAACTGTTAACTCTAATGCCTGATCTGATATGTAATGATTCATGTACAGTCAGATGTTCTTTGTCTATATGTCAGTAAATCAAACCAGTGACTAAACGGTCAACTTCATGTTGTCTCTCTTAGTAGGATGAAAATAATGTTATTTAAACAGTGATTAAATTATATATAGAAAGCGTTCAAAGAACGCTCCCTTTACAATCAATGGAGCTGTCAATCAAACTGTGCAAGTTTATCAGTGACTGAGTTCTGGACTCGCGCCAAAACCCCCATTTGTTTTTAACAAATCTCTTAGGCTATACATTCACACTGTCAGTTTTTGGGATTGACAACCACATTTACTTACAGGAGTGAGTCTCGAAATGTCCTGTTCACACAACAACTTACAGTAGCATCTGGAACACTGTCTGTATGAGCGTGCAGACGAAAGTTGTACGTAACCATATTAAGGACTCAAATACAGGACTGACAACCGTATTCTGCTGCTGTGTGAACGTGGCCTTAGTTACATCACGTTTTCAATGTTAGTTATGATGAAAGCATTTGTTAGCGTGCAGAAATTGAACTGCAATGACGAGATCACTGCTTTCATGGGCTCAACATCATGTCTGTGATCGGCTACAATGTTCATCACAGCAACCTTTCATGCCATGATCTAAATGTAATGCTAAAACCTTGAGAGCTGTAATACTAAAAACGTGCTGAAAGTTTTCAAGAGAGTTCCACATAGAGAGTAATACTTAGCTATTTCATATGCAAAGATGTCAGCCAATCACAGCATTGGGCATTTACACTGAAGTCTCACAGCAGACATGCCCCTTAAAGCAGAGCGTCCAAATAAAAGGACTAAAATCAGGGTAGGAAAAATGCCTTTTATTTCTAAATTATGACAATTTTTAGATACTAACATTATAAAACAACACAGGTTATGACCCCTTTAACATGTTTTGAGGTCATAACAAACAACCATGAAATCATCATTAATTAATGTGAAAAGGAATCAAAGTTATTGGTGTTTTACTGCCACTAGTGTTAATTTTAGTCAAAAACTGCAGTGAATAGACCTTTTTCACAAGAATCGGAAGTCACGTGACGCAGGGTAAAGTTAGTTCCGCTATGCATCTACGGCTATTACATTGATATGCTCTTTTCTCAAATATCGCTTCTTACCTTTTCTGTTTTGTCTGTTTTCCAAATAGCTTTTGTATAATCTACAAATAAATTATTTTCTACTTGTTTGTAGCTTATACAGCCACTCAGACCGTTGATCGAATTTACCGGAAGATGGATTTATATCACCAGCTGTCATACAGCAAAGGCTACGCAGCTACGCATTCAGCAATTTCCCAGATCGTATTACGTACTACGAACATTTATATAATTTAGTAATTAAAAAAATTAACTCCCAATATATACTTTAATGTGGGATATAAAGTCGTGAGATACATAATATTGTCGTGAGTTTAATAGCTACGTTTTAAAAAATATATAGCATGTCTCATATGGCATCACATCCCACATTCAAGCATATGTTATAATTAATCCTGATCGATTAAAGATTTAAACTAAGACATAATTTCCAAAACCACACTGTACACAACTATCAGTCTTTGCATGTTGCAAGAGCACAACAATGCTGCGCATAATACACACTTTAAGATGATGATGACAGGAAAATGAGTGAGAGATGACTGAAGTGTTTATATCCAGAAATATCATGGTGCGAGCAGTCCTGCTTCACGAATCAGAGGATCGGGCTTGTGTGATAAGGGATCTACCAGTCGATCATTTCCCCAGCACGTCGCTAAAAACACTCTATACATCTCATTATGTGCATACTATCCACCCTAAATAGTACTGAATATTAATAATGTCACATAGTATGCACGTTTAGACACAGACACTGTCTTTACAGCACATGGAGCGCGATAATGCACAGCCGCGCCAAACATACACGAAGAATATAACCAGTTTAACCGCCATCACTTCAAATTATTTATTAAATTTAGCTCTTAATGTGAGCTCTGTAGTCTCACCAATAATTCACCAAGACCGTTCAAACATTTTCAAGACATTTAATTCGTAAAACGACTTTGATTCCCGAACTGGTTCTGATCGAGGCTATCTATCACTGTAACCGGAAAATTTTTACACTGCGTGGCTCATCCCGGAAGCCAAAAACCCGGAAGTGTGAAAAAGGTCTATTGTATGTGTACAGCAGGTAACGTGCATATTCTGTACACTCGACTCGCACATTGAATTTTTGCTGCACTTATTAGTTTGTCTACAAGTTGGCAACACTTGCCCATTGTTTCATAGTTGAAAAAGAAAAAGTAACAACAACAACATAAAACTATTGGATACACAATAACAGTCTGTGTGTGTGTAAGAGGTTTAAGAGATACCAAAAATTCTATATATTCTCATAACTTCTGGAGAGAAATAGCTTAGAAACTTGATAAAGATGAATCTTTCTAGTGGGTATTTATCGATTGCCTGTGCTTGCGAATGCTTTTAAATGGAGTATCATTTAAAAAGGTTGTGTATTTGGCGCAATGTATTCATTGTGATTTAGAAAGTGTTGACACGGTAACACCTAATGCTTATTGACGCTGGTTAAATGATGCTTTATTTCTTGGTAGTCACAAAGAGAAAGATTTTAGTGGATCTAAAGTCTGATAGAGCAAGTTTTGGCGTGTTCAATCATCTGAGTGAATTACGCTTGATGTGCTTGGTAGTATGACAGAGGTTTATTGTGTTTGGAGTTAAATAGAGTGAGGCATGATGTATTTAGCAGTCTAACGGAGGTTTGGAGCATTTGATCGTGATGGCACTCAAACGCACTGCTGAATACTGATGAAGTACAGACACGCCATTTCAATTCATGAGCTGTCTGCTATCAAAACAAAGCCTTTTAACACAGCTTGAGTAGATGTGTCCATGTTCAACACATTTATAAATGTATGGTGGCTTATTCTCTCGCTCTGTTTTTCTCGCTCTGCTCTTTTGTCTTTGTCCTAAGATGTTTATAAATTAAATGGGGGTATTTTCTTCACAACTTTAGCAATTTCTCTTTACTTTTAATCCTTCAGGACAGGGAGCCGACAATCATCTTGAAATAGAAAAGTAATTATGGCACATCTCCTTTGCCTGATGATATAGGATAATTACTTCTTTATTCTCTCGCTTGGACAAAAATGCACGCCTGGTGTTCGGGGAGAGACGTAACCTTTGGTGAACAATGTTTGATTGATGAGGTGACTCATTTTTCTGTATAAAGTGATTACTGATCACAATCTCAGGCTAGCACCTCTCCAGCTCTGTCGCTCTCTGGGTCTCCAATTTGCCTGACTGAATTTGATGTCAAAACTACAGGCACGGAAAGGAAGGGAGGGGGGATACATTTTGGAATATTGTCATTGCTTCAACATCAGATACTTGTGTCTCAAGTGGAGGGCACTCATTTACAGAGCTGAGCTTTTATCTGGGGGATGAACGAGACATGTGTTCAGCATACACACATCTGATGGTACAATCAGAGAGGGACAATGGTAGGGGACGATTTATCTGTCTTTAGCTGAGAGGCGCTCCTGCCTGATAATGACAGTGATGAATGCACTCACATCCGCCATTTGATACATTTGTCCTGACTTCCAGTTCTGAAGACAAGAAAAAACATGCTATCTGAAATTAATATGAATTTTTATTTGTGTGTGTGTGTGTGTGTAGGTGTGTGTGTGTGTGTGTGTAGGTGTGTGTGTGTGTGTGTGTGTAGGTGTGTGTGTGTGTGTGTGTGTGTGTAGGTGTGTGTGTGTGTGTGTGTGTGTGTGTGTGTGTGTGTGTGTGTGTGTGTGTGTGTGTGTGTGTGTGTGTGTGTGTGTGTGTGTGTGTGTGTGTGTGTGTGTGTGTGTGTGTGTGTGTGTGTGTGTGTTTTTGTGACATATCAGGACACAAATTTGTATAATGACATATATGACATAGGTATGACATTACAAGGAGAGGGTGACTTATGAGGACATTACCCCATATCCCCATTTTTCAAAAGGCTTATAAATCATACAAAATGATTTTTTTTGAGAAAGTAAAAATGTGCACAGTTTCCTGTGATGGGTAGGTTTAGGGGTAGGGGTAGTGTATGGGGATAGAAAATACGGTTTGTACAGTATAAAAACCATTATGCCTATGGAATGTCCCCTCAATTCACAAAAACAAAAGTGTGTTTGTGTGTAGCTGTTGAACAACAGTGACTGAGAAAGGGACAAAACTTAGATCGATGATCTGAAGGGTGAGAAGCTTTGTGAAGGACTGATTTTAGCCCTTAGTGATCAAAACATACATCCCCGGTTTTACAGACCATGCTTAAGCTAGTCCTAGACTAAAATGCCTGTTTGAGCTGTTTTAACTGAAAGCAACTTATACTGACATATCTTAAAATATGTCAGTGCCATTGTTTTGTCTCAAGATGCACACCAGTAATGTTTTTTTTTTCTAGTGTATGTTTATAAAAGCTACTTAAATGCCGTAATTGAACTAAGGCCTAATCCTGGCTTAGGCTAGCCCTGTCTGTGAAACCAGGCCATAGTGATGTAGGTTATTACAATTGTTATAGTTATGCATATTATGTTTTGGTGTTGCAACTAGGGCTGTCAAAAATAATGCTTTACAAATTAAAAATATTAAATATTAAAAATATTTAACTCAATTAATGCAGCATGTAGTCTTCTCATATGATCAGCCAATCATCCATTCAAGAGCTTTTAAACCACCAAGTGCAATAAGACACAAAAGAGAACTCAATTACAGTAGTCACTAAATAAGTGTCGTTTTTCTTTTTAGGGTTAAAGACCATTTAAAGGGGTCGTAAAATACTATTTTAAAAGTTCATTATTTAGTTTATTGGTGTAATGGAATAGGTTAACATGCTTTAATGTTCAAAAAAACATTATTTTTCAGATAATGTACATTATTGTACATTATTGTACATTATAACACAAATTCCTTAACTGTTATTGACATAGTCATATTGATAACTTGATTCTGTGTCTGTGTCAAACACATGATAACTAAATATAATCAAGCCTTTACAGATTCCTCCAAAACAAGGTTAAAATGTTCCCTGAGCGCCGTTTCGGTGGTACGTAGATAAAAGCTGCCAGAGCATCGTTTCTCTAGTGAGTTTGACCTGTATCAGCGAATTTCACCTGAAAAAAAAAAAAAAAAAAAAATTTAAGGAATCCATAAAGAACTAAATCACCTACATTATTCTGTCCACCTCTCTGATATACGGAAGAGCGAGATCCACTGCATCCCCAGCTACATATCCAGTGTCCTGTCTGACAGCTGATAAATGTGTGGCTGCATTCTTCACCTTGTTACTCACGGCTCCTCCAATGATGGGGGCTTTTGGCTGTTTAATACCTCTGAAATACAATTATTCCTTTATTGCTGCATTCTGGGAGCGGCAGAGATGGATGGCAGTAGTAGACTCTAGTCGAGAAAAAAACTTGTTTAAAAGCAAAGTCAGAACATAAAGAACACCACCACGCTGTTATACCATGACACCAAAGGTCAAGAAGTCAGAGCTAAGAGAGTGAGAAATGCATGCAGGGAATTCTAGAAGAGTCAAACCACATAATCTGGACATACATATCCTGCATCATGTGGATACATGACACTCATTGTATTTGTCCATATCTATTAATTTATTCAAAAACACATTCAACAAAATTCAATTCATACATAATATGCCTCTTTTATGAAATTTCTGAATTCAAATTTATTTTGATATTTGATATTTAAAAGGATGAAATGCTTTTAAAAAAAAAAAAAACCTTATAAAGTAGTTTGGCAATTATTATTATTTCTTGGAAACAAAAAGCCTTACCTTGAAAATATACACTGTATACTTAAAAAGGGAAATATGTTTTTACTTTTACTTGGTTAGACCAGGTGACCTTTTCATCAGTCATTCAGTTTAGACCTTTCATAAAGGGAGTGTGACTCCCTTTTCAATAATTTAGAGGTTAAAAAGACATTAAGCTAATAAAACTGCATCATTCTATTAAGGGTTTAAAGAAATTAATAATTTTATTCAACAAGGACACATTCAATTGTTCAAAAGTGATAGCAAAGCCATTTATAATGTTACAAAAAAATCTATTTCAAAATACATGCAGTTATTTTGAACTTTCAATTTGTCAAAGAATCCTGATATATCACAGTTACCACAAAATATTAAGCAGCACAACTGTTTTCAACATTGATAATAGTAAGAAATGTTTCTTGAGCAGAAAATCAGCATATTAGAATGATTTCAGAAGGATCATGGGACACTGAAGACTGGTGTAATGATGCTAAAAATTGAGCTTTGCATCACATAAATAAAATATATTTACAGAAAACGTTATTTTATATCAAATAAATTCAGCTTTGGTGAACATAAGAGACTTTTTTTTTTTTTTTAATATTACCGTCCCCAAACTTTTGAACGGTAGTGTATTTTGTTCTGACAGTGTGATTGAGTGTGCTATATAAATAACAGAGAAAGTGATTCTGAGACTATTAATTAACTAAATAATTGTCAATTAACACTTTTACAACAACACTGCCACATTTACAAACATTCCCTGTTGGCGAGGCTGATGTTGCATAAAGAACCGTTGTGGGAACCCTAATTTGTACAGGGTCACAGAACAAAAGACTCAGTGGAAGTATTTTCATCTAATGTTTGGCGATGCAAAGCACCCTTCTAAGAAGGAAAAGAGGGAAAAAAGGCCCTCCTTCTTTCATTCTTTCTTCATCTCGCTCCTGGTCTTTGAATCTTCCATTCAGACAGCGCTCTACCCTGCAGTGAATGGCTTGTGAGTTCAGTCTTTGGATTTGAATAGCAGAGAATAGCCCGGCTTCTGCATTCTCATTCAAACACAATTAGCTATGGAGGGCTTGAGTCTGTCCTCCCTACATTTAGACTGTGTTTGATGGGTCGCCAGACCCATGACTTCATCCAGCCTGGATACCGCTAGTCGCTATTGCAATGCAAAACAGGAGATGCCTTGAGCAAACTGCATCCATTGCCAAATCCGGAGGGGGAAGAAAAAGTCTACCGCAGCCTTTAACCAGACCATCATTGTGTGAAGGCAAATAATGTGTTTATTTTGTGCAGGCCAGATTTGGAATTTCTGAATAGCCCGTATGATGGTGGGAAAGCTCGTGGAATCTTTACGAGATGCAAAAGGAAAGACATAAAAGAATAAAGAATTGAACATTGAAATAAAATACAGGTTTGGAGGTTGAGATCTGCCTCAAAGAGATGAGCACCGTGACAAGTGCATGATTTCCGTATTACTAGTATCACTAAATGAAATTTTTCAAAACGAATGAGTGCTTCTTGAATAACGAGTCCTTCTGTTTTCCATTTGTCAAACAAACAGATGATGCCATTGGGTGATTAAATGTGACAGACTGGTCAAGATGCTCAGTGTTTTAATTGTGCTCTCTCTAAGAAAAGTATGAAGGTATTTTCTGTATTGATTTTTCACAGGTGTTTTACCCATATTTCGAATTATGCATGGCATTATGTTGTGTTTGAAGGTTAAAGCAAATATCTGTTCACATAATACATAATGTCCTGGCATAAAATTGCCAGTACTTTTTCCGTTTTACAAATGATATACAGCACCACTTTTTTGGAAATCAACCTACAATTGGCTTACTGTGATTCCGAAAAGTACTTTACCACCCAAAAAAATTACATAATTAACCTTTAAAGTATTTTAAAAATCATAAAGGAATGTTCTGGGTTCAATAATAGTTAAGAAATCGATTTAATACATACTGGAACAAAAATATGAGCTGCACATTTGTGCTTTTAAACCTTTCTGAATGTCTTGCCCCATTGACTATCATTGAAGGTCCATTAAAGGTGCCCTAGATTCAAAAATTGAATTTACCTCGGCATAGTTGAATAACAAGAGTACAGTACATGGAAATGACATACAGTAAGTCTCAAACTCCATTGTTTCCTCCTTCTTATATAAATCTAATTTGTTTAAACGACCTCCAAGGAACAGGCGAATCTCAACATAACACCGACTGTTACGTAACAGTCGGGGTATACGCCCCCAATATTTGCATATGCCAACCTATGATCAATGCATTACACAAGGGCAGCCAGTATTAACGTCTGGATGTGCACAGCTGAATCAACAGACTAGGTAAGCAAGCAAGGACAACAGTGAAAAATGGCAGATGGAGCGATAATAACTGACATGATCCATGATATCATGATATTTTTAGTCATATTTGTAAATTGTCTTTCTAAATTTTTTGTTAGCATGTTGCTAATGTACTGTTAAATGTGGTTAAAGTTACCATTGTATCTTACTGTATTCACGTAGACAAGACTGTCGTTATTTTTCATTTTTTAAACACTTGCAGTCTGTATAATTCATAAACACAACTTCATTCTTTATAAATCTCTCCAATAGTGTGTAATGTTAACTTTAGCCACGGAGCACTATCAAATGTTTAGTGCACCATTTAGGAAAGGACCATTAAAGAACAAATGTTCCTTGTTACTTCTCAATTAAAGTTAGTTCAACCAAAAATTAAAATGTACCTACCTTCATGTCGTTCCAAACTTGTATGACTTTCTTTATTCTCTAGAAATATCTTCAAAAAAATACCTCAGTATTTTTCTTTGTTTTTGAAAGTTTTGTTGCTTTTTGAAAGAGTCAAATATTGTTTTGGACTCCAATGATCTTCATTGTATTGAAAAAAACAGTTTAAAAATTCTTCAAAATATATTCTTTTATGTATCCTGAAATAAAGGCCCAATATACTTCAAGCTTAATCAAAGAACAAACTTATGTGACATCATTTCAAACAAAATCAGGCCAAAATGAAGTTCATTTGGAGTTCGTTTCGGGAGTTTGAAACAGCTTTACGAAGCAAACATTCTGGAAAAGGTTACTCTGGCTGGTAAACACCTTCAAACTACCATTGGTCTGTAATAGGTTAGTTGTGTGCTGAGGAACATCTTATTTGATGTGGAAATCTTCTCTGGTTCATTTCTTCTGTTCAGTCCATCAAGGTAAGACGTGAGTTAAAACATGAACACACTGGGGAACTGCTTCATAGTAGAAACTGGAGATGTAATTCTAAATGAAAGAGACACTGATGCTGTTTCTTCATGTTTAATATTGTAAAAATGCTTGCTTTAAAGCGATCTATTGTATAAACTGCTATATAAATAAACATAATGTGACTTGACTGGAGGGCCTTAAAAAAAGTCATACAGGTTTGGAACGACTGAGGGTGAGTAAGTGATATCAGAAAATGGCCTCATTTTTGGGAGAATTAGCCCTTTAATTATAGAAAGATGTAAAAAAAAAAAAGCATGTATAATAATTACAAAAAAAATTTAAATCACAAAATGCTGTTTAAAATAGTTTTAGATGGAGTATATCATGTTGCACCCCAGTGCATGTCAACCTTCCAAATGTATTACAAATCAAATACCCATAAGACACAAACCTGCTCTCAAAATAGTTCAGAAGGGCACAGATCAATAAAAATGAGACACAGAAAGATATATAAAATACAGTGGGACACAAAGAGGAGCTGACAGTTATATGATTAACATTGACTGGAGCCGAAGCATCTACACCTCACTATAACAAAGCACTGAGGGCTCCCATGGGAGGTTGCATTGGTAAATGAAACGCAGTAAAATAGAAACTTGCCTTGCCAATATATGTGCATGCAAGTGTGGGTGTGTGTTTACTTCAGCACCAATTACAATGCTTTTTGCAGACGCATCTGATATAGAACTGGTGAATAAATAAATATTTAGCACTATTATAAAATAGCAGAGCAGATGACACTAACGGCTGGGAGAGAATGAGACAGTGACTCTTCAGTCAAATGCAGGATGAGAACAAAGGGTGCAGAAAGAATAGAGCAGACAATGAGAGCTCAACAGATGCAAGTGGAAGAAGAAAGAAGTAAACCGGACATCTGGGCAAATTTACAAGTCTTGACAATCCACGCACAAAGAGTTGACTCTTTGTTGACTCAAAAAGAGTAGACAAAAATGTCTATAAGACGAGTGTTTAAAAAAGCACTACATTAAAGAAAGAGTTGTTGCTGTCATTGTTTTGCTGTTGCTGGGGAAAAAATAAGGTTCGTTTTAAACTATTACAGTAAACAGAAGGCCATTCAATAGCTTTGCTTTCATGCTCCCAAATTATCCGTTTATAATCAGATTGAAGGCTTCATGTAAAAACCTCAATTAATCCTACTGAACTTGATCTGAATAAAATTTCGATCGGATTGGTGTAGATCGAAAATAATCTGATCGACAGGAAAAAATGTAAACTCTTGAATCCTACGGAGCCCCGCTCATGACATGCGGGCGAATATTTTTAAATCGTGGCCACTAATTAACAATTAGTTCCCATGACTTACTAATACATTAGCATGTCCGCATGATGCAAAAATTAGAATTCGCGAAAACAGTGACAAAGTGCATATGTATTATGTGTTCAGTCTATAGGCGTGTAGTGTTTCTTTACAAAGTGACATCGCCAACTACTGGCCTGGCAGCACAATACAATGTTTTTAGTCGTTTTCACGGATCCGTGTAAATGGGAATCGTTTTGACAATGTTGTCGTCTGTACTTTAACATTTTTTACAAACTTTACATTTTTAGTACATTGTCGTAAAGTAAAAGTACCCGAAAGAATGTGTGCATGTAAATATACTAATGTGGGTTCGGGAACAAGCTGTAAAGGAAACAAGCAAATACTCTTAACCTTGGCTGGTAAACACCAATGTGTTGCTATGGAGTCAGTGAATATGCAAAAGGTCACGGTGGGTGGCTGATGGAGGTAAAACCAGAGAAAACCAAAGACACAAAGAGAAGTGAGCTATTAAACTGTTAAACAAAGAAGCATGACCACACACACACACACACAGGAACCCTTACATGAGGTGTATTATACAGTAGAAGCATTACTGACGGTTGATGCAGTGACTCATATTTGAATGTCAATACATAATTTCAACCACCATTATCCACTTTGACCTTTAATTACATGTTTTATGCTGGGATGGCTTGTTATTCGACATTTTTCCTTGACTTGTTACTTAACACGTGCTCTTCTTCTTTGTGTCATTCCCTCTTTGAATATATAGAGATATAAACATACAGTATAATATTATCATTGATAAATGGATAATTCACCCTTTTCCTGGAGTTTGACTGACAGGCGATCTGACCTAATCATAACCGATATTATGTTCCCCCGTTGCTATCTGCCATTTTGTCCGACAAACAAACCAGACAGTAGAGTTAGTAGATTAACATTGGTCGACTTGAACTTTAAAAATGGTGTGTCATTCTGCAGTTGAAACAACATAACTTCTCATGTTCATTCATGTTTATTTCATACTATAACTAGTAGTATAGAGGAAAAATTAAAGTGCCACAAAAAGGGTATTTATTGTTTGAATTTATTTAAAAATGACAAAGTTTTAAAGCCAAGAAGTAACCTGCTCTGTCTTGTCGGTCTAAGAGGACTTTAAAAAACTTTGAACTTTAAAAAAAAATTATAATAATAATACTTTTTTAACAGAAATACCATATGTTATATATATTTATTTATATTTAACATGTTTTTTATAATAATTAATTAATTCATTACAAAACAATAATATACAAAAACAAAACAGAACATATTGGGTCACAACTGCCCCCATTTGGCAATATTTTCCAGAATTAATGATGCTGATTCATTTACTCTTATTTTCCCTGAGGATATCTGCACTCCTTGGAAGTTTGGCATTAATTATTTCTGCCTGCATGTATTTTTTTTTTCTGTTTGAGGAAAAGCATTTCTCCGCACTCTTATATACATGAAAATGGCACGAAATGGCTCCCTAAAGCTTCCCTTCTGCCTTTTTTAATTTTTATCATCTTTTTTAATATTTTAGATTAATTTCTCTATTCCAGATCAATTAGAGAAATTATTGAAACATGTATGTCATTGATATGAGCTTCCATGTGGCGCTTCTGGCTCATTCATCTTAATACACCAGCAGGCCACCAGCACATACAACTTCCCAGAAAGCAGTGCCAGCGGTAATTCAGTTATCACACACACACACACACACACACACACACACACACACACACAGTCACATGTGAGGCTGTTTACCTCCCATGCCAGATTGTTTCTCAGTTTTCATTAAGTTAAGCATTGAGCGCAGAAGTACGACCTTCACATACGCTTCATCAGAGAAACCCAAAGAGAGAAAGAGAGAAAGCTTTTACAATGATATACCGCTCCCACCCAAATCACAAATGGTATTATGGAAAGTGGATATAAATATTCAACAGCTGCCTAATGAGAAGCGCATAAATATCATTTACATGGTCAGATATATTAAATGGAATTGTATCAATACAAGCAGTGAAACTAAAGTGATAAATAATGAAGCATATTTATGCATGAGGGTTTGTTTAGATTCCCATGCAATCATGATTATTAATACAATTTCACTTAAATGTTTGTTAAAAAATATCAGTAAACTCATGCACTGCTGTTAGCAATGACAAAATCTTTTTGAAGATAAACATGTCAAAACTGCCACCACCGATTAAAAAAAACATTCTTCGCACTTCACTTCACACTGAAATAACAACTGAAAAATACACTTTAAAAATGAAAGTGTGTGTATGTCATATTCTGTGCATATGGAGGTTGATGATGTCAGGCACAAGATAATTTTTTTTTTCTTGGACCAGCAGCACAGAGAGACACATTATTAGTGTTTGTATGTGCAGTCATTGTTCACTAATGTACTGTGCACTGCACACTACTAAGTGTACAATGTATAGCCTACTGCATATTATTTTTTAAAAACTTGATAATAGTAACACCCAAAATATTCTAACTTACTTAAAAATGCATGAATCTCATTGCAATGGACAAATTAATTAATGAATTAATAAATTTTTAATTTAATCACATATAAAAAATTATATGTAAGCAATAAGGTACTCGAGGCTGTGCTGTATCGTGAATATCTTTAGGCACGACGCGAAGTGGGGTGCCTGCAACCCCTTCACCCATGACTTATTCACAATACAGCACTAGCATCGAGTAAATTATTGCTTTTGTAAAATGGTTACTGCACAATACAAATATTAAAGCCAAAAATATGTATTAATGCAACTTTCATGAAGTAGACTTTCACTAAAAGCCTTCCTTCCGCCGGAAAAATAGTCCCTAACCATGACCAGCAACAGAAGTTACATTATTATGACATTAGATGGCGGCAAAGACTGTCTTTATGAGTGTCAGTCAGTAGCGAAGACTTTTAATTTGAAAAGACTGAACACGGAAAAATTATGAACAGGGAACAAGACGCAACTGACAAATGCTTTGACTAGCACTGTCAGTCAAGGGAAAACCCCTTAATTGTTAAAAGGACAAGATAATACATCAGACATTTAAACTGATTTTTTGTTATGAACATAGGACTGACCTGAAGGGAAATGCTAAATCTGAATGCAGGTAATAAACTTATATATATATATAATTTTTTGATGTGATGTTGTGAATATGACAGTGAGGAAGGAACTTTTAGGTTTATGTTGTGTGACAAGTTAACAGAGGGATGATAGATGAATGAAAAAATAAGATCCTATCAAATAATACTAATGACAACATCAGGTACAAGAGATCCCTGACAGCTTATCACCTTTAGCGCTGGAAGAACATCTGGAATGTCAGTGTGTGCAGAGACACAAGACATGTTTTCACCCACAGACAGATGCTTAAACAACAAGAACATGTGTCTGTATATTACACATACAATGAACAAGAGGTCTAGAAAGCAAATGCATCTCCATATGCACATGAACACACACCCGTGGCTGTCAGAGAAAGTGTGTGTACACACTGTGACGGTGAACATAAATTGAGGAGCAGCTGTGGAATTAATGTTGCATATCTGAAAGGACAAAGAAAGGGACACCAGAGAGATAGAGAGAAAAGAATACATAAAGGAAGGAGAATTCACTAAGACTGCATGTGGCCACTGATAGCGTTGTTTATATGCACATGCTTCCTTTTCTGTTTGACTGAAGGAATTATGCAAATCAGATAATGGTGCAAACACTGTGTTAAACGCAATTTTCACTGCACACTTCACACCGGTTCTGAGTGCTCAGTTGTGAAGGATGCAGCAGACTACCACAATCTGACATATTTTACATGGGCAGTAGTGTTTCCAAACATATCGATAAAAATTTTTTTAGAAACAGTTTCAATACCCACTTTGCCCATTGATAGGTTGATATCAGCTGTGATTTCTCACACTCTCTTCTCTCTGACAGCAAGATGACACACATAACAACATAAAAGTACATAACACTTTGAAAACACATCAGATCTCAGTGGGGAAAAATATCATGTTTTATATCTATACTGAGATGGACTGGGTAATGTGTTAGTAATGAAAGGATACCACATTGTTTGATGGAAATTAAAATGATCAACCTACAGAGGTCTGAATTCAAAGACACCCCAAAAATCAATGAAAAAAATATGCAGCAGGCTAGTCTATGTTGCTAAATTTTCATTGCAGCAACTCAAAATGGTACTCAGTAGATTGCATGGCCCCCACGTGCTTGTATGCATGCTTGACAATGTCGGGGCATGTTCCTAATGAAACAACGGATGGCATCCTAGGGTATTTCCTCCCAGATCTGGACCAGGGCATCACTGAGCTCCTGAACAGTCAGAGGTGCAACCTTGCGGCGTCAGATGGACCAAAACATAATGTCCCAGAGGTGTTCTATTGGATTTAGGTCAGGTGAGCTTGGGGGCCATTCAATGGTATCAATTCCTTCATCCTCCAGGAACTGCCTGCATACTCTTGCCACATGAGGCTGGGCATTGTCGTGCACCAGGAGGAACACAGGACCCACCGCACAAGCACAGGGTCTGACAATGGGTCCAAGGTTTCATCCCGATACCTAATGGCAGTCAGTGTGCTATTGCCTAGCCTGTAGAGGTCTGTGCGTCCCTCCATGGATATGCCTCCCCAAACCATCACTGACCCACCACCAAACTGGTCACGCTGAACAATGTTACAGGCAGCATAATGTTCTCCACAGCTTCTCCAGACCCTTTCATGTCTGTCACATGTGCTCAGGGTGAACCTGCTCTCATATGTGAAAAGCACAGGGCGCCAGTGGCGGACCTGCCAATTCTGGTGTTCAATGGCAAATGCCAATCGAGCTCCACGATGCCGGGAAGTGAGCACAGGGCCCACTAGAGGACATCGGGCCCTCAAGCCACCCTCATGAAGTCTGTTTCTGATTGTTTGGTCAGAGGTCAGAGACATTCACACCAGTGGCCTGCTGGAGGTCATTTTGTAGGGCTCTGGCAGTGCTCATCCTGTTCCTCCTTGCACACAGGAGTAGATACCGGTCCTGCTGATAGGTTAAGGACCTTCTGCGCCCCTGTCCAGCTCTCCTAGAGAAACTGCCTGTCTCCTGGAATCTCCTCCATACTCTTGAGACTGTGCTGGGAAACACAGCAAACCATCCTGGAAGAGTTGGACTGCCTGTGCAACCTCTGTAGGGTCCAGGTATAGCCTCATGCTTATACCAGTAATGACACTGACTCTAGCCAAATGCAAAACTAGTGAAAAACAGTCAGAAAAGGGAAGTAGAGTAGGGAAAAAATGTCAGTGACCTCCACCTGTAAAACCATTCCTGTTTTGGGGGTCGTCTCATTGCCCATCTAGTGCACCTGTTGTTAATTTCATCAACACCAAAGCAGCTGAAACTGTTTAACAACCCATTCTGCTGCTTAACTGACCAGATCAATATCCCAGGAGTTTAACTGACTTGATGCTATTCTCTGATTAAAAAGTGTTCCTTTAATTTTTTTGAGCAGTGTATATAGTATGTTGCACTCAGAGCAACAACATGAGGCAGTTACACTTTTTCACGTTTGTATAATCTCCAACATTTTTTGTGGACAGATGATTACAACATTTAACCCAGATTAGGAGCATCTAAATCTGTTGTCATAGAAAATTAAAGCCTCACTGCAGTTTTCCATCAAAATAAAAGCTTGAGAGTTATATAATCCGCCTCATAGCTATTGGGCCTGAGGAATCTAAGTTTCAATTGATAAGAAAATACTTTGATGATAGTCAAAAGTAAATTAACTATTATTCAATGTATAAATTCCAGTATTGTGACAACACTGTAGGTAGATTCACTGCAATTCATTGTTTACATAGACTTCATGAAATCACAACAAGGTAATCTATATGCTATCACACTGTATATCTTCTGGTTTTACAAATATACGGATATGTATTTATTACATACAGATTTAAAATCTACAGTCCCACTCTTCCGGCTAAACAGACACAAGAAAAATCCTGACGTCAGAAACTTTATCCAGTCAGATCTTTTCAAGAATAATAATGTACCCTCCTGCTTTAATTGGACTGCATGTCAAAGCGCTGAAATCCTGTTCACAAAATGACTGTTAAAACTGTATTTGCGAATTCGCCCCGGAAAGAAAGAGAACAGAAAATATCAAACTCCAGTTTCCTCATCCCCCATCCTCAATTAAAGATGAATGCAGGAAGCAGTCTCTCTCCCTCTCTCTAAAGAGGATGAACTGTGTGAACTCTTGATGGGCTGCTCCCCCACAGATATATCATGGGGCTTCATTTCTTCAGCTGCAGGACCCTCATGTTGACAGATACTAACAATAAACACAGCAACAGCACTCAAAAAGCTTTCATAAAGAAGATAGGCCAACTGCAGAGAGAGAGAACATAATACACTAAATTTTTCCATTTTATGAAGAAAACATAAATGGTACTTTCCCATGCAAAACTCTTTAATTTTACTTACCCAGACTTTGACAATAGCATAGTGTGGTCCACATTAAACTTTATTCTGGCCATGAAATTCCCACTTAGACAGGAACAGATCATATGATCGACATGTAAAGCAACCAATCATAGATTATTTTGTTATTGTGTGCGCTGTTTATTGTCCGACATATCTGAAATGTATTACAATAGTAGACCAGCATGAAAAACAGACAACATTCAAAAATGAGTAAAATGGTCCATCCAGAGTAAAAAGAACTGAATATTTCACAGACATTGCTCAAAATACAGAATATGGAATATTCTTCTTTACCTAGTTGGATATATAGTTTACTTGCCACTAAGCCCTCTTGAAAAAGAAGTGTGGAGATTACTTTTTTTTTTCAGGGAGGAGATAAAGGAGTGTCCCAGAGCAGTGCCAAGACAAAGATCCAAAGCGGATCTGATGGAGGGAGGAGCCAAGGTGGAGCCAGGAGCCTGACTGAATGAGGTGGAGTTGGGAGAGGTAAAGACCCAGGTAGAGCTGAGGAGAAGACGACCCAGGGTGACAGCGATAGACTGGAGGGGCAAGGCAGAACCACAGGCTCGTGGGACCGAGGTGGACCTGGGGGTTCAGCAGACCAGGGTAAAGCTAATGGGAGTGAAGGCAATGGTGGAGCCGGAGGAAAGGAAGAGTCATCGGAACCAAAGGGGTGGAGGGGCAAGGCGTAGCTGGAGGACCGAAGTCTGTGGTGCAACCAGGGTGATGACTGACCAAGACGGAGGGATAAAGGAGCCTGGTGGAACCTGAGGGATGATGGACCATGGTGGAGTCGAAGGAGCGTGGAGCAAAGGTGAAACGGATGGGTTGACAGGCAAAGGGTTTGGAGGCCAAAGGTTGAGCTAGGGAAGCAACACACCGAGGCGGAGCTACAGACCTGGAAGCCTGTGGGACCAAAACCACTGAAGGATATTCCGAGGGGCTAAAGGGAACCATCAAAGATGGGGCAGGGGTAATGGATGGCCTTGGCAGAGGAGGAGGGAGACAGAGGTTGGGCGGGACCACGCCAAAGAAGACGTGGAGCTGGGCAGAACCAGCAGCAACAAAGACAACTTGTGATTGGGCTGATTCAATCAACTTGGAGCTGGGTTGAACCACCGACAATGAAGACAATTTGGGACTGGGCTGAACCAGCAATAACAAAGACAACTTGGGACTGGATGGGACCAGTGGTGGAGACAAGGCTTGAAATAGTAGGGAATCAGGGAATCAAGGTGTTCACATGAAGAGGAATAGACTTCAAGGGCATGAGGATGAGTGGAACTCTGCTTCACAGTGTCCAACTCCACCAGCACTCCCTCAGGGATGAGCATAGATACCAGCTCATACACCTGGGCAGACTTTGCAGCCTTGGGCTCTGGGTTTGCGGTGGGCTCTGGCTTTGGGTCCTTGGCAGCCACTGGCACTGGCTCTGGGTTTGTGGCAAGCGTGAGGAGGAGTGAGGAAGGACTATGGATGGAGGGATGTAATGTCACAATCTTGTCTTGTTTAGTTTAATTATTTTCCTGTTTAGTGTGCAATATTCTTCAGATGATCAATGAACATACTGACATATTGTTTAAATTATTAACTGCATTGCTAATTACATAACATGTCATTAAAGGATAAGGTAATTCCTTTCACATCATCAATTCATGTACAGCAGTCAGTACAGAAAACTTGACTTTACATGATTTGCTTTGCAGTGATTGAAGCAGCAATTTGCAAATGTCACACAATCTGTCAAAAAGCACTTTAAAATTCCTATGTGGATGAGTTATGAGCTGTGTCTGAGATTGGGACATGAACCCAGACTCAGAAGCCTGATGAAAAGTGGCACAGCTATGAAGAAACCAGCTGTTTAATTGGCTTAGTTAATTGCTTATCGGGACTTGCTGGGAGCAGATTTTTTTTTTTGGAGAGGGCATCCTTCTGCTCTTTGTGATTCATCGATTTATGGAATAAAACTGTTGTGTATGATTTTGGACATTTATAGAGACACTGTAGTCAACCTTTCATCATTCAAGCACCCTCATGTCATTCCAAACCTGTATGACTTTCTTACTTCTATCAAAGATGAAAGGAGATATTTTTCAGAATGTCCATGCTACTTTTTTCTATACAACAAAAGTAAATGGGGATTTGGATTCCCTCCAAAACATAAAAAAGCATAATATAATATCCAAAAGGCATGCCATATAACATGTGAGCTATAATTCATGCCTTTTATGATAGTTTTGTGAAACCATTATGACAGATTTATTTAATTTTGGGGTGAATTTTAAAGGAGTCCTATTATGCTTTTTTACATTTTCAAATTTCTCAAGTTACAAAGGGAAAGTCCACACCAAAGGGAGTTATTATCTATATCAGTGTGCACTGTTTCCGAACTCCCTAAAACGACTTGATTGTAGTTTTTTCCCGGGATCATACATGTTACAATATTCCTCATGTAAATAATGCCCGCCCAAGGCATACACAAATTCCCAAACACACTTGAAGTGGGTGACCAATCACAAAACACTGGTCCAGCTGACCAATCACAGCACACTGAGCTTTTCGGAAGGAGGGGCTTCACTGAGAACTGTTATTGATAGACTGGGAAGAGAGGTACTGTAATAATATAAAATATGTGAAAAATAATATTTTTGGAATATTCAAGCATGAAAACCTATTCTATTCTAAAATTGTAACATTTTACTTTTGTAATTGTTCTCTAACATATAATCATGTAGCAACTTGTTCTTCCTCTGAAACGACTTTCCTTTTCTACTGATGTCCCTCGGGGCTCTTAGATAATGGTAGTCAATAATGTTGAGTATCCTGTTTCACTCGAAAATATGTCACATTAGGCAAGTAAAATGGGATGCAAACAACAACCCACATTGACTTCAGCACCAATTTACACATAGTATAGCTCTGTGAGAAAATCTTTCCTTATAAAAGTATTGATTTGCCAATGAGATAATTGGTTTTTAATGCAGAGTGTCTCAAAAGGTCTGAGTGAATAAAGTCTTTGTTGGACAACTAGATATTCAGTGATCAATGTTTCTCATAGTTTCTCATCCATCATAGCCCTGTCAGCTCTAACAAGGTCATTAACATAATCACACTCTGAGCACTGTGGCCAGTCATCCCAATTACGTCCAATCACTGCAGCTTCCCTGACTGATTGAACCTCGGAAGAACCATGGAAGAACATTTGGATGAATCTGTAAGTGCAGTATTGAGGATCTCCATTTGCTTGAGCAAGCTAATGGCAGTCAATCTTCATGTCTCAAGGGCAGGACAATACAATGTCCACCATTTTGTGAGTCAGTTAAATTACATTTTTGCTTGGATGCGTTGTCACCTAAAGCATTTTACACCCTGCAGATGAAGAGAGTGAATGATATCTGATGAAGGAGTTAAACGTCTCTTTCCTTCATCTTCTCATGCTATCTCTCCTTTCCTCCGGTAGATGAATGAAGCACTATCCATCCGTTTATTCTTCTTTATTATGCACTCTCTCCATCTGGATCACTGCCAGGTTCATGACCATGGGAGGGGAGGTAATTCTGTCTCATTACTATATGAATGTACCATCATTTATCTTTTTTGGGGGAAACAATCATACTGAAACTGAAACAAACACACTATTCACACACAAAAGAAGTTTACAAAAGTCAGAAATACTGACTACGTTTACATGGACAGAGGTAATCTAATTATTGACCTTATTCTGAATAAGACAACATTATGATTAAGGTGTTTACATGAGTTTCTTTTAGAATATTCCTTTCATGTTCCCGTTTTACATGTTATAGAACATAGATTGATTAATGGCAAATGTCATTACATCCCCATGGCATGCCATCCAACGTCCTCTACAGAATTTCACATATCACCACACAGTTCGTCTTCGTTATGGTACCATATACAGTTTTTGGTGTTTCATTTTTAATTTTACTAAAGCTTCAAGTGCAGTTAATTATTTGACATGCTATACATGCAAATAGATACGAAGCACCGCATATGACATGCAAGAAAAAATAAATAAATTGTGCGCACAATTTACTAATTCTTTCCCTCGATTTATAAGTCATGCACATGATTTATAAATCGAGGGAAAAAATTAGTAAACCGTGCGCACAATTTAGTAAATGGAGGGAACAAATTAGTAAATCGTTCACACGTTAGATAATAGTTTGCACTATTTACTTTCCCTCTGTGGGGCTTTAGACGATGGTGGCTACTGGCTACAAATTCTCCAGCAACAGGCCTCCTATGCACTTTAATTCGGCAACATTTCATTCATGCCACCACGACAAACTCAAATACTGGACGAGAGATGATGTGAGAGGAATTTGATTTGTGGCTTCTTGCTTGATGCTTGCTCTCTTGTTTGCCGTCAAACGGTTGACCACTGCCATCTGTGTATTATGTATCCTGTAGCAAAATGCGGTGAAAAATCCCACATGACGTTAATAGCGTGATTAAGGTGTGTACATGTCTATAATGCACTCCAGTACTGCGACTAAAATAGGAGTACTCCACTTGCCTTAATTTGATTTGTGTTTACTTTGAGTATGACTTTAGCTGGATTAAAGTAATCAAAAATCTCTGTTTACATGGTAATTTCTTAATCAGAAAGAAAAAAAAAAAATATATATATATATATATATATATATATATATATATATATATTTGCGCTTCCGAAAAGCGCAATGTCCTGTGATTGGTCGGCTGGACCAATGATAATACAGCAATGAGATTAAATGGAGAAAAACAAGACATTTAATTTTCTCTGAATTTTTGCCAGATAAAGAAACACTAGAGATCACACATGACAACAAAAACAAAGCAAAACATAAGATAACACAAAAAACATAACAATCTAACACAATAAAACACAAAACAAAGCATAACACAAAACATAAAAACAAAACTAGGCAAAATAAAACAAAAAACTAAAGCAAAATGCGAAACAAAACAAAACTTAACAACTGTCACAGTCACGTCATGTTCTGTTTGTTTTGGTTTTCATTCTGTCACATGTGCTCCTTTGTTCTGTTTTCCCGCCACAATCAGTCACCATGGACACTCATCACATCCATCACAGCTGTATGTCATTTGAGTTAATTCATCAGTGTATATACTGTAAGTTCCTGTTTGTTGTAAGTCCATTGCCGGATATTGTTTGTGTCTATGTTGGTGTATGTTCCTGTTTGGATTCTGTATTCTCCTTGACGTGTGTTTGATACACCAGCAGTACCGAAACAACAACAACAATATAACACAACAAAACAAAAATCAAAGCACAAAATGTAAAACACACACACAAAAGCAAAACAACACAAAACAAAACACTGGGAATGTTTCAAAATATAAATTTCTGTTGGATGAACTTATACTTTGTCTCCTGACTGAATTCTGAAACCTTTTTTGTTTCTCTGTGTACTAAATGATCAGATTCTGCTGTGCTGGCTGCCTTCACATAATCACTTCCCACATCTACTGTCAATAGTGTGTGTGTGTGTGTGTGTGTGTGTGTGTGTGTGTGTGTGTGTGTGTGTGTGTGTGTGTGTGTGTGTGTGTGTGTGTGGCTACTTTTCTTTCCAAGCTTGATAATACCTGTCATCATACATGACAGAACATCTGCATTAAAGCGTTCAGTCTCTAAATTGATCAAATGAAATGATTCATTAATGTCAGTGCTGTGGAGAGATGGATATGAGCAGACCTCTACTCAAGATGATGACTGCGACCTTTGCCTTGGCCTCCTCAGGAATCAATGAGCGGTCTCGCCTCAACACTTTACATAATGTTTTAAATCATCTCTGTCTGTCTCACAGGATGCGTGAAATCAATACTCAATACCCAGATATAACATGAATGAATGTGCATGTGTATGACAGTGTGTGTGTGCTGAAGTATAGTTCATTTACTAATGGTAGTTTTATTTTAACTCATTATTCATCATTCCACAGCACACAAAGCTCTACTGCAGTCTTGTGCCAAAGAAACCAGAATGGCATACTATTATTCTGCTCACACTGTTGCAGTGTGTATACTGTCTACAGTATGCTAACTTTCTGTATGCATGGAATATGCAGATGACTTTCTGCAATGTGCATTGTACTACCAGAGATATCGGATATTGTTTACCACAGTGCAATGTATTCAACCATTCCAGTGTGATAAATTAGACAAAAGCAACATCAACTGGAATTTTATAACATTCCTTTCCTGGTTCTTTGGTTGGACTGTTAAGTTCAGACATGTTTAGCACAACATTGCATTTAACATGCAAATATGCTGCAATGTAATGAGGCATGTCAGCATACTACTGTTTCAAATGTTTTTTTGTTACACACCAGGCCAATGTAACTGGTACAACCAATGTCTAAGGTTGTACCAGTTACAACCTTAGACATTGAGGGGAGGATATTCTTGATGCTGCTCTGCTGCACTCTATTGCACACTTTTCTGTTTGTTTTTAGGATGACAACAAGTTTTAAAAGTTATATTTTTAGGCTGGTCTGCCTCAGGGGTCTAACAGCGCTCATCAATGCCAACATGATTGAGACGGCCAATCAAATCTAAAGAGGCAAGGGTTACTGTTCACAGAAGACTGGTGCGAATTCCAATGTGACACTTTAGTTTTACTACAGAAAGAGTGCATGGTGAGATACAAATGGCTAAACATTTAATATTTGACAACTGTTTTATGATAGAAATGTTCAATGCTGACAGTAATATCCAGTGATGCAAACAACTTAACTTTATTAAATTTTGCCATTTTTAATTTAAAGGGGACCTATTATGCAAAATTCACTTTTACATGGAGTTTGACCATAAATGTGTGATGGCAGTGTGTGTACACAACCACCCCATAATGATAAAAATCCACCCACTCCTTTTTTTTAATCCTCATAAATCATGAGCAGTGTTTCAGAACAAGCCATTTGCAGATTATACCTTTTGTGAAATCACAAAATGCCTAAGCCCCGCCCATGATGGCTGACGGACTCATGATGCCATATTAGCATAGACCCGCCCTGAGCAAGCTGAGCCATTTTCTCTAAGATGGAGTAGCTGTAGTGACAATAATGTCTCATTAGCAATTGAGGTGCTTTGTTGTCGGATGTAAGAGTGAACATAACAGTCTTCATTTACTCCCGACATCAGGACCACTGAAGACTCAGTGGATAAGTTTTATTTTTGAAGGGAATGCACCCCCACATACCTAACTTTGTGTATGTCTGCGTGAATCATTTTACACCAGACTTCTTTGTACAATACAATACAAAACAGGTTTTGCTAAAAAAGTTGTTACTCAAGGATGGATCAGTACAAACTGTTCGTGATCCAACTTATAGTCTCCGGAGTGATACTGGATACAGCATAATGAAAGGGAGAGAACGCACTTTATTACAGTTCAGAGTTGTAAAGTTTACCAGTTTATTAGGCATCCCCTTAAAAGGCATAAGTTCTGTATATATTTGTTTACTGTTAATTGTAACGAGTGTTTTTGTGTAACTCACTGTGTATGTTGATGATAATGCAAGGAAGAGAGATACAGCAGTTTATGGATATCACTTTAATACGCACTTCTTGTACTGTGTTTTATTCAGCTCTTACAGAGCTTTTCTGGAGTGAAAATGGACGTTTCATCTTCATCTTTTGTGTGAAGTACAATAAACTTCATAAAACTCGTCACTAAAGTATTAGCCATCATCCAGACAGGGTCTGCTACAACTGGCTCATACTAATAGTGGATAAAAGCAAGATGACAACATAAGTTATAACCGTAATAAAACTATACTATAACTGTTCTCCATTCAGAATATATTCTCTGTTTCTGTAGGCATCACTGTCTGACTCCGGTTCAAACTGAACACAGCTACTGACAGTTTCTAACATTTTCAGTGCGTGAGATTGTCCTGTTTTGTTGTTGTCAGTATGCCAGAGCATCATAGCTCATATCATCAAAAAGTTGATTTATTTCACTAATTCCATTCAAAAAGTGAAACTTATATATATTATATTCATTCATTACACACAGACTGATATATTTCAAATGTTTATTTCTTTTAATTTCGATGATTATAACTGACAACTAAGGAAAATCCCAAATTCAATATCTCAGAAAATTAGAATATTACTTAAGACCAATACAAAGAAAGGATTTTTAGAAATCTTGGCCAACTGAAAAGTATAAACATGAAAAGTATGAGCATGTACAGCACTTAGTTGCGGCTCCTTTTGCCTGAATTACTGCAGCAATGCGGCGTGGCATGGAGTCGATCAGTCTGTGGCACTGCTCAGGTGTTATGAGAGCCCAGGTTGCTCTGATAGTGGCCTTCAGCTCTTCCGCATTGTTGGGTCTGGCATATCGCATCTTCCTCTTCACAATACCCCATAGATATTCTATGGGGTTAAGGTCAGGTGAGTTTGCTGGCCAATTATGAACAGGGATACCATGGTCCTTAAACCAGGTACTGGTAGCAGGTGCCAAGTCCTGTTGGAAAATGAAATCTGCATCTCCATAAAGTTGGTCAGCAGCAGGAAGCATGAAGTGCTCCAAAACTTCCTGGTATACAGCTGCGTTGACTTTGGACCTCAGAAAACACAGTGGACCAACACCAGCAGATTGCATGGCACCCCAAACCATCACTGTGGAAACTTTACACTGGACCTCAAGCAAAGTGGATTGTGTGCCTCTCCTCTCTTCCTCCAGACTCTGGGACCCTAATTTCCAAAGGAAATGCAAAATTTACTTTAATCAGAGAACATAACTTTGGATCACTCAACAGCAGTCCAGTCCTTTTTGTCTTTAGCCCAGGCGAGACACTTCTGACGCTGTCTGTTGTTCAAGAGTGGCTTGACACAAGGAATGTGACAGCTGAAACCCATGTCTTGGATATGTCTGTGCGTTGTGGTTCTTGAAGCACTGACTCCAGCTGCAGTCCACTCTTTGTGAATCTCCCCCACATTTTTGAATGCTTTTTGTTTCAAAATCCTCTCCAGGGTGCGGTTATCCCTATTGCTTGTACACTTTTTTCCACCACATCTTTTCCTTTCCTTCGCCTCTCTATTAATGTGCTTGGACACAGAGCTCTGTGAACAGCCAGCCTCTTTTGCAATGACCTTTTGACCAACTGTCAAGTCAGCAGTCTTCCCCATGATTGTGTAGCCTACAGAACTAGACTGAGAGACCATTTAAAGGCCTTTGCAGGTGTTTTGAGTTAATTAGCTGATTAGAGTGTGGCACCAGGTGTCTTCAATATTGAAACTTTTCACAATATTCTAATTTTCTGAGATACTGAATTTGGGATTTTCCTTAGTTGTCAGTTATAATCATCAAAATTAAAAGAAATATACATTTGAAATATATCAGTCTGTGTGTAATGAATTAACATAATATACAAGTTTCACTATTTGAATGGAATTAGTGAAATAAATCAACTTTTTGATGATATTCTAATTATATGACCAGCACCTGTACATACTGTACTTCTCTGTATGGGGCTATTACGATGCTGGTCTTTATGATTGATGGCTTCATTCTCATCTCTCTTATGGTCACACGAGTGTTAATATCGACATATGACACATTGACGTACCTGCTAATCTTCGCTCCTCTCCTCTACTCCCTCTCATTTCTCTCCTCTCTCTCTTGGCTGCTTATAAGAGGAAATACATGTTGCATTTCTCAATCTTCTGTGCAGCAATATTCAGTCTCTATCTCACAGACACACAAGGACAACCTGTGCTTGATTAATTCAGCTTGAAACGTGTGAGTGGGTCTATCAACACAGTCCAGATGTTCCACAGAACCTTTGTTTTGCCTGTCGCACACATACAAACATATAACAACGCCTGCTTCCATCAATTCACTGGATGGTGCCGTTATTAAAAATTAAAGGATGCTGTTTTTCACCCCTTTATCTTTTTCTTGCACTCTGCTCTCTGAGACTATCGCTGTGATATAAAGAAAGCTGATGTACCAATCCCAGACACAAAGATAACATCAGAGTCTGTGAGGAGAACATCAGAGGAAAGCTACACACACACACACACCCCCACACACACACACAAGTGTGATACTATAAGACTGTAGGTAAGTCATCGCCAGGTGTTGGTGTGGTTGCACTGAAATCAATTACATCTCTGTCTTTTTCAATATTCAGTGTTCAAAGAAGCTTTACTGGCATGATAAACATGTTTTACCATGCCAAAGCATTCATAAACATTACATACACACACATTAAAGAAACAGGAAAGAAAACTGGCAGCTGTGCTTGCCAGAATTTCATCAAAAATTGATGTTTCCATCCACCTATTGTTATGCAAATTGTGGGATATTGCATTAAAAACGCTTTATGGAAATGCCAAGATGTGCTTAAATTCTAGAAATGTGCATTAAAAACGTATGCACTCAACTGAGGTGGATATTTTCTATCCAAACAGAAGACATAAACTGATGGAATCACAATTTATTGAATAAATCCCTTGACGTGTAACAAATAAAACTCACATGACATTGCCTCAGCAAATAGGGGTGTGACGAGACAGGTATCTCACGAGACGAGACAAGATTTTTACACACTATTTTTAAGAAATCCTCAATGGCGAAATACATGACTAGAAAATATATTCTGCATGTGTATTTGAAATGTTTTAGCTAATCATCTTGTAATGAATGTCATTTCAGTTCTACTTTCTGAGTATGAATTATCATATGCAGTAAAAGACAACAATACTCAAGTACTGTAAAAGGTTTTGCCACTAACTCAACTGACTGACTTCTCTTCTGTATGATTTCAGTCTGTTCAGACCTTACTGTACATGATTTATGAGCTTCTACAACTTTAGACCTCCTAACTGAATTCCTTTCCACAAACTGATTATATAATAAAAACAGTACAAATAAAAATGTTAACACTTTACAATAAGGTCTCATTTATTAACATTAATGTATTAATAACCAACATCAACTAACAATGAGCAATATATTTGCTACAGAATTTATTAATCTTTGTTTATGTTAGTTAATAAAAATAGTCATTCATTGTTAGTTCATGATAGTTCACAATGCATTAACTAATGGTAACAAATGAAACCTTACTGTTTGTGCTTAATAAGATTAAGAGAAAACTGTTATTCATTTCACTTTACAGTAAGTGCAACCATAATCGCACTCTCTCAGTATTCTATATAAGTGCAAATAAGACCAAATGTTTCTTTGATACAGAGCTAAGAGATGGTTACAACTACACTGCCCAGCCTAAAATAGCTTTCATATTGAGAGATATCTGTATTCATCAGGGAGCCGCTTTCAAAATGTGGGGTATTGAAATCGCGTTTGAATGCGCGCTCGCGTTTACTTTCACTTTCATGATCACGCGTACTCTGTGAATATAGAGCGGCGGTGACCATTATCCAACTGAATTAAATGTTTTTTTATTTAAATACAAAGCAAAACGTCAGGAGAGGCGTAATGTAAAGGTAGCGATGGCATATTCTTTCCCAATCATCTTAACACTCTGTCATGGCAACATCACAAGACTACTTTTCGCCTCAACGAGAAATCTCGTCACATATTAGTCTCGCAAGATCTCGTGACACGAGATCTCATCACACCCCTATCAGCAACAGATGTGACTGGATAATTGTACAAACCAGCAGACCAATTTTACTGCACCATTTTGCGTTCCCAAAATTCTACTTACGGAAAAAAACTAAACTGGCGCTGCGTTCGTTCTGTAATTAGAACAGGGAAGGCGTAGGACATACAGCGTAAGCGTTTTGGAGAATACGGAAAGCAGAAGCACGTGCAAGCCGTTAATTTGTGTTTATAAATCATATACAGTTGTATTTTTTTCTCTAGATAAGACCCTTATTCCTCTCTGGTATCGTTTAAAGCCCTTTGAAGCTGCACTGAAACTGTAATTTTGACCTTCAACCGTTTGAAGGCCACTGAAGTCCACTATAAGGAGAATAATCCTGGAATGTTTTCATCAAAAACCTTAATTTTTTTTTTGACTGACGAAAGAAAGACATGAACATCTTAGATGACATGGTGGTGAGTAAATTATCAGGAATTTTCTATTTAAAAGTGGACTAATCATTTAAGTTAAAGGGATAGTTCACCCAAAAATGAAAATTGTCTCATGATTTACTCACCCCCAAGCCATCCTTTGCTTCTGAAGACCTTTATAAACCCCCAGGAGTTGTAAGGATTACTTTTTTTATGGATGGATGCATTATTTTTAACTTCAATATGCGGCCCCCCCATTCACAACCATTATAAACCTTGGAGGACTAAGGATATTTTTAAATATACCTCTGATTGTATTCATCTGAAAGAAGATAGTCATATACACCTAGGATTTCATGAGGGTGAGTAAATCATTTTTGGGTGAACTATCCCTCTTAATTCGCAGATTCCAATTGAATTGTTTCAGGTATTACGGGATGGCATATTTGTGCTTGTATATTTATAACCTTGTAACTTATAACCATATATTTCATTAAGTAATATAACGTGTATATATACCTAAAATCTTGAACTACCAAAATCTACGTTTACCTTGAAATGTACTGAAAACTACCATGATAATACAGGTGGGTAAAACAGAAAGTCACATGATGGATCATATTTCATCACAAATGGCCTTTTTACATGTTTTTATTTTATTCTTACTTATGTAAAGCATATTAAACTACCATTGAGCATGAAATGTGCTATTTAAAATATGTGTAGCTATAAGCAGTATGTATGTAAATAATGCAATAAGCATTAACTGAATCACAGAAAATGATAACACCCTAATGTACAAAAGTTAAAAGAAACAAAATTATTTACATAAAATATTTCATTTGTCATGTGTCACACAGGGACTTCCGGGAATTTCCTTTTACGGTTTTTCACTGCAAATTAAAATGATATGGTAATTCGTAAATTTTACTTAAAAAAAAACAAAAAAAACAAAAAAAAAAACATTTTAACAGTATTTTACAGAAAATTACATATAATACAATTTTAAACCATTTACAGTTTTTCACTTTATGTAGTAAGGTATCTTACATTTAATTAACAGACTTTTACTGTAGTGTTTTTACCATTTTTGTGCAAAAATTGCAAAATTTGCATATCTGTACATCACCCAGACTTTAATGAGATTTACTTAACAGGTCTGAGCTTACACTAAATGAATCTTCTTTATCAGATAGGGATTGAAAAATCAGTATAAAAAAAGAGCCATAGCCAATAAGCCTTTCTGTATCTGATCCTTTATATTCAGTTCATTCTAACCTTTGGACCCTTTTAAAAAACTACTCTGCCCTTCTATATTTCTATATTCTCTCTTGCGATCTCTAACCGTAGAAAAAATGAGCAAGAGTAAGAGTACAGTGGTTCAGAATACTCTAATCACATGTGTCCATTTTATGGTCAAGCAGGAACAAAACGGGGTCAGGGGGTACAGACATAGATTTAGTATCCCATAAAGTCTGCTGCACAGTAGTTAGCTAGTGTGAATTATTAGTTCAGTCAGAATGGGACACCAGCGCCTCCCAGTACCCCATCAACCCTTTTCTTACTATAACTGTGATCAAATATCTTGCACACACTGTGGTATTAAAACCATTCCTGCACAGACACACTAACATTAAAGTCATTTTTCTTTGGTAGGGTTATTTCACCCTTGTTTGAAGTAACTGTGTTGAAAAGGGGCCCAGTGTAGTTATCAGGTAGATCAGCAATCATATGTTTACAGAGGAAAAAGAGCACCCGGTTAACTGGTTATAACAAGTTTTCAATGGCTAGAAATGAACTCTCTCTGAGAAAATAATAGTACATTGGTGCTTTATATTGTATGTAGAAAGAGTGCTGTCAATACCATCTAAAATAATGTGTGTGTGTGTGTGTGTGTGTGCGTGTGAGTGTGCGTGTGCGTGTGCGTGTGTGTGTGTGTGTGTGTGTGTGTGTATACTGTGTATATTTATTATGTATACATAAATACACACACATGCATGTATATATTTAACAAAAATATATTATTTATAAAATATTTATATATAAAATATTTATATTTATCTATAATATAAGTTATATAGAAATATATTTATATACATGTATACATGTAAGTATTTCTTAAATATATATACACAGCACACACACACACACACATATATATATATATATATATATATATATATATATATATATATTATGTAAACACAAACTTTTTTTTTTGTGATTAATCATGATTAATCGTTTGACAGCACTACTTTAAATGTAATTTAATACATTATTTAACTTTCATTATTAAGTAAAATCAAAATAGTGTCAACATTATAACCTGCACAAATGCATTACATTTTTCGATTACATTTTTTTTTGTCTATGTAAAGCACTTTTAATTAGCATTGTGCATGAAAAAAAAACTTGCATTATTTCCTATTATTTTAAAAATAGTGTGTACAGTAGATGTAAGCAATGTGTGTTTTGAGTATATATATATATATATATATATATATATATATATATATATATATATATATATATATATATATACACACACACACTAATATTTGACTTATTCATGATACAGCAAGACTCAAGTACCTTATTGCTTTTATAAAACGGTTACCACACAATACAAATATTAAAGCATAAAGTAAACATTTACTAAAAGCCTTCCTTCCACCAGAAAAAATAGTCCCTGACCGTAAACAGCAACAGAAGTTACATTATTACACCATTAGATGGCAGCAAAGACTGTCTTTATGAGTGTGTCAGTCAGTAGCGAATAATTTTACATTGAACACACTAAATTGTTGTGAACACAGAACAAGACGCAACTGACAAATGCTTTGACTTGCGCTGTCAGTCAGGGGAAAGGACAAAATGAAGGACAAGATGATACATCAGATATTTAAACAGATTTTTTATTATGAACATACAACTGACTTGAAGGAAAATGCTAAATCTGAATGCAGGGAATAAACTCGCTCACTCGATCTCTTTCTCACAATACTCTTCTACATAATACAGTAAGCTGCAATGAACAATATCAATTGAGAACATAGAGTTTACGTTGCTAAGAGTGGTTGCTAAGGGTGTTGTGTAGTGATACACAGAACCGTTGGGATCAGAATCAAGGACAGGAACTAACCGTTTTATAATTAGTGTGTGTGTATATATATATATATATATATACACACACAAACTTAACAACTACCTTACTAAATATTAATAAGCACTAATTAGGAGTTTATTGAGGCAAGGTCATAGTTAATAGTGAGAATTGGACCCTAAACTAAAGTGTGACTGAAATGTTGTATGTTTTTTATTTTATTTTACAGTAATAAAACACACCACACACAAAAACCTAAAACAAATAGCAACATAATTCATCACAAAATAATGAAAATACAACCACATTGCTTAACAGAGTAGAGTGATGTTTCATTGTAAGTGTGTTATGAATTTCCACTTAAATCTCTATCCGAACAAAACTAAGAACCATTCAGTGGAACAAAAGGAGTGCAAATGCCAGTTGATCCCATGTCTCCGAGGAAATCCACTGAGAACTGCTTGTCTAAACAAAGGTCTGGTGAGTTTTATGCTGCATATGTTTTAGTTCTGTTGCCCTCCGCTGTTCCTCTGTTATCAGTCACATGCACACTTACAGACAAACTACACAAAGACACTTGTGAAACAGAAATGCAATGTATTTGACAGTGTGTGTTTTAGTGAGCATGTGTGTTTGAAGTGTACACAAGTATGCGCATGTCGAGTGCACATGCTTTTCCATTTGAGTCATTCTGAAAGGTTGATGAATTATTGATATCACAAAACCGAACCCACAAGGCAACACACATTATAATTGGTGAAGCAGCAGTGGATGGTGTGATTTACTGCAGGGTTATTTCTGCATGTGTGGGGAGAAAAGGATGCATTTGAATTGATTTATTGCACGTCAGCATTCAATGCATGGCGACATTGTTAGTTCACTTTTTTATTCTGTCTTGTTTTCTTTAAAGTTCTCCCTGCCTTTGTTCTCATCTCTCTCACCTTTCCGCAGTCGCTTTACTCTTTTCTTACCTATTCGTTTGCCTGCGGCTCTTTTTTTACTTGATATCACACCTGAATCTTTCTCATCTTTGTCATTGCAGAATGAATTCTGAAGTCAGGACGTGCCATGCAGAGAGCGATAAAAATAGAAAGACTGTCATTAGAAAGACAATGAAGTAGTATATCCACAAAACAATAAACAAAATCTTGCTCTTTTCTATGTTGTGAGAGGGGAGGAGATAGTCTAGACCTCCACAGGTTTGTTTACTCGAGTTCAGACTGATACACACTCTACTGCCAGACTGAAGGGTCTCCTAAGAGCATTTCTTACACTACACTCGCCATCACTGTAAGCTCAGAGGATGTGTGGAGATCAATGAGAGCCTCAGATACAGTCCTAATGGAGAACGAGAGAGAAAAGAAATGCGGAGGACTTTTTGATGACTGTAAATAACAGCAGAAAGACAAAGACACAGGAGGTCCATCGAGACCATCTAAACTTCCAGGTCTTTTCTGACAGTGCTAAAATCACATATATTATAAAAACGGATTGTTCAGAAAATAGAACATGAGATGCAAAAAAATCCACGACTCAATACATTGGTCGATATGGTCACTGGTTAGAAAATACGGGCTTGACTCCCGTTGCAGACTTACTTTACAGTCCTTTTCCCAGAGCACATACTATTATTACAGTAATTACAATAACTATATAGGTACCTTAATCCCTGTAGGTACCTTATATTACCAAGTATTTTCTTAGGTAAGTACACTGGAAGTACATGTAAATGTACGTACTGTAAAATAAAGCACAACCGAAGACACTACTGTAAGTTGCTGTTTGAATGGGACATTTCAAGACTCAGACCTGTAAGTAAATGCAGTTGTCGATCCCAAAAACTGACAGTGTGAATGAAGCCATTGTTACGATGAATGAACACCTTAAATTCGGCACAAAAATCTATATTTGCCAAGCAACAGTGGACATGTTTATGGAAGCTTGTTTCCGCCGCTAAATAAAAAAATAAAAAAGGTTATTGCGACTTTTTATCGCACAATTCTGACTCTTTTTTTCCCTCACAATTGGACATTATAACACGCAATTCTGACTTTATATCTCACAATTCTGACTTTATATCTCACAATTCTGACTTTATATCACACAATTCTGACTTTATATCTCACAATTCTGACTTTATATCACACAATTCTGACTTTATATCTCACAATTCTGACTTTATATCACACAATTCTGACTTTATAACTCGCAATTCTGACTTTATATCACACAATTCTGACTTTATATCACACAATTCTGACTTTATATCACACACTTCTGACTTTATATCACACAATTCTGACTTTATATCTCACAATTCTGACTTTATATCTCACAATTCTGACTTTATATCTCACAATTCTGACTTTATATCACACAATTCTGACTTTATATCACACAATTCTGACTTTATATCACACAATTCTGACTTTATATCACACAATTCTGACTTTATATCACACAATTCTGACTTTATATCACACAATTCTGACTTTATATCACACAATTCTGACTTTATATCTCACAATTCTGACTTTATATCACACAATTCTGACTTTATATCTCACAATTCTGACTTTATATCACACAATTCTGACTTTATATCTCACAATTCTGACTTTATATCACACAATTCTGACTTTATAACTCGCAATTCTGACTTTATATCACACAATTCTGACTTTATATCACACAATTCTGACTTTATATCACACACTTCTGACTTTATATCACACAATTCTGACTTTATATCTCACAATTCTGACTTTATATCTCACAATTCTGACTTTATATCACACAATTCTAACTTTATATCTCACAATTCTGACTTTATATCACACAATTCTGACTTTATATCACACAATTCTGACTTTATATCACACAATTCTGACTTTATATCTCACAATTCTGACTTTATATCTCACAATTCTGACTTTATATCTCGCAATTCTGACTTTATATCTCACAATTCTGACTTTATATCTCACAATTCTGACTTTATATCACATAATTCTGGCTTTATATCTCACAATTCTGACTTTATATCACACAATTCTGACTTTATATCACACAATTCTGACTTTATAACTCGCAATTCTGACTTTATATCACACAATTCTGACTTTATATCACACAATTCTGACTTTATATCTCACAATTCTGACTTTATATCACATAATTCTGACTTTATATCACATAATTCTAACTTTATATCACACAATTCTGACTTTATAACTCGCAATTCTGACTTTATATCACACAATTCTGACTTTATATCACACAATTCTGACTTTATATCACACAATTCTGACTTTATATCACACAATTCTGACTTTATATCTCACAATTCTGACTTTATATCACACAATTCTGACTTTATATCACACAATTCTGACTTTATATCACACAATTCTGACTTTATAACTCGCAATTCTGACTTTATATCACACAATTCTGACTTTATATCACACAATTCTGACTTTATATCTCACAATTCTGACTTTATATCACACAATTCTGACTTTATAACTCGCAATTCTGACTTTATATCACACAATTCTGACTTTATATCACACAATTCTGACTTTATATCACACAATTCTGACTTTATAACTCGCAATTCTGACTTTATATCACACAATTCTGACTTTATATCTCACAATTCTGACTTTATATCACACAATTCTGACTTTATAACTCGCAATTCTGACTTTATATCACACAATTCTGACTTTATATCACACAATTCTGACTTTATATCAGACAATTCTGACTTTATATCTCACAATTCTGACTTTATATCTCACAATTCTGACTTTATATCACATAATTCTGACTTTATATCTCACAATTCTGACTTTATATCACACAATTCTGACTTTATATCTCACAATTCTGACTTTATATCTCACAATTCTGACTTTATATCACATAATTCTGACTTTATATCTCACAATTCTGACTTTATATCACGCAATTTTGACTTTATATCTCACAATTCTGACTTTATATCTCACAATTCTGACTTTATATCACACAATTCTGACTTTATATCACACAATTCTGACTTTATATCTCACAATTCTGACTTTATATCACACAATTCTGACTTTATATCTCACAATTCTGACTTTATATCACACAATTCTGGCTTTATATCTCACAATTCTGACTTTATATCACACAATTCTGACTTTATATCACATAATTCTGGCTTTATATCTCACAATTCTGACTTTATATCACACAATTCTGACTTTATATCACACAATTCTGACTTTATATCACATAATTCTGGCTTTATATCTCACAATTCTGACTTTATATCACGCAATTCTGACTTTATATCTCACAATTCTGACTTTATATCAGACAATTCTGACTTTATATCTCACAATTCTGACTTTATATCTCACAATTCTGACTTTATATCACATAATTCTGACTTTATATCTCCCAATTCTGACTTGATATCACATAATTCTGACTTTATATCTCACAATTCTGACTTTATATCACATAATTCTGACTTTATATCTCACATAATTCTGACTTTATATCTCACAATTCTAGCTTTATATCACACAATTCTGACTTTATATCTCACAATTCTGACTTTATATCACATAATTCTGACTTTATATCACATAATTCTGACTTTATATCACACAATTCTGACTTTATATCACACAATTCTGACTTTACATCTCACAATTCTGACTTTATATCACATAATTCTGACTTTATATCACATAATTCTGACTTTATATCTCACAATTCTGACTTTATATCACATAATTCTGACTTTATATCACATAATTCTGACTTTATATCTCACAATTCTGACTTTATATCTCACAATTCTGACTTTATATCACACAATTCTGACTTTATATCACATAATTCTGGCTTTATATCTCACAATTCTGACTTTATATCACACAATTCTGACTTTATATCTCACAATTCTGACTTGATATCTCACAATTCTGGCTTTATATCTCACAATTCTGACTTTATATCTCACAATTCTGACTTTATATCTCACAATTCTGACTTGATATCTCACAATTCTGGCTTTATATCTCACAATTCTGACTTTATATCTCACAATTCTGACTTTATATCACATAATTCTGACTTTATATCTCACAATTCTGACTTTATATCACACAATTCTGACTTTATATCTCACAATTCTGACTTTATATCTCACAATTCTGACTTTATATCACATAATTCTGACTTTATATCTCACAATTCTGACTTTATATCACGCAATTTTGACTTTATATCTCACAATTCTGACTTTATATCACATAATTCTGACTTTATATCACATAATTCTGACTTTATATCACACAATTCTGACTTTATATCTCACAATTCTGACTTTATATCACATAATTCTGACTTTATATCTCACAATTCTGACTTTATATCACGCAATTTTGACTTTATATCTCACAATTCTGACTTTATATCACATAATTCTGACTTTATATCACATAATTCTGACTTTATATCTCACAATTCTGACTTGATATCTCACAATTCTGGCTTTATATCTCACAATTCTGACTTTATATCTCACAATTCTGACTTTATATCACATAATTCTGACTTTATATCTCACAATTCTGACTTTATATCACACAATTCTGACTTTATATCTCACAATTCTGACTTTATATCTCACAATTCTGACTTGATATCTCACAATTCTGGCTTTATATCTCACAATTCTGACTTTATATCTCACAATTCTGACTTTATATCACATAATTCTGACTTTATATCACATAATTCTGACTTTATATCACACAATTCTGACTTTATATCTCACAATTCTGACTTTATATCTCACAATTCTGACTTGATATCTCACAATTCTGACTTGATATCTCACAATTCTGGCTTTATATCTCACAATTCTGACTTTATATCTCACAATTCTGACTTTATATCACATAATTCTGACTTTATATCTCACAATTCTGACTTTATATCACACAATTCTGACTTTATATCTCACAATTCTGACTTTATATCTCACAATTCTGACTTGATATCTCACAATTCTGACTTTATATCACATAATTCTGACTTTATATCTCACAATTCTGACTTTATATCACACAATTCTGACTTTATATCTCACAATTCTGACTTTATATCTCACAATTCTGACTTGATATCTCACAATTCTGGCTTTATATCTCACAATTCTGACTTTATATCTCACAATTCTGACTTTATATCACATAATTCTGACTTTATATCACATAATTCTGACTTTATATCACACAATTCTGACTTTATATCTCACAATTCTGACTTTATATCTCACAATTCTGACTTTATATCTCACAATTCTGACTTGATATCTCACAATTCTGGCTTTATATCTCACAATTCTGACTTTATATCTCACAATTCTGACTTTATATCACATAATTCTGACTTTATATCTCACAATTCTGACTTTATATCACACAATTCTGACTTTATATCTCACAATTCTGACTTTATATCTCACAATTCTGACTTGATATCTCACAATTCTGGCTTTATATCTCACAATTCTGACTTTATATCTCACAATTCTGACTTTATATCACATAATTCTGACTTTATATCTCACAATTCTGACTTTATATCACACAATTCTGACTTTATATCTCACAATTCTGACTTTATATCTCACAATTCTGACTTTATATCACATAATTCTGACTTTATATCTCACAATTCTGACTTTATATCACGCAATTTTGACTTTATATCTCACAATTCTGACTTTATATCACATAATTCTGACTTTATATCACATAATTCTGACTTTATATCACACAATTCTGACTTTATATCTCACAATTCTGACTTTATATCACATAATTCTGACTTTATATCTCACAATTCTGACTTTATATCACGCAATTTTGACTTTATATCTCACAATTCTGACTTTATATCACATAATTCTGACTTTATATCACATAATTCTGACTTTATATCACACAATTCTGACTTTATATCTCACAATTCTGACTTTATATCACACAATTCTGACTTTATATCACACAATTCTGACTTTATATCTCACAATTCTGACTTTATATCACACAATTCTGACTTTATATCACACAATTCTGACTTTATATCACACAGTTGTGAGTTTATATCTCTATATTCTGAGAAAAAAAAAGTCAAAATTGTGGATATACTGTAAAATTGCAATTGCAAGAAAAATGTCAGAATTGTGAGATAAAAAGTCGCAATTACCTTTTTTATTTTTATTTCATGGCAGAAACAAGCTTCCATACATGTTACATCCAATAATGTGCAAGAGAAAAGGAATATCTAACTCTTTAGAGATTGACTTTTCATAGGTTTAATTCCCATGAAATCTACATATTGGTTGGTAAAATGTATACACTGAATGTAAATAAATAAGAAGGTAAATATTACTGCAAAATCTGGCGTGCAGAAAAAACAAAAATATAATTCTATTTAAGCCCATATAATGACACTGAAACACAAACACACACAATTAGCTACAGAATTTTTAAGCAATCTAAGCCATTTAAAAAAAAAAAAAAAAAAATGAAAGTAAAGGAAAAAATGCAAATATAACACACTACCTTTCAAAAGTTTGGAGTGAGTAAGGCTTTTTGAAAGAAATTAAAACTTTTATTCAGTAAGGACACGTTAAATTGATCAAAAGTGACAGTAAAGACATTTATAATATTACAAAAGCTTTTTATTTCAAATAAATGCTGTTCTTTGAACGTTCTATTCATCAAAGATTCCGGGGAAAAAATGTATCACAGTTTTCACAAAAATATATTAATATATGTGCTGCTTAATATATTAATATATTTAGCAGCACAACTGTTTTCAACATTGATAATAAGAATAAATGATTCTTGAGCACCAAATTAGCATATTAGAATGATTTTTGAAGGATCATGTGACACTGAAGACTGGAGTAATGATGCTGGAAACTTCACAGGAATACATTACAATTTAAAATATATTAAAATAGAAAAGAGGTATTTTAAATGGAAACATTTTACAGTATTACAGTATATATATATATATATATATATATATATATATATATATATATATATATATATAAAGTATCTTGTACACAATGTCCCTTCCCAGTCAGTCTCTCTGGAGGACTGTCGAGGGGGTGGCAGTGCCTGTCTCTGTCCCTCCTGGGCTCGGTCTAAGATTCCAGCTCTGGCATGATCTGATTCAGAAATACGATGAGATCAGTGGGCTTACTGTAGGAGATGACAATGGAGAGGTAATGATATATGCTTTCATGGAGACACACACACACAGTGAGAGAGAGACCTTGAGAGACTGATATCAGCCTCTATGGGGCACTCAGTACACCGTCCCACACCGTCTGCCTGGCAGCAATGTGGGATATCTGATACAAAAGCCAATTTATCACAGAGAGAAAGGCAGAAAATGAAGATTGTGACAATACTGTCCCATAATTATGGCTTTATGATAATAATTAACTTCAGATGTATTAACATCAGTTATGTCATAAGCATTACTTGGTTTCTAAACCATCCACATACTATAAAACCTGATAATATCAGATTTTTTTTAAAACAATCATTTCGCTAACTAGATTGGCTTTACTTTCTTCTGGACACACTTAACATTTTTTTTATTATGTCCTCATTAGAAGAAGTGCTGCGGCATTAACTAGGATATAGCCACTTGTTAAGCAATTACGGTCTAAATGGTTATTTTGCGCAGATGCTCTGGGTCCCTGATGCTCTGGTGCTGTGGAGGCACTAATTAAAGATAGTTTCACACGTCTGTGAGGTTTTACAAAGCTCATTATTGTAAAACAGCACCATATCAAAGAGATCAATGACAGAGCGGGATATGAATTGGCACAATTAGATGGTACATAAACAGTGCAAAGAATGTGAGGATTCTCTCTCAGGGGGATTTATTTGTTAATGAGCTTCATACTCCTAAGAACAGATATAGTTGAGGTATTCAGAAAAATCTAAAATCTAAAAACACTACATGAAAAACTTAAACTTAAAAAACAAACAAAAATTTGAAATGATGCCTTGGCAACAAACTGACATAAAATAAGTTTAATCTGAAGTACTTAAGTACTGAATTAAAAATAAATCTAACTAGAAAAACTAAAAATCACAAAAATAAAAAAATACTAAAAATCACAAAAATAAAAAAAGCTAATTCAAAATATTAATAAATACTATACAAATAATACTAAAATAAAACGGGTTATTATGGAATGTTGTTTCTGCCACTAAATAAAAAATAAGAAAAGATAATGACTATTTATCTCACAATTCTGACTTTTTTCTCGCAATTTCGTGTTTATATCTCGCAGTTCTGACTTATTTTATTATAACTGTGAGATATAAACTCGCAATTGGAAGTTATAAAGTCAAATTCTGAGGAAAAAAAGACATGCAATAGTGAGTGTATATCGCGCATTTCTCAGAAAAAAGTCAGAATTGCAAGATAAAAAGTCATAATTACCTTTTTTATTTTTTTATTCAGTGGCAGACACAAGCTTCCATAGGTTATGGAGTCAGAATATTATGAAAAGGTGCATTTGTAAATTTTCACATGTTTGAACCACCTTGGATTTGTGTGTGTATTTTGTAACTTTCCCTGGAGGTTTCAATTTTGACATTATTCTGTGTGTATTTCACTGTTTAAGTGCAATAAGCAGCAAAGAAGAATTCAATTTAGTACTGAGAGGCAGCTTCATGTGTGCACACTTTGGGCGTGAGCACAAAATCTGCGGGAATTAGTAAAATTATGCGCAATCCCACGCCGAAATTCAAGCCCTGTAACACCAACAATATTCATCTAGAGCAATTAAAACAAGCGAGTGAGGGGAGGCGGGTTTGTGTGTCAACTCACTGTCAGAGAGATGAGAGAGCGAAAAATCGCAGCTGGCATCGCGTATCTGTTCTGTGGAAAATAAGTATTGGAAATTTCAGCTATTTCACAATGTATTGAAAAATCGATATATTTTTTTAAAAGACTACAATTTTAAAATGTATATATTATGTATAAAATTCAACCAAAGTGGCTAGTAGGAGTGACTGCGCGACACACCACTGCTGAAATCCACCCGCATTCGGTGGGCTGGCGAGTGTTGAATGGTTATTTCACCCAAAAATGAAAATAAAGTCATTTATTACTCACCCTCATGTCGTCCCAGTTCCACACCCTTAAGACCTTCATCTTCGGAACACAAATTAAGTTATTTTTGATGAAATCCGACGGCTCAGTGAGGCCTCCATAGCCAGCAATGCCATTGAACTTCTCAAGATCCAGAAAGGTACTCAAAACAGTTCATGTGAGTTCAGTGATTCAATCTTAAAGGAACACTCCACTTTTTTTGAAAATAGGCTCATTTTCCAACTCCCCTAGAGTTAAACAGTTGAGTTTTACCGTTTTCGAATCCATTCAGCCGATCTCCGGTTCTGGCGGTACCACTTTTAGCATAGCTTAGCATAGTTCATTGAATCTGATTAGACCGTTAGCATCGCGCTTAAAAATGACCAAAGAGTTTTGATATTTTTCCTATTTAAAACTTGACTCTTCTGCAGTTAAATCGTGTACTAAGACCGGCGGAAAATGAAAAGTTGTGATTTTCTAGGCTGATATGGCTAATGCGTAATATCATTGCGCCTGCTGCAGCCATGGAACTGCAGCAAAGTTCCTTGATTATTACGCCTGAATGAGAGTATAGTTCCTAGCCATATCAGCCTAGAAAATCACAACTTTTCATTTTCCGCCGGTCTTAGTACACGATTTAACTGCAGAAGAGTCAAGTTTTAAATAGGAAAAATATCAAAACTCTTTGGTCATTTTTAAGCGCGATGCTAACGGTCTAATCAGATTCAATGAACTATGCTAAGCTATGCTAAAAGTGGTACCGCCAGAACCGGAGATCGGCTGGATGGATTCGAAAACGGTAAAACTCAACTGTTTCACTCTAGGGGAGTTGGAAAATGAGCCTATTTTTCAAGTGGAGTGTTCCTTTAATATTATAAAGCGACAAGAAAACTTTTTGTGCGGCAAAAAACAAAACAAAATAACGACGTTTCAGCGATATCTAGTGATGGCCGATTTCAAAACACTGCTTCGAATCTTTTGTTTCGAATCAGTGATACGGAGCGCCAAAGGAATGTGATTGGTATTGGCATTTTGACACGTGATCCGAATCACTGATTCACTAATGCCAAAAACACTTGGTGGGTTTGGTGCGAGAGATCCAGACAGACAGAAAATAAAGGGGGAATTAGTGTAGTCTGATGGACAAAAATGAAACGCTTTGTGGCAATTTCCCCACTGACCTCTCTCCTCAGCAGCCGTACACATATGATTGTGGTGGAAATTGCAGTGCCCGCGGCATATCTCTCCTCAGTCATGACAGTGCAGTAAGAGGATGGCCTGCTGCTACAGAGCTTTCAGACAGAATGTCTCCTTCTGGCCTCCCACTTTCACACAGACGGCCAGTGTGACAGCTCCTGCTCTTGAAAGCCGTGCCACCATTGTGAGAGAATCTCCCACAGCGCTGACAACTCATAAAGAAGCGGCACGTGTGGCAAAACCCGAAACAGATGAAACGCTACATGAAAAAGACTTGCCCGGTTGGGTCACATCAATTTACTGGTGTGAAACACATGATTTTACAGTTATATCGACCAGGAGTCTTGAAAACATGAGTGATCAGCAAGCTACCAAGCAAAGTCTTTATGATCTGAATGCTTCCTTGCGTTATGATTCATCATTTTCCCTTCAAAAATGGCTTTTTTTCAATACACAGAGTAGTATATTTTTGTCCTTCCAGGGATATCTATTGCAGTGTCCCTGGTCAGGTCAGTATCTTGTAAAGGATATTTTCTTTACTTCATCCAGCACTGGCTCTAGAAAATGAGAGCTTAACACATACTAGGAAGTGACATGGTGTAAACACATCCTGCCAACAGCACAATCCTCGCTGAGACTTTAGTTTCTGTTGCTCAGGCAACTCTTGAAAATAAAAATGCACTTTCTACAACTGGGAGACTGTTTACAGTCTGACTTTAAATCTTTGACAGCTTTAGGTAAATAAAATCTCTGCTATATAGCCTTTGCAGATTCCATCCACATTTAACTTGAAATATTGATTGTTCAATTTCTAGCAAATATAATGGTACTCAATTAAATGGTCATTTTTTCAGTTTAGGGATTCACAATATTGATCATATCTGTGTTATAAATTGTATGGGATGTTCATAATAAATGTATTTAATGTAATACGGGTTCATATAAATGGCAGTTCTTAAATACCATTCTAACAGCATGTCCTAACCAGACACAATACAATAAGATTCCAGTGACAAGCAATTTGTCTGTCCACACCAGACGTGACATGACTATGAGGCGTGAAAAAATCAATCCAAAAATCACAGCCAATCAGAAGAGTGTGTGGGTGGAGTCTCATTGCAAGAGCACTGCACTCGTAACAAAATGGATACAAAGTAAATAATCCAATTTATAAATATTACACCATTTTAACATTATTAAAAATGCATGAGTGAAACAATCTTTGTCAGAGAATAAACTTGTTTGTTCACAGTTTGAATGTGTCACGATCACCTGTGAGAGTGCCCATCAGCCACTAGAGGGCACTCCATCTTGGACTCTTGTTTTCACCCCTTGGACTACAATTCCCATATTCACCCCTGGACTCATTATTACACTCATTGCACTCAGCTGTTTTGTGTTTCATCATTAGTGTCTGTCTATTTATACTCAGTTGTGTCTGTCCTTGGTTGTGGTTTGTTGTATTTGTTACGTGCACTGTTTTATATCTCTGGCTTGTTGTTTTGTGGACTGATTACCTGGATTTTGACCTCTTGCCTGCCTTGGATTTACGTTTCTGGACTCCCCAATAAATTCTTATGCTGCACTTGGATCTTTTACATCTTGTTCTTGTGCACCCGTGACAGAACAAACCACCACACAAAGGATCCAGCAGCATGAGTATTCGGATTAGTTCCCCAGCCTCCATTGGAGAGCGGATGGCTCTGGTTCGGGCAGTATTGGCGCTGCGACAGGAGGGGAGTGAGGTAGGGTGTTTTGCCCAATTTTTCTGGACATTTTCAAGAGGACTGCGGTATAATGATGAGGCGTTAAAAGGGATTTTTAATGGATGCCTCAACAACCCTCTGTCTCAGTGGGAGTTGGAGGGGCTCCAGACCCTGGATTTTTGGGGTTTCGTTTTCTACCTCGAGGATCGGGGTAGGAGAACCTCACCTAATCTACCAGTCAGTGAGTCCGTTCCCGCCTGTGAGTCCACTCCAGAGTCTTCAGAGGAGGTGGGCACTGAGCCTCAGCTTCACTCCGGTAAAGGGAGGAGGAGGAGAAGGAAGAAGGCTTCTTCCATCCTTCAAGGCCTGGAGTCAGCTCCAGCCAGTGAGCCCGCTCCAGCCAGTGAGCCCGCTCCAGCCAGTGAGCCCGCTCCAGCCAGTGAGCCCGCTCCAGCCAGTGAGCCCGCTCCAGCCAGTGAGCCCGCTCCAGCCAGTGAGTCCGCTACAGAGCCCGCTCCAGCCAGTGAGTCCGCTACAGAGCCCGCTCCAGCCAGTGAGTCCGCTACAGAGCCCGCTCCAGCCAGTGAGTCCGCTACAGAGCCCGCTCCAGCCAGTGAGTCCGCTACAGAGCCCGCTCCAGCCAGTGAGTCCGCTACAGAGCCCGCTCCAGCCAGTGAGTCCGCTACAGAGCCCGCTCCAGCCAGTGAGTCCGCTACAGAGCCCGCTCCAGCCAGTGAGTCCGCTACAGAGCCCGCTCCAGCCAGTGAGTCCGCTACAGAGCCCGCTCCAGCCAGTGAGTCCGCTACAGAGCCCGCTCCAGCCAGTGAGTCCGCTACAGAGCCCGCTCCAGCCAGTGAGTCCGCTACAGAGCCCGCTCCAGCCAGTGAGTCCGCTACAGAGCCCGCTCCAGCCAGTGAGTCCGCTACAGAGCCCGCTCCAGCCAGTGAGTCCGCTACAGAGCCCGCTCCAGCCAGTGAGTCCGCTACAGAGCCCGCTCCAGCCAGTGAGTCCGCTACAGAGCCCGCTCCAGCCAGTGAGTCCGCTACAGAGCCCGCTCCAGCCAGTGAGTCCGCTACAGAGCCCGCTCCAGCCAGTGAGTCCGCTACAGAGCCCGCTCCAGCCAGTGAGTCCGCTACAGAGCCCGCTCCAGCCAGTGAGTCCGCTACAGAGCCCGCTCCAGCCAGTGAGTCCGCTACAGAGCCCGCTCCAGCCAGTGAGTCCGCTACAGAGCCCGCTCCAGCCAGTGAGTCCGCTACAGAGCCCGCTCCAGCCAGTGAGTCCGCTACAGAGCCCGCTCCAGCCAGTGAGTCCGCTACAGAGCCCGCTCCAGCCAGTGAGTCCGCTCCAGCCAGTGAGTCCGCTCCAGCCAGTGAGTCCGCTCCAGCCAGTGAGTCCGCTCCAGCCAGTGAGCCCGCTCCAGCCAGTGAGTCCACTACAGAGTCCGCTCCAGCCAGTGAGTCCGCTCCAGCCAGTGAGTCCGCTCCAGCCAGTGAATCCTTGTTGGGTGAGCCACCGCCTCACCCTCATAAGCGGAGGAGAAGGAGGAAAAGGGCTTCCTCCGTCCGACAAGGCCTGGAGACCACTCTAGAGGTTGTCTGTGGGTTCTCCAAGCGCCTTGCCCTGCCGGCGCCAACGAAGCGCCTTGCCCTGCCGGCGTCGCCAGAGCAGCCGGAGCACGCTGCCGTCCCAGAGCAGCCCCAGCCGGAGCACGCGGCCGTCCCAGAGCAGCCCCAGCCGGAGCACGCGGCCGTCCCAGAGCAGCCCCAGCCGGAGCACGCGGCCGTCCCAGAGCAGCCCCAGCCGGAGCACGCGGCCGTCCCAGAGCAGCCCCAGCCGGAGCACGCGGCCGTCCCAGAGCAGCCCCAGCCGGAGCACGCGGCCGTCCCAGAGCAGCCCCAGCCTGAGCACGCGGCCGTCCCAGAGCAGCCCCAGCCTGAGCACGCGGCCGTCCCAGAGCAGCCCCAGCCTGAGCACGCGGCCGTCCCAGAGCAGCCCCAGCCTGAGCACGCGGCCGTCCCAGAGCAGCCCCAGCCTGAGCACGCGGCCGTCCCAGAGCAGCCCCAGCCTGAGCACGCGGCCGTCCCAGAGCAGCCCCAGCCTGAGCACGCGGCCGTCCCAGAGCAGCCCCAGCCTGAGCACGCGGCCGTCCCAGAGCAGCCCCAGCCTGAGCACGCGGCCGTCCCAGAGCAGCCCCAGCCTGAGCACGCGGCCGTCCCAGAGCAGCCCCAGCCTGAGCACGCGGCCGTCCCAGAGCAGCCCCAGCCTGAGCACGCGGCCGTCCCAGAGCAGCCCCAGCCTGAGCACGCGGCCGTCCCAGAGCAGCCCCAGCCTGAGCACGCGGCCGTCCCAGAGCAGCCCCAGCCTGAGCACGCGGCCGTCCCAGAGCAGCCCCAGCCTGAGCACGCGGCCGTCCCAGAGCAGCCCCAGCCTGAGCACGCGGCCGTCCCAGAGCAGCCCCAGCCTGAGCACGCGGCCGTCCCAGAGCAGCCCCAGCCTGAGCACGCGGCCGTCCCAGAGCAGCCCCAGCCTGAGCACGCGGCCGTCCCAGAGCAGCCCCAGCCTGAGCACGCGGCCGTCCCAGAGCAGCCCCAGCCTGAGCACGCGGCCGTCCCAGAGCAGCCCCAGCCTGAGCACGCGGCCGTCCCAGAGCAGCCCCAGCCTGAGCACGCGGCCGTCCCAGAGCAGCCCCAGCCTGAGCACGCGGCCGTCCCAGAGTCCTCCGCTCTCCCTGATACGGCCACGGAGGCCGTCACCGAGCTGTCCGCTCTCCCTGATACGGCCACGGAGACCGTCACCGAGCTGCTCGTTCTCCCTGATACGGCCACGAAGCACCCTTGGCCAGCCCTGTCGCCACCGCCCAGATCTTCTGTCCTGCCGCCATCATCCAAGCCTTCTGCCCTGCCGCCGCCGCCGCCCAGGCTTTCTGCCCTGCCGCCACTGCCCAGGCCGTCTGAACCGTTGGAACCAGCCTGGTCAGTTCCTCCGGCACCACCCTGGCAATCAGCCAGGATTCCAGACCCGCTGGAACCAGCCTGGTCAGTTCCTCCAGCGCCACCCTGGCAATCAGCCAGGACTCCAGAACCACTGGAACCAGCCTGGTCAGTTCCTCCAGCACCGCCCTGGCTATCAGTTGGGCACCCTGGATCTGGCCCACCATCCCTCCCCCTGATCCTTCTCCTGTCCACCTCCCTCCTGAGTTTTTTGTGTTTTTGTTTGTTTTCTGGTGGAGCGTCTGGTAGCCGCTCCTTTGAGGGGGGGTAATGTCACGATCACCTGTGAGAGTGCCCATCAGCCACTAGAGGGCACTCCATCTTGGACTCTTGTTTTCACCCCTTGGACTACAATTCCCATATTCACCCCTGGACTCATTATTACACTCATTGCACTCAGCTGTTTTGTGTTTCATCATTAGTGTCTGTCTATTTATACTCAGTTGTGTCTGTCCTTGGTTGTGGTTTGTTGTATTTGTTACGTGCACTGTTTTATATCTCTGGCTTGTTGTTTTGTGGACTGATTACCTGGATTTTGACCTCTTGCCTGCCTTGGATTTACGTTTCTGGACTCCCCAATAAATTCTTATGCTGCACTTGGATCTTTTACATCTTGTTCTTGTGCACCCGTGACAGAATGTTCTTGTGGTCTTTAATTTATTTTCAAGATCTGAGATGAATTAGTCTTTGTCGATTTCAGTATGGCTATAAAAGTAACGCAAAATGGCATTTTCTTTTACTTTATACATTATTTTCCAGCTACGACATTGCAGAAATAGAAACCATTTCTAAAACTGAATCCCCTATTGCTAGTTGTGTATCGCCACCACGGCTGGTTATGACAAAAACTCTGAATACCAAGATACTTTTTTTTAATCACGTGTCGCAGCATTGTGTCTGATTAGGACATGGTGAAAGGGTTCATTTAGTAAACTATGACTTGATTCATTTGAACTAGTTTTTTTATTATTATATTTTAATCTGCTTGACTACAATGGCTGGTTTCTCATTTAAGAAAAACGTAAAAAAAAAAACACTTTTTATAACCCATTTCAGAGCAATAACATAAATATTGATGTATATAAATGGAATATTTTCAAAAGACTCAAAAATATTGAACATTGATTATTATGAATATTATTTTTGTTTAAATATATCCAAAACAGTATAGATTTATATTGGCATATCAGTTTTCACTTTCCAGGCATAACACAACATTGGCACTCAATTTTAGAAAAATGGATAACACTTTACAATAAAGTTTTATTTGTTAACATTAGTTCATTAGTACATTAGTTAAGCATGTACTAACAATAAAAAATACTTTTAAAGCATTAATTTGAATTCATGTTAATTTCAACATTTACTAATACATTATTAAAATCTAAATTTGTATCTGTTAATATTTAATGGCCTTGAGCTAATATGAACTAACAATGAACAGTTGAACTAACATTAATAAAGATTAATAAAAACTCGACTCTCTTGTGAATGCGTGGAAGGCCGTTACCAGAAGCTAGTGATTACAGTTTATGAAGTTATAAATATGGATATTTTTCTTACAAAAACCCATCACTTTGCTTCAGAAGGCCTTTATTAACCCCCTGGAGCCGTATGGATTATTTTTATGATGGATGGATGCACTTTTTGGGCTTCAAAATCTAGGGTACCATTCACTCCCATTATAAAGCTTGGAAGAGGCAGGATATTTTAATATAACTCTGATTGTGTTTGGCTAAAAGAAGAAAGTCTTACATACCTAGGATGGGTGCTCCATTAAACCTTCGTCCTCAGTTAGGAACCTGGGTGTGCTCTTTGATACCAATCTTTCATTTGAAAGTCATGTTTCTAGTATCTGTAAAACCGCCTTCTTCCATCTAAAAAATATATCTAAATTACGACATATGCTCTCAATGACAAATGCGGAACAGTTGGTTCATGCATTCATGACCTCAAGACTAGATTATTGTAACGCTCTACTGGGTGGTTGTTCTGCTCGGCTTTTAAACAAACTACAGTTGGTCCAAAATGCGGCAGCTAGAGTTCTTACTAGAACCAAAAAGTATGACCATATTAGCCCAGTTCTGTCAACATTACATTGGCTCCCTATTAAACATCGTATAGATTTTAAAATCTTGCTACTTACTTATAAAGCTCTAAATGGTTTAGCTCCCCAGTACCTAAGTGAGCTCTTAATGCATTATAGTCCTTCACGTTTATTGCGATCTCAGAATTTAGGCCAGTTGATAATACCCAGAATATCAAAATCAACTGAAGGCGGCAGATCCTTTTCCTATTTAGCACCTAAACTCTGGAACAATCTTCCTAGCATTGTTTGGGAAGCAGACACACTCTGTCAGTTTAAATCTAGACTAAAAACACATCTCTTTGCTCTTGCATACACATAACACATTATCAATACATTAACATTTTTCAAATCCGTTAAAGGATTGTTACGCTGCAATAATTAGGTCGGCCGGAACCGAGAACATTTCCTATAACACTAGATATACCTGTACATCAGAATAAGAATGGCATCTACGCTAATATCTGTCTCTCTGCTTATCCTGAGGTTTGCCGGGTGCTGAATCCAGGCCGTATCCAGATCAGATGGAGAACCTGCGTCTGGACCTGACTACAACGTAGCCCAGGAGACAATGGGCCTAAAGATCCAATTCTGGCTGCATCTATAATTCAGATTTTTAATCCCTGTATCCGCTTACATATATTTATATATAATCTATTTTTAATCTCTATAATAAAAATGTACAATTCAGATTTTGATCTCCATATACATTTACATATATTATATATATCTTCCAAGGGGTTTTTTCCCTCTAGGACTTTTTTCCCAGTGCTAGCACGCTGGGTTTTTCTCCTAGGGGGTTTTTTCCACCCGTGGAAGTCAGCCGACATTGGCTTAATGTAGCACCATCTTGTATATGTTACATATTACCACGCTTGTTTGTACAGTTTATTTTTAACCACTTCCCTTTTTTCTGTGCTTCTAATATGTAAAGCTGCTTTGAAACAATTACCAATTGTAAAAGCGCTATATAAATAAATTTGACTTGACTTGACTTGACTAGGATGGCTTGAGGGTGAGTAAATGATGGGATAATTTTCATTTTTTTGGTGAACTATCCCTTTAATGTTAGTTAATGCAACTAATGGAACATTATTGTAGTGTCACTAAAAATTCTATGTTGGTACATTCCTAATTTAGAGCTAACAATGTCTCACTGGATAATTTTCTAACATTTAACCTTCAACTAACTGGCTGACATGTTTAAGTGATGAATGACACAAGTTAAATTAGAGTCTCAGTACAGCCGACTGTCACACTGGAGGATTACCCAGCATTCTGCTGCTCCAAACACAGATCACACTAACAAGGATTTGTCAAGATTAACGCAGCAGATTTCAGTTGTTCTGCCTGAGCCAGAAGAATTAAATCCCCTTACTGGATAGTGAAGACTGACATACGAGGAGTTTGGTGTAACTGTACTTGAATAGGTGTGTGATATTGTGCAATATTAAACTACTGTACTAAGGAATCTTTTCTCAAACTGTGGCTTGTCAGTACTTAAACTAGTTAGATGCCCTACAAAAGGGTCAAATATATTTTAGCATTTATCTAGCACAAAAACTGAATTTTAATAAATATTTGGCCTCAAAAAGAATACACATGGTTAAAATGAGTGAATTGGTTAATTTGATCAGTGAATCAGTCATCCAGATATGGTCAGGTACATCTCAATAATAATTCTATTATTTTAACTCTTCACCGTATATTTGCAGCATTATTCACACATAAACTGCATTGTGACAACTGGGCCTATCACAGTTGTTTGTGATTACAAGTCAAGTTAACTTTATTTCTATAGAGCTTTGTACAATACAGACGGTTTCAAAGCAGCTGCACAGAAAAATCAACGATGCAAACTTCATCAAATATAAGACAAAATCCAATTCTGCTGTAAAGAAGATCTACAGAAGACAAGAGTTCCAAGTTCACCAGTTATGAAATTAGTCCTATTCAGCTATAGGCAACTCTACAGAAGACAAAAGCGTCGCTATTCACATGGATTCCAGTCAGTTCAATCACAGTGTTGATTGCAAAATTCATCATTATTACATGATCAAAACACTTTACAGAGACTGCAGGGGCAGATATTCATTTAAGTACTTAGAATGAATGGATTTATGCAAATATACCTTCTTTTATACTAATCTCTACTTAAACTAATTACGTATTCAGTATTGTGTCATATGGATTTTAAAGGTGTGAAAGTGGACACTGTGACAAAGTGTGAGTGTGTGTGTGTACAGTTTAAGAGTGCCTACAGATGTGTTTCCTCCAATAAGTCTGTTGTGACATGTTCCGCTGTGGACCTTCTTGCTGTCCGTTGGCTGAGTGGGAGGATTGATTTCATCATCAAAGTGCACCAGTGAGAACAGCCACAGGCAACCAGATAAAGTAGACAAGAGAGGAGTTTAAAAATATCACACATACACAATGGATGTACCGTTAAGCTTTCATCTCACTGCAAAAAAGCACTCAAAAAAGTAAAGAGGTTTTCACACAGTGTAGAATTAAGCTACTGAAAATGAAGCAAATGGAAAGACAAAATAGAGCTCATGATATTATATGAGTCATATGATGATATTTGAATGGTTTCAGATTGATACTGTTATTCTTAAAGAATTGAATTAGCCACTAAAATATTGTTTCTTCATGCCTGCTTACGCCAAGAATGATAACTATAAAGTATAGACCCCTTAATCGCCTACGTCACTGTGACGTCACCGCTCTAGCTGGAGGCAAAACATAAATAAGAACTCAAATGGTATTTAAGAACTCAAAAGTTTGAGGTTTTGACTTTAAAATGTCGTCTTGTTGTGTTTTTGGCTGCCAGAATAGAAGGAACAGGACTTTTGGTTCAAAACTAAAGACATTCCTTTACAGAAATCAAAAAGATAATTGTCGTTGAATGCAATACGGCGTACAGACTGGACGGAGACGATCATAAATAATGCTCGTGTTTGCAGTGCACACTTCATATCAGGTAAAATAATCGATGAATATGTAATGGTGTGTTGGTTTTATCTAGTACAAATCAGCAAGTTTCTGTTTTATAGGTGAAAAGTCGCCAACTTTCAGCACACTAGCTAGCTTAAATGTTAAACAAACATACAGCGATAGATGTGTGTGCCATCAATGAATGGTCTCTTCAAATAATCCACATTGCTATAGCCATAATCATAGTTAGCCCAGCGTTAGGTTACATTAGACAATAAATACCCGAAAGTAATTCATATGTTGTCTAGGAAATATCCAAAACTTAAGTTAATTTACAAAAATAGCTGTCACGGCCCCGCAGAGTCAGTAAGTGTACATATTCGGACAGTTCTGAACCTTCTTCTGCATCCATGTTTAATAAATCCCTCCTAAAACAGCTTACGCTTGTCAACATTGAGTCCAGTGTCTCTTTTTGCCTCCAGCTAAGCCCCGCCCACCAGGAAATGTTGCAATGTTTACAAACTTTTAAGGGGTCTATAACAATGACTATATTGGCGTCCACAACGACGGATGATATCGTTCTGTTTATTATGAGCACTGCAGTTTGGTCCAGTAGCTCCTCACTGCAGTACACCAGATCCAGCGGGCGAGGTTGGATCCAGATCCAGGGGGTAGAGATGGGTAGGTTTAGGGATCAGTGTTTGGTGTAGGAAATCAGTACTGTGATTGACATGAGCAATAAAATCTTAAGAATTGGCTGCAGGGCGGCATTAGCCTGGCTTCTGATGTCACACTTGGATGTGGGCTGGGTTGAATGTCCACCACAGGCTGCAGCAAGATGCTTCTCATTTATAAAGTGGGAAGAGTTGAATCTGGATCCAACCTCGCCCCTTGGATCTCGTGTTCTGCAATGAGGACATTATTTTGTCGTCTGCCACTTTAAATGCTCAAACTCTTTTAAGATGGATGGATTCTGATTGGCTGTTAATGAAAGTGATTTCAACAATATTTTTCTTCCGTGTAATTATCGTTATAGTTGTGGTGTTGGCTTCCCTATTCTCACAGAATTAGAATGATTATTAAAACGTTATAGTTATCATTATATTTATCGTCTTCGGTGTAAACAGGAAATGCAGGAAAACTTTTCCACAGATATGTATTTTTTTGTAATTAAAGGGATGAGCGAGACAGGTCTCAGTACTGGCCTTAGCACAGCTAGTTCTCATTGCGTGAAACAACAAAACTATTGCCAGTATAACAAAAATGTCTCTAAATAGCAAACACAACTGAACATTAAACACTTAAGTTTTATCCTTTACTCAAATAGACATTAATAACGCTTGTGAAAATGTGAAATGATTGTTAACTTCCTTTTCACAAATTTAAGCAGATTGAACAGATTAACCCATTTTAATTAGGTGTTGTTTTTCCACCTGCAAATCTCTGGATTCTTTAAAATTTCACGTTCCTACAGGAAAACAATTCTTTTGGCCCAAAGGTTGAAATTCTTAAGAAACTAAAGCACACACACACACACTCAATCTCACCGCTAGCTCCTCTCTGACAGTACATGTTTGTTTGTGCATGTGGGTTAGTGCTGATCAAGGGATTTCAAGACATGATGAAAGAGCTTTAAAATGGTTGTGAAAACATTTCACCATGTCTACAGACTCACAAACATGTGATTTGAGAGTTCTGGAATAGGTGTATGTAGGATAAGAATATGTTGTCAATGAGTATGTATGTTAACCGCTGATGTGAGTGGCTATAGTGTGTGTGTGTGTGTGTGTGTGTGTGTGTGTGTGTGTGTGTGTGTGTGTGTGTGTGTGTGTGTGTGTGTGTGTGTGTGTGTGTGTGTGTGTGTGTGGGAAGTGTTTAATGTGAAGTGTTTAATGAGAGCCTTCTCTGAAGTGGGACCAGGTGATATTTGGATGGTGGTACTTAACCACTGACCCATGATGGCTGATGACAGGAGAGGGTCGACTGAATATATACGTAGGTGAGGTACAGGTATAGGAGTAATATGTGTCATTTGCACACAAGCTTTAAACATGCAATGTAGTGTGGCCATGTGCATACAGCATACTATTTCACATACTATATTTTAAGTAGTATTTTTTACAGCATAAGTCCACAGTGGGGTTTAAAATCTGAATATATATATATATATATATATGTATATGTATATATATATATATATATATATATATATATATATATATATATATATATATATATATATATATGTATGTGTGTGTGTGTGTGTGTGTGTATGTTTGTAGTTATCCTGAATTATTATAGTAAGTTAATATATTCAAATATTAATTTTTTACTTTAATAATGTAATATATTATAAAAAGCTGAATATTCTGATATTCTGAATATGCCGAATTGGTGCTCAGGGAAAATGTATTATTATTATCAATTTTTAAAACAGTTGTGCTGCTTATTTAAAAAAAAAAAAAAAAAAGCATGGCCAATCAAAAGAACAGCATTTATTTGAAATAAAAAATTCTATAACCAATGTAAAAGTATTTGCAATCACTTTGAGCAGTTTAATAAATCCTTGCTGAATAAAAGTTTTATTTTTTTTTTAATCTGACCCCAATCAGTAGTATATTTATTGTGTATTAAATTAGAAAAAAAAAAAAAAAGTCCAAAACAGAAGCATTTTGATTAGTGGTCTCAGAACTACATTGGTAAGTGAAGTAGTTAAAAAAAAAATCATCTTAAAAACCTCTTCTACATCTTACTGAAATGGTTAGACCTCATATCAAGATATCTCATGTTCCTAACTGAAATAATATTCCACATATGGTTCTATATCCACATCCAGCTCAGTTTGTAATCTGTATTTGTCTATTTGAATAGAGCATCTCCTTACTTGAACTCTTTGAACCGTCGAAATATGTGCACAATTTAGGCAAAGGGGAAAGGATGCTAGGATGCTGTTGCCATGGCATCACTGTCAATCACAGCAGTCCCAACAGTAGTCACACAATGACCCTTGCTGATCCTTTCTCTTGAAACTGACAGAATGTATGAGAGAAAGGGAATGAGGCCAAAGGCAAGGATGGTGCGTAGGAAGTACCTTTTATTTGAATCACTTTCACTGAAAAGATCTCACTCTGTTTTTGGGTCCTTCAGCGGTGAAGTTAATAAAAGCTGGCATGTGGATTATGGGATGTGTCCTTCAAATATTTCCAACAAATCAAGTAAAAATGCATAGCAGTGTGGTGAAGCAGCTATCGCGCAGTACAGATGAGGAGTGTTATACTATATGTGTGCGTTATGTAGGTCAGCTGCATTGTGGATGTATATGTACAATATTTCACAGCGAGGAGCAGTTGAATACTTCACTGCACTCTTTGTTCACAGCTGAGTGGGTTTGATCAGATCAATGGGACAGATTAAGCAGTATGTGGGACAAACATGACTACTGACTACTGATGTATATCAAAATAGCATCAACTGATGGAAAAAATTAATCTTGGGTCAATGCTATATCATAATATGTTTCATATATATATATATATATATATATATATATATATATATATATATATATATATATATATTCTTATGTACTGAAACTCTAGATGGCGCAGGCTGATGAGCCCTAAATGCACACTGATGATATTCTCAGCGTTAACTACTCGACACAAGCTAATCGGTTCATTTTGCATCTGCAGCCAATTAGCTGCTGCTCACAACATTTAAATGGCTGGTTAGCATTCACTATAGCAGTTTGCTGTACACTTTCAGAGTTCCTCTGAAACCCTCCACCTTCCCCAGCTCCACCTGTAAAGATCTGCTATGCTGTCTCTAAATATACCTTGTATACCTTGTATATACTATTATATACTATAAACACTATATTCTATATATACTGTGTATATATATATATATATATATATATATATATATATATATATATATCACAAAAAAAAGAGTACATCCCTCACATTTCAGCAACTATTTTAGTATATCTTCTCAAGGGACAATATTAGAGACATGAAACTATATATATATTTTAGAGTAGTCAATGTGATGCTTGTATAGTAGTATAGATTTACTGTCTTCTGAAAATAACTCAACATACAGCCATTATTGTCAAGATAGCTAGCAACAAAAGCTAGTACACCCTAAAGCCGCGCACACACTTAACGATTTTAAGGCCGATTATGAATGTAAATTGATACTTATGACTGATCGCGCTCAAACGCGTCCAGTCAGAGCCAGTTGTGTTCAGTCTGCGATTACAGTCGGTGTTCAAATTACATGTGTAAGTATATAAATCTGCTACAGTCGCAGGAAACAATTGCTGTATGTTGAGCACAGTCTTAGAATGTTTTAGCATGTCAGTAAATGTGTGCCCGGCTTAAGTGATAACAGCTCTACGTCTTTTATCCATGCAAAGCCACATGTCCTATTCATCATGTTCATGTTTTTGTCTGCTTGACATGACCATACAAATGTGTGTATCTTGTATTAGAGCAGTTAAAATTTGGTGCTTTGAGTACAATCCTCTCATACTGACCAGTGGATGTTCAACATGGCACCTCATGGCAAAGAACTCTCTGAGGAATTGAGAATTAGAATTGTTGCTCTCCACAAAGATGGCCTAGGCCATAAAAAGATTGGTAACACCATGAAACGGAGTTACAGCACAGTGGCCAGGGTCATACAGAGACTTTCCAAGATGGGTTCCACTCGGAAGGGTCGAACAAAGAAGTTGAGACCTTGTGCTGTGCATCAGGTGCAGAAGCTGGCTTAAAAAAAACAGATGCATAAGTGCTGCAAGCATTGCTTTAGAGGTTGCAGAAGCAGAAGGTCAGCTTGTCAGTGCTCAGACCATACACCGCACACTGCAACCTGTCCAAGAGCATGAATTACTGGAACCATGTCCTGTGGTATGATGAGACTAATAAACTTGTTTGACTCAGATGTTGTCCAGCATGTGTGGCGACGCCCTGGTGAGAAGTACCAAAAGTCAAGCCTGGTGGTGACAGCATCATAGTCTGGGGCTGCATGAGTGCTGCTGGAACTGGGGAACTGCACTTCACTGAGGGAAACATGGATTCCAACATGTACAGTACTGTGACATTCTGAAGCACAACATGATGCTATCCCTTCAGAAACTGGGCCAAACGGAAGTTTTCCAACATGATAGCGACCCCAAACATACCGCCACGATGACAACTGCCTTGCTGAAGGTGAAGGTGATGGAGTGGCCAAGTATGTCTCCACACCTGAACCTTATTTGAGCACCTGTGGGGCATTCTCAAGCAGAAGAATGTGTCTTACATCCAGCAGCTCTGTTATGTCATTATGGAGGAGTGGAAGAGGATCCCAGCAACAACCTGTGCGGCTCTGGTGAATTCCAAGCCCAGGGGGACAAAGGCAGTGCTAGATAACAATGGTGTTCACACAAAATATTGACACTTTGGACACAGTTTTGACATTCCCTTAGGGTGTCCTCACTTTTGTTGCCAGCTATTTAGACAATAATGGCTGCCTGTTGAGTTACATTTAGAGGACAGTAAATCTGTACTACTATACAAGCAGCACATTGACTACTCTAAAGTATATACAATTTTCATTTCTATAGTATTGTCACTTGAGAGGATATACTAAAATGGTTGCTGAAATGTGAGGGGTGTACTCACTTTTGTGAGATACTGTGTGTGTATATGTGTATATGTGTGTATATATATGTGTGTGTGTGTGTGTGTGTGTGTGTGTGTGTGTGTGTGTGTGTGTTGGTTTTTGTGGTTTACGAGGACTTTTGACCTGAATACGCACCGGCATTACGGGGACATTTGGGTTTATGAGGACACAGGCCATGTCCTTGTAATTCCGGCAATGTAGATGCCTTTCTCTATGTCCCAGAAGCACCCTCTCCAATTTTCGCGGCATGTCCTTATATACCACAAAAACCTGATTTTATACCATACACTGTGTATCCTCTGTGTACGAGAGTGCGCCCCTGCAGCCGGGTCCTGGTACTGTACCGGCGTCATCGAAAATTTGCATTTTTCACACAAGTGTAAGTATTGAGGCCTGTGATTGGTCAGATCGGTACTGGTAGGCGGGAAATCACGAAAACAAGATGGCGCCGACGGGCGGAGCCTAATTCCGCAGCTCCTATTGGTTGCATACGCAATGAACAACAGCGAGACAAGATGGCGCCGGTGGGCGGAGCTTCATTCAGCTTCAGCATAGGTCTGTATAACAAGCGAGTTAATGCAAAATACTAATTATTTAAGTGTTATTGCCTATAATTTTTTATTTGTGAATTAAATATATGAATAAATAGTGATCCTCGATTAAAAATATCCCTTAAATGTCATGTAATAAAGTATAAAAATAACTTGAATGCTGTTTACTCAGTATTTATACAGTTTATTTAGCTCGTTAGCATATGCTATTCATGTAAACACAACCACACATTAACTCGTGCGCTCACATCACATATATTTATTATTATTATTTTAATCCCGCGTATATTATATTAAGTATGGTTTATAATAAGAGTCTTCGCGTTCATTTCCTGTTTGGGCCGGATAGAAGCTGCACCTGAGAAGACATCTGAGCACCTGATGGAGGCTACTATTATTTTAAAGGTAAGTTGTTCTGCTTTTTAAATGCTTGTGGGTCCGTTTGGCTTGTTTGTTCATGTTTTGTAAGCTCTTTGCAGCTCGTTTTACAGTTATAAAGCAGCTAGCTCGCGATGCTAACGGCGCTAGCGAGATTGTGATTGTGTTTAAAGACTGTCAGGAGGGAATCAGCGATGCTTGTCATTTAAAGCTGGTTTTCGATTAAACTATAATTGTAACTGCATCATTTTCTGATCGCATGCAATAACCTAGCCAAGCCATCATAATAAGGCGTTGTCATGACTACAGTCTATGAAGGGGACGGCATTTCACCCAGTACAGTATCCTCACATACCCGCCTACTGTAAATATTACTACAGTTCTGCTTGATTTAAAGACATTAAGAAACAAAGATTTACTGGCTATGATAAGATGTATCAGAACTGTCATTCTTATTCAGTCAAATAAATACTGTCAGTATTATTGTCTATAATTTATCAATTGTGAAAATTTATGAAGGAATATTGATCCTCAATTATACATAATTCTTAAATATCATACAATAAAGTATGAAAATAACTTGCTGTTTACTATAATTTATCTTTTGACGTTTATACTAAAAACAGAAGATGACAGAAGACACATCAGATCATGCTGAAGTGAAACAGTGATGGAGAAAGCCCAATCTCAGGTGGAAGACATACAGTATTCACAAAGATTCATCAGTGATTTCACCTGTGTCAGGTATATTATATGTTATTTACAGTCATGATTTTACTTGCTTTATTATTAAAGGTTAAATGTTACTCAGGGAAATAGGGCTACACAATATTGCAGAAAAACTGACATTGCAATATTTAGTTTTTCTGCAATTTATATATTGCGATATGAAAACAATTCCACCAGATGAATTGAATAGCAATATTTGAAAATAATAAATCATTCTAGGATGATTGGGATCATTTTGTAGGGTAGTGCATCTGCTTAGAGAATAATAAACGAATTACAAGCTTAGATAAACACAATAAAAATAAGATACAAATTAAAATAAGCAGTGCTTTATGTTTTTCAGGTTAATCTAACTGTATTGAGGTACACACATTGAGGAAAGCATGTATGGGTCCAATATTATATGCATCCGTTTTCTTAATTGTTTACAACACAGAACCAACTGTTTTCGCTGAGAGTGTTTGTTCAAGCTCAAAGATAAGAGAAAGAGAACTGAACTCTGTGTTCACGTGCTATCTGTCTGTCAGAAAACAGCGCGAGTTCCAGTCATAGTGCGTTTGATGTTTAAATTGACAGGACTTAAAAACACAAGCAAATGACATTTGTAAAAGTCACATGCGCTCTTAACCGGGGGGCAGCTGGACCGTTCGGATCAACTACGATCCCTACACTTGACATTGCACATCCTGTGATGTGACTTTTGTGGATGCACACATCGGGATACAATGCTAAAACCATACATCGTGCAGCCGTAGTCCGTATGGATCGCAGATCAACTATGATCCCTATAGCCTACTTGACTTCATTTATACTGCAATGTCACACCCACAGATAGGTATCAGTGACAAAACTATATATTGTGCAGCCCTACATGGCTTTATATATGCATTAGGGCTGCACGATATATCGCATGCTTTTGTCACGCGCATTTCTTCAGTAAAGCCGGTTCCCTGATTACCGCTAAATCACCATCACCTGCTTTCAAATGGAGCGCCATTTAATAGACAGAGCCGTAGATCACTGAAAAGCCACGCAATATCGCGTTCATTATCGAAGGCGATTCATCTGCGATATGAACGCGATATTATGTAGCTTGTCAGTGATCTACGGCTCTGTCTATTAAATTTGAAAGCAGGTGATGGCGATTTAGCGGCAATCAGGGAACCGGCTTTACTGACGAAATGCGCGTGACAAAAGCATGCGATATATCGCCCAGCCCTAATATGCATCACATTACATGCGTGTTCATGGCAGTATGTGAGGTTGTGTGTAGCTTTACACCTGTTTTATGAGGACACGTGTTTTATGAGGACATCATGCGAACATGTTCTTCATGTTTGACTTGACTGAAGAATCTCTGTGTGTTGTTAGATTGACACAAGCCTGGTCTATGAGGACACTCGTTTTACCGGGACTCTGGGGTGCACCCATATGGAAGATTGGGATTGATACTGATAAACCATAATTCACAGCTCACTGTAGCAAATGTCAATATTGAAAACTCATTATTGTGTTTGTTAGATTAGATATAATCATTTTAGAAGTAGGTAAAAAGAAGCACCCTCAGTTGAAATTGACTTTCAATGAGTAATACTGCAATGAATAATTGTTTTTTTTTATTTTGATTTGATTTTTATTTGCTTTTCTTTCTTATTTTCAGATGGTAACTGAGAAGAATCAGATTCAGAAGAATAAGATACAGCAACAATAAAGGTATCAAATAAAAGTAAAGTAATAATTGAGTTAGTCCTTAAAGGTGGTAAAGAGGATGTTTTGTTTTATACATTTTTGCAATATTACTTGAAACTGTGTTTACTAACTGATAAAAGACTATTTATTAGGTGCACTGAAAGTAATAATATTAATATACATCATCTGTGCACGAGGTAGGGCCTTAAAAACATCAGCCAATCGCGTAAACGATTGGCCCTCTGGCTTGTCAATCACTGCCGTAACGTTCCTTGTGAGAGACGAGCGCGGCTGCGCGCTCCAGTAACTTTCCAAACTCCACAGGCGCCGCATGCAATGTTTTTGTCAGGAGACAGGAGTAACAGCTGCAGATTATGAGTTACCTGCGGTGAGTCCGACATAATGAATCCACGAACACGACACAGCGAATGCCGGCTGTAAACACTCGTGATCTAATACTTGTGCAGGAGTTTTGGGAGGCGTTCCCTCGAAATGAGCTGTGAAGGAGGGGGCTGTTCTTACGCATGCGCTCATTTCAAAAACTCACTAACAGTCTTTGGTTTCTCAGTCGACAAAAACATCCTCTTTAGCACCTTTTAAAGAATAGAACAGATTTCAGTGTTTCTAAGAAGCAGATTGTTTGCCACAGTTATCAGTCACTGAATTATGATTGTGTGTGTGAAAAGTGAGTCATGATCACTTACTGTACAACTAGCACACCTCGTTTCACCACTATCACTCTCATACATACCCCTAACCTAACCCTAACCCTAACCCTGAACTCAGGGCGCCATCCAAATGTATCTAGTTATCAGTGTCCCGGTAAAACTAGTGTCCTCATAGACCAGGCTTGTGTCAATCTAACAACACACTGAGATTCTTCAGTCAAGTCAAACATGAAGAACATGTTCTCATGATGTCCTCATAAAACACGTGTCCTCATAAAACAGGTGTAAAGCTACACACAACCTGACATACTGTGATGAACACACACACATAATGTAATGCATATATAAAGCCATGAACATTACCATGGGTTTTTAAATATTGAAATATTGATTTGAAATGGATCTATTATGTGATCTTGTATATGATCTTAAATCAATATTTCATGTGCACATATTTATTGATCGGAAGCTGTGAATGGTTGACACTGATCATCCTGTCCATGTTTAATTTGCATTAATTACTGTCTAACTGTACATTACCCCTTTGATATATTTCATATATACTGAAGGTTTGCAACTCTTAGTTGAAGTGATTGTATATAAAGCTTTATTTCTTATTTTCAGATAAGCCGTGAGACCCCGCTGTCATCAGTGACGATTGTGCTGCTCTTACTGTGGGCCTACACCAGGTAAGTGAGAGTTGTGCTGTAAGAGAATGAGCAAATGTAGCAGAGACTCTTGTGAGATCTAGGCTGTTAACATATTCAGACCAGTGTTTATGTCTAATTTGATGTTTGCAGACTCTCCGTGAGGTTGGACCCTCTGCTCTCAAAATGAACACTCTGTCCCAGTCAGAAGTCAGAGATGTACAGAAGGTATTGTTTTTCTTTTTGGAAATCAAATTAGGCATGTGCTGACAGGAAAATTTGGGCCAATTTTGATAACCAATAATTTTTTATATTTGAAAGGTGATAAATGATACATTGGCAGATAAATCTAAATCCAAATTCTAATATACTTTGAGAGCCTGATTACAAAAACAATAGACCGTGTCCCAAACACTTCAGCATAAATCAAACATATACAGTACAGCAGTCTAGTTTGATCCAGTATAAGATTCCTTTACTTTTACAATTATTTTGACACTACCATTCAAAAGTTTGGGGTCAGTAAGAATTTTTAATGTTTTAAAATAAGTATCTTCTGCTCACCAAGTCTGCATTTATTTGATTAAAAATACAAACAAAAACAGTAATATTGTGAAATATTATTCCAATTTAAAACGGCTGTTTTCTTTGTCAGTATACAGTAAAGTGTAATTTATTCCTGTGATCAAAGCTGCATTTTCAGCATCATTACTCCAGTCTTCAATGTCACATGATCCTTCAGAAATCAATCTAATATGATGATGTGATGCTCAAGAAACATTTATTATTATTATCAATGTTGAAAACGGTTGTGTACAATTTTTTTTCAAAATTCTTCGATGAATAGAAAGTTCAAAAGAACAGCATTTATTTAAAATAGAATATTTTCTAACATTATAATTGTCTTTACTGCCACTTTTGATCAGTTTAACTCATCCTTGATGAATAAAAGTATTGATTAATTTTATTTCTATCCCCCAAAAATAAAATTAAAATTCCTACTGACCCCAAACTTTTGAACGGTAGTGTTTAATGTTACAAAAGATTTAGATTTCAGACAAATGCTGTTCTTTTGGACTTTCTATTCATCATAGCATCATAAAAAAATGTAAATAACTGTTTTCAACATTAATAATAATCATAAATGTTTCTTGAGCAGCAAATCATCATATTAGAATGATTTCTGAAGGATCATGTGACACTGAAGACTGGAGTAACGATGCTGAAAATTCAGCTTTGATCACAGAAATAAATTACACTTTACTGTATATTGACATAGAAAACAGCTGTTTTAATTTGGAATAATATTTCATAATATTACTGTTTTGTTTGTATTTTTAATCAAATAAATGCAGGCTAGGTGAGCAGAAGATACTTATTTTAAAACATTAAAAAAATCATACTGACCCCAAACCTTTGAACGGTAGTGTACATTCATATGGCCAATTTTCTTTATTTAAAAAAAGTGTCAACACTTCACAGTAAAGTTTATTGTTAGTATTAGTTAACATGAGCTAACAATGAATGGACAAATCCTGTCGAAGTTTTATTAATCTTAGCTAAGGTTAATCTCAACATTTCCCAAGACATTTTAGGATCCAGTGTTTTATCTGTTAACCTAAAATATGCGTGTTCATGTTAGTTCACAGTGCATTATTAACTCACATTTACAAGGGTTTTGCTCAGTTGATTCACGTTAGTTAATACAATAACAAATGAGACCTTATTGTAAAGTTGCAAAAAATATATATATTGCCTCACTACTACTACTACTAATAATAAATAAAATTAAATAAAAATGCAAACAAGTTATTGGTCAACATTACTTAGGCTACATAAAAAGAAACACAATACATGTGCTATGGATGAATAAAATGAAAGCCTGTTGGGAAATGATTTACTCAAACCATATTGTTGATGAAAATAAGAGCAATACAAGTTGTAATGTTTTTGAAAAAAAAAAAGTGTATATAAACATCTTTATTAAACATCTTTAGCATTACTGTTTCAAATAACACTGTTTTAGCATGAACCTGAAGAGCTGAATGAACACCCATAAACCAAAGCGCTTTGTTAGATGGTTTTCGCTCAACGGGATGCAAATTATATATGATAAAGTAGATATTTATACAAAAAAATTACAACTTATACCTGCACAAAATCATGCACAGATGTACATGAATTAAGTCACAAAGTGTTCTGGATACGCTCCCCACAACAACACACTAAAAAACGGCAACTAATCCAAAATAATTCACAGCGTTTTCTTACAGTTGTGTTCTCATTATAATGTTATGTATATATGACAGTCCCAGCTATAGTTATTAATGTTATCCATTGCTGTTTGAGTGCGCATGCTGAAGAGATGATCACCGGTAGGCCTACAATGAAGCGCTTTCCTGCCGCGTTCATTAACTCAACCAAATGCATCCTATATGAGTTTAATCAGATATATACACAAAATAAAAAAATACAACTTATAATTCCACAAAAGGCTGCGAATGCACAAGCAAACTGACTGTGCTAGTCATAAAGGTGTAACTCCGCAGATGCGCTCTTCGTGTAACAACGCTCTGATTTCACAGATTTGTGATTCACCGTAACTGTATCTTCCTTCAAGCAGTTCAATACTATCATGGAGAACAACGCACATCATATAATCCATTATTTATCAGTGTTAAAATATCGGCCTAGTTCGGACTGAGAATGATAACATTAAAATGAGCATTTATCGGCCAGTAAGATATGGTGGCTGATATATCATGAATCCCTGATTGGTTATGGCAGTATATTTATAGAGTTTTAACTATATGCATGATTTTAATGTTAACTTTTGTCACTGTTTTAAATGTGTAGGTCACTACTATAACGCATTAGTTTGATCACTATTAATACTGAGTGGTTTAAAATGTACCATCGTACCTGAAGACATTTGTGTTGAGCATGTGAACACAATAGCCAATCGGATGCGTTTGTTAGTCTGAGTTTTTGCTTAGCGCGAGTGCTGCATGTTGAATCCTTTCATTATAACCAACAAAGTATTGACACAATGCCAATAAAAGATGCACAACGTAGACAGACACACACACACAACTTCATTTATTATAACGGACGTTTCTGCAGAAGTGCAGCTTTGTGTTTCTCGTGTTGTAATCGATAGCTTCAGTGGCTAATATGGCAGCGATCTTTGCTTTCTGTAGGCCTATATAACACATTTGTTTATGCTGCTAACTACACATTGCATAGTTTCTGGATTGACAAATGTATTTATATGTGCAATTAAATCCAATTGATGCTGATAACCATAGCAATGGGTGGAACAAAATAATCTTGATGCTGTGTGTCAAATGATCTTTTTATTAAGTATTGGAGTGTAAATGTAAAAAAATAATAGACCTCCCACTTTTGCAATGTAATGTATTATTTTGTTCATTTGTTCAAACTGGCCACTCAGTGACTTTTTACTTTTAAATGTACAGATATTTAAATATAAAATTGTTCTAAGCTCTTTCTTTTGTCATCTGTCCTGACAGAATTAATTATTTCATTTGTGAATGAATAGGATATGTTAAATTCCAAACTTTTTCTTCGCATTTATTGTGGAAAACCCTGTAATGTAAAATAGTTTTCATTGTATGTTTTCAGTTGACAGTGATCAGTCAGTGTTAATCAGTGTTAAGTTTCTGTACTGCTTCATTTGGATCATCTCTGAATCCTTTGTCTGTAGTAGAATGTTTATTTTTCTTTCTTTACCTTGCTTTCAGGTGAGCCCTGAGAAGGACCAGTTATCAATGGACAATCAAGATGGTGTTAGACGGAGAAGGTAATAAAAAGAGCATTGCATCCTTTTAGAAAATGCTAGTGTAGTGAGAACTTTTTCACATAATCTTTGGGCCTGTTAACACCTGGTCATTTCATGTGTTTTTTTACTGATTTGTTCAAACAATTTCATTTACGATTGGCCACATAAATGTGTCTGTACAGAATCAGGGGCCATATTCACAAAACATCTTAAGGCTAAAAGTAGCTCCTGACATGCCGATTTATGAGAAACTCTATAATCGGCGTGTCAGTCCTAATTTTTGCTCTTAAGAGTATTTCACAAAACATTTTAGTGCTAAAACTAGCTCCCAAATCTGTAAAAGGTTAGGAGTAGTCAAGAGGACTCCTAAATCACTAAGACCAAATCACAAACAATCCTAATGGCCGTTGATGCCAATCCGCCCAAAGACACTGAACACTATTGAGACAATAGCGATAGAGCCTTGGGTGCTGAACCTTTTCTTCATACATGTAATAAATATTTGGATTTATAGATTTGAATTTATGAAAAAATGCCAAAAATCTATAATAAATAAATAAATAAATAAAGTCCAATTACCTGTAGCAGTTGTTTTCACAAATTCACACTTACAAATAATTGAATAGAGTAAAAAACCAAGTGTAATAAGTGTATTTGGCGTCCTGTTCAAGGCGGTCGAGGGATCAGAGTTTGAAAATTTAGCTCAAATCCATATTACTTCCTCATATCTCCACTGAGAGTAAGGAACGGGGTGGCGACGGGATGCAGAAAACGGTCGAGGAAACTATAGGTGAGATCGGCTCTAGTCAGTGTATATATACCTCCTCTCGAGCCAATTAGACTGCTTGAACACGCTCCTCCCAAATTTTGTTTATAAAACATCATTTGACGCTTGAATTCTGCAATCTCTCGAGACGCAGACATGTAAGAGGCTGACAATTAGCTGAACGTATACTAGTTTAATTGACCCTCCGCCAGGAGTTTGTTTGACAAACAATCTAACCAATTATAACGCTAAATCCACCATCCAACCAAAGCTGTCAGGAGTTTAAGATTAACCTCGGTGGACTTGAACTTGAAAAATGGTGTACTGATGTCTTTCTGTGTTTTAAACAACATTCCTTCTGATGTTCATTCATGTTTATTTGATGCTATAAATGAACTAGTAGGAAGAGATGATCGATTCACGAGCCGCTTGAGCGGAGGCGCTACAGCGATCTGTCTTCAATTCCCTTACTATACGCAGATTTAACAGTATTCACATCATTAAAAGCTACCGCTATGAGCTCCATTTTATTGATCATGAGCAGCATCAGCACTGGTCAAATCATTTATTCTCACATTTTTTAATGAAGATGATTGTGTGTTGAGCGTTTTCGACTTTTTAAGTTTCATTTGAGGTATTTTGCACGTCAGCTTACTGAAGAGATACTCATCTGTTCATCTGCGCCAACGCATGCTGCAGTAATGCTGTCATATCTTTCTATAACATGCATATAACACATTCTCACATGTTTATTATTTAGTATTTTTGGGAGGAGTAAAATGTATTATTGTATAAATGTATATACAGCTATGGAAAAAATTAAGAGACCACTTAACATTGATTTCTGAACTTGGAGTGGTCTCTTAATTTTTTCCATAGCTGTATTGTTTTAGACAACGTCCAAAGTGATTTGAGCGATCAGATTTAAATCCGTCTCGAATGCGTTTTGGAGGGCATTTACACCTGGTCTTTCTATTATTGCATAGCAATCCATTCAGAGAAAATGCATGAAGTGACCAGGTGTAAACAGGTTTAAAAAAAACGTTTAAACCAAATGAGCTGAAAATATTTTTATATGCCTCATAATAGTGCTGGGCGGTATGACCAAAAATTTATATCACAGTATTTTTCAAAATTATATCGGTTTCACAGTATATGACGGTGTGTGTGTGTATGTATATATATATATATGACTGGGCGTTAACCACATTTTCTACTGATTGAGAGAGGAAATACTGCAGTAGATTGACTAGAATGCCCTGTTTTACTGTCATGATGAGTGAATATTGTAGAAAAATTCTACACTAGAGTTAATACAGGTTTACAAAACCCCACAAAATGATGCTGTGGGGAGACAACAACCAATAAAACTCAGACCTGCAACACATTCATTACAGACACATGAATATTAAAATATGACCATGGAGATAGAAAAAAAAAAGAGTTGAGGGCACCTTAAGCATTTTAAAAATCTAACGCTATATAACAACAAACTGCCAAAAATAGGGAGAAACGCGGAAGAACATTTAAACTAAGGATATTTTCAGTACATTTAAGAGCACTACAGTCTCTGAACAAATGACACACGTAAGTTTAACACAGAAAGCAGTTAAATAAAGCAGTTACATTTTTTACCATTCTTCTTTGAATTGTCAGTCTATTTCTGTGTAGCAGAATAACCCATCGTGTCATCGCGGTGGTGATCAGACGTACAGTTCAGTGTCCTTTGCATAACGTTACATTTCATTTGAAGAAGACGTGATGAAATATGTGCGCATACACGCTGCTGGCTCATGTTTAGAGCACTAGAGTATATGAAATAGGTCCATAAAAAACGTAAACAGGCTCGCTCCGGTCTATATAATATGATCCATGTGGAGAAAGTTGTTAATCTCATCACGGCGCTCCGCGCAGAAACCGCTCTATCTCGCGTGCTGCTTGAATTCTCAGCTGTAATCAAGGACTGAATCCAAAATCGCCCCCTATAACCTCAAATAGGGCATTATTTGAGGCGACAGCCATTTGTAGTGGTGTCCGAAACCATAGTGGACGTTATTGAGTGCACTCGTTCAATCCCACAATGCACCACAATGAGTGTACAGCCGATGCACACACAACGGCTGTCCGAATTCACTCACTCGTTTTCATTCATTCTTTCAAGTGAACAATATAAGTGGATAACGTAGGGAATAGTGAATGAGGATTTAGGGGGTGATTTCGGACTTACTGTGATGCAATCTCTGCTGTGCTCTCACTACAGTGCACCAGTGAAACGGGACGCTCTCAAACAGTGACGCTGCACCGCGTTCTGAACGTTGGTTAAGCGACACATACCGGTATTGCGGTATCATCAAAATTCATATCATAACAAAAATAAATACCGGTATTCGGTATGAACCGGTATACCGCCCAGCACTACCTCATAATAAGATAAATTTTGGTCTTTGTGTTTTGTTTCATTGCTTTGGCAAAGCATTTCAAACAAACTAAAATCAACAGCACGATGTGGCTTTATCAAACTGCAAAAGCTGATAATTTATTAAGACTGTAGTCCGTTGCGCTCCCCGTTTCAAAGTGGAGATCACACTTTGTTCACTCGATCATCTTGTGATTCGGTGTTTTCCACGTCTCAGTTCACAGGGAATGAATGTAGTGAACTCTATCTCAGCAGTTTAACATGCATTTGGGAACGCAACGAGCACCAGTTACACATTTCACATTCGCATTATTTACAAAATTTGTGTGGCCAGTTGTTTCAAGTATTTCACCTGATTTGTAATAAAATGCATTTATAAACCTATTTTCATTGAAACAGCTTAAGCGAAGAAATGAAAACAGAAATATTGTAATGTCATATTGTAAAATAGTTTTTCATTTACAGTAGTAGTATATTTCTGTCTTGGCAATAATTCTAATAGTCATCTAAAAGTATTAGTTATTATTATTATTATTTTTATTTATTATTAAACAGCATAAAGTTTCATAAATTACTTTTGAAAACAGGTTAAACGAAAGATGTTCTTGTGTTTTAAAATTCTGTTTTTCTTCAAGATGAGATCAGTATGATGGATCCTAATGCCAGTGATCCTGATGAAAGCGTTTCTCAGGATGTTGTTCCTGCTGGAGCTGCACAGGCGTCTCCAGTAATGCTGGTATGTGTTAACTAACAGGTTTATGTTTATTATTATTTTAACCCATTATTATTTTAGATTATTGCCATAAATACAATGCATAGATAAAATTATATATTTATAGTTCAACTTAACATTTGTATTTTCACGAAAGAAAAATGGTTTTAAGTTTTATTTATATCTATTGCTGTAGTGTGTCAGTAGGAAATATCAGTTTATATTTCCAAACATTCCTTTTGCCATTAATTGTAATAATTAATGAGCAATAATCAGTTATTATATACAGAGATTTTTGCACTTATATAGTGCAACTTTTCTATAAGAATATTATTGGAATCAGGGTTGCACCAACATTGTAAATCTGGTTGATACAAATGAGTTTATCATTTTTGTGTTGGTAAAACACTTGGAGATGTTTAAAGGGATAGTTCACCCAAAAATGAAAATGTGATGTTTATCTGCTTACCCCCAGCGCATCCAAGATGTAGGTGACTTTGTTTCTTCAGTCGAACACAAATGATGATTTTTAACTCCAACCATTGCCATCTGACAGCTGTATAATGGGTGTCAATGGGAGCACAATTTATGAGTCAAAAAACATGCACAGACAAATCCAAATTAAACCCTGCGGCTCGTGAAGACACATTGATGTCCTAAGACACGAAACTATCGGTTTGTGTGAGAAACCAAACAGTATTTATATCATTTCTTACCTCTAATACACCATGTCCAACTGCGTTCAGCACTCGGTTAGTGAGGTCTGATCGCGCTCTGACAACAGCAGTGATGTCTCGAGCATATACTTCAATGAGTGCTAGACATTACTTCCGCTGTTAGACTGTGATCAGACCTCACTGGTGTATTAGAGGTAAGAAATTATATAAATACTGTTCAGTTTCTCGCACAAACCGATCTTTTCGTGTCTTAGGACATAAATGTGCCGTCACAAGCCACAGGGTTTCATTTGAATTTGTCTATGTATACGTTTTGACTCTTATAAATTGTGTTTCCATTGACACCCATTATACAGCTGACAGACGGCAACGGTTGGAGTTAAAAATCATCATTTGTGTTCGACTGAAGAAACAAAGTCACCTACATCTTGGATGCGTTGGGGGTAAGCAGATAAACATCACATTTTCATTTTTGGGTGAACTATCCCTTTAACAGGCTGATAACATTTAATCTCCAGAATAATATTTTGTGTCATTTGAAATTTTACTTTTAGATATCAGGTGTATGACCAGTTTTAAGTTCTAGGTATTTGAGAGTTAAATCTTAGTTTCCTGATCAGTATGTAACTGATTTCTTGCAGATGTTCAGAAGATGCCCATTTGGAAAACTGCTGAGTTTGTCAAGGTACCTGAGGTTTAAATTAGAGTACGACCATCATTGTAAGTACATGAGCTTTGATAGAGTGGGAGCTTAATAAAGTATGCATTCATCTATACAGAGAATGAGAGTTCGGCAGAAATTAAAAAACGGAAAGGAAAAGGACAAGACGGAAAGGACAAAAGGTTTGCTGGTCAGATGCTGAAGTTACAGCTGTAATTGATCATTTTAAGTCACATATAACCAAAGGAAAACTGGACAAAACAAAAGATTTTGTAAGAAATCAAGGAATTAGCTTGAAAAGAAAAGCACAAAATAAGTGATGTTGCATTGTGTCTCATTTGATGCTGTTGTATAAGGATTATTATTTTAGTTGTTGGTTATGTTAGTTTCATTCTAGAGCATGAATATACTAAGACTTCACTCTGTAAATCTCTAAAGTTTAACTGTTCTTTAAAGCAGTAGTTTGTCACAAAAACATGACAATTTAATATTCAACATTATTATTGATCTGACTGCATTGACACTATTGTATGAGAACTGAACTGAGCTGGACGATGACATGACTGTTGTCTCCAGAGCTGCTGCTGC